>NC_047086.1:385280397-386590040 GCF_902459505.1 Geotrypetes seraphini | reverse complement strand
TCCGACCTCGACTCCAGCAAAGTCTTCTTCAGGGCAAAACCTTCCACCTCGACCTCGCTTAAACCTTCCTCGATGGGGAAGTCTTCGTCTTCGGGGAAATCAGCTAAATCTTCTCCCGAGACACCATTATCCTTAGTGTCTCTGTCAGGTAAGATAGCTAAGCCAACCCCTCTGGACATGCCACCCTTAGAACCGGTGTGTCCGAGGCTACCCAAGAAATGTGTCTCAAAATCGAGGCAACATTCTTCCTTGAGGTCATCACACCAATTGTACCAGATCCAGTGGTCTTCGGTGCTGGCTTTGCAGAATATGTTGGAAACTATTCTGCATCAGGAGTTTGGTAACATGCTTGCCAAATTGACTCCTGCCTCGACCCTGCTTCCTGCAGTCCAGCCTGAGCACTCAGCAGTAATACAAGGAGTTGAGTCCTTGAGAGTGCCTCGAGCTATGCAAGGAGTTGAGTCCTTAAGAGTGCCTCGAGATACCTCTACACAACGAGCTGAGTCCTTTTCAGGGTCTCAACATTGTTCTCTGACTTCCAGTCCTACCTCTTCATATAAGGCATTGCTCTTTTCGAGGCACAGGTCGAAGACTTCTCGACATTCATTTTTGAGGTTGGATCCAACTCAATCACAGGCCCTTGATTCGAGGCATAATTCTTTCTCGTCTTATGTCGAGGCATTCATCGAGGCCCAGGTCTTTTCGAGACAGGTCTTGTTTATCGAGGCATCGAGACTCTTCGAGACCACCAACTCCTTTGTTGAGGAGATCCGTTACAGAGCCTCACCATTCTCGTCAGTCGAGTTCTTCTCCTGCGAGGTTTTCTTCACATTCCAGAAGTGGGCGTTCTTCTTCATCTTTGCCTTTGAATTCAGATCTCAGGTATCACTACTCCAGAGAGGCTTCACCTTCGTTCTCTGCTGTGAAAGGTACCTCGAGGAGCTCTCATTCACCTTCTCCTTAACGAGGTCATACCTCTTCAGATCCGGTGTCCTTTACAAAATTTCTATGCCAAATGAGTAAAGATCTTAACATCACTTTGGAATCAAAGTGACTCAAAATACTCTAAGAAGTATTTGGAAGAACTGGGTATGTCTCATCCTCCTAGGGATTCTCTCAAATTACCCATGAATGGCATTCTTTGTTAAACTTTCAAAAGAAATATATATATATATTTTTTTATTAAGTATAACAATTTATAATACAACAGTATTCTAAAGCAATATGAGTCCACATCAAGGAAAAGAGAGGAAGCAATCTTAGAGATTTTAACCATCAAAGAAATAAGAAAGAAAATATATACTACCTGTAGATAACTCATTATTAAGTTTTTGTTTGAACATCCGTCTCTTTATCTATCAGGAATCTCTCCAACTGATCAGGTTCAAAAAAAGCATATGAAATATTTAAATAAGTAATCATGCATTTGGCAGGAAATTTTAGGAAAAAAGTTGCTCCCAAGGATAATACTCGAGATTTATATTGAAGAAATTGTTTCCGCCTATATTGGGTAGCCATACAAACATCCGGAAACATTTGTAATTTCTGCCCACAGAACAGGAAATTTTTTTTAAGAAATAATTTTTCAAAACAACGCTTTTACACTTTTTCTGAAGCAATAGTTACCAAGAGGGTGGCACGTTCAGAAATTTCATCCTGAGTTGTTTCAAGAAATAATGTTAAATTTTCCAGTGGATCTTTCTTCTGATCAGATCCACCAGTAACTCCTCCCTCTTGTTTAACTGGCCCTCTAGTTGGAATATAGAAACATCTATTCAAAACTATAGTTTCAGCATTGCTCAATTCTAGAAATATTTTCGAAGTAGGATCTCTGAGAGCAGTGAACATTTGGAGAAATTCAGTATTCACAGATTTGAAGCTCTCATATGATTTTCAATAGTTTCACATTGCCTATGCAACCAAAGGCTATCCTTAATTGCAGTACTAGTCTGCTGTAGCAATACTATCTGAGAGTCTAATTTTTTAACTGCTCCTTCTAATTGATTAATTTTTCCATCTATAAATTCCATTTTAGACACTACTTGATCTGTAAAAGCACAAAGCTTTTGGACTGGACCCTGTAGTAGAGCCTCAGACCTCTTAACTACCATCCATACATCCTTTAAAGTAATATTCTGGGGAATTTCCTCATTAATCAAATTTCCACTAGGAAACTTGACTGGTTGGATCAACTGTGGTTGTTGTATCACTCGGTCTGAGGCTACATTCTCTCCAATGGGAGGACTACCATTTGGACAAGTCTCCCCTAGAGAGAAACATGAGACGGGTGGACCCGGGAAAATTCTTTCCCCAGAACTTAATGAAGCCCCTGATATATTGCTTGCAATAGAGGGAGAGAGAGGCTTAGGAGCTAATACTAAGTATCTTTCAATAGGGCCTGGGCAAGTTGGAGTACTGGATGGTAACAGTTTAGGCTTTACCTTTCGCTTTCCCATTTTCACAAAAAAACCACATTAATATAAAAGAAAATCTCAAATCGTGTTCCCTACTCCACTAGGGCTCCACCGGGACTCCAAAAGAGGTCCCTGTGGCCCATGCCGCAGACAGTGGCAAATTCTTGTCTCCGGTTAGCCCCTCCCACTGAAATCAGCGTGGGGCTCGGGAACAGCTGTCAAAGCCACCGGATAACTCCTTTCACCAAACAAAAGTGCCTCTTCTCTCTCCAACGCCGCAGGCAGCAGCAAGTTCTTATCTCCGGTTAGCCCCTCCCACTGAGATCGGCTCGGGAACAGCTGACAAAGCCCCTGGGTAACTCCTTTCACCAAGCAAAAGTGCCTCCTCTCTCTCCTTTCAAAAGAAATCTTGATACACCATATTCCATTCCTGCTGTGCCAGCAAAGATGGAATCTCGATATAAGATGGTCTATTGTAAGGGATTTGAGAAGTCTCAATTATCCCATCAATCTCCTCTCATGGAGTCTTCTTTAAAAAGAACCAATCCTGCCAAAGTTTATGCCACCGTCCCTCCTGACCGAAGGGCAGGACCATGGACAAGTTTGGTCATTGGCTGTATCAAAATTCGATGATGACAAACCGAATTTTTAATTATAACTTTGTTTTTACTTATATGAAGCATTTGTAAACGCCATGCCTGATGGTTTATTTTTTCAAGTATCTTCCTCAACATCGACTTCCAGAGTTTCAACACATGCATCACACTCTGGGTCAACTTCGCATGCATATGGTTCAAGCTGCATAGATGCATTTGAATTGTTCTCTAGTCACTGCATTCTTGGTGGCGACGTGCCATCTGGCCTGGTTCCGCACCATAGATATGGACCCGAATCTACAAAATCGACTAGCCAACATCCTATGCCAGGGCAATGAGTTGTTTGATGACTCTATTGAGGCAGCTACAAAGCGCTTATCTGAACATTAGAAATCGTTTGCTTCCATAATCAGGCCAAAGCCTTCCACTGCTAAGGGTTATAGGCCTCCTCCATCTTACCAGAGGCGTTTTTCTCAAAAGCCAGCATCTTATTCAAGGCCGCCTCCTAAGAAACAGCAGCATAAACCTCAGACCCCTGCTGCACCCAAGGCCTCCCAGTCTTTTTGACAATTAACACAGAGCATAACCTCAATCGTTCTGCCTCTGTCCTCTCCCCTCCCCATTGGGGGTCATCTCCATCTTTTTTACCAAGGATGTGAACTCATTACATCCGACCTCTGGGTCATCTCAATTATCAGGGAAGGTTACTCTTCACTTCATTCAGGTTCCACCAGATCTTCCCCCAAGAGAGTATCCCACCCTTCTTTTTCAGGAAGCTCAAGCTCCGTACCATTGAGAGAGTTCCTCTGGAACAGCAGAGCACAGGATTTTACTCCCGTTACTTCCTTGTCCCAAAGAATAGCATAACGTTATACTTATAGACCGCGTTACCAAAAAGTTCTATGCGGTTTACAAAAGATTATAAACATTAAACATAATCGTATATTTGAATGAGTCAGCTAGTCAGGTATTTGGAGAAAAAATAGGTTTTTAGCTGTTTTCTAAAATGTCTGTAAGAAATAGCTGTGAGCAACAATGATCAAAATTCTTTTTCATAAGTAGCTGCCTGAGATGCTAAAGAGTGATTTAGGAATTTCTTGCTTTTACAACCTTTTACTGAAGGGAAATTGAACAGAGTATGAGTTTTTCTACTGCATTTGTGCGTAGCTATGGAAAAACTATTAGCCAGATAAGTAGGGGCTGCACCATATAAAACCTTGTAACAAAAACAGCCCAACTTGAACAATACCCAAGCTTCCACAGGCAACCAATGCAATTCGCAATAAAATAACGTAACATGATCGTATTTCTTCAATCCGTAAATCAATCTAACTGCGGTGTTCTGTATCAAGTGATAATCTCAATAATTCCTTCTTAGTAATTGATAAATAAGCAATAGTCAAGGATACTCAGCAGTAATGACTGGACCAATAATTTAAAGGCTGAAAATTTCAAAATAGGGTCTAATTGTTCGTAGTCTCCACAAAGTAAAATAACTTTTATGTACAACATCTATCTGGGTTTTCATAGTAAGATGTTTATCTAATACGATTCTTAAATTTTTAATCGTTGGATGGATTGTATAAGATGTTGAAAGTATATTGATGGAAAGTTCATGAAAAATTTTGGTAGGAAATGCTACAAAGAACTTTGTTTTATCAGAATTAAGCTTGTTTGAATTGCGGTATCCAAAGATTCATCCTTTCCATTATAGTCTCAATTTGAGTAGTAATCTGAGATAGAACCGAATTACAAGGTGAAACTGTTGTGATGTCATCGGCACAACTGAACAATCTTATATCCAGATTGCTTAGGCACGAACCAGGGCAGATATTGCGAGCATTTGTAGTCGAGGAGGTTGGGGGCAGGGGGTGTCAGGCAGGGGAAGAGTTTGAGAGAAGAGAAGAGTAGGAGAAGAAGGAGCCATGAAGGTGGCTTCATGATGAGAGATTAGAGATCTATGGGTTAGATGGCCTGTTTGAGGCGTGTGAGAGTAGGTTAAGGATGGAGGAGCGACTAGGTAATAACGTACTAGGTATCAGCACAAACGATATTGGACAGATCTAGTAAAGCGTTTCTGAATTGGAGTTATTCTGAAAATGATCTTGTGGAAGGGGGATGAAGATAATCTGGCTATCAAATCGGTATTCAAATTAGCATAGATTTTTGGATACAATAGGCATTTAACAAATTAGTTAAGAATTGACAACAATTAATTGACAAAAATTAAGACAGCAAGCATTTAACAGATTATAAGATTCAACAGGTATTTAAGATAATTTTTTGATTACTTTTGCTTTATGTATATATATATATTTTTTTGAGAGCTAGTAAATGAACTTTACAGTTGAATGGGTTCACGATTATGCTTAACGATGAAAGATTTCACAATTAGACTTAAACATGGGGAAAGTTTCCCCTGCTGGCTCGGGGGTGGGTGGGCGGAGCAGTGCTAGAGACCCGCCGATGTGGCCGCTGTTTTCGGTTGGCGATAGCCCCCTTGAAGGGAGAAAAGTTTCCCCTGCTTCCCTTTCGATCTCACCTCTGCTGGAACGGGGGAGGAGTGGAGATGAGGCCAGGTACCCTGCTGGAAAGGGCTCCCGAAACTGGCCGCTGGTGCAGAGTGCCGTTAGCGCTGCTTCTCTTTAGTTCTCTCCTCTGCTGGAACGGGGGAGGGGTGGAGATGAGGCCAGGTGCCCTGATTTATGTTATGTTGTGGAGTCTTGAGTCTAGATGTAATGGTATCCAAGGGGAATGCGCAAATCTGCAGATTCTTCAGCCATTGGAAGCACCCCAGTGTGGAGGGGCTGGATCACCTATGTTTTTTTTTTTCCTCTGTGGCCAAAGTTAAGCAAAATTCTTCTCGTCATCCAGGGAAAATGATTCTTAGGATTGGCTAAGATTGGTATGCAGATCTGATGCAGGGGAGGATTGATCCTCCACTTACTCTACCCAGTTACAGAAGCCTTCTGATTCAGGGTCTAATTCCAATGGACAATCACTTCCCTTTTGTTCTTATGGCATAGCTCTTGAATGGTTATGCCTAAGGAAGAAAGGTTACTTGGAAAAAATCATTGCAATTTTTGTGCAAGCCTGATAAAAAGATCTACATCTACATATGCTTGGGAGAAACTTTGAATCTAGCTATTCAAAAAGAAACTTTATATTATTTAAAGTGTCACAGATTTTAGTTTTTTTTTCCAGAAACATGATGTAATGTAATTTATTTCTTATATACCGCTAAACTCCGTTAGGATTCTAAGCGGTTTACAGAAAATAGACAATAGTGTGCATTAAAATTATAAGTAATATAAGTCTCCACCACCTCTTCTGGGAGACTGTTCCATGCATCTTAGATTACTCTGGAGCTTATCGCCTCTTAATGCCAGTTTCCTTTCAAATGAAAGAAACTTGACTCATGCGCATTTACCTTATGTAGGTATTTAAACGTCTCTATTATATCTCCCCTCTCCTGCCTTTCCTCCAAAGTATACAGATTGAGATCTTTTAAGTCTGTCTCCATATGCCTTATGATGAAGACCACATACTATTTTAGTAGCTCTCCTCTGGACCGACTCCATCCTTTATTTATCTTTTTGAAGGTGCAGCCTCCAGAATTGTACACAATAATCTAAATGAGGTCTTGCCAAAGTCTTATACAGGGGCATAAATACCTTCTTTTTCCCACTGGCCATACCTCTCTCTATGCAACCTATCATCCTTCTAGCTTTCGCCGTCACCTTTGCAACCTGTTTGACCACCTTAAGATCATCACATACAATTGCACCCAAGTCCCGCTCTTCTGTTGTACAAATTGTGAAATTCAGTTACCGTTCATTTAATGTGACATTGTGAAATTCAGTTACCATTCATTTAATGTTTCACTCCTGAAATCTAATTTTGATTTGACTCTGCTGCTTGTGATTCCTGAGTAATGCTGAATTTTGACTTCATTTGCAATATGTTCATTTTCTTTTCATTTTAAATTTATTAACAAACTGTCTTCTGTACTCTCAGTTCTTATGAACCCTTAGCTAGTTGTGTATGTAACTTTGTTCAGATGCTATGTATTTGGAGAAATACCCTTGTCCTCCAAAGATGCAGTCGCTCAACTTAGATTTCTCTTTTGGGAGATGATAAACTTTTTTGACTTAAAAAGAAAAGAATCAAGGCATTTTTCATTCCTTTGTAAAGCTTAGGAGAAACCTCTGAGCTTACAATGTCATAAATAACCCATTGCCTGATGAAGTTATCACATGACGGTTTAAACTCAAAGGTAAGTTCCCATTTTAAAATTTGGTTGATATACTAGTATTTACATGGAATTGATAGCTGCATGATCACTTTATGGCACTTGCATATTGATTTGCATTTTAAAAAAATTTCTTATAAGTAGCATAATTAAACAGGTGGAAGAAAAAAATATGAGAAATTTCATTAACTATATTGTGTATATTTTATCTTACAGGGAAGCCGTGATAACATGAGTGTTGTACTGGTTTGTTTAGCAAATGCTCCTAAGGTCTCAGAAGAGGCTTTGAAAAAAGACACAGACTTGGATAGATATTTAGAGTCCAGAGTTGAAGGTGAGAGAATTGCTACTTGTTTATACGTACCTGAAATTTGGGTGAACATATATGAATAAAATACACTTATGTGGGTCCTAGCTGAATATTGGCCAGGATATGAATACAAAAAAGGCCAGGTCCAATGTCCCACCCCCAGCCTGTGGATTTTTTTTCTTAGTAAGGTCCCTTGCTGAGATAAATTACAGTAATTTTGTATTTTTTTTGGTAATCAAAAACTTCTGAAGGTATGTAACTTGTTTTAGCTATTCCAGCATATTCATAATATGCATAGTAAAATGATACAAAGAAAAGGATAATTCCTTTCCATTTAACAGATCAGTCCAGAAACTTGTTGATTATTTTTATTATTTAATTTTAATATTTATATACCACTTATAGCCCAAGTGGTTTACTTTCAGATACTCAAGCTGTCCTGGTGGACTCACATACTACCTAATGTACCAGGGGCAATGGGAAATTAAGTGATTTATTGAAGCTTACAAGGAGCAGTGTGGGATTTGAACCCACAAACTCAGTGTACTGAGGCTGTAGCTCTAACCACTGCACCACACACTTCCCTTATATCCATGGACCGGCATAGGAATTCCATGAGTGTCAGAGCATTCAGCACTCAGGGCCATGGCCATGGCAGAAACTTCCATTGCGGCCCAGCAAATGGGGTGGGGGTATATACATGTATGTATTTGGAAACTCTCTGTCCATTTTATATACTGGTTCCACACTTTAAAGAAGAGTGGAGCACTATAGCTGTCAATTTAGATATGCGAAAAATAAAATCCAATTTACTAAGCAACTGTGTCCTGAACAGAGAATGAGCTTATTTCCATTGTGATTGCCAATGGAAGTTGACTAGCTATAAATAGGTAACAAGCAAGCTTATGAAACTTACGGGGGAATGCAACTAATAGTATGTGCAAAAGAGCACAACCATGAACTTGCAGACTGTTCTATGTAAAATTTCAGAAAGCAGTTAAAAGACCATCTCCCAGTAAGGAATTACCTTTGGGCAATCCCACCAGATGTGGCCGTTTGGTGGAGGATGGGCTGGGGAGAGCTTCAGTGGCTGGGAGGGTGTAGATGGGCTGGAGTAAGTCTTAACAGAGATTTCGGCAGTTGGAACCCAAGCACAGTACCGGGTAAAGCTTTGGATTCTTGCCCAGAAATAGCTAAGAAGAAAAAAAAAAAAATTAGATTGAATCAGGTTGGGCAGACTGGATGGACCATTCGGGTCTTTATCTGCCGTCATCTACTATGTTACCATGTTACTATATGTATATGTTACTATGAAACGATCCTTGCTGGCCACAATTTCTCCAGCACAAGTCTGATGCATGAGGGTGCATTTTGTGTAACTGTACCGGAGTGAGTAACACTGGTAAAGCATTTTATAGCCATTTTCCACTACAGAACTCTATGCAATTGAAGTGCGTAAGAAATGTTGAAACAACTCCCAATTAATGATTGGTGGAGTGTGTTCCAGGAGATCTTCCCAAAGTGCTATAAATTTAATTGGAAGGGGAATTCTTTTGAATTTTAGATAAAATCGCCCCTATATGCAAAAGCAGTGCAAATAAATATAACAAATGGTTTGACACCGAACTTCTAAAATTGAAACAACTAGCTAGACGACTAGAAAGAACTTGGAAAAAAACAGGAGAACTAACAGACCATAACAAATGGAGAGCTAACATAAAAATCTACAAACAAATGATAAAAAGACAAACGTAAAGCATTCTACTCAATTAAAATCAACTCATCTTGTAATGGTTCACAAGGAATCAATACAAAAGAGCTATTCAACCTGATCACAAATTTATTTGACACCGCTCGCTACACCACGCCCACACACAACTCTTAAGTTACCCTCTGCAAATGACTTAGCACTACACTTCGATTCAAAAATTAAAAACCTTAGAATTCATTGTTCAACAAACGACCCTAGTGATCATCCGATACCTATCAACCAAGGAAATGATACACCGGCAGACATGATCTGGAGCTCCTTTCAAGATTTAGAGTGGAACAATTACAACAGACTATATAACAAATACTCTAAATCCTATTGCGTTCTGGACTCATGCCCCCCAGAAATCATGAAAGCGGCACCTTTAGTATTTAAACTATCGTTGATGCAATATTTGGCTCGTAACCTAAAAACTGGGAAGTTCCTCTCTAATAATGGTCACATAATAATAACCCCAATTCTAAAAAATCGAAAAGAATCTTCAGCTATAATATCCAACTACAGACCAGTAGCATCCATTCCGTTTATTGTAAAAATTATGGAGGGATTGGTACACACCCAACTGATGGATTATCTGGATCAGTTCTCTCTCCTACATGAAACTCAATCCGGTTTTAGACCGTTATTCAGTACTGAGACAGTAATTGCGGCTATTTTAGACAATCTGCGCCTACTGTTTAGTAAGGTCCTTAATGCCCTGGTTATGCAATTCGATATGAGTTCTGCCTTTGATCTAGTAGACCACGGGAAACTGCTACAATGCCTAGACGCCATTGGTATCAGGGACGAGGTGCTGAATTGGTTCCGTGGCTTCCTTATGTCCCGCACTTATCAAGTACGTTTTAATTATGAACTTTCAGATACCTGGAGCAATCCATCCGGTGTGCCACAAGGGTCTCCGCTATCTCCATTGCTCTTCAACGTCTACATGTCCTCACAAGGCATGTAGCTAACCCAGTTAGGGATAAAACTATTTAGTTATGCAGATGATTTTACGATCATCATCCCATTCGTTAATTCTATCTCTGAAACTATTCCTAAAGCTTCAGAAGCCATAAACGTGATGGAGCACTGGATGACAACCTTTAGGCTCAAACTTAATTCAGAAAAGACAACTTTCTTTGTTGCTTCGCCACATCCGCTTGACACCAAATCACCACTATGTATCAATAATCTTAATTACCCTATCCAACCTACCGTAAAGATACTAGGTGTAACTTTGGATCAGTGCCTAACCATGAGAGACCAGGTAGACTCCTTGATCAGAAAGGGATTTTTCACTCTCTGGAAACTCAGATCCATTAAAGCTTATTTCGATACAGCGGCATTCAGAACCCTAGTCCAATCCCTCGTACTGAGTCTACTTGACTACTGTAACATCACCTATTTAGCAATTTCCTAAAAGAACATGCAGTGTTTACAATTGATGCAAAATGCAGCGGTCAAACTGATCTTTGGGCTGAGGAAGTTTGACCACGTGACACCCTATTACCGGCAGCTGCATTGGCTGCCAATGGAGGCGCGTGTAAAGTTTAAATTTGCCTGCTTCTGCTTCAAAGCACTACACGGACTTGCCCCTAAATATATAACTGACCTTTTCGTCTTCTCAGCCAACAGACACAAGAGAAGCTCACATTCCAACTTCGTTCCCCCCCCCCCCCAGTGAGAGGTTGTAAACTGAAAAAACACCATGAACATCTTCTCTCGCACCAAGCAGCATCATGGGGTAAAGACCTAGAACAATTGCTTTCGCCCACTACTTATGAGGAATTTAGGAAATGTCTGAAAACACACCTGTTCTAAAGTATCTAGACAACTGATCCTCTCTTCTCTCTCCCCTCTATAGCGATTAACTTGTTCTATTGATCACTCTCTCCTCAAAAATGGATTTCCTGTTCTATTAACCCTCTTTCTTTCTCCCCTCTTAAAGTCAATCAATTTGTACCTTTGCTTAATCTTTGTAAACCGCATAGAACTTCACGGTATTGCAGTATATAAGCTGTTATTATTATTATTATTGAATAAGGGCCTTATAAGAGCCCATTCTAAGGGAGTTTCAGGCAATTGTAGTTTCCCAAGAACCTTTCGTTGGATATAATCTGTCACCTGCCTATACCAAAAATGATTGGAAGTCTTCACATCATAAGCCTCACCCCTCTTCAATAAAATCACCCAAATCTGTGAGGCCCTGCAGAGCCAATAAACATACTTTAAAGAATGGAAAAAGGATCCGAATGAAGAAAATAAGAAGAAACACAAGTACTGGCAAGTTAGATGTGAAGCATTGATAAAGACAGCTAAGAAAGAATATGAAGAGAAACTTAGACAAAAACTCATAGCAATTTTTTTAGTTACATCAGAAGCAGAAAACCTATGAGTGAATCTGTGGACCAATGGATGATCAAGGAGCAAAAGGGGCGCTCAGGGAGGATAAGGCCATAGCGGAAAGACTGAATGAATTCTGTGCTTCGGTCTTTACGGAAGAAGAGGTGAGAGATCTACCTGAACCAGAAATGATTTTCTAGGGTGATGATGCAGAGGAACTGAAAGAAATCTTAGTGGAACTGAAAGATGTACTAAGCCAAATCGACAAGTTAAAAGGTAATAAATCGCCAGGACCGGATGGTATACATCCCAGGGTACTAAAAGAACTCAAACATGAAATTGTTGACCTGCTGTTAGTGATCTGTAACCTGTTGCTGAAATTGTCTGTAGAACCTGAAGATTGGAGGGTGGCCAATGTTAACGCCAATTTTTATAAAGGGCTCCAGGGGAGATCTAGGAAATTACAAACCGGTAAGCCTCACTTCAGTGCCGGGCAAAATGATAGAAGCAATTATAAAAAATATAATTGTGGAACATGTAGACAAACATGATTTAATGAAATGGAGTCAGCATGGGTTCAGCTGAGGGAGATCTTGCCTCACTAATTTGCTTGACTTCTTTGAAGGTGTGAATAAACATGTGGATAAAGGTGAGCCGGTTGATATATAGTGTACACTCCTCCCTCCGTATTCACGAGGGTTAGGGGCAGAGCCAGCCCGCGAATACGGAAAATTTGTGAGTAACTTTTGTGCCGACTGACCCACCCCGCCTCCCTCGTGCATCCCGGGTCTCCCCGGACCTTACCTGGTGGTCTAGCAGTGATGTGGGACAGGAGCAATTTTCCTACACTCCTGCCCTGTGCGGAGTCATCATCAAAAATGGCTGCCGTGAGTTCCTGTTTTAGTCTCATAAAACCACGAGAACTCACAGCAGCCATTTTTGATGATGGCTTTGCACGGGGCAAGAGTGTAGAAAGATTGCTTCCACCCCGCACCCCTGCAGATACTGAAACTGCGGATGCGGAGGGAAGAGAGTATCTAGATTTTCAGAAAGCTTTTGATAAAAGTTCCTCACGAGAGGCTCCTGAGAAAATTAGTGCGTCATGGGATAGGTGGCAAAGTTCAGTTGTGGATTAGGAATTGGTTATCAGATAGATAACAGAGGGTAGGGTTAAATGGTCATTTTTCTCAATGGAGGAGAGTAAACAGTGGAGTAAAGTGCTGCAATGGGACTGAGACTGGTGCTTTTTAATTTATTTATAAATGATCTGGAAATTGGAATGAAGAATGAGGTGATTAAATTTGTTCAAAGTTGTTAAAACGTATGCGGATTGTGAAAAATTGCAGACAACCTTAGGAAATTGGAAGACTGGGCGTCCAAATGGCAGATGAAATTTAATGTGGACAGATGCAAAGAAAAGGATCTGGGTATCGTAGACAAAATGATGAAACCTTCTGCCCAATGTGCAGCAGTGGTCAAAAAAGCAAACAGGATGCTAGGAATTATTAAAAAATGGATGGTTAACAAGATGTTTAACAAGACTAAGAATGCCTCTGTATCTCTCCATGGTGCGACCTCATCTGGAGTATTGCGTTCAATTCTAGTCTCCTTATTTCAAGAAAGATAGTCAGTGACACTAGAAAAGGTTCAAAGAAAAGCCACCAAGATGGTAAAGGGTTTGGAACTTCTCTCATATGAGGAAAGACTAAAACTGTTAGGGGTCTTCAGCTTGGAAAAGAGACTGCTGATGGGAGATATGATTGAAGTCTGTAAAATCCTGAGTGGAGTAGAACAGGTATAAGTAGATCAATTTTTCACTCCGTCAAAAATTACAAAGACTTGGGGGCATTCAATGAAGTTACAGGGAAATACTTTTAAAACCAATAGGAGGAAATTATTTTTCACTCAGAGAATAGTTAAGCTATGGAACGCGTTGCCAGAGGATGTGGTAAGAGCGAATAGTGAAGCTGGTATTAAGAAAGGTTTGGACAAGTTCCTGGATGAAAAGTCCATAGTCTGTTATTGAGAAAGACATGGGGGAAACCAATGCTTGCCTTGTATTGGTAGCATAGAATATTGCTACTCATTGGGTTTTGACCAGGTACTGGTGACTTGGATTGGCTACCATGAGAACTGGCTACTGGGCTTGATGGACCATTGGTCTGACCCAGTAAGGCTATTCTTAGGTTCAGGTATAAATCCCTCTGCTACCCACACTGGTGTGCCTTGAAAATAGCATCTAATACAAAACAATCGGCCGGTGTCCAGGTCCAGATAACAAAGGCATGGTGCAGATATGGATTAGCTCCTTTCATCAAGTTCCTGGCTTCTTTCACTGGTAGCTAGGGGGAGTACACGACAGAGATCATCGGATATGGAAACCCTTTCCAGTTTAACCCAGCTCTTAGAGTGATCCTTACACCAAGCCAAAAAGGATTTTAATTGGGCTGCAATATAATAACACCACAGCGGCTGTTACAAGTCACAGAGACCTGGGCAGCCCACACTGCAGTATTCCACTCCCCCCAGGATACAGCGCTTCTCCTCAGCAGCTTCTCTTTCTTTGGGCTGCTGGCAGTGTGAGTGAGGTAAACACATTGCCTTCAGTCCGGAAGTTTTCCCTCTGCTACTGCTTCCTGTCCTTGCAAAGGTGGGAAGCAGTAGCAGAGGGAAAACTGGGCTGCTGAAGGCAGTGTGTGTAGTTTATTCATGCTGCTGGAGGCCTGAAGAGTGCAAGAGCAGCTGCTGGGAATGAGAAGGGTGAGGATCCACCAGGTCCCACGAAGGGGGGAAATACAGGGAGAGTCATGAAGGGATCGCAGGGGAAGTGGTTACTAGAGAGATGCTGGACTGTGGGGATGTGGAGGAAAAAAAGAAAGATACCAGACCTCTGGAGGAGGGAAGGGGAGGACAGAGATGCTAGACTATAGTAGGAAGGAGAGAAGAGATAACCAGATCAAAAGAAGGGTGAAAGGGAAGGAGAGAGATGTAGGACTACTGGAGGGGGAGAGACGGAAATAGAGAAGCCAGACCAGAGTAACAAAGGGAAAGAGAGATTTCAGACTAAGGGGAGATGTGGAAGGGAAGGGCAGAGATGCTAGACCACAAAAGGGGAAGAGACAAAGGAAGGGGGGGGAGAGATGCCAGACTGTCGGAAGGAGAGGAGAAAGATGTCAAATCACCAGAAAAGGGGGGGGGGAGGAGATGCTGCACAGGGACGTCATAATTCTCATTTGGCCAGTCTTTATCTGGCATTTAAGTGAGAGTTTAACCTCTCAGTTCTGTGCTTATGGGATTTGGTATTTCTGAGTTTTCATTACCATGATGTGAGACTTGGAAGTCTGTTTTGCTTTCTGAATATCAGGTCTTGGTCCTAGTTGCCTAGGTTGTTGAGTGTCAAGGCCTTGTGTAACCAGCCTTTAACTTGCTGGAGCACCAGACTTCCCTCTACCCATAAGAAATTAGCAGCATAGTGGGTCAGACCAATGATCAATCTAGCCCAGTCTCCTGTTTCCAATAATGGCCAATCCAGGTCATGGTACCTGGCAGAAATCCAAATAGTAGCAAGATTCCATGCTACCAATCCAGGGCAAGCAGTGACTTTCTTCTCCATGTCTGTCTAAAAAGCACGCTATGAACTTTTCCTCTAGAAACTTATCCAAACCTTTCTTACGCCCAGTTACTCTAATCGCTGTAACCACATTCTCTGGCAACAAGATTTATTTATTTAGGCTGTCCTTCCAAAATGGCCTAGAACTGGTTATAAAGAGTTTGAGCTTAGCTTAACTATTCTTTGAGTAAAAAAAAATACTTCCTCCTATTTGTTTTAAAAGTACTGTATTCCATATAATTTCATTGAGTGTCCCAAGGTTTTTTTTGTACTTTTTTTGAAAAAAAAAAAGTTAGCCAGCCCCCAAGGTTGAGGCATTCTGTTGGCAGAAGCACTGGTTCCTGCTAGTGAGAAAATCATTACAACAACTCTGACTCTGATTCAAAGCTTGTTCCCTTGTCAATATCAGCTAAGCCATGACTATCATAGGTGGGGTAGACTGAGCCTTCTATGATTCTCATTCAGCAGGTTCCACATGTTTTTTTCAAAGAGGTCAAGGCAGATGACTTTAAAAATGCAATGTTACCTCAGTAACAACTATACAAAAATAGACAAATATACCCCCTCCCCTTTTGCTAAACTGCGATAGCGTTTTTTAGCATAGGGAGCTGCGCTGAATACCCCGCGCTGCTCCTGATGCTCATAGGCTCCCTGCGCTAAACACCACTATTGTGGTTTAGTAAAAGTGGGTCATAGTTCAAAATATAGACAGCAGATATAAATTCTCAAAACGGACACATTTTGATCACTAAATTGAAAATAAAATAATTTTTTCTATCTTTGTTGTCTGGTGATTTCATGAGTATCTGGTTGCACTTCCTTCTGACTGTGCATCCAATATTTCTTCCTTTCTTTCTGCCTCCTGCATACTTGCTCTCCTCCAGATCTCATTCCATTCCCCAACCAACATCTCTATGGCCCTCTGAGTCCAACTTTTTCTTCCTCTCTCCCTGCCCCCTCCCCTTCTTTCTTTCTGTCTTTCTTTTTCTTCCTCTCCCTGCCTGACCCTGCTACCCGTCACACTCCATTCCCTTCCCCAACTTTTTCTTCCTCTCTCCCTGCCCCTCCCCCTCCCCTTTCTATCTTTTTCTGTCTTTTTTTTCTGTCTTCCTCTCTCTCCCTGCCCCCTTTTTGTTCTGTCTGTCTTTCTTTCTCTCTCCCTACTCCCCTTTCTTTCTCTCTGCCCCCATTAGCCAGGCACATGTAGCCACTGCACAAGCACTGGGCTCCTAAGCCTCCCCCTCCCGAACTTCCTCTCCGATGTCAGAATTGACATCGGGGGGAAGGAGGCTTGTGGACCCAGCGCTTGTGCATTGGATGCACACACCTGGTTTTTTCAACGTCGGGGAAGCAGGGAGAACGCACAGACAACACGAGTCTATTGCAATCAACCTGCATTGCCCTTGCGATGTACTGGTCGATCACGATCGACCTTTTGGGGACCCCTGGTCTAGAATGTCTCACCTATCTACTGGAAAAGAGCTTACCAGAGTAAGTACATAATCTCTTTATCTAGATGGCAAATTTTAAGCTCCATCTTCATGAAATAACTATTGCTGCATGTAATTTACTAAATGTGTAAGTTTAATGTGTTAGTTTCTGTGTATTTATTGGGTCTGTCAGGTAGAACACTGCTTTTAAAGGCTTTATTTTTTTATAGATAGATTTACTAACACATGGTGTTTTGCACTAGAAATTATGGAAAATTCTGGTGAAGAAGGAATGCCGGATCTTGCTCATGTAATGCGTATTTTATCTGCGGAGAACATCCCAAATTTACCACCTGGGGGAGGCCTAGCTAGCAAGTAAGTACCATAAAACCAAAGAATCGCATGTCTGTTAAATATTTTTTTAAAAATCCAATATTATGTACATATTCAATTTCAAGCCAGGCCACATATTTTAAAGCATAAATTATCTTAGGACAAGCAGGCAACATATTCTCACCTATAGATGAGGTTATCCATGGAGCTCGGTACATATAGTATGAAAAGAGGTCACTTTAAGTTTTAAGAAACTTTGCGATTTCCCACATTGTGCATGCGCGAGTTCTTCCTGCTCGATGCACACTTGCGGTACCTCAGTTCTTAGTTTTCTGCGGAGTGAAGAAGTCTTTTTGACTGGACTCCAGTTGGCATTGCCTTCCCACTTCAAAAAGTGGCAGATGAATTTTAACATAGACAAATGCAAGGTGATGCATCTAGGAAAGAAAAACAAAGAACATGAGTATAAGATGTTGGGGGTGACATTAGCCAAATGCGAACAAGAAAGGGATTTGGGGGTACTGATAGACAGAACCCTAAAGCCTTCGGCTTAATGTGTGGCGGCGGCGAAGAAAGCAAACAGGATGTTGGGCATGATTAAGAAGGGGATCACGAGTAGATCGGAAGAGGTCATAATGCCACTTTACAGAGCAATGGTCAGACCTCACTTTGAATACTGTGTCCAACACTGGTCTCCATACCTTAAGAAGGATATAACTCTGCTGGAGAAGGTGCAGAGACGAGCCACGAAACTAGTCAAAGGTATGGAAAATTTGAGCTACAAAGAACGCCTCAGAAAACTGGGACTATTCACCCTCGAAAAGAGAAGATTGCGAGGGGATTTGATAGAGACTTTTAAAATATTAAAAGGATTTGATAAAATAGACCTGGAAACAGCATTACTAACATTTTCGGAGGTGACACGGACACGGGGTCATAGCCTGAAACTGAGTGGCAGCAGGTTTAGGACAAATGTTAGGAAGTTCTGTTTCACACAGCGAGTGGTTGGAGCTTGGAATGCTCTCCCGGAGGAGGTTGTGGCGGAAACTACTGTTCCGAGTTTCAAGCGCAAGTTGGATGCACACCTTCTGGTAAATCATATTGAGGGATACGGAGAATCCCGGTCTCCAAAAAGGAGTACCTAAATGGGCCACCGCGTGCAAGTGCCAGAGGCCTGTTTGATAACGGACCCCTATAATTGGTGTCTTCAGTGTTTGGGCCCTGATCACCCTGATTGGAGAAACTGGGTCTTTTCTCCCTCGAACAGAGGAGATTGAGAGGGGACATGATCGAAACATTCAAGGTACTGAAGGGAATAGACTTAGTAGATAAGGACAAGTTGTTCACCCTCTTCAAGGTAGGGAGAACGAGAGGGCACTCTCTAAAATTGAAAGGGGATAGATTCCGTACGAATGTAAGAAAGTTCTTCTTCACTCAGAGAGTGGTAGAAAACTGGAACGCTCTTTTAGGGGAAAATACCCTCCAGGGATACAAGACAAAGTTAGACAGATTCCTGCTGAACCAGAACGTACGCAGGTAGGGCTAGTCTCAGGGCGCTGGTCTTTAACCAAGAGCCGCCGCGTGAGCGGACTGCTGGGCACGATGGACCACTGGTCTGACCCAACAGTGTCAATTCTCATGTTCTTGTGTTCTTACTGAATCTAATCTTGTGTTAAGTGTTCCACTCTACAAAAGTGCTCAATTAAAGTCTGTCATATTCAACAGGAGAAGATGTTAGGCTATGGACATCGGAAAAACTTTGGAACAGTCACCATTGAAAACTCCTATATCAGCTTCGGGGAAGCCGGTTACCGAGACATTCTCTTCCCAGCAAGTGTTGCAGGTCTCTACAGCATCGAGTCTCATGATGTAGATTATAGACCATACATCGACACCATCGATCTAAGGATCTCTCCTCCTAGTTGTGCATCCTCGTCGAGGTCACCCTCTCCGAGACAACCTGCTGCACCGATAGTACTGGCTGGTGAGCCTTCAGTACTAGTACATGCCGCTCAGCAACAGTCACAGGCCTCGACAGCATCAAGTCTCTTGATGCAGGCCAGAAGACGTTGTCATTCTGTTGATCTACATGTTGTTTCTCCTATACAAGGTGTGTCCTCTACCAAGACATCCTGCTGAACCGATGGTACCGGCTGTTAAGCCATTGGTACTGGTGCATTCTTTCCAAGAGAAACTCGAGTTCTTTCACAGGGAGATTGCCACTATTTTTAAGTCGCACTGCATAAATCTCCTACAATCAACTCCCTTGGTACGATCCATTGGAGCATCAAAATGCCTAGCTTGCCTCATACTCTGATATAAGCCTAAATCTACAAAATAGATTGGCCAATACTCCATGCTTAGGGAAGGAGCGTTTTGGTGAGCCCATTGAGGTTGCTGCACAAAAATTAGCTTAACTTGAGCAGACTTGGAATATTTCAGCAGACTTGGAATACTTTAAAGCAGGGGTGTCCAACGTGAAGTATTTTGTGTGGCCCCGGTCGAGGGCGATGCAGTGCTTTCTTCTGCTGCCCCCAGGTGTTTACTATCTTTCCGGCTCCCTCCTCTGTCTTGCTGCAGCGTTTGTGCGGCCCCAGAAACATTTTTTTTGGCCAATGCGGCCCAAGGAAGCCAAAAGGTTGGACACCCCTGCTTTAAAGCAAAGTTTTTCTTTTTCTTCAAGGAAACCTTATAAACAACCTCATTCACATCGGAGACATTCTCCTTCTACACCTTCTGGGCAGCCGCTGCAATAGCAGCAAATGTGCTAGAGGTCTGGAACTGATTCAGTGGAACTTGTTCATAACTCTGCTCGATTCTTCCGATTCAATCGGAGCTTGCCTTCACTATACCATCAACATTGGTCTCATATCAACTGACCTATGACTTCTCTCTGTCCTTATGGAAGGTTACTCTTTTCATTTTATGCCCATAACCGTCTAAAAAATAAAAACTAACTTCAGTTGGTCACGACACGGGTTCCATTTCAAGTTTGATTTTCATCAGTATTTATAGTCATGTGAAAAAATTAGGACACAATGAAATATTCATCTCTTTCTTAAGAAATGTTCACATATCGATGCCAAATCTTTTCTTTTTTTATCTCTGGAAAAGAAAGTGATGTAATTGCAGGTAAACAACAAAAATTTTTCTTGATTTACTCATGAAACAAAAAGATATCCACAAAAATGTGTATTCTAACTAAGGAATTAATTAGGACACTCCCACATATCCTCCTACTTAAAGTGGTTCATATCACACATAGGTGTATCTCATTAGGTGCACGTGATTAGACCATCATAGAAACATAGAAGATGACGGCAGAAAAGGGCTACAGCCCATCAAGTCTTCCCACTCTGCTTACCCACCCCCTGTCTATGCCCTAATGACCCAATTTCCTTATCTTGACCCTCGTAGGGATCCCACATGGGTATCCCATTTATTCTTAAAGTCTGGCACGCTGTCTGCACTGGAAGCTTGTTCCAATGATCAACCACTCTCTCTGTGAAGAAATACTTTCTGGTGTCGCCATGAAATTTTCCGCCCCTGAGTTTGAGCGGGTGCCCTCTTGTGGCCGAGGGTCCCTTGAGAAAGAAAATATCATCTTCCACTTCGACACGTCCCATGAGGTACTTAAATGTTTCGATCATGTCTCCCCTCTCCCTACGTTCCTCGAGAGTGTAGAGCTGCAATTTGTTCAGGCTCTCTTCGTACGAAAGACCCTTGAGCCCCGAGATCATCTGGTGGCCTTCCGCTGAACCGATTCAATTCTGCGCACATCGTTACTCAGCATTTTGAAGGATGTTTGGTGTGCTCATGCGGTGAGAGTGAACACCATGGTGAGATCAAAATAGCTGTCTGAGGCCTTCAGAAAGAAGATTGTAGCAGCTTATAAGTCTGGTAAGGGATTTAAAAGGATCGCGAAAGAACTTGACATTAGCCATTTCAGGTCCAGAAAATAGTGTACAAGTGGAGGACTTTCTAAACAACTGCCAACATGCCCAGGTCAGGCCGTCCAAGCACATTGACCCCCTGAGAAGACTGCAAGATGCTAAAAGAAATCTCCAAAAACTCTAAAATGTCATCACTGGACCTACAGCAGGCTCTTGCTACTGTTAATGTGAAAGTGCATGCCTCTACAATCAGAAGGAGACTGCACAAATTTAACTTGCATTGGAGGTGTGCAAGGAGGAAACCTTTACTCTCTAAGAGAAACATCAAGGTTTGCCAGAGAGAACGTAGACAAACACCAGGACTTCTGGAATAGTGTTCTATGGACAGATGAGTCTAAAATTGAATTATTTGGACACCAGAAGAGAGTACATGTTTGGCGTACACCAAATACAGCATTCCAGGAAAAGAACCTCATACCAACTGTGAAGCATGGAGGTAGAAGTGTCATGGTTTGGGATGCTTTGCTGCAGCAATGCCTGGCCAGTTCACCATCATAGAAGCCACCATGAATTCTACAGTGTATCAGAGGGTGCTTGAGGAACATGAGACCATCTGTAAGAAAATTAAAGCTAAAGTGGAACTGGAACTGGAACTGGACCTTGCAACATGACAATGACCCAGAACATCCAACAAGGACTGGCTGAAAACTAAGAAATGGAGAGTCCTGGAATGGCTGAGTCAAAGCCCTGATATGAATCTCATTGAGATGCTGTGGGGTGATTTGAAATAGGCTGTACATACAAGAAAACCTACAAGCTTTTCACAGATGAAAGAATTCTGCTTTGAGGAGTGGGCCAGACTTTCCTTAGATCGATGTCAAGAGAGTGGTAGATGGCTACAAGAAGCATCTCACTGCAGTTATTTCAGCCAAAGGGGGTAACACTAGCTATTAGGGTGTCCTAATTTATTCCACAGAATACACATTTTTGTGGTTATTTTTTGTTTCATGAGTAAATCAAGGAAATCTTTTGTTGTTTACCTGCAGTTACATCACTTTCTTTTCCAGAGATTGGAAAAAAAAAGAAAAGACATTGATATTCACTGTGAATATTTCTTAAGAAAACTGAATATTTCATGGGGTGTCCTAATTTTTTCACATGATTGTATAGTTCATATTTCCATGAGCTCCACTGCACAAACTCACATTAGTAGGAAATCCACCATGGATGTAGAGCCTGTAAGGTGTTTTTTCCCCCCCTATTGCCTGGACTCCATTCCACTAAGAGGGGGATCTAACATGGGTGTAGAGTCTGTAAAGTTGGATTCCGCCACATATTTTTCAACAAGATTAACAAAACTTGGCATGCATCAATAAGGCTACAACTGCTTCAGGATTCCACCATGGGGTATAGAGCCTATAAGGTGGTTCTTTTTCCTGCTGCTGGGATACGTGGATATTAAGGTCATGATGGATCTAACAGGGGGTGTAGAGCCTGTAAATTAGATTTACCCATATCAGAACCTTGCACTGCTTTATTTTTGAAGCAGGATCAACCAAGTTTTTTTCTTGTAACATGTCTTCCACTGTACCGGAAGGCATCTATTTACTTCAACTAGTTTTCCCTACACCTGTTTTCATGAACATTCTCCACAAAACTTTACTCCATCTCCTTTTGATTCTAAAAGGCCCAGAGGTTTGGGAGTGGCTGTAGGGGAGGAGGAGGTGGCCACCCAAACTGACAGCCACTACATCCTTTTTAGGATAGGTTGTTTTTTTGTTGTTGGTGTTTTGTTTTTGTTTTTTTTCTCCAGCTTATTTCAGCCATAGTCTCTGAACTGATAGTTTCTTCTGTATAGTCTATACAGGTCTCTTACATTTCTTTCATTTTTGTTTTAACACACAGATAATTTCTGGGCTCGAGCACACTTCATCTCCACATCTCCTTATATGCTAAGCTGCTCAAGTTGCCTTTCCTCTGACATGTCCCTCCCATATAGAAACAAGAAATTAAAAACCATGTTGCGGGCAGTGTCTCAAAAGCTGCTGCTGTCAGCGACTTCTGACAAGAGATTTTAAAGGTGGACTTTGAGGAGTGGGGGTGTGAACCAGGTGAAGGAGAAAAGATAAAGTGCGCACAATGCTGGATCTATTTGTGCAGTAGAAGGAAGAACAGATATGTGCGAATGGGAAAAGGGAGAGAAGAAGAAATGGGGGGAGATAAATGTTGGACGTAGGGCAGGAGGGAGAGATGAGATGCTGGACAAAAGGGGAGAGGAGAAGTGAACCAAATAAGGGAAAAAAGGATGGAGGCCCTAGTGGGGTTAGGGGCATGTACAGTAGAATCCAGATTATCTGATACTCAGGCAACCAGCACAACAGGTACAAAAATGTCCTCCCTCCCTGACCTGACAACCCCCCTTCAGCCCCTGAAGCAGCAGCGGAAGTGGTCCTGACCTGAAAACCCCCCTGATCCCCCCCAGCCCCGAAGCAACGGAAGTGGTCCTGACCTGCCAATCCCCTTCTCTCCCTCTCTCACTTATCTGAAGCAGCAGCAGTAGAGGGTAAACAAAACTATTTTTAGAGTAACTCAAGCAACCAAAAACTACAGTTATCCGGCATCTACAAATACCCATGGGTGCCGGAAAAAAGAGTTTACTGTATTGAAAACTACTAAGTAGTAAATTTAAAACAAATCTGAGAAAATATTTCTTCACTCAATGAGTAACTGGACTCTGTCAATCTCAGCTTTTGAAACCACTTCCTACCAGGAATCTGCTGCCCCCTTCAGTTCGTTCCAAAGCATACAAGTGCTCTAAAGTAAAAGAGAGGAGAAGGAAGGAAACGGGGAAGTCTCCAAAACCAAGGTTCTGATCTGCTCAAATAACGTTATAACAGTCAATAACGAAACTGTAATACATACATGGACAAACATTACCATTAAACAGTAAAACACATCAAATAAAAGCAACATCTTGAATATTAGTGGAGTTCAATTATCTCTTGAGATAATATTTGCAAACTGAACCTGAACCTATAGGCCGACTGGCAGAGAAATCTTAGCTATGGAGAGGGCTATGAAGCATAAGGCAGAAACAGGCCATCAGAAATTATCGGCCAGGGGGGGTTCAGCATACCATTCCTGTCTACTAGAAAATATATCAAGGTAAGAACCTAATCTCTTTCCAGTGTAATAGGAATGGTATGGTGAACCATAGGTATGTATCTAAGCAGTCCCTGAAGTCCTGGGTGGGAAAGAGCAGCCTGCTATCAGTATCAAGGATCAAAAAGCAGACTCCTCTTGCGCTGCCACATCCACCCTATAGGTATCGTCCTTAATTTTGCCCAACGGGTAGCTACTCCTCTGGTCGAATGTGCTTTCAATGACACCAGCAGTTGTTTGCCGCAGGCAATATAGGTGGAGGAGATCACTGTCTGAATCCATAGGGAAATGGTGGCCTTGAAGGCTGGTCTACCTCAGGTTGACTCTTTGGTTAGGACAAAAAGATGGTCTGATAAACTTAATTCCATCGGGTTCACAGCAGAGACTCCATCCTGATCCTTCCCCGCGAGCTTGGTCCCTGTCCCCGCAAACCATCTGATCCATCCACACAAGCCTCGAATAGTTTTATACTGAACTTTAAATTAAAGTATAAAAAGAAACAATATTCGGTATAATTGTCAATTTATAAATCAGCGTCTTCTCCCCACTCCCTCTTCCCCATTTCCCTTCAGCATCCTCAGCCCACTCTCTCTCCACTTCCCTTCAGCGCAAGCACATAAAAACAAGCAAGCAATTTTATATCATTTTCATTCTATTCATTCATAGAAATTAAAGTCTAAATAATGCCAGTCACATAACAAAACATGATTTTACAAAAACAATTTCCTGCACAGTCAAACCTGCAAGGATTACTAGATAATAATAATAATAACAGTTTATATACCGCAGGACCATGAAGTTCTATGCGGTTTACAATGATTAGAAATGTTACAGATTGAGTGAATAAACAAAGGTACAGATTGAATGAACAAACAAAGTACAGATTTAGCAACAGGTGGTTCTTGCGTTCGGTTGTTAAGGACTAAGATTGAATAGGTTGGTTTCCTAAGTATTTCAGGAATAGATGTGTTTTCAGGCGTTTCCTGAATTCTCCATAGGTAGTAGGCACAAGCAATTGTTCAAGGTCTTTACCCCATAATGCTGCTTGATGTGCGAGAAGATGTTGATGATGACTTTTAAATTTACAACCTCTAACCAGTGGAGAAACGAAGTTCAGGTGTGAGCTTCGCTTGTGTCTGTTGGTTGAGAAAGAGAAAAGGTCTGTTATGTATTTAGGGGCTAAGCCATAGAGTACCTTGAATCAAAAACTACCAAACTTGAATTTCACACGTGCCTCCATCGGTAGCCAGTGTAAGAGTCGATAGGAAGGTGTCACATGATCAAACTTCTTCAATCCACAAAGTAGTCTAATCGCTGTATTTTGAACCAGTTGCAATCGCCGCATATATTTCTGGGGGAGTGCCAAGTAGGCGATGTTGCAATAATCGAGTTGACTCGGAATAAGGGATTGTACTAGAATTCGAAATGATGAGGCATCGAAGTAAGCTCTGATGGACTGAAGTTTCCAGAGGGTATGAAAGATGTCTTTTAGCAGCTCCCCTCCCTCCCCCTTACCTTAATGGCCAAGTCAAAATGATCTACCAACAATAAAATTTAAAAAAACACAAAGCACACTGTATGCAGAGAAAATGTTAATTATCATTTATATTCCGCGGGTTTTCAAAGAGGTCAAGGCAGATGACTTCATGCAATGTCACCTCAGTAACAACAATACAAAAATAGACAAATATACCCCCCTTCCTTTTTACTAAACCGCGATAGTGGTTTTTAGTGCAGGGAGCTGCACTGAATGCCTGCGCTGCTCTTGATGCTCAAAGGCTCCCTGCGCTAAAAACCGCTACTGTGATTTAGTAAAGGGGCCATAGTGCAAAATATAGACAGCAGATATAAATTCTCAAAACGGACACATTTTGATCACTAAATTGAAAATATAATAATTTTTCCTTACTTTGCTGTCTGGTGATTTCATGAGTCTCTGGTTGTGTTTCCTTCTGACTGTGCATCCTTTCTTTAATTTCTTTCTGCACTCAGGCCTAAATCTACAGGCAGGAAGGCACCAAGAGTTCTCTGTTGAAACTGGAGGCTGTGTTATTGTTTTCTGGGCATTAGCCCACCTGCAAGCTCTATCCGAGTGGACAGTATGCAGACCAGCTATCTCAGCCAGCAGACTCTAGACCTGGGGGAGTGGTCTCTGGCTCATAGGGCCTTTGTCAACATTGAGCATCGATGGGGACATCCAACATTCAATTTGATGGTATTGGCAGTCCACAAAAGTCTCTTGATTCTTCAGCCAAAGAATTGAGCCCAAACTAACCGGCATAGATCTTCTAGTATAAAAGTGCTCAGAGAAAGGGCTGTTGTATATTCCCCCCCCCCCCCAAGCCTGTGGTGGGCTGGGTCATTTAAAGAGTAGCGAACCATCCAGGGTCGGTAATCCTGGGTGCTTCAGGTTAGCTACCTCATCTGTGGTACATGGATCTGGCAAGTCTGTAGAGGGACAAGTGTCTCAAATAGCCACTGCTTCGCAGGGTGCTGGTGCCCTAGAGGATCTGAAATGCTTTGGACTGCTGGCATGGCTCTTGAGTGTGCGGCCTTAGCACAGAAGAGCTACTTGGAGGCGGTTATTACTACCCTCCTCAGATCTAAGACACCAACGACTGTCGCAGCCTATGCTTTTCATCACTGGTGTGCTAAGGAGAGTGTGGAGCCCAGTGAGGGCTCCAGTGTCAGTAGTCCTAGAGTTTCTCCAAGATTGTCTCAAGAGGGCTTTGACCATTGGCTCTCTCAGAGTATAAGTGGCAAGACTTTTGTGTTTTAGGGCTCAAGTAGAAAAGGTTTCCTTGGCTCCTAATCCAGATGTTGCCAGATTCTTCAAAGGAAACTTGGCATCTTAACTTCGTATTGTAAGCCCTCAGTAAATCTCTGAGCCTTTGTGAAAGGCGTCTGATGGATCTTACTGTTGAGACAGTTTTTCTTGTAGCTATCGCTTCAGTCAGAAGGATTTCAGCTCTACAATTTTGTCATGCAGAGAGCCTTTCCTCAGGCTTATGGAGGCAGAGGCTCCCTCCACACGGTTCCTTCCTTCTGTCAAAGTGGTCTCAGCCTTTCACGTCAATCAGGAAGTATGACTACCCAAAAAAAAAAAAGTTTTGGCATTCCTGGATGTTAGTTTTTCTCCATTACCTAGAAGTTACAAATAATTTTCATCTCTTTAAGATCATCCTTTTGTCCTAATTGAGTCCTAACTTCCTGGGAACGACAGTCTCTAAGGCTCCTAGTTCTAGGTGAGTTTGCACAGCTATTGATTAGCGGATATTGGGTGTGGTAAACAGCCATTGATTGCTTTGAGAGCGCACTGAGGAATGTGGCTTCATGGATGGAGCCCTGGGAAGTGTCACCTGAGGAAATTTTTATAGGTTGGCTACATAGTCCACTCTCTATACTTTAATGAAATTTTGCAGAGTGGAGGTGGCAGCATGAAAGGACACTGCTTTTGAGTCCTCTGTGCTTACAGCAGGATTATCTGTCCTGTTCTAGACTCAGGAGACTGCTTTGTTACGCCCCACTGATTCAAGTCTCATATGCCTTTCGCACTAGAAGGAAAGATTAGGTTCTTACCTCGATAATCTTCTTTCTAGTAGAAAGACATATGAGTCTTGAAGGCCTGCCTTATCAGATTTCAGTTCGCCTGTTTGCTGTCTCAGACATGTATGTATTTTGAGATATTGGTGCCTTGTTGTCAGACAGTTCTGAAGAGTACTGATTGATCTCTGTTCCATTGAGAAAAGCAAGAGGCTTGACAGCTACATAAGTCTAGTGCTGATAGCTCTCAGGTAGGTGGCTTGTTCATTTCCACCTTGTTCAAAGTTATCATTATATTGGCATTGATTTGCTACCTTTGCCTTGTTGCAGATCAGAACAGAATTGGCTTGTCGGGGAGTACCCTGTTTCCCACTTCCTTATCTCTCCTCTTATAGGAATTGTCAACTGCTTTGATACAAACTTAATGAGATAGGGCACAGCTCAGAGATCCAGGAGGCAGAGTTGAGAGAAAAAGGTAGATGATACCTTCTATAAATTCGTGAGTTATGGAGAATAACCCACTGATTTCTACTAGAGCAAAGATTATCGAGGTAAGAGGTTCAACTTGGTAGTCTGTATCTGACAAAGTGAATTGTTGTCAACAACTTAAGCCTCTTTGTCAGTATACAACAGGGATCTCAAAGTCCCTCCTTGAGGGCTACAATCCAGTCGGGTTTTCAGGATTTCCCCAATGAATATGCATTGAAAGCAGTACATGCACATAGATCTCATGCATAGCCATTGGGGAAATCCTGAAAACCCGACTGGATTGCGGCCCTCAAGGAGGGACTTTGAGACCCCTGGTATACAGTGTATGAAGTTCTTAATTTAGCTTGTTTACATTGAAAATTAAATGTTTGCTAAAAAGTGGCGGTTGTTTTGTAGGCGCAATGTTATTGAAGCAGTTTATAGTAAACTGAATCCACACAGAGAGAATGATGGGGTAAGTATGTTTGCTTTCTATATACTTTATTAAATTGAAATATTTTGCCTAATATACGTTTCACTGAAACACCTCAGTATTTCACCTTCATTTTTAAAAAATTAATGTACTCCTATCCTGAAATGTTGTCTTAGTGACAAAAATCATTGACATACTATCTCAACAGTTAATCATTGCACTGAAAACTCTGAAAATGGAAACAAAAATTTTAAGAAAAGACAATGAGCAAAATGCAGATAGAAGTTTTCTATGTATAAAAATTTTTACCACTGTCTGAGATTAACTTTATTAGGTATTCCAGACTTCATGAGCACTTATCTCTGGTATCTTGTTAAATTGTTTTCATACCCTGTATATATTCTCTGCCTGTGGTCCCTGATGTTGCATAAGCAGCTTCAGGGAGACCCCAAGATAATGGCAAAGAGAATTATTAACTCCAAAATCTTTGGTAAAAATCTGAAAAAAATCAAAATGCATGCAGTACCTCCATAAGATCAAATGCATAACAGCTGATCATGCAACTTAATTTTTTAAAAATTATTAATTATCATTGGTATCAACACAATAATCGAGCACAACAAAGAAACATGAAAAATACTTAACTTTACGTTTATTTGCATTCAGTCTGTCTCGGGAAATAGATGGCAGTTGTAAGGCTTAATTACCATATTTTCACGCATATAACGTGCGCGCTATACAAGATTTTACAAACACGGAATAACCATGCACGTTATATCCGTGAGCGCGTTATACATTTTTTTTTACCATTGCCACTCTGTTGCTAGAGAAGGGAAGAGGCAGCCACGTCAGCCAACCAGGCAAGCAGCCTTGCGCGCAGCTCTGCTACTAGGGAAGCAGCTGGAGACAACGAGTCCTGCTTCCCACACGAACATCATCTGCCCCGCAGGCTGGACATAAGCAGCAGCCTTCGGAACCGGAAGCCGCTGAGAGTCCCGGCATGGCGGCCATGACAAGAGATTTAGCAGCTACGGCAAGGCAACAGTGGCAGAAGCGGCTAGTTCCAGCCTCCCGCTCTCCTCCCTCCCTTCCCCCATGGCAGTGCTGGGCGGCACATTCGGGCTTCATCCGCCTCCACCGCCGCTCCTCTGACTCCCTTCGCCTCAGCCCCCGCAGCAGGCAGGACATGGAGGAACAGGCCTGTCAAGCTGCGCTGGAGGAACTAAAATAAGGTGCAGGGGAGAGGAGCGCGGTATACGCGTGGGCGCGTTATAAGAAAATTTTTTTACATAAATGCTTTGTTCCCGCACGCTATACCCATTTGCGCGTTTTACACGTGTGCGCGTTATATGCATGAAAATACGGTATTCTTCTTTGCTTTAGTTTTTCCTTGATCTGCTGTCATGTTTCTATAATTAATACAATCCTACAACGGTTAAATTTTATGCAGAGTACTCAGGATATACTAATGAATTAGTTTGGTATGCATTAAACATTAATGTTAAACTTAAATTGGGTTAAATGCAGCCCACTGTTGAATTTTATGTAGCCAACAAGACCATGGGAAATTAGAAAACATCAGTAGCAAAAGTTTGTGATTTTTAATTACTGTATTTGGCAAATATATTCAGAATAGCCACTCTAGCAGTTTGTTTCCCTTGTCTTTTGTTAAACTTTTAGTTATTTGTCATAGATGGTCTGTGGAGCTCTGTGCATTTCTGGTTTCAACATTGCATAATGTTTCAGCCTATTAGGGATAGTTCTGGCATTCATATGGCACTCTTGTGTATAAAAGTTGCCCACCCCTGCTCTAGGTGATTGTAGGTCCTTTCAAAATAAAACTTCCCTTCAGAAGGGGTGTTAAAGTTACCTGTAAGTGTTGTAGTATTAAAATTGGATTAAAGCAATGGTTGTAAAACAGATTTTTAAATGTCATTCAGACATTGGATTCCATACGTTAGCTGCTAGTTCCCTCTAGCTGCGAATCTACAGAACAGTATCACTTTAAATGTATGAGCTCCTCCCCTTCTGTAGTGAAGAGATCCCTTAAAAAAAATTTGAAGACATATGGCAAAAATACCTGAAAATAACAAAAAAGAAACAGAGTAGAACACATCTTCCAAGTTCGCTTGTAGAAGGAAAAACTGAAGAGGGAGCTGTTCACTGCAGAAGGGGAGGAATTCATAGTTTTAAAGTGATACCCTTCTGTAGATTCGTGGCTAGTGGGAAGTAACAACTAGCATATGGAATCCCATGTCTTCTAAAAGAAAGAAGATCAGCAAGGTAAGAATCTAATCCAGGGGTGGCCACACTTTTTGGGCTTGCAAGCTACTTTTAAAATGACCAAGTCAAAATGATCTACCAACAGTAAAATTAAAAAAAAAACACAAAGCACACTGTATGCAGAGAAAATGTCAATTATTTTCAAAGAGGTCAAGGCAGATGACTCTATGCACTGTCACCTCAGTAACAACCATACAAAAATAGACAAATATAACCCCCTCCCTTTTAACTAAATTGTGATAGCAGTTTTTAGCGCAGGGAGCTGCACTGAAATCCCCGCGCTGCTCTCAACACTCATAGTCTCCCTGTGCTAAAAACTGCTATTGTGGTTTAGTAAAAGGGGGCCATAGTGCAAAATATAGACAGCAGAGATAAAGGCTCAAAATGGACACATTTTGATCACTAAATTGAAAATAAAATCATTTTTCCTACCTTTGTTGTCTGGTGATTTCATGAGTCTCTGGTTGCACTTTCTTCTTCTTACTGTGCATCCAATCTTTCTTCCCTTCTTTCAGCCTGTATGCTTCCTCTCCTCCAGACCTCATTCCCTCCCCCAACTTTTTCTTCCTCTCTCCCTACCCTTTCTTTCTCCCTGCCTCCCTTTCTTTCTTTTTCCCTTCTTTCCTTCTGTCTCCCTGCCTGCCCCCTTTCTTTCTCCCTGCCCTTCTCCAAGCCACTGCCGCCGCCATCGGGGAACAAGCCCCAAAGCCACTGCCGCCCCAAGCTCTCTCTGCATTGGGCCGACCAGCATTCTTCTCCCCGACGTCAATTCTGCCATCTGAATGGAAGTTCCGGGCCAGCCAGGCTACAATTGGCTGGCCCAGAACTTCCTCTCAGACGGCAGAATTTACTTCGGGGAGAGGAAGGCTGATCGGCCCGGTAGATTGTGGAGGCAACGCAAATTTATCATGGAGCCCGGGATGGGCTCCGCGATCAACTCACTTTGTCTTCGCGATCTTCCGGTCGATCGCAATCGATATATTGGGCACCCCTGATCTAATCTATCATTAAGTTACTGGTAATCTGTTTCTGAAGAAAAAAATAAAAGTTGTAGCTTCTTAAAGCTTCTTCAACAGTTAGGGATCTAAAAAGTATGCCACTTATCTTTTACCTTTCCCTAGTGATTTATGTAACTGTTTGTAGCCATGTCTATGATTAATAAATGCTAAGTTTTGGAGAAAATAGGTCTAAGTCCAAAAATGGAAGGTATTGCAATATAGTACATCCCAATTGACCTTTAGGGCAGTCTTATCTATAGGTATGTAGTGCTGAAGTATAGTACAAGGAAAAGATTCTAGAACTTTTAAATTGGTACTTTTTCTTAAATGTCAAGGTTTTGTTCATGATGCCGTAATACAGCACTGTAGCCTAACTACTTACTGTAATGATGCATTGTGTGATTTATTTAATTTGCACAGGATTGGAGCCCTGGCTGAAAGGGCACAAATGTCTCTGTAGATACTCGTATTTCAGAGACATGACCTATAAATTTTAAGTTAGCTGCTTCTATGAACTGTGCTTTATTATTTAATTAATAATCTCTCTACAAAAAACACAGTTGGTACGCATAAACTATTTAATTCTCGCACATTCAACAATATAACATAATTTTATACAGATAGCAAAAGTTTTCTAAAGGTAAATACAGTGGAACCTTGGTTTACGAGCATAATTCGTTCCAGAAGCATGCTCGTAAACCAAGTTACTCGTATATCAAAGCGAGTTTCCCCATAGGAATGAATGGAAACTTGCTTTGATTCGTTCTACCTCCTCCTCCCCCCCCCCCCTGAGGCTACTGGTGCTGCTCCATCACCCCCTCCCACCCGCTCTAACCGGCATCTCACCCCCGAACCAGCATCGCAATCCCCCCCGCTAACACACCTCCCACCCCCGTGAGAACCGCATCACACACCCGTGCTGGAAGCGGCATCCGCCCGCCCTCCCTCCCAAACATGCTCCTTACCCCATCTGCTGCTTGTGCGAGTGAAAGAAAGCTCCCGCCTCTTGCCTGGGCTGGGCCTTGCGCGTTTGCGCATGCTCAAGGCCTTCTGTCTCTCCTTTTCATACACACAGAACATAGAAACACCCTCGCCCAATATGGAATAATCACAAATTAAAAATAGAAATATGTAGACAAAAGTTAAACTAATGCAACACCACAGAAACAGTGACGCATGTCCCCTAATACTGTACAAAATATAGACAGTAGATGTAAATTTGAAAAAACTGATACATAATAATCACCACTTTAAAAATTAACAAATAGAAATAAAACAAATAACGAAAAATAAGAAAATACCATTTTATTGGACTAATCTCTTTTTCAATTAGGTTTCAGAGGCCAAATCTTTCTTCAAGACAGTACAATATACAGCTGTTATGGTATCCTGTCCTAACCTTAGTTCAAAAGAAATTGCCTTATTTCCATTTCCTATTTATAAAGTTTTATCAATATAGTTGCAATACTACTTGATTCTATGTAAAGCAACAAGAAAAATTTATTTCTACCTTTTGTAGTTTCTGCTTTAATCATCTTCTTTGCTCTTTTCTTTCTATACAGCATTTGTCCTCTCTCCCTTCCATGCAACATCTGCCCTTTATCTTTGCCCCTTCCACCCAGCCTCTGCTCTCTCTTCCACCCAGCCTCTGCTCTCTCTGCTCTTTCCATCCACTGTCCACCCTCTTGCCCTTTCCATCCAGTGTCCGCCCTCTCTCTCTTCCATATATCCCTTCAATAAACTGTATATCCTGTGCCCTTTCTCTCATTTGTACATGATTCATTTCAGCTTCATCTCCTCTCAATTTTTCTGTCTCCACTCCCACCCCTATGCTCTGACATCTCTCTCTTCTCCTTTCCTTCCTTTCTTCCCACTCCACCCCATGGTCTGGCATCTCTATCTCCTTCCCTTTCCTCCCCCATGCCCTGGCATCTCTCTCCTCTCCCTCTATGGTCTGGCATCTCCTCTCCTTCCTTTCCCTCTGATCTGGCTTACTTTCCCTAGCATCTCTCCACCCTCTTCCCCTATTATCTTGCATCTCCTCTCCTTCCTTTCTCTCCATCCCTCCTTCCTTCCTTTTGCCTGGTCTGGCATCTGTCTCCTCCCCCCCATGCCCTGACATCTCTCCCTCCATGGTGTAGTATCGCCTTTCCTTTCCCTCCCTCCCATGGTCTTGGCATCTCTCTTTCCTCTCCCTCTTTCCCTCTCTCCCCCCAGTTGGATGCAGCAGCAGCATATCTTTTTCCCCCTTCCCCCATATACTCTTCTCCTCCACTGCTCTCCCCTCAGTCCTGCTGCAGCTTTGCCTCTTCCATTTAAGTCCAGCAACACTCTCCTCTGTTCCCAATCCAGCAGCACCTCTCCCTATCACCTCCTTCCACCACTCAGCTCCAACAGCATCTCTCTCTCCCCTCCACTTCCATGTCCCCCACTGACTAGCTGCAGCACCTCCTTTCCACCCCCAGGACCAGCAGCACCTCTCCTCTCCAACTAGCAGGGCTCCTCTCCCTTCCCTCTGACTAGAAGCAGTATCTTACCCACTCGCCTCCCAGGTCTAGCAGCACCACTCCCTCCTCTCCCCTTTTCCTCACCTCCTATCAGCACCCCTCCCTCTTATCTCTCAGGTCCATCAGCACCACTCCCCCCTCCCGATAACAGGCTCTCTATTGTAACTTGCTTGACTGTTGCCGCCTATGAGGAAGAAGGAAGTTGCATCATTGGAGATCGGGCGGCATAGCAAAATCCCCGAGGCTGCAGAAGGGAATCGATTCGATAACACTACTGCAGCTGTCAGGCAAATTACAATAAGGAGAGAGTGGTGCTGCTGCTAGTTCAGGGCATAGAGAATAGAAAATGACAGCGGCAACAGGAAGGCGGGAAGCACTGCATTTCCCCAAAGCAATTTTCTACCTCCCCAGGCCCGTCTTCCTGATCAGGAATGGGAACCACCCATTGCATACACACACAAAATACAAATTGCAGGCTAGTGTTACGGGGAGGGTTTGAAAAATCGCCTGGTGTTTTTTTTTTTCTTATTTTCTTTTCTTTGTCCGGGGTCGAACACAGAACTTCAGGCTATGCCAATCAGGCCGGGGAAACCCCAAGCTGGTGAGAGGGTTTTAAAAAAATGTTTGAATAGCGGCGTCGGAAGCAGCAGGATTCGCGACCGCGATGACAGCCGGGTGCTCACCTAAATTAGCCAGGCGGAGCACCCTGCTAAAAAGCGCTAGGGAGAACACTGGCTCTGAATTTTTTAGAATCCACCAGAGTCTAATTTCATTGTTGAAGAGCCCATTTGCAGGTCAGTGTCTGAGACTTCTAGAAACCTCACTAAAGAGGGAGATAATCCCTTTTGATGATCGCTGGAAAACCGTTTAGCAATGGCGTTAAACTTTTTTGAGAATCTTGCCCTAAAAGAGCAAATAGACTAGAGCAGGGGTGTCCAATGTCGGTCCTCGAGGGCCGCAGTCCAGTCGGATTTTCAGGATTTCCCCAATGAATATACATGAGGTCTATTTGCATACACTGCTTTCATTGTATACTAATAGATCTCATGCATATTAATTGGGGAAATCCTGAAAACCCGACTGGATTGCGGCCCTCGAGGACCGACATTGGACACCCCTGGACTAGAGGATATACCATGAAATTGCACAGTAATACTTTTAAAACAAATAGGAAAAAAAAATGTAACTTATGATGTAAGCTCTGGAGCTCAGTGGTGGAGAATGTGCTAAAAGTAGTTAGTGTAGCTGGGCTTATTTTATATATTTAAAAAAATTCCACTCTTTCCATTGTTCATGGCAGAGTACAATCTAAATACATAATAAAACATGAGAGCTTTATTCAGACTTCACAACCAGGGTCATTAAATTCTTCTGGGCCAAGTTAAAGCTTTCAAGGGTTTGCTTTCTGGAGCAGATAGCTCTTGATGTTTTCTAAATCGCAGTAGCAAAAATGAGTGGAATTGTCCAATCAGAAAGGTGCACAAATAAAAGTGTCTTTCAACTCATCTGATTGATCTTTATTCATCCAAAGTTACTCGACCCGACATGTACATGTTTCGACCCTAAGGCCTGCGTCAGGAGTCTACAAGTCATATAAAAACATTAATGAAACATATGAACATACATGGAAATATGGTAATTATTAAAAACAAGCATAAAAAATAATTAAGCATCAAAATGTGAATACAGGAATAAACATAAATAAAAAACAGCAATTTACTTCCATAAAGAATTAAAATATAAATATAAAATCCATGGATACAAAAATACATATTGTTTAATAAATATAACTAATATCATACATATAAAAATACAGAAATAAAAATACATATTATGTTATTTTATACTAATATAATATTTTCTAAATTGCAGTAACTAGTCAATTTTGTTTAAATCTAAAGGTAACAAAATCCATAGTTTTGGACCATTAACTTGAAAGGATAGATGAAAGAAGGCTGAGAAGACCCAGTTTATCCTAGGACAAGCAGGCAGCCTATTCTTACATATGGGTGACATCACCAGAGCCCGGATGCAGACAGCCTCGCAAGCAGGCTTGCTTGTAGAAGCTAGAAGTTTCGAGTCAGCCACACCGCGCATGCGCGAGTGCCTTCCCACCCAGTGCAGGGCGCGTCTCCTCAGTTTTCCGCGGAGCCGAGAAGTCCGTCTTTGACTCTCTGCGTTTAACTTTGTTACTTCGTGCCTTCTCTCACCGCGGTTTGTGTTTATTTTCTTCACGAATCGCTGTGTTCTTTTATTTCTTTTATTTTCTAGTTTTAAAAAATTTTTTTTTTTAATTTCTTCCGTTTGACTGCCGGGGCAGGCTGCTCAGCCGCAGCCCATGGGCTTTGATTTTGAGGCAGCTATATTTCCTTCAATGTCCCGGCCAGCAACGGGCTTCAAGAAGTGTAGCCAGTGCCAGCATGCGATTTCCCTCACGGACCCACACTGCTGGTGCCTCAAGTGCCTTGTGCCGGACCATCAACCGAAGTCGTGCGAGCGCTGTCCTACTCTTTAACCTCAAGCCCTTAAACGTCGTCGGATTTTAGTGGATAAGCTTTTTGGGATGGATTCTTCAACAACTCCCTCGACTTCAAAAGCGGCCTTGGTTCCACCTTCGACCGAGGGTCCTCCTGCCTTCACGACTCCGACCTTGAGCCTAATCAGACCTTCCTCGTTTGCAACAGCTCTTTCCTCCGTAACACCTGCTGTATCTTCCCCTGCATCCTCAGGTCAGATAGCTCAGCAGAAAGTTCCAGCAGTGGTAATCAAGGTGGCTAAGACTTCCAAGTCAAAGCACATATCCACTGCCACTTTAGAACCTCCAGCCAAAGCAGGTGGTCCGGTTTCAGACTTCACCTCAGAATTCCTCAGTGGACCCTGGCATTTCAGTGGACGCAGGCTTGCGACCCACTTTCTCGACACATTGCAGTCACTCCTTCCTCGAGACAGTCTCTCCGCTGGTGGATGCTCTCTTCCAATCTCTCCAGAGGCTTACTGTTTCAAATGTCCCCTCATCAGAAGGTCTTCACAATAGATTCCTCGAGCTACACTTGGGGCGCTCATCTCGATGGTCTCCGTACTCAAGGCCACTGGACCAGTACGGATCGTCAGTACCACATCAATCTGTTAGAACTCAGAGCGATCTTCAGTGCTCTCAAAGCTTTTCAACATCTTATTCACGACCAGGTAGTCCTCATTCGGACGGACAACCAAGTCGCCATGTACTGTGTCAATAAACAGGGAGGGACGGGATTTTCCTCCCTTTGTCAAGAAGCTCTGAAGGTTTGGAACTGGGCAATCCGTCACAACACCTTCCTCAAAGCTGTCTATATTCAAGGGGCGAACAATTGCTTGGCGGACAACTTGAGTCATCTTCTGCAACCTCACAAATGGACACTCCATTCCTCGCCCCTTCATCACATTTTTTCGCAGTGGGGAGCACCTCAGATATCTTTGCAGCTCCCCACAACCACAAACTGCCTCAGTTCTGCTCCAGGATATACTCTCCTCATCGCCTCAAGGCAGATGCTTTCTTACTGGAATGGATGAATCTCTTCCTGTATGCATTCCCTCCATTCCCTCTCATTCTCAAGACTCTCTTGTCAAGTTGAAGAACACTCATGCCACTATGATCCTGATTGCTCCTCGGTGGCCGAGACAACCTTGGTACTCCCTTCTACTACAACTCAGCAGCAGGGAGCCATATCTTCTACCAGTTTTTCCATCTCTGCTTACACTGAGTCAGGGATCTCTGCTTCATCCCAACCTGCAGTCTCCACACCTGACAGCTTGGTACCTCCCAACATAACTCCTCTTCAGTTTTCTCAACCTGTAAGAGACATTTTTAGAGGTTTCTAGGCAGCCTGCCACTGGGCAATGCTATCACCAAAAATGGACTAGATTTTCTACGTGGTGTTTTTCTCATGATAAGGAGCCTCAACATTCCTCCTTTATCTTCTGTTCTAGATTATCTTTTGCACTTATCCACCTCTGGCCTCAAGTCTACATCGATCCGAGTTCATCTCAGTGCAATTGCTGCTTTCCATCAGCTTATTGAAGGGAAACCCCTCTCTGCTCATTCGGTGGTTTCCAGATTCATGAAAGGACTTTTCAATGTCAAACCTCCTCTCAAACTGCCTCCAGTGGTTTGGGATCTCAATGTTGTTCTTGCTCAATTGATGAAGCCTCCATTTGAACCAATGTATACGGCTCATCTTAAGTATCTCACTTGGAAAGTGGTCTTTCTCATTGCCCTCACATCTGCTCGACGAGTAGGTGAGCTGCAAGCTTTAGTAGCTGACCCACCTTTCACTGTCTTCCATCATGACAAGGTGGTCCTCCGTACTCATCCTAAATTCTTACCTAAAGTGGTTTCAGAATTTCATCTCAACGAATCCATTGTTCTTCCAGTGTTTTTTCCAAAGCCCCTCATTCTCACTCTGGAGAATCAGCCCTTCATACTCTGTACTGTAAACGTGCTTTGGCCTTCTATTTGGAACGCACCAAACCACACACAACTGCTCCTCAACTTTTCGTCTCCTTCGATCCAAATAAGTTGGGACATCCAATCTCTAAGCGTACCATCTCCAACTGGATGGCTGCTTGTATCTCTTTCTGCTATGCCCAGGCTGGATTACAACTTTAGAGTCGAGTCACAGCCCATAAAATCAGAGCAATGGCAGCTTCAGTAGCTTTCCTCAGATCTACACCTATTGAGGAAATTTGCAAAGCTGTGACTTGGTCCTTGATTCATACTTTTACCTCTCACTATTGTCTGGATGTTTTCTCCAGATGGGATGGCCATTTTGGCCAGACAGTATTAGAAAATGTATTCTCCTAAGTTGCCAACACTCCCACCATCCCATCCTGGTTAGCTTGGAGATCACCCATATGTGAGAATAGGCTGCCTGCTTGTCCTGGGATAAAGCACAGTTACTTACCGTAACAGGTGTTATCCAGGGACAGCAGGCAACTATTCTCACAACCCACCCGCCTCCCCTGGTTGGCTTCTCTGTTAGCTATCTGAACTGAGGAGACGCGCCCTGCGCTGGGCGGGAAGGCACTCACGCATGCACAGTGCTGACTCGAAACTTCTAGTTTCTACAAGCAAATCTGCTTGCGAGGCTGTCCGCATCTGGGCTCCGTCGATGACATCACCCATATTAGAGAATAGCTGCCTGCTGTCCCTGGATAACACCTGTTACGGTAAGTAACTGTGCTTTTCGAAAACTGGAAACTTCAAGTAAATATTTATCCATTGATCAGAGATTTTGAATTGGTTCAAAATAGTTTCAATAAGTTCCTGGAGGTAAAGTCTATAAACTATACCCGGAAAAAGTCATTTCATGTCTCTAAGGGTCAATAGCATGGAATCTTTCTATTTGGGAACCTGCCAGGTACTCATGACCTTCTTGACCACTGATGAAACAGGATCCGGGGCTAGATGGACCTTTGGTCTAAACCAGTTTGGCAGTTATGTTCTTATTATTCAAGTGAACCCAAGTAGCCACATTACTTTAAGCAGATACAGAAACTGAATTAAATGAGCATCTCTGCAGATGCTTTCTGTAGAACAGATTGGAGGCACATCGATTAGATAATGTAGGGTTTATATTGCTATAGCTTTTACTGTATTCTGGAGACCTTACTAGCAATGATTTTAAGGAAATCCATGAATGTATGATGTAAACTTTGGGTGACAACTGTCCATCATACGCCACAGTGAAGAATTGATGTGCAAACTTTCAGCGTGGAGATTTCGAGACTGAAGATGCAGCAAGGCCCATGATCCTGAGGCAGACAACAATATTCAATATTAATGGCAGCACTTAGGTTCTCCAAAGCCAAGGAAATTTAAGATCCAAAAGTCAGCAGAAAAGGTCATGGCCACAGTGTTTTGGGATCCAGGAAGGTGTTTTAATGACCAACTATCTTCCAAGAGGCCAAACAGTTAATGCAGAACACTACTGTAACTTGCTGTGCCAATTAAAGAAGGCGTTGAAAGAAAAAAGGAGAAGGAAGCTGTGGAAAGGAGTTCGCTTTTTGCAAGGAAATGCACCTACTCACAAGGCTGGCAAAATGATGGATGTTTTTATGCAGCTGGGGTATCTGTGCACTCTACTTGCCAGATCTTAATATAAGAACATAAGAATAACCTTATGGGTCAGACCAATGGCCAATCAAGCCCAGTAGCCCATTTTCAATCCAGATTACTGGTACCTGGGCAAAACCCAAAGAGTAGCAGTATTCCATGCTACCGATCCAGGGCAAACAGTAGCTTCCCCCATGTTTTTCTCAATAACAAACTATGGACTCTTCCTCCAGGAAATTGTTCAAACCTTTCTTAATACCAGTTATGCCATCCGCTTTTACCACAATCTCTGGCAATGCGTTCCAGAGCTTAACTATTCTCTTGAATGAAAAAATATTTCCTCCTGTTAGTTTTAAAAGTATTTTGAGTGTTCTCTAGTCTTTGTAATTTTTTGATTGAGTGAAAAATCGATCCACTTGTACCTGTTCTACTCCCCTCAGGATTTTGTAGACTTCAATCATATCTCCCCTCAACATATCTTTTCCAAGCTGAAGAGCCCTAACCATTTTAGTCTTTCCTCAAATGAGAGGAGTTCCATCCCCTTTAACATTTTGGTCGCTTTTCTTTGAACCTTTTCTAATACTGCTTTATCTTTCTTGAGATAAGGAGAACAGAATTTTATGCAGTACTCCAAGTGAGGTCGCATCATGGCAATATAGAGGCATTATAACATTCTTGTTAACCATCCCTTTTTTAATAATTCCTAGCATCTTGTTTGTTTTTTTGGCCGCCGCTGTATTGGGCAGAAGGTTTCATCGTATTGTCTACAATGACACCCAGATCCTTTTCTTGGGTGCTAACCCACAAGATGGACCATGATAACTGTGATTTCAGTTATTCTTTCCAATGTGTATCACTTTGCATTTGTTCACATTAAATTTCATCTGCCAATTTGCTAAGGTCTTCCTGCAATTTTTCACAATTTGCATGCGTTTTAACAACTTTGAACAGCTTATTGTCATCTGCAAATTTAATCACCTCACTTGTAGTTCCAATTTCCAGAACATTTATAAATAAGTTAAATAGCATTGGTCTTGGTACAGATTCCTTCAGCACTCCACGGTTTATTCTCCTCCATTAAGAAAAATGACCATTTAACCCAACCCTCTGTTTTCTATCCAATAATCAATTCCTAATCCACAACTGAACTTATCTACCTATCCCATGACTCTCTTTAATTTTCTCAGGAGCTTCTCATGAGGAACTTTATCAAAAGCTTTCTGAAAATTTAGATAACATTACATTAAACAGCTCACCTTTACCCACATGCTTATTTACACCTTCAAAGAAGTCAAGCAAATTGGTGAGGCAAGATCTCCATAGGCTGAACCCATGCTGACTTTATCTCATTAAATCGTGTTTGTCTGGTTCCGGAGGAGGGGCCAAAATGGCGGCATCGACCAGACGCTGAGATCGTGCTCTCTCTGCTTTGGGAGAATTACTCGCAAGGAAAAATGCCCCATAAGAGGAAAGGGAGCATTAAGACGCCAGCTTCCTTGACGCCAATGCTCCTACCCCGTCAGCAGACGATTGAGCAATTGATACCTGGTATCTGCATCCAGCGGGGCGAAATTCCGGCAGTGGGAGAGAGTAGAGAAGGCTCCAGCCCACACGGAAACGAGATCTCACTCTCGCCCCCCTTCACCGAACCACCTCCCTGTCCGGCTGACTCTTCTGCTTTGGCAGTAGGAACAGAAAGTGCTGCCGAAGTTGCACACGGAGTTCTTAGAGGGGAAGCGCCTAGAGCAGATGAGCTTCTGCCGATGGCGACCAGCGTTGGGGAGTTTATTCCCTCCAGGGAGGTGACACTAACAGCGATTTGGGGACTGTTACAGAAAATGGACTCTGAGGCAACAAAGACTTCTACAAAGGTACAAATGTTGGCTAGTAAGATGGACGAATTAACCAAGGCACTGGAACAGTCAAATACTGAAGCTAAAAATATTTTCACGGAAGTAAAATCAGAAGTGAAATCCCTTGTGGACTTTAAAAATGCTGCAATTAAAGATTCAGCGACTTTACACCGTAAACTTGATAATATAGAAAACTTTAATAGAAGGCTGAATGTTAGGATTTTGAATTTCCCCAAAGTACCTGGGATATTAACCTATGATATGTTTAAGAAATATTTAGTAGAAATTTTAAAGTATTCCACGGACAATATTCCTCCTTTAAACAAAGTCTATTATTTACCTTCTTCACCAAAAAAACGGGAAGCAATGGGGGTTGGAGAACAGACTCCACAATTGGACTTAAATAATATTTCAGCCATATTAGAGGAATCTATTACAGATATGACTCGGAGAATGACACTTCTGGCTTCATTTATTTTCCAACAGGACATTGACTCTTTTATAAAACTTTACTTTCGTGTTTTTAGAGAATTGTTCTACGGTAAAAAGATATGGGTGTTCCTGGATGTAACTAAGGCTACCCAGGAAAAGAGGAAACTTTTCTTAGCAATGCGACAAGATACCAGGGCTTTGGATGCGTCCTTTTTGCTCGCATATCCCTGTAAATGCATTGTGAAATATGCTCAAGTTAAGTATGTCTTCTTTCAACCAGAGCAGTTAAGATCTTTTTTGGAACTGAAGAAAATCGCTGCTGGTGTTTAGGTGATTAATGGAATTTAGAATGCAGAGTGTTATGTTAGGCCTTTCATGGTACTTTTGATTCTTTGTTATGATTGATTAGCTTATTAATTACTTGCTTAACCCCTCCTTCATAGCTTTTTGTGGTCTAAGAAAGCATACCTGTATTTCTTTTTCTTTTATTATTGTAAAATGTGATTTTGAACATTTGAACAATTATTCCTGCTGTATTTTCCTAAGCAAGATGTATTTTCTTGTAAAGATATAAAACTAATAAATAATAAATACAAAAAAAAAAAAAATCGTGTTTCGCAATTTTATTTTTTATAATTGTTTCTACCATTTTGCCCCTCACTGAAGTCAGGCTTACCAGTCTGTAATTTCACAGATCTCTCCTGGACTGTTTCTTCATCTGACTAGTTTCTGTTTCCAAATCCTAAAAAGAGATTGAAAGAGTGACATTTTCAAGTAATTCAGAGATGATCGCAGCAGTGGAGCAGTATTTCAGAGGCTAGACAAAGAGTATTTTTTGGAAGGGTTATAGAAACTTCAGAAATGATGTGCCAAGTGTGTTGAACTTAGGGGTGAATATGTAGAATAACTTGTAAGTTTCATGGCTCAGCATCATTCCCTTCTTGGTTGGGCTGAGAACTTTTCAGCACTTCCTCATATACTGATACTTTCACTGTCCGTAGTGGGCTCACAATCTAAGTTTTGTACCTGGAGCAATGGAATGTTAAGTCACTTGCGCAGGGTCACAAGTAGCTTCCTCTAGTTTTCAGCCCATTGCACTATTAAGCAATTACTCCACTTCCAGTAGATTGTACAGCCTGTTACAGCAGGGTAAATCTAGCTCGTTTTGGGCCTGACTCCAAGTGGCATAGTTTATGGACTATAGCCCCATGGTTTTATCCCTTGGCCCAGGATTCTCAGAGGGGCAGATTCTCAAAACGAGTTTTTTTTCTACAAAGGTGGTGAGTAATGCCAAGAGCTCCTTGAATTGGTACATCCATTTTGTTTGGATGAGATTGTTCAGGGCTAAGCTGTAAAGTTATGACAATGTTCTTCTGGAGTTCATGCATTAGGGATGGGGGCTTCCCAGCCTTTGAAACTCCCCTTCTCTTGAGAAGCTGATCTTGGAGAACACCCGCTATCTTACAAATTGAGTTGAGTGGGGGAGAGGTGATGGTGGCTACTCCTAGAAAACCTATCTCACTTTGGCCTGCCTCCTTATCCCCAAGACTTAGTTTGGGAGGCTGAATGTGGAGGCCTTTGGGGTTTTAGACTGGGAGTTCTCTTCCTTCCACAGAAAAATAGGCCTCTGTTCATTGGACAATAAATTTTTCCAAAAGTTGTTCTTCCTTAGAACAAACTGGTGATAAACCCCTTCAGAATAAACACAAATATAATTTCCCATTGACTGTATTATGTAGGAATTTTGAGAAACACAATGGTATCTTTAATTGCAGTATTTTCCCCAGGGCCTTTTAGCCGGGCGCCTGGCCCAGCTAATTTAGATGACCGCCTGGCGAATCCTTCTGCTGCCACCGATGCTTCTTTCTGGGCTGACTCCGCCGAAAATTTTGTTCGCCTGCCTTTTTTTTTTTTTGCCAGCATGCTTTTACTTGCTTTGGCCTTCCTTGTTGCCGGGTCCTGCCTACTTTCTGTTTCCACGAAGGCAGGACCCGGCAGCGATGAAGGCTCGAAGCAAGTAAAAGCAGTAAGTTGTAAGCTTCCGTCTGGGGCTCTATTATGTGCGTGCCGGCTTCCCTTCTCTTCCCTCCCCCCCACGGGATGCAATTTCCGGTTTTGAAGAGAAAGGAAGCCGGCACGCACACGATAGAGCCCCGGAGGGAAGCTTACAACTTACTGCTTTTACTTGCTTCGGGCCTTTCTCGCTGCCGGGTCCTGCCTTTGCGGAAACAGAAAGTAGGCAGGACCCGGCAACGAGGAAGGCCCGAAGCAAGTAAAAACAGCAAGTTGTAAGCTTCCTTCTGTTGCTGACCTATGAAAGATAGGTCAGCGATGGAGGGAAGCTTACAACTTGCCTAGCGACTCTACCAACGGGTTTGTGAGCTGGGAGGGATGGGAAGAGAAATGCTGCTGCTGCACCGAATAGGGGAGGGGAGGGGGAAGAGAAATATTCTGCTGCTGCACCCAATTTTTTTTGGGGGGAGGGGGAAGAGAAAAGCTGGTGCACCCAATGGGGGAGGGGAAGAGAAAAGCTGGTGCTGCACCCAATTGGGGAGGGGAAGAGAAGTGCTGCTGCTGCTGTACCCTATTGGGGAGGGGGAGGGGAAGAAAAGTGCTGCACACCTCCAATTGGGGAGGGGGGAGGGGAAGAGAAGTGCTGCAGCAGCACCCAATTGGGGAGAGAGGGGGGGAGAAGGAAGACCAGGGAAGGGAGAGGAGAGACAAGAGACACCAAGACTATGGGAGGGAGGGAAAGGAAAGGAGCTACCAGACCATGGAGGGGGGGAGAGATGTCAGCTCATAGGGGGGAGGGGGAGGAGGGAGATGCCAGGGCATGGGGGGAGAGCAGGGAAGAAGATAGAGATGCCAGACCATGGGGTGGAGTGGGAAGGAAGGAAGGAAAGGAGAAGAGAGATACCAGATCATAGGGGAGGGGGGTGAAGCTGAAATGAATCATGTACAAAGGAGAAAAAGGGCACAGTATATACAGTTTATTGAAGGGACATAGAAAGAGGGAAGATGCCATATGGAACAGAGAAAGGGCAGACAGTGGATGCAAGGGGCAGAGAGAGGGTGGACAGTAGATGGAAGGGGTAGAGAGAGAGAGGGCAGAGGCTGGGTAGAAGAGACAAAGAGAGGACAGATGTTGCATGGAAGGGAGTGAGGAGCTGAATAGAAAGAAGAGAGCAAAGAGAAGATGATTAAAGCAGAAACTACAAAAGGTAGAAAAAAATTTTTTTTGTTGCTTTATGTAGAATCAAGTAGTATTGTAACTGTATTAATTAAAGTTTATGAATAGGAAATTGAAATAAGGCAGTTTTTATGGGACTAAACCCCTTTCCTCAGGTCAGGACAGGATAGCATAACAGCATGGGTACCCAAATGGTCGATCGCGATCAACCAGTAGATCGCAAAGGAAATGTAAGTCGATTGCGTTGCCTTTGCAATCTTTTTCTTCCTGCCTCCCCGAGCCATGTCAGGCGCATACAAGTGCCAAACTCACATGACTTCACCTCCAACGTCAATTCTGACGTCTGAGAGGTAGTTCTGGGCCAGCCAATCGCTGCCTGGCTGGCCTGGAACTTCCTCTCCGACGTTAGAATTGACGTCGGAGGTGAAGTCTTGTGAGTCCGGTGCTTATACGTGCCTGGCCTAGCTCAGGGAAGCAGCAGGGAGAAATCGGCGTGGTGGCTTAGGGGATAGGGAAAGAATCGGGGAAGTGAAGAAATCAGTGCGATGGCTTGGGGGGGCAGGGGAATAGAGAAAGAAAGACAGGCAGGGGGAGAAAGAGAGAGAAAGAAAGGCAGAAATAAAGAGGGGGCAGGGGGAGAGAGAAAAAGAGAGACAGAAAGAAAAGGGGAGAGGCAGAAAGAAAGACAGAATAAATAAATACTAGATTTACAGAAGAAGGAAGTGCAACTAGAGACTCATGAAATCACCAGACAAAAAGGTAGGAAAAATGATTTTATTTTCAATGTGTCCGTTTTGAGAATTTATATCTGTTGTCTATATTTTGCACTATGGCCCCCTTTTACTAAACCGCAATAGTGGTTTTTAGCGCAGGGAGCCTATGAGCATCGAGAGCAGCGCAGGGCATTCAGCGCATCTCCCTGCGCTAAAAACCACTATTGTGGTTTAGTAAAAAGGGAGGGGTATATTTGTCTATTTTTGTATAGTTGTTCCTGAGGTGACATTGCATAAAGTCATCTGCCTTGACCTCTTTGAAAACCCGCGGAATATAAATGATAATTAACATTTTCTCTGCGTACAGTTTACTTTGTGTTTTTTAAAATTTTATTGTTGGTAAATCATTTTGACTTGGTCATTTTAAAAGTAGCTCGCAAGCCAAAACCCAAAAAGTGTGGACACTACTGCTGTATACTGGATGAGCTATATTTATCTTTTTTTTTTTAATTGTTTACATTCATGCAGAAATAAATGGCTAGATTTCATTAACGCCTTTCCCTTTTTTAAACCTCTTTACCATTCGAAAGAGGGCAAATATCTAATTATTCCCTTCTAGCATTGAATGCTTCTTAAATTTAGTAAAAATATTCTGGCACAAGTGTCAAACCTTAAAAAAGGAAGTCATATTGAGCATTGGAAAATAATAATAATTAACTAATAAAAATAGTACACATTTAGGGCTCCTTTTCCTAAGTTGCGAAAATGGTTTTAGTGTGTGCTTAGCGTACGCAGAATTACCATGCGCGCTAGACGCTAATGCCAGCATTTAGCTGGCGTTACTTTTCCCGCGTAGCGCAGGAGTTTGCACATGCTAAAAATGTTAGCACACCTTAGTAAAAGAGGGGGTTCATTTTCCCCACCACCAAATTTCCCCATCCCACCCCACCCGGCTACTTTTTCATGCCACCCGGCTGGAAAAAATTTCTGGGGAGAACACTGAATTGATTATAACATGTTTTAATACTCAGATTTATGATATGCTGTGATAGTTCACCATGGCTAAAAGTTTTTTTCCTGCTGACTTTTCGTTTGTACTCGGTATCCGGTGCATCTCGTTGCAGTGTCCAGCATTGATGGATTCCAGTTGTCCTGATATCTTTTTTTCATAGTGGCAATGTCCTGGTGAAACCTTTCGCAATGTTTGTCGCTGACTGCACAAAGATTTGCGGGGAAGCAGTTCAGTTGTGAACATGAAAAGAAAAAAGATGCACTTTCTTTTTCTTTTTTAATAATATCTTTATTGGAACAAGCAGTGCAGCCATAACACAACCAGAAATACAACAGTATAGCAATTCACACCAGCAATGCAGATACAAAGGTAACAAATAAACAACCCCAAACCTCATGTCATGGCAGGTCACCCATCCATTTTCAGTATACAAAATACATCCCACCAATCAAGCTCCCCTACATAAACCTGAATCTAAAAAGGGAAAAACAAACAATAAATCAACAGACACTCTGCATTCACCCCACACTCATTCCCCCCCCATACAACCTACCCTGTACTATGCTGTCAAGATTCCTCAATTGAGACCTAGAAAGTGGGTCCGAAACAAGCCCCCCCCCAATTCCTAGTGTACCCCAGAACCATCTGAAGTCCTCACTCGTAGCGAATGGTGCAAAACGGAGCCATAGCTCTCCACTGAGCCACCACCTTAGAGAAAAAATCCTGAAACAAAAGAACCAGTCGATTCTCGAAGGAGAGCTATTTGTTTTCCCGGTAGCGGTGCAGGACCCGTTCTTTCTCCACATAGTTAAGAAATAGCATTATCACTGGACAGGGCCGATGGTCTATCCAATGCGCTTGCTCAATGCTCACTTTAGGGACATCCTCTCCCAACTGAAGGGAAGTGGACAACCAATTTTCCAGCCAGGCTCACAGGTCCCCTTATCTCACCGTTTCCAGTATCCCCATTGCTCTCAAGTTGTTCTGGCAAGCTCTATTTTTTTGATCCTCCACTTGCTCATGGAATTGCTGAGATTGCATTCCAATGCCAGAATGTGGGTGGAAAGGGAATCCGCTGTGGCCTCATGCTGCACGATGCATGCGCTCCTCTAGTTAGAGCACTCGGTTGTTAAAAGTGCTCATTCCATCTTTTACCTCCTGAATGCTGGCCTGTAACCTGGACATTTTATCGTCTTATTGCCGTGAGGTGTTTTCAGCTCCCCTCCCCCTCCCCCCCTGGCTTTCTCATGGAGAAGCACCGTTGGTGGCAAAACAGTTGGCACTGCGGGAGGCCCATTTTCCAACACCATTTTGGCTGCAGGCGGGCTGGGATTAGCGCAATGGCATTTAGCTCCCTTATGTGACATAATTTGGTGAAAGTGCGATTCAGTCTCTCCAACCTTTAGCAGTTGATTCCGATCCTTGGGATGCAAAACAGTAAAGTCAGGTCGGAGAGATTTGCTGCATTAGGAGAGTGGTTCCTGGAGCTGCGCCTCAGGGTGTCCTGCTCAAAATGTGCGCTTCACGTGACCACAGAAAGTGCATCTTCAGTGACATGTTACACTTAATGGTTTTGTATAAGAAATTTGTCAACCAGTTGAATATAGTTTGGCGCTCTATAACTGCCAAGAAAATTGTCACCGATATCCTTGAATGCTTTCTAGGTGATTTTGCTCTGGCCCATCTAATAGATCTTCAAATATCTCATCATTAATGATGTGTCTGATCTGTGGACCGACAAAAGTGCCTTCCTTAATCTTGGAATCGGTTATTCTTGGAAACATCTGTCTTAGATAAAGAAAACTTTTGCCTTCCTTGTTCATCACTTTTACAAAATTTTTCATCAGTCCAAGTTTTATGTGAAGAGGAGACAAAAATATCTTTGGGTCAATAAGTGGCTCATGTACCATGTTTTTCTGTCCTGGAATCAAATTCCTACATGTGAACTGCTTTTATATAGCCTTTTCAGGCAGCATCCATGTACAAGCAAGCTTAGGCATACCCAGACTGCATCTGCCCTGAATGTACATCTGGACATGCCCACACTATATCCAGTAAGGTATAATGTGAGCAATAGATCTATATTAAGAATTAAGCTAAGAATTAATTGCATTAGCCTGAAAGTATAACAAGAAATTGTAAAAAAAGAAAAAAAAAGTACTTTTTTGTTAAAACGGTATGTGATAACGTAATTTTAAACATGACTTTTGTGATCTTTAGCCAAAAATTTGTAAGATGACACCCAAAAGGGTTGAAGTAAAACCTTTGTTGTCCAGTGATCGATGGTGGAGCCCTCGGACTACATTCTGTTTATGAACTTCCCTGCAACTTTGGTATTCCTTCTCATTATCAACAGTTCTCTAGTGAAGTGAGGCACCCATTGTCTAGGTTTAAAGGAGGTATATATTGTTGTGGGTGAACCATTTATTACTCGTACACTACTTCTATCTCTATTCAGGGTTATTGTAGTGTTGCTGCAGATTTAGCGTATTAGATCCCATGTTGTCAGATTTGGCTTTCCTGTGACCCAACTTGGCTACTCTTTCCTACCTTTTCGGGAATTTTTTTTCTCACTGAGCAGGTGGTTGACGGCCTGGAATTCCCTCCTGAGGGAGGAGGTGGAGACTAAAATGGTTACAGAATTCAAAAAGCATGGGATGAGCACAGAGGATTTCTAATTAGAAAATTAATAGTATAAAAAGAGAGAGAGAGACCCCCATCCCTTGAAATATTCAATTTCTTTTGGCCATACACCCTCACTCCACAGCATCTCAATGGGATTAAGATCAGAGCTATGACTCGGCCACTCCAGGATTCTCCATTTCTTAGTTTTCAGCCAGTCCTCGGTAGATTTACTGGTATGTTTTGGGTCATTGTCGTGTTGCAAGGTCCAGTTCTGCTTCAGCTTTAATTTTCTTACAGATGATCTCACATGTTCCTCTTATAACATGGTAGAATTCATAGTGGCTTCTATGATGGTGAGCTGGACAGGTGCTGCTGCAGCAAAGCATCTCCAAACGATGACACTTCCACCTCCATGCTTCACAGTTGGTATGAGGTTCTTTTCCTGGAATGCTGTATTTGGTGTACGCCAAACATGTCCTCTTTTCTGGTGTTCAAATAATTCAATTTTAGACTCATCTGTCCATAGAACACTATTCCAGAAGTCCTGGTATTTGTCTACGTTCTCTCTGGTAAACTTCAGTCTGGCCTTGATGTTTCTCTTAGAGAGCAAAGGTTTCCTCCTTGCACACCTCCCATGCAAGTTAAATTTGTGCAGTCTTTTTCTGATTGTAGAAGCATGCACTTTCACATCAACAGTAGCAAGAGCCTGCTGTAGGTCCCATGATGGGTTTTTGGAGACTTATTTTAGCATCTTGTGGTCTGCTCTGGAGGTAAACTTGCTTGGACGGCCAGACCTGGGCATATTGGCAGTTTGGAATGTCCTCCAGTTGTACACTATTTTCCAGCCCATGGAATGGCTAATGTCATATTTTTCAAGATCTTTTAAAATCCCTTACCAGACTTATAAGCTGCTACAATCTTCTTCTTTCTGAAGACCTCCGACAGCTTTTTTGATCTCAACTATGGTGTTCACTCTCACCGCAGCAGTCATGAGCACACCAAACTAAATGTCTGAGGTTTAAGTAGGGCAAACTGCCTTCAAAATGCTGAGTAATGATGTTCAAATCATGTGCACCTGATGTGATACACCTGTGTATGATTTGATTCACTTTAAGTGGGAGGATATGTGGGAGTGTCCTAATTTAATTGCACAGTTAGAATACACATTTTTGTGGATTATCTTTTGTTTAATGAGTAAATCAAGGAAAAGTTTTGTTATTTACCTGCAATTACATCACTTTCTTTCCAGTGATAAATAAAAAAAAGAGTTGACATCGATATATGAACATTTCTTAAGAAAGAATTGAATATTTCATGGGATGTCCTAATTTTTTCACATGACTATATATTTTTTTCCCAAAAGCTTTCTTTTCTCTTGGAACCCCTCGTTTTGCCCAGGGATAATCTGCAATGGATTTCCGAGGCCAATCTGCCTGTTTTATGCCTTTTTCATATAGCTTTGGTGGAAGATGAGTGGCTGTGTTCCACATGCCGTGGGACATGGGAGAAAAAGGGGTGGAAGCTTCCAGCTCAGCCTTCTTAGAGCCCTCCAGGGTAGGAGAACCCCCCAAAAGCCCAGCCAACAGGGAAGAAATCCTGTTTGGAAGCCGCACCCAACGAGGGTGCAAAAAACAAGCTTGTGTAGGCCTTCTACCCCAGTCAGGGGTCCAGTAGGGATCCTTAGGGCCACCTGTCTAGGGGTTTTCAGACTTTTTTGACCAGCCTGGGGAGCACTGCCTTCCTGCAAGTCTTCTGGGGACTCCAGTTGGTCAGTGACTAATGAGGTGATGTTCAGATGAGCCGGAAAAAGGTAGTATGTGCATTTGTCCTGCTCATAATGGAACACTGGGAGGTGGAGGGCTGTTGAGGGTCCAATTTCAATTCACAGAGAATGTCCGAAATGACATGTAAAGGACTTGAAAAGATGGCACACTGAAGGATCGTTACCCTGATTAACAGCAGGCATAGCCTCCTGACCTCCGGCCCCAGAATAGGATCCTAACTTATCCAAGGATGCAGTGGATCCTTCAGATAATAAAGGCATTGAAAAGGGCTTCCAATTCTCCCAGTCCTGCTCCAAGTAGTTGCTCTGAGCTGGCTTCTTCTGAACCGAGGAAGCTTGCTTTGGATGGAACTCTCCCTTTACCAGAGAAGTTACTTTGTGTTCCTACCATTGGCCATGGTGGGCTGGATCATCCACAGAGTCGCAAGCTACCAGGATTTGGTGGTAATGGTTGCTCTGGACTGGCCTTATCAGCCTTGGTGTGCAGATCTGGTGTGACTGTAAAGAAACAGGTGTTTCAAGCTGCCGGTTCTCCTTGGTCAGAGCCCTGTTCTGTGGAGAATCCAGAGCGTTTTGGTCTTACAGCATGGCTCTTGAGTGCTCGGTGCCAACTGATAAGGGTTCCTTGGAGGTAGTCGTTGCAACTCTCCTTAGGGCAAAGAAGCCTTTGTTTGTGGCTTACTCTAAAACTTAGAAGTCTTTCCAGCTCTAGTGCGCTAAGGAGCAGTTAGACTCTTTACAAGCACCAGTTCTGGTGATCCTGGCTTTTTCACAAGCTGGACTTGAAAAAGATCTAGTAATTGTGTCTCTCAAAATACAGGTGGCAGGCTTCTCATACTTTTGGACTCGAGGAGGTAAGCGGTCGCTGGTGTCTCATTGTTGTCACTCAATTCTTAAGGGGGGCGCTCAGATTACCTCCTCCATTGCATTGGCCTTTGCGTTGGCCTTTCCTGTTATGGGACCTTAATGTTGTTCTGAAAGGCCTCTTAGGTTCCATACGAGCCTCTGCAAAATGCATCCCTCTTGGACCTTACAGCCAGAATGGCATTTCTGGTGACCGATCAGCAAGGCGAATCTCGGAATTACAGGCTCTTTTGCAGAGAGTTTTTCCTCAAGTTTACAGAATCTGGTGTTTCTCTGGCAATGGTTTCTTCCTTTCTTCCAAAGGTGGTCTTAGCCTTTCACATCGATCAAGAGATTTGTTTGCCCACTTTTTATCCTACAGATTTGAATAAACAGGACAGGATTTTGCAGAGGCTGGATGTGCAAGGAGTCCTGCTCTACTATGTGGAGAGGACCAATGAATCCTGTCTGACCATCTTTTTGTGTTGACCAGTCAATAAAGACAAGGTAAGTCAGTCTCCAAGGCTTTGATTGCTAGATGGAATTCACATGGTGATTTCTTCTTCCTATATTGCCTGCTGCAAACAGCCACCCATCTCTCAAAGCACATTAGACTAGAAGTGTTGCCTTCTGGGCAGAGTCCCAGTCTGTTCCATCTGATGAAATGCATACAGCAGCTACTTGATCTACTCTCCATTCCTTTACAATGTTCTACAGCGGGGGTGTCCAACCTGCGGCCCCGTGAAATATTTCGTGCGGCCCCGGTTGAGGGCGATGCAGTGTTTTCCTCTTCTGCCCCTGGGTGTTTACCGTCTTACCAGCTCCCTCCTCTGTCTTGCTGTAGCATTTGCGCATTTGTGCGGCTCCAGAAACATTTTTTTTGGCCAATGCGGCCCAGGGAAGCAAAAAGGTTGGACACCCCTGTTCTATAGAGTGGATGTGAAGGTTCAGGAGGATTCCACATTTGGGTCCTCAGTGCTGCGGGTAGGCTCATCTGACCCTCTCTAGACATCTGGCACTGCTTTGGTATATCAGCTTTAGTAAAGAATCTGTCTTTGCAACAGAATGGAAGATTAGGTTCTTACCTCAGTAATCTTCTTTCTATTAGAAGACTTAGGATTCTATATGGTCTGACTTAAGCTGACTTACGATTCGCCTGTTTACTGATAGACGCTGCTGGTCTGACATGGGACTAATTTTCTACTTCTCCTTCCATTTGGAGGCGTATGCAACCCCTTTCCCCCAATCCCCCAAAGTTATAGGAATATGGATAACGCTATTATTAATTTTTCTTTTTTTTGGGGGGGGAGGTGCGATGGTGCTAGTTGCACATAGGTTGGTTCTTAGATATTCCTTAAGTTTGAGTTCATGTTTTGTCATGATTTACAGAGCAGAATAGAAATTTAGTTATCTTGGAGAAGTTCCCCGTGCCCCTTCTCTTCTTTTGTTTCAGTGGAGTTCAATTGCTTTGGTACTAACTAAAGTGGGGAGGGAGATGTTCTTTACTGGTGAAGGGGAGGAGTTGAAGATATGAGTGACCCCGTCTGCAAAGTTCATGACTATAGGAGGTCAGCAGCTTCAGTATAAAGTCCTATGTCTTCTAACAGAAGATTACTGAGGTAAGAACTAGAGAATGACATGGAGACAAATTTTTCCCTATCCAGCAGGAACTCAATTTCCCTGTCCTGTCCCTGTGAGTTTTTTTGTCGCTGTCCCTGCCCTATTCCTGTAAACTGTCTTAACCGCACATGCCTCAAATACTTTTGATTTTCAGGTGTTTGAGGCTTGTGCAGATGAGGAATGGGGGCAGGGGCAGGAAAAGAACTCACCAGAACAGGACGGGAAAATGAGTTCCTGCGGGACGGGGAAAAATTTGTCCCCATGTCATTCTCTAGTAAGAACCTAATCTTCTGTTAGCAGATGGAACAAATTTCACCTTCATATTTTCTTAATTTAAATGCAAGTCAAGTAGAATTAGTTGTAAGTTTTACCAAACTGTTAATCATTAAATTAAGATAAAAACATGTAATACTAAACATCCGTGTTCTAGGCATTCAGTTAAAGAACGTTTTATTGAAAGGTTTATGCTTCTAAATCTTCAGAACATTATGTAGGAATCAGTTTTGGGAGAAGAAATTTTCTCATGAAAGAACTTTTTTTGTTTTTTATAATTATGAACATAGAGTGATAAAGATCCACTGATTAAGTTATTCATGAAAATAGTTCTATTCCATATTGAAACTTGGCCAGGAAGTGGCTTTGGTTCTTGTATGTGATAGCTGATATAGCTTTTTGAAACAGATTTTGGTGTCTGTGTAGATATAAATATTTTGAGTTTGTACATGAGAGTGACTGTTTTCTTTAGCCACAAGCATATAAGAATTTAACTTTGGGGCTTGCTTAATAAAGTACAATAATGTTTTGCCCTTATTGTGCTTGAATGGCAAAAATTAATACTTGATAAAAGTGCAAAGGCAATATGGTAACTGTCCCCTGCAGTTCCACATAGTTCTTTACTGTGTTATTTGTAATTAGCGATTATCTCCTGTTCTCTACCCATAACTTGCTTGATTCCTGCTTGCAAGACAGCATGCAGTTAAAGCAGAAATACAGCACTTGTATGACATTATGTGTTTACTATGATCATGTGTGTTAAGCTTGCGCTAATTTGTGATTGACTGCTTAGCACACCTTAAAACAGGCTGTTTCAAAAAGTGTATACAGTGGTGCCTCACACAACGAACTTAATTGGTTCCAGGAGCAAGTTTGTTATGCGAAAAGTTCGTTATGTGAAACGCGTTTTCCCATAACAATACATGTTAAAAAAAATAATTCGTTCTGCAGCATAAAATATGCTAAGATGACATAAAAAAAGATAAATTTGTCAAAATGGTGAAAATGGTGGTCTTGCTGAGGCCAAACTCTTTGACGAGGTCACACTGTTTTACCCCACATTCACTCCTTCTAATTATTTCCCGTTTCATTTCAACAGAAATCACCTTCCTGCTTTTTTTAGAAGCCATGATATATAAAAAATATTGAGTTTATCTTAAAAGGACGACTGTATACAGTGAGAGAGGGCAGTTAAGCGCAGTGCCTGCGCGGAAGGATGCAATACATCGGCAGCTCGGGCGACTTCGTTGTGTGAAACAAAGTTCGTTGTGTGAAACGAAGTTCGTTGTGTGAAGTTCGTTGTGTGAAACGAAGTTCGTTGTGTGAATCAAGACATGAAGTTCGTTGTGTGCAGCGTTCGTTGTGTGAGGCGTTCATTATGCGAGGCACCACTGTACTTTGTTACCACAGTTATTTTTTTGCTATTTTATTTTTGAAATGTATTAATTACTTTGTAAACATCTACCTTGGCCTATCTGACACAAGGGTCTTGAATAAATGTATATATAAATTAAATATAGGACTCCTGTGGAGCAGATGGAAGTGGAACACGGGGAAAATTGGTGGAAGCCCTCAGGCAACTGAGAATTAATCATAGGGGAAACTATCACCACCTTCTGGAGCAGATGCTGACTAGTTACAGGCTAGCTAAAATGCAGGAAGAATGCAAAGCTATGCAAACTGAAGCTGCTTCTTCAAACCCAGTGGCAAGCAGCCATTCAGAATCTGGGCATCATCTTGCTGAACCACTGAGTGTTAATGAAGATCAGGGACAAATAAGTGGCAAACATGATTGAATCAGTCTCCTTTTTATGGTACCTTCAGCTTGATTTAATATCTTGGCTATATCTTGATACCGTATTTATTTATTTTTTTTAAATGTTACTCTTAACCTGCAGATTCTCAATCTGTTGATTTTAGAAATTTTTTGAAAAATATAATTCTTTGTCTCATAATGCAATATTTTTATTTTGTAATCTGATTGTTGTAGATGTCAACTAAGCAACATACAAAAATGCCATCAACAACAAAGCTAATCATGAACTATTTTAATAATTTACTAGCATTTAAATACTAGAAGACTCTTATTAGGATGTGCTAAGAGGCATCCTTAAAACTTTTATTTTCCCAATACTATCAGCTACATGTTTAATGCCTTGCATATTTTTCTCAAATATATTTAAGCCTATTCATTCTTTACTGATTGGGTAGCTTATGTTGATACACTCTAGCTTTTATCTGTTATTTTAAAGAATGTTGTTTCATTTTAAATTCTAGACTTTGCACCATGTGTGACTTTCATATAAATAAAATGTTTTAAAATTTATGGTGGAGTGTTTGAGCTGTGTGAATTCTAGATCAGGAGTATAATTGATAAATGTCCTTCACTGTTTTGCTGCTTCATTTTTTTCATTAGAGATGTTTAAAATTTTTATTGCAATAAAATATTTTGCTCTGCTAAAATTAACTATCAAACATGATATGGTAACAATGTAAGTATCTAACTAACAGATATGAAAAGTTGTTTCTATATGTCCAATGAAACAGCAGTGAAAACATTTGAACCAGATTGTTTGATTTAAAAAATTTTTATGTTATATAATGTGCAAGTATTAACATATTCACGTGCTTTAGAAGAATAAAATACACATTTTTTTTAGTTGACATATACTTTTTTTATGTTGTATATTATAATTATAAGAGAAAAATTGTTAAATGATATTTTACAATTAGTAAAAGAAAAAAAAAATTGAATGGAGTAGAGCAGTTAGATGTAAATTGCGTGTTTACTCTTTCCAAAAGTGCAAGAGCTAGGGGGCATACAGTGAAGCTGTAGTACATTTAGAATAGACAAAAGAGAATATTCACTTAAGCCTGGATTCTGTATAGGACGCCTGGTCTCAGAAGGCGACGGGCGTCCTTTATAGAATCGGGCCTAAGGTTGCCTAAAATAAACCCAATTCTGTAATAGACGTCTGTTACAGGCCGGTTAGACAATTGGGTTATTGTAGATGTGGCTGCTATACTTATCGCAGCAAGAATCTCCCTGCTGCCATAAGTATAGCTGTTGCGGCCACCAGCTCCCCCCCCCCTCCCCGGGCGAATGAGGCAGGAGGGATGCCCGACCCCTCCTGCCGAAGACCCTACCCACAAAGATTGCTGGCAGGAGGGTGCCCAACCCCTCCTTCTGGAAGACCCCCCCCACGCGCTGATCCCTCCCTACTAACCCCCTTTCCAGACACCCTCCACTAATCTTAAATGGCCGGCTGGGTCTTCCTACCGGCTGGCAGGCCTGCCTCCGAAATGAGGTGGGCCTGCCCCTTCCTGGTGCATTGTGGGATGCACTGGGGAGGGGCCTATGGGTGTGTGGGGGGAGGTCTACCGGCATGAGGGCTTGGGCTCCCTGCTGCTAGTAATCTTTGGGGGGGTCTTCTGATAGACGGGGTTGGGAACTCTCCTCCTGGTGATCAGGTGGGTGGGGGGTCTTCCAGCAGGATGGGTTGGGCTCTCCTGCTGGCATTCTTCGGGGGGTGGGTCTTCCGGCAGGAGGGGTTGGGCACCCTCCTGCCAATGATCTTCTGGGGGGGGTCTTCCGGCAGAAGGGGTTGAGCATCCCTCCTGCCTCTATCATTTGGGGGTGGGAGAATTGGCCGCCATTATACTTATCGTGGCAAGGAGATCCCTTGTCGTGATAAGTATAGCAGCCGCGTCTACTTACTCTTTGGGGTCTTGCCATGTACAGTACTTATGACCTGCTTTGGCCACTGTTGGGAACACTATATGATGGATCTTTGATATCTCCCAGTACAGCTTTGCTTATGTATTTATGTAATGTTGGAAAAATATTCTTAAGTCATTGATATCCCTATTTAAAAAAAAACATTTGGTTAACATGCTGCAGTATTGTTTAAAATTCAGTATGTTGTAACATGACCACAAAAAAGATGTAGAAAATTTTTTAAACATTGCAAGAAAATCTTTAAAATGGTAAGTATGGCTTCTGAGGATTCATAATGTTCTAGGAGATGAACAAAGTTGTATTCAAACAAAATTTGTGTTATGTTCCCTTTAATCAGAAGGCAACTGTAATATGTTTGAAAATAAAGGGTTTCTCCTTTTTTTTTCCCCCGTAGGGTGCTGGAGATCTAGAAGACCCATGGTAGCGTTAAAAACCTACTAAAATATTTTTCATTCGGGAAAATGAAAAACACTTAAGTTGGTTTTCTTCAATACAAGGGAATGATTTTGGTGGCTCAACATTTTATGGAATGAGCAAAACACTTTTACATCATTTGTTCATTTTTTTCTGATATTGCCACTCTTAGCATTGCCTGTACTGCAGTATTTTTACCAGTCTCAGACTTACTGGTTACATCTATATCATGCTTGAGGGTTTTGGGGGGGGGGGATTTGTTTTTAACAATGAAAGAATGATGTTACAGATAGATTGACAAATGTACCTGAGATGCATGGACTGTAGATGTGACCTAAAAAACATTATGATTTTTAACAAAACTCTCAACATAAGCATGTGAGAGTACAAATAATTGGGACATTGCATATTTTTACTGTACCACATTGGGAAGGTTTTTGACAGCTTTCTGGTTTGAAGCCAGCTAAAAGTAGGTGATAATGCTGTATGATATGGGAAGTTGTTCCAGGTTTACTTATTACTGAACAGTTCAGTTCTTCTACAGCTTCTGAGTTTTGATGTGTTGCCTACTGCTTGCTTTGAAGCTAAGTGCGTTTGGTAAAAACATGTCAAAATTTTAACTTGTAAAACCCAAATGGACTTTACACATGATATACAACACATCCAACTCTTGTTAGACTGAATTTTTTCATACTGAATTGATAGACTTATGAATACTTGTAATTAGCTTCTGACATCTCACTGCTGCAGATTTTTAAAAATGCTGAAAACTTGCCTTTATTATAATGTAAATTGTGATTTTGTTCTATATGTGGTTTTCTACAGTTTGATTCCTTTCAGCGTAAGACGCAGACATAAGTCTTGTGTAATATGGGTATAATTTTAAATTGTATTATTTTCAGACCTCAAATTATCACTTTGAAATTACTATAAATACAGTTAATTGTTTTAAATCTTAGAAAATATTAGCTTTTCAGAGGTTCAGAGAACTTTCATTTTATAAGCAAATGGGTATGGTACTGAGTGACCGTCATGTAAAGGTACTTGAAGATTTAGTTTAATTCTATTTTTGCAATAACCTTTTATTTCTTTTCTGAAGCCTTTGAGTTGTGCATGTATTGAATTCATTTTATTCGGACAATGAAGAAGAGTAAAGTATTTATCTAAAAGAAACTATTGGGGCAGAGAAATGATGAATGTATCAATCTGTAAATTATTTACATGCTGTGGATGCCTTGTAAACATGTTTATTCCTAATTTTTAAAATTGTTTCAACAAGGATGTTTCCCTTGTGTGTTTAAGCTGATGATAGTCATCTACTGGTTTGTATAAAGTGGAATTTCTTTGTTTCTGTAACTTTTTCCCACCACTGACAAGTCTGTAAAACCATTCATTTTTCATATTGGCACCTATGCCAGCTTTCCCAATCCATTTGTGTCATTGTATATTTGGCTTTGGTTATTATTTGGTCCGAGGATCATTGCCACAATATATTTTATTTATTCATTAGATTTTAGCCTTGTAAGTTAAAGTGTTCTCAATGAGGAGGTTACTAGGTCCCATAGTTGGTTTGGGGGATTGTTTTGTTTAAAGATAGGGAATGAAGAATGCAAAATGGTTTGTTCAAGCTGCCTGCTTGATCCTGTACTGATATTACCTTCCCAGTACAATATTGTGATGTTTCATACAACATGGTGAACATAACCAACTTGTTATCTTCAATAAAGGATTGCTAAAACATGTGATCTGTGTGTACTGTGTCTAAATTTTTCTTTTGTTTTGTGTAATTCAAAACTGTTACCATACAGTAAGTATCTCCATTAACACACAAGTGGTTTGACATCAGATGGCAACGAAATGAAACAGCTCTCCCTGAGCTCAGAACATAAGAATTGCTATATTGGGACAGATGAAAGGTCCATCAATCCCAGTATCCTGTGGCCTACCCAGGTCCCAATTATCTAGCTGGATCCCAAGTAGTAAAACAGATTTTAAGTTGCTTATCCTAGGAATAAGCAGTTGATTTCCCCAAACCATCTCAATAAAGACCTATGGACTTCCCTTTTTGGAAATTATCTAAACCATGCAAAATTCTGAGCATGCACAGAAATCTCCTTCCACTGTCTTAAGCAACATGATGAAGAAAGTCTTCAATGGAGCTATGTTGTCTGCAAGGATTGCTTCTCTATCAGATATATACATAGTTCTACATATGCATACTCTTTCAGAAGAGACCAAGGATGATTTCTTTTAGTCTACCCATTCAAAAAGAATCCAAGTTCATAGCTATTTTATTTGAAGTAGATGTGAGAACCACTTCATCCATTCAGCATATGTCTAATATACTGTTTAGAGTATCTGCAGTCATCATTGTTGCTTGACATCTTGCCTAATATGAGCATCGGGTGCACAAGAAGTTACTTAAGTTCTCACATACACTTAGCACTGAAAATACTTTTTGTGAAAAGGTGAAGGTACTTGTTCATTCAGCAACATCTTTGTGCTGTAGCATTAGTTTACATTATCCTCCGGGTGGACCAACAAAACCCAGTAGGGTTTTCCAGGAAAGCCTAAAGTTGGAAAAACTGTGCAAATTGTAGTTTTTCCCTATGAATTTGATTTTGTTTGATCAGAAGATAATTTGAAAAAAAATTTTAAAGCCAATCTTGGGGTCACTCAAAGCTACTTATAAAGCTCCATTCTGTTATGTCCCTTCCAGTTTTCACATATAGGTGTTCAATCTCAACCCATAATCCGGGAGTTGCAGAAATCCACAAACTTTTCTGAGCGCATGCTTCACCCCCTTAACCTGAGAGCTAGCAAACATATCCAGTTACAATTTCTGTTTCAAGTTTAATAAGGTTTTTGATTGATCGCTTAATCATATTTCTAAGCGATGAACATATTAAATTACAATATTTGGGGAACAATACAATATTTGACAATAATTAAGTCCGACAGGACTATTAACAAACTTAACAAACCCATAAACACAAGGAAGGAAAGGGAAATGAACTACAAAATATTTAAATGAAAGCAGAACAATCAAGGAAAATACATAAGGCAGGGGAAACAGAAAATTTCCATGATATTATACAGCAGAAATAAAATTAGCCAGAAAACTGGTTAATTAATTATCAAAGGCATCTTTAAAAAGAAAAGTTTTTAAATTATTCTTAAATTTCTCCAGATTGCACTCTTATGTAAGTAATCCGTGCAGAAGTTTCTGGGAGTTGCTCTGCTTCTTTTTATTTTTTCACTTAAAGTTAGTTTCTCTGTGGCTTCAATGCTTTGAGACCCCTTCCCCAGTGGTCTCCTGTCAGAGGAAAGCATGCAGTTCTGTGGTGCCAGACTGCAGCTTCACAGAGAAGCTTTGGTGGATATGTGGAGCCAGCCTGCTGTGTGCCACCCTTCTTAGAATACTTGAGGCCCCTTCCCCCTGGGAGTTTGGTTGCTAGTGGCCTTGTCACAGGTTTCAAGTGCAGGTTGTATTCCTTTGGAGTGAAATGCACCCGGGTTTCAAGGCAAGGCTGCCTTTTCTGCCCCTGACTATATGGCAGAGGATCCGTGGGGGTGGGGATTATAGTCTGTCAGGCTGACTGACAGTCCAAAGATCTACAACTCTGAGCATTTGGTGCAGTTTCTGAGGCAGAAAGTCCTTTCTCTCTACTCAGCTGCTGTTAACATCACTGATAGGCAAGGCACTGCAGAACTGTGAGTACACCTCCATTATTTCGGAACTTCGTGGGGTGGCTTGTGGATCATTTTAAATCACATTTTTCACAGTTTGAGGGTAGGGTTCAAGTTTCCCACCTCTCCAGACCTCAAATCGCTATTTTTTTTTTAATTTGGGGTTTTTTGTTATTTTTTGCGCAAATTCGCTGGCTGGCAGCCTTGGATTTTAATCAGTCTTTTTTTCAAAGTTTTATTTCTGCCTCAAATCCCACAATTTGCCTAAAAATCATTTGGTATGGACTCCCTAGCCCCTAATCTGCTGGATATGTGCAGTGATTGTGTTGGATTGGTGCTGGATCAGTGACCGTGTACTGCAAGTCATAGCACGTAGGGGGAGGGGGCTGATGAGCTGACCTGGGTGGGTGACTTCAGAAAAATATATCGCCCAACGGTGCTTCTGTGTGCCGAATCTGGAGACTCTTGTGGTGGGTCGCGAGTGTCTCACCAGCTCCCTGCCATGCATGCAGGGTGTGACTTTTCACCAGAATTTATTTGGCTTCTCTGGAAAGCATATTCTGCACACCTTGCTCATTCGACCTGATGGGTGCGTCGGGGCCGTCTCCGCCTATTGTGCCAGTGGCAGAGTTTCCTTTTTAGGAGCCCTCTCACCATGTGGTGGCAGACCTTGATTGCATCAGTTGCCATTCAGATATCATGCCTATGCTGTCTCCTGACGCTCTTTCTAATTTGGATCATCAGATAACTTTTCCGGGTCTAGTTTCTCAACTTCCCTGAAAGTCTGGATTTGGGCGATGACCCTTCTGTACGTAGACTTTTTAAGCATGGTTCTGTCTCTTCATTGCTGATGATTTGAAAGAGCTCAAATTGGATCTTCTTCCTTCCACTTCAAATGTTTCAGTCATGGATCACTGCTAATGTGCTGTCTTCCTTTTTTCCATCCCACCCACAGCTTCTTGGGTTGGTTACAGAGTAGTGAAACTCTCCGGAGAGCTCTTTTCTGCCCTCTAAAACTATATCTAAGCTTTATCCACTGGCACCTGATTTTCAGCAGGTTTTTGACCAGCCTAAAGTGGATTCCACCATAGCACAGGTTATCAGACGTGCAGCCCTCCCTAGTGAGGAAGGAGTGATGCTTAAGGATTCTCAGGATCGCAGGGTGGATGACATGTTGAAAAGCTTTTTTGAAGTGACGTCTTTTGGGTATCAAAGCAGTGGCAGCGGCTGCTCCTTTTACAGTGCTAGCCTGTCATTCCAGATTGTGCGGTTCGTCCTCTGTGGATGTTCTTTCCTGTCCTCTGTTGGTAATAGATGGAGTGGATTATGTGTCGGAAGCCCTTTATGATATCATTTGAGGTTTTAGTAAAGTCTCTGCTTTGGATCTGTCATTGGGCTGGGGACGCTTCCTGCAAGGCCACTTTAGGCAGATTTCCCTTCAAGGGCCAGCTTCTTTTTGGTAAGGGTCTGGATGACCTCATGACTAGTGTGGCCCAGTGCCACCCTAAGTCTCTCCCTGTGAATAGGCAGGGATCGTAGCAATTTTTGTTCCTCCCACAGTTTGCCAGGGTTCCCCGGGATCTTCCTCTCAGCTATTCCCAGGGCTACTGCCCTCGTTAACAACAGTTCTAATTCCAGGTGGCTTCAGGCCTCTAGTTCCTGAGCAGTGGCTGCACCTAAGAAACCCCAGTGATGTGAGGAGTCAGGCAGCGCTTTCTCGCATTGGAGGTTCTCTCAGTTTTATCAGGAGTGGACTCATGTTTCATCAGATCAGTAGGTACTGGCCATAATTCGAGAGGTAGCTAAGAAACTTGCCTGCCTCCGGATCTGTTTCTAGACTCTCTGGTGGGTCGGTCAGAAAAGGAGTCCCGAGTCCGCGCTACTGTGTAACATCTCTTAGACATCGGAGCATTAGAACCTTGTCCTGGAACATGAATCGGGCTTAGTCAGATACTACTTATACTTCATTGTGCTAAAGAAAGGCTCGTAAGACTGGAGGCCCATTCTAGATCTGAAGTCTGTGAACTGCTACTTGTGGATTCCTCCTTTCCACATGGAAACAGTACGCACAGTCATAGCTGCTGTCTCTCCAGGAGAGTTTCTAGCGTCCTTGGATTTCATGGAGACTTACCTCTATGGTCCAATCTACCCAGAGCATCAAAGGTTTCTGTATTTCCAGTTCACTGCTCTGCTCTTTATCCTTGCGACTATGCACTGTACTTTCACCAAGCTGATTGTGGCAGCCTTGCGAATGCGCCCTGTACTTTCACCAAGGTGATGGTTGTGACAGCCTTTCTCCTCTGGCAGGGGATCCAGGTCCATCCTTACTTGTATGATTGGTTGATCAGAGATCTGTCTTGTTTAGAGTGCGAAAGTGCAGTGGAGATTGTAGTGTTTCTGTTGCATGCATTGTGGTGGATTGCCAATTTCAAGAAGAGCAACTTGATGCCCTTCCAGTCCTTGGAGTATCTGGATCTTCTCTTTGATAACAAGCAGGGTTGTGTGTTTCTTCCCGAGGCATGCAGACAAACTTCAACAGCAGATCAGAACTCTTTTGGCCTGCCCGGCTCCCACTGCCTGGCTATATCTTCAGGTTCAGGGGTCCATGGCAGCCTCTTTTGAGGTGGTCCCCTGGGTCCAAGTGCACATGCGCTTGTTATAGGAGTCTCTTCTCTCAGTGGTCTCCACAGCGTCATCCCCTTCAGAGGCCGCTCCCCTGAATGGAGCCAGCTCGCAGCAGCCTGAGCTGGTGGCTATAGGGAGAGGCTCTCCACCAGGGCAGATTGCAGATATCAGAATGCCAATTCCAGACTTCATTCCTTTCATCTAGCTGCCCCCTATGCCTGGAATAAATTACCCAAGTTTGGATCAAGCCCCTTCTTTGTTTAAAAGCAGACTGAAAACCCATCTTTTTGATATAGCTTTCAGTCCTTAACCGTACTCATCTGCCTTCCAACCCAGCCCGCTGATTAAGGGAATCACGAGTAGATCAGAGGAGGTCATAATGCCGCTCTATAGAGCAATGGTCTGACCACAATTGGAATATTGTGTCCAACACTGGTCTCCCAACCTAAAGAAGGATATAAAACTACTGGAAAGGGTGCAGAGGCGAGCAACAAAGCTAGTAAAAGGTATGGAAAACTTGAGCTACAAAGAACAACTTAGAAAACTGGGACTGTTCTCCCTTGAGAAAAGGAGACCTCGAAGGGATCTGATTGAGACTTTCAAAATACTAAAAGGAATCGACAAAATAGAGCAGGAAAAAAAGTTATTTACGATGTCAAATGTGACTAGGACAAGAGGTCATGGACTGAAGCTGAGGGGGGACAAACCCAGGACAAATACCAGGAAGTATCGCTTCACACAGCGAGTGGTGGACACCTGGAACGCTCTCCCGGTGGAGGTTGCTGCGGAACCCACCGTTCTAGGATTTAAGGGCAAGTTAGATGCACATCTCTTCGCAAGATGCATAGAAGGATATGGGTGACTAAGGATTCGCCAGGTTACACCTGGCTGGGCCTCCGTGTGGGCGGATCACCTGACTTGATGGACCTAAGGTCTGATCCGTAGATGGCAGTTCTTATGTTCCCCTTAACTGTATCCATCTATATCCTGAACTGTGAGCTCTTTCGAGCAGGGACTGCTTTCTTACTCTTTGTGACTGTGCAGCACTGCGTGTGGCTGGTAGCGCTATAGAAATAATTAATAGTAGTAGTAGTAAAATGGATGATTCTCATGATGGATGGCAGCCTGTCGGGTTGGGGTGCTCACTGTGGGAACCATTACATTCAGGGGCAGTGGACTTCTCATCAGAAACATTGATTAATCGTCTGGAATTCGGGGCAATTCAGCTGGCATTATTCACTCTCCAGCCCATTCTGATAGGAAAAGCAGTGCGAGTCGTCTTCGACAACACCATGGTGGTGGTGTACGTAAATCGTCAAAGGGGCATGAGAAGCGCTCCCTTGGTCCAGGAGGCTTGCCTACTGTTTTGCTGGGCGGAAGCTCATCTTATGTTGCTCTCAGCAGCCCATGTGGTCGGCCGACAACGTTCAGGCAGACTTCCTCAGCTGACAGATCCTGGACCTGTGAGAAAGGTCCCTCTTGCAGAAGGCATTCTATCTGATTGTACAGCGCTGGGGTCAGCCTCAGTTGGACTTGATGGCTTCAGCACAGAACTCGAAGGCCAGCGCTTTTTCAGTTGAATGCGGTGTGGAAGCCTAGGGCTGGACACCTTGGTTCAGCCCTGGCCGGTTCATGAGCTATGTGTTCCCTCTGTGACCTCTGGTTGGTTGGGTAATTCGCTGGATTGCGACACATCTCGGCCTGGTGATTCTAGTACCTCCGGATTGGTCTCGCTGCTCATGGTATGCAGATCTCGTACGTCTTCAGCAGGACGAGAAGCTCCAGCTTACCTCTTCATCGATACTTTCTCAGTCAGGGACTGGTGCCCCTGGCGAACCCACAGCACTATCGTCTTACGTCATGGCTGTTGAGAGCTCAGCCTTGAGGAAGCATGGTTATTCAGAGGTAGTTATAGTGACTCTTGCATTTATGCCAAAGCCTGGAAGGTTTTCCAACAGTGGTGTGCTCTGGGATCAGGTGGAGTCTGAGAAGGTTCCCATTTCGGCATTCCTGGCTTTCCTTCAGGAGGGTTTAGACCAGGGATGTCCAACCTTTTGACTTCACTGGGCTGCATTGGCCGAAAAAAAATGTTTCTGGGGCCGCACAAACTTGCAAACGCTGCAGCAAGACACAGGAGGGAGCCGGCAAGATGGTAAACACCCGGGGGTAGCTGAGGAAAACACTGCATCACCCTCGACTGGGGCCGCACAAAATACTTCACGGGGTCGCTGGTTGGACACCCCTGGTTTAGACAAAGGTCTAGACCCTCCTGAAAGCCAGGTTGCAGGCCTTTTGTGTGTGTGCAGTTCGCTTACAGCTCATCCAGATGTGACCAGGTTTATGAGGGGGGAGTTTCGTTTGCATCCTCTCTTGTGTCTTCCTTTCCCTTTGTGGAATCTTAGCACCATTTTGCAGGGCCTTGGAAAGACCCCATTCGAATCACTGAAAGGCGCTTCTTTTCTGAATCTCATGATCAAGATTGTCTGTCTTTCTAGTTGCCATCATCTTGACAAGGTGTATTTCAGAGCTTCAGGCTCTTTCGTGCAGGGAACCCTTTCTCCGTATTATAGACACAGGTGTTTTCCTCTACTGTACCTTCCTCCTTGCTGAAAGTAGTCTCTGCCTTCCATTTCAACCAGAAGGTTTGGTTGCTTGCATTTCATCCAACAGGTTTGGAGCACAAAGATCAGATCTTGTGCAAATTGGATGGCTGGAGAGTCTTGCTCCACAATTTGGAGAGGACTAATGATTTCTGGGCTGTATGATCACCTTTTTGTTCTGACTGCTCTGCCTTGCCATGGTAGATTGGCGTCCAAGTCTTCGATCGTTTGATGGATTCAAATGACCATTTTCGTGACTTACATCGCCAACGGCAGACAGCTGCCAATTTTGCTTAAAGCACATTCGAAGTGTGGCTGCATCAAGGGCGGAATCTCGCGCAATTCATCCTGATAAACTTTGCAGGGCAGCTACTTGGTCTTCTCTTCATACTTTTACCTAGTTTTACTGAGTGGATTTGGCGGTATGTTCTGATGCTACTTTCAGGGCCTCAGTTTTGAGGGCAGGCTCTTCTGTCTTCCTAGCTACTGTTGCTTTGGTATATCACCTAATGTATGGAATCCGGAAGGGACGTAACAGAATGGAGATTTATCGATAATATTTTTGCTAGTCCCTGTAGAATTCCATTCGACCCACTCTCTCTGTATACATAGAAACATAGAAACATAGAAATAGACGGCAGATAAGGGCCCACGGCCCATCTAGTCTGCCCACCTTAATGTCCCTTCCCTTACCTTTGCCCTGTGAATAGATCCTATGTGCTGATCCCATTTGGCCTTAAAATCAGGCACGCTGCTGGCCTCAATCACCTGTAGTGGAAGACTATTCCAGCGATCAACCACTCTTTCAGTGAAAAAGAATTTCCTGGTGTCACCTCGTAGTTTCCCGCCCCTGATTTTCCACGGATGCCCTCTTGTTGTCGTGGGACCCTTGAAAAAGAAGATATCTTCCTCCGCCTCGATGCGGCCCGTAAGATACTTGAACGTCTCGATCATGTCCCCCCTCTCTCTGCGCTCCTCGAGCGAGTATAGCTGTAATTTGTCAAGCCGTTTTTCGTATGGTAGATCCTTGAGTCCCGAGACCATCCGGGTGGCCATTCTTTGCACCGACTCCAGTCTCAGCACATCCTTGCGATAATGCGGCCTCCAGAATTGCACACAGTATTCCAGGTGGGGCCTCATCATGGATCTATACAATGGCATAATGACTTCCGCCTTACGACTGACGAAACCCCTTCGTATGCAGCCCATGATTTGTCTTGCCTTGGACGAAGCCTGCTCCACTTGATTGGCAGACTTCATGTCCTCACTGACGATTACCCCCAAGTCTCGTTCTGCTACCGTTTTTGCTAGGATCTCGCCATTAAGGGTATAAGACTTGCATGGATTCTGGCTGCCCAGGTGCATAACTTTGCATTTTTTGGCATTGAAGTTAAGTTGCTATGTCCTAGACCATCGCTCCAGTAGGAGTAGGTCGTGCATCATGTTGTCGGGCACTGAATCTTCGTCTGTTGTGCATTTGCCCACTACATTACTCAGTTTGGCGTCATCGGCGAATAATGTTATTTTACCTCGAAGCCCTTCTGCCAAGTCTCTTATAAAGATGTTGAATAGGATTGGGCCCAAGACTGAGCCCTGTGGTACTCCACTAATCACCTCCGTCATTTCGGAGGGGGTGCCGTTCACCACCACCCTTTGGAGCCTACCTCCAAGCCAGCTCCCAACCCATTTCGTCAATGTGTTACCTAATCCTATAGAAATCATCTTGCTCAGTAACCTACGGTGTGGTACGCTATCGAATGCTTTGCTAAAGTCCAGGTACACGATGTCCAGGGACTCCCCAATATCCAGCTCCCAATATACACTCGGTTGTTTGTAATAACCTGCTTCTTTCTGCCTCGGTTACTCTCCTTACAGGCTTCAAGATTTTTCAGCCAGTTGCCAGATCCTGTGGGGAGTTTGCTGTGAGTATGTGCATTATTGAATGCTTTTTTCTAGGAGTGCTTGTTGCACACAGCAAGTTAGTTCTATATTGTTCCTCAATATTTTTGAGTTGTCTTTGTGCCTGTGTATCACTTGTTAATATTTTGCAGAGCAGACCAGTTCAAAAATTACTTTTGTTGCTGGGGATCCTCCCCCATACCTCCTTGTCATGAATTTGTTAGGTATGTTTCTTGGCTTTGGAACTTAGCCTGAGAATTAGGGGAGGAAGCATGTGCTCAGAAAAGTTTGTGGATTTCTGCAACTCCCGGATTGCAGGGTTATGATTTAACTCCTACTGTAGCTTATGGAATTCTACAGGGACTAACAGAAAGATTAGGTATAAACATAATCTTCCATTTTTCTTAAAATTTTCTTAATGCAACAAATTTCTTGGTATTCTAGCTATAACTTTTACGTTTTCACACTCGGCAATGATACATTGATAAAAAGACATTTCGGGCCTGATTCTAGAAACTGTGCATGCTGCAGTAGGTGGCTACTGCGTGTCAAACACTGGTAGGCTCTGCATCCAGAATCTTGTCTGTTTTTATTATGGATGCCTTAAATGTAGGCCGTTGTTTTACAGGCCTTTAGTTAAGGCATCTGACTTGTGCACATAGGTACACCTACAGGAAGCCTAAGGCCCCTTCTGGCATAAGCTATGCCTATGCCGACCTTAGGCATCCATAGGTATGCCTAGACATCTCTTTAAGAGTGCAAATGATGCCTACATTGTAGGTGTCGTTTGCCACATTGATTTTAAAAAAAGCATCTCGATTGGTCTCTTAGGGATAGATGGCAGTGGGACATCTACCACCGCCTACAGTTGGGACACCATTTTTAGAATCAGGCCCTTTATACAAAAAAATCTAGCAGTGTTTTATAAAACGAGAGTGATGAGGAAAAAGCAAATGTGCTAAGCAAATACTTCTGTTCTGTGTTCACGTAAGAAAATCCTGGAGAAACATAGAAACTGATGGCAGATAAGGGCCACGGCCCATCCAGTCTGCCCATGCCGATGACCCTCCCCTACCTTTCTCTGTGAAGAGATCCCACGTGACGATCCCATTTTGTCTTAAAATCAGGCATGCTGCTGGCCTCAATTACCTGTAGTGGAAGACTATTCAGCGATCAACCACCCTTTCGGTGAAGAAGTATTTCCTGATGTCACCATTCAATTTCCCGCCCCTGATTTTCCACGGATGCCCTCTTGTTGCCATGGGACCTTTGAAAAAGAAGATATCCTCTTCCACCTTGATATGGCCCGTGAGATATTTGAATGTCTCGATCATGTCTCCATTCTCTCTGCGTTCCTCGAGTGAGTATAGCTGCAATTTATCCAGCCATTCCTCATATGGGAGATCCTTGAGTCCTGAGACCATCCGAGTGGCCATTCGCTGGACTGACGCAAGTCTCAGCACATCTTTGTGGTAAAGTAGGCCTCCAGAATTGTACACAGTATTCCAGATGGGGTCTCACCATGGATCTATACAATGGCATTATGACTTCGGGCTTACGGCTGACGAAACTCCTACGTATACAACCTATGATTTGTCTAGCCTTAGATGAAGTTTTCTCCACTTGATTGGCAGTCTTCATGTCTTCACTGATGATCACCCCTAAGTCTCATTCTGCTACAGTCCTCGCTAGGATCTCACCATTAAGGGTGTAAGTCTTGCATGGATTTTGTCTGCCAAGGTGCATGACTTTTGCATTTTTTGGCATTGAAACTTAGTTGCCAGGTCCTTGACCAATGCTCCAGTAGGAGTAGGTCATGCATCATACCATACGGGCGGGCATTGAGTTTTTGTCAGGCACTGTGCTTTTCTCTGTTGTGCTCTTGCCTACTATATTGCAAAGTTTGGCGTCATCGGCGAATAACGTTATTTTACCTCGAAGCCCCTCAGCCAAGTCCCTTATGAAGATGTTGAACAGGATCGGGCCCAAGACCGAGCCCTGCAGCACTCCATTAATCACCTCCGCCGTTTCGGAAGGTGTCCCATTCACTACCACCCTCTGAAGTCTACTCCCAAGCCAGACCCCAACCCATGCAGTCAATGTATTACCCAGTCCTATAGAACTCATCTTGCTCAACAACCTGCGGTGTGGTACGCTATCGAATGCTTTGCTGAAGTCCAAGTATACAATGTCCAGGGACTCCCCAACATCCAGCTTCCCTGTCACCCAGTCAAAGAAGCTTATCAGGTTGGATTGGCAGGACCTCCTCTTTGTAAATCCATGTTGACGGGGATCTCGTAGATTCTCCTCATTCAGGATCGTATCCATTTGGCATTTGATTAGAGTTTCCATTAGTTTGCTCACTATTCATGTCAGACTCACCGGTCTGTAGTTCGCAGTCTCTGTCCTGTATCCTTTTTTGTGGAGTGGAATGACGTTAGCCGTTTTCCAGTCCAACGGGACTCTACCTGTACTAATGGAGAGATTGAAGAGCATGGATAGCGGATCCGTCAAGACTTCACTTAACTCCATGAGTACCCTAGGGTGTAGGTTGTCTGGCCCCATCGCTTTGTTGACCTTGAGTTTAGACAGCTCACAGTAGATACTGTTGGGCGTAAACTCAAAATTATGAAACTGGTCTACCGAGCTATCCCTTGTCTGCAGCTGAGGGCCGGATCCTGGCGCCTCGCAGGTGAAGACTGAGCAGAAGTATTCATTTAAAAGTTTAGCTTTTTCGGAGTCCGATTCTACATAGTTCCCGTCTGGTTTCCTAAGGCGTACTATCCCGCCTGTGTTTCTGTTTCTGTCACTAATATACCTGAAGAAGGATTTATTGCCCTTCTTGATGTTCTTCGCCAGATTCTCCTCCATTCGGAATTTGGCCTCTCTGACTGCTGTTTTTTCGGCTCTTGACTTGGCCAGATAGTCTTCTCTAGAGTCCTGCTTCCCTGATTGTTTGTAAGAGATGAACGCTCTTTTCTTCTCTTTTATGAGGTCTGAGATCCCAGCAGAGAACCACTGTGGTTTATTGTTTCTTCACCGTTTACTTACTGATTTTATATAGCGGTTGGTTGCTTCTTGTATGGTAGCTTTCAGAGTCGACCACATTTCCTCTACATTATTTGTTTCTGCTCGGTTTTGCAGCGCCTGATGGATGAAATCCCCCATGCCCTCGAAGTTTGTGTCCTTGAAGCTGAGGACCTTGGTTAAAGTGTTAGATTTGGTGAAACCTCTCCTGAGATTGAATCATACCATGTTGTGGTCAATGGAGGCCAACATGTCGCCCACCAAGACCACTGTGACACTCTCTCCATTGGTAAGTATCAGGTCCAGTATTGCCTGATCCCTAGTTGGCTCCAATACCATTTGCCTGAGTCTTGCTCCCTTCATAGAGTTTAATAGCCTCCTGCTGCTGCTGGTCGCAGAGGAAAGTGTGTTCCAATCCACATCAGGCATATTGAAGTCACCTAACAATACTGTGTCCCCATGCAAGGTGATACTCTCTATATCTTCGAATAATTCCATATCCAGGTCATCCTGTTGTCTTGGGGGTCTGTATACTATGCCAAGATACAGGTATTTGTCCTTCCCCCTGGCCAAATTCACCCAAAGGGATTCCCCTGTGTACTTGACATCTGCGATTCTGGTAACTTTAATGTCTTCTTTAATATATAGTGCTACCCCTCCTCCAAATTTGCTCTCCCTGTCCCGGCGAAGCAAGTTGTAACCCGGTATGACCATGTCCCACCCATGGGAATCCGTGAGCCAGGTCTCGGATATTGCCACCACATCCAGGTCGGCGTTGCTTATTTCCATCTCTAAATCCAGGATCTTATTGCCCAAACTGTGGGCGTTGACGTACATAGCCTTCCATGTTTTATGTTTGCTATGTATCTATGGGGATATTCCCGCTTGATCTAATTGGCAAAGTAACGCAAGAAAATGGAGTATATTCTGTGCTGTTCATGGAGGAAAGAGCTAATGAACAACTTGAAAAACTGAAGGTGGACAAAGTGATGGGACCAGATGGGATCCATCCCAGGATACTGAGGGAGCTCAGAAAGGTTCTGGCGGGTCCTATTACAGACTTATTCAACAAATCTCTGGAGACGGCAGTGGTTCCTGGGGATTGGAGGAGAGCAGATGTGGCCTCTATTCACAAAAGTGGTCACAGAGATGAAGTGGGAAACTATAGGCTGGTAAGCCTCACTTCGATTGTTGGAAAAATAATGGAAGTGTTGCTCAAAGAAAGGATAGTGAACTTCCTAGAATCTAATGGGTGACAGGATCTGAGGCAACATGGCTTTACAAAAGGTAAATCGTGCCAAACGAACCTGATTGAATTTTTTGATTGGGTGACCGGAGAACTCGATCGAGGACATATGTTAGATGTAATTTACTTAGATTTCAGCAAAGCCTTTAAATTTGATTCCTTATAGGAGGCTCTTGAACAAACTTGAAGGGCTAAAGTTAGGACCCAAAGTGGTGAACTGGATTAGAAACTGGCTGGCGGACATACGCCAGAGGGTGATGGTTAATGGAAGTCACTCGGAGGAAGGAAAGGTGAGTAGTGGAGTCCCTCAGGGTTCGGTGCTGGGGCCTGATCCTGTTCAATATATTTGTGAGTGATATTGCTGAAGGGTTAGAAGGAAAAGTTTGCCTTTTTGCGGATGATGCCAAGATTTGTAACAGTAGATACTGAGGAGAGAGTGGAAAATATGAAAAAGGATCTGCAAAAGTTAGAGGAATGGTCTAATATCTGGCAACTAAAATTCAATGCAAAGAAATGCAGAGTAATGTATTTGGGTGATTAATAATCGGAAGGAACCGTAAATGCTGGGAGGTGAGAGGCTGATATGCACGGACAGGGAGAGGGACCTTGGGTGAGAGTGTCCAAAGATCTCAAGGTGAAAAAACAGTTTGACAAGATGGTGGCTGCTGCCAGAAGGATGCTGGGCTGTATAAAGAAGGACGTAGCCAGTAGAAGGTGGTGATGCCCTTGTACAGATCGTTGGAGAGGCCCCACTTGGAGTATTGTGTTCAGTTTTGGAGACCGTATCTAGCGAAGGATATAGGAAGACTTGAAGCGGTCTAGAGGAGAGCAACGAAAATGAAAGGAGGTTTGCACCAGAAGACGTATGAGGAGAGACTGGAAGCCCTGAATATGCATACCCTAGAGGAAAGGAGGGACAGGGGAGATATGATTCAGACGTTTAAATACTTAAAAGATATTAACGTAGAACAAAATCTTTTCCAGAGAAAGTAAAACCAGAGGACATAATTTGAGGTTGAGTGGTGGTAGATTCAAGAGCAATGTTATTGTTATTGTTGTAGATTCAAGAGCAATGTTGTTATTGAAATTCTACTTTATGGAGAGGGTGGTGGATGCCTGGAATGCGCTTCCGAGAGAGGTGATGGAGAGTAAAACGGTGGCAAAGTTCAAAGAAGCGTGGAATGAACACAGAGGATCTAGAATCGGAAAATAATAGTAAATATTGAAGAACTAAGGCAAGTACTGGGCAGACTTGCACGGTCTGTGTCTGTATATGGCCTTTTGGTTGAGATTGGGCTGGGGAGGGCTTCAATGGCTGGGAGGGTGTAGGTGGGCTGGAGTGAGCTTTGACAGAGACTTCAGCAATTGGAACCCAAGCACAGTACTAGGTAGAGCTTTGGATTCTTGCCCAGAAATAGCTAAGAAGAAAAAAAATAAAAATTAAATTGAATCAGGTTGGGCAGACTGGATAGACCATTCGGGTCTTTATCTGCTATCATTTACTATGTTATGTATAAACCTTCACTAGCTGCAGTTTATTGTACAAAATATTAGCAAAATATGTAAAATTTCTGTTTTCTAAACATGTACACTTTGCTGTAGTCCTCTAGCAATGGCATTCAAACACTCAAGCATTCAGTGTCTTCTTGAGATAGGATAAAGTCTGCCATGCTGTTCAACTCCTTGCAACAAAGCTTCATGTTGCACTGAGTCAGTGGGGATTCCATTGTCAATCAGATATCAGTTTACACCTCGCTCGGCTGTGATGTTAACCACCTTTACTGTGTTGACAAACTATTCAGCAGTATGGATGTTTGGATATCCAGACCACCTCTTCACTGGCTTTACCAACCATTCATTGGTAATACCAAGAACATGAAACATGAAATGTGATTCAGGTTTACCAAGTATCTCAGTGTTGTCGTTTATAATACCTGAAGATATCATAGAGGTTGGTATCCCCTTTCAGTTTGACTTTCAAGGGAGAGGGAGGGGGACAGCAACCACTGAGGGATTAAGGGTGTATCATGCCTTAATCCTCCAATAAAGTGCAGATATTGAAGGGTCATTTAATAAAATACTAGATTTTTGTGCATAAATTTTCTTTTTATCAACGTACCATGAAAACGTAAGTTATAGCTATAATACCAAGAAATTTGTTCTGTTAAGCAAAAATAAGAGCAAAATTTAAGAAAAAGTTTTATGTAATCGGTGGCTTTGAGGGACCCCAGGATGGGCTTTAAATATGTTTTAAAAATTATTTTCTGTTCAAGCACAATCAAATTCATGGGAAAAACTTCAATCCTAACTGTTTTTCCAGCTTTAGGTTTTTTTCTGGACATTCTGGACATTCCTGAAAACCCAGTATATAAGAGGGTTCCCATTTAAAGGCGTGTTCAGACTAGTGCTACCCGATTCACGATTCAAATCAGGTGAATTGATTCGAATTGGTTCAATTTTTTTAAAAATTGGCCTCCCGATTCGATGATCGACTCTTCCCCGGTGCCTTCCTAAAGCAGGAGCGGCAGCGCTGCCTCTTGCTGGCCATCCGCTGCCACTCCTTCTTGAGGGGGAAGAGTCGGTCGGAAAGGCCTGCACGTTCCACCAGCTTCCCTGCTCTTACCTTAAACTAATACGGCAGATTGCAGGGTCGCTGGTGCTATAGCGATCCCTGCAGCTGCCTGTCGTCCTCTGCGGCATGTTCTCTCTGCTATGGTTGCGCCCCTCCTCTAAAATCAGGGCAGAGGAAATGTGCTGTTGAGGATGATGGCAGCTGCATGGATCATTGTAGGCTGCCGTATTAGCTGAAGGTAAAAGCGGGGAAGCTGGGGGAACATGCAGGCTTGCGGGGAGAGCAGGCATTCGGCGAGGGGGGCGGCATGCCTTTGTGAGGGGAGCATGCCTTTGTGGGGGGAGCAGGCCTTCGTGGCGGGGAGGCAGACCTGTGCAGAGGGAGGAGGAGGAAGGAGTAAGAGAGGGAAGGAGAGATGCCAGACCTGGGGTGAAGTGAAGGGAAGAGAGAGACCAAATCAAAAAGAGGGGGAGGAAAGCAGAGGAGAGGTGCTGGACTAATGAAGAGAGAAAAATGCAAGACCACAAGGGGAAGGGTACAAGAGGGAAAGATACTGCTCCAAAGTAGGTGGGCAGGGTGCAAGATGGTAGGAGAGATAGTAGGAGAAAGCCAGTACCTGGGGAAGGGGATACAGGAGGTAAGGAAGAGAGAAAGAAGAAGCTGGATATGGGGAGAGACATGAAACAGAGATAAGAGCATGGAGGGAGCATGGAACAGGGATACAAGGGGGACACTACTAGAGAGGAGAATAGGGACACAGAGAGTTGCTGGATGAAAGGGTAGTTGAGAAAAGGAGAGATGGTGGATCTGTGGATGGTGGGGTCCATCGCTGCAGCTGCGGAGGGGATAAAGATGAAAAAAGGAAAGATGTCAGACCTCAGTAAGGAAAGGGAAACAGAAGTGGGTGAAAAAGATGGAAGATGGATGGTTAGCATAGAGAAAGAAGAAAGAAGGAAAGCCTGATCAGAAGACAACCAGAGCCTGGGACAAACATGATTTGAAAAATGACCAGACAACAAAAGGTAGGAAAAATAATTTTATTATCTGTTTTGTTATTACAATATGTCAGATTTGAAATGTGTATCCTTCCAGAGCTGGTATTAGACCGTGAGCTAGGATTTAATAGAGTGTAAGTATTTTTTGTTTGTTTATTTTGTTTACTCCACAGGACCAGTGTGGGTAGGAGAGGGCAAAGTGGGTGAAGAGACTATGAAATAAACCCACCAGGATGTTTAAAAAAACCCCACCCAATTGAGCAGGAAAATCGAATAAAAAAATCGATTCAATAGGTTGAATCGAATCGGCAGCACTAGTTCAGACATATACAATAGGCTCGATAAGAGTTCCACTAGGACTTGCCAAAAAATCGATCAAAACAGGTTGTTCTTGTTCTGTCCAAGCAACCTTTCTTCTTTTCACTGAACTGCCAGCTTATTTGCATAACTAGACACTGTCCTATTGTTTAGGGGTCATGTACATTACTAGAAAAATAACAGAATTGTAGATTCCTTAATTCTCATACTTTCAAGTCCTAGATATCACCTTGGCTTTCTTTTCCTCCTCACTGGGTCTTACATGTCCCTCACAGGAAGTCCTTCTAGTGTTCTAATCTAGTACAATAGAATCTGTTCTGTTACCTGAGAGGAATCTAGGGCATTAATCGAACTGTCCTCATCTTGAAGATGGAAGGCCTATACTTCATTTTGGACCTCCTTGACCTCAACCTATTTTCTCTTCAAATTTAGTGGAATTGGGTATATGTGAATCGCTTTTTTATGCCTTCCAAAAATACTAGGAATAGGGGGCATGCAATGAAATTACTAAGTATTAGACTTAAGAAAACTGGAGAAAATATTTCTTCACTCAACTTGTAATTGGACTTTGGAATTTGTTGCAGGAGAATGTGGTGAAAGTGGTTAGCTTAGCAGGGTTTTTTAAAAGTTTGGATAATTTCCTAAAAGTCTATAAACCATTATTAAGATGGACTTGGAAATCCACTGCTTATTTCCAGGAAAAGTTGAATAAAATCAGTTTTTCTCTTTTGCCAGGAATGTGTGACCTGGGTTGGCCACTGGGCTTGATAGACTGTCGGTCTGTCCCAGTATGGTAATTTTTATATTTTTAATGACTCTTGCTACAATTTACTCCTGCTTTGATGATCCAATGCTTTTTTTTTCTCTCAAGGATGCAGTTCATCCAAATTGCAGAAAGTATATTTGTCTTATCCTTCAACTGTTTGGATTGTCTGCTGCTTTCTGTGTCTTGGGGTGTAAGCCCAGACAAGCTAGGACTCCTGCTGTTTCCATATCTTGATAACTGTCTCCTAGTATGCTCATTACTTGTTAGTCATCTTCCTGAGGATTGCAATTTTGCATCTGCTTCAGTTATACAGTTCTTTTCTACAAATTGGTCTTTCAGCATGCAAGGATCATCTTATTTATGTGAGTTTGTCTCAAAACAGAACAAGCAAAACCTTTTACAGGACAAAATGCATAAGCTAATACCCAGATGATTCAACCTTCAGTGTGGGTCATATTGGAATCTACTTAAATGAACTCTTCACAGCTTATGTGGTACATTTTGCTGGGTGACTCAAGCAGTTCTTCCATCTCTAGATTATTGCAACTCTTTAGATTGCAACATCACAAAGAAAGGACTTCAGAGGTTTCAGATACTCCAGAACACAGCAGCTAGACTGATTTTCCGTAAGGCCTGATTTGAGAGGGCCAGTCCGCTGCTGATAGAACTACACTGGCTGCCAGTGAAGTATAAAATTAAATTGCATGCATGGTTCACAGGGCTATATATGGAGAAAGCTTGACTGGGATAACATCCATCCAAATTTCACGCTCCTATAACTCAAGAATGACTCAACACTATAAATTACCTTTACCTTGCCCACATCCAGTTTGGAGGAAATCACTCTTCGAATCCACCTTTGAGTTTGAAGACCCCCAAATTTGTAACTGCCTCCTGACCTGCTTAAGTCAGATCTCCTATCTTCAACTTAGGAAAGTGCTAAAAACGCATCTGTTTTTATTATAGTCTTCCTATGATTCATACTGTCTATGTTGCTAACCTTATTAATTTTATGTAAGTCACAATAATTTGTCTCTTGTTGTTAGAATGATGTTCATTTAACTGTATCTTAAAACATCTATTTGTTTTACCCACATAGACTTCATTGCAGGGACAAATGATTGCTTACACAGCAAAGGTACTGTTACAGTTACTAAAATGTTTCAGTTCATAGTTTTTGTTATCAACTGGCTTAATGAAAGAACATAAGAACATAAGCAATGCCTCTGCTGGGTCAGACCTGAGGTCCATCTTGCCCAGCAGTCCGCTCACGCGGCGGCCCAACAGGTCCAGGACCTGAGCTGTAATCCTCTATTTATACCCTTCTATTCCCTTTTCCAGCAGGAAAATGTCCAATCCTCTCTTAAATCCCAGTACTGTATTCTGCCCTATAACGTCCTCTGGAAGCGCATTCCAAGTGTCCACCACACATTGGGTAAAGAAGAACTTCCTGGCATTTGTATTGAATCTGTCCCCTTTCAACTTTTCCGAATGGCCTCTTGTTCTTTTATTTTTTGAAAGTTTGAAGAATCTGTCCTTCTCTACTCTCTCTATGCCCCTCATGATCTTATAAGTCTCTATCATATCCCCTCTAAGTCTCCTCTTCTCCAGGGAAAAGAGACCCAGTTTCTCCAATCTCTCAGCGTATGAAAGGTTTTCCATCCCTTTTATCAGACGTGTCGCTCTTATCTGAACTCTCTCGAGTAACGCCATATCCTTCTTAAGGTATGGCGACCAAAACTGGACACAGTATTCCAGGTGTGGGCGCACCATCGTCCGATACAGCGGCAGGATAACTTCTTTCGTCCTGGCTGTAATACCCTTCTTGATTATACCTAGCATTCTATTCGCTCTCTTAGCGGCCGCTGCGCACTGTGCAGTCGGCTTTATTGACCTGTCCACCATTACCCCCAAGTCCCTCTCTTGGGTACTCTCATTCAATAACATCCCTCCCATCGTATAGTTGTACCTCGGGTTTCTGCTTCCCACATGCAATACTTTACATTTCTCAACGTTGAACTTCATTTGCCATTTTGTCGCCCATTAGTTTGTTCAAGTCCCTTTGCAATTCCTCACAGTCCTCTTTAGTCCGAGCTCCCCTAAAAAGACTTTAATTGAATGATCACATCACAATTTTTGCAAGTGCCACACTTAAAATGGCCTGCGATATCATGAGATGGCCTGTCCCTCAATCTTGGCAAATCTGATGGACTCAAAATTTCTTTAAGATTTCTGCCATGTGAGTATGTAATTCTCAATTTCATATCTCTGAAGATGTCAAGTGTTTGAACAATATTCCAATTCTTGTTTATGATCTTATCTAAAATGGGACTCTATATATCTGTGCCATGAATTAATTTTCTCTAAAAAAGAACAAAAGATCCAGTATGTTTCAAATTTGTTCATGTACAAACATGCTACTGATAGTACGTACCCATAGCGACTCCAAAAATAAAAGCATTATACACTTCTATTCTATTTTAAGTTTGCTTGCCTTTGTTTCAAAACCATAACAGGTTCATCCCCAATCTATCTATCTCATTTCGATTTTCCAGGCACAACTTGTACACATAATGCCTACTTGTTCGTTTTCCCATCCTTGAAGGGCTGTATCTACAAGAGATTCCTCGATAGAACATTATCATTCCAAGCAGGCAAATGGAATAAATGTTTAACCAACTTTATCTCTTTGACAAATTTCTCTGTATCATGATGTACTTCTAAAACACTTCCAGGAAAATTTGATTAATCTTACCATGTTAATGTAATTTTGAAAGTTTTTTGTAATGTCACTGTCTGTATACAGTCTCTTCCTCTGTAAACTGCTCTGAACTGTTTGTGGTATTGCAGTATATAAAAATAAAGTTGTTGTTATTATTCCTCAAGAAAATGTACTATTAACCATAAAAAAAGTATTGAACAAAAGGGTAAGACCACACTTTCTGCCAACAGAATTTATTCTCTCTCTAGGCAGACTAGCTATGAAAGAAAATTTCTTTTATTTTTTTGGCTGATCTTTTGTAATTTTTTAAGAGAAAATTTGTTCATGGCACAGGTATATTAACGATGTCTTTTTGTTATAGAAAGGCACTTTGGATGAATCTTATAATTTTTTCATCTGGTTGAACTCACGTTATTCTAATATTCAATTCACTTATCTTTCAAAGAGATTTCATTTTTGGATGTGGTCGTAGAACAGTGTGAGCAAAGGTTTGCAACCAGTGTGTTCAAGAAAGATGCAGATAGAAATATTTTTCTACATTCATCCAGTTGCCATCCCCGACTTCTAAAACTAAGCCTTCTATATTCTCAATTTTTGCATTTTAGAAGGATTTGTAGTGATGAAAAGGATTTCAAACAAGCTAAAAGGTTATCTAAAGATCTGTCCAAAAGAGGGTACACTGATTAAAAACCTCAAGAAGGCTTATACAAGAGCAAAATATAACCATTGTGATTATTTGTTAACACCCAGACCAGAGCCATCAATGGAATCCAACATAAAAATTTCATAACACAATATACATATGCCAGTCCCATTTTAGATAAGGTCATAAAGAAGCATTGGGGTATTGTTCAAACCAGGGATGCCCAATATGTCGATCACAATCGACAGGTAGATCGGGAAGGCAATGCGAGTTGATTGCGGAGCCCATCCGGGGCTCTGTAATAGACTCGTGTTACCGTCCCGATCTACCAGGCCAATCAGCCTTCCTCTCCCTGATGTCCCGCACTGCCACCCCAAGCTCTCCCTGCAGAAGCACCGGACCGACCAGCATTTCTCTCCCTGACTTTGGAGAGGAAGTTTTGGGCCAGCCAATTGCTGCCTGGCTGGTCCAGAACTTCCTCTTCGACATCAGAATTGATGTCGGGGAGTGGAATGCTGGTCAGTGTGATGCTTCTGCAGGGAGAGCTTGGGGCAGCGGTGGCTTGGCCTGTTCCTCTATGGTGGCGGCAGCAAACCTATTGTCTTGGGGGAGGGCAGGGAGAAAGAAAGAAAGAAAGGGGGCAGGCAGGGAGATAAAGAAGGGAGAGAGAAAGAAGGGGGCAGGGAGAAAGAAAGAAAAAGTTGAGGGAGAGAATGAGGTCTGGAGGAGAGGAAGCATACAGGAGGCTGAAAGAAGGGAAGAAATATTGGATGCACAGTCAGAAGAAGCAAGTGCAACCAGAGACTCATGAAATCACCAGACAACAAAGGTAGGAAAAATGATTTTATTTTCAATTTAGTGATCAAAATGTGTCCGTTTTGAGAATTTATATCTGCTGTCTATATTTTGCACTATGGCTCCCTTTTACTAAACTGTAATAGCGGTTTTTAGCTCAGAGAGCCTATGAGCGACGAGAGCATCGCGGGGCATTCAGTGCAGCTCCTTGCACTAAAAACTGCTATCGCAGTTTATTAAAAAGGGAGGGGGTATATTTGTCTATTTTTGTATGGTTGTTACTGAGGTGAAATTGCATAGAGTCATCTTCCTTGACCTCTTTGAAAAAAATTCCTGGAATATGAATTATAATTAACATTTTCTCTGCCTTTCAGTGTGCTTTGTGTTTTTTATTTTATTTTATTGTTGGTAGATCATTTTGACTTGGTCATTTTAAAAGTAGCTCGCAAGCCCAAAAAGTGTGGGCACCCCTGGTTCAAACACTTGACATCTTCAGAGATATGAAATTGAGAACTACATACTCGCGTGACAGAAATCTTAAAGAAATTTTGAGTCCATCAGATTTGCCAAGATTGAGGGACAGGCCATCTCATGGTATTGCAGGCCATTTTAAGTGTGGCACTTACAGAAATTATGATGTGACTATTTAATTAAAGTCTTTCATTAAGCCAGTTGACAACAAAAGATATGAACTGAAACATTTTAGTAACTGTAACAGTATTGTATAGAGAGAGTGGGCTAGATGTAATGCATTTAGATTTTAGCAAAGCCTTTGACAGTGTTCCACACAGACGTCTAATAAATAGAATGCCTTTGGGATGGGTCCCAAAGTGATGGGCTGGGTCAAGAACTGGTTGAGTGGAAGGCGACAGAGGGTAGTGATCAATGGAGATCACTCTGAGGAATGGGATGTTACCAGTTGTGTGCCTCAAGGTTCTGTTCTTGGGCCTGTTCTTTTTAACATTTTTATAAACTTCCTGTTTCCGGTTGCGTCAGAGGAGAATATTGAACAAATGAGCATCTGCGCATGCGGCTGGGCGAAAAAGAAAGCCGGCATACTCTACATCTAAGGTGAGGTGGAGGGAGGGAGTTGGCAGAACGCTGCAATCGGTCGGGTGTCTGCTGTTTTTGTATCACTACCTGCCTGCGCTCACGTTCCAGATCCTCCTGCATTTTTAGTATGCACAATTGATCTGATTTGAGCTATAGGTGAACATGGGGGACTTGTCATTGCAAGGGAGGACAAATCAATTGATTTATTTTATGTTCTGTTTTTACTACAGGGCAGAGGCACTGAAACAGATTCTCAGTGCAGTAGTAGTAGTGGCAGGATTCTCTTCTGTCTTCATGGTGTTTCGCAGTACTGAGGCTTATATGGATGCTGCGGGGGCGGTGAAGGGAACGGCGGTGACAGGGCGGTGCAGAGGATGGTGGGCCGGGGATGGTGCAGTGACGGGGACAGATTTTTTTCCCCGTGTCATTCTCTACTCAGTAGTAATCTGAGGAAATACATTTTTACAGAAAGGGTGGTAGATGCATGGAACAGTCTCCCGGTAGAGATGGTGGGGACAAGAGACTGTGTCTGTCTGATTTTAAGAAAGCCTAGGATAGTCATGTGGGATCTCGGAGAGAGAGGATGAGATAATGGTTACTGCGGATGGGCAAATTGGATGGGCTATTTGGCGTTTATCTGCCATCATGTTTCTATGGTTCATCTGGCTGTTTTTTCCGATTAGGTTCTTTACAGTAGCCAAATTTTATTGCGTTATAGAAGAGTTATGCCAGTGATGTTTGACACTTACATGATATATTCAGTGTCAAATTTAATTTTTTCAGAATGGTGAAACATTTTTATTGGTGGTCTTGAGTTTTGAATGTCCCACATAGATGTTAGTGTATCTTGCAGATTATGAGAATTAAGTAAACTCATTCATCAATCTGGATTGTAATTAACATGGAGATATTTTTCAACCTTTCAATGGCCATATGATTTATATTTTTCTATGCTGCCGATTGACTTAAATGCCAGTCATGTTAGCAACAAGAGTTTGTAGCACTAATGAGATGACAATTAAGCAAATTCATTTACGAATCAGGATTATAATCAATATGGAGACGAATTAAACCATGCGGCGCATATTCTGTTCATCAGCTTAAATAACAAATGTCTGCAATAAGTGCCATTAATATCAACGTGAAAGCAATCAAAATAATCCATTCATTTAGTTAGGATTGCAACCAGCATGGAGGTTTTTTAAAACTGACCAATGGCCATGCCTTTTTCATTTTTCTATGCTGCCAATTGGCTCGTATGCTGATAACGCCAGCAATATAAGTAGGCTGTATTCATGAAAAAGAAATATGCTAGCAGCGGGAGAAAAAAGATAAGTGCCTTGAAGTTTACTTTGTGTTTTCAGTTATGCAGTTTTGCTATATTGCAAGATAATAACTGCCCTTTAAAGTTTGGTCAAGCTTTATGCCTTACTTACCTGGATTGTTATCTATTAAGTATCAGCACAACTGCTTTACAATGTGGTTACAAATGACATTGATATAAACAAACAAAAAAGTGCACTAAGTGAAAGATATTCACATAAAGAAAAATTGGAGCACTCGGAAAATTATTTATGAAATATTGTTTTACACATCTGTAATGCAATGAGGTTTTTGACAAGTACAAACTTCTGTTTTGACACACGGATAGTTGAGGTCTTTTTTCCTTATTACTGAATAAGATATCATTTATTACACTGTGTTCATTTTTTGTCAGTACTTTATTTTTGTGATAAACAGCTTGCTTTCATATTTTGTATGTTACATTAGTGCATGATCATTTAATTGAAGAAATAGAAAATCATCATGCAGGAAGAACTCATGTAAAGATGTACTAAAGCCAACTTTTACTGTAGCTTGGTAAAAGGACCCCAAAGACAATCAAATTAGGTCTCCTATCCTGGAAAAGGACTGAAAATCAGATACACTTCTCCCTCTGTATTCGCTGTGATAGGGGATTAACAAAACCGCAAATACAGATAAACCGTGAATAACTTTTTCATATGTTGTTCGCTGTTTCCTAATAAAAAAACATCGTGAATATGGTGAAACTGCGAATAAAATGGTTGGAGACCTGGCTTGTTCCTGAAGGAGAGGCAAAACACGGTGAAGAAAGCGCTGGGAATCGGCGATTTCCTCTGGAAACGCTTGGAATCAGCAATTTCTCTATGCAAGCTGATGTCATTTGGGGGAGGAGCCAGCAAGCTAAAAACCGTGAAGAATTGAAACCACGAATGCTGAAACCGTGAATATGGAGGGAGAAGTGTACTGATTCAGGAAAAGGTATTTAACCTTGAATCTGTTTTAAAGGTGCTAGATGTTTTGTTAGATTGTAATCTAATGATGAAGAAACAAGTAAGTAGGATGTTTTATAAAACGAAACAGTAAGGATGCATTAGAAAGTGTGTTTTTACCAGGTCATTTTATATCAGTAATGCAAGCAATCTGGTTACGGTACATGGGCTTGTCATGCCACTGGGGCTTGCGTGCATCTGAGAAACTGAAAGCTATGTTGCTAGTTTCACTACTAGCAAGGCTTCCCAAGGGGGACAGGTTTCAGTGGAGATGTCAGACTTAATAATGTGCTACCCATCTGGGCGGCAGCAGATAGGCAGTGTTGGAGGTGGAGGATCGCATTTGATGTGATAACATCAAATTTATACTGTGCAGAAGAAAGGCCCGACAATCTACATATGTATTCTGCCATCTGCCTCCAAAACTTGATGATGATGAAGTCACTGGGACTTGAAAACAAGTCGATGGCACCTAACGATGCAAGCGATCATTCTTGTTTAGAGTATTTAGTACACAAAATCTTCACAGAAAAGATGAGACAGCCCCAAATCCTGTTGCAATGTGAAAAAGTTTGATAGTCGCCCCTCTTTTGAAGTCACGGTACTAGTTTCCCAGTCCAAGCTTAAGCCTATTTTAAGTGTTGTACTTTTGTGTTTAGAATTTTCAGGCTTAGCCCATGATTTTATGACTGATATAGGTAGATCTTTTCATGCTTGAGTGCCTCTGTCCTCCATTTTCTATTAATTAAGGGAATTTAAAGAAAATGGTTTGGTTTTGTTTTTTTTTAAAAAAATACTTGTATATTAGGCACTGCTTAGCTAGAACTCATCCTGATGATAAATTTAAATTTTAAAAATTTTCTGGTTTCTAAATTTATAAGCTAGTGCTGTAACTTGCAGTTTTTCTAGACTGATATTTATTCTGAAAATGATTAGCTTTTTAAGATTGTAATCCACCTGAAATCCTGTGGAATGGTGGTAGGATATAAATGTTTTGTATTGTCTTTCCACTGCCGCAGGTTCAAATCTAGACTGGAAGCTTTCCAGAGTCTGAGAAATACTTATAACTCACATTTTAACTTAGGGCTCCTTTTACGAAGGTGCGCTAAGGCCTTAACGCACGTATTAGCGCGTACTCTCCGCTACCGCCTCCTTTTGAGCAGGTGGTAGATTTTCAGCTAGTGCACGCTATAGCGTGCGCTAATCCGGTGCGTGCGATAAAACCGCTTGCGCACCTTTGTAAAAGGAGCCCTTAATCTTTTTTGGTAGTAGCTTAATCACAAAACAAGTGCTCTAGCTTTGTTCAACTACAGCATTTTTTTGCTCTGAAAAAATGTTTCCAATTTTGATTGGGAAATCCATCTGTGCTGCCAATCGATGCAGGAAGCCTGGTCTCAAGCTGAACTAATGTGCTATTTTAATCATATGAAGCTTAAGGCAATATTTTACTCTCTCAGTGCGTTTGCATTTCATTTTCAGGATCACTGACATTTAATACAGACTGATAAACCACTTGCTTTGTTGTCGTGTTTTTAAGTTGGCCAACAGGAGGAGGTACAGAATTCTTCATTCTCTTCTCTCTTACCAAACATTTTTCAGGCATAATGTACTTTTCAAATAGACCTTTTTGCCCATATTAGAAAGGCTGGACCTGGATTCTTTCATTAAAATATGGAGACCATGGAGCAATTATAGTAAGTAATGGGAACAGTTCCAGTATATAATACCGAAGCATGTCCATTTTGGGGGAAGGTGGTTGGAGGGGGGGGGGAGAGTAGCTTTGACTTTATTATCTGTTTGTTTATTAGAACTTGCTATATTACCATTCAGAATAAAGCAAATAAAGTGTTTTACAAAATACAAATTAATATGGAAAAGAAAGAGAATGCTGGTCATAATAGGATTAAAACAAAAAGGAGAGAGATGTAAGGAGTTGGTCACCTAGTAGAAGGAGCCTAAAAAATGAGCAAGAAAAGGTATATCAGAACATAAGAATAGCCTTACTGGGTCAGACCAATGGTCCATCAAGCCCAGTAGCCCTTTCTCATGGTGGCCAATTCAGGTCACTAGTAACTGCCCAAAACCCAAATAGTAAAAACATTCCATGCTACTGATCCAGGGCAAGCAGTGGCTTCCCCCATGTCTTAATAGCAGACTATGGACTTTTCCTTCAGGAAATTGTCCAAACCTTTCTTAAAACTAGCTACACTATCCGCTCTTACCACAACCTCTGGCAATGTGTTCCAGAACTTAACTAGTCTCCGAGTGAAAAAATATTTCCTCCTATTGGTTTTAAAAGTATTTCCCTGTAACTTCATCAAGTGTCCCCTAGTCATTGTAATTTTTGACAGTGAAAAATGGATCCACTTGTACCCATTCTACTCATTAGAGCTCCGTCCCACCCAGAGGGAGTAAAGGTGGTTGCAGCTGTTGTTGAGATGCTGCACAGTCTGGGATGGATTGTGAACATTCAGAAAAGCTACCTGGTGCCGACACAGTCCCTGGAATATGTGGGAGTCTTATTCAACATGGCGGAATGCCAAGTCTTCCAGAAGCACGCAAACAGACGCTTCGTGCTCAGATTACAGCCTTGTTGACTAAGTTAGAGCCTACTGCATGACATTACTTGCAAGTCATGGGGTCCATAACAACCATGATAGAGGTAGTGCCCTGGGCACACAGGTGACCCCTCCATGATGCATTGCTGTCTCGCTGGTCATCTCAGAGACTCTCTGCAAGTTCCACTCTCCTGGACAGCGGCAGCCAAGTGCAACATGAGCTGGTGACTTTGTCAAGTCTTTGGTGAAGGGTATCCTGTGGATTGATTTCTTGGTCACCCTAACATCCATGTGTACTATTTCCTCCCCTGCTCCCTCTATCTATAAGAAGCATTTCATCTTATTTCTTCCCTGTCACACCTGTTGCTGTGCACCATCTCCTCCCTCTTTCTCCCCTTCCCCTCCATTCCTATGCACCATCTCATCCCTCTCCCATGGTCAGACATCTCTGTCTTCCCCTTCCCCCCTCATATGGTCTGGCATCTTTCTCCTCTTCTTCCCATAGCCTGGAATCTTCTCTCCCATGGTCTGGCATAATTCCTTCCCTCCCTCCCAGTGTAACATTTCTCACCCCCTCCTCTCCATCACTATCATGTCCAACAATTATCCCACTTTCTTCCTTTCCCCATATACATCATCTCTCTTTCCCTCTCACGCCACACACCTGTGACCAACAATTCTCTGTTCCTTTTCCCTCCCCCCCAGGCAGCATTGCTTTCTCTCCCTTTCTGCTACTCCACCTGTGCAGCATCTCTCTTTTTCTCCTTTCCTATCCCCCCCCCCATGTATTTATCATTCCCAACCCTCTCCCTGTATGTGCAGTATCTGTCTTCCCAACCCCCTGAGCATCTGTCCTCCCTGCCTTCCCAACTCCCTATCCCCTGCACCTAGCCTCTCCCTGTCAGGCTCTGCACCCAGCCCCCATCCCTCCCTACTCTGTCAGGCTCTGCACCATCTCCCTCTCTCCCGTCATGCACTGCACCTAGCACCCTCCCCTTGTCAGACTCTGCAAACAGCCACCTGCCCCCCTGACTGCACCCAGCCCCCGTCAGGCACTGCACCTAGCCCCCTCCCCGTCAGACTCTGCACCCAGCCCTGTCCTCCTACCTCCTCTGGCCTCATGCAGCGGGCAGGAGCAAGCTTTCCTTGCTCCTGCCACGCTGCTAACCTGGCCTTTGCAGCTGGCTTTTTTGGCTCTCGCAAATTCTCACAATTTGTGCGAATTTGCGGGAGCCAGTCAAAGAAGCCGCTGAGCACCAAGCAGGAACACCAAAGCGCGCTCCCGCTCATTGCTGCTCAGCGGCAGAAGAAACCAGCCGCAAGGCTGGGTTAGCAGAGGGGGAGGAGGGAGGAAAGCTTTCTCCTGCCTGCTGGACCACCAGGGATAAAAGTGGCAATTTTGGGGGAGGCCATGGCCCCTGTGGGCCCCCCATTCTGGTGCCTATGGCTCATTACATGGGACCAGTGGTTCTTGTACCACCAGATTAGCCCAGGCGCCTGTGGTATGTGGATCTTGTATGCCTACAAATGCAGCAGAATCTCAGAGTCCATATGCATCCAGACCTTGATCTCACAGGGTCCGATTGCTGTAGAAGATCTGGGCCACTTTGGTCTTATGGCATGGCTCTTGAGTATGCAATACTAGTCTGCAAATGGTACTTGGAAGCAGTCATTGCCACTTTACTTAAAGCCAAAATTCCAACAATGCTTTCAGTGTATCCTAAGGCATGGGAGACGTTTCAGTGCTGGTGCTGCAAAGAAAAGTTAGAGCTGGGGAGTGCCCCCATCTCGTCCATACTGGCATTCCTGTGGAAGACTTTGACAAGGGAATGGTGGTGGAATGCCTTAGAATTCAAGTAGCAGGACTTTTCTGCTTCTGGGGTTGAGAGAAAAGAGCTTTCCTAGCAGCCCACCTGGACATACATAGGCTCATGAAGAGTGCACTGAGACTACAGCTTCCAATTAGAACACTTTCCATCCTGAAATATTAATGTGGTCTTAAAAGGACTCGGCAGGGCCCCATATGTACCCTTACAGGAAGCTTCCCTCATGGATTTGACGGTTAAAGCAGTCTTCTTGCTGGTGACAACTTTGGCCAGGAGAATTTCAGAATTGCAGGCCCTGTTGTGTAGAGAACCATTTCTCTGGATCACGGAAGTGGGAATGACTTTGTGTATGGTTCCCTCTTCCTTTTTTTTTTTTTTTTTCTGAAGGTTGTTTCAGCATTCTATATCAACCAAGAACTTAGACTGCCAGCGTTCCATCCCACAGGGTCCAAGAAAAAGGATAAGGCCTTAAAGGTTTTGGAAGTCAGAAGAGTGCTATTCATTTATTTTTTTTAATTTCAAATAATTTTTATTGTATTTTAAAAATTTAAGAACAATATATACAGAACAGTCATCTCTAAAATAAATATCAAATATTTATTTTAAGAGAAAACTACAATCAATTGTATAGAAATGTACAAATAATAATGTATGGCCAAGTGTGTAAACCTAGAAACACAAAACTAAAATGATTAATTAAGCCCAAAGATCTATAAGAAGACCATATAAGAACCAAGAACCAACAATTTCCAGAGACATAAGATATGTGATTTAAAATATAAAAGGGGTATAGTTTCAAAAACTTCATTGATATACAGGAGAGTATATTAAAATGGTGAAGGTTTAAAGGGGACATTGACCTACTTTACTAATTTGAAATAGAGAATAACTTGTATTTCCATAATTTATTTTTATGAAGCCAGATCAATTTCTCTATACCAGCAAGCTACCAATGCTTTGAAGGTCTCCTAATATAGGATCTTTCCATTTTTGTGCTATACAGAGCTTTGCAGCTAAAAATAACTGTCTCATAAAATCTAAATGTTCAAAGAAATTTAAATGATCTGGTGGTTTACCTAATAAAAGCTGGGTCAGGTGGAATTTGAATATTAGCTAAAGTAGAAATATATCTTACTACTTGTTTCCAAAAAAAATGGATCATATCTCTAGGAAGGTTACAACCTCTCCAGCAAAAAGGAAAGATGTCAACATTCCAACAGTGTAGACGGGAGTCAAATAAGCATTACTGTATATAGAATTCTAAATTGCGTATTTACACGTGAGAGACACGAGGAGAATTTGAAACAGTAAGCCTACACCTCGGTCCAAAAAGTATCAATACTGCATATCCCTATATGAGTTTCCCATTAGAGAATGACAAGGGGATAAATTTGTCCCCATCCATGCAGGAACTCGATTTCCCCATCCTGTCCCCATGAGTTCTTTCACTGCTCCTGCCCCATTCCTGTAAGCTCTGCCTTAACTACATAAGTTTCGAACACTTACGATTTTAAAGTGTTTGAGGCTTGTGCAGATGAGGACGGAGCTTAGGCATTGGTGGAATGAGGCATTATGACATCCAATCTAAGTTCTAGAATGTTGCTACTTATGATTTTAAAGTGTTTAAGGCTTGTGCAGATGAGGCCCGAGCTTAGGCATTGGTGGAATGAGGCATTATGACATCACAATCTGAGCTCTAGAATGTTGCTACTCATTATTTTAAAGGGTTTGAGGCTTGTGCAGATGAGGACAGAGCTTGCAGGAATGGGGCAGGGACAGGAAAAGAACTCATAGGGTGAGAAGGGAAAAAGTTCCCATGTGGACAGGGAAAACTTTGTCCTCCGTGTCATTCTCTAGTCCATCTAGTGAAAGTGAGAAGGTGGTAGAGAAAAATAAAACTTTTAATAAGGCTGAAATAAAATTCTTAAGAGAAAGATGTTTGGAGTGGACAGGACTTCCTTCCTCAAAGCAATGTAGACGTTGTTACATTAATAATAATGTATTTCTCAAAAACATAATGATGAATTAGAAAATACTGGAATAAAGAAAGATGAAAGTTAAATTTATGTGAAATATCGGACATGGAATGAAGATGTAATAAGGGGTCCTTTTATTAAGGCACGTGCTAAATGCTAAGGCATCCATTATAGCCTATGGGCATCTTAGCATTTAGCGTGCGCTAATTGGTTAGCACACCTTAATAAAAGGACTCCTAAGGGCTAGATTCACTAAGCAAACCGATCGTGTACCGCTCAGTTTGCGCTCACTTTCCGACTCCAGCTTGATTCACTAACCTTCCTCCAGACCCCATCCGCACCCGATCCGATCTGCGCATGCGCATGTAAATTTTTTAACGTGTCAATTCATGAAACCATTTCGTCTAAACCGACTGGCCTTTCCTGTCCAAAAAGTTACGACTGCTGAGGACCAGTCGTTTACATCCTCGCCGACTATTTCTGCCTAGCAACTGACGTGTGCATGTTAAGAACCCCATTAAAAATATATATCTACCCCTCCAAAAATCCAAAATATATCAAAACTTTTAAATATATGTAAACGCTCTTGTACATAATAATAATAATAATAATAACTTTATTTTTGTATACCGTAATACCATAAAACAGTTCAGAGCGGTTTACAGGAGAAGAGACTGTACATTTACAGCGAAGATGCAGAGTCACATTAACCAGGGTAAAGTAACCAGTAACAGTAACAATTAAAATTAAAAAGTAAGATAGGTACTTAGAAATTCCCTTACTGTCCCGAAGACTCACAATCTAACTAAAGTACCTGGAGAATAACAAAGAAGTGAAAAATAGAGATAGAGGAAAAATAAGAAATAAATATTCTAACAAGACTACATTGATCTAAAATACTTTGGAAGGATGAAGAGAGGAGAGAAAGGAATATATACAGTTACAAGGGAGTGCAGGATGAGGATAGTAAGATCCGGGGAAGAAGAGGTATATAGGTGAGGAAGGAAGGGATGGGGTTAGAGAAATTTATCAAAGAGGTAAGCTTTGAGAGATTTTCTGAAGGATAGGTAGGATGGGGCAAGAGAGATGAGGGTGGTAAGGCAATCATTCCATTTGCCAGCTTGAAAAGAGAGGGTTTTGTCCAGGAATCTTTTGTAAATACATCCCTTTGGCGAGGGAAAGGCAAACAGGTGGGCATTGCGTGTTCGGTTAGAGCCTGGGAACACAAAGTGACGTGACAGGTATATCGGGGATGATCCAGTCAAGGTTTTAAAGCGTTTAGAAATATTTTTTAATTTTTTTGGAATGCGCATAGCGAGCACGGAGTGAATCTCGGATTTGTAATGCGCATGGTGAGAAAATCGCGGATTAACCCCGTGCTCTCCTTGCGCATTGTACATTTCAAATATCAATGCCAAATAACAAAAAAAATCCAAAATTAAATAAATTTTTTATGGGCCAGCTATCCTTTCCCCCTTCCTTAAAGCTGGATTGTCGCGTGCATGTGACGTCAGGGTGTCGCTAGTGGTTGCTACGTGCTTCACGGTTGATAGAGCTGCACAGCCTCCTGGGATTCGTAGGCTGTGTATAACAGCGCGTGATCCCAGCACATTCAACAGCTGTTAATTGTTGTGCCTTCTAGCAACTTAACAGTACTTTTCCAGAGAGAAATGGACGGCGCTCGTCGGCTACACTGTCTACTTCTTTTGGAACACGAGTATGCCGAGGAAGATGAGGCTACAGCTAGAGAAACAAGAAGGTGAGCACTTCCCTGCCTACGGTCACAGCTTGTACAGCTTGCAATAGTACTTCAGAAAAATAACGGTTGGTAAGAAGACTTCCTTATATTGCCTTTTTTACGACAACAATGCTTTGCGGTAGGCGCATTTGGAGCCCGCTAATGACGTCCGCTATTAAACCACGCCCCATTTCTATGCAGTGAAGTCCTAAAGAGCTTGCGCATGCATTATGAGCTTCAAAACCAACAAGGATACAGTACGCACGCGCGTCGATCGATGTTTCGGCGCTAATAGCGGCGTGTTTACGATTGGATCATTTGCATGGACAAGCTTTACTGAATCGATCGCCTACAATGACTCGGAAACGGATAGGACACAAATCTGATAGATTTCGGGACTTCAGTGAATCCTGCCCTAAGTTAGCTGAAAAGAAAGCCAGATCTAATTTCAAAGGCAATTGCCTAAATTAAGAAAAGGCCAAAAGTGGTGTAATCGGAGTAAAAATGAGCGAAATAGATTTCAAACAGATTTTCAAACAGATCACCAACAGTATAAAAGGATGATATTTCAGTTCCGGAGTTCAATTATGTGTATTAGAAAAAAACATAAGTAATTAAAGTATATGGCTGAACTAGCAACTCTCCTAATCTCATCCAAAGAGAATAAGCCATGGGATTTTACCCAACATTGTAGTGCTGTAAGACAAGCAGACCAGTAACACCATTGTAAATTTAGCAACCCCAGTCCTACGTGTTTGGGGATAAATAATTTAAGAGCTTTGATTAGTGGTCTTTTAAACCAAATTTAACAAACACTGCAAGACTAATGTAGTGAAATATTTGTAAGAACTTTGGGAAGTTCCCCGAAAATAAGACCTACCCCGAAAATAAGCCCTAGTCGCTGGCAGCAGTGCTTCCCCCTCGTGCCCCCCGCTGTGCAGCTGTACCACCGAACCCCTGCTGACCATCCTTTGTTCCCAACCGATCTCTGCTGACTGCGACCATAAATACCTTGCTGCAGAGGAGCATCGAGCTAGCAGCACTCACAGGCTGCTTCGTGACCTTCTCACTGGGGGCCATCTGTGTACTGATGATGTCATCAGTACACAGAAGGCCCCAGCAAGAATGCCACGAAGCAGCCTGTGAGTGCTGCTGGCTCGATGTTCCTCTGCAGCAAGGTATTTGTGGTCGCAGTCAGCGGGGATCAGTTGGGAGGGAAGGATGGAAGGTCATTGGCGATTCAGCTGCACAGCGGGTGCTCAAGGGTTCTGCACAGGGGGATGGGAGGGAGGGAAGAATGGAAGCTAGGAAAAGGGTTCTACACAGGGGGGATGGGAGGGGGGAAGGATGGAAGCTGGGCAAGGATTCTGCACAGGGGGATGGGAGGGAAGCTGGGCAAAGGGTTCTGCACAAGGGAAGGATGGAAGCTGGGCAAAGGGTTCTGCACAGGGGGATGGGAGAGAGAGAAGGATAGAAGCTGGATTAAGGGTTCTGCTGTACAAGGGATGGGAGAGAGAGAAGGATGGAAGCTGGGCAAGGGTTCTGCTGCACAGGGGATGGGAGGGATGGAGGGATAGCAAGATGCTGCAAAGGGAAGGCACAAGGGGATGAGTGAGAGGGGAGGAAAGATGTTGCACATGTTTGGGAAAGCAAAGAGGAAGAATTGAGGTGAAGAAGAGGAAGGGAGAGTTGATCATGTACATGAAAAAAAAATAAGCCCTATTCATTTGGGGCCTAAAAAAAGGCACTAGGTCTTATTTTCGGGGGGAAAAAGTAGTTAGCGACTGTATGCGTGAAGGCCATCCAGACGGGCCCTGAGATGCCAGTGGGTAGTGCCAGCAGGGAAGAGGGCTGGAGAGAAGGAGAGGTGTTGTGAGAGGCACGTCCTGTAGGCAGTCAGCTAATGCCAGCGACGCTCCTCCTCCCCAGTGTGCCATGGCACTCCTGAAATCTCAGGAGGCACACTAGTGCGATACACAGTGCAATACAATGCTGTAAGGTGTTAATTTTAAGTGTTCTGCGTGAATATATTTTCAAAACAAATAGGCTTTTATAAAGCTGCTGGACTTGAAAGTATTCACTAGTCTCAGGAATCTCAGCATTTTGAAGGAGCCCCTTTGTTCTGTTTTTTTAAATAATTAATTTGGCAAGGTTTAGCTTCACTTACAAAGCAGGGCTTAGAAAATCTCTCACACAGGTCCATTGTAGAAGTGATCTATGAAAAGTTTGTTCATACAGAAGGATTCAGAATAAGAAGATGCCCTCGAGAAGGTTTTCTGTAATGTAAAACAAAGCAAAGGTTACTGTCTACTTTTATGTTCTCCTGCTGACTGTACTTTAACCTAGCAGGATTGCTTAAGTCAGTCAAGTAACTGAAACATCGCAGTTATTGGGAGCCTGACTTAAGACGACTTCTCTGACATACCTTTACAAAAACTTTGGAGAAAAGGGATTTGAGTACGTAGAAGCTTTCCCAAATGGCCAAAGTAATGAAGAAAAATGCCACTGAGCTGAAGCAGAAAAATGGTCTGGAGAATAATGGATTAGTTCCAGACGAGGAATGTTTGGAAACAGAGAGTGACAGCAGCCAATCTCTGCACCCACAAAATTGTTCAATTAACATCCAGGCACCGGTGGACTTGAAAGAAGATTCTATTGTCTTAAAACCTTATGCTGGTATGCCCAAAGAAGTATTGCTCCAGTTTTCATGCCAGGCTCATTATAGAGTGACTAGAGAGATCATTTTCTGGCTTATTATTGTAGCTACACTTGTGATTGTGGCTGCTACAATTGCCATTATAGCCTTGTCTCCAAAGTGCCTTGAGTGGTGGCAAATTAGTCCTATATACCAGGTTTATCCAAAATCTTTTAAAGACAGTAACAGCGATGGAAGTGGTGATCTGCCAGGTAGGTATCAAATTATTTTTCTGTGTTTATACCTGCAACTGAAAACAGCCTCTTAATCATATCACTCCTCTCCCCCACCCTCATTATTGTTAACTGTCCATTGCATTGAGGGTGCAGTTTCAAATCTTGCTGTTGCCTGATCAGACTATTTAGACTGGTCCCATATATTTAGCAAAGCTTCTGATTTCTTATGCTTCCTGCTGTTTCCTAAGAACTGTACATGTACAAAGTAATAGTCTAACTCCCCTGCCCAACCTCCACCAATTTTAAAGTTACTAGGAAGTTGGCCTTTAGTTACCATTCCCTGAAGACCTTAGATTATTTCCAGCCCTGTTGATTGAAATTTAAAATGGCATTAAACACTTCGTTCTTCTCCAAAATATATTTTACTTTAAAGTCTTTGGCTGGATGGCTTGTGTTTTTGGAGGTCAGTTCATCATGTTTTCACTGTAGTTCCTGTATGTTTTTGTCTTTATTACTATGGTATTAAACCGTAATTTGGCTAGATAGAAGTCCAAAAGATGGCATAAACTGGCACTTGGATGTCTTACTAGTTGAAACATTCAAGTGGGCATTTTTGAAACTGACTTTCTAAATGTCTTTTTGGTCATTTTGTCTCCAGTATTTAAATATTAAGGGTGTGCTTTTGTACAATCCCACTTTATTCTGGGACTAGTGGGTTAATTCCGTCTACCCTCCAGGACTTGTAGGAAGTCTTATATTCGTCTCACCTCAGCACTGTTCCCTCAAGAATCAGTTTCTTTCCTACAAGGCAGGCAGTAGGAGATTGTCTTTTCTGCTCGTGTTTAATTTCATTCAAATTCAGTCTTTTCGTTCGTGGTTTTCACTCTCGTGATGTGGAGGTCCCCTGCGGGAACAGTTCTGACTGTGGGAGATCGCAGACCTTTGGAAAAGTCTGCTTCCAGGGGGTTGGCTGCCTGCCATTGCACCCTCCGGACAGCCTGCATTTCAGATCGAGGCTCAGGGACCATTTCCTTGGGAACTTGCTCAGGTTCATCTGCTAGTGGGTCGAGCACAGGCTGCGTGGCTTCGTGGAGGTGTGCCAAGGATTGGAGCCAAACTGTATTTCTGCAGAGGTACCCATCCATGAATATCTGGCAAGTGGGGCAGTCCAAAGATTTGAAGTCTAGCTTGCCTGCTTCCTAACACAGAGGATCTCCCTGTAAGCTGTTTCAGCTGTCTCAGCAGTGATTTTCCAGTCATCACATGTCACAGTGAGTAAAGGCTGACAGCCTGAATCAGCAATTTTGGGGGATCATAAAAAGGGGGTTTGTGCAGTGTCCCTGCATGTCCTAACCCCCCCAAAAAAATCCTAAAATCACCATTTTTGAAGGCTTCTGGTATTTTTCACGGGCTTTTTTTATGCAAAATTAGCACCCGCAGTGGCCATCTTGGATTTTCCTGAGTTAGAATACAAGTTATTTTTAGCACTTGCAAGCTTAGTTTTTGCAAGAAAACCACTCAGATGGGCTCCCCAGGGCAGGATGTGGTGGATTCATGCCTTTTTTTACAGTGGATGGCTGTTGGGTACGCAGCCATGTTTCACGTGCATTGTGGCCCACAAGAGGGGTGAAATTCGCTTGGACTCTGTGCCTTCAACCTCTGAATGGGGTCTTCTTGCTATTTCTGAGCTGGTACCTGTGAAAATGGCCTCTTGGGGGGAGGGCGCGGCCCGGCCCTGGAGAGTGCACAGGTGGTGCTCCGGCAAAATGCAAGCGCACTTCAGGGAAAAATCTCACAGCTCCTCCAAACATCCCAGAAAGGATCAGCAGGAGCTGGCTTCCACCCTGGAGGATGGGTTCCCCTCCCCTCACTTTATTATTATGTATCTTGCTTACTTGACTAAGAAATCTCTGCCTGTCACACTTCCTCAGGCATCCTAGCTGATCGCAGAGACCCCTCCCCCTTTGGATCAAGGTCTTGCCTCTTGTCCCCCTTCTGGGGTCCTTGTCAGTACACCGGTCTTGCCTGCGGTTGCTCCTGATACTCTTACAATGCCTCTGCTTATGCAGATGGGCACCATGGCTGCTGGAGATTTAGCAGCCCTGGAAGATCTCCAGGATCAGGATCTGAGTGGGGCCCTGGATTTGGGGGAGGATTCCAATGTGTGCAGATTTTTCAAGCCTGCACATTTGGTGGATTTGATCTCTGAATCTCTTGAGGATTTGAAGCTCAAGCTGCAGGCTGAGCAACCTGTTACTGTGGAATGTTCCCTCATGAGTGACCAGAGGCCACAATCCGCCTCTTTTCCTGATCATTCTGACATAGTTCAGATCCTTATAGATATTTGAGAGGCGCCTGAGGTTCCCTTGAAATGTGCTCGCACCATGTCTCTGCTTTATCCCATGGCGGATGCTTTTAACAAGCGTTTCACTACCCTGAAGCGCACACTTCTCTTCCCAGTGACGTAGGGGATGGTTCTAAAGGATGTCCAGGACTGGTGTGTGGATTTTATACTTAACTGCCTGTTTGACTCGGCTGCCGCTGACATAAAGGCAGCGTTGGCCTCTTCCTTCGTGGCCAGAGCTTGCCATTACAAGCTCCGCCATGACCTGGATTTTCTGGTTTCAGGTGTGAACTATATGGCTGACGCCCTGTATGACATGTTCAAGGTTTTCTCTAAGCTGTTTGTCTGCCTATTCCATCTTGGCTCACAGGATGCTGTGGACCCATCAGTGGTCTGGTGATTTGTCCTCTAAGGCGACCTTGACTTGGTTGCCCTTCAAGGGTCAACTTTTGTTTGGCCATGGGTTGGATGACCTTATAGACAGTGTGCAGGATTACAGACTTAAGTCTTTGCCTGTGAATAGGTCCTGCCCCTCCAGGGGTTCGGGGAACTCTAAATTTCATCCCTTCAGACGTTCTCATCCATACTTGGGACATCCAGCTGGCCACCGGCCCTCTTCAGCTGCTAGACTGCAGTTCAGCGGTCCTTGGTGCCATCCACCCATGGGGAGTCGTCCGGCGGGGCCTGCGAAGAAAAAATTCTGATGATAGGCCAGTCCCTTCCCTTCTACGCATATGGGGACAGTGGTTGGCCTTTCTGGTCGAATGGCAGATCATTATCACCGACCGTTGGGTCATAGAGGTCCTCTAGAATGGCTACAAACTAGAGTTTCTCTGTTCTCTGACTATTTCCTGGATTCCCTGGTGGGCTGCCCCAAGAAGGCAACTCGGTTACAGGCCACAGTCTGCAGATTGCTGGATATTGCGGCTATAGAGCCCGTTCCAGAGCAAGACTTGGACTCTGAGAGATACTCAATATATTTCAATGTTCCAAAGAGAGGCTACAGAATTGGAGACTGATTCTGGACCTCAAACAGTCAATGTGGCGCTACGAGTGCCTTGCTTCCACTTAGAGACAGTGCGCTCAGTGATCACCATGGTGGCTCTGGGGGAGTTTCTAGCCTCCCTGGATCTGACAGAGGTGTATCTCCACAGTTCCATTTTTCCAGACCACCAGAAGTATCTGAGGTTCCACGTCCTGGAGCAGCATTTACAGTTTGCGGCTCTGCCCTTTGGATTGGCAACGGTGCCCAGGACATGCACCAAAGTGATGGTGGTGGCGGCAGCAGCCCATCTTTGTATTCTGGGTATCTTGGGGAGTGTGTGGCACAGTGGTTAAAGCTATAGCCTCAGCACCCTGGGGTAAGGGTTCAAACCCACGCTGCTCCTAGTGACCCTGGGTAAGTCCCCTATTGCCCCAGGTACATTAAATAGATTGTGAGCCCACCAGGACAGACAGGAAAAAATGCTTGAGTATCTGAATACATCAATGTAAACTGTTCTGAGCTCCCTTGGGAGAACAGTATAGAAAACTGAATAAATAAATAAATATCAGAATGACAGGTTTATCAGAGCCCCCTCGGAGCCCGAGGGGCGTCAGCGCCTGGGCTGGGTGATCAGCTTCAGGAAGAGTCACCTCGAGCTGACTCAGGATTTGGAGTATCTGGGAATTTGCTTTCACATGAGCCAGAACAAAGTGTTCCTGCCCGTGCCTCTTCAGGTTATCAGGGACCTTATGGCCACTCTGGTCTCAACGACCTTCTGGCCACTCTGGTCTCAACGGCCTGGCAGTAGCTCTAGGTTCTGGGGACTATGATGATGATGATCGAAGTGATCCTTTGAGCCAGAGCCCATATGCATCCACTGCAGAATGCTCTGAATTTGTGCTGGAGTCCACAACAGGACCCATTATATGCACCCCTGCCCTGGATAACAGTGGCATGGAATAGTCTTGCCTGGTGGCTGCGACCTCTGTCGCTCTCCAGAGGTCTTCCCCTCCGGATTTCAGAGTGGGTGATTTTGACCACGGATGTGAGTCTCAAAGGCTGGGGGGGGGATGGTGCCTGATGTGTAACACTGGCCTTGTTCAAAGCCGGGGGGTTCCCTCAGAGCACAAGTGGTCAATCAATTGCCTGGAACTTTGGGCGATTCTACTGACTCTCCTCTACTTCGAAGGTCATCTTCATCATCAAGCCATCTGAGTCTTTTCAGACAATGCCACGGTGGTAGCTTATATCAAGTGGCAGTGGGGGCACCAGGCGTGCCTCCCTAAGCATGGAGGCTCAGCTTCTCTTCCTGTCATTGGAGAGACACCTAGTGGTGCTGTCAGTAGCGCACATGGCCAGAGTGGACAACGTTAAGGTGGATTTTCTCAGTCGTCAGACTCTGGACCCCAGAGATGGGTCCTTATCTCAAAGGGTGTTTGATTGCATAGTTGCACAGTGGGGGTGTCTCACATTCAACCTCGTGGCATCTGTGGCCAATAAAAAGATTGATTGGTTCTTTAGTTGGCATCGTGAAGCCAGCAGCGAAAGTCTGAATACTCTGGTTCAGCCCAGGCCACAAGAAGGTCTCCTATATGTCTTCCCTCCATGGCCTATGATAGAGTGTCTGTTGCTTGGACATACAGATAAACGATTTTTGAAAAAAATAAATAAATTTGGATGTACTGTTTGAGAATGGACATTTTGGTGCTGCTGATTTTGGGTGATTAGCACCCTAGGTTAGACATTTCTTTTGATTATGCCCCTCTAAGTCTCTGGAATATGAGGCTTGCTACAAGTCCTGGTAGGTAGACAGAATTAACCAAGTAGTCCCAGAATAAAGTGTGGATTTACAAGAAAGAAAATTAGAAAAGGTAAGAACCTAATCTTTCATTTTGAGCTGGATTGGTTCGGATTTAATATTTGGACGTTTTACAGCAATAAACATTTTACAAAACGTCCAGGGCACAGTTTGGACATTTTGGGCTAGACCTGTTTTTAAAATGTATAAGTACCAAAAAGACCAAAACTGACCAGATGATCACTGGAGGGATGAAAATATGGCCCCCACACACTCCCCCAGTTGTCACTGACCACTTCCCACCCCCAGATATCTGCAAATATCTCTGACAGCTACAGATACTATGGCCAGTCCTAGTAGAGCTGTAAGGAAATCTTTGGAGTTGCCTGGTGGGCAGTACAGTGGACTGCATAGAAGGGGACCCGATCCCATATGCCACCCTAACTAGTACATTTGAGGTGGAACCTGTGAGCCCACCCAAAAACCTGCAGGCATAAGAGTTATTGGTGTGGTAGACAGTAATGCTGCCCGATTCAAGGAAACATTTTTTTTTTCAATTTGGCCCATTGAATTGATTTTCCTGTCCAATTGGGCATTCTTTTTTTCAAACGTCCTGGTGGGCTTATTTTTTAGCCTTTCCACCCCCCCCTTTTCCCTCTCCAACCCCATTCCAATGCTATGGTGTAAACAAAATAAAAAAGTCTTTTCCTCTCTCTGTTATGTCCTAGTTCACGCTTGCTAACAGCAGCTCTGGCAGAAAACACATTTCAAATCTGACATATTGTAATCACAAAATAGAAAATTATTTTTTTCTAACTTTCACTGCCATATCCAATGTTTGTTTCTTTCCCACTATCTACCATATCTCTCTCTCTGCCTTGTGCCCTGGGTCAAATATTTCTTCACACAATGTGTAATTAAACTCTGGAATTTGTTGTCGGAGAATGTGGTGAAATTAGCTTAGCAGGGCTTGGATAATTTCCTAAAATAAGAATCCATAGGCCATTATTGATATGGCTTGGGGAAATCTACTGCTTATTCCTGGAATAAGCAGTATAAAATCTGTTTTATTACTTGGGACCTGGGTTTGCCACTTTTGTAAACAGGATACTGAGCTTGATGGACCTTCAGTATGTCCCAGTATGGCAATTCTTATGTTCTTATGACTATAACTACTACAAAATACAGCAGTAAGACTAATTCTCAAAAGGAATAATATGATAGGGCAAGTCCACTATTAGAACAATTGTACCGGCTGCCAATGAAAAAACGAATCCAGTTCAAGATAGCCTGCATGGTTCTCAAAATGATCTTTGGAGAAAACTCAGATAGGTTGCCTTCTGATATTGAAGTCCCACATTCCTCCTTCAATTCACATATATTGCAATGCTTCAAACTAAGTTCAGCAGAAAAAGACGTTTGAGGCTAACATTGAATACCAAGGACCTCTCATTTGGAACAAACTGCCAACATACCTAAGACAACCCACCACCTACCTTGACTTCCAGAAGAAACTTAGAGCATATCTTCTCTCTATAGCCACTCTCTTATCCTTCACCTCTCCTTTCTAACACCACCTCTTCCTTTTAACAATGTAACTTCAAGAACTTGATCTAAATCTTATTGTAAACTGCATAGATTCCTTGCAGGAAATTGCAGTATATAAGACACTATATTGAATTGTCTTGTATAGCTGGTCTCTTCAATTAACATCCAATCATAAATTTGGAATATGGCTGCATTTTGTTTCTAGGTCCATATTTGGTTCATTAGTCATATGATTTCTTGTCAATCTTACTTGATTAGTAATTTTCCCTAACATTAAGAATAAAACAAAAACATAAAGGAAAAGAAATAATACCTTTTTTATTGGACTAACTTAATGTAGTTTATGATTAGCTTTCGAAGTTAACATCAGCAAATCTATAACACTGGCCAACACTCATTTTGGCGCTTCAAATGTTTAGACCTGTTTCTGGGTATATTTGACCTGCTGATTCAAAATATGGCCCCAGTTTTCTCCTATCAGCTCTAGTTTTTGATACAGAACATGTGCCATATACCATTCTTCACAGATGCCTAGTGTCACCTAACAAACCCCCTTTTAATAAACCATGATAGCGGATATTAGCGCAGGGAACATCGGGAGCAGCTTGGAGCATTCAGCGCAGCTCCCTGTGTTAATAACCGCTATTGCGGTTTAGTAAAAGGGGGGGGGGGGAGGGTAAATTTTGCACCCAACTCAATTGTTTTTTAATTGGTTAAATGACATAGTAATTGACCATGCCATTAAAAACTGATTAAAAAGCAATTTTTATTACCAATTAAGGTTGTGTGTGGATATCAGCGCAACACAAGAGGTGTCCTCTGACACCTAATGATACCTACCTGAAAAGTAGGCATGGTTAAGGACAGAGAATAGGCATGGTAAACTTAGATGTTGCCTAATATACTGGTACCTACCTCAACATGTCATCTTATGGCTACCGTTTGAATCCAGAGTCATATTCAAGTTTGCTTGCTTCTGCTACAAAACAGTACTCGGTTTATCCCCAACCTACCTCAACCCGCACTTCTACCTGAGTTGCAACACTAAGAACTCCCGCAGAATTCATCTGTTCGCCTTCCCCTCATTAAAACTATGTCACCTCAAAAGGTTCTTCGACAAAACCTTCGCTTTTCAAGCGGCTAAACTGAACCCATGGCTAGCCCAAATGGTGCTCGAGGCCCCCACCTACCTCGACTTCAGAAAGCTACTCAAAACTCACCTTTTCCACGGACACAACCCCTGATACCCTATCCTCTACAATGCACTGAACTCCCCTCTCTACTATGCACTGAAATCCCCTCTCTCTCCTTCTTACTGTAATATCCCTTCCCACTACCCTCAACCTTTTCTTCCCTTCTCCAGCTAACCTTAATGACATCATTCTATGTCAATTGTTCTTTATTGTTGTTATCTGTAAACTCTGATATGTTTATAATTTGATAAATTGCTGTGAACCGCCTAGAACTCTCTGGGTATGGCGGTATACAAGAATAAAGTTATTATTATTATTATTATTAAGTCTGCTTAGATACTGCTACACATGATTCTTTAAAGGACACCTAGCGGTTCATAGACAACCACGCAGACTGGCACCTACAAGTTAGGTGTCTACCTTAATATCAGTTTATGGACTTTCTAATAATTCCTAACATTCTGTTTGCTTTTTGGACCTCTGCCACATGCTAAACTAAACTAAACCTTAAGTTTGTATACCGCATCATCTCCTTAAAGATAGAGCTTGGCACAGTTTACAGGTAATTCAATAAATGAGGGAAGGACATAAAAAATTAGAGGTTATGAAGAGGATAGCTAGCTTTACATTTTAAATAGATAGCTTTACGTTTTGGAGAAAAGCCAGGTTTTCAGATGCTTTCGGAATAATTGGAATGAGCCCAGGTTCCGCAGCGGGGCAGGGAGGTTGTTCCAAAGCTCAGTGAATTTGAAGAAAAGGGATTTCCCTAATTTGCCTGCATACATGATGCCTTTTAATGAGAATGAGAAAGAGAAAGAGAGAAAAAAAGAAGAGAGAGAAAAAAAGGAGAGAGAGGAAGAAAAACTAAACAAAACTAAACCTTAAGTTTGTATACTGCATCATCTCCATAAAGATAGAGCTCGGCACGGTTTACAGGTAATTCAATAAATGAGGGAAGGACATAATAAGAAATTAGAGGTTAAAGATTTTTAGGCTGTTTAAAAAAGTTAATAAATAAGGTTTGCCTTTTATGAAATTAAAATGGTTTCTGTCAGTGAACCTACAAATTATCTTCTATTGCAAGCTTTAAGTCACCCAGAGAAATGTCTTCTCTCAGAACTCCCTCAGAAAAAGATTACCTGGGATCTTTCCTCTATGTATCTTGGTTCTAGGGGAAATGCTTCTAACAGCCCATTTGATAATTAATACAGTAATCAATCTGCCCTAGTGATTTTTGCGGCTATTCTACCTTCCTAACATGTTTATTTAACATTGTAGCACTTCTTAGTATCCTATTTTTATGTGTCATTTTTCTCTTGTTAAGAAGCTTTTATCTCCAATAGGTATTCAAGAAAAACTGGATCATATTGTGTATCTGGACGTAAAAACTATCTGGATTGCTCCATTCTTTAAGTCTTCAATTAAAGATTACCATTATGCCATTGAAGACTATACAAGTATTGATCCCATTTTTGGAAGCATGGCAGACTTTGAAAGTTTGCTGGCTGCCATACATGATAAAGGTAGGCAGGAGTGAGAACTTCTATGAACATGTTCAAGAAAATGAATAAATCAGAAATCTTAAAATGTATACATAGTGCCTCGCTGTCTTTTGAGACTTGTTCAGTGTCGCAGTGTCTTAGTGACATACAACCCTTCTGTGTAGAACTCAGGGTTGAGCCTTGGAGAGAAAAAAACATACTCCTGGCATAAGAAATACCTACTTGTTTTGGAATGCTTTAAATTAGGGGTGCCCACAGTTTTGTGGCATGTGAGCTATTTTTAAAATGACCAAGTCAAAATGATCTACCAACAATAACATTTTAAAAAACACAAAGCACACTGTACACAGAGAAAATGTTAATTATCATTTCTAGTCGGGGTTTTTTTTTCAGAGGTCAAGGCAGATGACTTTAAAATATGCAATGTCACCTCAGTAACAACTATACAAAAAAAAGACAAATATACCCCTTCCCTTTTACTAAACTGCGATAGCGTTTTTTAGCGCAGGGAGCTGCGCTGAATGCCTCTCGCAGCTCCCAATGCTCACAGGCTCCCTGTGCTAAAAAAACACTATCGTGGTTTAGTAAAAAGGGGCCATAGTGTAAAATATAGACAGCAGATATAAATTCTCAAAACAGACACATTTTGATCACTAAATTGAAAATAAAATAATTTGTCCTATCTTTTTGTCTGGTGATTTCATGAGTCTCTGGTGGCACTTCCTTCTGTAAATCCAATATTTTTTTCTGCCCCTCCCCTTTTCTTTCTGTCTCTATTCCCCTGCCCCCCTCTTTATTTCTGTCTTTCTCTCTCCCCCCTGTCTGCCTTTCTCTCTCCCCCTGCCCCCCTCTTTATTTCTGTATTTCTTTATCTCTCTCCCCTGCCCCCCAAACCATCACGCCAATTTCTCCACTTCCCCTGATTCTTTCTCTCTCATTGCCCCCCTCCCAAGCCACCCCGCTGATTTCTCCCTGCTTCCCCGAGCCAGGCCTGGTGCGTACAAGCGCTGGACCCACAAGCTTTCACCTCCGACATCAATTCTGATGTCAAAGAGGAAGTTCCAGGCCAACCAGGCAGCGATTGGCTGGTCCAGAACTTCCTCTCCGACGTCAGAATTGACATCGGAGGTGAAGACTTGTGGGTCTAGCGCTTGTAAGCACCTGGCCTGGCTTGGGGAGGAAGGAAGAACAAGATAGCAAAGGCATCGCGATCAACTCGTGTTGCCTTTGCGATCTACTGGTCGATCGCGAGCGACCAATTAGGCACCCCTGCTTTAAATAATGAAATCTTGATGGAAAATTCTTTTACAAGCTTCCATTATAAACTGTTGTCTTTGCTTTACAAGGTTTAAAACTGGTGATGGATTTAATACCTAACCATACAAGTGATAAACACAGGTGGTTTCAATTAAGCCGGAATCGAACTGGAAAATATACAGATTACTACATCTGGCAGGATTGTACATTTACAGGTGATCGAGCCATTGCACCTAACAACTGGGTAAATATTCGCCTTGTCCTTGAGTTGAAAATGTGAATGGGCATGTTAGCCAAGTGCAATAAAGATTAGTAACAATAAAGATTAGTAACAAACAGAAATTGGGAAAAAAATGTACTACTTTTTATTATCATCAGCAATGTAATTCAAAGCAGCTGCACAGAGGTAGTACATTCATCTTTCATATAGTTCTGGCTATGAGGTCTGGGGTTGGCGGTATGATTACCATATAGTATAAGACAACTTCTACATGGAGCAGAGGAGTAGCCTAATAGTCAAGTAATGGAAAGCTGCTTCTTTGACCTGGATCGGTAGCATGGAATGTTGCTACTCCTTGGGTTTAGGCCAGGTACTAGTGACCTGGCTTGGCCACCATGAGAATGGGCTACTGGGCTTGATGGCTATTCTTATGTTCTACTATGGTTCCTTATGACCCTGGGTAAGCCACTTAACCCTCTATTGCCCCAGATACAAAACCATAGATGATCAAAACAACAGACATCAAAGTGTTTCGGAAAGAAATCAAAACATTTCTTTTCAAAAAACACGTCCTTACTTAATATTCCCCTCCTCAAACGCACATGCACTCTCCCCAGCAAATAACACACTAGTCATCCCCTTGAACCTCATTTACCAAAAATATCCAAACTCCTAAATAAGTATCTCCCTTAGGTATCCATTTAACCTTCTCCTAAATAAGCATCTCCCTTAGGTATCCACTCAACTGATTCCTTCAAAGTTAGGTATCTTTCTTCAGTTGCCTATATTGTTTTCCCCACTGAACCTTGTAACTACTTGAACCCTGTCAAGTTATTCTATCGATAAATTCAGATATCTTATACTTGTATTTCTATACCACAACATGTAATTTACTTAAATCGTTGTAATGTAATTCTCTCGGTAATGTCCTGATCTCTTTTAACTGTAATCCGCTTAGAACCGCAAGGCACAGGCGGAATAGAAATCACTAATGTAATGTAATGTAATTGTGAGCAACTAAGGACAGAGAATGTAACTGCATATAATAAAATGTAAACTGCTTTGGTCGTAGATCAAATCCATGATCCTGCACCCTCTTACATCTGTTTGTGGATTGTGATTTGTGCAGTTTCTATAGAGACTTGGGTAGAAGCTCACCACATTAAACTAGGGATTTTCAATCCAGTCCCTGGGATGTAACTGCCAGACAAGTATTCAGGATATCCACAATGAATATGCATGAGATAATTTTGCATGCAAGTCTTGTGCATAATCATTGCAAGTATCCTGAAAACCTGACTTGCTATGTGTGTTTTGAGGACTGAGTTGAGAACACCTGCTCTATACAGAAGTATTTTGAGAGGTAATGGAGGTGGCAAACTAGGCATGGGGTAGAGGTAGACCACAGTGGCATTGCCATATATCATTCTCATCATGTCACAGCCCTTCCCTTCTTCCATACTAACTACATACTAACAGAATCTTTCACCTTAGTCACACATGCAGAATGTGGACAGACCCTCTCCTAATATGGAATAAGGAACCACTGAATAGAAAAAGTAAAATGCAGACAAAATCAGAAATAGAAACCCCCAAATGAAGTTTTTTAACAATGGAATACTGGAAAAAAGAGAGAGAAAAATGCATTTCCTCCAGTATTTTGCAAAATACAAGAATAGAGATGCACATTACCTTGGCTTGCATTCCAGAGCCGGAACGCAGCATTCCCTCGGCCAAGCTCCACCCACTTTTGATTCCACTTCCTACATAAGCTCCTACCCGTCTCTACGAAGTAGCCGAGATGCCTTTCCTGCCTGCCCTCTACCAATCAGGGCTAGAGGGCGGACCTATGCACAACTCTTCCCACCCATGGACATCCAGGCAGCAGTGGTGCCGGCATGGGTTGGTGCGTGTTGTTTGCTGCTGGAGGTAAGGGCTTGGGGGGGGGGGAACGCGCTCGTTGATCAAGTCAATGCTCGTTTTGCGAGTTCAAATTTGCTCGAGTGTTTTGCTCGTCTTGCAAAACACTCACAAACCGCATTACTCGCAAACCGAGGATTGACTGTACTAGAAACAAATCACTCCATTTGGTCAGTACACACCAACACCAGATAAAGTATTCTAAGGCGAAAGAAAAGCCTCAGACATGGCATCACTGGCAAAAAAACTTCCGTATATAACTGGCAGGTGGGAGCCTGAAAATAGTCAAAACTAACTAGAAAAAAACAAGCTAGTTAGAAAAGAGCCAGGCCAACAATCATTTTGTGACTTATAAGCCACTGCTTCAGGGCCATTGATACCAATGCTCCAGACTATCGATTCGCAGAGTAAAACTCCTGCTTACTACCCAAAGATGACACATTCCAACTTTTAAAAACTGAAAAGAAATATATTTTTTACTTTTATTGTCTGTGTATTTTATTTTTCTTATTTGGGTGGATCCAATCACTCTCTTCCAGTTTTTTCTTATGTCAGTCTTTTCTTAAGTCCTTTTTTTTTTATCTGTTCTTTGTAACGTCTCCATCTGATGCTGACTTTTCTTTCTTTATTGCTTTTTACTACTTCTAAATTCACTCGTATCTAGATTTTACTCATGTTTTATCCCTTATTTTTGCTATTTCTCACCGTCTAGTTCTGTCTCCTCCTGTTCACCTCTCATCTACCTATTGACTTTCCTTCTCTCTCTCCCCAACCCCCTTTCCAGAACTCCTACTGTTTCCTCTGTTTCTCTTCTTCCTCAGTTTCCTATACCCCTATATCTTCAACTCACTCCCTACCCCGCATTTCTACCCTATGTACTCATCTCTGCCCTTTATTGTGTCTCATCTCCTTACCAGCCCTACTTCTTCCCTGTAATTTATTCCATCCTTGGTCTTCACATCATGCTTTTATCACTTTCCTTCTACCCAACCTCCTATTGCTCCTCTTTCACTATCTTTCCTGCCTCACTCATTTTATCTTCTCATATCCCTCCCATCCCTTTTCATTACTTCCAGCCCTCCTCCCTATTGAGCTGTAGCAATCGAGGCTAAAATAGTCAGGGACATTTATAGCTTAGGCATGTATGTTCATGTTTTATAAATATTTAATTTATTTTTCACATTTATATCCTGCATTATCCCAGGACAAGCAGACAGCATATTCTCACATGTGGGTGATGCTATCCACGGAACCTGGTACAGACAGTGCAAAAAGTGTACTGTCATTTTAAATCTTTGTAAGGTCTCGAGACTACCTGTACTATACATGTGCTGGTGCCTTCCTGCCCGATGGCTCATGGAGCCATCAGTTCTCAGTTTTCCGTAGAGCTGAAAAGCTGTGGGTTTCTTTGGAGTCAGTCCAAAAGCACATCAAACTTGTTTTTGTACTTTCCCGATAATTATTTTTGTCATTATTTTACTTTGTCTACTTCCCTTTTGTAAAACTTTTCATTTTTCCCTTATATCCGCTACACGGAAAATACTAACGCCAGCTCTATGGAGGTGTTAGCGTCTAGCTTGCGCGCTAAAACCACTAGCGCACCTTCGTAAAAGGAAAAAATTGAAAATGTTTCTTTTCTGTAAATTTGGTCTGTTGATTATGTGTTTTGTATATTATCAACCGTTTTATGTTGTAATTCTTGGACAATATAGTTTGATTTCTTACTCGTTGTAATCCGCCCTGAACTGGCAGTAGGGTAGAGGCAGAATAGAAAGCCTGGTATAACGTATGAGCAAGCTCCTCTACATAGTAACATATTAACATAGTAGATGACGGCAGATAAAAACCCGAATGGTCCATCTAGTCTGCCCAACCTGATTCAATCTAAAAATTTGTCAGGTTTCTTTTTTTTTTCTTCTTCTTCTTAGCTATTTCTGGGCAAGAATCTAAAGCTCTGCCCACTAGGCAGTCAGGTTTGTTCTATTCTTAGCACAATGCAGTGATAGGGCTAAGGAAGAGCAGCATAGATAATCAAGCTTGTCAGGCTAAAAACTGGAAGAGAGATCCTTAGTTGCAGTATGCATCAGAATAACTGGATGGGCCAAAATGATGATTTACCTGCTGATTTCTACAATATTATTATTCATTGATTTTGTTGTTATGACGAAATGCAAAATATGTCTCCTTATATAGAAGCATACAAGCAGAAAGTTATAGAAATATATTACTGCGAATAAGGAAGTTAACTGACCAGTTAGGTTATTTAGTAGCTGTTAATAAGGTTATTTAGTAGCTGTTAATAAGGTTTATTTTTTGTATGGACAGGTCAGTGTATATGGCAACTCTTCATGGGAATATGATGATGTAAGAAAACAGTGTTACTTTCACCAGTTTCTTAAGGAGCAGCCAGATTTAAATTTACGTAATCCCACTGTAAAAGAAGAAATCAATGTGAGTATCTTATCCTGTACTGGTAAAAGTCTTGGTTTATGTGGCATATCAGTGGTCATATAGGAACTGAATAACAGTGGGTTCAAGACCTTAACTCTACCTATACAAACATAAGTGGATATATGTAAGTCGATAGTTAATAAATGTAGATCATGCTGTATATAGTTCTATTCTATGTTCAACAATGGCAGCCATCTTATTTTGTTAAACTTTGGCTGTGCTGTTTAAAAAGTATGAGGTACACAATAATAAAAAAAAGTCTAAAAACCTGCCTAAATTTGCACTTGGACGATCAAAAACACAGGTCGTCCAAGTACCAATAATGGAACAGGGTTTTAGACGTATCTAAAACCAGCTTAGGCCTTTTCCCTGCCTCTGTGCTTCCTGAGAGAAAAGGGGCACTTTTGGAGGAGTGGGTAAGAAGGGAGGTGGATGGGATGTGGGTCGACCTACACTTAGTTGTCTGACAGGGGAGATATGATTCAGATGTTCAGATACTTGAAAGGTATTAACATAGAACAAAATATTTTCCAGAGAAAGGAAAATGGTAAAACCAGAGGACATGATTTGAGGTTGAGGGGTGGTAGACTCAAGAATAATGTTAGGAAATTCTTCTTTATGGAGAGGGTGGTTAATACCTGGAAGGCGCTCCCGAGGGACATGGTGGAGAGGAAAACAGTGACAGAGTTCAGAAAAACATGGGATAACCGAAAGGATCTCTAATCAGAAATAATGGTTCAAAATACTGAAGGGAATAGACTTAGTAGATAAAGATAGACTGTTCACCCTCTCCAAGGTTGGGAGAACGAGAGGGCACTCTCTAAAGTTGAAAGGGGATAGATTCCGTACAAACATAAGGAAGTTCTTCTTCACCCAGAGAGTGGTGGAGAGCTGGAACGCTCTTCCGGAGTCTGTTTTTGGGGAAAACACCCTCTAGGGTTTCAAGACAAAGTTGGACAAGTTCCTGCTAAACTGGAACATACGCAGGTGAGGCTGGACTCATTTAGAGCACTGGTCTTTGACCTGAGGGCCACCGCGTGAGTGGACTACTGGGCAGGATGGACCACTGGTCTGACCCAGCAGCGACAGTTCTTTTGTTCTTATGTTTATTTTGAAATACTAAGGCCAGTACTGGGCAGACTTGCACGGTCTGTGCTCATATATGGCCATTTGGTTGAGCATGGGCTGGGCTGGGTTAGATGAGCTGGAGTGAGCTTTGACAGAGAATTCAGTAGATGGATCCTAAGCCCAGAACCGGGTATAGCTTTGGGTTCTGCTCCAGGATAGCTAAGAAGAAGGAAAATTTAAATTAAATCAGTAATTTAAAGAGAGGGCAGACTGGATGGAACATTCGGGTCTTTATCTGCCGTCATTTACTATGTTACTGGAAAAAAACAGACAAGCGGGACTGCTAAAGAATTCTACACAGAAACTACATACAAACACAATACTGTACCTTGGTCACAAGCAAAACACAGATAAACTCTTACCAAATATAGGCATAAAAGATCACAAATTAGAAATAGAAATAGGAAGACAAAAATTGAACTGGAAACACCAAGAAGTATGTACCACAGGATGGGAGAAATTAAAACAGAAATACATTTGCTCATTTCCTAAACAAACTTACAAATACATCCGTGATGCACATTTCTCAGCTCTAACATATTCTACTTAATAAATTCAAAATTACTATTTTCTGTCTTTGTTGGACATTTAATTTTTCCAAGCATGTTCTTGTCTTCTGTCTTCTGCTCTCTTTCCAATGGTTGCTGTTCATTTGTTCTTTACTGGCTTACTACATCTGTCTCTGACATATTTCTTCTTTCTTTTCTCTCTGCACTCTTCAGTCTTCTGTTTACCTAACAACTTTACATTTCCTCCTTTCACTCCCTAGCTTTCCCATTTCTCTTGCCTCTCTCCTTCCCTGGTTACCCCATTCCCCACCACAACACTTCTACCCTCTATATTCACCATCTTCTTATCACTCATCTCCTTGACAATCCCCATGACCTCTCCCACATGATTATACAATGCCCTGCATCTCCTCTCTCTCCCCCTCACCTATACTTGTAGCACAGCATCTCTCTGGTCCCTCTCTCTATCAAACTTTTATAGTCCAACATTTCCCTGTCTTTCACCCCTCCTTTACCCTCATAGTCCAACATTTTCCTGTCTCCTCTCTGCCACTCCCCCCCCTCCATTTCTATAGTGCAATAGCTTTCTGTCCCCCCCCCCTAAAAATAAGGTATAACTTTAATGTTCAGCAGCTGGGAGGGGAGAGAGGCAGCAAAAAGCTCAGCCTGGTGCAAAAGATGCGACTATACCTGCATCATGCTCATACCCTTGGTCGCAAGCCCAAGCAATATATTTAGAAAGGGTGAGCTTCGATTGAAGGAGATTACTAGAAATTCAGGGGTCCAATTGATTCTGAATTATCCATGTGGTCTCAAGTGAGTGCTAAGACTAAGTCAGCATGTTATTTATTTGATAGATAATTAAAGCCTCTTCTTGCACTGACAGATTTAATGACCGTGTTTCAAGCTCTGGTTATTTATAGATTGGATTTCTGTAGTTCAGTGCTATTAGAAATGCCAAAAAAGATGTTATAGGATAATTTTATAAAGGATTTTTGTGTATGCAAAACCTGTTCTGATCTTAAGTGATTTTGCTCTTATCAGTGTGATAGTTATTTTCAGGTTTGCTGGACTGACTGTCTCAGCCTCAATCCTATTGCACTGTGGTATTCCTCAAGGATCTACTCTTGGTCCTGTTCTTTTCAATGGCTCTTTGGCACATCTCATTCAATCCTTACAGTTTCTTTGTGCAAACAAGATGCTCAGAAGTGTTTCTGCTCTGCTCTGTGGTTTTATTATTTTTGGTATTTTTTCTAAGTATTCGGTTAGAGGCTCTGTGCACAGAGGTTCCCACTTCTTGGGACCTCTGCCTGGGAGAAGATACAGACTCGCTCTGCTGAAATCTGCTGCTAGCAAGATCAGCCCTCGGGGACTCCTAGCTAGCAAGCCTGCTTTTGGATTTTTTTGAGCTCAGAGGCCATCCCCTGCATAGTTGCTCGCATCCCTGATTTATCAGGAGCTTGAGCGTAGGCTGTTTGGCTCTGTGCCAGCTTGAACGTGTTTTAGTGGGCCAGCTGTGTAGTCCTCTTCCCCTTCGCAGCACAAGGTTTTTTGGGGGTTGAGGCTCAGTCCAACCCTGGTCTGCCTGGCAGCCCAAAGACTAAGTTCATCCGGTGAACCTGTGAGGCAGATTTCTCCATTTCTCCCAGCTGCATTCCTAAGCTGAAGCAGGCAGGCACATGCACAGTGAGTAAGGGGAAAATCAGTGTGGGGGGGGGTCTCCAAAAAATGAAATTTAAAAGTTTCTGTAGCCAGAGCTAAGGTACCAAAGGTATTAAATAATTTATCTTCCTCGGTGGAAAGAAGAGTTTTAAAAAAATATTTGTTTTATTTTTCAGTTTACCGTATTTTCGCGGATATAACGCGCACCATTGTAAAACGCGCACAGGGGTATAGCGCGCAGAAATCACGATGATATGTACAAAAACTTTTCTATACCGCGCTCAGGCATATAACGCGCATGCTGCCCGACTCTCCTCTGGCCACCCCGACTCTCCTTTCGCCCTCCCCGACTCTCATCTGGTTGCCCCGACTCACCCTGACTTTCGGTGCACTGCCCCGACTCTCCTCTGGTTGCCCCGACTCACCCTGACTTTCGGTGCACTGCCCCGACTCTCCTCTGGTTGCCCCGACTCACCGTTCACCCGCCCTGACTTTCGGTGCACTGCCCCGCCTCTCCGTGCCTGTCCCCCTTGAAGTCCTGTCCCCCCTTGAAGGTCTGCCTGTCCCCCCTTGAAGGTCTGCCTGTCCCCCCTTGAAGTCCTGTCCCCCTTGAAGGTCTGCCTGTCCCCCTTGAAGATCTGCCTGTCCCCCCTTGAAGTCCTGTCCCCATCCTGAAAGCCTGATGCCCCCCCTCGACGTCCGATTCTTCTCCCCCCCCGGCAGGACCACTCGCACCCCCACCCCGAAGGACCGCCGACTCCCCGACAATATTGGGCCAGGAGGGAGCCCAAATCCTCCTGGCCACGGCGACCCCCTAACCCCACCCCGCACTACATTACGGGCAGGAGGGATCCCAGGCCCTCCTGCCCTCGACGCAAACCCCCTCCCCCCAACGACCGCCCCCCCCCCCAAGAACCTCCGCCCGTCCCCCAGCCGACCCGCGACCCCCCTGGCCGACCCCCACGACACCCCCACCCGCCTTCCCCGTACTTTGTGTAGTTGGGCCAGAAGGGAGCCCAAACCCTCCTGGCCACGGCGACCCCCTAACCCCACCCCGCACTACATTACGGGCAGGAGGGATCCCAGGCCCTCCTGCCCTCGACGCAAACCCCCCTCCCTCCAACGACCGCCCCCCCCCAAGAACCTCCGACCGACCCGCGACCCCCCTGGCCGACCCCCCCACCCCCCTTCCCCGTACCTTTGGAAGTTGGCCGGACAGACGGGAGCCAAACCCGCCTGTCCGGCAGGCAGCCAACGAAGGAATGAGGCCGGATTGGCCCATCCGTCCTAAAGCTCCGCCTACTGGTGGGGCCTAAGGCGCGTGGGCCAATCAGAATAGGCCCTGGAGCCTTAGGTCCCACCTGGGGGCGCGGCCTGAGACACATGGTCGGGTTTGGCCCATGTGCCTCAGGCCGCGCCCCCAGGTGGGACCTAAGGCTCCAGGGCCTATTCTGATTGGCCCACGCGCCTTAGGCCCCACCAGTAGGCGGAGCTTTAGGACGGATGGGCCAATCCGGCCTCATTCCTTCGTTGGCTGCCTGCCGGACAGGCGGGTTTGGCTCCCGTCTGTCCGGCCAACTTCCAAAGGTACGGGGAAAGGGGGTGGGGGGGTCGGCCAGGGGGGTCGCGGGTCGGTCGGAGGTTCTTGGGGGGGGACGGTCGTTGGAGGGAGGGGGGTTTGCGTCGAGGGCAGGAGGGCCTGGGATCCCTCCTGCCCGTAATGTAGTGCGGGGTGGGGTTAGGGGGTCGCCGTGGCCAGGAGGGTTTCGGCTCCCTTCTGGCCCAACTACACAAAGTACGGGGAAGGCGGGTGGGGGTGTCGTGGGGGTCGGCCAGGGGGGTCGCGGGTCGGCTGAGGGACGGGCGGAGGTTCTTGGGGGGGGGCGGTCGTTGGGGGGAGGGGGTTTGCGTCGAGGGCAGGAGGGCCTGGGATCCCTCCTGCCCGTAATGTAGTGCGGGGTGGGGTTAGGGGGTCGCCGTGGCCAGGAGGGTTTGGGCTACCTCCTGGCCCGATATTGTTGGGGAGTCGGCGGTCCTTCGGGGTGAGGGTGCGAGTGGTCCTGCCGGGGGGGGGATGTATCGGACGTCGGGGAGTCGGCCGGGCAAGAGGGCTTGGGCTCCCTCTTGCTCCGATCGTGGATGCGGGTGCGGGTGGGAGCGCGTGCGAGCGGTCGTTCGGGGTGGGGGTGCGAGCGGTCCTGCTGGGGGGGTGAATCGGGCGTCGGGCGGGGTGGGAACTATGTTTAAAAACTTTTGTATACCGCGCTCAGGCATATAACGCGCGAGGGGTATGCGCGGTACGTAAAATCACGTATAACGCGCGCGTTATATCCGCGAAAATACGGTAGTCTCCTGATAGTTCCATACACTTCATCCACTTTTCCTGCAATGACTTTAACCCCTTTGGAAAAGAATTCTTTTTGACCTTCAAACCAGGACATCACAGCTTCCTTGACATCTTCATCACTTGAAAACCGTTGTCCACGGAGAGATTTCTTCAAAACTCGGAACAGGAAATAATCCAAGGGAGCTAGTCAGGACTGTAGCATGGATGGTTCAGTTGCTGAAACCCACAATCTCAGATGGCAGCCTGTGATTGTTGTGGCATGTGCACCTGCACATTGTTGTGAAGAAGCAGCACGCCTGCTGTCTTTTTTTCCTTGATTGACTCCTGCAAAATGAGCATTGCGTTGGTGTAACTCTCCCCAGTTATGGTTGTCTTGTGTGGCAAGAATTCAAGAAGCAAAAGTCCTTCATCCCAGAAGACAGTTGCCATGACTTTGCCTGCAGATTTTTCTGTCATGAACTTTTTTGGGATGGGGGATGACTTGTGATTCCACTGCATTGACTCCATTTTGGACTCAAGATCTATGTGATAGACTCAGATCTCCTCTCCAGTCACCAAACGATGAAAAAAATTCACTTGGTCTTCACAGAGCATTTCCTAATTCTCCTAACAGCACTGGAGCCTCATGCCCTTCTGACATGGCATCAGCATTCTTCAAACCCATCTTGCACTAACCTTGGATATGCCCAACTTTTCATGAATTATTTTCCAAATTGTACCTGATGAGATGCTTATTTCTTCAGCTATTCAGGAAATCTTAATTTGTCTGACAAAATTAAATCTTCGACTTCCGTGCGCATTTCTGTGGAAGTTCCTTCCATAGGCCATCCAGTGTGAGGGTCATCTTCAATGGATTCTCTACCCAACTTAAACTGCTTGCTCCAAAATTTTACTTTGCAGGACGATGGGGCAAACTCTCCTTAAACTGCAGTCATGCTTTCATGGATCTCCTTTAGCTTTTTTCCCTTCTTTTGTGAGAAATTTTATCACTGAACGGTGCTCTAAATCTAGCAGGGTTTTTTTACTTGATTCACATGAGGATTCTCCTGATATCCTGTTTCTTGGAGTGTTAGACTCGCACTGAGCTTCAGCTGTGCACAAGACATGTCACAACATTCACAGACATGTTTCAACACACTTGCTACTTTCTTTCATACTCATGTAGATACATTATTGAATTCCCGTTGTACCACATCTCTAAAACCTCTTTTCCTGCAATTTTTGTACTTCAGGGACTTTCTCACGGGCCATTTTTGGCATGAATTTACTGGTAGTGGCCATCTTGGATTTTAAACAATCTTTTTTCTAAAGCCTCCATCTGCCTCAAAACCCCTCAATGTTACTTAAAATTGACAGGGATGGACCCCTCAGATCTTCCTACCCTTATATCTTGCCAGGTTTGCACTGGATGGCCAGCTGACAAGTGTCCATGCTCTGCGTGCAGTGGACGGGAGGGGTGGGAGCTTTGAGCTCAGCCTCCTCTGCATCCTCCAGGGCTGGGGATCCACAGGAGGTGTCTTCCCAAGGGAAGATCCAAGGGAAGAGACCCTTTCCAGGCCTTCCAAAGTTGCATTGGCCAAGCACAGACATGTGATAGCCACAGAGCTCAGGAAGACCAGCAGGGGTCCCTGCAAGGGTCCTTGAGACCCCCCAGTACAAGGCTTCACCCTGGATTTTGTGAGCCGTATCTAGAATGCCTATTTGAACTGCTGAGGTGGAGGCGCAGGGGACAAGGACACAGAGCTGAACTAGGAGGTTCAGCCCGACATTGACTGGGAGGATGGAAAGTCTGATTCCGTGCCTCTATTGTCGCAGAATGCAGTTTTTCTGGCAGAGTCTAGTTCTTTGCATGAGAACAGTGATCAAGAAGTGGTAGTGGCTCTGGATGAGGGGGAAGACCCCACGGTGTACCTGCTGTTCAAGGCCTCTGTGCTCTCGGGCATTATTTCTACCTTGCTACGAGAATTGAAGCTGGAAGGTCCTTCAGCCTCCTCGTTGCAGTGCTCAATTATGAGCAGCTCAGTTGCTCTGATCTCATTCTTTCCCTTGCATCCGGCCATCACAAAGCTGGTCATGGACCACTGGGTGTCGCTGGAAGGGTCCCTGCGATTGGCTAAGACCATGGCCAAGCTTTACGCAATGACTCTAGATTTCCAGCAGCTGTTTGTTCAGCCAAAGGTGGATTCGCTGGTGAAGCAGGTAACCAAACAAACCTCCTTGCCTAGTAAAGGTGATTGATGTTAAAGGATACTCGGGACCATAAAATGGATATGGTCCTCAAGAGGCAATTTAAAGCTTTGGCCTGGGGATTAAGGCAACCACTGCGGCTTCTTTGTGGCATGTGCTTGTCACACCTGTCTGTTTCAAATCCCAGCCTCAGAAGACGATAAAGATCCCCAAATACTCCAATCTGGGGTGAATTATATAGCGAATGCTCTGTATGATATCAGAGTTATGATGAGTCAAGCTATCTCTTCCCAGTGGATGCTCTGGATCAGACAGTGGGCAGGAGATTCAGCCTCTAAAGCCACTTTGAGCAGGCTTCCCTTTCAAGGGCAGATGCTATGTGGCAAGAATCTGGATCATCTGATGGCCAGAGTTAAAGACCATTGCCCTAAGGCCTTGCCCACCTTCCATACTTTCACAAAGTTTTACAGGGTTGATGTAGCGGCTCGCCTGGACACAGATTTTGGAACCTTAGTGCTGGAAGCAGGCCCATCTGTCCTGTCCCAGACTCTAGGGACTGCTTAGGTATGTCCCATTAGTTCAGAATCTCTGCTTCCATTGCATTGGGAAGAAAGATTAGGTTCTTACTTTAATTTTGACAATCTTCTTTCCTATAAACAGGTGCAGAAATCCTGAAGCCTGCCCTTCAAATGCTACTCTCATCTGCTTCCCTTTTTTTGAAGAGTACAGTGATAGACCACTGTCTGCCACAGACAGTGTATTAACAGTTGTTCAAATTCCCCTTTCAAGCAAGGTCGCAGAATGCTGAGTCTTCTGAAGTCTAAGAGCCTATCCAGAGTTGGTATGAAACTCCTTAACTGTTAGTGCAGGTTGCACTTAGGTAGGTGGCTAATGTTATTCTACCTTGTTTTGCATTTAAATGTTTATTGTGATCATATGGTTTATGCATGTTACTTACAGAACAGAACAGAGTTATAACTATTATGCGGGAAGTTTCACTGTGCCCCTCCTTTCTGTGTGTTATTTGTTTGTTACCTCCATTGCTTTGGGACAAACTGATGGGTTGCAGCATAGCCCTCTGGGAGGAGAGGTAGAGCCGTGCAGGAAGGTGATTGGCAACTTCTGCAAGAAAACTTATTAGTTCAGCATCTCTGCTGCTGTTTATAGGTGAGAAGATTATCAAAGTAAGAAGAACCTAATCTTTCTCTGAGATAGACATGGGAGAAGCCACTATTTGCCCTGGGATCAATAGTATGGAATGTTGCTGCTATTTGGGTTTTTGCCAGGTACTTGTGATCTGGATTGGTCACTGTTGGAAGTAGGATATTGTCCTAGATCAGGGGTCTCAAAGTCCCTCCTTGAGGGCTGCAATCCAGTTGGGTTTTCAGGATTTCCCCGATGAATATGCAGAGATCTATGTGCATGCACTGCTTTCAATGCATATTCATTGGGGGAATTCGGAAAACCCGACTGGATTGCGGCCCTCAAGGAGGGACTTTGAGATCCCTGGCCTAGATGGATCATTGGTCTGACCAAGTATGGCTATTCTTATCCATTCAGAGGCATCGTATGTGAAATTTAACACTAAATTGAAAACATCATATTATACTCAAGCAGTTTCTTCTTTTCAGGCAGCATCTTGTGATAAATCTGTTAGTTAGCTCTGTCTTTTACCAGCAGTTCAGGACATTATTGAAAACCTACTTATTTAAGAAATTTTTGTGATTTCTAGGTCATTTGTTTTTATTGTCACTGTTTCAATTTTCTTTTGTAAACCACATAGAACTCCTAAGGTACTGCGGTATATAAATATTTATTTAACATTTTTCTATACCGCTTAAGAACTAAACGGTTCACATGAGTTAAAACAAACATAATAATTATGTCAAACTAAAATCTTAAAATGAACAGGGGAGAACTATCTTTTCTTTTCCAAAGAACTGGTAAGTCATAAGAATGCGGTGACAAACAATTGAGTTTTTAGCTGTTCTTGAATTGAAACCAATCAATACTTTGTCACAACTGACCCACCAAAGCATTCCACATCTTAACACCTGCTATGCAGAATCTCATCGCACTGGTGTCTGCATAGTAACCTTGTTTCCTTGAGGTTAATAAATTTTTATTTTCAGATCGTAAAGATCTGCCTGGTTTATAGTTCGCAATGACTTGCTGAAAATATCATGGTGTTTGATGGTAAACAGTTTGATGGATCACAGAAATAACCTTGAGTTGTACTTGAAATAAAACTGGTAACGGGTGTAATTTCTTCAAAATTGGTGTCATATGTGTCATCATGTCTACACCCAAAATTAACCTGGCCATAGCATTTTGTATCAATTGTAACGCTTTTCCTCATCTTGGAAATTCCAAGGTAGAGTGTCTTGCAGTAGTCCAGTCTTGACAAAACCATCCCTTGTACAACCGTTCTAAAATCATAGGTCGAGATCAATGGTTTAAGACAGTGAAGCATATGAAGTTGACCAAAACATGCCTTTACAGTCTTAACAGTCTGTAATTTCATGGTTAACCTGGGTCCAAAACAGCCCCTAAAACTGTAATTTTCTTCTTAACAGGTAATGTCACCCCTAACACACACAAGGATTCAGACCATATCTCTTCCCCACTTCTCCCTACGAACATCACCTCCTTTTTTCCTAAATTTAAACACAGGTCATGACCACTCATCCATTCTTCTATCTTTGACATATAACCATTTATAGAGTATTGCAGATCCGCCCCCCCACTTGAGTACTGGAAAACATTGTCGGCATATTGTTGATAAAAGTCTTGCAGTTGTCAGAAAAGGATGTTTAATTCCACCTTCGAGTTCCTAAGACCGCATATCTGGAACAATTTACCTGCCCATCTGTGACAACAGCCCATGCATTGCCTGTTCAGGAAAAGACTAAAGACATATCTCTTCCCCCAGTAGACTCAACTCCTCCTAGCCCTCTTCTTCCCACAGACCGACATCCTCAAAATAACATGGCAATATTGAACTAGCTATCAATAACGCTATATTGCAAATGTAACTCAACATGCTGTAAGCTGCAATGATTCTATGTTGAAATTTGTGGGGTATAAGAAGATGTATTGTATTGTATTCAAACACGTCTCCTAACGACACCACATATATATTAAACAGTAGCACTGATAATGCAGATCCCATAGGTACACCTCTCCCAGCAGGAGCCTCCTCTGATGCTGTACAACCATCATACATTCTAAAAGTACGGTCAAATAGGTAATGTAATGTAATGTAATTTATTTCTTATATACCGCTACATCCGTTAGGTTCTAAGCGGTTTACAGAAAATATACATTAAGATTAGAAATAAGAAAGGTACTTGAAAAATTCCCTTACTGTCCCGAAGGCTCACAATCTAACTAAAGTACCTGGAGGGTAATAGAGAAGTGAAAAGTAGAGTTAGAGGAAAAATAAAAATAAAATAAACATTTTAACAAGACAGCATTGATCTAAATACTTTGGAAGGTAGAAGAGAGGAGAGAAAGGAATATAAGCAGAAGGGGGAGCCGTTGAACAGTAGAATTCTGGAGAAATTTAAATGAAAGAAATAGAACAGAACAAAACAAAGACAAAAGGCAAAACAATAGATAAGATTAAAGATAAATCATAAGCTGGAAAGAAAAATAAAATAAAACTTTGTCTTCAATCCACGGTTTCAGCGTCAGTGATGAAGTGGAGCAAGTAAGTTTAGGAGGAGCGATTGACGTTTCCAGAAAGGTAAGATTTAAATCATTGCAAAACAGTACCTCTCATTAACAAATTTAAATCAACTGAGTCAAAAGCACCAGAAATGTCAATTGAAACCATGCCCTGTCTCAAACCATCCACAGCAGACATTAAGAACAGTTTCATACTATGGGCCTTTCGAAACCCGAACTGATGATGATTTAATTACTCATTCTGATCAACCATATGTTATGAGTGAATCTGAAAGAGATATGACCTCGCTTGTGATGAAGCCGTGTGGCAGCTTCCTTACCTCTACTTCCTGTGGTAGCTTTCTTACCTCTGCTCTTATTCACACACACCACAATCCTTACCTCTGATCTTATTCAGGCACCCCCCAATCAAAGAAGTCAAACGGAAAAAACTATATGATGGCCTCCTAGCCACACAAGCAGCAAAACTCGACAACCAAATCTCCAATCTTCTAATTATGACCCCAGACTACAAAAGAAAATAAATAAAGACTACTTTTCAAGAACATAAGAAGTGCCTCTGCTGGGTCAGACCAGAGGTCCATCGTGCCCAGCAGTCCGCTCGCACGGCAGCCTAACAGGTCCAGGACCTGTTTAGTAGTCCTCTATCTATACCCTTCTATCCCCTTTTCCTTCAGAAAATTGTCCAATCCCTTCTTGAACCCTAATACCATACTCTGTCCTATCAGGCCCTCTGGAAGCGCATTCCAGGTGTCCAGCACCTGTTGGGTGAAGAAAATCTTCCTAGCATTGGTTTTGAATCTGTCCCCTTTCAACTTTTCTGAATGCCCTCTCGTTCTTGTAGTTTTCAAGAGTTTGAAGAATCTGTCCCTCTCCACTTTTTCTATGCCCTTCATGATCTTATAGGTCTCAGTCGTGTCCCCTCTTTCTCTTCTCCAGGGAAAAGAGCCCCAATTTTTCCAGTCTCTCAGTGTATGAATGGTTTTCCATACCCTTTATCAAACATGTCGCTCTCCTCTGAACCCTTTCGAGTATCGCCATATCCTTCTTAAGGTACGGCGACCAATATTGGATGCAGTACTCCAGATGCGGACGCACCATCGCCCGATACAACAGTAAGATAACTTCTTTCGTTCTGGTTGTAATACCCTTCTTGATTATACCTAGCATTCTATTTGTTCTCTTGGCGGCCGCTGCGCACTGTGCCGATGGCTTCATTGCCTTGTCCTGCAAACGACTTAATGCCGCTAGCTCCTTCCCACCTCCCAATACCACTTCCCAATACCTTCCCGATTCCCCAAAACAGCCTACTCTTTTATCTCCTCTAGAAATTACCAGATATCTTCTTCAAGTAATTCGCTTTTTGTAATTCTTTTATAATCCGCCTTGAACCACATGGCAATGGTGGAATAGAAATCTCTAATTAATGTAATGTAATTTGCACTGTTTCTACCCATTTTCTATAGTATGGTGCTATGTCTCCAGTGTATTTGTATGAATTGTAACTTTACCTTCTTGTGGTCCCTAGTCTGTGTCCCTTAATCTTAACTTTAGTTCCTGTTTTAGTTTATATTGTAAACAGAAAAAACGGTATAATGGCCTCCTGGCCACACAAGCAGCGAGATTAGACCGCCAACTCTCTACTTTGCTGATAACAACCCCTGACTACAGAACATTTAGAAAAGAAATAAAAACCATACTATTTTAAAAAATCTCTGATACCCAACAATCAAAACCAACATAACACCTCCCCACTCTCTAAAATAAACTAACGCTACAAGAACCACCTCATCTCTATGAACCAAGTTGACTACTCTCTAACCAAGTTGACTACTCTCTATTATATAATTCCTCTGGAAATGGCCAGATAGATCCTTTTTGCAATCCGCCTTGAACCGCAAGGTAACGGCAGAATAGAAATCACTAATGTACTGTAATGTAATGTAATAATATATCAGATAAAGATGATGATAGTAGAAAAGGGATTTTAACCATATTAACTTCATTGTACAGGGCTTTGGACTGTTAACTAACAACACTGTATTTATAATAAATATGGTGTGCTTCATGGAGAATTAGATCAAAGCTTTAAAAAAACACATATCAAGTAAAATATGTTGATGAGTTTGAGGGGATGGCAGTATAACAACTCACTTTTTTGGATAGCAACAGTCTGTGAAAGGATTACACTTTGACCTTATGGTCTGTTGTCATCTAGATTAGTAAGCAAAATTCCTCAATAATAGAATTCAAAGAAAGAAAGGAAAAAAAAAAGATGATGACCTTTGAAGTGCCATAAACATATCCCAGATCCATATCCATTAACCTTAGTAACTTTGGGTTTCATTTTAAACATTGCTGAGACTTGAAAGAATTTGCACTTCTGAATTCATTACTAGGTAAGCAGTTAATTATACATTAACAAAGGCAAGTGTGGAGAAGGAAATGACCTTCTAATCTACGTGGTTTCAAAAACTGCTCAGGGTTTAATTTGTGAGACTAAAAAGGAAGTAGACCTATGGAGCTGGGATAGAAAGTAGTAGAAGCCAAACAGGAGTACCAGGAGAAGGAGGCAGGCTTGGGGAGCAGAATGATTGTTCTTTGCTCTGCTCCAGGCTCACCCCCTCCTTCCTCTTCCCTGGAGGGGAAATACTGGAGTAGAAAACCTCCACGAAGGAGTTGTAGAACTGCATCACAGGTCGTTACCCCAAGAAATGAAATCCTGGGGTTGCTGGAATATATTTTAAGATGCTTTAATTAGAGAATTTTAGCAACAGGCTTATATTAATTTTATTGACTAAGGATTACTACCATCTCCAGGCATAGGCTAATCTGATCTTATGCTTCATCTCATCTAGACAATCTGGGGGTCTTACCAATGTTCCCTCTAAGGACTGAATTGACATGAGCAAAAAGTTTCTGTTACATTACCTTATGAGCACTCCTTACATAGAAACATGATGGCAGATAAAGGCCAAATGGCCCATCTAGTCTGCCCATCTGCAGTAACCATTATCTCCTTCTCTCCCTATTGGCTAATGTTCTTAACATTTGCATCTCCTCTTCCTATAGGCTAAGGCTCTGTCCACCTGCATTGTGAGGTCATAGAGCTGCCCATCCGCAGTAACCATTATCTCTTTCTCTCTCCGAGAGATCCCACATGCCTATCCCAGGCCCTTTTGAATTCAGACACAGTCTCTGTCTCCACCATCTCTTCCGGGAGACTGTTCCACACATCTAATCTAATCTAATCTAATCTAATCCTTAGGTTTGTATACCGCATCATCTCCACGTTCGTAGAGCTTGACACGGTTTACAGTAGGAGAAATAGGAAGGAACTACAACAGAGGGTTAGAGGTAGAAGTGTGAAGAAAATTTAGAGGACTTGGGATGCCAAGATATAAGAGTTTCCTTGATTCCTAAGTTGGAGGGAGACTTACATTTTTTTGAGAAAAGCCAGGTTTTCAGATGTTTGCAGAAAACTTGGAGAGAGCTCAAGTTCTGAAGAGGGGAGGTAAGGTTGTTCCAGAGCTCAGTGATTTTGAAGTGTAAAAAAGTATTTCCTCAGATTACTCTGGAGCCTAGCGCCTCTTAACTTCATTCTATGTCCTCTCATTGTAGAGTTTCCTTTCAAATGAAAGAGACTCGACTCATGCGCATTTACATTACGTAGGTTTTTAAACATCTCTATCATTTCTCCCCTCTCCCGCCTTTCCTCCAAAGTATACAGACAAGTACACACACATATGTATAAAGACTCACAGGGAGGTTGGAAAAGCATGCTTTCCCTATTTGTTTGCCTGTATTTTATAGTTACTCTGAATTTTACTCAAGATACCGGAATTTTTTTCACATCTTAAAAAGCAACACTGCTTCTTTTAATCTCCGTGAAGAAACCACCGCGGCAGTCTATCTTATCTTAAGTTCTGTTTCAGGTTGTGTATGTTTTCAGAGTGATGTATCATTTCCCTTGTATGCAATTTTCTAATAAATAAATTTTTATTTTTTTTTTAAAAAGCAACACTGCTCCCCCTGTATGAGTTAATTAGGTGTCATTGACTCATATTTGAGTCCTAGTGACTTGATGAATTACAGGTCTAAAAAGAAATCGGTTTTGTGCTAGTCCGGTAAAAACCTTCCAGAAGAGGTGATAGGACAGAGTACGATATTGGGTTTCAAAAAGGGATTGGATGATTTTCCCGCCCCTGCCCCATTTCTGCGATCTCCGTCCTCATCTGCACAGGCCTCAAACACTTTAAAATCATAAGTGTTCGAGGCTTGTGGGGTTAAGATAGAGCTTATAGGAATGGGGCGAGGACAGCGACAAAACTCATGGGGACAAATTTGTCCCTGTGTCATTCTCTATTCCACTCTTAAAAACAGAAAAAAGGGGGGGAGGGGTCAGTAGAAGCATTTTATAACACAGCAGGGAAAGAACCCCTTCACTGTCTACCAACTGCCTCCTCCAGTTCCTATTACTGATGATATTAAATACACTGTATGAGCTCCAGGGAATTATGTACAAAAAAGAAGGTCAAAATAATGCATGGCAAAATGATAGAGCATACAGAACAGAATAGTATTTAGAGTATTCTGGAAATATATGCAGGCACTTTAACATCTGGCTTTCAAGTCAGCCCTATCTCCCCAGTCTAGCATCTTCCTGTTGGCCAGGTGAACTATAATGGAAATCGTAAAATAATGTACCCATCTATGTTTTAGGTAGGTTTTTTAATGACCAACAGGCTTTAGCTCTGCTAGCGTTTAATTTGCTGTTGTGTTACCAAACATCTGTATTAGTTGTTCCTAATGGTTTCAGCAGCAGGCTGAGAACCAGGGAAGCCAGGATTCAAATCTCACTGATGCTGCTCGAATTCTTACACGAGTCACTTAACCCTTTATTGCCTCAGATGCAAAACTTTAAAGTGTAAGCCCTCAACGGATAGAAAAATGCCTTCTGTACCTGAATGCAACTTGTCTTGAGCTATTATACCAAGTAAATCCAAATCCAAAATCCAATGGCAGGCATAATTCGAAGTAATACAAAATACTACATATGTCGCTCAGGACCTACAGAGCAATTCTAACATTCCATAACTTCCCTGAGAACACACCTGAAATGAAAAATAAGGTATAGGCTCTATGAGTCAAAATTCCGGGAACAAATGGAATGGAAACGAAGACCGGCATCTACTACCGACCCCCAGGGCAGTCCGAAGAAATTGATGGAGAAATGACGGACGAGATTAAAAGCAACTGCAAGGGAGGCAACGCAGTTATCACGGGTGACTTCAATTATCTGGGGATAGACTGGAACCTAGGCACCTCCGGCTGCGGTAGGGAGACCAAGTTCCTGGATGCTGTAGGCGATTGCTTCCTGGAACAACTTGACAAGGAAAATACGAGAGGAAATGCAATTCTGGACTTAATTCTAAATGGACCAGGACCGACACAAGGTGTAGAAGTAGAAGGGATGCTGGAAAGATGTGATCACAATATGATCCGTTTCAACCTGGACACACAGACAAAACATCGATCTAGAATGATGGCCATGGCACTGAACTTCCGAAAAGGGAATTACGAAGGGATGAAACTCATGGTGGGGAAGAAGATTAAGAAGAAGATAAGCACTGTAAAAACACTAGAGCAATCATGGTCCCTTTTTAAGGACACAGTCACCGAGGCACAAAATCTATATATACTGCATATCTACAAGGGATCCAAGAGGAAAAAGAACAAGGAACCAGCGTGGCTCACTGTAGCGGTGAAGGAAGCAATCAGAGACAAGAAGACTTCATTTAAGGAATGGAAAAGGTCAAAAATGGACGAAAACTTCAAAAAGCAAAAACATCAAAGCAGGTGCCATAAGGCGGTTAAAGGGGCCAAAACAGATTATGAGGAAAAAATAGCCAAGGAGGCAAAAAACTTCAAACCGTTCTTTCGATATATTAAGGGGAAACGACCCACGAAGGAAGCAGTGGATGACCATGGAATAAAGGGAGTGCTAAAGGAGGACAAAGCCATCGCCTACAAACTGAACACATTTTTTGTGTCTGTATTTACCAAAGAGGACATACACAACATACTGGAAGCCGACAGGCTATATGCAGGAAATGAAGACGGGAAACTGACAGGGTTGACGGTCAGTCTAGAAGAGGTATGCAGGCAGATTGATAGGCTTAAAAACGATAAATCCCCGGGACCGGATGGCATTCATCTGAGGGTAATCGAGGAACTGGAAGGAGCTATAGCTGAACTGCTTCAACTAATAGCCAATCTGTCGATCAAATCAGGAAGGATTCCGGAAGACTTGAAAGTGGCAAATGTTACGCCGATCGAGGGGAGTTCCGGGAAACTACAGACCAGTGAGTCTGACCTCAGTACCGGGAAAGATGGTGAAGGCGCTGATAAAGGACTGCATCATTGATCACTTTGATGGACACGATCTTATGAGGACCAGCCAGCCAGTGGCGTACCTAGCATGTGTGACACCCGGGGCCCATCATTTTTGGCACCCCCCCCCCATCTGTATGAAAAACATGAGTTTTAGTAACAAGCCACACGTCACACATGAGTACCTAGGAAAAGGCAGCATCTTACATACTGCAGTGAGCAGTGCAACAGCAATACACCCATTGTAAAGCTAAACAAGCCAGCCTAATACAGATCAATCCTACACCGTCAATCCTAACAGAAAACCATGTCTTTCGAACACACAGAATACAGAAAACACCTTTGCCTAGTATGGAATGTCATCACAAACTAATCCCTCCCCCTTTTATAAAACTGTAGTGTGGATTTTAGCCACGGAGGTAAGAGCTCTGATGCTCATAGAATTCTGAGCATCAGAGCTGCTACCACCACAGCTGGCGCTAAAAAACGCTCCACAGTTTTGTAAAAGGGGGAGATAAAATAGAAATACATAGACAAGGTTAAATTGAACCAGCAAGAGGCATACAATGCAACACCACAGAAACAGTGACACATGTCTCCTAAAACAATAAATAAATAGTAATTTTTGTTCTACCTTTGTCTTCTCTGGTTTCTGCTTTCCTCATCTTCTTGTTACTCTCTTCCTTCCATCCACTGTCTGCCATCCCTCTGCCCCTATTTGGCATCTTCTCTCCTTCTATGCCCCTTCCAGAAACTGTATGCCTCCCCCTTCCATCTTTCCTTTCAACCCCATTGGTCTGGTATCTGTCTCCTCTCCTTCCCCCCTGCTCTAGCATCTCTCTCTCCACTCCCTTCCTCCTGTTCTTTCCTGGTCTTCCTTCTCAATTTATTTTCTGCCTTTGTCTAAATTCTTTTTTTACTATTCAGTCCTCAATTTCCCTCTTTCACTGTGTCTACCTATAGCTTGCCACCTCTTTCCCTCACCCATTCCAGTAACTAACTCTATCCTCTTCCCTCAATCCTGCATGTGCCCTTTTTTTCTTTCTCCTCCCCACTTCCTTCCAGCATCTGCTCCCCTTTCCCTCACACTTCCATTCAGCAGCTGTCCCTCCTCTCCCCCATACTTCCATTCAGTGTCTGTTTCCCTCTCTCTACCCCTTCCATCTACTGTTCACCCTCTATCTCGCCCCTTCCATTCACTGCCCTCTGTGCTCTTTCCATCCAGTGTCGAATAGAATGCTTGGAATGATTAAGAAGGGAATCATGAATAGATTTGAGAAGGTTATCATGCTGCTGTACAGGGCCATGGTACGCCCTTACCTGGAATACTGTGTCCAGCACTGGTCACAGCATATGAAGAAGGACATAGTACTCCTTGAAAGGGTCCAGAGAGAAGCGACTAAAATGGTTAAGGGGCTGGAGGAGTTTCCGTACAGTGAGAGATTAGATAAACTGGGCCTTTTCTCCCTTGAAAAGAGGAGACTGAGAGGGGACATGATCGAAACGTTCAAGATAATGAAGGGAATTGATTTCGTAGAGAAAGAGAGATTGTTCACCCTCTCCAAGGTAGAGAGAACGAGAGGGCACTCTCTAAAGTTAAAAGGGGATAGATTCCATACAAACATAAGGAAGTTCTTCTTCACCCAGAGAGTGGTAGAAAACTGGAACGCTCTTCTGAAGGCTGTTATAGGAGAAAATACCCTCCAGAGATTCAAGATAAAGTTAGACAAGTTCCTGCTGAACCAGAACATAAGCAGGTAAGGCTAGTCTCAGTTAGGGCACTGGTCTTTGACCTAAGGGCCGTTGCGTGAGTGGACTGCTGGGCACGATGGACCACTGGTCTGACCCAGCAGTGGCAATTCTTATGTTCTTATGACCTACTTAGGAAAAGACAGCACTACAGTGGGCACTAGAACATCAATACACTGGTTGGAAAACTAAGCAAGCCAGATTAGTACAGATTAATCCTGCAGTCAGTGCTGACAGAAAAACATGTCTCTTTCACACATGCAGAACACAGCCCCTTGCCCAGTAAAAAATAAGTAACCACAAATTAAAAACTGAAATAAAAATTAAACTGAACTCCGTAGAAGCTGGACTCTGAATACAGTGCAATACTAGAGAAAAAGAAATTGTGATGCAAGTCCTCTGGTACTTTGCAAAATATAAAGGTACCAGAGGTAAATTTCAAAAACTGACATATTCCAATCATTACATTACAAACTAACAAACACACACACAGAAAATGGAAAATATACCATTTAATTGGACCAATACATTTTTCAATTAGCTGTCAAAGACCAATCCCCCCTTTCTCAGGTCAGGACAGTATACTGCTGTTATAGTATCCTATTCTGACCTGAGGAAGGAGGTTTTGGCCTTTGAAAGTTTGTCAAAAAGTTGTTAAAATTAGTCCAATAAAAAGATAACACCTTACATTAGAATCCCAGTTAACCAATATTCAATTAACCGGCACTCTCCAAGCAGAAAAAAAAAAAAAAAAAAATTGTCTCCTGTGCTCCTCAGACAACCTCCAAAGTCATGCTCGTGACCCAACACCCCTCCTATTCTCTCCCTCCATCCAGCCCCTGAAGCAGAAGGCAGCTAATCCTGACAACCCCTCCTCCCTCCCTCACCTGAAGCAGCAGAGCCGGTCCTGACCCTCCCCCCCCCCTCACTTCCGAAGCAGTAGCAGCAGCTGGTGAACAGAGGCAGCACTATAAACAGGCTGCTTCTGGCCAACCCCGCCAAGGCCTTTCCTCTGCTGCATCACTTCTGATATTTTAGTTTGTGAGGAGAGGCCTAGTGGTAGAGCTGCTGTCTCAGCACCCTGAGGTTGAAAGATTGATTCCCTGGACAAGTCACTTAATCCTCCATTACCCTAAGTACAAAATAAGTTCCTGTATATATGAAAACCACTTTGAATGTGTAACCACAAAAAGACAGTATACAAGTACCATCCTCCCTTTCATGCTGGATATCATCAGCATACGGTCATCCATCTCACATATTTTCAAACAGGAAATCCTGGTGAATTTCCTGTTGGAAAATACATGTGAAATGGATGTCTGTTTTGGATGTTATGAGCTGGATGTCTCTATTCTGATTTGGATGGCCTTTTGAGTGTGATTCAGATAATCTGTTTAAAATCCTGAAAATATGCAAAGAAAGGGATAGTGCCAACTAATAAATTGGATAAGTTTTATTGTTATCTGCCTAGTTAATGGGTGAGCTGGAAATGTGAAATAAATAAAATGGCGAGTAACAAATGCAACGAAAAAGGAGCGGGGAAGGGACACAGAGTCAAAACATCATATATTCAAAACATATATATGTATCATAGACATAAAATACGGCAGGCATAAAATCAAAGCAAGCATAAAAAACTAGTTTCTATTGTAAACCTTGTCTTACACTTTTGTTGTTCCTGCTGTTGTCACTGTTTAATAAAAAGATTTAAATTACAAAAAAAAATGTATAGACTGGACCTCCAACATGGTCCGTGTTTCGGCTGAGTTAGCCTTCCTCAGAGGTGAGTAAAATGGAAGCCTTTTTAGAACAGCAAAATAAATCATAAACGTATATAAAAATCTGAGGACATATATAATTAAAATCATATAAATCATTTGAAGCATGTGTACACTAAAATACCAAAATATGCAGATGGATAAACATATACTGTAGATATATAAATATAATAATACCATTAAATAAAGAAGCATATGTAAAAGACATGCACAGTCTATACATTTATATTTTTATGCTTGCTATGATTTTGTGTCTGCCGTATTTTATGTCTATGACACACATATATGTTTTGAATATATGATATTTTAATAAATTGATTATCTTCACAACGGTTTGACTCTGTGTCCCTTCCCCACTCCTTTTTCGTTGCTATTTCCTTTTTTTTTAATATAATTTTTATTGAAAAAGCAGTCAAAGACACACAACAGTGGTCCGGCATAGGACCACAGAACAGGTATAGCAACGAAGCAAAACAATAAGAAATACAAATGCCTCAAAGCAGAGGAGGTGCAATCGTAACAGCCAACATGTAGGCACACCCAAGCGATGGGATGAAAAATAAGAGTCTCGCCAAAACGAGTTGCAAGAGGTGCCCCATAAAGCACCCTCCTCAAGATAAGAAAGACCGCAAAAACAATTTTGTCAATAGTAGAAACCCCACACCCTACAATCACCCACCCATCCTACATACAAAACTATCCCACACAATCAGTCCACACCATCCCCAACATCCACCCACCTAACACTCCACAGACATACCACAATCAACCGAGCTCGAGAGTCACCGGTCAGGGTGCATAGTAGAAGCCTCAGTCAAGGGGCCACTCATATCCCAAAAGGGGATCGAATTAAGGCAAGGCTATGGGGCCTGTGAGTCAGCCTCAACTTGAAATGCTCTCCACAGGGAAACATATACGACCCTATCACGTCCAGTAGAGGCCGCATGGGTTTGAATTTCAAAAGCAGCTAGTTCCCGCATTTTGTGAAGCCATTGAGTGAAGGATGCGGGCTCAGGCCCCACCCAATGGAAAAGCAACAGCTTTTTCACCGCTAAGAGTGCAGTGTACAAAAACTTCTGATATGGTGCGGTAAAGCCTGCAGCGGATATTTCCCCTATGTCGCCCAACAATAAGAGGCCATAAGACCGGGGAATGGTCCTGCCAAGGAGGCCCTCAAGAAACGGGAGCACCTGAAGCCATAAAGCCGCATGGGGACACTCCAAAAACATGTGCAGTAGTGTGCCCCTTGCTCTCTGACAATGAGAGCAAGTGTCATCATCCCATAAACCCATGGCATGTCCCCGAGCCCTAGAGATGTAAGTCCGATGCAAGATCTTATATTGCATTTCCCTAAGGTCCATTGATCCCGTGAATTGAGTAAGGTTAGTAAAAAGGTCCAAAAATTGGGCCTCAGGAATGTCAAGAGCCAAATCTCGCGACCACCGGGCCGCAAGCCTAGGCAGATAGGAGGGAGGGAGAGCATTTTTAAGGAAAAAAACGGTGCACCCGAGATTCCATTCATACATCCCCATACATACCCCCCCGACACACACCCCCCCACCCCTCCTCTTCCCATCCACCCCCCCTCAACATACTCCAACCTTCCAGTACCCAACCCAACCAGAAAACTATGATGTAACCAGAACCCCGTACCCCCTCCCCCCTAGAAAACAAAGTGCAGCATGATGTCCATACAGTCAGCACAAAAATAATAAATGTAAACAAACTCGCTCCAGCAAGTATTAAGAAAACATAATGCCCAACAAGGACTCCCCAGCAGGCTGCAGAACAAGAGATTCAGACCCCCCGCAATGTGGAAACAAATCCATAGTCTACATAGAGGACTCCCCATGTACAGGCAGCAGGGAGATAGCCCCTGGTATGGATCTGTCCAAAAGCCAGGAGCCAAGAGCGGAAAGAAACCTCCATCAGTCAGCACTCCTCATGCACAGTTCCAAGAAATCCATCTCTCTCTGTCCCAGCAGCTGGTATAAAGTCCGCCGCCTCCCAAAAAGTTCGGGACAACAAATCAATCAAGCTTTCAGCAACCCCAGGCCTCTCAAGGGACTGGCAGTCCCTCCAAGTAAGAGCGGAGCGCTGCTGGAGTATCCATCAGGACTACACCAGTGTTGGTTTGAATGCGCACTTTAGCAGGATATTGGAGAGTGAATTTAATCCCTCTGGCATGAAGCTGTGTACAGTAGGGCGCCAAAGCCCGTCTCTTCTCCGAGAGCCTGATGGAGAAATCCTGAAAAAGCAAGATCTTGGTGCCATTGTAATCCAGGGAGCTCGCTCGCCTGTATGCCTCCAGAATGCGAGCCTTAACAGCATAGTTGGGGAAGCGAGCTATGACTGGACGTGGTCGGGCTCCTTCAGCGCGTGGCGCCCCTATCCGATGTACCCTTTCCACATGCACTGGGCCTATGGAGGATGGAAGTCCGAGGGTTTGAGGCAGCCACGTGGCCACCAGGTCTGCCAACTCAGCATCACGGACTGACTCCGGCACCCCAATAAGCCGCAGGTTATTTCGGCGGCTGCGATTCTCTGCCTCCTCAGCCCGATCGTCCAGCTGCTGAATTTTTGTTTCCAAGGCCGCCAGACGTCCGTCCGTTGTTTCTGCCCGGTCTTCCTGCGCCGAGATCCGTTCTTCTGCTTGCTGGAGGCGCGCAGCATGACCCGCAATGCTGTCTTTCACTTCTTCCAGCACTGCATGCAGTTTGGACAATTTTTCATCCAAAAGTTTTGAGAAGTGGCAGACTGAAACCTGCATGTCTGCATTGTGCTGGGCCGTACCTGCTGCGATCGGGCTGGGGGCCACCATTTTCAGGGGCTTAGCAGACCTCTCTTTGCCAGGCCTCGGGGTCCTTATCGGCATACCGGCCGGCCGCAGCGAATCCGCTCTTCTCCGAGACGCCCCAGAGAAGCAGGAGAAAACCCGATGCCGGATGGAGCAAATGAATGGCGATTTGTGCCGACTGTAAGCTAGTTCGGGGATGTTTTCTTAGGTTTAGAGCGGAGCTCGGCTCACCGGCGTCTGATCAGCACGCGAGCATCACATGACCTCGTTGCTATTTCCTATACCTGGGGTTGTTTTTACCTTTGTATTGTGTGATACATTGAGTAGCAAATGCATACATCATTCTTAATTTACTAAATACATAATGGATAGTTTCTGGTGGTAACTACTTACAAAAGCAATAATTGTGCTGAAGTGTTAAATAAATTTGATCAGAAATATGTACTGTTTGTTCATAAGATCATGACAGTAGGCAAGACTGAGGTGAGGGAGAAAGACTTCTGGGTAGAAATTTACAGGTATCCATTGTCCCAAACAGTCTGTCTTGTCAGGTATTCTTTCATTGGGAAACAATCATCCATGTCTGACTGTGTGATCCTTCTCCCCAGTATGTCTCCTTTATAAAATGTTCCCTAATACAATCTGTTGGTATACACTACTGCTGCCCAATTCAGGAAAAAAAAATTTGATTCGATTCAGCCTATTCAATTGATTTTTTTTGATTCGATTTTCCTGCCCAATTGGGTGTTTTTTTTCAAACATCTTGGTGGGTTTATTTTATAATCACAAAAAATAGTGTAGAATACCACTTATATGAAACAATACACATCAGTATTGTTAGCCCCTTACAATTTAGGGCTTACTATACGGCCTCAGAGATGGAGCCTACGCACAGCAATACAATCACAAGCTGAGATGATCCGCGTAGTTGTGATACTCCTGCTCCAATCATTGGCCAATAAATACTTTTTTTATGCTTTTTTTAAATATAGTGTTTTATTTTAAACCTTATTTTTAAACTTATTTTAAAACCTCAGTTAGTTCATGTCCGTCTGAACTAACTGAGGTTTTAAAATAAGACTCCCACAGTGAAGACTACTAAACAACAAGATAAGTTTTGTGGTCTGGTTTTTCAAAATTGGGACAATATGCACAGTACTTGCTGAAGAATCTTCAGAATTGATTGGTGAAGGGTTTATATTAGCTCTAAGATAAACACTATATTTAAAAAAAGCATAAAAAAAGTATTTATTGGCCAATGATTGGAGCAGGAGTATCACAACTACACGGATCATCTCAGCTTGTGATTGTATTGCTGTGCGTAGGCTCCATCTCTGAGGCCGTATAGTAAGCCCTAAATTGTAAGGGGCTAACAATACTGATGTGTATTGTTTCATATAAGTGGTATTTTACACTATTTTTTGTGATTGTGACATATACCGCTGGATTGTATGATTTTGGGTTTATTTTATAGCCTCTTTGCCCCCTTTGCCTTCTCCTACCTACACTGGTCCTGTGGTGTAAACAAAATAAACAACCAAAAAATACTTTTCCTCTCTCTGTTAAATCCTAGCTTACGTTCGCTGTCTAACACCAGCTCTGGAAGGATACACATTTCAAATCTGACATATTGTAATAACAAAACAGAAAATAAAATTATTTTTCCTACCTTTTGTTGTCTGGTCATTTTTCAAATCATGTTGGTCCCATGTTGGTCTGGTTGTCTTCTGATCAAGCTCTCCTTCTTTCTTCTTTCTCCATGTTAACCATCCATCTTCCATCTCTGTCCTCCCCTTTTGTTTCCCTTTCCTCCCCTGGAGGTCTGGCATTTTTCCTTTTGTTCATCTCCATCCCCCCGCAGCTGCAGCAATGGACCCCATCATCCACAGATCCACTATCTCTCCTTTTCTCTCCTTTCATCCAGCAACTCTCTTCTGTGTCCCTGTCCCTATTCTCCTCTCTAGTAGTATCCCCCTTGTGTCCCTGTTCCTATGCTCCCTCCATGCCCAGCATCTTATGTTTCATGTCTCTCCCCATATCCAGCTTCTTCTTTTTCTCTTCCTTACCTCCTGTATCCCCTTCCCCAGGTGCAGGCTTTCTCCTACTATGTCTCCTGCCATCCTAAACCCTGCCCACCTACTTTGGAGCAGTATCTGTCCCTCTTGTACCCTTCCCCTTGTGGTCTTGCATTTCTCTCTCTCCCTCTCTCCATTAGTCCAGCACCTCTCCTCTGCTTTCCTCCCCCTTTTTTTGGTTTGGTCTCTCTCTTCCCTTCACCCCACGTCTAGTATCTCCCTTCCCTCTCTTACTCCTTCCTCCTCCTCCCTCTGCACAGGCCTGCCTCCTGCCGCTTAGGCACTCTTCCTCCTCCTCCCTCTACATAGGCCTGCCTTTTCCCCATGAAGGCCTGCCCCCCTGCCCCCAAGGCCTGTTCCCCCCCCAGCTTCCCCGCGTTTACCTTAAGCTAATAAGGCAGCCTGCAGGATCGCTGGTGCTATAGCGATCCCTGCGGCTGCCGTCATCCTCAGCAGCACGTTTCCTCTGCCGCGATCCTGACCTTGATGTCAGACGAGGGGCGGGACCGTAGCAGAAAGAACATGCCGCTGAAGATGATGGGCAGCTGCAGGGATCACTATAGCACCAGCAATCCTGCAGGCTGCCATATTAGCTTAAGCCGGTAAGAGTGAGGAAGCTGTGGAAACATTCAGGCCTTTACGACTGACCCTCCGCCTTCAAGCAGGAGTGGCAGTGGACGGCCAGCAAGAAGCAGTGCTGCCGCACCTATTGTAGGAAAGCACAGGGGGGAGGGTTGGCCATCGAATTGGGAGGCCGATTTTTCTTAAAATTGAATCGATTCGAATCAATTCACCTGATTCAAATCGGTGAATCGATTTGAATCGTGAATCAGGCAGCACTAGTATACACCAGTTGTCACTCACTTCCTATGTGAGATTCTTCCCCAAACATACTGCTATGTACTTCCCCCTCCGTATTTGCGGTTTTGCTGTCCGCGGTTTTGGTTATTCATGGTTTTTCGATCAAAGGCCCCACCCCCAAATTTATGTCACAGGAAATCGCTGCTCCTGGCGTTGCACAGAGAAAATTGATCTTCCCAGCTGCACTTTCTTCACTGTAACAGGTCCGGTTATTCATGGTTTTGTGTCTGTTTTTTGTTTTTGTTTTTTAGAAAAACCGCGGATAACATACGAAAAGTTATTCACAGTTTTTCTCTATTCGCTGCCTTGCCATTCCCCTATCATTGCGAATGCAGAAGGGGAAGTGTGTAGGAAATTGTTGTTATTAATGATATAATTAACTGGTTTTGTCTTTTTTGTTGTTGTTATGTTTAGGAAGTTATCAAATTCTGGCTTGGCAAAGGAGTTGATGGATTAAGAGTTGATACTACGAAATTTCTACTAGAATCAGAAACTCTTAGAGATGAGACTCAAGTAAATAAATCACAAAGCCCGGTAAGTTTAATTCCACTACCTGTGAATATTTTGTTACTACAGATAATAATGCAATTATTTAAAATTGCATTGGTTTTTAAAATGACAAAATAAAGAACCATATACAGTAAATACTGATGACAACAATTTTGTATTAGAATAATGGTTCCCAGGTTTATTCTCAAAGAGCCCCAGTCCAATTTGGGTGGACTGATTAGAAGAGAACTGAGTTGGGGGGGAGGCACCGATGTAAAAGTTGGCTGAAGGCTCCACAGTCCCTTAGCCAGCTCTCATAATAACCTCTGTTCAACCTGCGTGTTACACTACCTCCAACCTATTTTGCTCTGCTGCATTCATCTGCATCTGCATTCAGCTGCATCTCAGGCAGTTGTGTAGCGAGACGTTTGTGCCTGGTATGGAGGTACCCCACATTGCTGCACTGTGCCCCCCCCCCCCTTGGCATTGCCACACTGTGCCTCCATACCTCTTCAAATCGTCACTGATAGCTGGCCTCAGTCTTCCCCCTGACATCACTTCCTGGTCCCACAAACAAGAATTGATGTCAGAGGGAGGGCTGAGGCCAGGGCAGGATTAACCAATAGGCCAAGGAGGCACGTGCCTAGGGCCTGAAATGGTCAGGGAGGCCCGATGAAGGAGGGCATCAACATTGTTTTTTCCAAGCAGCGATGGGCCCCTCCAGCATCGATCGGCAATGCGGGTTCCCCCCCCCCCAATCAGCAACGCGGGCCCCACCCCGATCGGCAACGCGCCCCCCCCCATCGACGGAAAGTAAGACAAACAAGCAACGCGGGTAAGAAAGGCAATGGGAACTGTAATTGTGCAAGAGGTGCTGCTTGCCCAAAGCTTCCCTCTGACGCAGCTTCCTGTTTCCGCCTGGGTGCATGGTGGGGTGGGGCAGGGCAGGGGGCCCAGTGTACTTGTGTGCCTAGCGGCCTTCGATGAATTAATCCTGCCCTGGCTGAGGCTAGTGCAAGCAACAGGTTGGAGGTGCTGCTTACTGCTGGTGAAGACTCTGCCAAAACTGTGCCAAGGGTGCTCCATCCCCCTGCCTCCCTCCTTACTATCAGAACCAAAAGGTTGACCTTAAAGGGCAAATTCTATAAGAAATGCCCAAAAGTTAGGCGCTGATAGCAATTCGAGTAAAATTGGGTTTTGTTTAGGGAATCGCGCTGAGCGGCACCTATTTTGGAGGCAACCATTAAATAGGCCAGATCTAGGCACAACTAAAAGTTAGGCGCCCATGCGAGCGAGCTTAAGAGCAATGATTCTGTAAGAAGGAGCCTAACACGTAGCCACATCCACGCCTAACATGCATAGCCTAAATTTTTGGTGTCGGGTCAAAAGCGGGCCGGGACAAAGGCGCGCCCAGACAATTGAGCGCAGCGTGGGGGTGCGCACCACAGAAAATTACTGTTTTTAGGGCTCTGACGGGGGGCGTGGGGGGGGAACCCCCCCACTTTACTTAATAGAGATCGCGCCGCGTTGTGGGGGGCTTGGGGGGTTGTAACCCCCACATTTTACTGTAAACTTAACTTTTTCCCTAAAAACAGGGAAAAAGTGAAGTTTTCAGTAAAATGTGGGGGGTTACAACCCCCCCAAACCCCCCACAACGCCCCCACAACGCGGCGTGATCTCTATTAAGTAAAGTGGGGGGGTTCCCCCCCACACATCCCCGTCGGAGCCCTAAAATCAGTAATTTTCTGCGGTGCGCACCCCCGCGCTGCGCTCAATTGTCTGGGCGCGCCTTTGTCCCGGCGCGCTTTTGACCTGACACCGATTAAAAAGCTTAATTGGATTTGTTCTTCAATTTAGATAGGCGCCTAACTAGTTGGGCGTCTCCGAAATAGGTGCCTAATTGTAGGCGCTGGTTACAGAATTTGGGTCTAAGTGCTCCATAGAAATAAAAATTGGATAAAACCAAAGACACTGTAGAGAAGATGATCAAGATGCAGGCTTTATTAAAAGTTCAATCTAGGACCCAAACCATTGGGGACTTTGGACCCTACATGGTCTGTGTTTCGACAAAAACTGTCTTCCTCAGGGGTCCTTAAAGGTCCTGGCTCAGAAACTCATGGATCAGAGGCAACTCTTTGCAAAACTCTGCGCTCTTAGAATCAGTGAATGGCGCTTGATTGGTGCATGTTCTGTAAAGCAAAATAGACACCTATTTTTCTATAGAATGCTAGTGTAACCAGGTAGATGTGTCCTTAGGCACAAACATTTGTGCAAGCCATAGATCTCAGGGCAGCCATTCAGTGAGTGGCTCAGCACCGGGCAGGAGCGAGGAAAGCATTCTCATGCTCGGTACACCGCTGGGCTGCGAGAACTCGAGGCGGCCATTTAGGGAGGGGCTCAGCGCAGGACAGGAGCGTGGAAAGCTCTCTTGCCTGGTATACTCTGGACCACAAGGGATTCAAAAGATACATAGGGAAGGGAGGGATCACTTCTGTCTTGGCCACCCCACCATGCCATATGACAGGCCCGGCGGAGGCCTGCAACAAGTCTGGGAGGGGGGCAGGTGGGCGATGACCTGAATATAAACCGAGCCCCCCATTTTTGGGCCCAAAAATCTTGGTTTATATTCAAGTATATACGGTACCTTATCGTTCAAGCATGTGGCTCCCCCCCAGTCCATATTCTTTTTTATGTCCTGAGCCTGGGTAGAAAGGCAGAGTAGCAGAAATAAATCAGAAATACAATAGGGCTGTCCCAGAAGTCTCCAGAAGTCACCATTGGCCACCGGGCCTTGCATTGAAGAACACTGCTCCCACCACGTGCCCAGCGATAGAATTATCTCCATAATGTAGAAATTTTGCACAACTTTTACATTTCACTGTTATACAGAGTTATCCTGGGAGTACTATATATACTGAAAGGGAATTTTCACAGTGCCTGTATTATACTTTTTACCTTCAAGGTCTCCATTGATTTTCAAGATGAAAGTACAAGGTACTTTTCCTTTGGAAAATCCCCATGGAAAATGTACCTATTAATGTTTGTGCCGCTACAGGAAATGTGGGGTGAAGATCAAGATGGCTGCCGAATCTCTAAGCTGAGCGTCACGCGCTGGTGAGCTCTTCACTTACTTTGATTCCGCGTTGAATTTTCGGCAGAATGCCCAAGTGGAGGGGTCGGAGCACGGCTGGGGTCTCGCGGAGCTCCGTCGGACCCAGTTTGGGAAACATTGAGGAGCTGTTTCGCCGCATGCAGAGTTCCCTGCAGTCGGAGGCGTTCCCGCTAGAGACGCCCCGAACGGGCAGAACGGAGGCGATCTCTCAGGGACTTGAGACCACGCTAAGCCCCGACACAAGGGCTCCGCCCCCACGCCCTCAGGTTACCAGCTCCCCGCGGGAGGGGGAACTCTCCAAAGAGGGAGTATCTTCAGCCCTGGAGGCCGTTGTCAATCATGGAGGGAGCAGGGATCCAGACTCTCCACATTTTCAAGAGAGTCTGTTTGAAGAAACAGAGGAGTCGACAGCAGAGGAGAACGGACAGATCCATGAGAGTGCTCAACAGGCAGTTTCACCAGAGGGAGAAGAGTCTGCAGCCTATTCTTTTCATCTTCAGAGACCCCAAGAGGTAACACTTGAAACTATCTGGGACCTGGTTGCTAATATTCCTAATTTGTTAAAACCTCAATTAAATCAAATAGAAGGGGAAATAAAACATCATGATAAAGAAATAAAAGAAGTAAAAAGGAAACAACAGAGCTTAGAAAAGAGATTGTCAGCATTAACCAGGAGTCAATTAAGACCAAACAAATTTATGAAACAATAATTAAGGACAATACCAATCTTAGAAGAAAGTTAGAATCCTTGGAAAACTTTTCCCGTGGAAATAATTTAAGATTGGTAAATTTCCCTAAGGTCTTGATGATTACACCTCGGGAGATGCTGAAAAGATATTTGATGGAAATTTTGAGTTTGTCTGAAAATATGATACCACCATTTACACAAGTTTACTGTCTTCCTACTAATCAACGGAAACAACAGCAAGAGGTTGAACAGGAAAATTTGGATGTGTCCACTATATTGGAATCCTCGAATACTGAAAAGGCAGTCCCATCAACCTTATTATTAACAGTGCCATTGGCCCCAGACAAAAACTGGTTATTGAGACTTTTCTTTAAAAATAAAATGAAAACCTTTTTAGGAATGCAGATACAAATGTATCCTGATCTTGCCAGAGAAACCCAGAGGCGTCGTAAAGAATTTCTACTATTAAAGCCAGGGGTGTTGGCAGTGGCGTACCTAGGGTATGTGGCACCCGGGGCCCATCATTTTTTGACACCCCCCCCCCCCCCTCATGTAAAATTTTTTTTTTTTTTTTTTTTGCAATAACCATGAAATGGAATAAATGGTCAGAATAGAAACAGGCAGTGAAAATTTTCTTTTTTTTTTTTTTTTCCAAAGTATTTTTATTGAGAATGGCAAAAGGTCCAGACAAGCAACCATGGTCTGTACAGAAACTTATACATTATCAAAAAGAACACAGAATGAGAGTAACAGCAACAACAAGCATGAACAAGCCTCTCCCAAGAGAAAATTGCCAATGAGAGGCATAGCAATACACAACAAAAGGCCAAAACTTGGGGCAAGCAAACAAATCCCACCCCAGAACCCACAAGAATAATAAGCCGGACTAGACCCTCAGCCATATTTTATAATGAAAAAAACCCCCACAAGCAACAACACCCAGACCGCTCACCAGACACACCAATCCGCACAACAAGCACCCAAGAAACACCCAGCCACCACCCAGACAAAACTACCAGACACACCTACCCCACCAAGCCCAGACCCAACCCCCCCTCCCCAGAGAGTGCAAGCGCAAAGTGGACCGTGAAAAGGGCAGCTGCAGAAGTGGAAAGCCCCAGATAAGTAGGTTAGCTAAAGAAAGCCCACAGATAGAAGAAATCAGGATAACAGAAGTTCCAACAAATGCTCCCACAGAAAATTTTCTTTTATTGAACCTCATTTATGTAACCATTATTCCAAACATAACATAACATAAATTATGTCTGAATTGTCATGACATCAGAAGTACATATGGAGTAGTTGCAGGTGATGCTTGGGACAGTTCTGATTATGTTAGTTTGGTTTTATGTGTTTTTTTTAATAGAAGGGTTTTTATTTCTTTTTTTAAGGTTTTGTAGTTTGTGGTCGAGGTCAATAGGTTGTAGAGTTGGGGGTCAAGTGTTGCAGCTCGAATGGCTAGGAGGTTGTCGAACAGTTTTTTTCTTTTGACGTTTTTGGTTGGAGGGTGTGTGAATGGTGCGTGAGTTCTCCTATGTCTGTTTGAAGTGGATTGAATTATTTAGCTGAAGAAATTAGTTACCCCCCCCCCCATTCCACACACATTAATTCTCTTCCATTTTTGTTCCCATTATAAAAAAACACTGATAAGTTCCCAGGAAAAAAATACATTAAAATAAGAAGTGAAAACAAAGGCCCCTACAGATGAGAACATAACATAAGAATAGCCTAACTGGGTCACACCAATGGTCCATCATGCCCAGTAGCCCATTCTCATGGTAGCCAATAGTGCTGCCCGATTCAGAGAAAAATATTTCATTCGATCCGATTCACCCTGTTGAATCGATTTTTCGATTAGATTCACTGTTAATGACACCGCTTTTTAAGTTTAAACAAAGTATAACAATAAATTTCACAACAACAATAAATTTCACAAAGTACTTAAAAAAAAAAAAATCACATTTTTCCATTAAAGCAGTTCTGGAGACATTTGCTTGAACAGTCTTTTTTCCCAGTCCATAAGCAAGCAATATGAAAAAGATTTCCTTAATTATCTACTCAAACATTTTTGCTATTTACTTTCATTGTACCTATACTATTATTCAGTAGAAAAAATGGACTTAACTGTGCAGGAAATGAATCTCCTCATACACCCACCATATAGTGCAAAAATGTGCAAAGGTCTGTTTTTTTCTTTCGATCACTACATAGCCTAATGCCACACAAGCAGCGCTGTTACAAACATATTCTGAAGGTCAATGCTAAGGTTGACAAAGTTTCCTTCCTTGGACCAGAAGGAGATACTGACAAACCACTGGAAGAGATTCTAAAACAACTACCCAGAAATAACACCCAAAGACCCACTCAGTGTGTGAACCAGTTGAGTGGAGTGGACTAACTGGGGGTGGAAATGGGCCCAGAGTTTGCTCAGCAGAATTTCCCAGACTACCTCTTCCTCTCAACACACTGACATGCTACCACCACCACCAACACTAGGAACACCTCACCGAGTATGCCAGCAATGCTTATAAACTTTATAAAACACATTATTATATTTTCTTATAAAGCATATATTTTAACTGAACTCAGCCTTGCCATTCACAAAAATAGAAAAGTTCCCATTTCAAGCTGTCTCATGTACACTTTTCAAATCTAACATATTGTAATCACAAAACAGAAAATAAAATTATTTTTCCTACCTTTTGTTCTCTGATCAATATTCAAATCTTGTTGGTCCCAGGCTCTTGTTGTCTTGCTTGCCAGGGTCTCCTTTCTCCGTGCTAACCATCCGTCTGCCATCTCTGTTCTCCCCTTCCGTTTCCCTTCCCTCTCCCGGAGATCTGGCATCTTTCCTTTTTTTTGTCTCCATCCACAGATTCACCTTTTCTCAACTCCCCACCACCCCAGGATCCACCATCTCTCCCTTTCTGTTCCCAACTATCCTCCTATCCAGTATCTCTATCCCCCCTCCACACCATCCCCTGTTTCCAAGTTCTCTCCCTTTCTGTTCCTTCCCTCCCTAAATCCCATTATGCACCATCTCTCTCCCACTCCTCTGTTTTTAGACCCATTATTTCTAACCCCCAAAGTCTGGCATATGCATGTATCTTTGAACCCCCCCTTCCCTCTCTCCCTCTGTGTACTTTTACACCAGGACCCCCCTCCCCCGAAGGTCTGTCCCCCCTCCGAAGGGCTACACCCCACCCCTGAAGACCTGCACCCCCCGAAGGACTTTACCTCCCACCCGAAGGTCTGTCCCCCTCTGAAGGCCTAAACCCCACCCCTGAAGGACTGCACCCCCCCCCCCGAAGGCCTGCACTCCCTTGAAGGTCTGCACCCCCCCGAAGGCCTGTCCCCCCCTTGAAGGCCTGTCCCACCCCCTTGTAGGCCTGTCCCCCCTTTAAGGCCTGCCTGCCTGCCTTTCCCCCCCTTGAAGGCCTGTCTCCCCCTTGAAGGCCTGCACCCCCCTTGAAGGCCTGCACCCCCCCTTGAAGGCCTGCACCCCCCCTTGAAGGCCTGTCCCCCCCCCTTGTAGGCCTGTCCCCCCCTTGTAGGCCTGTCCCCCCCCCCTTGTAGGCCTGTCCCCCCCTTGAAGGCCTGCCTGCCTTTCCCCCCTTGAAGGCCTGCACCCCCCTTGAAGGCCTGCACCCCCCCTTGAAGGCCTGCACCCCCCCTTGAAGGCCTGTCCCCCCCCTTGTAGGCCTGTCCCCCCCCTTGTAGGCCTGTCCCCCCCCCTTGTAGGCCTGTCCCCCCCTTGAAGGCCTGCCTGCCTTTCCCCCCTTGAAGGCCTGCACCCCCTTGAAGGTCTGCACCCCCCCAAAGGCCTACACCCCCCCCCCCGAAGGTCTGCACCCCCCTGAAGGCCTGCCTGCCCCCCTTGAAGGCCTGCACCCCTTGAATGTCTGCACCCCCCCCCGAAGGCCTGTCCCCCCTTGAAGGCCTGCCTGCCTGCCTGTCACCCCCCTCCCCCTTGAAAGCCTGCTTGCCTGCCCGCCCGCCCCACCCTGAAGGCCTGATGCCCCGACCCACCCCGAAGGACCGCTCGCCCCCCTGGCCTCCCCGCACCACCTATGAACAGCCGCAGCAGGATCGCGAAGTCAGCGTCGGGTACCAGCCCTAAGGGGGTGTTCCCGGCCTTGCCGTTCAGTCCCCCGCCACCCCCGAAGGACCGCTCGCCCCCCTGGCCTCCCCGCACCACCTATGAACAGCCGCAGCAGGATCGCGAAGTCAGCGTCAGCGATCCCTGCTGCTTCCTGCGCCACGGTCCCGCCCCTCCTCTGACGTCAGAGGAGGGGCGGGATCGCGTCGTAGGAAGCAGCGCAGGGATGCTGACGCTGACTTCGCGATCCTGCTGCGGCTGTTCATAGGTGGTGCGGGGAGGCCAGGGGGGCGAGCGGTCCTTCGGGGGTGGCGGGGGACTGAACGGCAAGGCCGGGAACACCCCCTTAGGGCTGGTACCCGGGGCGGCCCGCCCCCCCCGCCCCCCCCCTAGGTACGCCACTGGGTGTTGGCCCTTGGGGCAACCTTTTATTTACGTCATCCATGTAAATGCATAGTGTATTATTCTTCTCAGAAATTTGTCTTTTTTGATCCTTCACAGCTGGTGACCTTCCTGTCGCTGTCTCGCTTGGAAAAAGAAAAGGACAATAAGATCTAGCCCTAGATGAGTTATTAGGGAACTTTGAGCTCAGCTTAGATTAATCTCAGCATTATTTGTTTTTCTTTCTTAATTTAAACTGTCCTTTGTACATCTTTGATCTTCAAAGTGGACTTGAGTTAAAATTTAAGTAACGTTTGTGCCTACTTTCTTCTGAGTTTTTTCCAGCAAAACACCACAGATGTAAGTCTGAAAATAGAAAGCTATGTGTAATTGCAGCCTCTGCTCTAATCACACCCCTAAGACTGCCTTGTGCAGTTTTACCTGAGCACGGGCTGGGCTGTTTTAAAATATCCTCTTTCTGGGAATGAAATCTGTTTTACTTGTAGAAATGGGCTATTTTAAAATTGACTGCTACTTGTCAAGATTATAGGCCATTCCTTCAATCTTGCCTATTTTTCCCAGGAAAATATTGTACGTTGCTCCTCACATTCATGAGTGTGCTTTAGAAAGTCTATAGTAACTTGTTTTTCATTCTTAAAGGACAAAATTACAGCCTATTCGGAGCTTTTCCATGACTTTACCACCACCCAAGTTGGAATGCATGACATGGTTCGTGGCTTCCGACAGATCATGAATGAGTATAGCAGAGAACCTGGCAGATACAGGTAACCAAACATGCTTTTTTTTTCCAGAGCATTCTGGATGGGGGTTTTTTTTTTCACCTTGTATGCATATGTTTGAATTTTTTTTTCTCTTATTGAGACACCATTGCATATCTAATTTATAAGGAAAGGGATTTTGGATGTAGCTCATATCTTTTTCAGTTGTAAATTGAGTAGTTATATTTGGGTACCGTAGGTATTTTCTGTCCCTGAAGGGCTTTCAATCTAAGATTGTGCCTGAGATAATAGAAGGATAATTGACATGCCCAAGATTGCAAGGAACTGCAGTAGGATTTAAACTGAAATTCCATGGTTTTCAGCCCACTGCTTTAACCATAAATATGGATAAAAAACATGTTTACATGTATAAATATGTTTTAAATTGCTTTGATCCCGGTTTATGAAGACATGTTAAACATCAATGAGCCAAAATATTATTTCTTTTATTTAGAATTAACAGAATTCAATGAAGTATAAATGTAAAACATAAAATAACATAAAAACATAACAAAAAAATTAAAATTAACACAAATACAAATCAAGCCTAAAATACAATAGTAACATCATAAACATATTATTAATCAATCCACAAACACCAACTACACAGTAAGAAATCGTCATAAGCCTATTTAGAGAAGGCTACTGGAAACAGCCATACTTTGAACCAATATACTCGTAACTTCCTTCAGAATGGTGCCCCACAGTTAGCGGACAACACATAAAAAACACACCTCTGATATCTGTATACTTAGCTTCTGCAGAAGTGGAGTGAGAGAAAGAAGAAGGGAGAATGGTGGAAAGTAGAGAAATGTAAAGGAGGAAGGGTGGAAGAAGGGATAAGGGAAAGAGGCAAAGATTCAGGGATTTATGGAGGGTGAAGGATTGGAGGAGAGAGAAGCAAGGGTTGTGCCCGAGAATAAACAAGAGATTGTTGGAAGACGTTAGAATCTATTCTGGAAATTAAAGGACAGATTTTTCTTTCAGGTGTGTGGTGCAGTAGTTAGAGCTACAGCCTCAGCACCCTGAGGTTGTGGGTTCAAATCCCATGCTACTCCTGGTGACCCTGGGTAGGTCACTTAATCCCCCATTGTCTTAGATACATTAGATAGAGAATGAGCCTACCAGGACAGATAGGAAAAAATGATTGAGTACCTGAATGTAAACCACTTAAGCTATAAGTGGTATATAAATACATAAAAATAAAAAGGTTATAGGAGTGACCATATTGCAGTGTCCAGAAAACCAAAGACAAGATTTTAAAGGAAATGTTGTGGACACCCTACAGCTAACATTAATCTTTCAAAACGGGACTAATATGAACAAAGTACTTATTCTGTTAAGCCCCTTCTGGATTCCATACGCTAGATGTTCAATCCCAACCCGCAATCTGGGAGTTGCAAAAATCCAACATTTTTTTGAGCACATGCTCCTCCCCCTTAGACTGAGAGCTAGAAACATATCCAGTTTCAATATTTGCAAGCATTCCATGCAGAAGTCTTTTGCAGCTGCTCTGCTTCTTTTCTTTTTTTTTTCGCTAAAGTTCGTTTGGTGGCTTCAGTGCCTTGAGATCCCTTCTGGTGGATCTGTGGAGCTAGCCTGCTGTTTCCCACCCTTCTTATACTCGGGGTTCCTTCCCCTGGGAGTTTGTTTGCCTGCTAACCTTTTCACAGGTTTTAAGCGCAAGCTGTGTACGTCTGGAGTAAAACCCTGGGGTTCAAGGTGCATGCTGCTTTTCCTTCCGCTGACCGCATGGACGAGGATCTGTGTGTGTGGGTGGGGCAGAGGTTATAGTCAGTGTCCGGCCGACTAGCAGTCTGAAGATTTCAATCCTGGTCCATTTGGAGCTGTTTCTGAGGCAGAAAACCCTTTTCCTCCATTTTAATGCTGTTTAAAACTGCTGGCAGTCTGGCACTGCATAAAAGTGAGTAAACCTCCATTATTTCCTATGAGAACTTTGGGGGTGGCTTTTAAAATGATTTTAAAGTCATTTTTCACAATTTCTGAGGGTAGGGTTCAGGTTCCTCACCTCCCCAGATCCCAAATCGCTATTTTTTATTTTTGGGGTTTGTTTATTTTTGCCATTTTTGACGCAAATTTGCTGGCGGTGGCCATCTTAGATTTTAAACAATCTTTTTTTCAAAGTTTTATTTCTGCCTCAACCCCTTGATTTGCTTAAAAATTGTTTGGGATGGACTCCCCAGCCCCTATTCTATGAATGTGTGCTTTGATTGTGCCTGATTGGTGCTGGATCAGCGACTGTGTACCGAGTGCTGTAGCTCTCTGAAGGAGGGGATGGGAGATTTGGACTTCACCTAGGGAGCCGGCCTGGGTTTGTGACTTCGGGAAAAATTCTCACTCAGAGGTCATTCAGGAGTCTGGCGCAAAACGTCTGTGTTCTGAGACTGGGGACTTTTTTGGCACGGTACATGTGCTTCAACAGAGCCCTACCATGGTTGCAGGGTAAGACATTTCACCAGATTTTATTTGGATTCTCTGGAAAGCGTATTCTTCAGACCCTTCTCGTTTGATGCAGCCGGCGGATGCATCGAGTCTTTTTCAGCCTGTTGTGCTGGAAGCAGAGCGTCCTGTTCGGGAGTCCTCTTGTCCGACTGTGGCAGATCTTGATTGCAGTAGTTGCCATTCAAATATTATATCTCTTCTGTCTCCTGACACTGCTTCTATTTGGACATGGTTGATACTTTTGCTGGGACTAGTCACCTCATCTGCCCTGAGAGTCTGGATTTGGGTGCTGATCCTTCTATCTGCAGACTTTTTAAGCGAGGTTCTGTCCACCTTTTTATTGCAGCTGTTCTGAAAGAGCTCAATTTGGATTCTTCATCTTCCATTTTTCAGGCTTCGGTCAGGGACCGTTTTCATGTGCCTTTTTCTATCCCATCCACAGCTCCTTGGTCTGGTTACAGAACTATGTGATACCCCAGACAGCTCTTTCCAACCTTCTAAAGCTATGTCTAAGCTTTATCCCCTGGTTCCTGATTTTCAGCAGGTTTTTGAACAACCTAAGGTAGATTCTGCCGTGGTGCAGGTTATCCAGCAAACAGCTCTCCCTAGTGATGGGGGAGTGATGCTTCAAATTTCAAGTTTATTTAAAATTTCTTATACCGCCCAAACAGCCTTCTAGGCGGTGTACAAATTTAGCTAAAATACAATTTTGAAGTGACAATACGTCACCAAACTATAACTATAAAAACTTAAGGACTCTCAGGATCACAGGGTGGATATTATGTTGGAAAAAAAAGAACTTTATCATTTTCTTTGCAATGTTGGCAACTTCATCTTTTATTTCCAGCATTATAGTTTTCAGTTCTGCTATAATGCCTGCGTTGTGCCATATATACAAAATGGAAAGAGCAATTGCCATACAAAAAGGGAATTATAATAATTTAAAGAAGATTTGGGGGCCATTGACAACTTATTGTAATGATTAGATGCCTTTTTACATTGAAAGTATAATTATAATTATGGGAGGGGGGTGGTATATCTACTATAATAAAATGCTAAGTGCGCATGCGCACTCTTACCCCGTGCTTCCCTGATCCCTGATCTGTCGGGCTGTGGCAGGTAAGAGTACACATGCGCGTCTCTCTCTCTCTCTCGCAGTGGGCTTGCCGGCTCTGGAACACTTGCAATTACCTGACAAAGTTCATTTTTTAGCTCAAATCCGCCGCCGCGGCTCCTCTCTCAAACCGCACCAGCGTCGGAGAAGACTTCCAACTCAGACAGGGATCGAGAGAGGAGCTGGTGAGAGTGAGATCTAGAAGGCCTTGAGCATACGCAAATACTCAAGGCCCAGCAGCAGCCCAGCAGAAAACCGGTGGCAGGCACTTTCTAACACCGGCGGTGCACGGGTAAGGACAGGGCTGGTCAGTGGAGGGTGGGAGGAGGCGATAGCAGCGCCTGTGGCCTTCGGGGGGAGCATGGGAGTCGGGGTGAGCCGGCAGGAGTGGAACAGCACCTGAGAGTCCCAACGGAGGGGGGTTAGTGGCATCCGGGAGGGGGGGGCAGCGTCTAGGAGCAGCTATGCACATGAATGGCAGGGCCAACAGTGCCTATCTGGGCTCAGTGGCGGCTTGATTACAGCCAGCACCCTGGAGCCGGGGCGCACCATCACCACCCGCACAACCCGCAGTGACATGAGCGCCCTGCAGTACAGCCCCCTCTCCAGTTCCCAGAGCTACGTGAGAGGCAGCGAACAGCAGCAGAGGCCTCTCCAAGAGAACTGGAGGAGCCGCATGGATAGGTCCGTGGCAGAGGCAGCAGTGGAGGCATCGCTAATGGTAATTAAGTTTTTGGGATGTGAAATGAAAATTGTTCGAGTTTACATTAATTCTTATGGGTAAAGTTGCTTTGATATACGAGTGCTTTGGATTACGAGCATGCTTCTGGAATGAATTATGCTCGTAAACCAAGGTACCACTGTATTTGATTACCCCAAGAGTGAACAAAAATAAGTTTCCTACCTGTGAGTTTCATAAGAGGTTTGATAAGAACAAGCAATTTTTATTGGTGTCACTTGATGTGGCTGCAGCATTTGAAACTGTGAATCATTCAGTACTTATGGATAGGTTACGTACGTGTGGAATTTCTGGAACTATATTAAAATGGTTCCTTTTGTTCTTTAGTAATAGGAGCTTTTGTGTGTTAGGTGAGAACATAAGAACATAAGAACATAAGCAGTGCCTCTGCCGGGTCAGACCAGAGGTCCATCCCGCCCAGCAGTCCGCCCCCGCGGCGGCCCAACAGGTCATGACCTGCCTTAATCACCAGAAGGGGCCCCCTTGCCCCCTAGGTTTCTCATCGAAGTCCTATCTTCCCATTAATGTCCTAACCCTCCGGCCTTGCACCTGCATGAGGGTAGATCAAAATTTTTTCCTTTGGACCTTTGAGTACCTCAAGGCTCTTCTCTCTAAAAGCAATGCTATTCAACCTGTTTATAACCCTGATTGGTACATTACTTTCAAATCTTGGAGCACAGTATCGATTATATGCTGATGATCTGCGGTTCTTTTTTGAATTTCCAGTTGATTATATCCAAGGTTCTCATCTTGTATAGATGCAATTATGACTTGGATGTCTATGAATTGCTTTCATTTAAATCAGGGGTGTCAAAGTCCCTCCTCGAGGGCTGCAATCCAGTCGGGTTTTCAGGATTTCCCCAATGAATATGCATGAGATCTATTTGCATGCATTGCTTTCATTGTATGCTAATAGATCTCATGCATATTCATTGCAGAAATCCTGAAAACCCGACTGGATTGCGGCCCTCGAGGAGGGACTTTGACACCCCTGATTTAAATGCTTCTAAAACAAGACTCTTGTGGTTATCATAATCTGGAATTTTAGATATTCCACCAGATTTTGTGTATGATGGAGGGACGATTCCATTACAGCAGGAGATCAAAAGTCTGGGGTTTTCACTAGACACCTCCTTACAGTTTCGTGGTCATATTGCATCAGTAATAAGGACAATGTTTTTTTAAGACTCATTTGGTATTGAAACTGCTTGGTTTGCTTTCATCAGTGAACTTTTGTCAATTGATGCAATGTTATATTTATATATTTATATTATTGTAATGTCCTTTTATGTAGTTTTCTGAAGAAGTCTTTATGGGCATTACAAATAGTGCAGAATGCTGCGGCAATGATGATTGATAGCATTTCACACAGGGAACATGTTACCCCTTTTTTGGCCGAATTACACTGGTTGCCAGTGGTTTGGAGGGTTCAATTTAAACTTTTGGTGTTAGTGTATAAGAACTCTGTTGCATGCCTTATATTCTGTCATTACCTTCTCCTTAAGTCACTTCATTGGCTCCCTATCTATTTCCAGATACAGTTCAAAGTCCTCTTGACCTACAAGTGTATTCGCTTCACAGCTCCTCCATATCTCTCCTTCCCCCTCCCCCCCAGGCACTCTTCTCATCAGATAAGCCTCTCTGTACCCTTCTCCTCTACAGCCAACTCTAGACTCCTTCCTTTCTATCTTGCTGCACCTAATGCCTGGAACAAACTGACTCGATACATCAAGCTCTGTCAATGACAGTATTCAAATCCAGACTCAAAGCTCACTTCTTTGAAGATGCTTTCAATTCCAAACTCCATCCCACTTTCTAAGCACCGATATCTTTCTTATCAGTCCCTCTGTAATTTCCCACCTGAGCACAGTGTATTGATTCACCACCTTGTCCAGTTTGCCTGTCTTGACTAGACTCTAAGCTCTTTTGAGCAGGGGCTATCTTTTCTGTGTTTTGATGTACAGCGCTGTGTATGTCTTGTAGCGCTATAGAAATAATTGGTAGTAGTAGCATATGTTTACATTTTTGGCCTTCCATAGCCATACCAAGACCACTGAATTTCTGCAGCTTTTTGAAATTACCAGTTACATGTATAGCCAATCTACATATATAAAAGCTATTTATACTTCTCCCTCCGTATTCGCGGCTTTGATTATTCACGGTTTTTAGCTTGCTGGCTCCTCCCCCCAAATTACATCAGCTTGCATAGAGAAATCGCTGATTCCAAGCTTTTGCAGAGAAAATCGCTGATTCCCAGAACTTTCTTCACCGTGTTTTGCCTCTCCTTCAGGAATAGGCCAGGCCTCCCACCATGTTATTTGCGGTTTCACTATATTCACGATGGTTTTTAATAGAAAACAGCAAATAACACATGAAAAATTTATTCATGGTTTTTCTGTATTTGCGGTTCTGTTAATCCCCTATCACAGCAAATACGCAGGGAGAAGTGTACATTTGTCAGTGCTTCTAAAATGAACTACACTGTTTGCCAGCCATTTATGAACCTGAGTCAGCCAAAGCCCCAAGATTCTCAATCTAATTTGCACCAAATTCTCAGAGGATCGATATATCTGTATATACTGTAGAACAGTGTTCTTCAACCTTTTTACACCTATGGACCGGCGGAAATAAAATAATTATTTTGTGGACCGGCAAACTAATAAGACTGAAATTTTTAAAAACCCCATTGCCGCCCCGTTCTTGCGAGCTCGGTCCCGTTAACCATCTGATCCCATCCGCACAAGCCTCAAATAGTTATGATTTTATATTGAACACATTTTATTAAAGTATAAAAAGAAACAATATTCTGTACAATTGTCATTTTATAAATATAAATAATACAGGGCAAGGATCAACAAAACCCCCGTCTCCCCTCCCCTTCACATATATCCCCTCTACTATCAAGAAAACTGAATAAGCCAAATTATTACAGAATGCTACACAAATATCATGCTAACAGAATACCGCAGTCATACATGGCAGGAATGGTGTTAGGGGGAGTGCAACTAGGGCAACTGCCTCCTGGTTAGAGAGAGCCCTAAGCCAGCTGGAAGCTAAATTCGCACTGCCTGGGCTTTGCACTCCCCAGTTATGTCTAACATCAGCTCTAGCAGGATACATATTTTAAATCTGATATATTCTAATCACAAGATAGAAATAAAATTATTTTTTTCTACCTTTTGTCGTCTCTGGTTTCTGCTTTCATCATCTTTTCACTCTCTTCCATCCAGCGTCTGCTCTCTGTCTCTTCAATCCAGCATCTGCCTCTTCCATCCACTGTCTGCCTTCTACCCCTCCCCCTCCCATATGGTATCTGCGTTCTTTCTATGCCCCTCTCTCCTACACCAGATGTAGCATCTTTGTCCCTCTTTCCTTATTTTTCATCTGACCCCCCTTCCCAGCATCAATCTCTCTCTCTACTTTGTCATTCCTCTGTCTCTCCCCTTTCCCTCATCTGATCTCTCCATTCCATCCTGACTCCTTTCCCTCCTCTAATCTCCCTGCCAGCTGTTTCCTTCCAATGTTCCTCCTCCCCTGTCCTCCCCTGTCTCTTTCTTCCTCCCCTTATCCAACAGTAACTCTCTTCCCTTCCCCTTCTCCCCTGTCAGCAGTATCCCCTTCCCCTCTCTTGTCCAGGAGTACCCCTTCTTCCTTTCCTCCTCCCCTTATCCAACAGTAATTCTCGTCCCTTCCCTTCTCCCCTGTCAGCAGTAGCCCCTTCCAGGAGTACCCCTTCTCCTTTCCCTCCTTCCTTCTCCAGCAAAGTTTCCTCTATGTAAGCTAGCGGCAGCTCTGTGTGCTTTTAACTTCGGCACACAGCTGCCCCTAAGCAGTATTTTAGCCGCGGTTTCATGAGGCAGCCTCGGGGCCTTTGGTAGGCTGGCCCGCTTCGATGATGCGATGTGGGCCGATCTACCAAAGGCCCCGAGGCTGCCTCATGAAACCGCGCTAAAATACTGCTTAGGGGCAGCTGTGTGCCGAAGTTAAAAGCACACAGAGCTGCCGCTGCTTGTCTGGGGGTGTGGAGACATACGTTGGAGCAAGAGACATACATGGCAGGAGTCGCTGTTGGAAGGCAGGAGTGCCGGCATAGCGACGGCAACAGGAAGATGCATGTCGGCTAACGCCGGCACCTTTTGCTGCGGCGGGGACCCGAATCCTTCACGGACCAGCAAGATTTTTTTGCGGACCGACGGTTGAAGAACTGTGCTGTAGAATACATAATATTTTATTTAAAAATAAGTTTAAAACACTTATCCCTCCTAAACCTACTCCCTTATCTTCCTCTTCCTCCTAACCCGAAATCACCGCATCTCTAAGAGCAGCTATTACATACAAAAAATAGACAGTACCTAAGGGCTCCTTTTACTAAGCTGCGCTAGAGGTTTTAGCGTGCGCTTAGCACGTGCTAAATTGCCACGCGCACTAGACGCTAACACCGGCATTGAGCTGGTGTTAGTTTTTGGTGCTTAGCACGGGGTTAGAGCATGCGGCCATGCAGCACGCACTAAAAACGCTAGCGCACCTTAGTAGTCTTTTCCTGAAGTAAAGGTTCCTCCACTCCAGTGGTCTCAAACTCACGGCCTGCCAGGTACTATTTTGAGGCCCTCGGTATGTTTATCATAATCATAAAAGTAAAATGAAACAGTTTCTTGATCATATGTCTCTTTAGCTCTAAATGACAATATTATTATTAAGACTTAGCCAAAAGGAAAGATTTATAAAGTATAAAGAGTTTTACTTCAAGCAAAATTGTCATTTCTTGAATAAGACATTAACTATTTTTTTCTGAGGCCCTATAAGTACCTCCAAATCCAAAATGTGGCCCTGCAAAGGGTTTGAGTTGGAGACCACTGCTCCACTCCTTAACTCTTGTGTAATTTCCAGCTGAACGCTGAGCACCAAGAAATAGCCAATTTCAGTCTTCCAAGAGGTGAGGAAGAAGATGTCCTTGCTTTGAAGATTTCAAAGTCCTTGAACATTCATAAATAAGATTTATATCAATCCAATGATCTAGATTATTCAGATGCATAAAGATTAAAGGACAAAACACAAAGCAAGGTTAGCAAGAGCTAAGTGCAAGAGGTACTTCTGGAATGAGGGAAACTACTGTAGTCAGAAAGATGAGTATAGAGAGAGCGCTTTGTAGCACAAGTTATGCAGAATATATGCACGTAATATTTTAAACTTGAAAAAATTAGGAAAAGTGATCTTTTTTTTTTTTTTAAACAAGATCAATTACTTTTGCTAATATTTTCATTATTTCCTACTATTTTTCACCTGTTTGTGCTATTCTCTTTAAGGTTTATGGCTACAGAGTCCAATGACGATAAGGAAATTGAAAAGACAATGATGTATTATGGAACATCTTTCATCCAAGAAGCAGATTTCCCTTTTAACTTCTACTTCCTTGAGCTGAATAAAGAAATATCAGGAAATTACGTCTCTTCTCTTGTAGAAATGTGGATGAAGAATATGCCAGAAGGAAAATGGCCTACCTGGGTTGTAAGGCTCTGGACATGCATGATACATGCCACTTTAACATACTTAGTAGCAATTCAAGTTGTTGGGTCTTGTTTTGGTTTTGGAGGTTTTTTGGGGGTGGGGTTGGAACCTTCAGTTGCTTTCTGCCTTTTTTGGATTTCCAGGGCTTAGTTGGAGTCTTGGCTGGGATCATACCCCAGAGGTCATCTTTATAACTACTGGGAATCTTTTCCCCCTATGTTCCAAATACCAGTTTAATTTAGTACAGGTATTTCACTGACAATCCTCAGTATAGGGGTCATGACCTAGGATCCCTCTCAAAATTCTATTATGTAGTTGAAATCTGGCCACTAGGTGTCACTACTGCACAATAACTATGATTTCCTCCTATCCAGGGTCTATGAATGTTACTCCTCTGCAGCCTTGTCTGGTGGTAGGAAGTATAAAATCTATATTTTGCCACATAATAGTGTGCAACACCATCACTCGGCTTACTGCTCAAATTCTTAATAAAAATAAAGTTGTGAGAGCACCACACTGTGCACATTATAATACTGACTGCAATTAGCCCCTAACAGTTGCTAAAATTATTTATTATATAGTGTGCTACAAGGCAAACATGCCAGGGCCCTATTCCAGCTTCCACAATGACAAAAGCAGTGCTAATAAATATATTGAAATGCTGTCAAACCCCACGCTGCTCCCTGTGACCCTGGGTAAGTCACTTAATCCTTAACTGCCCCAGGTACATTAGATAGATTGTGATCCCACCGGGATAGAGAGGAAAAATGCTTGAAGTACCTGTATGTAAACCACTTTGAGTGTGGTTATAAAAAGGTGGTATACAAGCCTCAATCCCTTTCCCTTATTCAATATTTACTATCCATATCATATAGTGGGACATAACCCCCCCCCAACAAATTTAAGAGCAGAATTCATGTTTGATGGTTTCATATCCTTGACTGCCTGTAAGTAGGGAGTCGCTTCCTTTTATTCCATCCTCCTCACTGACCTATAATCTAGCTCCTTCCAATCCCCCACTCTTTGGATTCCTACTTCCCTTTGGCTTTTGCAATCTTTCTTTCACTGGCTCCTATGGTCATTTTTCCTTACTCTTCTCCCTCCCTCCCTGGTTCATTCTTCCAGTTTTCTACTTTCAAGTCATGTATTTTCTGTCATGGCTGGTTTTATCATTCTAGAACCCTCCATCTCGTTCCTTTGGGGTCACAGAGACAGCTAGCACTGGGTCTCTGCTGGCTTCATAGCCTTTTTCCTAAATCCCTCTTTGCTGGCCAGGGGATCCTTCTTCCTAAGTTTTCCTCTTCTTTTTGGCTTTCTTATTCTCATCTGAGCTAAACACTTTACCTCCTATGCCCATGATTACTTTATCAGAACTGTAAAAAAAAAAAAGTCAGTTGTATCTTTAGTTAGGACACATTTGGCTTTTTGGATTAATGTATTAGCTTGTATTTATTGTTTAGGTTGGGAGCCCTAGCAATCAACGAATTGCATCTCGTGTTGGGAAAGAATACATCAATGTAATGAACATGCTCTTGCTAACACTTCCTGGGACACCTATCACATATTACGGGGAAGAAATAGGAATGGAAGACAATGCTGCATTACAGAATCAGAGCAAAGGCTTTGTTGGAGAACATGACCCTGTAAGTGTGACATAATGTCAAAAGAAAAATGTACATATTCTAATTGGTCATCTTCATTCCAAACTGCTCTTATGTTCTTAGCAGAAGGTGCTTTTAACCTAGATGAGGAAGATAGATATAGCATAGAGAACAGACTACAAAATATTTTTTTTTCTACCATGAACATCCAAGAAACTGTAAGAGAAGACAGTGCTTTGTCACTTTAAGATTCTAGATCAGTGGTCCCCAACCCTTTCCTGGAGGACCACCAGGCCAATCGGGTTTTCAGGCTAGCCCTAATGAATATTCATGAGAGAGATTTGCATATAATAGAAGTGACAGACATGCAAATCTACTCCATGCATATTCATTAGGGCTAGTCTGAAAACCCGATTGGCCTGGTGGTCCTCCAGGACAGGGTTGGGGACCACTGTTCTAGACCACCCAAACCTAGACCAAGTTGTCCTGGAATGCAGTCCCTGAAGACACTGATTCTATAAATCTAATCTTTTTGTGCATTGCTCATACCTATACAGGCTCAAGGCAACTGTAAAGAGAGGTAAGAGGGGAGAGAGAGGAGGTGGATAAGTAGGAGGGAGAGGAAGGGGAGAGAAAAAGAGGGGTAAGAGGAGGAAGGGGAAAGGGAGAGAGGAGAGGGTAAAGGAGATTAAGTATCAAACAGATGGGTTTTCAGTTTTCTTCTGGCAAGGTTCAGTTCTGGTAGGCCATTCCAAGTTTTGACTCCTAGAAAGGTGAGCATGGAGTGGAAAACTCGTTTATAGTGAAGATCTTTAGTGGATGGGAGATTTAGTAGCATCCGGTTGAGGGTTCTGTGGGAAGTAGACTATGCTATTGAGAAGAGCTGGATGAGTGGGGCCACAGAGTTTCCATAAAGTATGCGGTGAATGATGCAAGATATTTTGAATGTTATTCATGGTGGGATGGGTAGCCAGTGCATTTGTTTGATGAAGATAGTGACTGAGTTTCTCAGGTTGAAGATAAGTCTTACAGCAGTGTTTTGGAAGAGTTGCAGTTTATGGATTAGCAGTGTTGATTCCCATGTAGATGGAGTTACAGTAGTCCAGTTGTAGTAGGATCATCAGTTGTATGATTAAGGCAAAGTGGTATTGGTGAAAGTAAGATCTGATTAGTCTTAACTGTCTCAGGGTGTCGAGGGATTTCTATGAGACTAGATATTTGGGGTTCCATGGTTAGAGTGGAGTCCAGTATGCAACCTTGGATTTTGGAGGACTCATCTATGGAAAGGGTTTCGCCTGATCAAAGGGTGATGCTTGTAGGTGCCCTTTGCTGGCCATGGTGCCTAGTGGTATCTAGCCACTAGGCGCAGTGGCACTGTTTATAGAATTGTGCATAGTGGCACCTAACTTGACTTAGGTGCCGATATATTAGGCTAGAGCTTTCTTGGCCTAATTTACCGGTGCTTAACATTGACACCTATTGGCACCTAAGACAATCCACACCCAAACCCCACTTCCTAACCATGCCTACTTTTTGGGTAGGCACCTCAGAGTAGACGCCTATCCAAAAATTATATATGTATTAAAAAAATTTTTTATTGAAATATTTACTGAAACCAACACAGAGATAGATACATGTACATCATAAAACAGTTGTAACATAGCTCTTTGATACAAGGCTCCCATACACATCAACAGCAAGTACATGAAACCCAATAAACCCTCCCCCTACCATCGGAGTTTCTCTGTAGTCCAAGAGTTCATGAGCAAAATCACGCACAAGCTCCCCAAGCTTCAGACCAAGTGGTATACGGTTTCTACTATGCGAGGAAAATTCCTAGCCTACGATGTTTCATAGCAGTCAGCTTAGACATATGAAAGACATAATCAGTTTTTTGCACCACTTGTGCACGAGTTGGGGTCAGTACTTGGCACCATGCTGCTGCCAACACCAACCGAGCTGCTGTAAACAATAGTTGCCATAATTTTATAAAGCTTGGAGAGTACACCTACAGATTTCATATTCAATAATGCTCATCCCATATATTTTACAATAATCACCCCACATTTATCTGACAGTAAAGAAAAAAATTATATCCCAGAATAAACACACCTTGGGACACCATATACGTATGTTCAAAGGACCCTTGTGCACCAGTGTCTCCATCAGAGATCAGAAACACTGGGATTGATCTTATGTAAACTCAATGGAGTATAATACCACTGGTAAAGAAGTTTATAGCCGTTTTCAACCATAGTACTTGCTATTGATACTTTAAGTAAAGAATGCAACAAGGTGTCCTTCATGCCAACACCCCACAACCCCCCTCCAATGTTGCCCGGTAGGAGGGATGCCCAGTCCCTCCTGCCGACACCTCCCCCTGAAAGTCCTGCCGCCGATCATTGGGTGGGTGGGGGAGGTGGTTTCTTGGGTGTCAACAAGAGGGATTGGGCATTCCTCCTACCTGGGAACATTTTGGGGGTTTCCAGGGTGTTGGCAGGAGGGATTGGACATACGTTCTGTCGGGGAACATTCGGAGGGGGGGGGTCGAGGTGACTTCGGGCAAGAGGGACTGGGATAGTTCTACGATTCTCTAACCGGCGCTTATGACAGATGCCGATTAGAGAATCATGCTTTTAGGTGAAGGACTGGTCCCTCCCACGCCAAAAAGGTCTTGTTTTGGGCATTTGGGACTTGGGCAATTTTTTATTTTTTTTTTCGAGAATAGGACTTAATGCAGTCTGGGCAATTAAACTCCGGAACATACAGGAAGGTCATATTGAAAAAAACCCAACACATTTTGGATGGTTTTTTGAGAATGAACATTTCCCTGCTGCCTACTTTGTGCACCTAAGGCCAAAAGGGGACTTAGACTTTTTTTTTTTTAAATTATGCCCCTCCACGGCTATAACTTCAGGGTAGTGGGGAGTAAAATGGACTGTACTTAGAATTATGTTTGCTAATTGAATTGAAGCAAAATAGAAAAAGACTAGAATAATCTTCATATGAGCGAATAATAGCGTCAAGTTTATATAATGGTGATGTTTGATTTATAGAGTGAAAATCCAGAGAAGACACCAATGCAGTGGGATAGTAGCCAGAATGCAGGCTTTAGTCAGGCCAACACAACATGGCTACCCATTAACCAAAACTACCCAACTCTCAATGTAGAGGTAGGTATTGAAGATGCACATCTGCCTCATAATTGAAATGTCACCTCATATGTTTTCCAAGTGATGCAGTTATTCTTTCCCTTCCCAAAAGAATGTGTTAAATCTGGGCAGAGCTTGAATAATGGAGAAGGCTAGAGTCAAACAAAGAAGTGGGATCCGACAATGGTCTTTCAAAAAGAGCAAAGTCCATAAGAACATAAGAATAGCCTTACTGGGTCAGACCAATGGTCCATCAAGCCCAGTAGCCCATTCTCACGGAAGCTAATCCAGGTCACTAATACCTGGCCAAAACCCAAGGGGTAGCAATATTCCATGCTACCGATACAGGGCAAGCAGTGGCTTCCCCCATGTCTTTCTCAATAACAGACTATGGACTTTTCCTCCAGGAACTTGTCCAAACCATTCTTAAAACCAGCTACGCTATCCGCTCTTACCACATCCTCTGGCAACGCATTTCAGAGCTTAACTATTCTCTGAGTGAAAAAATATTTCCTCCTATTGGTTTGAAAAGTATTTCCCTGTAACTTCGAATGTCCCCTAGACTTTGTAATTTTTGATGGAGTGTAAAATTGATCCACTTGTACCCGTTCTGCTCCACTCAGGATTTTGTAGACTTCAATCATATCTCCTCTCAGCCATCTCTTTTTCCAAGCTGAAGAGCCCTAACCGTTTTAGTCTTTCCTCATACGAGAGGAGTTCCAACCCCTTTACCATCTTGGTCGCTGTTCTTTGAACCTTTTCTAGCACCACTATGGGCTCCTTTTAGAAAGCCGCGTTAGCGGTTATAGCGCACGCAGCTTTTTAGCATGCGCTAAACCCATGCTAAGTGGCTAGAACTAATGCCAGCTCAATGCTGGCGTTAGCATCTAGCGTGGCCGGCAATTTAGCGAGTGCTATTATGCGTGCTAAACCGTTAATGCGGCTTCGTAAAAGGAGCCCTATATCTTTCTTGAGATAAGGATACCAGAATTGAGCATAATACTCCAGATGAGGTTGCACCATCCTATATAATAAAAGGCTAACTCGCGCATGCGCAGTTCTATTTGCGTGTTCCGTGCGCTGTAGGTCTGTGGCCGAAGGAGTGCGCATGCGTGAGTCCCCAGCCTTCTTCCCAGCACCTACCTTGGCTGTTAGCAGCGGCGCCTCATCTCCTGTGGGGACCTCATGTGTGCTGTGTCCGTCCGTGGACGCGGCTTGAGGCGTATGTGCCAGTTAGGTGCATCGGGCGACAGGAGCGGCGCTGGCGGCGGATGGCGGGAGGAGGGCTCATGGTCCTGCCGCCACTGCCGCTCCTGTTCACAGCGGCCTTCACGTCGCAGACTCCCCCCCCTTCCCGCAACAACCGCTACTGCTCCTGTTCAAAGCGGCCTGCTGAGGTTCGCGACCGGCTGTAACGAACCTCACAGGCCGCTCTCCACATGGTAGCACGTTCCCTCTGACGCGATCGCGTCAGAGGGAACATGCTACCGAGTTGGAGAGCGGCCTGCGAGGTTCGTTACAGCCGGTCGCGAACCTCAGCAGGCCGCTTTGAACAGGAGGATCAGCCACCACGGGGATCGTGAGAAGAGCCGCCGAAAAAAAACCTTCAGCCGCAGCAGAGAACCTTCAGCACGCAAGAAGGGAAGGGGAGGGGCCAAACGGAGCAGGGCAGCTCACGGTAAGAGAAGGGAATGGGGGTGGGAGAAAATGCTTCTATTGCTTCAGCAGGGACCTGGAGGGGAAGGGAAATATCACTGCTGCTTCTGCAAAGGAAAGTGGTGGTGGGGAAGAGAAGGGAATGGGGGTGGGGGAAATGCTGCTACTACTTCACAGGGATCTGGAGGGGAAGGGAAATATCACTGCTGCTTCTGCAAATAAAAGTGGGGGGGGGAGAGAAGGGAATGGGGGGTGGGAGAAAATACTGCTACTGCTTCAGCAGGGACCTGGAGGGGAAGGGAAATACCGCTGCTGCTTCTGCAAAGGAAAGTGGTGGGGGGGAAGAGAAGGGAATGGGGGGTGGGTGGGGGAAAATGCTGCTACTACTACTTCACAGGGATCTGGAGGGGAAGGGAAATATCACTGCTGCTTCTGCAAAGGAAAGTGGGGGGGAGGGGAGAGAAGGGAATGGGGGGTGGGAGAGACAGAAAGAAAGACAGACAGACAAAGGGTGCCAGGGAGAGAGAGAGAAAAATTGCAGGAGGGAGAGACACAGAAAGAAAGGAAGAAAGAGACAGGAGCAGGGAGAGAGACATAAATAAAGACAGACAGCCATATATTCTAGCACCCGTTAATGTAACGGGCTTAAACACTAGTGGAGCAATATAGGGGCATTCTAACATTCTTAATCTTGTTAACCATCCTTTTTTTTAATAATTCCTAGCATCCTATTTGCTTTTTTGGCCGCCGCCGCCACACATTGGTAATCTAAACATCTAAAGTAATCTAAAAACATTTATTATGTGTCCATCCACAAAAGACATCATTGTGTTTCAGTGTATCATAGGCCTACTTCAGGGATCAAACATGGTCTAAAATTAAAACATAAAATCTTGGAATTGTGAAACATCAAACTCGTAATGTAATGATAAAATAAGTAATATAATAAAAAGCAACAGATATATTTTATTTTATCATTACTTTATGATGTTTCACATTCTGATGTTTTACAATTTCATGTTTTTATGTTTTAATTTTAGTCCATGTTTAATTCCTGAAGCAGGCCTATGATATACCAAAACACAGTGCTATGGGTGGACACATAAATGTTTTTAGATTGCTTTGGTCTTTCTGCCTGGAACAAGCTGCCTGAATCAATACATCGTGCTCAAATCTAAGCTAAAAGGCCACTTTTTTGAAATGGCTTTCAACTCTTAACTCCCACTCACTGCTCCCTCCTAGACCCACTGAATCATTTCCTCTTCCATAATTCCCCCAACCCTAAATGTCCTGTCTAAATTAGATTGTAAGCTCTCCTGAGCAGGGATTGTCTATTGCATGTTAAAATGTACACCTTTCAGCGCTATAGAAATAATCAATAGTAGTAGTAGTTTCTCTTTGAAAGACCATTGTCCGATCCCACTTCTTTGTTTGACTCTTGTCTTCGCCATGGGTTGATCTTCTGTGTTTTGTTTGTATAACGGAAAAGGCTGCCATCTAATCTATGGCACTGATAAGGATCCATAGTTGTAAAGCAAAACTGTGATATGTTTTGCATCTGAATCTGGGTAGTGGTTTATAATTAAAGCATCCAGAACCTCATCTGGACATTCTGTTTGGCCTCTTGGGCCAAGCCTTCAGTTTTTCCAAATTTAGGACAGAGGTGGCCTCCTCATTTAAATTTCTCCAGAATTCTACTGTTCAACGGCTCCCCCTTCTGCTTCTATTCCTTTCTCTCCTCTCTTCTACCTTCCAAAGTATTTAGATCAATGCTGTCTTGTTAAAATGTTTATTTTATTTTTATTTTTCCTCTAACTCTACTTTTCACTTCTCTATTACCCTCCAGGTACTTTAGTTAGATTGTGAGCCTTCGGGACAGTAAGGGAATTTTTCAAGTACCTTTCTTATTTCTAATCTTAATGTATATTTTCTGTAAACCGCTTAGAACCTAACGGATGTAGCGGTATATAAGAAATAAATTACATTACATTAAAGTTTACCTATTCCTAACTTTTGATACTGTTGCTCTCTTCTAGCAGTATGGAACAGACTGTCTTGAGACTGCATCTTTAGCAGAATTACCATTTATTCCTCCCATTGCCCCTACTTTAGCTCCCATCCTGACTGCTTCACTGCCAGCCAGTTTTAATTTGTTTCTTAGGGTAGAAATCAAAAATTAGATCTTCATGCACAACTCCATTTCTAGCGCAATAGGTATGTCATTCTGGATGTTCGGTATTTTCCCCATGCTCACAAGCCAAGCAGACAGAATCCACTCCAAGTTTTAGTTTTTTGTTTGCACATGAATCGGAAGGAGTCTTTCTGTTCTGCTCTGTTTAATTTTTTTTTATTATTTTCTGTGTTTTTCACGGTTTTTGGTGCAACACAGCTCCACAGTAAGGAGGAAAGTTTTGCTTGTGCAGAGAAAAGGCAGATTTGGGGGGTCTGCAGCTTGGCAGGCTAGTCCCTCTGTGGTATCTGATAGCCAGCCTGCAGAAACATTTGTGGACCTTGGTGTTCGGATCTCTTGAGGCTTTGCTTGCCTACTGAATCTCAGGGGCTTGAGCACAGGTTGTTAAGCTCCCATAGGGGGCTCAGCAGGACTCTTCAGGGTGCCGGCTGTGTTTTTGCCTCCCCCTGATGCATCCAAGGTCCTGTGGGAGTTCAGGATCAGTTTGACTTTGGTCTAACTGGCAACCCATAGATCTCAGCGTTTGGAAAGCTGACTGAGGCAGTGATTCTTCGCCCATATCCAGCTACTTAGGGCTGAGGCAGGCTGCAACACTTTCACAGTACATGTTGAGTAAGGCTGTTACAGCCTATTAGAAAAATCAGGGGGTTCTAAAAAAACTTAGTTTTAATAGTTTCTGCTACTTCCTGTAAGGTCCCCTATCTCTAAAATCCTTTTTTCATTTTTCGTTAAGGCAATTTTGAGCCGTTTTTTGGCACTGAAATGCTGCCACTGTGACCATCTTAGATTTCCCAATTTTTTTTCAAAGTTTTTCAGAACCTTCAAAACACCTCATTTTGCCTCTAAATTGTCAAGGATGGAGTCTTCAGGCACTTTAACCCCTAATTCATGCCAGATTTGTGTTGGGTATGTGCCCAAAGAGTGTCCTTGCACCATGTGCCACACAGCACATGAAGGAGGGGCGGGAGCTTTGGGCTTAGCCCCCTCTCTGGTTTCTAGGGCTGAAAGAATATTGAAAGGTATGTCTACTGGGAGAAAATCATTTTCAGAACTTCATAACAGCAGCTTCCTTAGCTGTTGAGCCCAAGAGACATATGGTGGAGTTACCTGAAGGGGACTCAGCAATGCCTAGCAAAGCCTTTTCTCCTGAATTAGTTAATTTGATGTGGAGAGCTTATTTGGACAGCCAGGATCCGGTCATCCTAGACCTGCCCCCAGGCCCGCCTATCTCCGCCCCAGGCCCGTCCTAGCTCTGCCCCCCCCCCCCCTCTGCCTGCTGTGGTCGGGCAGGAGGCAATCCGCACATGCCCAACGTGATTGAGAGGAGGCTTTTTGAAAAGCCATCCGGACCCCCGGACATCTGGTAACCCGTACCATTGATGACTTACGTGTGATCAACATGGCAACAATATGCAATGATAATTTTTTGCAGTCCTGTTCTACTTGAAACTTCTAGAAACCAGGAAAGTTCAGCCTCTGATGGCATTGAACAAATTCACAATTATGACAGCCATCACTGATTTTATCAACATACTTGTTTTTCCTGTTTTGGCTTGCATTCTCACTTCATTTTTGGATTGGTAACACATGCATATACCAATTTACCCATAGGGGTCAATATCAGTGGGCCAATTCAGGTAGGAACTGCTCTCGCCCCTTAATCTGGGCATGGACCAGATTAGCAGACCTTTCCACCGACATTATGCAGTTACTCTTTGTGGCTCTGTACAGCGTTGCATGCGTCTGGTAGCGCTATAGAAATAATTAATAGTAGCAATAATATATAATGCTACAGAATATCTGCTCAAGCCTCCTTGTTACTATCCAGGTGGTCCAGGGGTGGCACTTGGGCACAGCCAGGAATTACCTAGTCAGCAGTGATATTCAGTCTGTTTACTTTAAAATCTTTTTTATTAAAAAAGCATAAACAATTCCAACAAAACTTACAAAGAAAAAAATATATACAGTGGTACCTTGGATTACGAGCATAATCCGTTTCAGGAGCATGCTCGTAATCCAAAATGCTCGTTTATCAAAGCGAGTTTCCCCATAGGAAATAATGGAAACTTGCTTTGATAGGTTCCCACCCTCCACCCCCCCCCCCCTGAGGCCAGCAGCGCTGCTCCCCCCCCCGAGAACCGGCATTGCTCCCCCCGAAGGCCCCCCCGCGATCTGGCACCCTCCTCCCTGCGATCCGGCACCCCCCCACCGCCATCGGGCACCCCCCGCCGTGAACTGAGGTCCCCCAACCCACCCGAACCCTCTTCTTACTTCAGTGTAGCCTTGGCACCGGTACCAGCATGTCCTGCTGGTGCCTGAAGATCTGCTTCCTGTGATGGGCCTTGAGCATGTGCATATGCTCAAGGCCTGAGAGTTCATGTTCTCTCGAGAGAACGTGAATTCTCAGGCCTTGAGCATGTGCACATGCTCAAGGCCCAGCACAGGAGGCAGATCTTCGGGCACCGGCAGGACATGCTGGTGCCGGTGCTGGTGCGGAGGCTACACTGAAGTAAGAAGAGGGTTTGGGTGGGTTGGGGGACCTCAGGTTGCGGCGGGGGGGGGGGCCGGATCGTGGGGGGGAGGTTGCCGGTTAACGGGGGGTGGGGGGGTGCTCACAAATCGAGGTGCGCTCGGTTTCCGAGGCGCCGATTTTGCGAATGTTTTGCTCGTCTTACAAAACACTCGCAAACTGGTGCACTCGTAAACCAAGGTACCACTGTATTGGATTCCAGTAACAGTGACCCTCAATAACTGCCCCCCCAAACAGCACTACAGGCCAATCATACAGGAAAAAATAAACAAACTATAAAAACAGAACATATACTGTACAGTTCAGTGTACCTTATCAACCCCAAAGAAGTCCCCCACCCCCTCCCCTTACCAACTGCTTGGACTAAGCAAAACTTCCCAAAGAGAGGAAGCAAAAGAACTAGGAAAGTTTGACTCTTATACTCCCCTAATGGCTATGTCCAAACCCTAATATGGCAGATAGAAAGAACTCCCTCAAGGAAGAAAGAGAGAAAAAGAAGAAAAGAAAAACATACACACACAACCACAGTCATACACAGCAAGCATTCATCCCATGAGGATCCCGCTCTATTACTAACTTAAAAAGAGTTAAGTCCTAAGCTCCTGGCCCTGGGTGCTAAAGATTGAATCTAGGAATCCCAAATTTGCAAAAATAGTTGTTTTTGTTTGTAATTAAGACGGGCATGTGTTTATTCTAGACCAGGGGTGGGCAACTCCAGTTCTCGAGGGCCGGAATCCAGTCGGGTTTTCAGTATTTCCCCAATGAATATGCATAAGATCTATTTGCATGCACTGCTTTCAATGCATATTCATTGGAGAAATCCTGAAAACCCAACTGGATTCCAGCTCTCGAGGACTTGAGTTGCCCACCCCTGTTCTAGACCCATCAAGTCATGGAGGTGATTCTGCCAGGCCCAAAAGGATTTTTTTTTTTTTAACTAGAACTGCAGTCTGTTTAACTAGGTCAGTGGTTCCCAACCCTGTCCTGGAGGAACACCAGGCCAATTGGGTTTTCAGGTTAGCCCTAATGAATATGCATGAAGCAAATTTGCATGCCTATCACTTCCATCATATGCAAATCTCTCTCATGCATATTCATTAGGGCTAGCCTGAAAACCCGATTGGCCTGGTGTTCCTCCAGGACAGGGTTGGGAATCACTGAACTAGGTAACTGCCCAGATATACAGTAGTTCAGGGATCTCAAAGTCCCTCCTTGAGGGCCGCAATCCAATCGGGTTTTCAGGATTTCCCCAATGAATATGCATTTTTTTTTTTTTCCATTATTTTTTATTTTCAAATTTTTCATAAAGTGTACAAAATATTAAAATACAATTGATAAATACATAGTATCACTTTTATATCTAATACATTATATATCTAAATTTAATTTTCCCCCTCACCCTCCCCCCACCCTTTTATTACTTTAATATAATATTTTTAATTTTCAAATTTTACAGAAAGTATACAACATGTTAGAATATAATTGATGAATATTCAATAACATTTTTATATCTAATACATTATGTTCTAAATAAATTTTATCCCCTCTCCCTCCCCCCACCCTTCTATTACTTTTCAATCATACATTACATATTGTATAATATATTATAACATATTATTTAGAAATTATTTTCCTTACCCCCCCTCTATGTGCGTCATAAAAAAGATCCTTAAAAGAAGAAAAGAAGAAGAAAAATCCTACTATTTATTCATTACAATATTTTGTCAATGGCCCCCATATTTTTATAAATTTAGTATATGTCCCCCTTTGTATTGCTATTGTTCTTTCCATTTTAAATATATGACATATTGTATTCCACCAAAATGTATAATTTAGGTTGTTATAATTCTTCCAGTTGTTAGTTATATGCTGAATGGCAACCCCTGTCATAATTAATAAGAGCTTGTTATTTTCTGGTGAAATTTGACTTTTTTTTCTCATCATCATTCCAAATAATATTGTATCATATGATATTGCAATATGATTTTCCATCAATTTATTAATTTGTGGCCAAATTGAATTCCAAAAAATTTTAATATAGGGACAATGATACAATAAATGATCTAATGTCCCTGGTTCTAGATTACAGTGCCAGCATTTATTGGACTTAGAACTGTCTAATTTTTGCAAACGTGTAGGGGTCCAAAAAGCTCTATGTAATAAAAAGAACCAAGTTTGTCTCATAGATGCTGACACTGTACATCCCATTCTCCAAGACCAAATTAGTGGCCATTGAGATACATTAATCTGATGTCCAATCTCAATGCTCCAAATGTCTCTTAGACCATTTTTTGGTTTTTTATTCAAATATCCAGATATTAATTTATACCACAATGCGGCTTGATGTCCTAGGAAGTCTGCTTGAAAACATAAGAACTTTAAACTATATTGATTATTTAATGTTTTCCACTCAGGGAACCCAACCTGAATGGCCTGCTTCAACTGCAACCATTTAAAACTTTGTGTTTTATTAAGACCAAATCTATGTTGCAATTGTGAAAAATCCAGCAGTTTACCTTCTGAAATAACATCGTCTAGAGATCTAATGCCTGCAATAATCCAGTTCTTCCAAAGGATTTGAGCTCCGCCAATTTTGATCTTGAAGTTTATCCATATAGATTGATTAGTTGATTTGTTTATTGGGATAGGTGTTAATTTATCAATAAATCTCAACGTTTTCCAAGTATCCATTAATATTTTATTTTCTCTGTATCTTCTAGGTATGTTAATACTTGGTAGATGAACTAAATTTAGGGGAAACATAAGGCGCCATTCTAAATATAACCAATCCGGTACATTATCCATAAGTTCTGGGAGGATCCAATACATACCCTGACGTAGAATATAGGCTTGATGGTACCTATAGAAATTTGGAAAATTTACCCCTCCCTCCTTAATTGATTTTTGCAAAGTTACTAAAGCTATTCTAGGTGTTTTACCAAGCCAAAGAAATTTTGTTAAAATGCTATTGAGCTTTTTATAAAAGGACCCCTGAAAATAAATAGGTATCATACTCATTTGGTAGCAAACTACAGGTAATATCATCATTTTAATAGTTTGAACTCTTCCCCACCAAGAAATATGTAATGGGTTCCATTGTTCACATAACTCCGTAACTTTTTTTAATAGATATTTTTCGTTCTCTTTTACAGTATCTTCAATTGTATTTTTAACTTGAATGCCAAGATATTTAAATCCTTCTTCTTTCCATATGAATGGAAAAGTGTCAAGTAATCCTTTTACACAATGAACATTCAAGGGTATAATTTCAGATTTATTCCAATTAATTTTATAACCTGAAAATTTACCAAACTTATCAATTAATTCCAATAAAGAAGATAAGGTTGACTCTGGATTTCTCAAATAAAGCAAAATATCGTCAGCATAAGCCGAAATTTTATATTCCATATCTGAATATGGAATACCTTGTATTTCCCTCTTTTGCTGTATTGCTAACAATAAGGGTTCTAATACAACATCAAATAACAAAGGAGATAAAGGACAACCTTGTCTAACTCCCCTCTGCAATTGAAAACCATCAGATATCTTATTATTAATATTTAGTCTTGCAATCGGGAAGCTATACAATGTTTTTACCATTTGTATAAATCCAGAACCTATACCAAACCATTCTAAAGCCTGATACATAAAATTCCATTCTACTCTATCAAATGCTTTTTCAGCATCTAATGAAACTGTAAAAGCCGGTTCATCCATTTTTTTTGATAAGTTTAACATGTGAAACAATAGTCTAGAGTTATTAGAGGAATGTCTTTTAGCAACGAAACCCGTTTGATGCATATCTATAATATGTGGGAGAGCTTTGGCTAATCTCAAAGCCAAAATTTTTGCCAAAAGTTTATTATCAACATTTATCAAAGATATAGGCCTGTAGTTTGAAACCAAAGTAGGATCTTTATTTGGCTTAGGCAAAACAATTATTATTGATTCAGCCATAGTACCTTTAATATTACCTTTTATAAGTTGTGTCTGATATAAATTTAGTAAATGTGGGGAAAGGATATTTTGAAATGTTTTATAAAATTCTACTGTATAACCATCACCACCTGGAGCGGATCCAACTCTAAGAGATCTCAATGCTGTTTCTAATTCTTTTAATGATATAGGTTTATCTAAACTCCGTTTTATATGATCAGGAACCTTAGGTCCATTAATTAAATCTAAAAAATTTTTTCCATCTTTTTGTCTCTCAAAATAAGGCTCGGAAGAATACAGGTCCTTATAAAATTTTAAAAATTGTTTTAATATTATATTTGTTTGATTTGTTATTATACCATTTTCGTCTTTTATTCCATTAATATTAGTTCTTCTTTTTTTTGCTTTAAGATAATTTGCCAATAATCTTCCCGCCTTATTAGAATTTCCATAATACACTGTTTGCTTGGAAAACAAATCTCTTCTTATCATTTTTGAAGTTAATTCATTATATTTAACTTTTGCTTTCAAAAGAGCTTGCAAAATTTCATTTTCCCATTTACTTACCAATTTAGCTTCTAATAATTTTATTTCTTTTTCTAATTCTATATATTGTATTTTAATCTGTTTCCTAATAAAAGCTGAATATGATATAATATTACCCCTCATAGTTGCTTTAAATGTATCCCATACATTTTCTATAGATGTATCTTCCACTATTTATTTGAAAGAAATCGTTAATTTGTGTTTTAAAATTTTCCAAAAATTTGTCATCCACAAGCAATGCATTATCAAATCTCCAAAGAGGTCTACCATTCTCTAATTGATCTAATTGTAATTCTATCCATACTCCTGCATGATCCGAAATAATAATAGGATCTATGGAAGCTTTAATCACCTGTTGCACTTTATTTGTTGAAACAAAAATATAATCTATTCTTGAAAATGATTTATGAACCTGTGAACAAAATGAAAATTCCTGATCATTAAAATGAAGAATACGCCATATATCTTTCAAATCACATGACTGAACCAAATTATCTAAACCTAAAGATTTAATACTTTTACCTGGTTTTTTATCCAATAATGGATCCATTACAGCATTAAAATCTCCAGCCACCACTAAATTAGAAGCAGCCAGTGGTAATAACATATTCTGTAATTTTTTAAAAAATTCTGATTGATTCGAATTAGGGGCATATATATTAAACAACGTCAGGGCATCATTTCCCATACCTATATCAATATGTATCCATCTTCCATGTGGATCTGAATTTTTTACCTTAATCTTGGCCATACATTTTTTATTTATAAGAATTGCTACCCCTGCTTTTTTACCCTCTGCTGGAGCAAAAAAACATTCTTTTACCCACCCACCCGATAGTTTCTGTGATTCCTTTATACTAAGATGGGTCTCCTGCAGACAGTAAATATCCGCATTTTGCTTTTTTAAAAATGTCAATACTTTTTTCCTTTTGATTACGTGATTCAGGCCATTGACATTAATAGAATATATCTTAAAAGACATTATACATTTTAATACTTCTCATTATAATCTTCTTCTCCTCTTCTTTCATATTTAGAATCCAAAATATGTTTTTCACGACACACATTTTTACCCCTAAAGCATCTAATCCCTTGTTTATTTTTCCCTTAATCATTCTAGTAGATACTCTCATTTTCCCTCCCTTTCCCACCCAATATAATGGCTGCTTAAGGCTACACATTGGAACTGTAACCCGAACATTCTCCTCCCCCCTAGGCAATTAATATTCAATCAAATTCCCCTTCTATCTATCTATATTAATCTTTAATTTCTTTAGTCATTTTTCCATATCTTTTCATTAATGTATCTTTATCCATTTAACAGTTTTTAATTTATATTTCCTTAGTATTATTTTTACATCATAAAATTTTATCTTAAACATATATTTAGTATTTTATCAATGTTTTTCTTATATCTTGCTCTTTCTTTCTTATAAATTTTTATTGTCTTTTCTTTGTTTCATTTTTCTTTTCTTCAGATATTTCAATATTTCATACTTTTATAATTTTTCATAAAGTCATCAAAACCCATCTTAATGTTTTATGTTAAAATATCATAGGTTCTGGTTTAGCAAGAAAAGCTTTTAATTTTTCTGGATCCTCGAAATACAGGGATTTATCTCCAGATGATACTCTCATTTTTGCCGGATAATATAGACCGTATTTAAAACCTTTTTCTTTTAGCTGAGGTCTCATGTCTAATAGTCTCTTTCTTTTATTTGCTGTGTTTTTAGCAAAGTCCGGCAAAAACCATATTCTGGATCCTTTATAATTTAGATTTTTGTCTTTCTTTGCAGCATTTAATATTTCTAATGCTTGTTGGTATCTAAGCATTTTGAAAATTAGCGGTCTTGGCCTGCCTTTGTTTTCTACATTTTTAACTGGGATTCTATGCGCCCTTTCTATTTCAAGTGGTTGTTTCAAGTCCAGTTGTAATATTTTTGGAATTAAATTTTCAAGAAAAAGGATAGCATTTTTTCCTTCTAAATTTTCTTGTATTCCAAAAAGTTTAATGTTTTTCCTTCTTCCTCTATTCTCATAGTCTTCCAGTTGATCTTTCAATTTATTCAATTCCAGGCTGTCATTTTTGCATCTATTTGATTCACTTTCCAAAACCTCCATTTTTGATTCTAATTCAGTTGTTCTTTTGTTATTAACTTCCATTTGTCTGTGGATGTTTAATATTTCTTCCTTCATTTCAGACATATTGGTTACATTGAATACATTGGTTACATTGAACCGGTCAATGGTGAAAGAAAAGAGAGGAGAGGACTGGTTTAGTGGGGAGACTGGTGCCGATCAATTCTGGAGTTGTGGCGGTTAGAAGTAGCCCTCTCCTGACGGTGCTAAGACGGAGCCCTGTGAATTAAAAAACTCTTTCGTCGGTTTTCATCTTCTATTGTAAAGAGTGACGCTGAAAGTGGAAAAAGTTGTGGAGAAAGACTATTGAACATTGAAATGGATGGTGAGAGACTTCGGTTGAGGGCTAATGATGAAAAATGACAGTTTGAAACGGCTATCGAGTGTCAACGGACATATGTAGCCCTCCCCCTCCGGTGTTAAAACAAAACCTTGAGGCTTAAGGAAAGGGAAAGAAAAAAAAAGAGCCGGTTATACTGAAACATATTAAAAACAACTGTAAAGAAAAAAAGCTGAAACGAAGCGGTATTAAGATTTGAAATTAAATGACCTGAAGGAGGAGAGCCAATACAAAAGGTCTGTTTCTCTTTTACCGGTTTTTTGACACATTTTCTTACGCTGGAGTAATGAGTCATAAATAATCAAAAAACTCACAGCGTGATTATAACCAGCCTGAAACTAAGCCTTGCTAAAACTAAAGTAAGGTACTGAGGAAGGAAGAGCGCTTGTTTATCTCAGTACTGAAGAGATACGGTGATGAGGGCTGAGATTCACTGACGAGCTGAATGAATAAAATTTGTCTTAGTTCTTCCATAACTTCTGCTTTACTCAATATGTCAGGTTCTTCAACAGGAAGTGGGATCTTGCTTGGTGTTATTTGATCTTGTTTCTGTCTTTTTGCAGACGTACCAGCCTCATTTTTGTTTTGTCTGGTACTTGCCATATTTTTGAGTCTATTTTTATATTTTTATAGATTTTATCTTCTCCAAATTCTTTATGTTCAGTAATTTTTCTGTTCACCACAGTATACAATATCCCACCTTCAATGCTATATTGTTGAGGGAATAGCAAACTTTTTTTTTTTTTTTTTTTTTTGGATCCCTTCCTTCAGGGTTCCTGTCTAATTTCGTTGGAGGGTAGTTTCTATTAGTTGAATTTTCAGTAGTTTTTCCCTTCTTTCTCCTTCTCTTCCAATGTCACACAGTACAAAGTCAGGTTTTTTTACCCTTAATGTTTCTCTCCAAAACCATCAGGGGAGGGCTATTTCAAATTGCCTCAATTTCAGCCCTTCATCAAAACCAGTTCAAATTGAGGAAGTCTATATATTTTTTTTTTTTATCGGTTAATTCAATGTCACCGTGGTCTTCAAGCCTCTTTTTAATTTTTATTCATTCAGCTCGTCAGTGAATCTCAGCCCTCATCACCGTATCTCTTCAGTACTGAGATAAACAAGCGCTCTTCCTTTCTCAGTACCTTACTTTAGTTTTAGCAAGGCTTAGTTTCAGGCTGGTTATAATCACGCTGTGAGTTTTTTGATTATTTATGACTCATTACTCCAGCGTAAGAAAATGTGTCAAAAAACCGGTAAAAGAGAAACAGACCTTTTGTATTGGCTCTCCTCCTTCAGGTCATTTAATTTCAAATCTTAATACCGCTTCGTTTCAGCTTTTTTTCTTTACAGTTGTTTTTAATATGTTTCAGTATAACCGGCTCTTTTTTTTTCTTTCCCTTTCCTTAAGCCTCAAGGTTTTGTTTTAACACCGGAGGGGGAGGGCTACATATGTCCGCTGACACTCGATAGCCGTTTCAAACTGTCATTTTTCATCATTAGCCCTCAACCGAAGTCTCTCACCATCCATTTCAATGTTCAATAGTCTTTCTCCACAACTTTTTCCACTTTCAGCGTCACTCTTTACAATAGAAGATGAAAACCGACGAAAGAGTTTTTTAATTCACAGGGCTCCGTCTTAGCACCGTCAGGAGAGGGCTACTTCTAACCGCCACAACTCCAGAATTGATCGGCACCAGTCTCCCCACTAAACCAGTCCTCTCCTCTCTTTTCTTTCACCATTGACCGGTTCAACCGCCAAGCAGCCCACACTAGCACAGATACAAGCCGGCAACAAGAAAAAAAAAAAAATCGCGGTCTTACTTGTTATCAGATCTTACTCAGTGCCGGTAGGAGAAAATATTATCAAATTTTCTCTGTTGTTAAATATCTATATGTTTTATCGATCAGTATTAAAATTTCTTTCAAATTTCAATTTGAAGGGGAGAATTATTAATCTTTGTTGCCTAGCTTGGAGGAGCGTCGTGATCACACGTCCATTTGTGCGCGATAAGCCACGCCCCTCCAATGAATATGCATTGAAAGCAGTGCATGCACATAGATCTCATGCATATTCATTGGAGAAATCCTGAAAACCCGACTGGATTGCGGCCCTCAAGGAGGGACTTTGAGACCCCTGTTAGAACAGAAGAAAGGCTGTCCTATGATTATCTGGTTACCTAGCCAGGTACCATTCTGAATAACACCAGTACCTGGGTAAGTAGCACCAGCCAACCTATACCCAGATATTCAGCATTGCTTTTGAATATCTGCATGTAAAAAACTTATTGCATCTGTCATTTAAAAAAAAAAACCGCCGACCACTGCAGGCTCAATATTACTGCCATAGATTTCACTACCTGAAGAGGTGAACCAAGTTATAATTGCTGACAATTGAATAAACTGTTATAAATTTCTTACAGGTTCAAAAGGATCAACCCAACTCAACTCTGCGGTTGTACCGGGAATTAAACTTGCTTCGCCGGGGGGAGTTGCCGATGCACAGAGGGTGGATGTGCTACATATGGAACGATACCAATATTTTTGCTTATGTAAGGGAGCTCGATGGCTTCGATAAAGGATTTTTGGTGGTGCTCAATTTTGGAAATGCAGCAACTCTAGACATAAAAGCGGCAATTCCTGACTTTCCACCATCTGCACACATACGACTAAGTACCCAATCTATCAACAATGGCAAAAACGTAAATACTCAAACAATTGTCACTGAGAAAGGAGAAGGGCTGATCCTTGAATACAAAAAAAATAACCCAATTCATAGTAATGAAAAGTTCAAGGAGAAGTGCTTTATTTCCGAAAAAGCCTGTTATTCTAGTGCCATAAATCTTCTGTACAGTTCTTGCTAGACGTGAAGGCCCATTCGAGACTGGAATTGGGATGTTCAGATTAGGGTGTACTCGGCTCTGGCAGAATTTTACAAAGGCTCTGTCAAACACAGAGGCCCTGATTCTCTAAAAGTGCGTCCCGATTTTAGGCAGCTGTAGGCGTCCTACAGCTGTCTAATCAGCCAATCGGGATGCACGTTTTAAAAAAAAAAATGCTCCCCAGGCAGGCCGCCTATATTGAAGGCGAGGCCCGCAAGACACCTAGGCCCTGATTCTGTATAGGACGCCCGGGAGAGGCGTCCTATTCAGAATCGGCCTAAACTAAACCCCGATTCTGTAACCGGCGTCCATGTTACAGACGCGGGTTAGAGAATCGGGTTAGATTAGACACGGCTCGCTACACTTATCGCGGCAAGGGATCTCTCTGCCGCTATAAGTATAGCGGGCCGTGGCCCCCTGACCGATCACTGGCAGGAGGGTGCCCAAACCCTCCTGCCCGAAGACGCACCCCCCTCCCCGACACTACCGACCGCCCCCCCGACACTACCGATCGCCCCCCCCGACAATATCGGTCGCTGGCAGGAGGGTGCCCAATCCCTCCTGCCCGAAGACGCACACCCCCCGGCGCTAACAACCCCCACTCCACCAAACCTGTTCTTACAGATGGGTCTTGCACGTCGAGCAAGCAGGCACGCCTCATCGAAATGAGGCGGGCCCATCCCGCTGAAGCCTAAGGCCTGATTGGCCCAGGCTCCAGAAGCCTGGACCAATCAGGCCTTAGGTATAGCGGGTCCGCCCATCCCTACTAAGTCTAAGGTCTGATTAGCCAATCAGGCCTTAGATTAAGTGGGGATGGGCGGACCCGCTATGCCTAAGGCCTGATTGGTCCAGGCTTCTAGAGCCTGGGCCAATCAGGCCTTAGGCTTCGGCGGGATGGGCCGGGCCCGCCTCATTTCGACGAGGCGTGCCTGCTTGCTCGACGTACAAGACCCATCTGTAAGAACAGGTTTGGTGGAGTGGGGGTTGTTAGCGCCGGGGGGGGTGCGTCTTCGGGCAGGAGGGATTGGGCACCCTCCTGCCAGCGACCGATATTGTCGGGGGGGATCGGTAATGTCGGGGGGGGGGCGGTCGGTAGTGTCGGGGGGGGGGGGCGGTCGGTAGTGTCGGGGAGGGGGGTGCGTCTTCGGGCAGGAGGGTTTGGGCACCCTCCTGCCAGTGATCGGTCAGGGGGCCACGGCCCGCTATACTTATAGCGGCAGAGAGATCCCTTGCCGCGATATGTATAGCGGCCGCGTCTACTTACAATGTCGACCAGCATTTTGCTGGCCTACATTTTTAAGCTTCTCATCTACTAGGGAGACGCGTAGGGCCGCCTAGGTTCAGCCTAAGGCCCGCCTAAGGCCCTTAGACAAGCTTAGGCATCTTGCGGGTCTCCCTAGGCTCCCGGAGGCGCCTTCAGGCCTGCCTGGGGAGCATTTTTTTTTTAAAAACGTGCATCCCGATTGGCTGATTAGACAGCTGTAGGACGTCTACAGCTGCCTAAAATCGGGACGCACTTTTAGAGAATCAGGGCCAGAGTGTTTTCTAAAATACATATAGGAAACAGGAGTCTCCATTCTAAATATAACCAATCTGGTACATTCTCCATGAGCTCTGGGAGGATCCAACCCTGTCTTAAAATATAGGCTTGATGATACCTATAAAAATTTGGAAAATTTAACCCTCCCTCCACAATTGTCTTTTGTAAAGATACTAAAGCGATTCTGGGTCTTTTACCCAACCAAACAAATTTAGTAAGAATACCATTTAACTTTTTGTAAAATGACCCCTGAAAAAAAATTGGTATCATACTCATTTGATAACAAACCACAGGCAATATCATCTTTTTAACCGTTTGAATTCTCCCCCACCAAGACTATATTTAATGTGGGGATGGGGAGGTATGTTATGTGATTTAATGGGTTTATTTCTGATGAATGGGATGGGTGGGGGAGGGGTCTTTTTTATATGCATTTGACAATAATTGTTAGAATGTCAAGTGATTTGTACAAATTATCTGATTGAATATTGTACACTTGTTGCAAGAGTTAAAACTGAATAAAGAATTAAAAAAATAAATAAAATACATATAGGGATATGCAAACATTCAGAGGTATTTGGCTGCAGGTGCAATAGAAACATATTTTACAAATATACCCATTGAATAAATGAGTGACATGACCTCGGCAGCTTCCACATGGAAGTGCTGATTTTGTAATCTTTGTGTATGTGGCTCCATTTCTACCCACTTAACAAATCTTTACATACTAGTCTTTAAGCCTGTTACATTAACAGGTGCTGCTGTCTTTCTTTCTTTCTCTCTCCCTGCCCCTGTCTCTTTCTTCTTTTCTTTCTGTCTCCCTCCCTCCCACTATCTGTCTTTCTTTCTGTCTCTCTCCCTGCCCCCTATGCAGCAGCATTTCTCTTCCCCCCTCCACTTCCCTGTGCAGTAGCCACATCAGCATTCCCTCCCCCTCCATTTCCCTGTGCAGCAGCATTTCCTCCACCCCACTTCTCTGTGCAGCAGCTGCAGCAGCATTCCCTCCCCTGTCCATTTTCCTGTGCAGCAGTTGGCATTTTTTTTTGAGACCGCGAGAAGGGAAGGGGGGGGGCGGCAAGGGACTAAGGGAGCCGGCCAGATCTGCTAGTAAAGTCTCCTTCCCTTAGGTCCCCTATTTTCAGCCCCAGCTCCAAACCCATTTTTACCCCTGTCCCTTCTCCCATCTGTTCCCTTTCAGCCCGAGCCCCCTTTTCTCACCAGCAGCATTTCCCTCCCCACTCCACTTCTCTGTCCAGCAGTACCTCTTCCCTGCTCTCCCTGTCCCTCTTCATTGCTCCCCCGGCCCAGTAGCACCTCTTCCCTGCTTCCCCGGTAAAGTAGCACCTCTTCCCTGCTCCCCCGGTCCAGTAGCACCTCTTCCCTGCTCCCCCAGTCAAGTAGCAACTCTTCCCTGCTTCCCCTGTCCCTCTTCCCTGCTCCAGCAGCACCCCTTACCTGTTTCCCCGGTCCAGTATGCAGCATTGTGAGCATCGCGGCCGGCTTTTGCGAACCTAGTAGGCCGCTCTGCCCCTTGGAAGTACGTTCCCTCTGACGCGATCGTGTATGTCAGAGGAAACGTTCTACTGAGGTGCTGTGTGGCCTATGAAGTTTGGTACATCTGGTCGTGATCCTCATGGGAGCAGCGCCCGACCCTCAGCGGCTTGAAGTCCTCCTCCCGGTAGCCGCCGCCAGCGCCGCCAGCGAAACCCTCTGCCCAGCAGCTGCCGCTCCGCACCGCCTTTCATGCGCCTTAACGCGCATGCGCACTCTTCCGATCACAGCACTACAGATCAGGGAACACGGCAGTAAGAGTGTGCATGCGTGCTTAGCATTTTATTATAGTAGATAAGTACTGCCAATTAAGTACTGAGGCTTCAGGTTTTATTATTTTTTTTCTTTTTAGAAATGGAAATAAATAATGGGAGATTAAGAATTATTACCTTAATCTCTTGTGTAAATCTCTGGCTGAAGCACAATCTTTAAAAAAAAAATAAAATAAAATAAAAATTGGCGTGTGCCTTTAAACTGCTATAAAACCCAGCAAGGAAACTTTACCCCACAATGTTTGTTTCCATTATAAAATAGGGAATATGTGAGTTAAATCTACTTGGTTTGTGGATCTCCATGTATAAAAATTGGCTTTCTGAAACTGCCATGCATGAACATGCGATATACAATGTAAAGGATGTTATTTATACTTGGACATGCTTTTATAATAACCCTCTATATCAGGGGTGCCCACACTTTTTTGGCTTGCGAGCTACTTTTAAAATGATCAAGTCAAAATGATCTACTAACAATAAAATTTTAAAAAACACAAAGCACACTGTACGCAGAGAAAATGTTAATTATCATTTGTATTTGTTTTTTTTTTTTTGCAGAGGTCAAGGCAGATGACTTTAAAATATGCAATGTCACCTCAGTAACAACTATACAAAAATAGACAAATATACCCCCTCCCCCTTACTAAATGGCAATAGCGGTTTTTAGTGCAGGGAGCTGTGCTGAATGCCCCACCCAGCTTCTGATGCTCATAGGCTCCCTGCACTAAAAACCACTATCACATTGCCTTTGCGATCTACTGGTCTATCGTGATCGACCATTTGGGCATCCCTGGTCTTGAACATTTTCTGCAATAATTGACTGGTTTAAATGTGGATGGACTATTTAGTTACCAGAAAAGGTTACATTTGGTCAGTTGGAATCATATATAATTTTACACAGGCACAATTTTATAAAAACCATTTTATGCTCATATATTGCCTTTAACATGCTAAAATGACTGCATAAATTACTCCCTGAAAGTCTAGTTTCAGTCATTTTGAACCACCAATTATTAGAGCATTGTCCTTAAAATATGCATGTAGCAATACTCACTGGACGAACTTTAAAAGTTATTAAAAAACTGTTCTAAGTAGTATGTAAGTACTTTTCAACCAGTGGACAGGGATATAATGATCATGTCTCTAGATCAGTGTTCTTCAACCACCGGTCCATGGACCAGTGCCAGTCCACAGAAATTTCCTGCCGGTCCACAGGGCCAGCATGTGCATCAGGCCCAAAACAGTGTTCTTCAACTTCCGGTCCACGGTGTGTTCGATGCGGCGTTATATATAACTGACCTTTTCGTCTTCTCAGCCAACAGACACAAGAGAAGCTCACATTCCAACTTCGTTTCCCCCCCAGTGAGAGGTTGTAAACTGAAAAAACACCATGAACATCTTCTCTCGCACCAAGCAGCATCATGGGGTAAAAACCTAGAACAATTGCTTTCGCCCACTACTTATGAGGAATTTAGGAAACGTCTGAAAACACACCTGTTCCTAAAGTATCTAGACAACTGATCCTCTTTTCTCTCTCCCCTCAAAAATGGATTTCCTGTCCTATTAACCCTCTTTCTTCCTCCCCTCTTAGTCAATCAATTTGTACCTTTGCTTAATCTTTGTAAACTGCATAGAACTTCACGGTATTGCGGTATATAAGCTGTTATTATTATTATCTTCGAGCCAGCTCCTTCTTCCTAACTGATTCAGTGGACAAAGCCACGGGCAGTGGCTCCTACGGGCATCCTGCGCCTGAACCGGAAGCCTTCTCTCTGACATCGCAACGTCAGAGGGAAGGCTTCCAAATGAGGCACAGGATGTGCAAGGTGCAATTAGTACTATTATGGGGGCGGGGTCTGGGGATGGAGATTGGGTAGAGATGGGCGGGGTCTGGGCCACGACTTAGCCCAGTGTTCTTCAACCGATGGTCCACAGATTGATGCCGGTCCACAGAATAATTCTTTTATTTCTGCCAGTCCATAGGTGTAAAAAGGTTGAAAAACACTGCTCTAGACTCAGCCTAGACTCACTCTTGAATCTTTCGTTCTGTGACCAATGTGTTATGCAAGGATTAAGCCTAGTTTTCCCAGTTATAGCACCATGCAGCATGTAGATACAGAGTTCAACAGGAACTATATTTAGTGATCAAGTTATTCCCTTGTCTAAAAGAAACTTTAAAAAATTCATTCATCCAAATATCAAAAGGTAAGAGATGATAGTTATTCTGTCTCTGCACTAACAATACATCTCAGTGGCCACCAGTCTGACTGTTCATAAGATTTTAAGTTACCTGATCAATGCAAAATTTGTTTCTTGTGATAAACTTTCTTAAATAATAGTATAAATAAACTCACACTAATGTCCAAGAATATGGATATTCAGTTCCAAGACACAGACATGCTGTACCATGTTCTATGCAGTGTTTTAAGATTCAACTGAAATTTTCCAACATATAAAAGTGCATTTTATTTCCTACATTTCCCTAAAGAAGCTGTATTTGGTTCGTACAGCTCAATCTAAGGCTCGTTGTTTACTGGGGTATAATAAATACTAGAAAACCATTCTTGTTCTCATTTGAAGGGCACATGGTGGCTAATAATTTTTCAGCAAGGCTACGTAGCTCAAGAAAGAAGACGTTCTTGTGCCCTTTTTACACAGTGGTCAAATGTCCGAGTGGTTGTGCATTTTTTAGTGGCTACAATTGTTTTGCACAGATCTTGTTTATTTAAAATATGTGCAAGCAGCAATTGGTTCTCTATTTCTGAATTGACATGTCCCATACAGTTAATTTTAAGATGTTTTTCTTTGGCAGGAGTTTTAAATTGCACAATTCTGTTACTTATTTCAAAGGTTTCCCCCCAAACCTTATAATAACAAATATGGATCCAATTTGCATGTTTTTTGAGACTTGCCTACGTAGGACTATCAGCCCAAAGACATGCTAGTCAGCAACAAAAACTGTACAAAAATGTTCAAGTACAATTATTTTTATTTTACAAATTTTTAAACAAGATAATTTCTTATTCAAAATTATTACTGGCATCATTCATTAAAATTAAAGAAAATGAGGTTGCATTGCATCCGTCCAATTCAATAATTTTCAATAATAGCAATGGACATTTTCTTGATTTCAGAAGGTGTCATCTTATTTTGCAGAGTTTTCTTTGGCAAGTCCAAGTTCCTTATACAAAAAGGCAAAATGTCTTGCAATCTAAAATGAAAGAATTTTATGTAAGTTGTCTTATTCTATAAAATAAAATTCAACTGTCTCCTGCTTTTAGAGATTTAATAGTTAAGCATTAAAAAAAGACTTTTTTGTTGCCTGCAGGGCTGTAGCTACCATTGAGTGAGTCGGGCCAAAAGCTGAGGACTATTCAATGGTATAGACCATCTGCTGTCACAGTACTTTATAATTACGTGGCTTCCTATTCTCCATCCCTTTGGCAGGTACTTCTCTCACTTCCTCTTCCCTCCTCCTGCACAAGTCCCTTGTCTCTACCTAGCCCCCCTCACCCTGGTCCTCCAAATTTGCTGGCAGTGATGAAAGCAGATTGACTCTGGCAACCCCATTAGAGCCTTTCCTCGGCCATGTCCACCTCCTCTAATGTAAATTCTGTGGGCAAAATACTGCAGAGGAAGGGTCCTAGCAGGGCTAGCTAGGGCAATCTGCATTCATCACTGCTAATACGTGTCTGGAAGACTGTACGGGGTGTGTGTGGTAGAGAGATTGAGAAGGGAAAGGTGCCAGGCTTCATGTAGAGGGAGCTGAGGGAAGAAAGATAAGAGGGAGGGGTAGAGTTACCAGACCATGAGGGAGAGGGACAAGGGCAGCAGGGGTGGTGGTGAGAGAAAAACACTGGTCCTATGGTGATGGTGGTGGGGTGCAGGAGGAAGGGAAGAGAGGGGAGAAGTTAGAAGCTGGACAGGGGGAGGAATAGGGACACAGAGGGAGATGCTGGACAAAGCAAAATGGGGCACAGAAGAGAAATGCTGAATATGGGTAGGGGAGAAGGCAGATACTGAACATGGGGGGACAGAAAGAGATGGACCGGTCACATAAGGGATACAGAAGGCCATTTTTGTTCCTTCAACTCTGGATGTTCAGTTGGAAACATCCAACTTAGACGTTTTTTTTCAAAAGCCCCTCCACATGTGAATGTTACTAAGGTTATAGAATAAGGGGGGATATTCTATATGCAAATAGGTTTATCTGGACTGAGCAGGGCTGAGGTTAGGAAAGCATTTACATTTATACACATACTTTTGAAAATTAATGCTGAAAATCTGTGCGTGATAAAAGAGCAGATATAAAAGTGTTGTGGGATAATTTTCAAAGCAGAACTGTATATAAATGTTTGCTTTCAAAATCTGGCACACTTTGCACTGGCAAAAGTATTTATGTACCAGTTTAGCAAGCACATTAAAGGCAGATTTTAGTTTTTAGAATCTGCCCTGCAAGTCACTTAATCCCCCAGTGCCCCAGGTACATTAGATAGAGTGTGAGCCCACCGGAACAGATAGGGAAAAATGCTTGAGTACCTGAACAATTTGTAATCCGCATAGAATTGTAGGATATGCAGAATATAAATAGGGTCGGCGCGGGGGGGTGGGGGGGAGGAGTCACGGCGTGCTACCTGCTGTGAGTAAGGCCGGAGCCAGCAAGCTCTCCTCCTGGCATCCTCCGATCTGCACCGCCTTTGCCTTAACGCGCATGCACACTCTGCCGGCCACATCCCGACAGATCAGGACTCAGGGAACACACGGCGAGAGTGCGCATGCGCGCTTAGCATTTTATTATTATAGATGAACTAAATGATTTAACCACATACCTCATCTAATGAATCTTCCCAACTGGCTGGATCACAATGATTCCCTTCTGGTCTAACATCGAAAATCAGATTAGGTGACTGGTATCCTGAAACAGACCATGCCACACAATGACGAAATGACCAACTTGTTCATTCAGTCTGCTCAGTGCATTTTCATTTCAAAAGATTTACGGGCATTTAATTACAGGGCTTTGTCTATTTTAGTGTGGAATTTTTGCACATTCTAAGCCATTAAAAAAAAAAAAATCTTTATTAATTTTAAAATGTTAACAGTGCCATACAATAAATTTAAACATAAACACTACACAAAACAGCTGTATTTTAGGCATTTCTTTTATTCATTTAACAAACTTGTTTATTGAATTAATGTGTGATACAAACAATAAGAAAACCAGAGGTAAAATACAGCTTAGTATAGGGGTGTCAAAGTTCCTCCTCGAGGGTTTTCAGGATTTCCCCAATGAATATGCATGAGATCTATTAGCATACAATGATAGCAGTGCATGCAAATAGATCTCATGCATATTCATTGGATAAATCCTGAAAACCCGACTGGATTGCGGCCCTCGAGGAGGGACTTTGACACCCCTGGCTTAGTAGCTAATGAACTGAAACTAAACAAAGGGGTATCCCGTTAGCAATAACCACACAAAACTAGAGAATAGTCCATCGTAATAAAAGGCAAACAGTACAATAACCAAAATATGGTGCTTAAGTACTACCTCATCTTTTGGAGTTTTATAATGAAAAAACAAATGACCCCCCTGTCCCTAAATTCCCATCCTTCTCCCCTCCCTATCAACAAGACCCATATACAAAGCAAAAGAAGAGCAAACAGATCAACTCAACTTGGGTAAAGAGCAGCAAGGCCTCCCCACCTAGTTTTTCGCGTTCTCCCCAATATCTTAAGCTGGATTGCTCAGAGTTTACCCATAACACAAACGGAATATAATTGAGCCTTCCAGGCCTGTAACGAGGGAGGCTCTGGGTGCTTCCAAAACTGAGCTAAGGTAATCCTAGCTGCAAAAACACATTGCTGGATCTGAAAATTTTGTGCAATAGTAATTCTAATCTTTTTTTCAGATTGTGTGCTAATAAAAACAGTTACCAAAGAAGAACATAAGAATAGCCTTACTGGGTCAAACCCATCAAGCCCAGTAGCCCGTTCTCACGGTAGCCAATTCAGGCCACTAGTACCTGACCAAAACCCAAGGTGTAGCAATATTCCATGCTACCGATACAGGGCAAGCAGTGGTTTCCCCCATATCTTTCTCAATAACAGACTAAGGGGCTCATAATCAAAATGGAAATACATATAAAAACCGGCCTAAATTGGCACTTAGACGATCAATGAGACAAGTCGTCCAAGTGCCGATAATCGAACCAGGTTTTAGACGTATCTAAAAACGACTTAGGCCTTCACAGTGCTGCAGTACGCCCAGAGCTAAAAGGGGCATTTTAGGAGGAGTGGTGAGGGCGGGACATGGGCCGTCCTAGATTTAGTCGTACTGCATGTATAACACTGCTTAGACGGAACTTGGATGTTGTGACTTAGGGCATCTAAAACCAGGTCTAAGTCACAAGAAGCTATCCAAAGTGTCCAGATAACCACTGCAGGGACAAAGTACAGACCCCTACACACTCCCCCAGTGATCACTGACCCCCCTCCCCCTAAAAAAAATTCATAATAAAAACATCACATATCTGCCTCCAGAACATCAGCACCTGGCAGCCTGGCATAGGAAAGCCTAGTAGAGCTGCACAGAGGTGGATTAAATGGTCTGGGGGGTGGGCTAGTGAATCATGGAGAGGAGGACCCAGGCCATAAGCCATGGTGAAACATGCACCCCTAAAACCCTTATGTACTGCCATATAAGTGGCACCTGTCCTATTAATTCTCTTTCTTCCTCCCCTCTTAAAGTCAATTCAATTTGTTACCTTTGCTTAATCTTCTGTAAACCGCATAGAACTTCACGGTATTGCGGTATATAAGCTGTTATTATTATTATTATAAGGGCTATTAGGGTGGTAGACAGATGGATCTAGTAGATTCTGGGGGGTGTTGGGGGGGGCTCACCATGACCTATAAGGTTGTTGTGGTAAGGTGTGTAAGTGGCACCCTTTTTGTGAAGTTCACAGCAGTGCCCTGTAAGGTACCCCATTACTCTGGTGCAATGTTTGGGTGTCCAGTCCATCACTTTGCTGACCCCGCCCAGGTCCAAAAGGTCTTTTTCTAGGCGTTTTTGACTTGCACGAATTTTTGGAAGAAAATGGGGTATAAAGATAGATTACTTAGTGGTCTGGACGATTTGACGGCTGGACGTACAGTTAGACGATTTTCGATAAAAAAAAAATACTTTGGACATATTTTTCGAAAATGGACTTTTTCCATGTCCGACTTTGGGCAACTAGCAACTTAGGGCCAAAACGGACTTAGATGTATCTTTTGATTATGCCCCTCCATGTGTTCCCATGTTAACTCTGCATTTGCCAGTTAGGCCTAGATTCTGTAACCGACGCTGTTGTTGGCGGCCACTGATGAAGTGTCAATCACACAATGACAGCGGTTAGAGAATCCCACCTCCGGCAAAGATTGGTGCCGGAAATGTAGGCCAGGGTTTTCCAGGCCTACATTCCCGGCACCTATTTTTGACGTGAATTGTGCCTCCAGAGATGCCTACCGATGCCTAACCCCACTTCTGTCGTTAGCCATACCTATACTGGCATTTTGTTTAGGCACCATTTTGTTTAGGCAATTAACGTAAAATTTTGCGTTAATTGCCGTTTCAAATGGCATCTGCTAATTGACTTAGTGCGTTTATGCCTATTCTCTGCCCATTTCAACTCAATAAAGCACAACTCTTTATATAAGATCTTTAAGCTGTGTGGCAAATTTAAACACTAATTCTCTTATAATACCCCACAAGCAATACTATTAGAGATCTTGATATAATAGACCTCAGCGGTTTCACTCATAACTTCTCATTTCCAGCATATTATGAGTTTTATCAAATCTGGCCTCTGAGGACTGGATTTGAGGACCCCTGCTCTATGGGAACTTTAAGGCTAAGAACCCAAACTAATACGGTAGCCCACAGCATAGCCATCTGGCTAGACAAGCTACAGCCTTAGCACCCCGAGGTTGAGGGTTCAAACCCACGCTGCTCCTCGTGACCCTGGGCAAGTCACTTAATCCCCCCATTGCTCCAGATACATTAGATAGATTGTGAACTCGTTGGGACAGGAAAAAATACTCAAGTACCTGAATTAATGTAATAAATCGTTCTGAGCTCTCCTGTGAAAACGGTATAGAAAATTACATAACTAAATATCTTACTTCTTACCCAAAGAAATTAATTCTCTTGCATATTTCTTATATTGCCAAATACAATTTTACATTACTCTGCTCCATGCTATAATCTCTTGGCCCATAAGGCCTTCAACTGCTTACTGCCTCCCTTTTCACAAAAAGAGCACAATTAACAGTTTTACTCTTGACTACATCTCAGATACCCAATCTGTGCTCTACAAAGGTTCTGCATGACCCAGTTGTGGACCTGGCTGGAGTATCTTAGACAACTGTGAAGTTAAACATGCAGCTTTCATGAAATATAAAATATAATATTACCTTCTTTTATAAGGTTACAAGAATAATCAATGACAGCTTTCCGAAGTCTATGAATATATCTTAACAATCCCATTAGTGGTACTCGTTGATCTTTTTCATACGCTGTGATTATCATGGAAGGATAATGCTAAGAGAATGATAACAAAGAAAGAAAATTGAGAGCAAAGTGACCGTCTGACTACAATGGAAACAAGTCATTCAGTGCAAACACTTTTATAAAAGGTAATAAAAGTCTTGTCATATATAATATTAGCTACATGCTCGAAGGCTTTTCATGCTCAACAATGAGTCAGAGTCCTGCACAGAGACATTATGTTTAATTCTCTATTTAACTTGGCTTAGTAATTAAATCTAAGAAGAATAAATTTGCTATTATAACTATAGGGAACCAACTTAAAATGTGCACAGATGTTTCACTTACAAAATCAAACTCTAGAAAGCTATTAATGATTTTGTATTGTAAATTACCCTAGAAGAGTTCCACTATTAGCATATTGGAACTTGTATTACAAAGGATCAGTTTGATTAAAAATTTGCCAATCGGGCAGGGTAATGAGAGAAAAACCTTGGATAAAGTCCACAGTATGTGGTTTTCAATGAAAACTATTAACTTGACAAATTGCTGAGCTACGCTACTTTGACCTTTAACCCAATGTTAAAAACAAGGGAGTTAAAATTTAAATTCCATGGCTGGTGTTTACATTTTGGAAATTCAGTGCTGGCAGATAGCAGTGCACAGAATTCAACTCACTCAATTTTGATTTGGACCCATGACATGAAAATTGGCCACTCTCAACATTTTAGATCTGCATCTTTAGTCTTTTTTTTCAGAAGGTCAATTTCTTTCATACTCCCTTAACTCGGTCCCCAGACCAGCTGAACACTATTTAGATAATACCACTATTGGCCTATTGCAGGGGTGCCCAACGCGTCGATCGCAATCGACCAGTAGCTCAGAAAGGCAACTCGAGTCGATCGCACTCGTGTTGCCGTCCTGATCTACCGGCCGATCAGCCTTCCTCTCCAGTGTTCTCCCTAGGGCCTTTTAGCTGGGCAGTTCGCCCAGCTGTCATCTGCCGCTGCTGAACATTAAAACCCCCCCCCAAGGGGGCGTGGCTGGAGCCCGAGCGGAATGGCGGCTTGAACTTCGAGCTCCCGCGATCTCCCTCCATGTGTGTGGATCAGCATAACTGAATCGACGTCTAACTTCACGCGGAGCGCGAGCACAGCCGCCGGTAGGGCTCTACTATTCTTTTCTTTCATTTCTTTTTTTTTTATATTCGCTCCTCCGCCGCGCCGCTGCGCCGCCGCGATGTCGGACAAAAAAGTAAACAAGAGGCACAAACCTGAGCCACTCTCCCCCTCAAAAGCGCCGCTTCCTGCCTCTTCCGGGGACACTAATCGCGAGATTCTCGCTGAGCTAAGAGAACTCAAAGAACTGGCCACTGAAACCAAAGCATGCACAGAGGAAATCAATGATAAAATCACAAGCATGTCAGCAGACTTTGCTCAACTGCAGACTAGAGTGTGCACGCTGGAAACTAAAATGGAGGCGACCACGTTGCATGTGTCTGAGCTCCGGAAAAGGTCAGATCGTATTGCCATTTTGGAACGGGACCTGGAGGATAGTAATGATCGGTCCCGACGTTGTAACATACGCATCTTAGGGCTCCCGGAGAATGGCTGTGATAGCGAGCTCATCAAGCACCTTGAATCACTGATCCCTCAACTCCTGGATCTTACCTTTCAAAGGGAATTTGAGGTAGAGAGGGCACACAGAGTCCCTTCCTCCCTCGTGGCTGGTGACCGGCGGCCCAGACCTGTGGTATTAAAGATACTCAGATATCAACATGTCCTGGAAATCATGCAGCAGGCTAAGCTAAGAGCCCCGATCAAGCATGAGGGCTCCACCATTTTGTTTGTTCCAGATCTGAGCAAATCTACAGCCCGTCGTCGCAAACAACTTCTCTCCTACAGGCCGCAGCTGAAAGCTTTGAATGCAAGATTTGGCTTACTATATCCTGCTCGTATGAGGGTGACCCTAAATAATTCCACCAAAGACTTTCTCAACCCGGAAGAGCTGGCAACCTTTATTGAACAACATGCACCAACTCCAATCAATCAGGTTTGAATACAAGAGCGGTGAACATCTTGGTCTCAGGCACCTCAGGAAAAATATGTACTTTTCTATATAGTAGATGCTCAGTTATGTTTGCTTTTATTTGACTAGCTTGGCTTTACTATGTCTGTGTTGATCTATTGCACTTTGGCTGTGTTTTCGCTTTGCTTTTAAACTTAGTTATGTCTGTTTATGGAATTCTACATGATGAGGGGGGCTCGGGTTCTTCCCTGCCTTCTGGCTACCTCTGCCGCACTCACACTGTTATGGTTTAGAAGTGGGTTTTTTTCCACTTCAGTTAATTCATGGTGTGCACCACTTGTTTTTCTTAAACCCAGTCTTATTCAGCTTGTACTGACTTATTTTTTGATATGTCTTTCTATGTCCCTGCAGTTGACACACTTTTGTACTATTCACTCACTCACGCTCCTGAACATTCTTTTCTTCTATTATAATGTCTCTTAAACTCATTTCAATGAATACAAAAGGTCTCAATAACAAAGTCAAATTGAAGAAGATTCTAGCTTATCTAGATAACCATAACCCTGACATCATTATGTTACAGGAATCTCATTTGGACAGCAATACATCTGCTAAAGTTCACTTACCATGGGCTTTACCCCCATACTATTCCCCTGCCATAGACAGGAAAGGCGGAGTACTCACTCTCATCAGGAAAAATAGCAATATTGCTGTCATCTCCTCTGCTAATGACCTTAATGGCCGGTGGGTAAAAGTCCTGATTGATTATGCTGGGGAGAAATTCTGTTTATTTAATTTGTATGGTCCGAATGTGGATCGACCTGAATTCTTTCATGCCATTACCGAATCACTGTTGGAGGACACTACTGCAAAATTGATTGTAGCGGGCGACTTTAATATGGTCTTAAGCCCTACCAAAGATAGAAAATCTAAATGCACATATAAAAAAACCAAATCTTGGTATGCATTACAAGATCTTATTAAAAATGTCAACCTACAAGATATCTGGAGACACAAACATGCTGATACGGAGGCTTTTACTTTCTACTCTCCCCCTCATTCATCGTATTCACGCATTGATTTCTTTCTTATAAGTGAATCGTTGAGTTCTTCAGTTATGGATGCTGATATTCTACCAATAACTGTCTCTGATCACGCTGCAGTTACTATTCAGATTAAAGGTTCAGCTGCTGCTCGGAGCACGAGGCAATGGCGTTTTAACAATGCTCTCTTACTGGATACGCAGTTTTGTGACTTAATAAGATCTAAGATCCAAGAATACTTCCAATTCAATTCGCCAGATCAGACATCATGGACATGCTGCTGGGATGCTTTTAAAGCTTTTATCAGGGGTGTTATAATCAACCATACAGCTGCTAAACACAAACAATTGAAATCAGACCGCACTCGTATCGAAAATGAAATTAGAGTCCTGGAAGCACAACATCAACAAACGCCTTGTGATGTCCAACTGTTATTACGTCTGAATAAGGCCCGCTTTCACTATAACTCAATCTTAAGCACCAAAGCCTCCCATGCGATTTTTCTACAATCAGCATCCTATTTCGCTGAGAATAACAAATGTGGGCACCTGCTGGCCAATCTCCTTAAAAAACGAGAAGAAAAAGCACTTATCACTTGTATCAAATTGGATTCTGGTACAGAAATTAATGAGACCTCTGACATCTCATAAGCTTTCATGGCTTACTATAAATCATTATATACTTCTGAATTGCAATCCCCACATCGGGTTCAAGAGTTTCTGGACGACATCCCACATCCCTGTTTGGACGAGAATGATAACCTACGACTAAATGATCCAATAACTTCTGAGGAAATCTCATTGGTGATTCATTCTATGAACCTTAAGAAAGCTCCGGGTCCAGATGGATTGACGGTAGAGTTCTACAAGGAGTTTCAGGATGTACTGATCCCTTTTTACTTACCGTTTATTGAACACCTAATTTCTTCTGGCGAGGTTACTGGCTCTTTCACCGAAGCTCACATCATAGTACTACCTAAATCTGGCAAGGATCCACGATGTCTCACTAACTATAGACCGCTATCTTTAATAAATGTGGACGCAAAAATTTATGCCAAGTTGATATCCTCACGACTACAAGCTGTCATCACCAAACTCATTTCCCCGGTCCAAAGTGGCTTCATTAATGGACGTTTTTCTAATGACAATACTCGGATTTTCTCTCACATCATCGCTCAAGTGCACAGTCAGAAGCATGAACTATTAGCGGTCGGGCTCGATGCTGAGAAAGCGTTTGACCGGATTGAGTGGCCATTCCTTTTCCATACTTTACGCTGGTTTGGCTTCGATGAAGCTTTTATCAACAAAATCAAGGTACTCTACTCTATGCCCACCACTAGAACATACATCAATGGTTCGTTGTCATCAGCCTTTCACCCTACTAGAGGCACCAGGCAAGGTTGCCCTCTATCACCACTACTTTTTAACCTTGCGTTAGAGCCCCTGATACTGCGCATCAGTGCTAATCCGCATATATCTGGATTCACATTTGGAGAACAACCTCAGGAGATCAAGATTTCGGCGTATGCCGATGATATCCTATTATACATCACGCCTCCCTCTTTCACTCACCTGCTCACTGACATTGCGGCATATGCAGAAGTTTCTGGTTACAAGTTAAATATGAGCAAGACAGAGGTGATGCCTTTAAACTGCCCGGCAGCGGAATCAGATATAATGGTACATGGTGTGAAGTGGACGGCCAGCTCCATGAAATATTTGGGAGTCTTGTTTGGTCCTACAATTGAAGAAACCATGCACCTGAATGTAGATCATATGCTGGATATTGTCAAGACATCAATCGCCAAATGGTCCCCGCTGACCCTATCTTGGTGGGGTAGGATTGAAACCATTAAGATGATGATCGCCCCCAAGATTAATTACATCTTATCCATGCTTCCTTTTCACTTACCAGCTTCTTTTTACAAATCAGTGGACTCTATCCTTGTGAAGTTTTTATGGAAAAACAAACAACCCCGCATAGCTTTGGCTAAGTTGAAGGCACCTCGCAGTTCAGGTGGTGTGAATTTCCCCTGTTTTGTACACTACCATCATGCTTTTATCATGCACCAGTGGGTCTTAGGATACCACCTCTCTAATACTTATGATACTCCTGCCTGGTTCCCACTTGAATGTGCATTATATGGAGAACGACAGTTGAAATATATGGCTGGCATTGTTCTGTCTAAATCTGACAAGCGGGACAACATTCTCTTAGCCTATAAGACTGCGGTTGACAATATTGACTCCACCTTCACATCCAGCTGGAAAGATTCATCTTTGGTCCCATTATGGAACAATAACTTATTTAAAATCTCAGACTCCTGTGTGTCATGGCGGGACTGGCAAAACCGGGGTATCTGGCTGGTTCGTGATTTGATGAAAGCGGAAGACTGGATGTCCTTCTCAGAATTCTCGGAAACCTGGGGTGTTGCTGGCTCTCAATACTTTAGCTGGCTCCAGTTACGTCATTGCATTACACATTCTTTGCCCAAAACTCGAATGCGATTAGAAGAGCCTGGTCTACACATACTACTTCGCACCATTCCCAGGAGATTCTCCAAAGCTTCTATGTGATACAAATTGCTCCAGCGTGCTCATTTTTCGAGCCCGCTAGAATCTGAAGTGAAATGGTGCAGAGACCTCAACCTACCCTCTGATGCTATTGACTGGTCTGCACTTTGGTTGACTTTCTTCAAAGCTGTTAGATCGGCCTCACTCTTGCAATCTATTTTCTTTCTCCTTCACCGAGCAGTGTGGACCCCTGTGCTGTCTAATAGAATCAATCCTACTATGTCTTCCTTATGTTGGTCCTGCTCTCAAGCGACTGGTTCATTAGAACATTTACTCTTTTCTTGTCCACATGTACAGGTCTATTGGAGTAAAGTGTGGACAGTCACTTGTGACATTCTGGAACTATATGATACTTTGTCCTATCCCATCATCATTGTAATGTCTCAAGCTCTTTTAGAACCCATGGATAATGATGAATCCAGGTTGTTCACTATAATGATGACTTTAGCGATTCAGACAGTTTTATTCTGCTGGAAGGACCTCACTAGGGTGGACTTCCATATGTGGTGGAATGCTCTGTGCCTCACGGGCAAGTATGAAAGAATATTTGCTGAAAAATCTAACACGATGGATAGATTTCTTGCTGTCTGGAAACCTCTTCTTCAATTCTGTAATGCTTAACCTCTTGCTTTTCATTTCATTGTATTATTGAACTGCTTAATCTACTTATCAATATTTCTATTTCTATGCATATATATGATGTTTCAGTACATGCTTTCTCCTATTGGTGATGTACACTTTGAATTCTGTTACTTCTGGTTATCTTTTTTATGTAACCTGTAAAATTCAATAAAAGTTTTTTGAACTCAAAAAAACCCCCCCCCCCAAAAAAAAACCGGCTTGGAGATTTCAGCCCCTAGCGAACTTATGCTCCGGGCTCTAACGTGTGCGTGCCGGCTTCTCTTCTCTTCCCTCTGAAACCGGAAGTTATGTCCGGGGGGGGGGGGGGTGGGAGAAGGGAAGCCGGCACGCACATGTTGAGAGCCCTGAAGCAAGCGTTCGCTACGGGCTAATGCGGGAGACAGGTTAGTGAAGCATTTGTTCTTGTTCCTGCCGGGTCCTGCCTACTTTCTGTTTCCGCGAAGGCAGGACCCGGCAGCATTTCCCCCAATAGGTTGATCACGATCTTGGGCTGATCAGCCTTCCTCTTCCCGACGGCAGAATTGACGTCGGGGAGAGGAATGCTGGTTGGCCGAAGCAGGGAGAGCTTGGGGCCTGTTATTGGTGGTGTTTGGGTCCTGGTCCCCGATGGTAATGGCAGTGGCTTGGGGGAGGGCAGGGAGAAAGAAAGAAAAAGGGCAGGCAAGGGATACAGAAGGAAAGAAGAGAAACAGAAAAAAATGAAAGGGAGGCAGAGAGAAAGAAAGGGCAGGGAAGAGGAAGGAAAAGTTGGGGGGAAGGAATGAGGTCTGGAGAAGAAGCATACAGGCTAAAAGAAGGGAAGAAAGATTGTATGCACAGTCAGAAGAAGAAAGTGCAACCAGAGACTCTTGAAATCACCAGACAAGGTAGGGAAAATGATTTTATTTTAAATTTAGTGATCAAAATGTGTCTGAATTTATATCTGCTGTCTATATTTTACACTAAGGTCCCCTTTTACTAAACCGCATTAGAGGTTTTTAGCGCAGGGAGCCTATGAGTGTCGAGAGCAGCGCTGGGCATTCAGCGCAACTCCCTGCGCTAAAAACTGCTATCGTGATTTAGTAAAAAGGGAGGGGGTATATTTGTCTATTTTTGTATGGTTGTTACTGAAGTGATAGTGCTTAGAATCATCTGCTTTGACCTCTTTGAAAAACCCTGGAATAGGAATGATGATTAACATTTTCTATGCATCAGTGTGCTTTGTGTTTTTTTTTTATTTTATTGTTGGTAGATCATTTTGACTTGGTCATTTAAAAAGTAGCTCGCAAGCCCAAAAAGTGTGGGCACCCCTGGCCTATTGGGTACTTTTCTCATAGATTGGGCAAATACCATGCTTATCTATGGAAATACCTTTAAAACCTGTACCTTTAAAAGATGAACTTAAAAAAATATATTGAAAAACACTACTTATATGGCTAGACTATCAAACTTAATTAGACAAGTCTTCTGAAGCATTCAAAGATCAATCGTCAATATACAGTCCTTGCTTCAGGGCAATTAAATTTTCTTTGTGTATATATATTTTTATCATCAAATATCTTCCACAGATCTAAATATATTCTTATCAATTTTACTTCACAGTCATAATTTATATAAATATTATCGGCCAGCTTCCACCATCCGTGCTGTTCAATCTTTCCCTAAGTACCGGGAAAAGACCCCATGGACTGGAAAACAGCTAACGTCATTCCATTGCACAAAAAAGGTTGCAGAACGGAGGCTGCGAATTACAGACCGGTCAGTCTCACCTCAATAGTGGACAAACTCATGGAAAGACTTATTAAACACAAATTAGATACGATCCTGACCGAGGAGAATCTACAGGATTCCCAGCAGCATGGATTCACAAAGGGAAGGTCCTGTCAATCCAATATGATCAGCTTCTTTGACTGGGTTACAAGGAAACTGGATATGGGGAAGTCTCTAGACGTCGTGTACTTGGACTTCAGCAAAGCTTTTGATAGCGTCCCGCACCGCAGATTGTTGAGCAAGATGACTTCGATGGGATTGGGAGTGATATTGACGACATGGGTCAATGACTGGTTAAGCGGTAGAATCCAGAGGGTAGTGGTTAACGGTACCCCCTCCAATACATCGGAGGTGACCAGTGGAGTGCCACAGGGATCGGTGTTGGGACCGATCCTTTTCAACATATACATAAGAGACCTGACTCAAGGGCTTCAAGGTAAAATAACACTATTCGCCGACGCCACCAAACTATGCAACATAGTAGATAACAGCACCTTGCCCGACAGTATGGAACAGGACCTGCTCTTATTGGAACATTGGTCCTCGACTTGGCAGCTAGGCTTTAATGCCAAAAAATGTAAGGTCATGCACCTTGGCAGCAAAAACCCGTGCAGAACTTACACTCTGAATGGTGAGACCTTAGCTAGGACTAGGGCAGAACGTGATTTGGGAGTAATCATTAGTGAAAACATGAAAACTGCCAAGCAGGTGGAGAAAGCTGCATCCAAGGCTAGACAAATGGTGGGATGCATCCGTAGAGGTTTCGTCAGCCGTTCTTTACATTCGTTTGTTCTATAAATGTATTCAATTACAGTGGTACCTTGGATTATGAGCATAATCCGTTCCAGGAGCATGCTCGTAATTCAAAATGTTCATTTATCAAAGCGAGTTTCCCCATAGGAAATAATGGAAACTCGCTTTGATACGTTTCCCCCCCCCCCCCCCCGAGGCTATGGCGCTGCTCCCTCCCCCCGCTCGCAAAGTCCCCCCCCCGCGTGATCTGGCACCCCCTGTGAGAACAGGCACCCCCCACCCGACCAACTTTAACTCACCCCCCCGTCTGGCACCGGCACGAGACCCGCTCCCCCCCACTCGCAAAGCCCCCCCCCGCTTGAATCGGCACCCCCCCGCGAGAATAGGAACCCCCGCCTGACCAACTTTAACTCACCCCCCCTTTGGCACCGGCACGCAGCCCACAAGTGCCGGTGACGCTTGAAGATCTTCTTCTTCCCAGTCTCTGCCGGCTTTGAGCATGCATCTGCGCATGCTCAAGCCCTTCTCATTCTCCCTCTCGCCGAGATTTTCGGCGAGAGAGAGAATTAGAAGGGCTTGAGCATGCGCAGATGCATTCTCAAAGCCGGCAGAGACTGGGAAGAAGAGCTTCAAGCGGCACCGGCACTTGTGGGGTTCCTGTTCTCACGGGGGGGGGGGGGTGCTGATTCGAGCGGGAGGGGGCCCTTTGCGAGCGGGGGGGGGGAGCGATGCCGGTTATTGGGGGGTGCTCACAAATCGAGTCAACACTCGGTTTGCGAGACACGTTTTGCGAGAATGTTTTGCTTGTCTTGCAAAACACTCGCAAACCGGGTTACTCGCAAACCGAGGTTTGACTGTACTTCAATAAAATGAAGTGGCCCTTCGGTGTCCTTAGCTAGGTTTTTCCTGTGAGTTAAGGTTATTTTTGCTGTACCAGTAAAATGACCAATTTTCCATCTTTTTTTAAAATTAATGTCTTTGTGCTAATGTTACATAAGAAGAATACCCCCCAAATCACACTAGGTACTTAAATAAGATACAAAACATACTGAAGAGCATTCCTCTCTGAGTGCAAGAACACTTCCTAATGTAAAGAAAAAAAAAAAAAAAAAAATAATGTGAATCCTTGGTGTGAGAGAAGCCCAAACGAGAAAGCTCCAATACTTTACTAGGCCCAGTTAGCCATTGAGAAAATGTTACTCACTATTTTGGCCATATACCATCATAGGGAATCACTTGTGTACTTGTGCTAATTTTAAATTAACTGTGCAATGAGTCAATGATTAAAAATCATAACTTGACGGCATTCAGAAAGCTTACAATTATAGGGAAAGCTCCCCCCCCACCTTGAAATATCAGCCAAGAAAAGCGTGTAAGTGAAATGTTAAAAAATAGTCCCAAACTGAGAACTTAGCTCAAATAAGACCCGCATTCTTCATTATACTTTGTGTCTCCTTCTATGAATCGGTTAATTCCGATTCAACCCAGCTCAGTTTCAGGGAAGAACAACCCCCTTCTTCAGGATTCTTTAAGTAAAATTTGATTTTACGAAGTGGACACGCGATAGTTGAAACACTACCATTCTGAGAAATCCTTCATTACCAGCTGAAAGAGGAAATAATGGAGGGAAGGTACCGCATAAAAAATAGCAGCATTTTGCGTCAAAAACAAGTAATAATCCAAGTACATAGTTCAAAACGAGCCAAGGCCAAATACTGTAAATGAATGTAAAGAAAAGCAAGCAAAAGAAAAACCATGTCGACCCTTACCATCCATGACAATCCCAAAGGGTAACAGGTCAATCGCACTTGGGTTTTGAAATGTCAGGTCTAGAAGATTTACCGCATAGCATATTATATAGCCTTCAAAGCAAAGGAGGTATGTTGAGTATAAGGGATCTTCAGACTGCCGATCGGGTAGCTTAACCCAACCAGGGTGCAATCCTCATTGATCCAGCTAGGATCTCTTTCATGTCTTTCTTTTACCTTCTTATCTATTAATCTATTTTAATCTTCAATTTATATTTTTGTTTTTTAATCTTTTTAGATATAGCCTAAGAAAGTGTTAAACTTATCTTGCAGCACCACCTCTTCTGATGTGAGCCCTGTTTCAGTGCTTTCATCAGGGAATGAGGTGCAATTACATACTGCATTAGAATCTTAACCACTTAATCTAAAAAGATAAATTTCTATACTTTTTCTATCCCAAACTTACCTAACCATAAGATTTCCTATCAGCTATGCTTCGAACTGCTGCATAATTTGAAACAGCCACTTTCAAGAGAAGGAACTCCCTGCTGTCACTTGCAAAGCTGTGCCGCTATTAGAGCAAAACTTCCTGCTTGGCGATCATGTAAGGAAAGTACAACAAGCCGATGTTACTTGCTATTCACCACTTACTTATCCACTGAATATTTGGTGTTAAAAACAGGGACTGATTTAGTGAACGGACATTCATTAAACTTCAAACAATTTCTGGTATAAAATGGCAGATCCCGAATAGCCTCACAGCAAATAGCCTTTGAGTTGACGGGGGTGCAGAAAAACAGGACCTACTGTAACTTTATTTAAACTGCTACAGCTTGCCACTCAGCATCCTCATTCAAACCATGAGGGGCAATAGTATTTAACTCAAAAATCCATCTGAGCTCCCTCAAGCTAAGGATCCTTTCATAACTGCCTACCTCCCACCCTATGTTCACTACATCAATGATGCGCCATTGCATATCTTGTAAAGTGTGATGCATTAATTTCCAATGGCGTACCAGTGGGGCAGTATAGACCCTAGATTTGTGCTCATTTAATCTCACTTTGATCGGACGGGTAGTCTTGCCTATATATAGCCTTTGGCAAAGACATTGTATCATATACACAACACAGGCAGTATTACAATTAGTGTCAGCTCTTACTTTATAGATCTCAAATCGTGCACTCAGGGGCTTGTTGCCGACTCCCGCGCCCAATGTAGGCTGGCAGGTAAGCGCTGGAGCGCTCCCGTACCCCTGCAGAGCTGATCTCAATACTCCACATCGGGTGAACATGCAGGCCGGCCAGGAAAATAGGAGAGGCAGCTCTGCATCGGCCGCGTGGCACACTCAAACTGCCTATGCCCCGTCCACCGCAACGCCGGCCTCACCAGCAGAGCAGCAGCGCACGCCCGATCGGCCTCCCTCTTCCTCCCTGCTGCCCACCCAGATCTTCCTCATGCTCGCCTCTCGCAAGGAAAGCCACATCGGGCCAAAACTGGCCAAATATCAGGTGAGCACATGGGAGGCCGGGCAACCAGGCAGCGGGTGGAAGCACAAGTCGCAACCACCTCCTCTGAGTGCCGGATACAGAAGAGCGATTTTCCCTTCCACCCTCTGCTATCTTTCTCCCCTTCCTGACCTGGTCTTCCTTCATTGGCCCTCCTCACTTCTCCTCCCCTCCCCTATCGCTCCCTAACCCTTCTTCTTACCCCCCCCCCCCTCGCTTACAGGTTGTTCTTCCCTGAAACCGAGTTGAGCTGACCCGGAATTAACCAATCCATAGAAGGAGACACGAAGTATAATGAAGAATGCAGGTCTTATTGAGTGAAACACTATTTTCTAACATTTCCCTTATACATTTTTCTTCGCTTATATTTTTGACTTACTAATTATTGACCCACTTATTGCACAGTTCATTTAAAATTAACACATGCACACAAGTGAATCCCTTTGATGGTGTGTGGCCAAAATAGTAACATTTTCTCACCGGCTAACTGGGCCTAGTAAAGCATTGGAGCTTTCTCTTTTGGGTCTGAGCTTCTCTGAGCTTACTACCTCACACTGAGGATTCACATTATTATTTAAAAAAAAAAAATTCTTTACATTGAGAAGTTTTCTTGCACTCAGGGAAGTACGCTATTCAGTACATGCTAATGTTGCTATTAGCATGCGGTCATTAATAAAACTTACATTTTGTAGACATTAAGACCCCAATTCTATAAACAGTGCCTAACTTGTAAGGGCCGTTGAGTGCAATTGTCAATCATCCACTTGGCGCCTAAGCAGTCTTAGTCACTGTTAGGCATCCCCTACCCTCGCATACCTCCTGAAATGTTCCCCGGTAAAAGCAACATCATCCACTTGGTTTCAGGTTTATTTAAAAATTTGATATACCGCTTTATTCAAATTCAAAGCGGTTTTACATAATATAAAAACAAAGTATAAAAAGAGCGTACATTAAAAACAAATTACAAATGATGCTACAAACATTCGAACGCACTGACAAACATTAACTTACCGATACAGGATGGAAAAGGGCAGAAATACAATTTGTATAAAGAGAACAAGGGGGAGAAGGACCAAGACAAAAGGAGGGGGAACAATAAAATAAATAGTCTAATGTTTTGTAAAATAGGCTAAAATGATTAAAAAATGGCAAGGAACAGATTTCCATTACCATCCTTAGAAGGACTATTATACACCGAAGGCGTCTTTAAAAAGAAAGGCCTTCAAGTTACTTTTAAATTTATCAAGGAATGTAATTTCTCTTATATAATTTGGTGCTGAATTCCAGATGGTAGGTGCCGTAACAGAAAAAATGCTAGTACGCATAGTGTTAATGTATCTTAAAGAAGGGATGGATAGCAAGTTTTGATTAGATGAGCGTAATGTACGATGGGGGAGTATGGGGGGGATAAGTAGCCTATTAATAAAATCAGGGTGGACAGAAGTTATGGTCTTGTATGTCAGTAACATTATTTTATAGGAAATTCGATGATCTATAGGAAGCCAGTGAGCGTTAATCAAAAGAGGTGTGAAATGATCGTATTTTCGTGCTTTTGAGATAATTTTAATGGCGGTATTTTGAATAATTTGAAGACGTTTTATTCTTTCTTAGTGATTCCTTTGTATAGTGCATTACTGTAATCTAAACATGAAATAACGAGCGAATGAATAAGAATATTTAATGAAGATTGATCTAATAAGGTGGTAAGAGATCTAATCATTCGAAGAGGTAGAAACATTTCTTAACCACTGAACTTATTTGTTCATGGAACGAGAGATTTCCGTCGAAAGTAACACCAAGAAGTTTAATAGAGGTGACTATCTGAACTGAAACTGATTTTATTGTTATGGGGCAGGGAAGGGCAAGACCGTCCTTGACTGGGAAAGTCATTACTTTGGTTTTGCTGATGTTGAGAGCTAACATATTTGTGCTTAACCATTGACTGATTTGTTCCAGTTTCAAGTTAATAGATGAACTATCTGCAGGGTTGTCCAGATCAACAGGGTGGGTAAGTTGAATATCATCCTTGGCTTCCTTCTGCCGTCACATCCTGGTCCCATGACCAAGAAGTCACATCAGAAGGGAGCTGAGGTTAACACGCGCAACATGTGGAAGATGCTACTCATGCTGGTGAATATTTAAAGAAGTATGCCGGAGGGGGTTACTAGGTGCCAGCAACCCCCCCTTAAAGACAGCACCCAGAACAGTCCCCCTCCCCCCTGCATGACATCACTGCATGAGCATGACCCGTAATACACCATTTTAATTTGTGTTAGGTGTGTTAGAACATAAGGCAGCTTAGTAAAAGGCGTGCTAATGTTTCCATTAACATATGGCAAACTTACTGCCACACATTTTGTAGGCATTATCATCTTATTAAGGAGCCAACAGAGAACAGGAACAACAAACCGCAAGAAGTCCTTTTGCAGAAGGGTTCAAGCAGGCGAACAACAATAAGCAGTACAATAGAAGAAACAACGGAGCATTCATAATACAATAAAAAGTATAGCTTCGTCACGCAAGCTGTATCCCGCTATCAAAGTTTTAATTCTGATTCTATAAATGGCACCTAACTTTTTCCACTGAGAGTTGTGGACCTGGATAAGGCACAGATACTGGCAGATTGTTGCGGTGTCTGGTCTTCAAATTACAATCTTTATAAGATAAGTACCAATTTTTTTACAACTACGATGTGAGTGATTACGCCAAAGCCAGTATTGATCTTTTAACTAAGCACAATTTTTACATTCATAATTTTAGTAATGAGTATGGTTATTTAGATGAATGATCTTCTTAAGTGAATACAAGCTTACTAAAAGGGCCATTATATAGATTAAGGGGGCAGTTGTAGAATAGCATTTAAGTCCCTGCTGGCATTTCCGTGGGTAAGTATATATTTATGCACATTAAGGGATGCATAAATGCAGTTGTTTAGTTTACAGAACTGCCTTTCACATGCATGAAATCTGGCCTTTTAACTCTCTACAAATTAAATCTGGCTGTTTAGTAAGGAGCTGGCTTTGTGCAGGAGCAAAGGCGGAGCCAGCAATCATCTGTTTAGTGGTGATATTTGGCTGCTAAATGAAGAGTCACTGGTACCAATTAATATATGCAATACACTAAATGCCGAGGTTGACGCTTAACTTTAATTAGACCACAAATGGTTTTCATTCAGGGCCAGCACAAGAAGGGGTGCTGGCTAGGAGAATCAGGGTGGACTGTAATCTAAAACAAAGCTCCATTCTCTTTCTAGGACAGGAGATAATACCTGTGGCTTAATGTTCTGATAAGGGCAGTAGCTCTTTATATAGTCCAAATAATTTTCATCGGATAATGGATTACCCCACTCTTCCTGTTCTTCAACTGTTAAGGGTAGAAGAGGGTCCAACATTGTATTCAGAACATCAAGAAAAGGGGCCTGTAAAAATGAAAGAGAAAGTCAATATTTTATTCTTCCCTGCAATGTTTCTCTCTTTTTCACCTCTTCTTGCAGAGGTACATAAGTAATGCCATACTAGGACAGACTGAAGGTCCATCAAGCCCAGTATCCCATTTCTAATAGTGGCCAATCCAGGTTATAAATACCTGGCAAGATCCCAAAAGACATCAGACTTTGTAGTAACCTGCTATAGCAGAAGAGAAACTATGCAATTACCCCAAATGCAGTACAGGAAAAATCCTAAATGCCGAAATTTGATGCGTAGTTCAGCTGCCCTGGACTCAAGAACAGTACCCATTGTTCCAGCCAAGACTAAACAAAGAACCTAGGCCCAAGAAAAGATGCTTCCATTCAGGATTTCCACCTACCTCTAGATCACATATGAGTGGGACAATGGTGGAAGAAGAGAAGCGAAGATATTAGAGGCTGGAGGAGGAAAAGGAATGGAGGAGAACAACAAGCAAAGAGCAAAGGAATTTTTTAAATGTAGGAAAAAAGTCAAGTTAGCACAAGCACTCCAAAATAGAAACCCCCCCCACCTAAAAACCCCCCAACCAAACAACGCTTATAGGCTAGTAAAGTGTAATTATGATTTTATTTTCTGTTTGTGTCTCTAAAATTTTTATCTGTGTCCTAAATTTTCAGTATTATATTTTGCCAGTCCTGCTAGAACAGTGTCTCTCACACTGTGTGCCCCGAAGAGATGCTGGGTGTGCTAGGAGAGAGACCAGAATTTTACTTTATTTTTAAAAATTCCCTTCATAAGTATATACTAGAATAGGTGACATGGATGTCGTGTACTCAAGAGTCTGTAAGGATATAAGTGCCCAGGCAAGCATCATTCTTTGACGTGATTACTCCTTGAAAACTAAAGACAAGTAATTTTTATTTTTTATGCACTTGTTAACTTGAGCAACAAAGCGATCAAAGTTTTGTTACCGTTTTTATCTTCTTATCTTTGCGAACTTGGATTTTCTGCTTTGACAGAAATTAAATTGAAAAAAAAAAAACCCAACCAACTGCAAATGGTAGATGATGAAATGCATGTTTGCTTGTTGACTATCGAGATGCATTTTGAGTTAATTTGCACTCAAAAACCAGCTCATCCATCGCATTGATTAGCAATTCTATTCTATCTACTTTAGTTTCACAATTTTTACAATTACCCAAACATGGCCTAAAGGACTTTAAATAAATAACTCTCAAATTTACTTTGTTGGTTTTGCAATTTTATAATTTCATTTATAATCTACCGCAAAAAACATTTGTTCTGTTTAGTGTGCCAGAGCTAAAAGAGTTTTTTTGAGACACTGTGCTAGAAACCAATGTGGCGGCGTGAGGACGGTAAATCCCTTCCCTGACAGCATCTTTATTCTCGGATTTAGGATCATTCTGGCCTGACTTTATAAATAGAAAGTCAGGGTGTGCAAATGTAAAATGTGGTTTTGCTCCTGAAGAAGCTGTTGTCATACAGTGAAACAGAGAAGCTCCGTAGAGCATTGAGCGTTTATCACTATGGGCTCTTTTTACAAAGCCGCACTAGGGCCTTAAAAGACGCGGAAGAGCGTGTGCTAAATTGCTGCGCGCGCTAGCCGCTACTGCCTCCTTTTGAGCAGGCGGTAGATTTTCGGCTAGCGCGCGCTAATCCGGTGCATGCATTAAAAACGCTAGCGCACCTTTGTAAAAGGAGCCCTATATTAGTTGAACTATCTTCCAACTTTGGAATCTCCCGGATCAACATTAAAGTTAAGTGGGAGTTTTTCCATGTGGTGTCGATATGGTTTGGAATTTTTGCCACATTAATGCAAGGACTTCGTGTTTTTGGATAAACTAGCAGAAGCAAGAAGCCATTTGATGGACTTATATAACAACACTTAGAAAAAGAGAATAAGGAAAATTAAAAGGAAAAAAAGACATAAGAAAACCAAGTACACTTCTCCCTCCCCATTCGCGGTTCCTGCTCTCGCGGTTTCATATAATCGCAATTTTTTTCTGGGGAGGGGGAAAATTAAAAAAACAGTCTTAATGTAAAAAAAAATCCATCTTTTTTTCCTCCCTGCCGCCTTCCCGGCCTTACCTGGTGGTCTAGAGGGCTTTCGGGGCAGGAGCGATCTTCCTACGCTCCTGCCCCGTGCAGATCGCCATCAGGAAATGGCTGCTGGGAGTTCCCGTAGTCTCTCGAGACTACGTCGGGAACTCCCTACAGCCATTTCCTGATGGCGATCTGCACGGGGCAGGAGCGTAGGAAGATCGCTCCTGCCCCGAAAGCCCTCTAGACCACCAGGTAAGGCCGGGAAGGCGGCAGGGAGGTGGGGGTGCGTCAGAGCCGGATAATCGTGGTTTTGCAGCATTCGCGGTCCGGCTCTGCCCGTATCCCCCGCGAATGACGAGGGAGAAGTGTCGTTCTTATAGTACTCACAGAGGTGTGTTTTTTTCTAATGATGGCTCTATAAAAATGAGCAGTACATGAAGGCTACCATGCTTTAAAGTGCGATCTCTCTGAGCTCTTGAAGTCTTTTCCTCCACTGTAGTAATCCTTAATTGCTATTTCTATGGTTATATTTAATTGTTACATCTAGAGCAGTGGTGGATGCCTGGAATGCGCTCCCGAGAGAGGTGGTGGAGAGGAAAACAGTGACTGAGTTCAAAGAAGCGTGGGATGAACACAGAGGATCTCGAATCAGAAAATAATATTAAATACTGAACTAAGGCCAGTACTGGGCAGACTTGCACGGTCTGTGTCTGTATATGGCCGTTTGGGGGAGGATGGGCTGGAGAAGGCTTCAATGGCTGGGAGGGTTTAGATGGACTGGAGTAGGTTTTAATGGAGATTTTGGAAGTTGGAACCCAAGCACAGTACCGGGTAGAGCTTTGGATTCTTGCCCAGAAATAGCTAAGAAGAAAAAATTTAAATTGAATCAGGTTGGGCAGACTGGATGGATCATTCGGGTCTTTATCTGCCGTCATCTACTATGTTACTATGTGTGAATTGAGGACCAAGTGACTGCCTTGCAAATTTTATCAATGGGAGTAATCGTAAGAAAGCCACTGAGGCTGCCATCGAAAGAACTTTGTGTGATGAAACACATCCCTCCAGGTGCAACCCAGCCTCAGAATAGCAGAAAGAAATGCAGGCCGCCAACCATGTAGAAATAGTTCTTGGTGACCGGACGACATAGTTTGTTGGGCTCAAAGGAGATGAACATAGAAACATGATGGCAGATAAAGGCCAAATGGCCCATCTAGTCTGCCTATCTGCAGTAACCATTATCTCTTTCTCTCTCAGAGAGATCCTACATGCCTTTCCCAGGCCCTTTTGCATTAAGACACAGTCTCTGTCTCTACCACCTTTTCTGGAAGATTGTTCCATGCATTGTTCCTTTCTGTAAAAAAGTATTTCCTCAGATTACTCTGGAGCCTATCACCTTTTAATTTCATCCTATGCCCTCTCATTGCAGAATTTCCTTTCAAATGAAAGACTTGACTCATGCGCATTTACTTTACATAGGTATTTAAATGGTATCATATCTCTCCTCTCCCACCTTTCCTCCGAAGTATGCAGATTGAGATCTTTAAGTCTGTCCCATACGCCTTATGATGAAGACAACATATCATTTTAGTAGCCTTCCTCTGGAGTTGAGGTGAAGTCCTGTGTGATTTAGTTCTTTATAGATAGTACATCAAGGCACACTTACAGTCCAATGTATGAAGATCTGCTTCTGGATGAGAAAGAAGACTGGAAGCATAATGGATTGATTCAGGTGAAATTCCGGTACTACGTTTGGAAGGAATTTTAGATGAGTGCGGAGAATCACCTTGTCATGGTGAAATACTGTATATGGTGGGCCAGAAACCAATGCTTGAAGTTCACTGACTCAATGAGCAAAAGTGACAGCGATCAAGAAACCACTTTCCAAGTAAGGAACTTGAGATGAGTAGATACTAGTGGCTCAAATGGAGGCTTCATTATCTATTTGTAAAGCCGCTTAGGAATAGATGGTTGAGAAATATTTTAAATAAATAAATACATTAAGATCCTAGACAACTGGAGGCAGTTTCAGCAGAGGTTTGGAGTTAAAAAGTCCTTTCATAAACCTAGAAACCAGAGGATGAGTTGCCAGAAGTTTATTGTCGACAGGAGTATGGAAAGAATTAATAGTAGTGAGGTGGACTCTGACCGATTTGGTTTTGAGCCCAAAAGTGGAAAGATGGAGAAGGTAATCAGACCTGAAGAAAGCAAAGAGGATGAAGGTTCTTGGTAATGAAGAGAACACCAGGAAGTAAAATGTGCCTACTTCTGTTGATAAATAATTATAAATCAACACCAAAGTGCATAGTGAGAACTAATCACAAACTAGCTCAGTTAGTACCATGGGAGTTTCAGAATACCAGCTGGGTCATAAGACTCTGGCTGGCTGGACTCCTCATTAGTCCCGTAGGTATTTCTTCTATTGAAAAATGATTTTGTATATTTTTTTGTATTTTAAGTTAAAAGAAAGCAAGAAGAAAACAACAAAAAAATACAATGCAGGCACCGTAAGTACCGAGGGTTGCAACTTTTCCTTCATAAGAGTACCAAAAATGTTCTCTTGCTGAAGCCAACTGGCCTTCAACGAACGCTTCTGAAGAGTGGAGCAATGAATACAGGAGTCCACATGATGTTCAGGACCTAAATACTGGATACACCAGTTGTACGGGTCAGTGATGGAAATATGCTGTCGACACTGACTGCACTTGGTGGATGATGGGCTGGGGAGGGCTTCAATGGCTGGGAGGGTGTAGATGGGCTGGAGTAGGTTTTAACGGAGTTTTCAGTAGTAGGAACCCAAGCACAGTACTGGGTAGAGCTTTGGATACTTGCCCAGAAATAGCTAAGAAGAAAAAATTTAAAAATTTAAATTGAATCAGGTTGGGCAGACTGGATGGACCATTCGGGTCTTTATCTGCCGTCATCTACTATGTTACTTCTTGAACCCGCTCGATGTCTTAGACATGGACGGGAATATTTGAGCGGAAATTAAACTCAATTTTTATATGCTAAATAAAATCGTGTAAATCGAAACCCCAAGCCTAAAAAGAGGACCAAGGCAAAAGATAAGCAAAATCTTTCTTTTTTTTTAAAAGAAAAGATACGAATGGTTAACAAAAACCCGAAGGAAAAACTTTTGAAAATATATTTTCACAAACAAACGCGCTGAGGGAAGGCAACGTGACACTAGAAAAACACAACTCCGCTCTGTGGAAAACGAAGAACTGAGGTATCGCGAGCCCTTGTTAGGTGGGAAGGCACTCGCACATTCGTGGTGCAGGCAGTACAAAAGCTTATGAATTCTTAAAGTGCTGGTGCACTTTTCATTGTCCGTACCAGGCTCCGTGGACGACGTCACCCACATGCGAGAATATGCTGCCTGTTTGTCCTAGGATTAAAGGTCTTACCGCGGAATGCGCTGCGGCATCCTGTCCTATAGTCCCAATGTGTGCGCACAAACCACATTCTAAAGGAAAACCCTGAATTTTTCTTGGAGGGGGTGGGGCAGTGTGAATGAGACATTACCATGCGCTGATTAATGTGGGATTAGTGCGTGAGCCTTGATTATCCTCCAGTTTAATAAAAATGTCCCATCAGTCTCTTCACATAAATCCTGCCAGCATAATAGTCCTTCAACCGCTTACTTCCGACAGTAGTACTGCTATTTCGCTTTGTCTGCAAGCTGCATTAGGGGAATATCTCGCCTTTCAAATTCCATCACTCACATGCTGGCAGGATTTATGTGGAGACTGATGAGACATTTATATAAAGTTGGAAGATAAGCACTTGTGTTTCTTGGGGAGAGTGATGAGGAGAAAGCAAATGTGCTAAACAAATACTTCTGTTCTGTGTTCACAGAAGAAAATCCTGGAGAAGGACCGAGATTGTCCGGCAAAGTTACACGAGAAAATGGAGTAGATTCTGCGCCGTTCACGGAGGAGGGTGTTTATGAGCAACTTGAAAAACTGAAGGTGGACAAAGCGATGGGACCAGACGGGATCCATCCCAGGATACTAAAGGAACTCAGAGAGGTTCTGGCGAGTCCTATTAAAGACTTGTTCAACAAATCTCTGGAGACGGGAGTGATTCCTGGGGATTGGAGGAGAGCGGATGTGGTCCCTATTCATAAAAGTGGTCACAAGGATGAAGCAGGAAACTACAGGCCGGTGAGCCTCACTTCAGTTGTTGGAAAAATAATGGAAGTGTTGCTGAAAGAAAGGATAGTATATTTTCTTGAATCTAATGGGTTACAGGATCCGAGGCAACATGGCTTTACAAAAGGTAAATCGTGCCAAACGAACCTGATTGAATTTTTTGATTGGGTGACCAGAGAGCTGGATCGAGGACATATGCTAGATGTAATTTACTTGGATTTCAGCAAAGCCTTTGATACAGTTCCTCATAGGAGGCTGTTGAACAAACTTGAAGGGCTGAAGTTAGGACCCAAAGTGGTGAATTGGGTCAGAAACTGGCTGTCGGACAGACGCCAGAGGGTGGTGGTTAATGGAAGTCGCTCGAAGGAAGGAAAGGTGACTAGTGGAGTCCCTCAGGGTTCGGTGCTGGGGCCAATCCTGTTCAATATGTATGTAAGTGACATTGCTGAAGGGTTAGAAGGAAAAGTGTGCCTTTTTGCAGATGATACCAAGATTTGTAACAGAGTAGACACCGTAGAGGGAGTGGAAAATATGAAAAAGGATCTGCAAAAGTTAGAGGAATGGTCTAATGCCTGGCAACTAAAATTCAATGCAAAGAAATGCAGAGTAATGCATTTGGGGATTAATAATAGGAAGGAACCGTATATGCTGGGAGGAGAGAAGCTGATATGCACGGACGGGGAGAGGGACCTTGGGGTGATAGTGTCCGAAGATCTAAAGGCGAAAAAACAGTGTGACAAGGCAGTGGCTGCTGCCAGAAGGATTCTGGGCTGTATAAAGAGAGGTGTAGTCAGTAGAAGGAAGAAGGTGTTGATGCCCCTGTACAGGTCATTGGTGAGGCCCCACTTGGAGTATTGTGTTCAGTTTTGGAGACCGTATCTGGCGAAAGACGTAAGAAGACTTGAGGCGGTCCAGAGGAGGGCGACGAAAATGATAGGAGGCTTGCGCCAGAAGACGTATGAGGAGAGACTGGAAGCCCTGAATATGTATACCCTAGAGGAAAGGAGAGACAGGGGAGATATGATTCAGACGTTCAAATACTTAAAGGGTATTAACGTAGAACAAAATCTTTTCCAGAGAAAGGAAAATGGTAAAACCAGAGGACATAATTTGAGGTTGAGGGGTGGTAGATTCAGGGGCAATGTTAGGAAATTCTACTTTACGGAGAGGGTGGTGGATGCCTGGAATGCGCTCCCGAGAGAGGTGGTGGAGAGGAAAACTGTGACTGAGTTCAAAGAAGCGTGGGATGAACACAGAAGATTTAGAATCAGAAAATAATATTAAAGATTGAACTAGGCCAGTTACTGGGCAGACTTGTACGGTCTGTGTCTGTGCATGGCCGTTTGGAGGAGGATGGGCAGGGGAGGGCTTCAATGGCTGGGAGGGTGTAGATGGGCTGGAGTAAGTCTTAACAGAGATTTCGGCAGTTGGAACCCAAGCACAGTACCGGGTAAAGCTTTGGATTCTCGCCCAGAAATAGCTAAGAAGAAAAAAAAAAAAAAATTTAAATTGAATCAGGTTGGGCAGACTGGATGGACCATTTGGGTCTTTATCTGCCGTCATCTACTATGTTACTATGTACTATGTTACTATGTTTTGTCCAGCTGACTTTGATCTATATTTCTGATGCGCCTACTATTTTGAGCTGATATGATATGAATTATGGACTAACTACCTTCCTTAGCAGCACAATATCACAAACTATAGCAAATTGCAACCAGTTAACTGTATATTGTGCTTATTAATATTAGACCCTAGTATGTATCAAGTTAGGATAAAAATTTGTATCGCAAACTTGTACGGAAATTATGTATGTTAAACCTGTAACCCGTTCTGAGCTCCTGGGGGACAGCGGGATAGAAACTGAATTAAATAAATAATTATTACAACAACCTTGAGAGATAGGTCTATGGTTGTGTTTGATTGTTGGGTGAAGTGGAGCTTTTTTGATGATAGTAAAAGCTTCACAGCATGAAGTTGTTTATCCAAGAGCTGGGTTAGTGAGGTCTTTTTTCTCCTCTTTTTGAGAGGGTATGAAACATCTGGGTTCTAATTTAACAATGACATTTGTTAACAATGATGTGTTTTTCCAGCAATGGCCTAATCCAGAACCGTTTGCATGGAAAGTACTTACCTTTAAAGAAACAGCTTTCATCAGTTCAGGGCTACTGTTGCATAGAGCTCCTGCAAGCACCCCTCCTGCGCTGACAGCTGTTATTGCAGTAGAGTTGGGGTCAGAATATCCCAGTTCATGTAAATGCATTACACAGGCCTTAAGGTCCTCCACACCATTGAGTTTATGGTCCAAATGGCCATCTTCATGCCAGCTGTGGCCCAGTTCACCTCCACCCCTGAAAGTTCAGAATAAAGTTATAGATTGTCTGAAAAATAGTAAGTAGGCTACTGCTGATCTCCCAAACCATAATTAAAACCTTAATAACTTACACCCCATAAATAATTGACATGCAATCCAATATTAAGACTACATGCGTAGTGATTTGGTTTAGAAAAATTAGGTTCTTATCTTGATAATCTTCTTTCCTGTAGATGGATGCGCAGGTCCTGAACTGCTGGGTAGTCACCCCCAAACTGTGCATTGCTTGTAGAAGGCATCAATCATTTTCTTAGCTCCACCTCTTTCCCGAGGACTGTATTGTAGCTCCTTAGTTTGTATTGGTGTATAAGCAAAATACACAGAAGGAGAGGGCTCGGGAAAACTCCCCGGTTAACAACTGTTCTGTTCTGCTTTGTAAATACCATGCATAAACCACAGGAATTAAAACACTGGACAAAAATGCAAGGTGCACTGACAGTTAAGGAGTTCTTACCAATTCTTGCTAGGCTCTTGAATTTGAGAAGCCTCATCACTGTGTGACCCTGCTTGATAGGGGGATGCAAATGTATGAAAACATAGTTGACTGGGCAGACAGTCTACTATACTGCAGTATATTTCTTGGAACCCTAAGCAGGTGAAGAAACAACAGATGGGCAGGTTTCAGGACCTCTACACCTGCCTAGAAGAAATAAGATTATAAAGGTAAGAACCTAATCTTTCTTTCCAGTGCTCACAATTGTCTAATGTACCTGAGGCAGTGGAGTAGGCCTGCCACTGCTGTACTATGTTTGCGCTTCTGGGTTTGTATCTTTGGCTGAAGAACCTTACGACCTTCTTGTTAGATGCTCTCACAATCAAGGGGTAAGTTGGACACCCCCATTGGTGCATTCTCCAGGATAGGGATCACTCTCTGGGGTCTAGTACATGATGACTCAGATTTTTTGCCTAAACATTGTCCAACCCTGCTACATGACCAGCTGAGACAGCCTATAGGTGCATTTTCATCCAACGAAATAATAGGTGGGCTTATAGTCACAAAAGAGCATTCCTGGTACTTCTCTACCTGTTGACATATGCCACCACCATGGCATTGTCCAAAAAGACCCTGACTTCTTTGCCTTCCAGGGTGTTCTCCAGCATCCAACGCGCTAGCTCATAGTTCCAATTGATTGATAGACAACTTCCTCTGCGAGGGCGACCATCTGCCTTGCACTGGATGACCATTGCAATGACCTCCCCAGCCGTAAAGGCTGGCCTCTAACATCAGGATCACCCAAGAATCTATGTGGAGTAGCATACCCTTGGTCAGCAACTGTGGTTGGAGCCACCATCGCACACTGGGATGCACCTTTGGAGTCAAGAGATGAAGAAGTCCATTTGAGGTGACCAGCGTGATAACTGTGTGTCCTGCAGGGGTCATAAGTGAGCCTTCACCCAGGGGACCACCTTTATGGTTGCTGCCATCAACCCTAGTACCTGAAGGTAGTGCCAAGTTGTGGGGCCTGCAGCGCTAAGATGTCTAAAATCTGGCACCTCAGCTTCTGACTGCTTGGCTCAGGAAGAAAAATATGTCCCACTGCTGTGTCGAACTGGATTTCCAGGTACTCCAGTGATTGAGCCAGCTCCAGGTGGCTTTTCTGGAAATTGATTATCCAGCCTAAGTGCTGCAACATCTGCACAACCTACTATAACAAGCGCATGTCATGTAAGATGCTGCCGCAGCAGCTTTCATCCCCAGTGCTAAGTTCTCAAACTGCCTCTTGAGGACTGAGTCTAACCTGCAATTCTGCACATCCTTAAGAACTACTCCTCCTTCACTTAGGGAAGGAAGTACGCCTGGTGATCAGCGCTATCAGCAAATCCACCTGGTAATAAACGCCTGCTAAACATCATCAGCCATTGGATATAGTTTTGCCAGAGCTTTGGCCACTCTGAAAGGACCCTCTGTAGATTCCCAATGCTCCATTATAAGCATCGTAATATCTGGATGCGAAAGGAAACATGTGGTCTGTGACTTAAAACCACTCCTCATCACAGCAGTCTGCGTAGCTGAGGTCTGTGGCAGTTATACATTTAGTTCCTGTTTAACGCCTCTGTGACAATATCCAGTAGATCTGCCAGCCTAAAAAGCCTGCACACTATCAGGTCATTCCCTTAGTCCAGTGCCACCATGGCTTGCTGACCAATGACTTCCACCTGCGCTTTGGAACCCCCCAAAACAGAAGGTTCCCTTTGTGAGAGAAGAGAAATGGAGTCTGAGCTCCCAGCATCCCAATCCTTTTCCGATTGGCTATCTTGCTCTGCAGCTGAAACCTGCCTGGCAGACTCTGCGTTCTTGAAGGGCGTTCCCCCAGGCACATAATTGGCAGACTTACTTTTATAATTCAAATTGGCATCATACAGAAAGCTCACAAAATCTGGCATAAAACCTGCACAGGAAGGCTAGATGACCCCTGTGGGTGCTCAGTGTGCCTCCTTGAGGGTCCAGCGTCGTCCATGCAGTGCTCCTAGCTGTGGACGTTGACTCGACTGTTGCTGCTTCTGGGAACATAGCCCCTTCAGAGCAGCCCATCTTTGACTCCTAGGACCCTCAAGAGATCTGAGGAGGCTGAGCCTCAGCCCCCTGCCCCTCCCTCATTTGCCCTGCGGCATGTAGCTCATGGCTGATCCTCAGCTAGCCATCCAGTGCTAATCTGGCATGAATCCAGTATGCCAGAGCTTGAGGAGTCTATCTATGCTGCATTATTGCAAAATCGAGGAACATCAAGGCAGAGGCTTTCTAATTCAAATTGGGAAATCCAAGATGGCCACTGTAATAGCGATTCTGGCACTAAAAACAGCTTGGGAGAGTTGAATAAAAACTCAAAACATTCAGGGAAGGGGTTTTTAGAGGTAGGGGGACCACCAATCTGGCACTATAAACCTTTAAATTTGCACTTTTTAGACCCTCCCGATTTTCCACACAGGCTGCAATAGCCAGTGCTCATATGTGCTTACTGGTGCAGGGAACTGCCTGAACTACTACTGCAGCTATGAATGAAAAAATACTTTCTACCTCAGGCAAGCATGGAATCCAGCTTTCTTCTTTGGGCTGCCAGTCAGACCTGAAAAGGTGGGCTGAGACCTCGACTCCCAAAGATCCACATTATGTGAAGAGAGGAGGGAAAGACACAACTGGCTCCCATCCTGGTCCTCCAGACTGACTCAGGGTGCTGCTCAAGACCCAGACATGGGGGCGAGCCTTGCTACAAGGGGAATGGTTCCCTAGTGCCCTCAACTACTAGAATAGGCTGGCTAGTCAGGTACTCTGAAATCAGAGAAGCCACTTCGCTGAGAGTCTGTGTCTTCTCGCAGTCAGAGCTGTCCCAGGAGCACCAGGAACCCTTGCTGCACTGAAAGCCTCAAACTCTGGGAAGCAAAAGTTAAAAGCAGATCAGATATCTTCTGAACATGCTTGCAGAACAGGAAAAACTGAAGCACTACAGCAGCACAGCCCTCTGGGGAAACAGGTTGAGCTGATAAAATGACTGATGCCTTCTACAAGGAACACGTGGTTCAGGGAGGACTACCCAGCTGTTCATGACCTCTACACCCGTTGCACTGGAACAGGTATTTACTATGACAACTGTTGAACATTCTAGACTTAAATTTCTAAAAATGCACATTGATGTGCAGTCCTGTGATACTTTTTACCTGTGGACTTTGCCTTATTTTTTCCAAAGAAAAAGGATGCATATATGTTCACTTTGAAGATTTCAGTAAAAACTACTCACATACTACTATAGGTTAGTCCAGTGGTTCCCAACCCTGTCCTGGAGGAACACCAGGCCAATTGGGTTTTCAGGCTAGCCCTAATGAATATGCATGAAGCAAATTTGCATGCCCATCACTTCCATCATATGCAAATCTCTCTCATGCATATTCATTAGGGCTAGCCTGAAAACCCGATTGCCTGGTGTTCCTCCAGGACAGGGTTGGGAATCACTGGGTTAGTCTACCTGATAAAGATATGTGTATACTTTTGAAAAATCAGCAGTATAAACATAAATGCAATGTGGGTAAATGTTCGCATTTATCCTCCCTATATATACTTTTATAAAGGCCACTTAACTTGCAATCCAGTCATGCAAAAAGTTACATTTACCTCTGTTTTACTTGTCTTTGAGTTTGCAGGTGCATATTAAAGCACTAGCTGACAGCTTTACTCAGGGTAGCCAAATGAGACCCAAGCACTCTTCAGTGTAAGTGGAGCTTTCTATCGAACCAATGATGATGGTGCACAAACCCTATTTAATTAATTACTTTGAAAAGGGTTTCAAAAGCTACATTTAAAGGGGACTATTTACTAAAGGTTGTCTCCTGTTTTGCATAAATGAAAGGACATGCTTAGTACATGGCCCAAGTGCTATCAAAAAACCTTTTCAGTAAGTGACAGCTGTATCGTCACACTTTTTGGAAGGAAATGAGATGCCTCTTCTGCTACTCCACCGACTGCCTGGTATGAGAATCTCGTTGTTCTTGCAACTGGTTGCCTAAACTTTGTAATCCATAAGAAAAGCCATGCTGAGTTAGCTCAAGGCCCACCATCTCCAATAGTGGCCAGTCTGGGTATCATGTAGCCAGCTGATCTCATATGCTAACTTCTGACAACAAGTATCAGGTTGGCTATAAACTTAAATAGCAAAACAAAGAGAAATCCAACAGGTCTGCAGTAAAAGGCGAACACCAAAACCCAAAAAAAGGACTGTAGAATGGAATGTACAAGGTACAGGAATGTTTATTAAAAGTCTATACAAAATTGTAATCTAAAGAAATGGCTCTCAAACATGGAGTACGGACCCAAACTTAAATAACCACACTTATAGTTAAATAATTTTTATTAGAGCCAGCAATAAAATACAGAGGACAAAATTCAGCCAGAGAAATAGGACTCCAAACAAGTTTTGAAGAAAACCCCCCACCCCCAACCCCCCAAGTAAATAACCACCCTTATATGCATCCACATCTATCCCCTTCAATAGTGTGTGATGTTTACTGATCAATTTGAGAAATGTCTTAATCAATTCTTTATGGATCGTTGGATATTGATGTAGCAATCCTTTATCTCATTTTTGAGGAGTAACTGCTTAGATTGTCATGTGATCCATACTTTTGTACTTTTTAAATTACAAATTATATATATATTTTTTAATTACACCACTTATCTTTTAAGTTGCTGTTCTTATATACGGCTCTGTCGGCTGGGGAGTCTTGCCGACATGTTTCGCCCCTTGGGTTGTGCCCCTTGGGTTGTATTAAGGCCGTCCCTGTTTTGCTACCTTGCTAAAGCTGGTATCTTGCTAAAGCTTTATGACATGACTGGATGACTGCGTATGGTAGCAAAACGGATACGGCATACAATGCATAAAACAAGACTGGAAACAAGAAAGAGTAAAGTCTGTCACTATTTCAGAAAATCTTTATAAAGGTGGTTACTATCTAAATAATTAAAAATAAATAAACAAGAATGTGATTAATGCAAAAGATACTGCAAATTTCTGTTATACAGATATAAAAATAGTTTAGTTAAGAGTTAAGCACTACATAAAAGCTATTCTTGGATAAATCTTACAAACTTGGGGAAAAAAATGAGCTACATGTTGTGGGAATCGATGGGGCGAAATATTCTCCAAAGAGTGTGTGTGTGAGTGTGTGTGTGTGTGTGAGTGTGTGTGTGTGTGAGTGAGTGTATGTGAGTGAGTGTGAGTGAGAGTGTGAGTGTGAAGTTTCAGCCTCTGATAACCAGAGCTGGTATTGTGATGTCATAATGTCTCATTCCATCAATGCCTAAACAGTCAACCTCATCAATGATGTCACAATGGCTTGATTGTCCTTCACTTGTCTCACTTTTGCTACATTTTCATTTCTAAAGTGGTGCAGTGTAGAGAATGACAATGGGACGCATTGTTCCTTGTCCCCACAGGAACTCAATTTCCCTGTCCCGTCCCCTTGAGTTTTTACGCTGTCCCTGTCCCATTCCTGTATGCTCTGCCTTAACCGCACAAGTCTTGAACGCTTATGATTTTAAAGTGTTTGAGTCTTGTGCAGATGAGGATGGAGCTTGCAGGAATGGGACAGGGACAGGAAAAGAACGGGATGGGAAAATGAGTTCCCATGGGGACAGGAAAAATTTGTCCCTGTGTTATTCTCTACCACCCATCTCACTGGTACCTGTGATTGTGGGGCAGTCCTGCTCTTTTTTTTCAGCTGGTGCAGGACTATTCCATTTCTTGTGATGGCAAGCGCTGGAGGACCTTGCTAACAATGTGTTACTACTGCTGCTGCCACAAATCTGTCCCTATACTTGCAATAATTGGAGTTGGGGCCTTTGCTGACATGTCCTACTTCCGCTGCAAATGTGGCTCTATTTTTGTGTCAGCAGGAATTCAGGCAGCCAGATTTTTTTCCCCTACTGCCCTGTCTCTCTGTGGGTGACACAAATGTGTGCACATAAACAAAACTAGGGCTCTTGCTTCATAGGAAATAGGTCTAAAAACTTTAGTTCATTGAGCATCATTGAATGTTATGTCCTAATCATACAATTAAACTGGTGTAATATATTCTTTATATAACTCAATTTCAATATAGCAATAGACCAGTCATTCAATCTTCCAAATCAAATCAATCGTAGCACCCTCTTTATTCAATCAGAATTTCTTAGCACGAAAATGCCATCAGAAGCGGCACTCTATTGTGTAACAAACACAGGATATTATTGAGTTTTGCTCAACACTGAACTTCCTCATTGGCTATTCGTTCATATTTCAATCAAACTTTTATTATATCTAAACTAAACTAAACCTTAGGTTTGTATACCGCACCATCTCCACAATCGTAGAGCTTGGCACGGTTTGCAGGAATTGGGATGAGAAAGGAACTCCAAGGAATGCTCTCCCGGAGGAGGTGGTGGCAGAGACTACTGTTCTGGGTTTCAAACACAAGTTGGATGCACACCTTCTTGCAAATCATATTGAGGGATACGGGAAATCCGGGTCTCCAACAAGGAGCACCTAAATGGGCCTCCGCGTGTGCGGATCGCCGGACTAGAAGGACCTTGGTCTGATCTGGTGAAGGCGTTTCTTATGAAAGGATGAAGATCGGAGGAAAGAAGAATGTTTAGAGGACTAGGATATCAAAGGAGGAGGGAGTGTTACATTTTTGAGAATAGCCAGGTTTTCAGATGTTTACGGAAAAGTTGGAGAGAACTCAGGTTCCGAAGAGGGGAGGTAAGGTTGTTCCAGAGCTTGGTGAATCTGAAGGGGAGGGAAGTCCCTAGCTTTCCTGGATGGGAAATGCCTTTTAATGAGGGGAAGGATAGTTTCAATTTTTGGGTAGGTCTGGTGGTATTGAGATTTGAGGAGTTCCAAAAAAGTGGAATAAAGGGAGGAAGGATGCCGTGAAGGATCTTGAAAGTTAGGCAGACGCATTTGAAGTGGACTCTGGAAATTATCGGAAGCCAGTGAAGCTTGGATAGGAACTTTATTATATTTTCACTGTCACTTATTTAAATATCTTTAAATTATTAATAAGTTATCTGCAACTCTGGTAGGGCATGTTGCCAAACTTGTACCAGCCGTTACTATTTAGTAAAATCTGCGATGGCGAAAGCAAAAGAATGCTTGGGTGGATAGGGAGAAGAATGGCTAGTAGAAAAAAAGAGGTACTGATGCCCCTCTATAAGAAAAAGACTGTGGTGAGACCTCATTTAGAATAATGTGTACAATTCTGGAGACCGCACCTTCAAAAAGATATAAACAGGATGGAGTCGGTTCAGAGGAAGGCTATTAAAATGGTCAGTAGTCTACGTCATAAGGCATATGGGGCCAGACTTAAAGATCTCAATATGTCTATTTTGGAGAAAGGCAGGAGAGGGGAGATATGTTTAAATATCTATGTGGCAAAAATACACATGAGGCGAGTCTCTTTCAATTGAAAGGAAATTCTAGAGAGGGCATGGGATGAACTTAAGTGATAGGCTCAGGAGTAATCTAAGGAAATTCTTTTTTACAGAAAAGGGTAGTATATGTGTGGAATAGTCTTCCAGTAGAGGTGGTGGAGACAAAGACTGTGCCTGAATTCAAGAAAGTATGGGACAAGCACGTGGGATCTCTTAGGGAGAGGAGGATATTGTGGATGAGCAGACTGAATGGGCCATTTGGCCATTGTCTGCCTTCATGTTTCTATGCAGTGAATGCAGTCATGTGATTTGATAAGTTATACAGGGGCACTTTTACTAAGCTGTGTTAGGTGCTAACATATACCTAATACACCAAAAAAGAGAATACCATAGGACACTCTACAGTATCACATGGTAGTTTTTGAATGCTAATAGTTCACTAAATAATTTTTTTAAATTTTTTTTTTGAGGAGGCATGTAAAGGGTATAAAGTGGTCATTCTAGTGGTATCTAGCACTTCATATATTATCACATGCTAACTGGTTAGTATTCAAATAACATGGGAGCCCTAGTGCCCACAAAATAGGAGGCTATAGGGCCCATATGCTATAAACGGCACCCTACTGGTGCCTAAATGCTGTTTTTAAAAAAATTCAAGGTCTCTACCAGCGCCTAAAAAAAATGGCACCTTCAATGTGCCTACGGAAGAGCTTTACAATGTCTAACGCTACTGAAGGCATGGCCAACACTCAAAGTGGCATTAATAATAATAATAATAATTTTATTCTTATATACCGCCAAAGCCATGGTAGTTTGAGGCGGTTTACAACAAGAAGAGCTGGACAATCAACAAAAATAATTACAATGACGTCGTCAAGTGCAAGTGGAGAAGGGCGGATACAAGTTGAGTGGGAGTGAGTCGGAGTGAGACACAGAGTAGAGGCATTGAGTACATGTAGGAAGCGTACTTGGTAAGGCATTAAGAGTTCTTGGTTAAGCGTCATAAAGCACATCCATAGGTGTGATTCACATGAAAGGTAAGCACCGGAAATGCAGGCCTTGAAAACCTTGGCCTACCTTTCCCAAAGGTAAGATTCTATAAAAGGCACCGTTGCGTGGTTGACACATCATTGGCAGCCATTTTTAAGGCTGCCACCATCACCTCACCACCATCACCATCACCATCACCGTTTGTAGAATTCGGGCCTAAATGTTCCCATGGTAATTTGAAAAAAATCTGCCATATTATTTATTTAATGAAAACATTTATAGACCACACTATCTAAAATTCTAGGCAGTTTCCAAAATTAACATAAGTGAAGCATAATAAAGCATAAAACATACTGAAAAAACAAAACAAAACATGACTGTGGTAAAAATGGCCTTCGCAAACAGAAAAGACCCATGTGAGGATGATCTAAGGCTTAGTTTTATCAGAGCATAGTAAAAGGACCCCACAGTAAGGAAGTGATGCTGACTGGATTCAAAAGGTAAATTGTAAGCCCAAAACAGCTAAAATGCAAACCTCCTTCCCTACTTTCTTTCAACACTACTGCTGCTGTACCAACAATACTAATGACACATTATTTACCTAGTCACCACACAAATGATATTCATATATTCGTAATATCAGAAATCCTGTGCTTCAATTCTTCAACTCAAGAAAGCGGAAAAGACCTCAGTGTTTCTCAGGAAAAATCCTGTGAAACCTTCTGTGGCAACAAAAATGTTGACATAGAGAAATACATCCTTGGTCTCATATACCACCGCTTCAGTTTTTTACTATTTTCACCATTCTCATTATTTCAACTTAGTTTATCCCACTTAGGTGAAGTTAAAAAAGCACTTATCTTAGTAGTTTCTTCTGATATTGCAAAAAATCACCGCAGTCATGCAGTTAAGGGTCCAGCGCGGTATCAATCAACTACGCTTGGAACAAACAATTCAATCTCTTAACACCAAGAGATATCCCAAGGGATATCTTGCTGTTAAGAGATATCCCTTGGGATATCCCTTGGGATATCTCTTGGTGTTAAGAGATTGAATTGTTTGTTCCAAGCGTAGTTGATTGATACCGCGCTGGACCCTTAACTGCATGACTGCGGTGATTTTTTGCAATATCAGAAGAAACTACTAAGATAAGTGCTTTTTTAACTTCACCTAAGTGGGATAAACTAAGTTGAAATAATGAGAATGGTGAAAATAGTAAAAAACTGAAGCGGTGGTATATGAGACCAAGGATGTATTTCTCTATGACAACATTTTTGTTGCCATAGAAGGTTTCACAGGATTTTTCCTGAGAAACACTGAGGTCTTTTCCGCTTTCTTGAGTTGAAGAATTGAAGCACAGGATTTCTGATATTACGAATATATGAATATCATTTGTGTGGTGACTAGTTTTGAAGATATTCAGCTTGTATTGTATGAACAGTTACATTATTTACCTGACATGGCAGAATGCCAGTATCCATCCATCTTCGATTAACATGAGATTTTCTGCTTTAAAGTTCATGTTCAAATCTATTCCGTATGCACCATACACATGGACTAAAAGAGGTTTTCTATGTAGAGCCTTGCAGCATGCTTTATGAAACACAGTAATGGGCACAAAAGTGCCATCCTGCAAGTGAAAGATAGGTTTGATTTAAGTAAAGAAATGCTACATCATAATGAAATGGAAATAAAATGACCTCAAATTGAGTATGCGGCTCCTGAACTACAGAACTTCAGAAGAGGGCTTGTTACTGCGATCATTTAAATTGGCAAGTCAGGGCGAAAGAGAGAACCAACTTCCCTGTCTCCGCAGGAGGCAATTCTTAAAGGGGATACCCACTGTTAGAAGTCAGGTTGGAGCTGGGTCTCAGCTGATGTCTTCATCAAAATCACTTACTGCGGGAATCCCACAGGGCTCTGTTCTCGGCTCATTTCTTCTTCAATATTTATCTTGCTCCCCTTGCTCTGATTATTCAATCCTTAGGTTTTACTATTTTTATATACACTGATAATATTCAGCTCCTTTACCCCTTTTAGATCAGACCTACTACTATTTATTTCAATAGCGCAGCTAGACGTACGCAGCGCTGTACATTAACAACTAAGAGACAATCCCTGATCTATAGAGCTTACAATCTAAAACAAACAGGACAGATAGGGGTTAGGGAGTTACTCACAGAGGGAAAGATAAAACAAACATGAGTACAGTGTTCTCCCGGTCTTTCGCGGTCGGCGGTTCGCAGTATTTTCAGACCGCGAACTGCCAACAAGGAGAGGGCAGCGGGAAAGGCAGGGGAGAGCAGCCAGAGCACCGCGAGTGCAGGAAATCACTGGAGGTACGCTCCGGCTGCCTTTTCCTGCACTTTGTCAGGCCTTATCCAATCAGGAGCTGCTTTGACATGCAGCTCCTGATTGGATAAGGCCCGACTTAGTGCAGGAGGAGGTGGTCGGAGTGTACTGCGAGTGATTTCCTGTACTTGTGGCACTCCGGCTGCTTTCCTGCTGCCCTCTTCAGGCTCCCCCATGAAAAACCGTATTTGCGGTTTTTTGAGATTCGCTGGGGTTCCTGGAATGGAACGCCCGCGAATATCGGGGGGAGTACTGTACTTTACAACCAAGTAGGAGTTAAAAGCAGCCTTAAAAAAGTGGGCTCTTAGCCAAGATTTGAATAGTGCCAGAAATGTTTCCTCTAAACTGGCTGTAATTTCTACTTGGCTTTCTAAAAATGGCTAACTCAATCTTTCTATTGGCGTCTATCTCCCGCTCTCTCTACAATCATTCATCCTTTCATAGAAGGCTTAACGTTATCTTAAATGATAAATACAAATTCTAGGACTTGTGCTCAATTAGGTTCAAATTGCAAATATCAAATGTGATCAGGAAATGTTTTTTTACACACTTAAGAATGTATGGAAGGATAATTTTTTTCTTGATTTGCAGTCTTCGTGAACTTTACCTTTTGCTCCTGTAATCTCAAAATTAGATTGCAGCAACTCTTTTTATCATGGAATTACTACTTATCTTCGCTTATGATTTATGTAAACCGCCAAGGTTTTAATTATATTGTGTGGCACATCAAATAAATCTGAACCTTGAGCCCTGCCCAGGGGATGCTGAACTGCTGATGCTGATTCCATCCCATTTTTCTGATGTCACTACAGTCTGATGTAAAAATTTTGGGGTGTTGTGCTCCTAAGGAGGCAACTTGCCCCCACTTTTGGGAGTGGCAGTCAATGGCATAGCGAGGGTAGGCGGCGCCTCCTCCCCCCTCCCTCCATTGTGCGCATACCCCCTTATTCTCAATCCCCCAGAACGGGTTACAGTTTAACATTCACAGTGTTACAATATAACATTACATAGGGTTACAACGGCTTCTTGTCCAACATCAGCTCTGGCTCTGTAAACAAAATAAACAATAAAGACTTTTCCTCTTTCTTTTAGGTCCTAGCTCACGGCTCGTTGTCTAACACCAGCTCTGGCAGGATACACATTTCAAATCTGATATATTGTAATCACAGAATAGAAAGCACAGTTACTTACCGTAACAGGTGTTATCCAGGGACAGCAGGCAGATATTCTTGACTGATGGGTGACGGCACCGACGGAGCCCCGGTACGGACAATTTTAGAGTGATTGCACTCTAAGAACTTGGAAAGTTCAAGCAGGCCGCACCGCGCACGCGCGAGTGCCTTCCCGCCCGACAGAGGCGCGCGGTCCCCAGTTAGGATAAGCCAGCTAAGAAGCCAACCCGGGGAGGTGGGTGGGACGCAAGAATATCTGCCTGCTGTCCCTGGATAACACCTGTTACGGTAAGTAACTGTGCTTTATCCCAGGACAAGCAGGCAGCATATTCTTGACTGATGGGTGACCTCCAAGCTAACAAAAAGAGGGATGGAGGGTAGGTTGGCCATTAGGAAAACAAATTTTGCAAAACAGATTGGCCGAAGTGTCCATCCCGTCTGGAGAATGCATCCAGACAATAGTGAGATGTAAAAGTGTGAACTGAGGACCATGTAGCAGCCTTGCAGATTTCCTCAATAGGCGTGGAACGGAGGAAAGCCACAGATGCTGCCATAGCTCTAACTCTATGGGCCGTGACAGAACCTTCCAGTGTCAGTCCGGATTGAGCATAACAAAATGAAATGCACGCTGCAAGCCAATTTGACAACGTACGTTTAGTAACAGGACGTCCTAATTTATTCGGATCAAAGGACAGAAAGAGTTGGGGAGATGATCTGTGGGGCTTAGTACGCTCTAAATAGTAAGCTAGAGCCCGCTTACAGTCCAAAGTATGCAGAGCCTGTTCTCCAGAATGCGAGTGAGGTTTCGGAAAGAAGACAGGCAGAACAATGGATTGGTTGAGATGGAATTCAGAGACAACCTTCGGGAGAAACTTTGGATGTGTACGCAGAACCACCTTGTCATGATGGAAGACTGTAAAAGGTAGATCCGCAACTAGTGCATGTAGCTCACTGACCCTCCTGGCAGAGGTAAGAGCAATAAGGAAAAGTACCTTCCAAGTGAGAAACTTGAAAGAAGCGGTAGCCAAAGATTCAAATGGAGGCTTCATTAAGGCGGAAAGAACTATATTGAGATCCCAGATAACAGGAGGGGCTTTAAGAGGTGGTTTCACATTGAAAAGACCCCGCATGAATCTGGACACCAAGGGATGAGCTGAGAGGAGTTTTCCATGGACTGGCTCATGAAAAGCAGCAATAGCACTAAGGTGGACTCTGATGGAAGTAGACTTGAGGCCAGAGTCAGACAAAGAAAGAAGATAATCCAACAACGTCTCCACTGCAAGGGAAGTGGGATCAAAATGATGAAGAAGACACCAGGAAGAAAATCGAGTCCACTTCTGAAGGTAACATTGCAGAGTGGCCGGTTTCCTGGATGCGTCCAGAATGGAGCGAACGGGCTGAGACAAGAGTATCAGTCGAAGTCAGCCCGAGAGATACCAAGCTGTTAGGTGCAGAGACTGGAGGTTGGGATATAGAAGGGTCTCCTGATGTTGTGTAAGCAGAGAAGGAAACAGTGGAAGAAGAAAGGGTTCCCTGGAACAGAGTTGAAGTAGAAGGGAGAACCAATGTTGTCTGGGCCACCGTGGAGCAATCAGAATCATGGTGGCTCGTTCCCTCTTGAGCTTGAACAAGGTTCTTAACATGAGAAGCAGAGGAGGGAAAGCGTACAGGAACAGATTGGACCAATCGAGGAGAAATGCATCCGCTGCCAGACAGTGGGGAGAGTAGAGTCTGGAGCAGAATAGGGGCAGCTGGTGATTGTGAAGAGCTGCAAAGAGGTCTATCTGAGGAGTGCCCCACTGAGCGAAGATGGACTGTAGAGTTAAAGGATCGAGTGTCCACTCGTGAGGCTGGAGAATTCTGCTGAGCTTGTCCGCCAAGGAATTCTGTTCTCCCTGAATGTAGATAGCTTTCAGGAATAGATGGTGATCTGTGGCCCAAGCCCAAATTTTCTGGGCTTCTTGGCACAAGAGGTGAGAGCCTGTCCCACCCTGCTTGTTGATGTAGTACATCGCAACTTGATTGTCTGTGCACAGCAGGAGGACTTGAGGAAAGAGAAGATGCTGGAAGGCCTTGAGGGCATAAAACATTGCTCTGTGTTCCAGGAAATTGATGTGATGCTTCATTTCCTGAGCTGTCCAAAGTCCTTGAGTTTGGAACTCGTTCAAATGAGCTCCCCAGGCATAAGGGGAGGCGTCGGTGGTGATGACAAGTTGATGAGGAGGTAGATGGAACAGAAGACCTCTGGAGAGATTTGAGGATATCAACCACCATTGTAGAGACTGACGAAGAGATGATGTTACAGATATGTGACGTGAGCAAGGATCCATCGCTTGGGACCACTGGGTAGCTAGGGTCCATTGAGGAGTGCGCAGGTGAAGACGTGCAAGTGGTGTGACATGAACTGTGGAGGCCATGTGACCCAAGAGTATCATCATTTGCTTGGCAGAGATGGAACGTTGTGGAAGCACCTGCTGACATAGAGATTGAAGCGTTTGAAGACGGTTGGATGGCAGAAACGCTCTCATGAGGACTGTGTCCAAGATTGCGCCAATGAATTGAAGTCTCCGAGTGGGGATGAAATGAGATTTGGGTAGATTGATCTCGAACCCCAGCAAACGTAGAAATAGAATGGTCTGGTTGGTGGCCTGGAGTACTGTCTGAGATGAATTGGCCTTTATTAACCAATCGTCCAGGTAAGGAAACACCTGAAGGTGGTGGGAACGTAGAAAAGCAGCCACCACAATCAGACATTTGGTAAACACTCTTGGAGAGGAGGCAAGACCGAAGGGTAGCACCTTGTACTGGTAATGACAACGATTGATCATGAAGCGTAGGTACAGTCTGGAGGCCAGATTGATCGGTATGTGAGTGTATGCTTCTTTGAGATCGAGGGAACATAGCCAGTCACCTTGATTGAGAAGAGGGTAAAGAGTGGCTAAAGAGAGCATTCTGAATTTCTCTTTGACCAAGCATTTGTTGAGATCGCGAAGATCTAGGATGGGTCTGAGATCTCCTGTTTTTTTGGGAACAAGAAAATAACGGGAGTAGAATCCCTGCCCCTTTTGATCTAGAGGAACTTCCTCTATGGCGTTCAGAAGGAGGAGGGATTGAACCTCCTGAAGAGGGAGTGAAACCTGAGGAGTGTTCAAAGCAGACTCTCTTGGCAGACTTTGGGCAGGAAGTGTCTGAAAGTTGAGAGAGTAGCCGTGGCGGATGATGTTGAGGACCCACTGATCCGAAGTGATGGTTTCCCAACGGCTTATGAAAAGAGTAAGGCGTCCTCCTATGGGCTGCGGAAGGTGGGCGGCAGGATGGAGACTGGCTATGTCCTGGAGAACCAAGTCAAAAGGGTTGAGTGGATTTTTGTGAAGGGGGAGGCTTCACCTGTTGTTGCTGCTGTGCTGGTCTAGCAGCTTGCCTCTGTTGTTGCCTCTGACGTCTGGGTTGCTGCGGGGCCTGTGGTAAAGGACGAGCCACAAATCTACGCTGGTAGGCCGACTGTTGGCGAAAAGGCCTGGTAGGTGGGGGTTTTCTTTTTCATTTTAAGGAGAGTGTCCCACCGAGTCTCATGAGCTGAGAGCTTTTGGGTAGTGGAGTCCATGGATTCTCCAAACAGCTCATCCCCCAAGCAAGGTGCATTGGCCAGGCGATCTTGGTGATTGACATCGAGTTCTGAAACTCTAAGCCAGGCCAGTCGCCGCATGGCCACTGACATAGCCGTGGCCCTAGAGGTCAGCTCAAAGGTATCATAGATTGATCTGACCATGAACTTACGAAGTTGTAAGAGCGATGAAGAAGTTTGGCGAAAGGCAGATTTTTTACGGTCAGGGAGGTATTTCTCAAAAGTTGACAAAGTTTGAATGAGATGCTTAAGGTAGAATGAAAAATGGAAAGCATAGTTCCCAGATCTATTAGCTAGCATCGCATTCTGATACAACCGTTTGCCAAACTTATCCATGGCCTTACCTTCTCTGCCAGGAGGGACAGAGGCGTACACACTAGCCCCCGTGGATTTCTTTAAAGTAGATTCTACCAGTAAAGACTCATGGGGGAGTTGCGGTTTGTCAAAGCCCGGAATAGGTATGACCTTATATAAGGAGTCCAATTTGCGAGGAGCTCCTGGAATGGTCAAAGGTGTCTCTAGATTTTTATAGAAAGTCTCTCGCAAAATATCATGGAGAGGCAATTTTAAGAATTCCCTTGGAGGCTGGTCAAAGTCCAGTGCATCGAGAAATGCCTTGGATTTTTTGGATTCAGCCTCCAAGGGAATAGAGAGAGAGTCGCACATCTCTTTGAGAAAAGAGGTGAAAGAAGTTGCATCAGGTTTGGAGGAAGGATCTAAACCAGAAGGATCCTCGTCCCCTGACGAACACTCTCCCTCAGAGAGGAAAGGCTCCTCTGAATCACCCCACAGATCAGGATCCCTCACTTGAAAGCTACGGTCCCATGACTCCGGTGTGGAGGGTTCTAGGTGTCGAGTTTTGTGAGTCGACTTACCAGACCTCTGAGAAACGGTACCGGGAGATGTCATCGGGTGTGCCGGTGCCGAAGTTTGCACCGCCTGGTGTAAAGATCTCGGTTCCGGAGCTAAAACTGGCATGGATACCGAGGAAGCTGTTTGTACCGGTACCGACAAAGTGGATGCCGATAAAAGAGGCTGTTCCACTGCCGGTACCGGTAGCTCAGACCGGACCGGGACTGGAAGGCTCGGTGTCAGAAGAGCAGGCAGGAGCTGCTGCAATTGCTCTTTGAGCTGTACTTGCAGGACGGCGGCAATTCGCTCGTCCAGCGAAGGCACCGGTACCGCTTTTTTCTTCTGCGGTACCTTTGGTGCCGCTCTACACTCCGAAGAGGAACCCGAGGTCGAAGGGCTAACCTCAATCGGAGCGGAGCGCTTCCGCGGGCGCCTCGAGGTCGGCAGGATTGGGCTCGCTGCCACTGAGACCGGAGGACGCTCCAGTGGGGAAGGCTTCTTAGCCGGCTTACCTGAGGGATGCGACGTCGGCACGGTGTCGCGCGGCGTCGATGAGGTAGGTGCCGACTGTGTCGGGACCGGTGCCGCCGAATCCGACATCTCGGTACCAAATAAAAGTTGCTGTTGGATCTGGCGGTTTTTTAACGTTCTCTTTTTGAGAGTGGCACAGCGGGTGCAGGTGGACGCCCGATGGTCAGGACCCAGGCACTGTAAGCACCAGTTGTGCGGGTCAGTGAGGGAAATGGGCCTTGCGCACCGCTGGCACTTCTTAAAACCGGGTTGGGGGGGCATAACGTGAAAACGGCTTCTGCCAAATCGAAGGCCGAGGCCTCGATGGTGGCAGCAGGCCCCGCCGGGGCGAACCCGAAAAAGAGAGGAAAAAAAAAAAAGAAAATTCTTTTTTTTTTTAATTAAAAAAAGAAAAGAAAAAAGGGAAATACAAATTCCGAAAAGGTTTACGCGAGCGGGAAGGCGAATGAGAAAAAAGTTTTCAACAGCCGTTGAAAGTGCATCTTCTTAGCTCCGCGGAAACTAAGAAACTGGGGACCGCGCGCCTCTGTCGGGTGGGAAGGCACTCGCGCGTGCGCGGTGCGGCCTGCTAGAACTTTCCAAGTTCTTAGAGTGCAATCACTCTAAAATTGTCCGTACCGGGGCTCCGTCGGTGCCGTCACCCATCAGTCAAGAATATGCTGCCTGCTTGTCCTGGGATAAAATACAATTATTCTTTTCTACCTTTTGTTGTCTGGTCACTTTATTATTTAAATCATGTTGGCCCCAGGCTTTGGTTTCTGTTTGTCTTCTGTTAACTTGCTCGTCAAAGTCTCTTGCCCATTTGATGTTTTCTTCTTTCTCAATGCTCACCAAGCATCTTCCATCTCTGTACCTTCCCTTCCATTGCCATATCCAACATTTCTGTTTTTTTCCCCCCCTGTCTACCATCTCTCTCTCTCCCTGTCTTGTGCCCTGGGTCAAAACCTCTCCCTTCCTCCCCTCCATTATCATGTACAACATTTCTTTCTCTTTCTCACATGCATCATGATGCCGACCCCAGGAGCACCTCTTCATGGTCTGCACCCGGGGTGGGCCGCCTCCCCCTTGGTACGCTACTGCTCAGATCACATCTATCAGACATACTCTTTCAGCTATTAAGCGATCCGTGCAGTCAGTTGGGGCATGATTCTGAGCGTCCTCATTTGTATGAGGACACTTTGTGAATCACCCCCTCTGCCCATGGATCGGATCCGATCCATGGGCTTAGTGAATCTAGCCCAAAATATCTTGAGTCTTGCTGGATCAATCTAGACCAATGACATTTTTAGATGCTCTGTGATGCTAATGTGGGTCTATTTTCTGAATTCTTCAGGGCTTAAAATGATATCTGGGTCTTTACAACTTCAAAACAATATATGAATTGTCAGTTGGATTATAATGTAAACATTAAAACCCCCATTTTATGTTTTTTAAAAATACAAAGACATACCTTGCTTCTAGCTTGAAAATGTCTAGTAACACACTTCAATGTGTCTGGTACATGCTGTCTCATATGTATACAGAGACTACCATCTGCCAATGAATATATACATTCTGCAGGAGGCTGAATTGGAGAGGTGAGCTGAAAGTGCCAGGTGGTGGAATTGTCCTCAGGCTGGGCTTCCAGTTCAAATGCAGAGGCCCATAAAGGAAGCTGTCAAAACCAAATAAATTAGCCACTGAATTAGATTTGTTTAATATCCACTCTCCTCAATTCCACAGTCAATTAATAGTCTAGCCCAGTGATCTCAAACTCAAACCCTTTGCAGGGCCACATTTTGGATTTGTAGGTACTTGGAAGGCTGCAGAAAAAAATAGCTAATGTCTTATTAAAGAAATGACAATTTTGCATGAGTTAAAACTCTTTATACTTTATAAAGCTTCCCCCTCCCCCCCGAAGGCCTGCATGTTCCCTCCCTTCTTTGTAGCGTCCTCTAGCTTCCCCCCTGACCTCCTGATCTTAGTTTCAACTAATTACTGCAGCCTGCAGAGAGGATCGCCGGTGTTGTAGCGTTCCTTGCAGGCTGCCATTGGCCTCTGCAGCACATTCCCTTTGCCACGGTCCCGCCCCTCCTCTGGACATCAGGGGCAGGATTGCGGCAGAGGGAACGTGCTGATGAGGACAGCAGTAACCTGCAAGGATCGCTACAGCACCGGCGATCCTCTCTGCAGGCTGCAGTAATTATCTGAAGGTAAGAGCGGGAGGCCAGGAGGGAAGCTGGAAGACGCTGCAAAGTGTGGGCAGCATTAGTATAGACAGCACTGGCACAGAATGTAGGCCGCAAAATAGTACCTGGCGGGCCGCATGTGGCCCCCGGGCCACGAGTTTGAGACCACTGGTCTAGCCTAAAATGTGCAGATCCACATTATACCTTTTAAACATAGTAACATAGTAGATGAAGGCAGATAAAGACCCGAATGGTCCATCCAGTCTGCCCAACCTGATTCAATTTAAATTTTTTAATTTTTTCTTCTTAGCTATTTCTGGGCAAGAATCCAAAGCTTTACCCGGTACTGTGCTTCGGTTCCAACTGCCGAAATCTCTGTTAAGACTTACTCCAGCCCATCTACACCCTCCCAGCCATTGAAGCCCTCCCCAGCCCATCCTCCACCAAACGGCCATACACAGACACAGACCATGTAAGTCTGCCCAGTACTGGCCTTAGTTCAATATTTAATATTATTTTCTGATTCTAAATCTTCTGTGTTCATCCCACGCTTCTTTGAACTCAGTCACAGTTTTACTCTCCACCACCTCTCTCGGGAGCGCATTCCAGGCATCCACTACCCTCTCCGTAAAGTAGAATTTCCTAACATTGCCCCTGAATCTACCACCCCTCAACCTCAAATTATGTCCTCTGGTTTTACCATATCATATTAATGCTTTATTCATTTCCACATTTTGCTGTCTAAAAAAAAAAATCCATTTCAAAATGCATCAAAGTAGGAGCTTATTTCACTGTTCTAAACAACACACTCTGCACTTTCAATATGATAAAACAATTGCAGAACTATTCAAACCGTAATTAAGAAGAAACAACTAAAAAAGTAGAGGAGTTCTCAACTTAGTATTTTGTGGAAACCCCTGCTGCAGCAATGGCAGCTACCAACTCTGAACAATGGGACTGAGCAATTTTGCCCATTCTGCCTGGCAGAATAGCTCAAGCTCTTCCAAAGTTGCCTAGGGATTATTTGAGGATTGCAGCATGAATTTTCTATTGGCTTCAGATCTGAGCTTTCACTGGGCCACTGGAGGGCATTCACTTTCTTCTTGCTGAAGCGTTCCACAGTTGCTTTTGCTTTCTGCTTAGCATGTTTGTCAGAAGATGAAATCTTCTCCCCTGTTCCAGACGGTGTCAGGTCAAAAGCGCGCCGGGACAAAGGCGCGCGCAGACAATTGAGCGCAGTGCCGAGGTGCACGCCGCAGAAAATGACTGTTTTTAGGGCTCCGACGGGGGGTGCGTGGGGGGGGGGAACCTCCCCACTTTACTTAATAGAGATCGCGCCGCGTTGTGGGGGGCGTTGTGGGGTTGAAACCCCCCACATTTTACTGAAAACTTCACTTTTTCCCTGTTTTTAGGGAAAAAGTTAAGTTTACAGTAAAATGTGGAGGGTTACAACCCTCCAACCCCCCACAATACCGGCTTGATCTCTATTAAGTAAACTGGGGGGGCTCCCCAACAAAACCCCCCGTCCGAGCCCCCAAAAACTGTAATTTTCTTCGGCGCGCGCCTCTGTCTTGCGCTCAGTTGTTGGCGCGCGCCTTTGTCTTTCGCGGGGTTGTCTATGAACCGTTCCAGACTGATGGCATACTGGACAGATATACCTCCAGGATCTGAATGGACTTTGCATCATCCATCTTTTCTTTAGTCTTCACAGGTTGCCCCTTCAAGATGTCTCCATGTTCCCACTGTTGCAACTTACTTCCACAAAAATTGTAGTCATTGCCATGATTTAGTTTAGAAATGATGTTAGCAGGGTAATGTGTTGCATATTTTATACCACACGTCACTTAGCAATGAGACAAAAGAGTTAACTTTAGCCTTGTCACTAATGCATTTGCATGGCAGTATCGAAGACTTCCCCTAAGCCGTTTTGATAATCTGCCGCTAAAATACGTGTACGCTAAATCAGCTGGAGCCTATTTAGCGAGCACGTTAAAGGCAGATATTTGATTTGAGAATCTGGCCCCAAGTGTGGGGTTTTTTTTTCCCTTCATATGCTTTCTGATACATTGTATGGTTTTTCTTCAGTAGTGACCTTCATCTTAACATCATCCTCCCATACAGGTCATGGTTGTAGAACAATCCTGTAATTGTTGCAGTGCAACATTTTCCCCAATCTTAGCCAGAAACTCCTGTAATTCTTTTAATATGCTGTAATCTAGGCCTCATGGTGACCTTTCTCAATAGTTTACTTAACATATGGCTACTGACTTTGGAAAAACAGCATGATCGAAACAGTGTCTTGGTGGTGGCTATACTAATTTTATTTTACCAAGATGGACCATAGAGTGTTCAAAGAGATATTAAATATACAGAAATTTTCTTTACAGCATGCCCCAATCTATACATTTGAATAACTTTTCCTGGAGCTCTTTCCGGAGCTGTGTTTGGTATGTTTAGACCTTGTCTTCAAATCCAATTCATATAATTGAAACAGCTTGGATTTTTCATTTGGAAGTATTCAAATCAATTGGACACAGGAAATTATTGGAACCAGAGCTAATTTGGATTTACTATGACAAAGGGTATAAAGACTTATAAAAATCAAATTTTGGGAGTTTCTTATTCTTAATTATTTTTTGAATTTTCTTATAATTGTTTTCACATTGAAAGTGTAGAGTGTGTTATGAAGATCAGTAAACAAACTTTTACCTTAATTCATTTTGAATTGGAATTATTTTTACAGAGTAGAATGTGGAAAATGTACAAGGGGGTAAAGATTTTCACAAGACATTGGCATGCAAATTCCTCTCTCCTGCAGGTGCAGTCTGATAGTGACTGCACTGTGGTATCCGACTTATTTATATACTACAGAGAGGATTACATGGTTTCTAGTGAATAGCTTAAAAGCCTGCTCAGATACATTCATGTACAAACTTAAAGTAGTTACACTTTCCCCTCCATTTTTGTGAGGGTTAAGGGCAAGAGCCAGCCCACGAATATTGAAAAATTGCAAATAATTTTTAGGGCCCACTCTGACCCACCCCCGCCTCCCGGACCTCCCCACACCTTTCCTGGTGGTCTAGCGGTGAAGCGTGGCAGAAGCACTCTTCCTATGCTCCTGCCCTGTGTAGAGCCATCAACAAAAAAATGGCTGCCGCGAGTTCACAGCAGTCATTTTTGTTGATGGCTCTGCACGGGGCAGGAGCGTAGGAAGATTGCTCCTGCCCTGCTTCACCTCTAGGCCACCAGGTACAGTGTGGAGAGGTCCAGGAGGCAGGGGTGGGTGCGGGTTTAGAAACTCGCAAATAACCGAAGTCGCGAGTCTTAAACCCGCGAATGGGGAAGAAGAAGTGTTTAGCAAAACAATACTTTTCAGGCAATTTAAGCAGGCAGTTACAATTTTGAGATGAAATACAAATCAGAATAAAAAATGGTATCTCTTACGTATCCTTCTGCTAGAAATCTGAGTATGCAAGGAAGTGCTGCCATACCACAGTACAACAATAATCCATAATTTGTTTCTATGGCATTGTCCCCAAAGAGCTCAGAACAGGTTATAAGTTTCAAGTTTCAAGTTTATTAAGTATTTGATTAATCGCTTACTCAAATATCTAAGCGATGAACAAATCTTTTAAATTTACAGATAATACAGGGGTTATAAAAAACAGATGGACACTGAACAAAAATATTAAATTATCGACTAACAGAATAAACAGAAGAGGAAAACAAAGGGAAAGGCAGGGTAATGAAATACAATAATAATGATAGAAAGAAGGACGATTTTAGTAAAAAACAATAGGAGGGAAATAAAAGAAGTAGCCTTATGAAAATAAGCGAAAATAATAACAATAATAATAATAATAACAGTTTATATACCGCAGTACCTTTAAGTTCTATGCGGTTTACAAAAGATTAATGAAGTACATGTTGAGAGAACTTAAGGGATGGGAGAACAAGAGGGGGATAGTTGCAAGAGAACCGTTAAAGAGGGGAAAGAGAGGAACGGGTCAGCTGTCTAGATACTTCAGGAACAGGTGAGTTTTGAGGCGTTTCCTGAATACCTCATAAGTGGTGGGCGAGAGCAGTTGTTCTAGATCTTTGCCCCATAACGCTGCTTGATGTGAGAGAAGGTGTTCATGGTGTTTTTTTAGTTTGCAACCTCTAACCGGGGGAGAAACGAAGTGCAAGTGAGAGCTTCTCTAGGCTGGGACTCCTAAATATCATAATTTCAGTACAAGTTTATGATACAAGTTTTTATTGTAACCTGACACATACAGTTTACAGTTATAATTTGCCATAGTTATTCTTATTTTACCTATTTATATTTAGCAAATGTCACTTGGAAGTCCACAGAAAAAGCACATTATAAAATTTAAGGTTAAAACACACAATTCCTGATCCCTTCCCTGCCACTTTTAAAAAGCCTTTCACGCTGATATTTGCTGGTTACAATTTCAGCGGCTTTTCTCTTTTGAATTTGAACTAATTTTGAATCACACTAGGTTTCTGATGAAGGATGTTGTCCGAAACTGAGTTCAGTTGAACCTCGTGGATCATAGTCTTAATCAGCAAGATGAAAAAACTTTTCTGCGTTTGAAGCAGTCCCGAAATCTGTCGAGAGTGGTATAGATTTTGGACCCCCCCCCCCCCCCATTAAGATAAGTTTTGGTCTCTCTACTATTTTTCTAGACTGTGCAGTTTTTGATGTTTCATACACTGTACTAGCACTGTCATAATCAATTCACGTTTTTAGTGCATTTTCACTTATTAATTTAGGCACTATTTATCTCACAGGGAAGGCGCTATGATGGTGAGGTGTGTGGTCACACACAGATTGTAGTACTGAATGTTTGTTTGTTCGTTTGACTAAACAATCCCACACTGAGGTCTTCCTTCACCTTCAAAAGTTTATTAAATATTCATAAAGAAAATGGGGGAAAACCAACCAATAATCCACGAAAATCGCGTGGGAAAAAATACTCTAAAACTAAACTAAACTAAACTTTGGGTTTGTATACCGCGCCATCTCCCCAGCGCAGAGCTCGGTACGGTTTACAGAGTTAAGAGGAAAGGAACTACAATGAGGGGATATAGGAGAGGGACTAAGGAGATAGAGAGGGACAGGATACTGGAGAACGGGAGGTGATTAGATTTTTGAAAAGAGCCAAGTTTTCAAGTGTTTGCGGAAGGATTGGAAGGAGCTTGAATTTCTGAGCGAGGATGAGAGGTTGTTCCAGAGTTCTGTGGTTCTAAAGGGGAGGGATGTTCCATGTTTTCCTGCGCGGGATATACCTTTTATAGAGGGGAATGATAGTTTCAGTTTTTGGGAGGGTCTGGTGGAGTGTGGGTTTGAGGAATTCCAAAAGAGTGGGATAACGGGAGGAAGGACGCCATGTAGGATCTTGAAGGCTAAGCAGGCACATTTAAAGAGGACTCTGGAGTATACTGGGAGCCAGTGAAGCTTGGAGTGTAGTGGGGAGACGTGATCGAACTTGCCTTTTGCGAAAATAAGCTTAGCCGCGGCGTTGTGAATTAACTGAAGTCTATGGAGGTTTTTCTTAGTTAGGCTTATATAGATGGAATTGCAGTAGTCTAGTCTAGAGAGGATGGTGGATTGAACGAGGATGGCGAAGTGAGAATGATGAAAGCAGGATTTCACTTTCCTCAACATATGAAGGCTAAAGAAGCATTTTTTTACCAAGGAGTTGAGGTGATCATTGAAGGAGAGAGAGGAGTCTATGACGATGCCTAGGACTTTGCTTGAAAACTCAAGCTGAAGAGTGGGGCAGGAAGGTAGTGGGATGGAGGTGGGTAAATGATCTAATATTGGGCCGAGCCAAAGTAGTTTTGTTTTGGACTCATTCAGTTTCATTTGAACAGATTGGGCCCAGGATTGGAGATTCGTTATACATGTGGATATGTTCTCAGCAAGGTTAGAGAGGTTCGAGTCAGTCTCAAGTAGGATGAGGATGTCATCAGTGTAGGAGTAGAGAGTTTCTAGGGGGGATAGATGAAGGAGTTTCAGAGAGGACATGTAGATGTTGAAGAGGATAGGAGAGAGGGGTGAGCCTTGCGGGACTCCACATTTCGGCTTCCAGGGGGGGGATGAGGTACCGTTTGTGTTAACGGTGTAGGAGCGGAAGCGTAGAAATTTCGAGAACCAATCTAGGACTGTGGAACTTATGCCTATTTTGGAGAGTTGGAAGATTAGGATATCGTGGTGGACGACATCGAAAGCTCATCCTACAATACAAGCTACAACTAAAAGAAAAAAAGAAAAACATACTACACCAACTTAATAGGCAGAGAAACCCAAGACACTAAAAAACTATTCAAAATACTGAAAGAACTCACAGACACTAAACCTTACCTGGCCAATAATAACACCTTTCCCCCCCTCAGCCACCACTCTAGCAGAACACTTCAAAAACAAAAAACACAAATGCCAGGACCAACCTCGCTGGAAACCCAACGCTCCTAGATGAGATCACTATAACCCCCTCAGACAAAGAATCAACAGCAGCATATAGAACCTGGTCTCTCTTCCCCACTATACAATGGGCAGACTTCAACAAACTCTACAAAAAAATACAGTAACGCAGCCTGTGACCTAAACCACTGTCCTCCATATTTACTAAAAACGCCAGTATCAAATTCTGCTCTCTCCTACAATGGACGCAAACAATGCTCACAGACGGCCTTTTCCCACAAGACCTCAGCGAAATCATCGTTACCCCTATCCTAAAAGACCCTAAAGGAGCAACGGATCAACCTTCCAGCTACAGACCCATAGCATCAATACCACTTTATGTCAAAATAATGGAAGCCAAACTCCTCACTGACTATCTAGAAGACCACAACATTCTCCACCATACACAATCTGGCTTCAGAACCAATTATAGCACTGAAACACTACTAGGATCTCTCCTGGACACAGCTAGACAACACCTCAGTACAGGAAAAAAAAATACTTCTCATACAACTAGATCTAACTGCAGCATTTGACCTGGTAGACCATAACATTCTTCTACAAATTCTGGATACAATTGGTATCATAGACAAAGTACACGCATGTTCCAAGGATTTTTAAAGACCAGATCCTACAGAGTAAAATCAAGCAACGAAAAGTCAGAACCCTGGTCAAACCCCTGTGGAGTACCTCAGGGATCCCCTTTATCCCCCACACTCTTCAACCTCTACATCGCGTCCCTCGGCACCTGTCTAGATAAATCAAACATAATCTCCTACAGCTATACAGACGACATCTCCATTCTTCTCCCTTTTGTCCAACCAAAACCCTCCATGACAGATACTAAATACAAAACATTAGAAACAATAACAACTTGGATGAAAGACCACAAACTGAAACTAAACTCAGACAAAACAAAACTCATTCTCCTAGAAAATGATAAGACCACATCCATAACAAACCTAGTAATCAACTCAACCACATTTCCCATGTAACCCATCCTAAAACTACTAGGAATGATGATTGACAGGAGCTGTACCATGCAACCACAAATCAATAAAATGATACAGAAATCCTTCGCAATCATGAGAAACTTAAGACAAGTGCGAAAATTCTTCGACAAAACACAATTCCGGATCCTAGTCCAGGCCCTAATGCTGGGTCTCCTAGACTACTGCAACATTCTCTATCTCCCCTGCCCCGCAACCATGATTAAACAACCCCAAACAGTCCAGAACACAGCCCTGAGACTCATCTACTCACTGAGGAAACATGACCACATCTCTGAGGCATTCCTCCACTCACACTGGCTACCAATTCAAGTAAGAATACAATTCAAGTTCTACTGTCTTCTATTTGAAACCATGAACGGCATCAGTCCAACATACCTAAACAACCGCCTAATCCGAACCACCTCAACCAAACAGAGAAGAACTCACGCTCCATTCACATACCCCCCAATCAGAGAGGTCAAACGGAAAAAACTGTACGGTGGCCTCCTGGCCACACAGGCAGCGAGATTAGACCACCAACTCTCTACTTTGCTGATAACGACCCAAGACTACAGAACATTTAGAAAACAAATAAAAACCATACTATTTAAAGAAACCTCCGATACCCAACAATAGAAACCAACCTAAAGCATCTCTACTCTCTAAAACAATCTAATGCCACAAGAACCACCTCATCTCTATGAACCAATCTATTTATTCTATAATTCCTCTGGAAATGGCCAGATAGATCCTTTATGTAATCCGCCTTGAACCGCAAGGTAACAGCGGAATAGAAATCACTAATGTAATATAATAATATTATCTACATTGATTGGACAGCGCTGCCCAGTTTATTTAACATCTTCACTTATAGAACTATTGTTTTCAGCTTTATTTTGTGTTCTATATCAACTCAAGTTTTGCAAACTTTGATACTTTTAAAAAGATAATCATCCAAGCTCTGAAATCCACTTTTCAAGTTCCTGAAGGAAAAGTGGCGTAAAACATCTGGAAGCATTTAAATGCCTAGGAAACAGTAAGGGCTACTTTTACTAAGATGCGTTAGTAATTTTAGCGCACGCAGGAAATTACCGCGAACGCTACGCTTCTAGAACTAACACCAGCTCAATGCCAGCGTTAAGGTCTAGCGTGCGTGGCAATGTAGCGTGCGCTATTTGGGGTATATCAAATTAAATAAGTCTATATCTTATAAAGTATGCACAGAAGTATCATTTTTTTTATAGTCACACAAAGTTGCTGCTATGTTGGAGCACATGTGACCTTGTGCGTCACTTTGTGGGGGAGATAAGTTTGCAAGGAAGCATAGGTGCTTATGATGCCTTTATAAAATAATGCAATCCAAAAGTCAAATAGGCATAATATTTTATATTTCAGGAAATGGTTCTCAGCAAATCATCTATCAATCCCGAAATAAACAAGTATTCTCAACCAATCTATATTGTACCTCAATGGCACAACTGAGGACTCTTCCCCAATTTACCTGTCTGAGCACCTTGAAATAGCAGGCCCCTCTTGCACACGAAACACCTACCTGTTCACCTTTCCCTCCCTAAAAGGCTGCCTCTACAAGAGATTCCTTGATAGGACCCTAGCATTCCAAGCGGGCAAATGGAACAATTGCCTAACCGCCCTCATCTCCAACTCTCCGCCCTACCAATTGTTCAGGAAGTCACTAAAAACCTACCTCTTTGACAAATTCCGCTAACTCTCCCCTCCCCGACCTCGATATGACTCCAAACTCTCTGACTTCGCCTACTTTGCCAAGCCACTATATGCCTCTCATAATCAATCTCTGTTTTATCTAAATGTCCTGTCTTTGTCAGGCCTTCATATTATATGCCTTATCATTGCCATGTATGTAACATCGCTGTAAATGTACAGTCTCTTCTTTTTGTTAACCGCATTGAACTTCCATGGTATTGCGGTATACAAGAATAAAGTTATTATTATTATTCAGCAACATAACATGTTTTCACGCCTGAAGAGTCTGTTGCTTAATAGTAATACGAGCACTCGGAGTCCAATTCCTAGAGCTGCTGTGTGCACGCTCTCTCAGGAGTAGCTGATATTCATGGAGGTCACTCATGAACTATTTTTTAAAATATTTAAACATTTCAGTTAAAATTTGAATCTGTACCATTGTTATATTATCTAAATATGAGGTGTTCAAAATACAAAATCTGAATCATACCTTAAATGACTGAACCACAGACTCAGTAACGAGAGAGAATACATCGAAGTAAAGATAATTACAGTACTTCAGAAAGAGAGCGCAGTGATCGCCCATCATGTCCATGTCTACCAGCTTTGTCTTCTCCTTCACTTCGTAAACTAACTGCCAGTTCTGTAGGCCAAATGACCCAATCGACGTCTTCATAAGCTACACAGAAAACAATTATGTACATATGAAAAAGACTGGTCACAAAACTGGCATAGATATTTGTATTAAAGGTTTACATAGTCAAAGAAATACAGCAACCAGATGGTTCACTGAAAGTGCAAGAATACAACAACCAAAACTTGCTTCCGTGCATTTCTCTCCTCTTTGGTAGCCTCAATTTCCCTTAAAAGAGGGCATAAAAAAGGGGATAACATTAAAGCAATGATTAAAAAAGGAACTCAGCGTTCATTTGTACACTGGTAGCATTGTATAACTTAGTATTAGGGAGTTGGATGCTCTCCAGTGAAAACATTCTAGTCAAAATCTATTTCTAGCCTGTACAAGAGGAGACTTGGTAGGACTGAAATTCACTGGGTGATTTAACAGTTCAGTCATCTAAAAAGAAAGGAAGTCTTGTTCTCAAGGGCCATCTATAATAATCAACTACATACAAAAGATTTATAAGCATCTTATAAAAACCTTCACTCTTGTACATTTTTCACGTTCTGCTGCCTAAAAAATGCAATTCAAAACACATTAAACTGCAGGGGTGTCCAACCTTTTGGCTTCCCTGGGCCGCACTGGCCGAAAAAAATGTTTCTGGGGCCGCACAAATGCGCAAACGCTGCAGCAAGACAGAGGAGGGAGCCGGCAAGATGGTAAACACCAGGGGGCAGCAGAGGAAAACACTGCATCGCCCTCGACCGGGGCTGCACAAAAAATACTTCACAGGGCCGCAGATTGGACACCCCTGCATTAAAGTAAGAGTTTGTTCCACTGGACTATACCACATACTCTATACATTTAATGTGAAAGAACAATAATAAAATATCAAGGTGAGCTACATTCACTTACCTGAGGTATTTCCCTGTCCCCAGAGAGCTGAACGGACAACAGAATGGAGTCGGTCCAGAGGAAGGCTACTAAAATGGTGTGTGATCGTCAACCTAAGGCGTATGGGGATAGACTTAAAGATCTCAATATGTATACTTTGGAGAAAAGGCAGGAGAGGGGAGATATGATAGAGATGTTTAAATACCTAAGTGGCATAAATGCGCATGAGTTGATTATCTTTCATTTGAAAGGAAGCTCTGGATTGAGAGGGCATAGGATGAAGTTAAGAAGTGACAGGCTTAGGAAATACTGTTTTTTACAGAAAGGGTGGTAGATGCGTGAAACAGTCTCCCGCAAGAGGTGGTGGAGATAGAGACTGTGTCTGATTTTAAGAAAGCCTGGGATAGGCACGTGGGATCTCTTAGAGAGAGCAAGAGATAATGGTTACTGCGGATGGGCAGCTCTATGACCTCACAATGCAGGTGCACAGAGCCTTAGCCTATAGGAAGAGGAGATGCAAATGTTAAGAGCTTTAGCCAATAGGGAGAGGAGGAGATAATGGTTACTGCAGGTGGGCAAACTAGATGGGTCATTTGGCCTTTATCTGCCATCATGTTTCTAATATTTGTACCTGAGGCAACTGGAGGGTGAAGCGACTTCACAAGCAGCGTTTGTAAGATATGAACCCTACCTTCCCTGGTTGTCAGCATGCTGTTCTAACGAGTAGGCTACTTTTCCAGTGCTCAAAAATAATTACGACTCAGAAACTGAAACGTTAAAGTCTTGATTGCAAATTATTCAAAAAATTGCCTAAATGAGGACAATAGTGTCAAGTTGCCAGTGGCTGATCTGATTTCAATACCCCTGGAGAAAGAATCAAGCTTTTTCTGTCCTACAAAGAAAATTTGAAGCAAGTGTCTAAATGTGCTGAAAAAAGCATGGAATAAAGTTACTCAAAAGGTAAAGATTGGGGGGGGGGAGGCTATGAGAAACCCAGTGTGTTGGATTGGAATATCTTTGGAGCACTGTCAGAAACATCTAATCAGTGGCTCTTGCTTTTAAGCCTGCATCACTGTGCCCTAAAAGAAGGCATGTCCATTTATGCTGAATTAATGGCAGGTGTAAGCAGGCATGCCTAAAAGCACCGCTCAATATGCACATCTGACTGAGAGCATTCTATGAGATGCACTTGTTGATGGACATGTCTGTGCCCCGCCCACATGTACACCCCCCCTTCGTAGGTGCGTACTAAGGCACTTATGCGCTACCTTAAAGAAAACATCATATAGTACATTAGTGCACATAATTGCAAGCGTAGGTGTCCTTTGTTTGTGCAAGGTGCGCATAGCTGCTGGTGCATTTCTAGATTTGCTTTTAAATTGTACGCTTGTTTTTTTAAAACAGTAGAATGTGAAAAATGCATGGGTGTTTGAAAAATTTTTGCAAAGTACTGTATATAAACCTTCATGAACAAACTAAGGGCTCCTTTTACGAAGCTGCATTAGCGGCTTTAGCGCGTGCGACTTTTAATCACGCGCTAATCCCTGCACTAGCCGAAAAGCTACTCAAGAGCAGGTGGTAGCGACTAGTGCGGCCGGTGGTTTAGCGCGTGCTATTACGCACATTAAACCGCTAACGCGCCTTCGTAACAGGAGCCCTAAATCATGGCAATGCATAATAATAAAAATACCATCAATTTCATATGCCAACATAACAACCCCCCTCCCAAATAAAACAAAACCACCACACAACAGAATAAATAAAAATAGTATAATTAAGAGCTCGTATAAAGTCAGGCAGCATTCTTTATAGTACCTGATATAATGATCAATCTAATAAGGGGCCTGTTTACTAAAATGTGGTAAAGGTTTGTTCTTTCTGAACTTTAACTCAAAGAATTAATGAATGGCACGAGCAAACGCTGTGTGGTAACTTGAGTGTGGGGGAGGGGAGTCCAGGAGGTCCCCTGCAGTTACTGCACAAAAAAGTTCATTATTAAACTTTTTTGCAATTAGTATGGATGCACTTAGGGCCCAATTCTATAAATGGCACCTAAAATTTAAACGCTGAAGAGCGTGTCGCTATGGCAATTCTATTAAAAGTTAGGCACATGGGGAGGGAGGGGGGTTATTATTTTTGGATGGTTAGGGATGCCAGGGTGTCCTAGGATCATCAGATACCAGGCTCTGGATTTCCACTCTTTGGGGATTCCTTTGTAAGCTCTGCTCTGGCTATCCCTGCTTTATTGTGCCTTTTTTGTGTTGGGTTTGGGGGGGGGGGTTGGAGGGGTATTATTCTGTTACTAGTCTTTAAGCCCGTTACATTAACGGGTGCTAGAATAGATGTGTCTGTCTGTCTTTCTCTCTCTCTCTCCTTGGCTGCTTTCTGTCTGTCTTTCTTTCTGTCTCTTTTTCCTCCGCTGTCCACCACCACCCCTTGCCAGCTCCCCCTGTCCAGCAGTAGCCCTTCTCCCTTCCTTTTATGTCCCCCGTATCAAGCAGCACATCTTCTGTGCTCCCCCTGTTCCTCTTCCCTGCTCCCCAGTCCATCAGCACCTCTTTCATGCTCCCCCTATCCCTCTTTCCTGTTCCCCCATCCATCAGCACCTCTTCCGTGCTCCCCCTGTCCCTCTTTCCTGTTCCCCATTTCATCAGCACCTCTTGCGTGCTCCCCCTGTCCCTCTTCCCTGTTCCCCGGTCCATCAGCGCCCCATACCTGCTCCCCCTGTCCAGCATGTTCGTTTGCAGCCAGGTGAGGATAGCGGCCAGCTGTAGCGAACCTCGCAGGCCGCTATGCACCTCAGTAGCAAGTTCCCTCTGACGCGATCGCGTACGTCAGAGGAAACGTGCTACTGAGGTGCTAAGCGGCCTGCGAAGTTTGCTACAGGCCGCCGCTATCCTCACCAGGCTCCTTTGAAGAGCGGTGTCGGCAGTGGTACTGGGCAGTTTCACAGCAGCGGCGGCCACCGCGGCCGGCAATCGGGCGGCGATGATGCGGCTCTGGCACCGCTGGGAGAGAGCTTGCCTGCGCTTCCTCCAGCAGCAGCGGTTGGTGAGTGAGGGCGGGAGGAGGGGAGTGGCCAGTGTTCCCTGCCGCCGGATTCTAAAATGGAACACAGCCACGGATCGCACACCACTGCGGCAGGGAACACGAAACCCTAAGTGCGCATGCGCGCTTAGGGTTTTATTATATAGGATTACTGTTTTGTTCTTCTTGTATCTTGTTGTTTGGTGGAGCTTTATTGTATATTTTTGCTGTTCCGTTCTTTGAGTGTAATGTAATTGCTCTGCGTTGCGTCATCTCAAGAAAACCCGTTTGAACGTAAAAGTTAGGCACACTTTACAGAATCACGCTTAGTGATATCTAAAGTGGGCTTAGGCATCGATAAGTGTCCTAACCTCAGGCACACCCTATTTATGCCAGGGTTTTCTTGGCCTAAATGAGTGCACCCAGGTCCAAAACAGGCACCTGCATGACAAACACATCCAAGATCCGCCCCCTAACCAAGCTTAGTTTCTGGTAGGCAGTTTGATCTAGACGCCTACCAAATAAGGCTCCTACCATTCAATTACGTGCAATTTACGTCAATTACAAGATGCTAATTATCGGCACAAATTAAGCCTTTTAAACAATTGAGTTAGGGGGCTAGACCAGCTAGGCACGGTGACCTAGGCACCTAACTTTAGGCATCGTTTATAGAGTCAGGGCCTTAATGCCTCACTTTTAAAAGTCAAAGTTGGTAGGATCTGGATAAGTTGAACTATTTCAGTCCTCTTAATTCCCATAGGAAGCCTCAGCCCCACCACTCCTCCGCTGTATTATCTTCTAACTGCGGGAAGCATTACGTGGTGCCTCATCATTGTTAACATATTAGAATGGATGGCCAATGATGAGGCACCACGTAATGCTTCCCGCAGTTAGAAGATAATACAGCGGAGGAGTGGCGGGGCTAAACTAAACTAAACCTTAGGTTTGTATACCGCGCCATCTCCGCAGGCGCAGAGCTCGGTACGGTTTACAGAGTTAAGAGGAAAGGAACTCCAATGAGGGGATATAGGAGAGGGACTAAGGGGGCTGAAGGGGGCTGAGGCTTCCTATGGGAATTAAGAGGACTGAAATAGTTCAACTTATCCAGATCCTACCAACTTTGACAGTATATCAATTATAGGCTGGATAAAGAAATGATATACTCAATATTCATTGTCACTTTTAAAAGTCGGCACATGTACCTGCCCTACTTTCACAAGTAACAGTGGACAGTTAAGTACTTTGCACTAACTTCAACGTGAGTTTCTTTTACAACTGTTATTTTACATTTGTATTTTGTAGGCCCCTGACAGACTTTCAGCCTAAACCCAGGCCGTGTCAAGTAAAGTCCCCTCCATTGCTTTCCTTAAGGCCAATTGTGTTACTTTATTGTTTATCTAGTTGAGCTGCACTTTTGGTATCCCTTTAGATTTTTGGGATTTATGCAGTTAATGCACAAAACTGTGTGTGTTAACTTCTGTCAGTGCTTAACAGCATTGGCTAATTTGCAAGTTAACTGCATTTTAGTACAAAAATATATACTGTATATTCTCACCATAAATGTATATTAAATGGTGCATAGCATTAATCACAAGTAATAGTTGTGCTTAATAATTCACATCAGTTTAATCATTGCACTAAACCAAACATTTGTGCTTCCCTTTTATCATTTTGCTACCCACAAAGTTTAAAAAAAAATCATTTTACTATTTTTCTATCATTTTTACATCCATAAAGTTAAAAAAAAAAAATCCTTTACAAACGTATCTTATTCTTCTTTTGTGCCGTTGCCATTCTTTTGTAGTTGGCACACTGAACAGAAAATCATCATTGTCGCTGCACTTGCCAAAACACAGCCATGTCGGGTCAACAATAAAATGAATAACCAGTGTGGCTTTAGTGACATCGATATCCCCCCGGCCATCTCCACTTTTTGCTTTTAGTGGTCCCCCAGAACAGGTTTGAGAACCAACGAGCTAAAGGATTAGTGCCTAGGCAACTCCTCTGGGAACTTAGATATACAGTGGAACCTTGGATTACGAGCATAATTTGTTCCAGAAGCATGCTCGTAAACCAATTTGCTCGTATATCAAAGTGAGTTTCCAGACAGGATGTAAGGGAAACTCGCTTGATTCGTTCCACCTCCTCCCCCCCTTCCCGTGGCCACCTGCGCTGCTCCACCTTACCCCCCCCCCGAGGCCACCGATGCTGCTCCACCCCCCTCTGCGATCCGGCATCCTCCCCGGCCGCGATCTGGCATCCCCCACTCACCCATCTACCTACTCAAACACATTGTCTTACCCCTATCTCGCACCGGCATCAGCACCAACGCACAGGACATGCCGGTGCCCGAAGAACTTCCCTCTTTCTTGTGCTGGGCCTTGAGCATCTGCGTATACTCAAGGCCTTCTAGTTCTCGCTCTCAGGTCTTGAGCATGCACAGATGTTCTAGGCCCAGCACAAGGAAGAGGGAAGATCTTTGGGCACCAGCAATGTCCTATGAGTTGGTGCTGGTGCCGGTGCGAGATGGGGTAAGAATGTGTTTGGGTGGGTGGATGGGTGAGTGGGGGATGCCAGATCACGGCAGGGGGGGGGGGTGACGCGAGCGGGGGGATGCCGGATCATTGGGAGGGGGGGAGGAGGCGCTCGTAAATCGAGTCAAGCTTGGTTTCCGAGGTGCTGATTTTGCGAATGTTTGCTTGTCTTGCAAAACATTCGCAAACCGCGGCACTCGTAAACCGAGATTTGACTGTATAGTTTAAAATGTTCCCTAGGGTTTTTAATTCCTGGAGCTGAGAAAGCAGCTTTTGTGCTTCCTTTATACTTAGGGCTCCTTTTACTAAAGGTGCGCTAGCGTTTTTAGTGCATGCAGGAAATTACTGCGCACTACGTTTCTAGGACTAACGCCAGCTCAAGGCTGGCGTTAAGGTCTAGCACGCGCTATTCTGCGCGTTAAAGCCCTAGCGCACCTTAGTAAAAGGAGCCCTTAGTTTAGGTATTATTTTCAGTGTCATTTGCTGACTGAACTTTCTATTTTCTGACAGCTGCAGTGGGCGCATAAGAGATACCCTTGTGATTCAAAGGAATGGGCAAATAAACGTCACTATGGGCTCCTTTTATCAAGCTGTGCTAGCGGTTTAACGTGCGTTAAACCGCCGGCCGCGCTAGCCGCTACCGCCTCCTCTTGAGCAGATGGTAGTTTTTGTCCAGCGCAGGGGTTAGTGCGTGATTAAAAGTCGCGCGCGTTAACCCCGCTAGCGCAGCTTGATAAAAGGAGCCCTATGTTTTATTGTATAATCATTGAGTGGGGGTGGGTGGGAGAAAATGAGTGGTTATATATATAATTGTAAGTGGATGTGCTTAAATTGATGTTTTGTGTGTTATATATTCATGTATTGCACTTTTGAAGTATGGAAAATCAATAAAGAATTATAAAAAAATATATATATATATTTTTTGTTATTACTATGTACATAATTAAGGACTTCTAAATGCATGCCATAAGTGTTTTTTAAATATTTTTACATTTTGGAGATTCAGGATGTTAAGCTATTCTCCTCTTTTGGTAACAGAATACGGTTCTGTCCCACTGATTAAAAAAATACAAAAAACAAACCCCCCCCCCCCCCCAATATTTTTACCTATTTTATAATTTTTTGCTTTTGGTTATGGTCCTTCTCGTCTTTCCTGTGGGTGAAATGTTTTTTTTTAATGCCAAATTTAAAGTGATTTTAACATCATATTTGATTTTGCCGTATCCTGCTTTGTATGTCAATTCTGCTTGATTCACCAAAGTTTGTATTTATGAACTTGACACTGACAATTCAATGAAACATGTTCCATGTGAAGCTTTTATCTATTCACTGGCTGTATTCCCATGAGGGGCATAATCGAAAGGGACGTCTAAGTCCGTTTACGTCCATCACACAAGTCGTCCAAAGTTAAAAAGAGCCTAAGATACATTTTCGAAAGAGCCGTCCAACTTTTTTTTACTTTTGAAAATCGTCTAATTATACGTCCTGCCGATCTGATCGTCCATCTTTATACCACATTTCCGTCCAAGTCCAAAGCGCCTAGAACAAGCCCTGTTGGATGTGGGAGGGGTCTGCAAAGTGATGGACTGAACACCCAGACATGCCGCCTAAATAGTGGGGTACCTTACAGGGCACTGCTGTGAACTTCACAAAAAGAGTGCCATGGCTTCTCCTCACTACAGCTCCCTTATAGGTGATGGTAAGCCCCCCAAACCACCTCCAGAATCCCCTAGACCCACTTATCTATCACCCCAATAGCCCTTATGGCTGCAGGAGCCACTTATATGCCAGTGCAAAAGGGTTTTGGGGGTGTATAGCAGAGTGCACATGTTTCAATATAAATGCAGTGATTACAGGGGCTTATGGGCATGGGTCCTCCTCTCTATGGGTCCCTAACTCACCCCCAAGATGACTTAAGCTGCCTCTGGGCTGGACGACTAGGCTTTCCTAAGCCAGGCGGCCAGGTGATGATGGTTTGGAGGCTGAAATATAAAGTTGTGAATAAAATTTTTATGGGAGTGGGGGGGGGGGGGGGTTGGTGATCACTGGGGTAGTGTGTGGGGGTCTGTGTTATGTGTTTTCAGTGCTTATCTGGTGAGTTTAGGTGTTGTTGTTTTTTTTACTTAGACCATGTTTTACATGGTCTAAGTCACAACGTCCAAGTTCCATCTAGACTCTGTTGTAAAACTTTTGGTTATAAATGCTGTACAACTAAGTCTAAGCCAGCCCACGTCCCACCCAGCTCCCGCCTTCGACACGCCTCCCGAAACGCCCCGTTTAGCTTTGGACGTTGAGCGGCACTATGAAGGCCTAGGTCGTTTTTAATATGTCCAAAACCCGGTTTTATTCTCGGCGCTTGGACGTTTTTGAGAAATGTTCATCCAAGTGCCGACTTAGGCCGGTTTTTGGACATTTTTCTCTTTCAATTATGAGCCCCATAGCATTTTTTTTTGTGCACTCATCTGGCTGCAATAAATCTTAACCCTTTCAGGACCATAAGGATCGTAGGCCAATTTTTGTGGTTTTGACGACATTTTTATGGTAAAAAGGGCTTGCAGATGCCAAAAAATTGATTTTTTTTGTGAAATATCATTATTTTTTTTTTTTAAAAATCAAACTTCTGGCTTATGGACAGTGTGGCAAGTGAATCTTCTCGTCAATCTGGCAACGACGCTAATGAATGAATGTCGGAACCAGTTTGTTTACATAAAGGCAGTATCATATGGAATCCGTACATATCAAATTTAGAACTGTAGACTATCCCAATCAAAATTTATAGGATTTTAAAGTTATGGGCCAAATATGTCCCTTGGTCCTGAAAGGGCTAATTACTGAAACAATTGTAACATGTGCTAAAACCAGAAGAAAGTTTCAAGATTTGAAAACATAATGACCTTATATCGTGTAGACTCGCCCCATGTGGTCAAAATGTACAGTTTCTCATTTTTGTGTTCCACGTGGTAAATGATCCCCGGAATCCGCTGTTGTACAAGGATGGGTGGATCAAAAGGACAGCTGCAATCAACCAACCACACCTCTGAGGTGCTTTTACTATTACAGTTGATCGTTAAGAAGTGCTTGTCCTTTGTGCAGTAAACATCCACAAAGAATCTATCAGCAACAAAGAAATATAAAAACACATGGCATCTGAAGAGTTTCTGTACCTTTAAATCAAGACAACGCCCACCCTCTCCCCCTCAAAAAGTACAGGTTTCTCATTTTTATAACAGTTACTGTCAGTCCAAAATGTTACAGGTACCTTTCCATTCCAAAAACCACTGTTCCCTAAGCCGAGCTGGAGCCCTCCACTTATAGACCTGCCAGTGGGGGTGTGTGTGCTGTTTTACTAACACATTTTCAATAGTGAGGAACAGACAAGCTCTGCAGGACTCCAGAGAACCTGCCTGTCTCTAGAGCAGGGGTGTCGAAGTCGGTCCTCGAGGGCCGCAATCCAGTCGGGTTTTCAAGATTTCCCCAATGAATATGCATGAGATCTATGTGCATGCACTGCTTTCAATGCATATTCATTGGGGAAATTCTGAAAACCCGACTGGATTGTGGCCCTCGAGGACCGACTTCGACACCTGTGCTCTAGAGACTGAAAACAGAATATTGATGCACCATTCCCCCACTGGCCGCATTGCAGTTGGAGGATTCCTGCTCAGCTAACAGTACCAGAAATTGCATCTGGTGCAAAAACAGGCAGTACTACATTTAATTTAATATCACTCATACCATCTGCAGTTCTGGGTGGGCAACAACAACCACTCATAAAAGTTTATAGCTTCCTTTGGAACATGTAATATGTATGTCACATTTTAGTAGCTTGAGGACGGGCTGGGGAGGGCTTCGATGGCTGGGATTGTTAAGATGGGCTGGAGTGTATGTCACATTTTAGTAGCTCGAGGACGGTCTGGGGAGGGCTTTGATGGCTGGGATGGTTAAGATGGGCTGGAGTGTATGTCACATTTTAGTAGCTCGAGGACGGTCTGGGGAGGGCTTCGATGGCTGGGATGGTTAAGATGGGCTGGAGTGAGCTTTGACGGAGACTCCAGTAGATAGAACCTAAGCACACTACCAGGCAGGGCTCTGGGTTTCTGGCCCAGAAATAGCTAAGAAAAAGGACCATTTAAATTAAATGATTAATTTATTGAGCATGTATGGTTGGGCAGACTGGATGGACCATTCAGGTCTTTATCTGCCGTCATTTACTACGTTACTACTATGGTGCTCTGTGAAGACTAGGGGTTGCGAATGGTGCAATGGCAACAACTATAATGAGAAACTCATGTCTCCTGTTTGGCAGCATTCAATACTGCCTCTTGTCTTCAAATTCATTTTCCTAGATCTGTGAAATATATTTGGTTTCTTGTCAAGCAAAATGCTGTCTATAATAAATAAAGAGGTCAATTTTCAGACAGTCACTGAGAGATTAAGATAAATGGATATCTTGTATGGGGATTTTCAACCACAAACTTGCTTGACTGTTTTTTGCTGAAACTTTCCCTAAATCTAGACGGACAAAATTTGACCTGCTGGATTTAACTAGTTTAGAGGGATAGTTACTAATGTGTGTTAAAAAGAACAACAAAGGACCTTTGCTATTTAACAAGAGCTAAATCAAACTCCCATGAGATATTTGCCTTCAATGCAAGTTAATGTACCACAACATAAACTTAAATAATGATATGCAAAGAATGCAAGTACATACAAAACACCTTCTTTACTATTGCCAATGAGCATTAATGCAGGTTGTTTACCACCAACTTTAAAACCAATGCTCTCTGCTTCCAAACTTGCTTTTCTGAATATAGCTTTGCTGTAAAGATTAAATAAATAGGTTGACAACATGCATCTTTGCCTTACGTCCCATTTTTTTGGGAATCAATCAGTGTTGCCAGCTTCTTGATTTTCATAGAGGCTCTTTATCAGCTGAATTATGTGTTTTGGCATCCCCATTTGCACTAGAGTTCTCCATAATGGTCAACAGTCAAAATGAAGCAAAGATACACAGGCTTTTGATATTCTTTACTCTTCTCCAATATCCATCTAACATTAGCAATAATGTCTAGTTCCTCAACTTTTTCTGAAACCAGCCTGAACTTCAGGTATTTCTTGCATAACGTATAGCTGTTATAATCTTTTGCATCATTTTTCTTTGGTAAAGGTATAAAAAGTGATCGCAAATCAGCCAAAATTTTCCTTCCAAATCTGTTAACTCAGTCGAGTGAAAGCCAAGATAGTACCTTCTGAGCCTTTAATTAATTCAACTGGAATACCTTCGATACAAGGTGACTTGTTTGAAAAAGCTTTGATTGCTACTTTAACCTCTTCCGGTGATAGGGAAAAAGTATTATAAATGAATTGAGTGTTTCAACATCAAGTTCAGCAAGACAAGGAACAGTATTTTAAGAATATATATCGAAAATTGAATTGAAGCATGCATATGGTAAACCCAGATTAGCTTATCAGGATGTTAAGAGATTCAGGCAGACATTCCAAGCTTGATTGGGAATGATTAAAGCTGCCAATGAAATGATATTGAATGATCCAGAAAGTATTAAAGAGAGATGAAAATTTACACAACGTGGGAAATATTGGGGAAATTGAAACGGCCACTGACATTGAAGAAGAGCCAAATATTTTAAAAGAAGAGGTTAAAGTAGCAATTAGAGAATGACATGGTGACAAAATTCATCACCGTCCCCGTCCCCGCGGATAACCGCGGGAAACCATTTTCATGTCATTCTTTAAGGAAAGAGGGAAGAATCAGAGTATGAATGGCCACAACCACTGACCCGCAAGCTTTGCTTTGAAGAATGCTGGTGTAGAAGGATTGAGGTTGAAACAGACACTACAGAATGACAGTCTCTGGTATCCAGAGCAGATATTGTGATGTCATAATGCCTCATTCCACCAGTGCCTAAGAGCCAATCACATCAGTGATGTCACAATGGCTTCATTATCCTTGGTTCACTTAAGAATCAGAGTATGAATGGCCACAACCACTGACCCACAAGCTTTGCTTTGAAGAATGCTGGTGTAGAAGGATTGAGGTTGAAATAGACACTAGAAAATGACATGGGTTTATTTCCTGCGGTTATCCACGGAAAAGGGAACGGTGATGAATTTTGTCACCGTGTCATTCTCTAGTAGCAATTGAAGCTTTATCAAAGAACAAGTCACCAATTGACCCTTGACATGTCCCCTCAAAAAAAATACACCCCCACCAGTTACTTACCGCTTAGCATGCACATGTAAAAACTAGTGCTTTACCATATCCCACATTAGGCTACTTTTGCTGCATTAAGTGCAAATTAGCACTTAACAGTTTAGTAAAAGGACCCCTTAACCAGTTAACTGCCAACGTACATAAGACAGTAAATACTACTACTACTCCTCATTTCTATAGCATTGCCAGACATACACAGTGCTGTACATTGAACATGTAAGAGACAATCTCTAATCAAAACAGACAAACAGGACAAATAAAGGTTAGGGAATTTTTCATAGAGGAAGTGATAAAACAGATGTTGCTGCTTTACAACTGAGAAGGAGCTAAAAGCAGCCCCGAAAAAGTGGGCTTTTAGCCTAGATTTGAACGCTGCCAGAAACGATCATACATATAAATTCTACATTTAAAATAAATCATTTAAATTAAATATAAATCAATATTGTTACCTTAGGTCCTGCTCTGTGTAAACCATTTTGGTGTATTTTTCTTTACTGAAGTCGCACAAAAAAACATGTCGACACTGAAGATTCTTCTGAGTGGTGTAAAACAAAACATCAGGAGTAGCCCACTCTGAAAACAGGAAAGGGCTGGTGAATAGCTGAAGACCAGCAAGGCCTCTATCAGTTTCCAAATTCAAGGGGAGGCTATACTAGTCTCAACAAGTTTAGAGTCATTTGAGATCCAGAAAATAGTTGGGAAAAACATCAGTTAAAAGTGCAATATTTAAGTACTACTACCATGAACAGACCTGGATTGTTACGGCCCTTGGCTAAGATGAATGATAGGAATTTTCTACTATTCCAACCCTGTTCACAGAGCTGCAATCTTGCGCACTTCTTACCAAAACTAAAAACATCTGGTACAATATATTGCACTTCAGGCAGTTTCTCAAGTTTCACCACCACACAGGTTGACTCTTCGCAGGTGCAGCTTCTGAAACTGGCGGCCAAGTATTTCTCATTTGGGGAAATTCTAATGCGCTGAACAGTGGAATCTGGGAAACAAAGTCCTTCTGGGCTGAGTAAAAGCTCAGCATTTTCTTGTCCTGGAAGTAAATTAAGTAAAATCAAAACAATGTAACATTATAAAAAGAAAGCAGCACATTGTTCACAGCGAATTAGTGTACTTGATGCAACATAAAACTAACCTCCCCTTTTACGAAACCACGATAGCGGTAATTAGCGCAGTGAGCCGTGCTGAATGCTCCGCGCTGCTCCTGATGCTCATAGGAACTCTACGAGCGTCGGGAGCAGTACAGAGCATTCTGTGTGGCTCCCTGCGCTAATAATCCCTACCACGGTTTAGTAATGGGGGGGGGGGGTGATAAGAGTCTGATGGAATCTTATAGACAAAAATTTATTTCATTTCAATCTATTTAGAACAGGCAAGAGCATGCCAACATTACACTGGTCTCCTTATCTCAAGAAAGATATAGTAGCGCTAGAAAAGGTTCAAAGAAGAGCGACCAAGATGGTAAAGGGGATGGAACTCCTCTCATATGAGGAAAGACTAAAACGGTTAGGGTTCTTCAGCTTGGAAAAGAGACGGCCGAGGGGGGAGATAGGATTGAAATCTACAAAATCCTGAGTGGAGAAGAACGGGTATAAGTGGATCGATTTTTCACTCCGTCAAAAATGACAAAGACTAGGGGACACTCGATGAAGTTACAGGGAAATACTCTTAAAACCAATAGGAGGAAATTTTTCTTCACTAAGAGAATAGTTAAGCTCTGGAATACAGAGGTTGTGGTAAGAGCGGATAGCGTAGCTGGTTTTAAGAAAGGTTTGGACAATTTCCTGGAGGAAAGGTCCATAGTCTGTTATTGAGAGAGACATGGGGAAGCCACTATATTATATGTTTGCCCTGTATTGGTAGCATGGAACATTGCTACACCTTGGGTTTTGGCCAGGTACTAGTGGCCTGGATTGGCCACCGTGAGAACGGGCTGCTGGGCTTGATGGACCATGGGTCTGACCCAGTAAGGCTATTCTTATGTTCTTATACAAAATGACAAATTGGCGGGGACACAAGGAGCAGCGTTGAGATTTGAAATTGTCTGCCTGGTGTTGTAACCAGTAAGTTAATCTTACACACTTAGCATAGGCTACTCTAAAAATTGTATATTAAGGGTAAATAATGATTTTGTCATTTATCCCCCCTTTTAAGAAACTGCATTAGGCTTTCTTATTGCCAGCTGTGGGAGTATTGGCTCTGACACTCATAGGAATTTAAAAAAAAAAAATTTAAATTGAATCAGGTTGGGCAGACTGGATGGACCATTCGGGTCTTTATCTGCCGTCATCTACTATGTTACTATGTCAGAGCCAATACCACCGTGGTTGGCAATAAAAAGCCTAATGCAGCTTCTTAAAAGGTGTTTGTGTGGGGGGGGGAGAAAGGGGTTAATACTCTATTTTGCAAACATCGTGCATTATTCCCTTAAAGCACATTAGTTACGTGGCCTTAGGTTGTAGCATTTTCCCTTTTCAGCGATTTCCACTAGTCTATATTTTTATTTTAACATTCTATGTTTTTGTAGAACATACAGTAAGAATAACCATACTGGGTCATACCAGTGGCCCATCTAGCCCGGTATCCTTTTCCCACAGTGGCCAATCCAGGTCACAAGTACCTGGCAGAAACCCAAACAGTAGAAACTTTCCATGCTACCCATCCCAGGGCAAGCACTGGCTTCCATCAAAAATATATACAGGGTCTGAGAAAGAATCAAATAATCTCGCAAAATACCTTTCTCACAAAAAACTTTAAAGAAATCTTAAGCAGAATCCCTTGGGAGTGTTGTTCTGCTGTGAGAAACTCCTAACAGCTTAATGTGTTTCATAGGAGCCTCAGATCCCCGTGCATTGTGAAACTTCAACACTCGCACTAGAAAGGGAATTAACCTCACCGGCTCACCTCCCCCTCCTGCCCTCCCTGAAAACAGATCTTAAATAAGGACTTAACTTAAACTTCAGGGCAGGGCTCGTTGAAAGCTGAGTGTTAGACGTTAGGCTAGCCGCCGTTTCGCCTTCAAGCTGCGTCAGGGCTTCGGACCAATATCGCGGCAAAGACCTGGCACTAGCTTTCCCCCGTGTTTGTCTCAATATTAGACTATGATCTTTTCCTTCAGGAACTTGTTCAAACCTTTTTTAAACCCAGCTACGTTCACCGTAGTGACCACATCCTCTGGCAATGCATTCCAGATCTTTTCTGAGTGAAAAAATATTTCTTTCTATTGGTTTTAAAAGTATTTCCCTGTAACTTCATTAAGTATCCCCTAGTCTTTGTAATTGTTGATGGAATAAAAAAAAAAATAAAAAAAAATCAATTCACTTGTACCTGTTCATGAACATTCAGTTGAGGATGGGCTGGGGAGGATTTTGAAGGCTGGGATGGTTAAGATAAGCTGGAGTGAGCTTTGATGGAGATTCCAATAGCATACTACTAGGCAGGGCTCTGGGTTTCTGGCCCAGAAATATCTAAGAAAAAGGACCATTTAATCTAAATAATTAATTTATGGAGCACGTATGGTTGGGCAGACTGGATGATCCACTCGGGTCTTTTATCTGCCGTCATTTACTATGTTACTATGTTTTTCTGCATCACTTGGGATTTTGTTGACTTCAATCATATCTCCTCTCAGCCGTCTCTTTTCCAAGCGGAATAGCACTAAACTCTTTAGTCCAGGGGTGCCCACACTTTTTGGGCTTATGAGCTACTTTTAAAATGACCAAGTCAAAATGATCTACCAACAATAAAATTTAAAAAAAACACAAAGCACACTACGCAGAGAAAATGTTAATTATTATTTATATTCCGGGGGTTTTCAAAGAGTTCAAGGCAGATGACTTTATGTAATGTCATCTCAGTAACAACTATACCAAAATAGACAAATATACCCCCTCCCTTTTTACTAAAAAATGATAGCTCAGGGAGCAGCGCTGAATGCCCTGCGCTACTCTCGATGCTCATAGGCTCCCTGCGCTAAAAACTGCTATTGCGGTTTAGTAAAAGGGGGCCATAGTGCAAAATATAGACAGCAGATATAAATTCTCAAAACAGATACATTTTGTTCACTAAATTGAAAATAAAATAATTTTTCCTACCTTTGTTGTCTGGTGAGTCTCTGGTTGCACTTTATTCTTCTGATTGTGCATCCAATATTTCTTCCCTTCTTTCAGCCTCCCGTATGCTTCCTCTCCTCCAGACCTCATTCCCTCCCCCAACTTTTTCTTCCTCTCTCCTTGCCCCCTCCCCTTTCTTTCTTTCTCCCTGCCCCTCCTTTCTTTTTGTATGTCTGTTTTTCTTTCTGTCTACATACCCCCTTTCTTTTTTTCTGTCCGTCTTTCTCTCTCCATGCTCCCTTTGTGGTCTCCATGTCTTTCTCTCTCCATGTCCCCTTTCTTTCTGTCTCCCTGTCTTTCTCTCTCCCCTTTCTTTCTGTCTCCCTGCCCCCTTTCTTTCTTTGTCCCTCCTTTCTTTCTGTCTCCCTGCCCCCCTTTCTTTCTCCCTGCTCTCCCCCAAGCCACCGCTGCCGCAATTGGGAACAGGCCACCACCGTTGCCGCCATCAGGGAACAGGTCGCGGCGGCATTCTGAGCTCTCCCTGCTTCCCGACACTGTAAAGAGGACGCAGAAGCACCGGGAGCAGCCTTCCTCACCTGACGTCAATTCTAACGTTGGAGAGGAAGTTCTGGGCCAGCCAGGCAGCGATTCAGAATTGACGTCGGGTAGGGAAGGTTGGTCGGCCTGGCGCTTCAGCGTCCTCTTTATGGCGTCGGGAAGCAGGTAGATCGCAAAGGCAACGTGAGTCTATCACGAAGCCCGGGATGGGCTCGCGATCGACTTGCGTTGCCTTTGCGATCTACTGGTCCATCGCGATCGATCTTTTGGGCACCCCTGCTTTAGTCTTTTCCTCCATCCCCTTTATAATCGTAGTCGCTCTTCTTTGAACTTTGTCTAACTCTGCTCTTAGGGTATAATTTTCCAAGACATATTAAATTACAAGAAAAAGCACCATTTATGTCCTACAATTTAATATGCTGAAATAAGAAAACAAACCAATGAGATAGCTTACCATCCTTTGACAGTAAACGAAATATACAGCCATCTTCTTCAAAGTATACAAAATCACCACGCCGTATCTGCTCAATGTCAAAAATAAATATTTGATCCACAAATATACAATGTTCTTATGTTTTTAAAATAACACATTTCAAAGGCATTTCTGCACATAAAAAAAAATTAGGCATTATAAAAGGGTTTTTATAAACTGTCTTCCTATAGACACATAATTATGTCCATAATGCTATAACAAGCATATCTTTCGTACACCAAAAAAGGCATTTCAGGTGACATAGTTCATATTTATGTACATATTTTTACATTTCCAAAATATGCACATAGCTTTACCCAGTAAATACTACAAACTGTATTCTTGTATATGGAATTTGAAAGTTACCACTTGAAAGAAGAAATTTAAAAGGAATTTTCTCTTCTAAAACAGTGCTTTGCATACACATACAGGTTTTTATAAAATTATGTGGGCAAACTGACACACACATATCCTGTATGCACATAAATTTACCTGGTCTGTGTGGAGGATTTCTGGACATGGGATTAGGGTGGGGTTTGTCTTAAATGCATTCTTCCTAAAATTACTTCAATCTGTGCATGCCAAAAAGCAAAAATAAGCATTTGCGCAAACATTTTTACAGAGGAAGTATACACCTACTTTTGATGTGAACACTCACCAGTACCGAACAGAGAAAACTATATGTGCATTTGAAAGAATCGTGTTGATTTCAAGAGCACACGGTGGAAAGTTTCCTCTATTTATTGCATTCTACTGGGGGGAGGGGGGAGACTGTCTCCAAATGGATTTTTCTTACACATACCATGATAGCAATCAATCTCGCTTCTAAGCCTAGGGCATGCAGGTTCAGTCTCTCAAATTTACTATTAATGCTCATTGTAGTACTTGTAAAGTGCCAAAGAGGGATTCATTCTGGAGGTCATAAGATATCACATGTATAGGCAACATTCTATTGTGCATGAACATTCTTTTTAATCAGACTTTTGGCACACAAAAAAAGGGAAATATTTTTGTATTCTTCTGTTGCATTTCCTTGGTACCTGAAGATCTTTTCTCTCTCTACATGATTTACTGAGTAATCTCTTGGGACTGACACCTCTAGGGCTGTTCTGGTGTTTCTTATACTACTATGTCCAGTTCTTTGCATCTAACTTTTTATCCATCAAAATGTGATTATAACCTCTTTATCCTATATAATAAAACGCTAGCCGCGCATGCGCACTCCTATCAGCGTGCTTCCGTGATCAGTAGGTCTGTGGCCGCAGGAGTGCGCATGCGCGAATCCCCAGCACCTACCTACACTCGCCGGAAGGACTGGACCCCAGCGCTGGACATCCTGCTCTCCTGTCGGCTCCTCTCACTGGCGGGGATCGAGAGGAGCCGCGGCGACACCTCAAGGGGCAGGAAGGAAATCTCCGAAAAAAAACTCCAGCCACCAGGTCGTCGTCTTTACTCCTCTCCCCGGCACACCCGAACCCCCGTTCATCCTCCCATCTGACCATCCCTACAGCTCCCTTAGTCTCTTGCCGCCGCTCCTTTTCTCTTCACCCACCGCGGCAGAGCAAATCATGCCAGTAGCAGGCTGCGAAGCAGCGTGCTTAGAGTGCTGCGGCTCCTGCTGGAGTCAGGACGTTTGTCGGGACCGCGGGGCAGGAAGAGAAGCGGCGGCAAGAGAATAAGGGAGCCGAAGGGAGGGTCAGATGGGAGGCGGGACCGCAGGGGGTGAAGAGAACGTTTGTCAGGACCGCGGGAAAGGGGCGGCAAATAAGAGAAATCTGAAAGATGCTTGAAGGAAATGAGAAAAACGTCGGCAGTCAAAAGGAAAATGATATGACAAAATTATACTCATACCGATGCTGTACAGCAAAGTGCAAGGTAGTCACCCCCCCAACCCCCCCCCCCCCAAAAAACCAAACCAAACACCCCTTGAGCTTTATTTATAGGACATTATAAGGTATTCTGGAGGTAACACACAACTCGAGGTAAAAAAAAATGTGCTGCGAGGCAGACAGCTTTGCTTGGGGGGGGGGGGGCGGGAAGACAGAAGGGGGCCACAGAGAGACAGTCAGGGAGGAACTGGAGGGGGAGAGGGAAAGGGGCCTGATTTGGGGGAGGGGTGTGCTGGGAGACAGACAGCTTTGCTTTGGGGGGGGGGGAGAAGACAGAAGAGGGGCCACGGAGAGACAGTCAGGGAGGAACTGGAGGGGGAGAGGGAAAGGGGCCTGATTTGGGGGAGGGGTGTGCTGGGAGACAGACAGCTTTGAATGGGAGGGAAGACAGAAGAGGGGCCACGGAGAGACAGTCAGGGAGGAACTGGAGGCGGAGATGGAAAGGAGGCTGCTTTGGGGGGAGGGGTGTATTGGGAGGCAGACAGCTTTGCTTGGGGGAGGGGAGACAGAAGGGGGCCACAGGGAGACAGTCAGGGAGGAACTGGAGGGGGAGAGGGAAAGGGGGCTGCTTTCTAGCACCCGTTAATGTAACGGGCTTTAACACTAGTTCTACATAGTTCTTTTAGGGTTATGATCCCAGTGTTTTTCTGGTATAGCAATGTTGTAATATTTACAAAGTTCCCAATGGATGAAATTTGCCACCTGGTTGTGCCTTTCTGTTAGGAAATTTTCTGCCATCAAAACTTTGCAAAAGGAATGGGGTTAGAACAGTGCACATCAACCGAGAATTAGTACGTAATATAAAGTCTTTTACTGATGTAAAAGGACCCGACATGGCCCGGGTTTTGGCTTAAAAAGCCTGCATCAGGGATACATGTATAATCTTGAACAATGTTGAGAGTTGCACCATGTACGGTACTTTTGCCAGAAACCAGTCAGCATGGATAAAAAGACACAAAAGGTAGTGACATCACTTTTAATCACTTATACTCTAATCTTTTATTAGTTCACTTACGTCCAGGAGTATGATTTGTATTGGCGTTTTATTTTACTTTCTCATTATTGAGCACCATTTTCTCCTTTGGTTATTTTCTTACATTTTCACTACCTTTGTGCCTTTTTATAATGGCACTCACAATATTAGCAATTTCATTTATGTTTGGTTTCACTTGGCTGCACTTGGCTCGGTAAGGTTGCTGCTCCAGCGCGCATGAGTTTTCTGCGAGTGTTGGGTCGTTTGTCATGCCGGACTGTGTTTGAATGGTCTGCCACAGTTCAGTAAACTGAGCCTTTATTTTGTATGTATTAGGCTTCTTTTGAACATGCATAAATTTTTTTTTAATGTGCTGAATTGCATTCTTTTTAGGCATGTTTTGACGCATTTTTCCCATATATAGCTGTGGCACCATCTAATCGAATCAGGATTTCTTAACTGCTCTTTTCCGGAACAGGTTCAAGGCGATTTATAGGTTAAGAGGCCCATGTAAAATCATGGGGGAATATACAACACAAAGAAAAGGTTACAATGTTTTGAGAGGGAGGGCTATAAAGTTGCAAGGGGGTAACACAGTTATATCGTTGCAGGAGGGTTACATTGTAGCAGAGTATCTTGTGGAGGAGGATACATTTATGCAGGAGACTTAGACCGTTGTTGGAGAGAGAGTGCATGATGATTAATTGGAAAGGAATTCATCAAATAAGTAGGTTTTCAGGTTTTTCCTGAAGGCCAGGTAGTTTAGTTCAGATTTTATAGGTGATGGAAGGGAGATCCAGGTGCACGTTGCAATGTAGGTGAAGAGAGTTGAACGTTTGTCTGTATTTCACTCCCTTGGAGGATAGGATGAGCATTTGACAAGTGCTGTTTATTCTGGTTGAAGCGAAAAAAAAATATGAGGAGAATAGGTTGATTATGCATTCTGGAGCGTTGGTGTCACGATCATGGTGAACCATGCATGAGAATTTAAACAGTATTCAGGCCTTTATAGGTAGCCAGTGGACTGACCTGTAGTAGGCAGAGATACGAGTGTATTTCTTCAAGTTGAATATCAGCCTGATAGCAGTGTTTTGGATTCGTTTGTTCATTAGGGTAGAGGATAGACCCGTGTAGAGAGAGAGTTACAGTAGTCCAGTTGGGTTTGGACCAGTGTCTGTACCAAAATTGCAAGTGATTGCTGTAGAAGGTTTTTCAACCTTTAGTGTTGCACCAGAGGGTAGGGTTAGAGTTGTTGGTGCTGATTGTGTGGAGTTGAAGAACCAGAGAATCTTGGTTTTGGTGGTGTTTAATTTCAGTTTGTTGGAAGTAGCCTAGGAGAATATTTTTTCGATGCCTTTGGAGGCTTTATTAGTGGAGTCTGTTGTGTCGATATATAATGGGATGAGGAGGAATATGTCGTCCACATAGGATAGAAGGCATTCTTCATTGGTGAAGGTGAGATTACCCAAGGAGCTCATAAATATGTTGAAGAGCACTGGTGAGAGTGGGGATCCTTGAGGTTAGTCCTATCTCACTGAGCTTGCTCAGTAGGAGTTGGTGGCCTACAGAACCAAATGCTGCCGATATGTCGAATTGTAGGAGGATGGATTGTTGTCCCTTACTGAGCATATGTTTAATTTTTGTGATTAGGGTGAGCAGTAGTGATTCTGTACTGTGTTTTGGTCTGAATCTGTATTAAGATGGATGTAAACAGGAGAATTTGTCTAGGGAGTTGTGTGCATATTACTGATTCGAGAAGTTTGGTGAGAAGGGGTATTCCAGCTATGGGTCTGAAGTTGGAGGGCAAGGATAGATAAGCTCCTGTGTTTTTTGGGATTAGCATGAGGGCAATGTGACCCATTTGAGTGGGAAGCTGGCCTTTCTGTACGAGGTTGTTCAGCATCATGGTCAGCCATTGGTTAAGTTCTTTTGGGATGCTGCAGTAAAGGTGTGATGGATAGTTGTCTAATATACTGCCTTTGGTTGATAGTTTGTTTAGATTGGGGAGGATTTCCTCAGGGGTGAATGGTTCAAAGACATTCCAGATTTGATCTGCAGTGCAGGGATTAGTGGTAGTAAGGCTTGCCTGGATTATAGATTGTGCCGTGCCTGGTAATTTGCTGATTTCGTCTTGGAAGTAACTAGCTAACTCTTGGGCCATGGGTTGACTGTTGGAGGCAGCTATGCCAGATTTTGGGAGAGTGGAATAGTTTCTTGATATTGAAGGTACATTTCTGAAGCAATGTATGTTAGCATCGGCCACATGTTGCTTGTATAACTTCATCGCTGCTTTCCACACTTGCCTGTGAGTGGTGGAGGGTTTTTTTTTTTTTTTTTTTTGCCATGGGTTTTCCAAGCAGCAGCAGTTTTATTTCTCAGATTTTAGGGCATCGTTGTATCAAGATGACTGTTTAGCTGTTCTGATATTGTGGGGGTGCAGAGGAGCAATGGAGTCTAATGTTAGGCGAGTAGACATGGTGCAACCAGTCATTAGGTTGCACCATGTCTAAGGTTGTCATCTTGTACAGGTAATTAGTGTGTGTGGTCAAATACTGAGCAGGGTCTATTTTGCCTCTGCTAAGGAGCTTCTGACTTCTTGGTTTGTTGATGGTGCTGCCCATGTACAGGATTAGGGTGAAGGACAAAAGTGAATGATCTGACCAGGGGACAGCAGACCAGACAGGGATTGTGAAACTAGTTGCTATGAAGTCTAATGTGTGGACTCTGTCATGTACAGGGCCTGAAGAGATCAAGTTCAGGTGAGTATTTGAGAGGAGGGTTATGAAGCTCTATTTGGCGGGGTTGTCTTGGGACTCTAGTGGTATATTGATGTTTCCAAGGATTAATGTTCTGGTGAATTGGCACATGAAGCTTGAGATGACTTCCTGTAGCTTGTGGTAAGATGGAGTCTATACTCCTTGAGGGCAATATAATGGCAGTATGCTGACAGCACTGGGGAGGTTCATCTTGTAATGAACAAATCATATATTCTAGGCCAGGTAGGGCAGATGCGTCTGTTATGGTTATGAGGAAAGAGCTTTTGTGTGTGTGGGCAATTCCACCTCCTCTATTGCCAGGTCTTGGTGTGTGTAAAACTCTGTAGCCTAGAGGGCAGAGGTGGGCAAGTTCTGGGCTGTCAGCTTCTTTATGAGTCAAGTTTCTCTGATGAAGGCAAAACCTACATCACTGGAGGATAAGAGTTCTCTTAGCAGTAGAAGTTTATTCGATACCGATCTGTCTTTGAAGTAGAAGCAAGGGATCTGGGAGATGGGTCTTTTGTGGGTATGGTCGTGAGTGATATGGACTTGTTCGAGGTTAGTGTGTGCGGCAAGGTTTGTGCATTTGTGCTTGTATCTATTTGAAGTGGGGGGTAGTTGTAGATGGTAGGTCTAGTGGGTTGGGTGATACAAGTGGTCTATGGGTTGAGGGACTATACGTTGTTTGGGATTCCTGTGTGCAGACCAGTGATTCAGGATGGGATAGCATGGTATGGGGTGCAGATTCCTAGACTGGCGAGGCCCAGTAGAATGATGTAGTACCTTCATAGTTGCTGGTTTTCCAGGTGATGTTGGATCATGGAGTCTTCTGTAATGGTGATAGTCTACATTTAGGCAGGTAGCTCAGATTATAGGTCGGATTGTGCTTTTGACATACCCATTGCTGTGCAAAGCAGTGCGCCATTGGCTTGCACCTTAGGCGATGCACTTCTGGGTGCATAACCTTAAATTGCGTCACCTATAGGAGCGTTGGGGATGTGTATGGGCAAAGCAATTCTCCCATGCTGATCCGACTTGCTCCGGTCCCCAATGCAGGGCAGAAGAGGCACACTGGAATGTTGCAGGCTCCTTTAAGGTAGGAACTTATGCCAGAGGGCCCGGATTGGCCTACCAGAGCATTGGGGGGGGGGGGGGGGGGGCAGAGCAATTTTCCCTTGCTGGCCCAACTTGCTTTATTCCCCGATGCTATTTTGTCATCTTTATATATACAGCGTTTTTGTGAATTTACAATAAAACTGCCAACTTTAAATTTCACAAAAATCTTTATTTTAAGTTGGATGCAACAATAAAACTACGTTTTTAGACTCTTCACTTGGACATTGTTGAGATCATTTTAATAGGTCAGTATTATTTATGATTTACATATTATTCATTCATTTTTACTCTTGAAGTAATTTCATACTGTTTATAATTTTCATAAGTATCTACTGATTATTTATTTTTAATTCGCTCCTTCTGTATATATCTTATTGGCATTGCTTTATGTAATTTTATGCATTATCAGTATTTACCATTAATTATTTGTCACTATTTTTTTAATGTTGATCTTTATTTTGCAGTTTGTTTTTTTTATATTATGTTATTCATACTGTCATATATCATTATGTTTAGACTCCTGAGGCAGGCATTTTTCGCTGAAACACAGCTCATGTCGGGTAAAGGCGGTATAAAATAATTATTTATTATTATTATTATTATTATTATTAATGGCTTGTATCTTATTCTTTGATGCTAATGAGCTCTTTCATATCAGTTTTATACTCCTATTATATTTTTTACTTATCTTTTCTCTCAGTGATTTATGCTTGATTTTTGCTCCTTCCTCCATTACTCCTTATTTATATACATCTTGCTGTTCAAATTCCTTTATCTCAGTGTCATTGGTCAGAGGAATGTTTTCAGTTTTACTAAACTTTTGCTTAAGGAAAAATGCCTTAGCATATATGTCTAGACCAAAAGTCATCTTTATATCATCTGAGAAGTTTTTCACTACTTGGAGTTGTTCCACTAATTGTTGGTCAATGAAACTGTAGAGCTTCAGGTCATCTAAGTGTATCATAACCTCTTGGTCACTACGATCTTTAGGAGTAAAACAAAACCCACAGTCTAAAGAATTAACATGAGTGACTCAAAAGGGCCAGCAGAAAGTCTTTAAATATGCCTCGGCAGATCTTGATGTTAGGAAAGATGAACTGACCATCTGCATATTGCCAAATTTTCATAGTATATGATGTATTTGATTAATCCAGGATTTATTATTTACAATCTAAGGAAATTTGGTTTTTTTAAAAAAATAATAGCTTTTATTATAAATGTAATAATTCAAAGACAAGTATAGAATACAACAAATAACATCCAACAACAAATAATCACATAATTGCAACTATTTCTTCAATGCACCCATCCCTACTTACAATAAAATGAATCAACATATTTCTCCCACAGAAAATTTCCCCATTCCCTTCTCCAACTCAGCATACCCCCAAACAATTTCTCTTACAGAACAAATCTTTTCCACAGTTCATAACACTTCTATTTCCTAGCGAAACTCCCCATCTTATGATGTTTCAAAGCCGTCAGCTTATAAAGAGAATACCAATCATCCATCTTGCTCACCACCAGTTTCTCATCCAGCGGTGAGGGCAGCTTTCAGCTAGCAGCTAAGGTAAGCCGGGCAGCCATCAAAAACAACTTAGAAAAGCTAATTTCTTCCTCCTCTCAATCAGAATCATAATGATGCAAAAATGCCAACCCAATCGATGCTTCTATATTTCTATCTAAAATTAAAGACAATATATGAAACACAGATATCAAAAAACCTTGGACAATTCTACACCCCCACCACATATATAAATAAGACCCCTTTGCCCACATCCTTTCCAAATTCTCCCATCTCTACCATCTTTCATTTTAGTCATTAGTACATGGTATAATACCATCTCAGTAAAGCTTTATATCCATTCTCCACCAAAGCAATTGCCAGCCCAACAGTCTGTATGTTGGCAAATGCTTTCCCATTCTGCCTTACTAATCACTAGTCCCAACTCGATTCCCATCCCTACTACCATTAAGACATAAATATATGGCCGAGATCATGCCTTTTTTCACATCAGGACTTAAAAGCTGCTTAAACTCTGCTTTCCCCCATGAAGTTCTCCCAAAATCCCAGATCTCTAAATGCAGTTTTTAACTTGCAGGTATGGGAATAGATCGTGAGATGCAAAGCCATATTTTTCCTGGAACTCCCTAAAGGATCGAACTAACCCCTTTTCTGTATATACCAATTGACTCACACATACCAGCCCCGTATGTTTCCACTAGAGGAAGACCCCAGGCCTCCTCACTGGCAAAAATACAGCAGGGTCATTCCATGTCAAGTGGACCAATACTGAAAACTGCCCATGCTCGACCCCCTTGAAATCCAACCAAATTTTACAGGTGTGTTGTCTAGGGTCTCAAATGAAACTCTGCAAAATTCTTTGGATCTATCTCAATTTGGTCAGGAGCTAAGGTTGGTTGAACAAAAGTAATCGATCCACTCTCATGCCTTGTGCGACCTAAAATGCCAACTTTGCTTAAGCACTACGGCAGAAGGAAACTACCTAGGAGTCTGAAATTTTGCAGTTTGGTACAACACCCTGGGGCAGGTTTCTGTGCCAAGTTTGAAATCTTTTGCGAACGTGCTTCCATTTCTACAGGTCAGCAAAGTAGGAAAAAAAATTCACGAATGAAAATTTTTGGCACAGTTTGGTTCCATACTGCTGCTGGTAGGTAAGTCAGCTGAGGGTACAACTATACCAGTAGACATGTACCATGAGGTACTTCCAAGATTTGCAATATGAGTTTTTACAGTTAAGTGAAGCTGTAGATATGACTATCCCCAAAATATGGCTTTAGAGATATTTGAATCTGAGAAACAGTGAAAATTTGCATAAATGCATAAAGACATATTTTAGTGATGGTCATATCTTCAGTTTAAACAGGGCCAGGAGATCCGATCAAAAGCTTTCTCTGCATCAATCAAGTGAAAGATCATCTCTTGTTTCGTACGTACTACCCATTCTCTCAAATTCAGGACTCTTCAGATATTATCCCCCACCTGTCTCTCCACAACAAATCCAGACTGATCAGCATGGAACAATTTAGGAAACCAGCTCATCAGCCTATTTACCAAGATTCGAGTAAAAATCTTGGTATCAACTCCCAGAAGTGACGTGGAATAATACAAAACACAGGCTAAGTGATCCTTCCTTTCTTTAAGTAAAACAGGCACCCCCGTTAGTCACATGAAATACGGAAACTATGTGCATCCAAATCATTAAAAAGGTATAAAAGCACTGTGAGAAGTAGTTCTTGAAAAAGCTTATAAAATTTCACAGCGAAGCCATCAAGTCCAAGTGATTTCCCCAGCTCCATAATTCTAAGTGCCTGTCGGGCCATGATCAGTGCGATAGGTCTATCCAACCACAGGGCATCCTCAGCTGCAACAGAACCTAACTGTAGGGATCTAAGATAGCAATCTATATCCTCTTCCCTCACCTCATCGTCCACTGAGTATAGTGTCTTATAAAACTGAACAAAACAATCTCGTACCTTCCCTTTGGTCCTCACCATCTCCTCGGACTGTCATTTAATGGAAAAGATGTTAGACTGGGCCCGCTTAACTTTCAATCTGAGTGCTACCATATAGCTTGCTTTATTATTGTATTCAAAATATTTCTGTATTCACTCCATCTCATAGACCTGCAATGTTCTACAAGCTGAATGAAGCTAATCAGCCAGCGGCCTTGAACAGGGCAGGAGATTGCTCCTGCTCTGTGCACCAGCTGGCTACCAGGGGCCCAAAAGGTATGTGGGGGAGGTGCGATTGTCAATTTTGGCAGGCACAGGAAGCAGAAGGGATTCCTCCTATCCCATCCACTATGAGGTTGCTGAGGAGTCGGGGGGTGCATGAGGGGAGGCATGAGGTGGTGGTTGGATTCGGCCGGGATGGGAGATTTTTCATGTCCCAGCCCACCGCTGGACCACCAGGTCTTGTGGCAGGCCCTGTGGGGGCCTGCAAAAGGTCCGGGTAAGTGATGGCCCGAATATAAGCTGAGACCCCCATTTTGGGGCCATTTATTTGGCCAAAAAATCTCAGCTTATATTCGAGTATATATGGTAGAAGGCTTCCAACCCACAACCCCTGAAGGCTAGTTTTTATAGCAGGCTTAATCCTGCTATAAAATTACTCTTTACATATGCTGCATATAGACTTCAAATATTAGCAAAAGAAGCTTAAAGTAGTGTAATTTCATTACTATAAAATTTGCCTGAACTAAAATCATATACAAACACAAAAGAGACAGCTTTGGTTTAAAATTTTTTTCTCACCTTTGATGTATCAGGGCTGAAAGAGTATGTCTGATAGATGTGATCTAGCCTCTGTCTGAGTTTTGCTTCTACATCCATATACTTGACTGAGACATGTTTCCAATGTGCTCTCTCTGATTTTAATACATCCTGGTAAAAACAAATTAAAGTCAAGTACTGTATTTTTGTGCTACAACCTATTTTTCAAAGCTATAACAAAAGATGGAACAGAAGACTATCTGTTCGCAACAGAAAGCTTACAGCAGTGGGTTGGGGAGGAGAGTAGAAAATTATTTAATTCATTGCTAGCCCACACTTGAATTTTAAAGCCAGCATCTCTTCTCCTAAAAATCCAGGTTTGGGGGAGGTAGAAGGTGCAAAGAGCATAATAAGCTCATGATAGGGGCAGAAGTTGCAATGAGTGAAAAAAGTTGTCCTATTTACAGCAGGATTCTTGCTTCTTCTTCATGACTTGGCTCTCTGGCTCAAGCTTGCAGAGAGCAAGTCATGATGGGGATGCAGGAATCCCACCATTTTCTTCTGCAGTCAAAGCCAAGTGAGGGAAAAGAAACTGGGTGGAGGGCAGGGTGATACATGAGAGAGAGAGCTTGGGTGAAGGCTGAGATGATACACTGTCATATTTTGCCATTATTTGATGAAATATGCAACAAAATATAACAGTGCATATTTTGGCCCTCTGAATGTTACAAAATATGGCCCCTGATAGAAAAAGGTTGTACAAGCCTATTTTAGACTACTGAATCTAGTACAGTATATTAAATCTTTAGAAGATGGTAAAGGATGAAAACTTTGTGACTCGGAAGGTTGGACTATCAGTTACTGCTTACAAAGCTAAATACTTAAAAAAAAAAAAAAAAATTATATTCCGCATATCCTACAATTCTATGTGGATTACAAATTATTCAGGTTTTCAAGCATTTTTCCCTGTCTTGGCAGGCTCCCACTCTATCTAATGTACCTGGGGCAATGAGGATTAAGTGACTCGTCCAGGGTCACAAGGAGCAGTGCGGGATTTGAACCCACAACCTCAGGGTGCCGAGGCTGTAGCTCTAACCACTACACCAACAGATCTGAGGACTACCAACACAACATGGGCCCCTTTTACAAAGCCATGGTAGCGAGTCTCACATGGCAAATGCGATGTAGCCATTCAATTCTTATGGCTATGTGTCACATTTGCCGTGCCACTACTCACTACCACCCAGGATCACAAAGAACTTGTGGCAACCCAGTTTCCTAGGTAGGTTTTTCTACCAAATGCACTAACCATTATGCTACTCCACCATGTGGAGGAATACAGGAACTCTTATTAAAGCTTAGCACAAGCTGATATTATTGCACAATAAATGCTGCACAGTACTCCTGGGGGAATTCTGCACTTCTGTGCAATACAGAATTTGAATAGAATTCTCCACCTCTTAAACTGTACAGAATTCTGCCCTTCCCATGTAGAATTCTGTGCAGTCTGTTTTCCAGCTGCCTCTCTCCCTATACACTCACCACTCCAGCGAGGAAAGAAGAGGAGCTGCACATCAGACTGCTTCCTCTTGCCCCTGTTGATTCCTCCAATAAGAACAGTTGGGCCCAGAACAGCAAAGGAGTACAAAGCAGCCTGATGTATGGCTCTCCAGTTCCTCCTTTTATTGTGTTGGAGTGGTAAGTGTGCAGAGAGTGTATGGGAAACTGCTGTGGTGGTGGTGGAAAAAATATAGATATCGGGGTGTGCGTGCAGGAAGGCGGCTGGAAAAAAATATGGGCAAGGTGTGTGTGCCATGAGAATGGGGTGAAGGTGTGCAGAAAGGTGCATGGGAAAATGCTGTGGTGGTAGTAATAGTAGTAGTGAATTTCATACTTGGGGGGGGGGGGAAGGAGATGAAATCTCTCATAATAGGAGAATGCTGTACATGAAGATTATGTAAAGTGTGCAGAATTTTCAATATTTTTTTGCACAGAATTCCACCAGGAATAGCACAACTCATTTTATACCTATGGGCGACATGGCACAGCACACACTAATGTCTTTTACTGCTTAGTGTGCACTGATGGATATTAGCAAGCACTAAGTAACATATGGCTCATAGGAAAAGTAAGTCTCACAAACAATATATTGTAAATTTCTTTGGGTGAATCTCTTCATGAAAAAGGCAGTTAATAAATCCAAATAAAATGAATAAATGAAAAGGGGTCCCTTTTAGGAAAGCTTATCTGCACTAACAGCACAAGCTAAATACTGCTTATGTGAACCATTTACCTGAAAAGAATGGTTAACTACTTAGCTGCAGATGCAAATGGGCTTCTTTAGATTCTTTTGTTAACAATTAGTAATTAATACTGGTTTAGACCTAGCAGTGTTCTGTAAAATTAATAGATACATGAAAAGAAGAACAAAATGTCTACACAAAATGGGACCAAATTATCTACTTAAGCTTTCTGTATATTTACAGCAATAAATGCACTATGTACCTTGCTCGAAAAGAATCGACCAATCACTGGCGATGCTAACTGTTTGTTTCCGAAACACTTTGCTATAAGCTGGGATTCGTTTAGGTGCATCTGAGGGGCGAGAACTGTACAATACTTCAGTAACTGCCTGGAGTGAGTGAGGTTAGTCCTGAAGCTCGCCCACAGAAAGAGCCTAACCCTTGCATTCATGCTGGAGGAGCCTCTCCCGGCTCTTTCCTTTCCACTGAGGCTGCTGTGTTTTGCAAGCGTTATGCACAGCTCCAGAGGGCCAGTCGATACAACAGAAACGCTTTAACATGAGAGACCATAACGAGAAACCAGCCGTCGCACATTCCACACGTAACGACAAGCACTTCCCTTCCTTTGGAGGCGCGCGAAGATGACGTAATAAAACGGTCACTCTAGTCTACACACTCTCCTCAGCCTGGGGAATGCCGTGTCCATCTGTCACAGATAGTGACGCCACTGCGGTGCTTTGGAGCAAGGAGGTGCGGCTCGAGACGACGGCTGGCTGATGACGAATGTTTCCGGAAACGGGCGCGCGCTGCCCTTGCTCGCCTCTTCGATTGGCTAAGGTTCTGTTCTGTGGGCGCGGCCGCCGGGTGACGCTGCGCTCGAGCTCGCGCTGGGTTGGGAGATAACGGTTTCTCACAGTGTAGGGCTCCCGCGGAGCTTTGACAGTCCGGGAGGGGGAGCGGAGAAGAGCTCCGTTGCTCCCCCGTAGTCTCTCGCAAACCAGTGGGGCTCTCTACACCCAGGATGGATGGGAGACCCGACGTGGAGAGCAGCGAACCGGTCCACGGCCGGCAGCGGGAGGCGGGGTTCCAAGACAGGCTTTTAGTTGCAGGGAGGAAAGTCAACACTGCTAGAGCGCGTTGGAAGCTGCTCGGACAGGTAACCGCCAGCGGCCCTCCCCTCCCCCCCTGCAACAGCCCCCCAGCCTTCTCGGAACCGGAAGCTGTTTGAAACTTAATGCAAACTCTCTGCGAGCCGTTAAGGCACACTACCGAAGGGAAATTAAAACGGTTAACCGATGTAAATGTTCATGCTGTTAAGTGGGTTGCCAAAGTAAATGAATATACGAGTTTTAACGCACTGCTTTTATAGCCGAAATGATTCTGCTTCGCGACTAAGAATGTGCGAGCTAATTTGTTGAACCTAAAAAAACATTTTAAGTTTTGTAGTACTGGGATAGTTATGTATCTGTGGAGGGGGTGGGGCAAATTCGCAAGTCCTCGCTGATCAGCCTCTGAAACTGTGTTTATTACTGCACTAGTAGCAGTTTCCTAGATGTAGTATGCTGGTAATTAGTACTATACTTAGCAGCGTCCCATGTTTTATCTGGCCTATGGTACGAACTGATATTGTGAATGGAACGTGTGTAAATTGTGCTGGTAAATTTTCTTGGCTGTGGTGCTTTTGCTTATTCCCCCTCTTGTCAAGGGGGAGACAGGTTGTGGAGAGGAGGGGATGGTAGAGATAATGGCAATGAGATAAATGGAAGATAAATTAGATAGTGAGGAGGATATGGAGAAGTAAGACTAGATGATGGGGTAGGAGATAGATGAAAGATGACATGATGATGATGGATTGAAAATAGGAAAATGAAATTAAAGATCTTTAAACTCCTTTAATTATAAGTTCAAGTAATTATAAACAAGCTACTACTTCTAGAAAGAAACACGGATAAAGAAAAGAATATAAGAAATAACAGGAAATATTTATAATTCTTGGACTAAATTAGGAGAGGAGAGAGCAAGGTCTAACAGGATAATGAGATCCAAATAAATAATTAAATTAATTATATAATGCTTCTGTACCGCTCAATGGTGCGACCTCATTTTGAGCATTGCATTCAGTTTTGGTCTCCTTATCGCAAAAGAGATACAGTTCAGAGAAGAGCAACCAAGATGATTAAAGGGGATGGAACTCCTCTGGTATGAGGAAAGACTAAAGAGGTTCAGGCTCTTCAGCTTAGAAAAGAGATGACTGAGGGGGAGATATGATTGAAGTCTACAAAAGCCTGAGTGGTGTAGAAACAGGTACAAGTGGATCGATTTATTTATTTATTTTTATTTCATCAAGATTTACAAAGACTGGGGGATACTTGAAGTTACAGAGTAATACTTTTAAAATCAATAGGAGGATATATTTTTTCACTTAGAATAGTAAATTCTGGAATGTGTTGCTAGAGACTGTGATAAGAATGGTTAATGTAGCTAGTTTTAAAGAAAGGTTTGGACAAGTTCCAATGTGGACGATGTTCAATTAGTTCATCCGATAGACCTAAACAACCTAAATGAAATAAAGCTTGTAAATCAAAAATTGGAAAAAATTAATTCCTGGCTTGATCTACAATATGCTTTCTTTGAACATCGAAAAGTCCAAATTAATGATTTTTCAAACAAAGAAGGACTTTCCCTACAGACTCCTCTTAAATTCAAAACTCAACCTATCAAAGTTGTACCTTTATTAAAATTACTTGGAATCACTATCGATAGTAAATTTAATTATCATCTCCATATCAGTACAGTGGTTCAGCGCTGTTTTTATTGGCTACGTATGATTAGATCCTTATCCAAATTGCTAGAGCCCGCTTCTCTGAACATCTTGATCCCTTCTCTTGTGATTTCCTATATAGATTATTGTAATGCCCTCTACAAAGGCATAACAAAAACAGAAATAAGAAGACTCCAGATAATACAGAACACTGCAGTAAAAATTATATTTAATGCAAAAAAAAAAATATGACCATGTCACCTCCCTTCTACATAAAGCTCACTGGTTACCAGTAGAATACAGAAACTCACTTACAAAATTATTTTGTTAACATTCAAAACCAGACTAAATAACAAACCTGAATTCATTAATAATCTCCTTATCCCTTATAATCCATTTAAGACTGTAAGATTGACTGCCCCAAACCATAAATACAATGAATAAATACATAAATACAAAACCATAAATGCACCACCATAAATACAAAACCATAAATACAATGAGGTTTACAATTTTCTCTGTTAGCGCCCTTCTCTTTGGAATAATATTCTGACTTACTTACGTGATGAATCAATTCTTAATAATTTCAAGACGAAGTTAAAGACATTTCTTTTTCTTGATGCCTTCGAGATCTAACTGTCCTTTTAAGGGCGACCTAGCTTGATTTTACCTCTAGTATCCCCCTCCTATTGTTTTTTCCCTAAATGTTTTCTTTTACCTTGATTATTGTAGTTCCTGCCCATTTACCTTTTGTTCCCGTTTGTCATTGTTTTAAATGTCTCGGAATGTCATTGTTATTCTTGGTGATTCTCTGTCATTTTAAATTTGTATTTTAGCTATAGTATGTTTTTTTAGCTATAGCTATAGTTTTTACGATTTTATACACTGCCTAGAAGGTTGATTGGACGGTATAAGAAATTTTAAATAAACTTGAAACTTGAGGCAGACATGGGGGAAGCCACTGCTTGCCCGGGATCAGTAGCATGGAATTCTGCTACTACTGTATTTTGTTTTTTGCCAGGTATGTGTTACTTGGATTGGCCCCCATGAAGACTGGATACTGGGCTGGATGGACCATTGGTCTGACCCAGTAATGCTATTCTTATGTTCTTAATAAGACTTTAACATGATTAAGTCCCAACTTGTATTCCAAATACAACCATTAAGAAGTTGGACTGTACTGGTCACAATTTTTTTCATATCAAGGAATGCTCTCAGATGTTTTGGCGGAAAAAAGTACATACATTTGCAAGGCTAGACTAATAGGTTTACTAGACATCCCTGATTTCAGATCCTTATCCCCAGTTCTCCCTTGTTTGGCAACCCTCTCTCCAGCTTTAGTAATGGAGACAGAGGTGCTGCAGTTTAATTTAGTCTTACCCTGCCTGCCTCCCTTCAAAACGAATGCTAGGAAGTTCTTCTTTACCCAACTTGTGATGGACACCTGGAATGCGCTTCCAGAGGATGTAATAGGACAGAGTATGGTACTAGAGTTTAAGAAAGGATTGGATAATTTCCTGCTGGAAAAGGGGATAGAGGGGTATAGATAGAGGATTACTGCACAGGTCCTGGACCTGTTGGGCCGCCGCATGAGCGGGCTGCTGGGCACGATGGACCCCAGGTCTGAACCCAGTTGAGGCATTGCTAATGCTCTCTTCATGTCATCCTGCATTTCAGTCTGTTGCCACCACTCGCTGCCGGTGTCGATCTCTCCCCTCGCACCTCCCTTTGCACTCCTGGCTTCTTTCTTCCAGTGTTAGCATTAGGAAGGCATAATGCTTCAATGCAGCAGCTCTTCTCAACCATGCTCTGTGTCTTTGCCAGATCTCACCCCCTCCGACATATACTTCCTGTTGTGGGACCCGGCAGAAACAGCACAGTGTGGTTGAGAATTGCTGCTTCACCACAGCACTATACTTCATAATGCATCGGGAATGAGTGGAAGCTGCAAAGAGAAGTTTGAGGGAGGAGGGTAGAGGAAGGAGCGAGAACTAGATGCAGGACCAGATAAAAAGGGGGTGAAAGAGCTGCTCTGGGTCTGGAAGTGGAGAGAGAGGTCAAGTGCTGAACTGGATCTAGAAGTGGAGATGGCTGAACTCGAAAGGGGAAGAGAGAGAGACATACAGGTGGCTTGCTTTAAAGCCAGAGGAAAAAGAGAGGTGGAGATAGCTGGACTAGAACAGGGGAAGAGAGACATACAGATGGCTTACTAAGGCAGAGGAAAAAGAGAGGTGGAGTTAACTGGACTAGAACAGAGGAAAGAAAAAGGTAGAGATGGCTGGATTGAAAGAGGGAAGAAAGGGTTGACTGAACTAAGAGTGGAGGGGAGAGAGGTGAAAATTGTAATTTAATGATGGAAAATTGTCATGGAAATGCTCCATGCTTCCCTGCCCCATCTGACACTGCCAGATTTGGAAGCCAAAAATCTGGTAACCTTACTAATAAGAAAGTTGTCCCCAGTGCTAAGGTATCTTGCCGCATGGCTGTACAGCGAAAGATTAGAGAAACTCAGCCTCTTCTCCCTCGAACAGAGGGATTGAAACATTCGAGGTACTGAAGGGAATAGACTTGGTGGAAAAGGACAGGTTGTTCACTCTCTCCAAGGTAGGGAGAGCGAGAGGGCACACTCTAAAATTGAAAGGGGATAGATTCCGTACGAATGTAAGGAAGTTCTTCTTCACCCAGAGAGTGGTAGAAAACTTGAACGCTCTTCCGGAGTCTGTCATAGGGGAAAACACCCTCCAGGGACTCAAGACAAAGTTAGACAAGTTCCTGCTGAACCGGATCGTATGCAGGTAGGGCTAGTCTCAGAGCGCTGGTCTTTGACCAGAGGGCCGCTGCGTGAGCAGATTGCTGGGCACGATGGACCACTGGTCTGACCTAGCAGCGGCAATTCTTATGTTCTTAAAACAACTTCCTTTTCTCTTGAGTTTGCTTAGTGTCAGAGTAATCCAAATCCTTTTTCCACAAAAAGAGTTTGAGAGTTGTGAAAAATGTCTCAATGCTGGTATTCATATCTTGTTCAAAACAAATGAGACTAACAGAGTGGCCCGTTCAGAATCTGCTGACAAAGAGGTTTCAAGTATATCTGAAATATTCCTCAATTTGCTTTTTGGTTCCTGAGCTTCAGTTCTAGATGTTTCTTCAAATGTCCTAAATCCGGAAAATAAAATCTGTAAGCTTGAAGGTACCAGTGCTAAGGTTTTCTGTTTTACAGTGAATTTCTGCCTAAAGGCTGATGGTAAAGGAAAGCTAGCAAAAGATTTCATGTTCTCTGTGGAGCTGTTGTTGGATAAAGTGAAGCAAAAGGGGGCCATCAGGAGAGCTTTGTTTCTGCATATTAGACAGTCTGTCCACTCCAAAGACATGACTATCATCAATGGGGGTGGCCTATGCTGTGAAGAAGAACTCCAGGCCTTTTTATGGGATGATTCAGAGTTCAAAGGCAAGCTTACACCAGTTACTATTTTCATGGAGTACCAGTTGAATTATAAAACAGTAGTATACTCAACTGGACTACAGCCTATCCTTAACAAGTTTACTCCTGCCAACATCAGCCAGTAGGCTCATATTCTTCTGGACTGTGATGAAGACAATATCTGTAAACCAAACCTGAAGATTGCAGTAGACAGTGAACAGAAAGATTTATATAGGAGATGATAGCCCTCTGACCCTGATTGTCACAGCACAGAACCAGGGAGAAGGGGCCTACAAAGCTGAACTGACTGTGGAAATGCCGCCTCAGGCAGACTTCATTGGGATGTTTGCAGCAGTGAATCTTTATCAAGATTGTCATGTGCATTTAAAACAGAGAATCAAACCCGCCTGGTAGTCTGTGACCTTGGGAACCCTATGAAAGCTGGAACAAAACTTTTGGCAGGTCTTTGTTTTAGTGTCCATCAGCTAACCGAAATGGAAAATTCTGTGAAGTCTGATTTATATATCTACAGTTCTAATCTGTTTGACAATATGAGTCCAATGGCATCTTACTAGGTTAATATTGCTATTTTAGCAACTGTTGAGATTAGAGGGTGAGTTCTGATGTTCCTTTCAAAATTAGTTATTTATGTACCTTTGATGTATAATACAGATGCACTCCTTTGCGGATGTCATCCAGCTGTACCTACCGCTAGGAGAAACCCGTGACGCCCAGATTGCGAAACTCCTAAACTGCTTCTCAGAAATCAAAAACTGGATGTCCATCAACAAATTACAACTAAATGCTTCCAAGGCAGAATTCCTTTGGATTTGCAAAGAACACTTCAACCTCACCCATCCCTCGCTGCGCTGCGACTTGACTACAATAACTTTGAAAGACCAAGTGTGCAGCCTAGATATACTTCTTGACTGCAACCTATTGCTTTCCAACCATATCTCTCAGGTGGTATCTTCCTTAATGTACTACCTGTGACAACTCAAAAAATAAGAAACTTCTTTTCTGAGTCTAACTTCAACTAGCTACTCTATACCTTAGTACTCTCCCGCATGGATTACTGCCATGCGCTAATCAACGGTCTCACAGTGAAGAATGTTCGATGTATCTAATATGTACAAAACGCTGCAATCAAGCTTCTAAAAAACCTCTGTGTCCACGACCCTGTCTCCCAGGCTCTATCATCAGCTCACTGGCTGTCCATAGCCAAATGTTTCTTCAAGGGCCTGATACCAGCATTCAACTCTTTGCATGACATGGCGCTGGGCTGCATGACTGCCAATCTTACTCTGTAAGTGCTGAACAGGCCCAACCCCCCCCCCTCCTTCCCCTTGGTCGTGCCCTTCAACTGAAAACTGCCAGACGATGTTCCTATTCCTATTTCATACTGAGCCACTGGAATTGACTGCCCCCGCGGATCGGATTCCTTGAAGGACTCCTCAAGTTTAGGAAAGCAATAAAAACATACCTCTTCACCTAACTCCCCTGCCCATGACCAATAGATTACAAATAGATGTATATTGGTACCAGATCCAGGCATGTTAGGAAAAAACTTGTACTGAAAAATCTTGCACTGTAACTTTGGCAAATTTAACTTGTAAACTGTATTATGTACTGTATAGGATAAAACTTGTATCATAAACTTGTACTGTAATTATGGCAAATCGTAACCTGTTAACTGTATATTTTGTATGTTTAACCTGTAACCCGTTCTGAGCACTTTGGGGAAAACGGGATAGAAAACAAATAAATAAATTTATAATAGATTGTGTAATGACTAATAAACTATACATATTGTGCAATATTTCAGGTCAGTTTTAGGGGTCCTTATACCATGGTATGCTAGCATTTAGTGCGTGTTAAATACTAAGAAGCCCATTTTATACTTATGGGCTTCTTAGCATTTAGTGTGCTCGAATCATTAGTAGACTGCCGAAACTGTATTTTTATCAGTTTTGGCAGAAATTGAACTGCTATCAAAACTAACCGTTTTCCTCAGAAACTGAAACTTATCTGGTTTTGACCAAATTTGGCTGCCTCGTTGGACCTTTATGGTCCATCCAGTCTGCCTATCTGTCATCATTGCTAGCAAGGGCCCTATTTACTACACATATTTTTCCTAGATTAAAAAAAAAATAAAGGGAGAGAACCTTTTGTAAATAGGTTCTGTTATGTTCAGTGTTTATGCTTGCTCTCAAGGATTAGATTTACTAAAGAGTTTATCCCACTGGGAAAATGTATAGCTACATTGAATTAGAATGCCTATAAGATATATAGATTATATTAAATTGGTAGGTTTGATTTTAAACATGGAGATGACAGGCTTGGCATATAAGTATTCAAAAGTTGTCTGGATCACTATGTATTAAAGTAATTTATGTTGTATTCCAAAAGGACACCTCAGCCCCACCACTCCACCGCATATAATGTTTTCTATATAGCGGGAAGCATGTTGTGGTGCTTCATCATTGGCTGTCACTTTTTGGTTATTCACTACTAGTTTCCTTATTTTTTGTATGTAGAAATTTTCTTTTTAGTTTTTATCTCAATAATTTAAGAAATAAATATTCCCTTAACACTCAACCTTCCAAGTGTCATAGTGTACGATTTAAAAGTAAATTGTACTTATCTCAGCCAACACCAGGGGAGTCTGACCCGACATGTTTCACACAACAGTGTTTTATCAAGGGTCTCCCAAGGCTGCCGCTGTCATCCAACTCCGTATACGGAGTCGGATGACAGCGGCAGCCTTGGGAGACCCTTGATAAAACACTGTTGTGTGAAACATGTCGGGTCAGACTCCCCTGGTGTTGGCTGAGATAAGTACAATTTACTTTTAAATCGTACACTATGACACTTGGAAGGTTGAGTGTTAAGGGAATATTTATTTCTTAAATTATTGAGATAAAAACTAAAAAGAAAATTTCTACATACAAAAAATAAGGAAACTAGTAGTGAATAACCAAAAAGTGACAGCCAATGATGAAGCACCACAACATGCTTCCCGCTATATAGAAAACATTATATGCGGTGGAGTGGTGGGGCTGAGGTGTCCTTTTGGAATACAACATAAATTACTTTAATACATAGTGATCCAGTCAACTTTTGAATACTTATTGATAGCATTTCTTGGGCTGGACAGAATATCTACCTTACCTATATTGCCAATTCTAATGTAGGCTTGGCATATAAGACATGTCTTTGAGTAGTTTAATTTTCTCCATCTAAAATATTTGTTCTTTGTTTTCCATTCTGCATGTTTTTGCAGTTTGGAAGAACTAATTTGACAGCATTAACAGAATTTCTGTCATACTAATAATCAATCTTCATATTTTGTGGGAAGGTGTAGCCTAGTGGTTAGAATTGCTGACTCAGCACCCTGAGGTTGCGATTTAAATCCCAGCCTGCTCCCTGTGATTCTGGGCAAGTTATTTAACCCTCCATTGCCCCAATTACCACAGTTAGATTGTGAACGTGTCAGGAAATATGGGAAATACTTGAGTATTACATTACATTACATTACATTAGGGATTTCTATTCCGCCATTACCTTGCGGTTCAAGGCGGATTACAAAAGGTTAGTTTAAGGACAGAATTACAATGAATTACAGAATTACCGAATTACAGAATTACAAAGGTTAGTTTAAAGACAGAATTACAATGAATTACAGAATTACCGAATTACAGAATTACATGAATTATAATGAGTAGCTAGAGAGGTAGGATGTAGATCTTAAGGGCTTTTAGAGGTCGTGTTGTTATTGCTGTTTTAGGAATTTCTTGAAGAGTGTGGTTTTTATTTCTTTTCTGAACGTCTTATAGTCTGGGGTGGTCATCAGAAGGTTGGAGATCTGGTTGTCTAGTCTTGCAGCTTGGGTGGCTAGGAGGCCGTCATGTAGTTTTGTTCTTTTTACTTCTTTGGATGGGGGGGGTATGAATGGGGAGTGCGTTTTTCTGTGTCTGGTATTGGTTGCTTGGATGAGGCGATTGTTCAGGTATGATGGACTGTCTCCGTGTAGGGTTTTAAATAATATGCAGTAGAATTTGAATTGGATTCTTTCTTGGATTGGGAGCCAGTGTGAGTTGATGAAGGCCTCAGTGATGTGGTCGTGTTTTTTCAATGAATAGACGAGTCTTAAGGCTGTATTTTGGATTGTTTGGAGTTGTCTTATCGTAGTTGCCGGACATGGGAGGAAGAGTATGTTACAGTAGTCCAATATACCTAGTATTAGGGATTGTACTATAAGTAGGAATTGTGTACTTTCAAAGAATTTTCGGACTTGTCTCAGGTTTCTCATGATTGCGAATGATTTTTGCGTTGTTTTGTTTATTTGCGGTTGCATAGTGCAGCATCTGTCTATGGTCATGCCAAGTAGTTTTATGGTTGTTTGGATGGGATATTTGGTTGCGTTTATGTCTAGGATGGTTGTGGTTTGGATCTTGTCATTTTCTAGGAGGATGAATTTGGTTTTGTCTTGGTTGAGTTTAAGTTTGTGATTTTCCATCCAGGTTGTGACTGCTTCCAGTGTTTGGTGAAGTTCGTCTGTCATGGTAGGTTTAGAATGATCGTATGGGATGAGGATGGTGATGTCATCCGCATAGCTATAGGATGTTATGCCTAGATTATCCAGGTGAGTTCCTAGAGAGGCAGTGTATAGATTGAAGAGGGTGGGGGATAGTGGAGATCCTTGTGGTACGCCGCAGGGGTTTGACCAGGATTCTGATTTTTTTTTGTTTGATTTTACACTGTAGGTTCTGAGTTTTAGGAATCCTTCGAACCAGGAGTATACTTTGTCTGAGATGCCTATTGCATCTAAGATCTGTAGAAGGATGTTGTGGTCTACTAGGTCGAATGCCGCTGATAGGTCCAGTTGTATGATTTCTATTGAATGTATTATAAACCACTTTGGGTGAATCTCTTCATGAACACGTGGTTGATAGAGCCAAATAAATAATGATATAGCATTAAATAAAGTATGGTTCGAGTCCTCCGTCTTTTTGGCATTTGAGGGCTCTTCTCCATGAGTTGGTTCTTTGTGAGGCCCGGGAGGTGGGGGTTTCCCTTAAGCGTCGGCGGAGCTTTTTGCTGATCTGGGACCCATATGTCAACTCCTTGTCTCCTAGGGGGCGTGGCCTGCTCCTGAACACCTTGACTTGAAGCGGCTTTCTCCTGGCCAGCTCTGGATCTCGACGTCTCTCTGCTCTGGGGTTTGGGGGGGGGGTTTGAGGGGGGTTGTAGAGGGCTGGAGGGGCTCTGCTTAGAGGGAGGGGGATGCCTAGTTGGGTTTGTCGCCCTAGGGTCATCAGAGTTCAGACCCTGGGGGGGGGGGGAATTGGGTTTGTGCTTTTCTATGTCCGGTGTTCCACTCCCTTAGGGGGGGTCGGGGGGGTGTTGATGGGGGTTAGGTTTGGGGGGAGGCGGGACCTTGCGATGGTGGGAGATTTTCTGGGTTGGTGTTTGTGACATGATTTGGTATGATTGTCTTGGTGTATGCAGCCGATGTATCTTTTTCTCTGAGCTGGCGTTTGTTGTTGCTGTATTCACTAATGCGTGCCTTATATTTTTTTCATGTCAATAAAAAAATTGTTACAACCTAAATAAAGTATGGTTAATTTTATAGCTTGAATTATTGATGCTCATTGTTGTAATTTCGGATTTATTTCAAGGGGAGAATAAACATTTTATTTTGAACTCATAATTGAATAACCTTTTTTTTTTTCTCTGTACACAATGTCAAATAGCTCCAACACACAAAAATACTTTTTGTTATAGTTTGTATCAAAATGAATAGATAATTTATTCTTTGTGTATTCCTTCTTTTTCAGACACTTTCTTAAGGGCTCCTTTTATCAAGCCATGCTAGCAGGGTTAGCGCGTGTGACTTTTAATCACACGCTAACCCCTGCACTGGCCAAGAAACTACCACCTGCTCAAGGCAGGGGTTAGCGGCTAGCGCTGCTGGCGGTTTAACGCGCTATTACACGCGTTAAACCGCTAGTGCGGCTTGATAAAAGGAGCCCTAAAATAAGTTAAAGGCATTTAAATGAGTCAAAGTTGTAAACATAAATCTAAATGTACATTCATCATATGATGTGAACTTCAGTGTATTATCAATAAAGAAAATACACAGTACTCGTATATTCTTTTCCAGATATTCTGTGCAGTGTTATTCATTGATCTTCTTTTTTCTTTCTATGAGCAACATTTCTCACACTGTGCCTTCTTTCTCTTCACATTTTGGTGCACTCTTTGCTGTCTTGGTTTGTTGTTGTTGTTTTTTTTTTAATCAAGTTTCAAGTTTATTAGGATTTTATATACCGCCTATCAAGGTTATCTAAGCGGTTTTTACAATCAGGTACTCAAGCATTTTCCCTCTCTGTCCCGGTGGGTTAACAATCTATCTAATGTACCTGGGGCTATGGAGGATTAAGTGACTTGCCCAGGGTCACAAGGAGCAGCGCGGGGTTTGAACCCACAACCCCAGGGTGCTGAGGCTGTAGATCCAACCACTGCGCCACACACTCCTCATTATGGTGCCTTTTTTACTATAGCAAAACTACATTCTTTTCTTTTTCTCTCTTGCTGGTGTTCCTAGCTATGCTCCTTGACTGCAATTTAATTTCATATAAGTAATGACAATATAATTTTGTTAAGATAATTTTTTCTGGAGATATAACTTATTATGACCCTGTCATAAAGAAGGCGTTTTTAATATTTGCTGGTCTTTTCCTGGAAAGTTTAGTATCACTTTGTTTTTGTTTAAGTTTATTTGATATACCGCTATTACCAACAAGTGGACCAGTGCAATGGACAAAGTACAAAATTAAAATTCTGGTATGTCCCTTCTGTATTCTATATGCAGGGGTCCTAATTCTCTAAAAGTGCGTCCCGATTTTAGGCAGCTGTAGACATCCTACAGCTGTCTAATCAGCCAATCGGGATGCACGTTTAAAAAAAAAAAAAAATGCTCCCCAGGCAGGCCTGAAGGCGCCTCCGGGAGCCTAGGGAGACCCGCAAGATGCCTAAGCTCGTCTAAGGGCCTTAGGCGGGCCTTAGGCTGAACCTAGGCGGCCCTACGCGTCTCCCTAGTAGATGAGAAGCTTAAAAATGTAGGCCAGCAAAATGCTGGTCTACATTGTAAGTAGACGCGGCCGCTATACTTATCGCGGCAAGGGATCTCTCTGCCGCTATAAGTATAGCGGGCCGTGGCCCCTGACCGATCACTGGCAGGAGGGTGCTCAAACCCTCCTGCCCGAAGACGCACCCCCCTCCCCGACACTACCGCCCGCCGCCCCCCCCCCGACACTACCGCCCGCCCCCCCCGACATTACCGATCCCCCCCCCCGACAATATCGGTCGCTGGCAGGAGGGTGCCCAATCCCTCCTGCCCGAAGACGCCCCCCCCGGCGCTATCAACCCCCACTCCACCAAACCTGTTCTTACAGATGGGTCTTGCATGTCGAGCAAGCAGGCACGCCTCGTCGAAATGAGGCGGACCCGCCCCTTCCCGGCCCATCCCGCCGAAGCCTAAGGCCTGATTGGCCCAGGCTCTAGAAGCCTGGACCAATCAGGCCTTAGGCATAGCGGGTCCGCCCATCCCCACTTAATCTAAGGCCTGATTGGCCAATCAGACCTTAGACTTAGTAGGGATGGGCGGACCCGCTATTCCTAAGGCCTGATTGGTCCAGGCTTCTAGAGCCTGGGCCAATCAGGCCTTAGCTTCGGCGGGATGGGCCGGGAAGGGGCAGGCCCGCCTCATTTCGACGAGGCGTGCCTGCTTGCTCGACGTGCAAGACCCATCTGTAAGAACAGGTTTGGTGGAGTGGGGGTTGTTAGCGCCGGGGGGGGGTGCGTCTTCGGGCAGGAGGGATTGGGCACCCTCCTGCCAGCGACCGATATTGTCGGGGGGGGGGGGGACGGTCGGTAGTGTCGGGGGGGGGGGGGCGTCTTCGGGCAGGAGGGCTTGGGCACCCTCCTGCCAGTGATCGGTCAGGGGGCCACGGCCCGCTATACTTATAGCGGCAGAGAGATCCCTTGCCGCGATAAGTGTAGCGGGCCGTGTCTAATCTAACCCGATTCTCTAACCCGCGTCTGTAACATGGACGCCGGTTACAGAATCGGGGTTTAGTTTAGGCCGATTCTGAATAGGACGCCTCTCCCGGGCGTCCTATACAGAATCAGGGCCTAGGTGTCTTGCGGGCCTCGCCTTTAATATAGGCGGCCTGCCTGGGGAGCATTTTTTTTAAAAAAACGTGCATCCTGATTGGCTGATTAGACAGCTGTAGGACGCCTACAGCTGCCTAAAATCGGGACACATTTTTAGAGAATCAGGGCCAGGGTGTCCAATCCATTCCCACGATCTGAGACTTGCAAAAATCCAACACTTTTCTCATCATGTGCTCCTACTACTGAGAGGCGAAGCCCTCTGCAAGTGATCTGTGCAGAAATCTTTCTGATCTGCTCTGCTTCTTATTTTTTGCAATTTAAAGTTTATTTTCAGTGGCTTGGGTGCCGTTAGACCCCCTTTCGGAGGTCTTCTGCCGGAGGAAAGGATGCAGTTCACGGAGCCGGACTGTTGCTTTACAGATAAACTTTGGTGGACCTGTGGAGACGGCCTGCTGTGTGCCACCCTTTTCAGGCTCGGGGTCCATCACTCTGGGAGCTAGTTTGCCTTCTGCCCTAAAAAATAATAAAGGTTGCTTTTTTTTTTTTTTTTTGGCTGTGTCACTTGTAACATATTAGTAAACTAAGAAGTAAGGTTCTCTTTTTCACAGGATGTGTATGTCTGAAGGGTTCTATGATTTTTTTGTTGTTGTTGGTATCACCAAATGTATATATTAAAAAAAAAAAAAAAAAAAAAAATCATGATGAGTATTTATTAATAATAGCACTTTGATAGTGTTTTGTGAGCTGCTTGTACATTAGCCTTTTCCATCAAGAGTTTATCATAGAATTTTGGAAGACCTTCTTTTTTGTTTTGGTCTGTGCCAAAAGGAACAGGTTATACCAATCTTTGTTACTTCTCATCACTCCTGGGTACATATAGATGTGCTCTAGCTTTTAGAGAAATAACTGTATCAGCATGCCCACGTTGGTTGAACAATTCCTGCTTCCACCCCATCTCTTAAACTGTGGGCATGTATGTTCATATTATTTCTCCATGTAAGCTACATAGTAGCATGAACCTTTACAGTTTTTAATTGTAAGTAAGCTTTTTAGTGAATAGGAGCATCTTGCATGTGATTTGCATTAAGTTTTGACTTGAACACTTGTATTTTATCATGATTGTTCAGATTTTGCTGTTTAGTACCAAAATTTGGACTTCTAGCACTTAAGTGCATAACTAACCCCCTCTTTTATCAAGCTGCGCTAAAGGTTTTTAGCATGGGCTGGTGAGGTAAATGCTCCAACGCTCATAGAAATTCTATGAGCGTCGGAGCATTTACTGCGCCGACCCATGCTAAAAACCTTTAGCGTAGCTTGATAAAAGGGGCCTTAAATGCAAATATCACTATCAAGATAGCTCAATTGGTCTTTTCCTGTACAGGTCGTTTCAATAGACCAGTTAGATTTCAACTGTTGAGTGGTTTTAGCTTCTAAACTCAAATCGGGCCTCAAAACTTTCCTGTTCCAAGATGCTTTCAAGAAGCATTTCTTTATTCTGCGATTCATTCTCGCCAGGCCTTCCGCAGCCTCACCTTTTATCTTTTCCCCCAAGTATTCTTCACCCATCCTTGGGATTATATGATGTAGCCTTTCACCGTCACTCCTTTTGTCACCCATTCATACCTATCAGTGAGTTATTGTCAGTCCTCCCCTTTTTGTTTTATTATTTTTATGTTCAAACGATTTTATCATTGAAAACCTTACGAGTGCATACATATTTTCTGTGCACATCTTATTTAATAAACCTTGTTGGTAGGTGCAAAGGCCTCTCTTGAAATTTTAAGATAATGCAATTTTACATAGTAGTCCAAGATTCCTCATTCATTGCAACTTCTATAGTATACGTTGGCCCTACCTTGATAACACCATCTGTAAATCACCTGGTTAGTTCTTCCCAATCAATTTCATTATTTAATTTCAATCTTTATTTGTGCTTTGTATGTCTTAATATTCTTCTTTAACTAGAATGTAACTCAAAGAAGCAGGGACTATCGGGGGCATTTTCAAAACAAAGGGGCTCATAATAAAAACAAAACCCAACATCTAAAAAGTGGCCTAAATGGCTACTTGGACGATCAAAAAAGCCTGATTGTCCAAGTACCCATAATCAAAGCTGGTTTTAGACGTATCTAAAACCAGCTTAAGCCTTTCCCCTGCCTCTAAACGCGCAGAGAGAAAAGAGGCGTTTTTAGATGAGGGGAAAGGGCGGGTGGTGGGCGGGAGGTGGGCCGACCTAGACCTAGGCATGCAGCAGGTATAACCAAAACTTTAGGCAGGTTGCCTAGTCAGGACCTATACGTTTTGACTTAGACCAAGTCAAAACAGGTATAAGTGCCGAAAAGGGGCCGCTGAGCTGATCATGGCTGTTGCGATCAGCTCAGAGGCCCCAGCAACCTTCCTACCCCCTACAGCAATGATCGCGGCAGGAGAGATGGCTCATCTCCCCTGCCGTGATCCACCCTCCCCCCCCCCCCGACCGATCAGGGCAGGAAGGAGCCCAAACCCTCTTGCCCCGTGATCCCCAACCCCCCCCCCCCCCACCGAATCAGATGGGGCCAGGAGGGAGCCCAAGCCCTCCTGGCCCTGTGATTTCCAACCCCCCTCCCCCCCACGATCTGGTCAAGAGGGAGCCCAAGCCCTCCTGGCCCAGTGACTCTCCCTAACCCCCTCTCCCCACTAAAATATGGACAGGAGAGATCCCAGGCCCTCCTGCCCTTGACGCAACCCAGGCCCTCCTGCCTCCCATCCCCCTGAGCAGCATGTTTTTAACCGCCCCCCCTGCGCTGAACCTACCCGGAACACCAGAAACCCCCGTTGACCCTCCCAGCCAACCCTCCCACCGCTAGACGGCCGACAAACCTCGCAGCTCCAGCAGCGTCCCAGGCACAGTAAACACGCTGCTTTGGGTCTTCTACTGGCCTAATTTCCTCTGCCCCTGTCCCTTCTTTCCTCCAGAGTATACATATTCAGGTCTTCCAGTCTCTTCTTGTATGTCTTTTGGTGCAAATCTCCTACCAGTTTTGTTGCCTACCTCTGGAGGTTGTCCAGCCAAGCTCTGTATTACAGCTACATAAGCAAGTGCATAGACCCCCTTTCATACCCCTTCTTGGAGCTCTTGGTAGATCCTGATTGGCCAAACTAGCCTTAGTATGTGGACCTGATCCTGGTGTAGCTGCTTTTCCTTTTTCCCAAGAGGCCAGGCCTTCTTCAGCAAGGACCAATATTCCTCAAGAATCTGGATTCCTTATGGCGTATGACTTGACCCTTGAGAGGATATGATTAGTTTTTCTTCCATAGTGATTGAGACTCTTTCCTTAAAACACACAGTTGAGCCATTTCTGTGGCATACATATGGATTTGGAAGCTATTTGAGAGACTGTGTGAGAGCTGGAGTTTTGATCTGTTCAAAAGAGATCTTCCCCTTATCCTGCCCTTCTTACAAAGAGGGCTGGAGAAGGGTCTGGCCTTCAGTTTGCTTAAGGTTCAGGTAGCAGAGCTGTGTGTGTTAGAGGCAAACTGCAAAGAACATGCTTGGGCTCTCACCCTGATATATTTTTTTCTTCGGGGGGAGGGGAGTAGAATTAAAGACATTCAACCAACCTGGCATCTTAAAATGGGTTTTCAGAGCATTGACATACCTATCCCTTAAGGAGTTGTAGTGTGTTTTACTGGGGTTCCCTCATTATTGTTTTGAGTTTTTGGTTCTGTGTCATTTCTATTCTGGTAGTTTCATATAGTTTTGGTATGAGTACACTCAAATGTTCAGGCTGTACCACTTCTTTCAGTGGTAAAAATCTTTGGAATATTCAAAATTTTCTGCCTCCCAAATGCTGGTAGGGGGGGGGGGGCACAGCCCATTGTCTAGCAGGATGCAAGGAAAAGAAATGATAAGGTTAAGAATAATTTCACCTTTATAATATTATCCTGTAGAATTTAAGTATGCATAATATGTGTAATTTTATGCAACTGTGGTAGGCATGTTTGGAGTGGATTTTGGGTCGTCATAATTTATGTGTGAACATTTACACATGTTTCTAAGCAGATCTAAATACTGTATCTGCAATTTCTGTAATTTTGTGGGTCAACATTTTAAAGACACAGGTGCTTATGTAACTTTTATAAAATAGGAGCCTTCTTGCCATCCCAATCTAACTGACCTGGTATAAATTTGCTCTGCACATAGGCAAAATTAAACTGTGAATACTGACTAGATCATGTGAAGTTGCTACAAATGGAAAAAAGCAAAATTTGAAAACTGTGATAATGTGGTAGTTAAATATGAGATTAATACCTAATAGGACTCCAAAGCTGCATGTTTTAGCTTTCAATATCTAAACCATTAACTGTAACAACCGGCCAAAAGCTGGTAGCTTTATCACTGAGAAACCAAAGGGCATTGGACTTCTGTGTTCAAGCTTAGAGTGATTGAATGGATGCAATATGAGCCTTGTAGCTGCAGTCAGAACTGATCAAATATGGCCTAATGATCCATACCAAATAAAATATACAGCTGGATATCATGTACTAATAATATGTGAATTTAAACCACAGTGACTGATTAAAGAGAGAAGTTGAATAGGTGCCTGCTGACACAACAATTCAGTGTGAACCATCAAAGAATCATTAATAGACATTGCTGTAGAAACACACACACATAAGTAAACCAGAGCTCAGTTGCTTTCAGTCCAGAAGAGATGCTATAAGAGGACTTCCAGAGAGGACTAATCGTCACTGGTGAGTATTTTACTTGCTGGGGAATTATATTTGAACTTGGAAAAAAATAGACTAGGAATTAAAATAAAGGCATTGAAACGATTTAAGTTTCTCTGCTTATTTCCTCCTCCTTTACTAACGCGTAGCGATGGTAACTGCTCTGATGCTCATAGAATTCCTTTGAGTATCAGAGCAGTTACCACCACTGCCAGCACTAAAACCCACGCTACACATTAGTAAAGGAGGTAGTTTAGGAATTTTTTTTTTAGCATTTAAAGCCTCTGTTACAGTTTCATATACGAGTAGTTTTAGACTAGAGTAGCATACAAAATCCAGTGTAAAAGGTAACAAAAACTAATGCCACAGCTATATTTAATTGTTACCAAGCCAGTGGAAGGAATCTACAGAGTATCTAGTAGTCACAAACGTGGAGAAAAAAGCCTCAAATTTAAGTAGCAGCATAAATACAGAAACTTCTAGCTGCCTTCAATTTTATCACTGGCATAAAAAAAAAACCACCACCTCCACAGAGAACTTGCTCCATATCTCAAAAAGGTCCAAACCACTATCTGTGCACAGGAGAGTTAGAAAAACAGTTATCTTTAGCTGGAGAATCAACCACTCGGTTCATAATCCCCAATTATTCACAAGATTTTTAATTATTTAAATCTTATTTATTTATTTATTTAGATTTTTATCCCATCCTCCCAGTAGCTCAGAACGGTCTACAAGTAAACATACACAATGGAGTGTAATTGGACATATAATGGTATGGGCAGACTTGATAGGCTGTAGCCCTTATCTGCCGTCATCTTTCTATGTTTCTATGTTTCTATATAAGATATACAATAGATTTAAATGTTTGGACATACAAGACTGTGCAGTAGTTTAAATACAGGAAGTATACAGCAAATTAAGAGCAGAGTTTAAGTATGAGTAGTTTAGTTTAAATACAAGTTATTTGAGTTTAAATACAATTTATTAGAGTACAGACTGAGAGAGGACTATACCGAAATGTAGGGAAAAGATAGACAGGAGAGAGAAGAGTAGAGGTGGGGCTTAAGGGGGGGGGGTGTAGACTGAGGGTGACCTTTAGTTGAAGAGGAGGGTCTTTACCATTTTTCGGAATGTCATTAAATCTTCAAACTCTCCAGTAGTTTCACTGCTCCAGCAGAAGAATTCATAATCCCAGCAAGGATCCTTGTTTTTGCCAGATCACCTTTTTCAAATCCAGGTGATCTGGCAAAACAAGGTTCTTTGCTGGGATTATGAATTCTTCTGATGGAGCAGTGAAACTTATTTATTTCTTTTTAGTATTTATATACATTACATTACATTACTTTACTGATTTCTATTCCACCTCAACCTTGCAGTTCTGGGCGAATTACAAAAGAGACATCTGGACATTTTCAGGATGATTACAAAGAGACTTCTGGACTTTTCCAGAAGAGTTACAAGAAGAAGAACATTTCCAGAGGAATTACAAGAAGAATGGTGTAGTATAGTTTAGGGAATGGGATACGGCAAGAAGGATTGGGCTATTCCAGTGGATATACAATTTGGGATGCTGTACAGATAGGATATAGTGCAGTTTCAGTATATATGCAGTTAGGGAAGCAGTTGACAAGCTTGGGCTTTGAGGGGAAGGGTAACTGGTGAAGAAGGGAGGATGGGGGAGTCACACTGAGATGAATCCAGGTTGGAGTTATGACATCTGTATAAATTTTTTGAATAGATGGGTTTTGATTTACATTCAGGTACTGAAGCTTTTTTCCCTATCTGTCCCGGTGGGCTCACACTCTACCTAATGTACCTGGGGCAATGGGGGAATTAAGTGACTTGCCCAGGGTCACAAGGAGCAGCAAGGGATTTAAACCCACAACCTCAGGGTGCTGAGTTTGTAACTAACCACTGTGCTACACACTTCCTTCCATTCCATGGCTTGGTAACAAATGGAAGCATAGCTTTTCAGTGATTTTGGTTACTCTGGCATGTTAGTTGGACCGAGCTCTGTTTTATCCCAGATCTGTCATCTGTGAACATATACACCACAGGTTTGGTTCCATTTTTAGTGACCCCTGATGCAGGCGTTCCTCAGATGCCGAAACACAGTGCTGTGTCGGGTCCACAGCTTCTGCTTTTGTCCTTTTATGAAATAAACAAGTTGGTTTTACATCAGTGTTTTTCAGTGGAGTGTTCATTGTCCGTTCCCACTTCCTTGTGTACTGTTTTATACCCGTGGGTTCTCTGTCCTGTTGGACTTTTTGGTGTTTACCTGTGCATGTGTCAGTCATTTTCTAAGACTGATCGGGTGGGATTTCCATGGACCTCTGCAAACCTTGTTTGTATGCAAGGTTCTTTGAGCATCTCTCGTCATTTTGAAAATGTTAAATTTACTAGCCCTGCAGCAACCCACAGGATTTTAACAGTGATTTTAGAGCATCATCACCTTTTTACGAAGCCGCGTTAGGCTTTTTATTGCCGGCTGCAGCGGTATTAGTTCCAGCGCTCGTAGAATTCCTATGAGCGTTGGAGCTAATATCACCACAGCCGGTGATAAAAAAGCCTAATATAGCTTTGTAAAAGGAGGGGAGGGGTGGTTCTAGTGAATTATAATTTGGATTTCACCAATTTCAGAGGGTAGAGACTGAATCTGGAATTTGAAAACTCATTAGACATTTGAGTGACAGAGCAGATAAGTGGATGTAAATATTGTAATTTTTGCTTAAGTAAGCATATCACAAGGAATCAATACAAAAGAGCTATTCAACCTGATCACAAATTTATTTGACACCACTCACTACACCTCACCGACACAGAACATTAAACTACCCTCTGCAAATGACTTAGCTCTGTACTTCGATTCTAAAATTAAAAACCTTAGAATCCATTGTTCAACAAACGACTCTTGTGATCATCAAATAGCGAACCCCCAAGGAAATGATATACCGGCAGACATGATCTGGAGCTCCTTTCAGGATTTAGAGTGGAATGATTATATCAGATTATATAACAAATATTCTAGATCCTTTTTTTTTTTTTGTAAATTATCTTTATTGACAACTGCAAAGGAACTCACAACCACGAGTGAAACAATCAGAAAACAAAGCATCCAGAAACAGTACAGGATATCAGAGCAACAAATAATCGCAGTACAAAAACCCCCATGTTTGGGTGCCCCTCACAATTGACATTTTAAAATACCAAACCCCACCACACAAACACACGCCAGTCCCACTCACGCACCCCAAACCACAACAATCATTCCCCACACATACCACTAGACAGCCAAACATCCAATCACCCCCTACAACCACACCGGTGCAGCCACCCGAGAAAGATCAAAAAACAAAACAGAAGCAAAAGCAAAAACAAAAACAGGAAGCCAGAGGGAGAAAGCGCAACCACTCCCACTAGGAAACAAATCAAGGAGAGGAAGACATGCCCTCCGACTCCAAACCGGAGCAGAGCTGCAACACCCTCTGCCACAGATCTCGATAGCAGCGGTGAGTCAAACTCCCAGCCTTAGGAAGACGCTGAAGCTCATAGCGCCCCACCAGAGCCAAACGAGCCAGCCAATGCGAAAAGGATGCAACAGACTCGTCCACCCAATGCTGCAACAGGAGCTTTTTTACTACCAAGACAGCCATGTAAAGAACCCTGCGTTGAGGGAGCGGGAGCCCCCCCTCGATCAAATCACGCTGATCCCCCAAGAGCAGAAAACCATAAGACCATGGTATAGCTCGTTGAAGAAGGCGCTCCAAAAAGGGGAGAACCTGCAACCAGATTGCAGAAGAAGGGCACTCCAAAAAGTGGTGCGTTAGGGTACCCACGAAACGCTTACATTTAACACAAACGGCGTCCTCCCAAAGGCCCATACGAGCTCCCTGAGCCCGAGATAAATAAGCCCGATGCAAAATTTTAAATTGCATCTCCCTAAAGTCCGTGTAACCCCCCAGGGCGTGCACGGTGGCAAAGAGATCAAGAAAGGCCTTACGATCCAAGGCAATACTGAGCTCCGATTGCCACCGGGAGGCCAAACGGTCAATAGATCCCAAATCCGAAGCGGCCTTCAGAATCCGATACCAGGTAGCCAACTTGTTGGAAGCTGGAGAGACCTGAAAAAACTGAACATCCAAGGGACCACAGAGCCAAGCATCCCCCCAGCGACGATTAAGAGAGAAGTAATAATGCCGGGCCTGCAGGTAAGCCCAGAAGTGAGTCCGAGGCAAGTGCCAGTGGGTCTGCAGCTGTTCAAAAGAAGGAAACCGACCCCCCCCCCCCACGGAGACAATATCGTGAAGTGTTCTACCCCCTCTCTGCTCCCACTGCCGGAACCAGGCGTGTCCCACTCCCGGCGGGAAGTCGGATTTCCCATATAACTGCAACAAAAGGGATGCAGCCGGAGATTTCCCCTGCCGACTTCTCCACCACCGCCACGCCCGCCTCATAGGTAAGAGATACGCAAACTTAGCCCCCCCTCCCGGGATAACCGACAATGGGATATGCAAAAGAGACAAGACCGAGTGAGGGGCACACCAAGACTCCACCCAGCTCTGGGAAGAGAATTTATAACAACCCGACCATCCTTCATGAATAAAGCGGAACAAAGCGGCAACATTATAATAGCGAAGATCAGGAAGGTTTAAGCCACCCCTATATTTATCCAAGGCCAAGGTAGCAGAGCTAATCCGGGCCCGCTTATGACGCCAAACAAAAGAGGAGATAAGCGAACGAAACAGACGCACCTCCTTAGCATTAACCCAGAGCGGTATAGCCTGCAACGGATACAAAATCTTGGGAAGGAGGACCATCTTAGTCAAAGCCACACGACCCCAAACCCCCAGGGGGAGGTCTCTCCATTTCTCACACAAATGCCGAATCTCCTCCAAATGACGGAGCACATTATAGCGATACAGAAGCTTGAGATCAGGACTTAAATATACTCCCAGATATCGCATCGGCCCCTTCACCGGAGAAATCTCAAGGCTCGCATGCCAAGCCTCCACCCGGGTGGACCGCAATGGAAGAAGTTCAGATTTATCACAGTTAACTCTCAGCCCAGAAATATCACCAAAGGAGCGGACCAATTCAAGAACCCGCCCCAAATCCCTCCGGGGATGGTCCAGGTAAAGAAGAATATCATCGGCAAAAAGATTAATGCGACTCTCCTGGTCTCCAATATGAATGCCCCGAATATCCGGATCAGCTCGAATCCTAGCCGCCAATGGCTCAATAGCTAACACGAAAAGCAACGGGGACAGCGGACAGCAAATACTCTAGATCCTATTGCGTTCTGGACTCATGCCCCCCAGAAATTATGAAAGCGGCACCTTTAGAATTTAAATTATCACTGATGAAATACTTGGCTTACAACCTAAACAATGGGAAGTTCCTCTCTAATAATGGTCACATTATTATAACCCCGGTTCTAAAAAATCGTAAAGTATCCTCAGCCCTAATATCCAACTATAGACCGGTAGCTTCCATTCTGTTTATTATAAAAATTATGGAGGGATTGGTTCACACCCAACTGATGGGTTATCTTGATCAATTCTCTCTCCTCCATGAAACTCAACTGGTTTTAGGCCACTATTCAGTACGGAGACAGTAATTGCGGCTATCTTAGACAATTTGCACCTACTGTTTAGTAAAGGCCTTAATGCCCTGATAATTCGATATGAGTTCGGCCTTTGATCTAGTGGACCACATGAAACTGCTGCAATGCCTAGATGCCATTGGTATCCGGGATAAGGTGCTGAACTGGTTCCGTGGCTTCCTTATATCCTGCACCTATCAGGTTTGTTTTAATTATGAGCTTTCCGACACCTGGAGTAATCCATCCGGTGTGCCCCAAGGCTCTCCACTATCCCCATTGCTCTTCAACGTCTACATGTCCTCACTGGGCACGAAGCTAACCCAGCTGGGGATAAAACTATTTAGTTATGCAGATGATTTTACGATTATTATCCCATTCACCAATTCTGTCTCCGAAACTATTCCCAAAGCTTCAGAAGCCATAAACATGATGGAACAATGGATGACAAACTTTAGGCTCAAACTTAATTCAGATAAAACGACTTTTTTCATTGCTTCACCACATCCACTTGACATTAAATCACCCCTCTGTATCAATAACCTTAGTTACCCTATCCAGCCCTCCATAAAAATACTAGGTGTAACTCTAGATCAATGCCTAACCATGAAAGACCAAGTAGACTCCTTAATCAGAAAGGGATTTTTTACTCTCTGGAAACTCAGATCCCTTAAAGCTTATTTTTGTTACATCGGTTTTTAGAATCCTAGTCCAATCCCTCGTACTAAGCCTGCTTGACTACTGTAACATCGCCTATTTGGCAATTTCCCCAAAAAATATGCGACGCCTACAACTGTTGCAAAATGCGGCAGTCAGACTAATCTTTGGACTAAAAAAATTTGACCATGTGACACCCTACTACCGGCAGCTACATTGGCTCCCGATGGAGGCACACGTAAAGTTCAAATTTGCCTGTTTCTGCTTTAAAGCATTACACGGACTTGCCCCCAAATACATTACTGACCTTTTCTCCTTCTCAGCCAACAGACACAAGAGAAGTTCACATTCCAGCTTCGTTTCCCCCCCAGTGAGAAGTTGCAAACTGAAAAAACACCATGAATTCCTTCTCTCACACCAAGCAGCATCATGGGGTAAAGACCTAGAACAATTACTTTCGCCCTCTACTTATGAGGAATTTAGGAAATGTCTAAAAACACACCTGTTCCTAAAACATCTTGACAACTGATCCACTTATCTCTTTCCCCTCAATAGCGACCTACTGTCCTTTTGATCACTTTTCTCCTCAACAATGAATTTCCTGTCTTATTACTTCTCTTTCTTCTTCCCCTCTTGAAGTCAGTCAATTTGTACCTTTGCTTAATCTTTTGCAAACCGCATAGACCTTTACGGTATTGCGGTATATAAGCTGTTATTATTATTATTATTATATCCTTAATGTTTTCCTGACTGAGTAAATTTTGCTTATTTTTGTTCTTCAAATACAGGAGTTTTTTGACCTATGATTGTACTTATGGCAGCTTTTGAACTCAATTAGGTGAGCAGCTGAATGCCCCGGGATCGATATTAGTCTGATTCTATTTAATATATGTGTGAGTGACATTAAGTACATAAGTACATAAGTAGTCACCTCCGCCGGGGAAGACCAGAAGTCCATCCTGCCCAGCGGTCCGCTCACGCGGCGGCCCATCAGGCATATTGCCTGAGCAGCGGTCCCTGACTAATTTTATACCTACCTCTACACTTATTGCTAAACCTTCCACTGCTCTTATCTGTACCCCTCAATCCCTTTGTCCTCCAGGAACCTATCCAGGTCTTCCTTGAAACCCTGTACTGTGCTATTTCCTATCACGACCTCCGGAAGGGTGTTCCATGTGTCCACCACCCTCTGTGTGAAAAAGAATTTCCTTGCGTTTGTTCTAAACCTGTCCCCCTTCAATTTCATCGAGTGACCCTTTGTTCTTGTGGTTTCTTTCAAATTGAAAAATCTGTCCTTGTCAACCTTTTCGATGCCCCTCAGGATCTTGACGGTCTCTATCATATCTCCTCTGAGTCTCCGCTTTTCCAGGGAGAACAGCCCCAGCTTCTTCAGTCTGTCAGTGTATGTAAGGTTTTCCATACCCTTAATCAGTTTAGTTGCTCTTCTCTGGACTCCCTCAAGCATTGCCATGTCCTTTTTGAGGTACGGTGACCAGTACTGTACACAGTATTCCAGATGCGGGCGCACCATAGCCCGGTACAGTGGCAGGATGACTTCCTTCGTTCTGGTCGAGATACCCTTCTTAATGATACTTAACATTTGGTTTGCTTTCCTCGAGGCTGTGGCGCACTGTGCCGACGCCTTCAATGTCGTGTCTACCATCACTCCCAGGTCTCTTTCCAGCTTACTGACCCCTAGCATTGATCCCCCCATTTTGTAAGTGATCATCGGGTTCCTTCTCCCTATATATGCATTTCCCTACGTTGAAGCTCATTTGCCACTTTTTCACCCATTCTTCCAGTGTCGTAAGATCCCTTTGGAGATCCTCGCAATCTACCGTGGTTTCAACCTTGCTGAATAGTTTGGTGTCATCTGCAAATTTGATGACCTCACATTTTGTTCCCGCCTCCAGGTCGTCAATGAATATGTTAAACAGGAGCGGTCCCAGCACTGACCCTTGAGATACCCCGCTCGTGACCCCTTGCCAGTCCGAGTAGTGGCCCTTTACACCAACCCTCTGCTTCCTGTCTGCCAGCCAGTTTTTGATCCATCGGTGGACCTCCCCTCGCACCCCGTGATTCCATAGCTTCCTGAGCAACCGCTCATGTGGTACCTTATCGAAGGCTTTCTGGAAGTCTAGGTAAATTATGTCTATGGGTTTACCTTTGTCCACCTGGCTATTTACCCCCTCAAAGAAGTACAGCAAGTTTGTGAGGCACGACCTACCCTTGCAGAACCCTTGCTGGCTCGACCTTAGCTGTCCATTTTTTTCGATATGATCACAGATGCTGTCCTTAATCAGCGCCTCCATCATCTTTCCCGGGACCGATGTGAGGCTCACCGTTTGTTAAAGGATTAGAAGGGAACATTTGCCTTTTTGTAGACAACACAAAGATTTGCAACTGAATGGACTTTGGAAGGAAAGGACAACATAAGAAGTGATCTAAAAAGATGAGAAAAATGGTCTAATATTTGGCAGTTAAAAATTTAATGCACATGTAAAGGGATGCACATGGGGTGTAGAAACCTAGCATTTGCTAGGGGGTGAAAAGCTGATAAGCACAGACTGGGAGAGGGAACTTGGAATGATAGTATTGGATGATCTTAAGGCAATGAAACAATATGATAAGACGGTGACAGTAACTATATAAATGCGAGGCTGCATAGAGAGAGAGAGATCCAGTAGAAGAAAGGAGATATTAATGTCTCTATACAAATCATTGATGAGGCCCTATTTGGAGTATTGTGTTTAGTTTTGGAGGCCATATCTCACTAAGGATATCAAAAGATGAGGTGGTTTAGAGAAAGGCAATGAAAAATGTATGGGGTTCATGCCAAAAGACGAACGAGAAGCTACTTGAATACCTGAATATGTATATCCTAGAAGAAAGGAGAGATTGGGAGGCGGGGGGGGATGGAAATAAGATACAGATTTTTAAATACTTGAAAGATATTACTATGCAAACTAATCTTTTTCACAGAAGAGAAAGTGATAGAACTAGGTCATGAGCTGAGGCTGCAGGGTGGGAGACTTAGGAGCAATAGCAGGGAATTCTTTTTCACAGAAAGGGTGGTGGATGTTTGGGAATGCTCTCATACAGGAGGTTGTGAAGACAAAAACATTGACGTGGGGTAAACACAGAGGATCCAATTAAAGCAAGATGGAATCCAATTAAAGCAAAAATTAAGGGCCTCTTCTATTAAACTGTGCTAGCAGTTTGTAGTGTGGTGAGCCACGCTGAATGGCCCATACTGCTCCTGATGCTCATAGAGTTCCTATGAGCGTTGGGAGCAGCGTGGGCCATTCAGCGCGGCTCTCTGCGCTAAAAATTGTTAGCGCAGTTTGATAGAAGAGGCCCTAAATTATTTTATAGCTGGAGTGAGCTTTGACATTGGCTTCAGAGATTGAGAAATAAAATCAATGCTAGGCAAACTTCTGTGGTCTGTGTCCCGAAAATGGCAAAAACAGATCAGGATCAAACAGTGGCGCACCTAGCATATGTGACACTTGGGATGATCATTTTTAAAAATCTCTATTTGAAAAACATGATTTTTAGTAATAATCTACAACTCGTACAACAAAAGTGTACCTAGGAAAAGGCATAATCTTACACACTGTAGTGAGCACTAGAACATCAATATACCCATTGTAAAACTAAATAAGCTAGATTAGTACAGATCGATCCTATACTCTCAGTGCTAACATAAAACCGTGTCTTGTCATATAGAACACAGAAACTCCCTTGCCCAATATGGACTAAGTAATCACAAAATAAAAATATGTAAACAAAAGTTGAGCTGAACTACCAAGAAGTCAGACTGCATACAATGAAACACCACAGAAACAGTAATGCATGCCCCCTATTATTGTGCAAAATATAAAGATAGCAGATGCAAATTAGAAAAAAGCTGAGAAATAACAATCATCACTTTATAAATTAGCAAATAACAATAAAACAAAAATGGATAAGATATCATTTTATTTTATTTATTTATCATCATTTATTCATTTTTCAACAAAAAACAATTATTGAACAGATCAAGAGCCCAATCTCATTACAAAAATAAAATATCTAAACAAGTTAGGAATCATTACAGCAAAATAATTTTTAAGACTCTTCCATAACCCACATTACAGGAGAGACAATCACACATATCAGAGGGAGTGATATTAAAGCAAAATTTAACTAATCATTTCAAAAATTATTAATAGTGGCTCCTCCCCATTCATTTAAAAAGAGGAGACAAGACTTTTTTAGGTATATTGAAGACTAGAAATGGAATTATGAGACTAAATGATGCTGAGAACTTCTGTGTGGAAAGTGATGAGGAACAAGTAAATGTGCCAAACCAATGCACGGTTCACTGCTGGACCACCAGAGATCTTAAAGGTACACTTTTAACTAATTGGGGAGGTGGGAGGAAGGTGAGAGTTGTCAGAGTTGGCTAGGATGGGAGGTGGGAGGGATCCTTCCTGTCCTGGCCCATCGCTGGCCCACCAGGGATTTTTAAGGTATGCATTTTACTAATCGAGGAGGCGGGAGGGATGTGAGAGTTGTTAGTCAACCAGTACAGGAAACAGGAGGGATCCCTCCTGTCTTGGACCTCTACTGGTCCACCAGGGCTTATGGCAGGCCTGGTGGAGTCCTGTGAGGGATCGGGAGGAAGGGGGGACAGGATGCAGAGCCTGGCAGGAAGGAGGGCTGGGTGTAAAGCCTGGCAGAGCAGGGCACTTGAATATAACCCTTCCTTCCCCCATTTTATATTTGAGTCAACCTTTTTTTGAAGAAAAAAAAGGTTACATTGGTTTATATTCAGGTTGGTTTATATTTGAGTAAATATGGTACTTGTGTTTTGTGTTCTTAGAAGAAAAGTTTGGAGAAGGACCTCAGTTGGCTGACAAAGGTATATAAGGGATTGGAGTAGATATTATTGTTCACGGAAGAAAATGTTTAGGAACTACTGGGAAAAGTAAAACTGAACAAAGCCATGGGTCCAGATGAGATCCATCCTAGGGTATTGAGGGAACTTGGAGAAGTTCTTGTGGATTTGGTTCTGTGGATTGGAGCGGTTCTGTGGGATTGGAGAAGAGCGAATGAGGTCCCTCTTCATAAAAGTGGTAAAAGAGAAGAAGTCGGAAACTACAGGCGGGTAAGCCTCACTTTGGTGGTTGGAAAGATAATGGAAATTCTGCTGAAGGAAGGAATAGTGAACTGTCTGGAATCCATCAGGTTACAAGATCCAAGACAACATGTTTTCCTTAGGAGAAATCATGCCAAATGAGTCGGATTGATTTCTTTGACTGGATGACTGGACAATTGGGTAAAGGGTGTGCGCTAGATGTAGTTTACCTGGATTTCAGCAAAGCCTTTGACACAATTTTTCACGGGAGGCTCATCAGTAAACTTAGTGGGCTGAAGTTAGGATCCAAAGTAGTGATCTGAATTAAAAATTGGTTGACAGACAGATGACAGCGTGATGGTGAAAGGAATTTGCTCGGAGTAAAGAAAGGTGAGTAGTGGTGTTCCTCAGAAATTGGTATTCGGCCCATTCTGTTCAATATATTTGTGAGTGATTGTGAAGGATTAGCTGGAAAAGTGTGTTCTTTTTGCAGATGACACAAAAATTTGCAACAGAGTTGACACACTGAAGGGAATAGAAAACTTGAGAAGAGATCTGCGAATATTGGAAGAATAGTCTAATTTAATGCAAACAAGTGCAGAGTGATGCACTTTGGAATTAAAAATCCAAAGGAGCTGTATATGCTTGGGGGAGAGAAGCTGATATTCTCGGACAGGGGGAGGGATCTTGGTGTGATAGTGCTTGAGGATTTCAAAGCTGCAAAACAATGCGACAAAAACATTGGCTATAGCTAGAAGGATTCTGGGCTGTATAGAGAGAAGAATCGCCAGCAGAAAAAGAGAAGTGTTGATGCCCCTGTACAAGACATTGATGAGGCCCCTTGGAATATTGTGTTCATTTCTGGAGGCCATACTTTGCTAAGGATTTAAGAAAACTTGAAGCACTCCAGAGGAAGGCAACAAAAATGATATTGGGATTGTGCTGAGACCTATGAGAAGAGGCTTGAATACCTGAATATGTGTGCCCTGGAGAAAAGAAGAAGCAGAGGAGATATGATACATAAGTTTATCATACTTGCAGGGTATTAATCTACAAGCAAATATATTCCAGAAACAGAGAGTCGGTAGAACTAGAGGACTTAGTATGAGGTTGCGGGGTGGTGGACTTAGGAATAACGTCAGGAAATATTTCTTCAAGGAGAGGGTGGTGGATGCCTGGAATGCCCTCCCTGTAGAGGTAGTGGAGACAAAACAGTGATAGAGTTCAAAAACACATATATAGGATAGACACAAAGGATCCCTAAATAGAAACTCAAAACTCGATAGATCAAAAACTATAACTTCATTTATGATGCGCAGGAGTGGTGCTTAAATGGAAGTCCCAGCAAGGGGGAGGTGAAGATGATGCCAGACAGATTTCTGTGCTTTGTGTCCAAGTAAATGGTAAGATTGATTGGGAGGGGCTGAAGATAGCTTTGATGGCGAATCAAGCAGTGGGCAGTGTAGACGATACTGGACAGACTATATTGAAAAATAAAACTTTTTTTTGAAAACGTTCCTACTGAGGTAGATAAATTATTGAAACCCCCTCATATGTTGTATCTGCATCTATTGCAGTGAACAGTTTTAAAGCATAGGTATTAGGTAAGTAAGTTATTGGGTTGTAATTTTTGGTAGTGATGGTTGAGTCTCTCTTTAGAAGGATATGCGTTTTTCCTGTTATTACTAGTTGTGGCTGTCTGAATTGATTTGTACAGGTTGTCAAATCATGGTGTAGGGATGTTATTTATTTAATTCAAAAGTTGGGCACATCTGATTACTTTAAATTCCATATTTTTCGCTTCATAAGATGCACTTTTTTTCCACCCAAAAGTGGGTGGAAATCTCGGTGCGTCTTATGGAGCGAAGATACAATTTTTACCCCCATCCCCCACACTGTTTAAAGCACCTGCCGCCTCCCCTCTCCTACTTTCCTTATTTAAAGCACACTGCTGCATCTTTTAAAACACCTGCCGTCAGGCCCCCGCCACCACCATCGTAGTACAGTACCTGGTGGTCCAGTGTGTATCCCTCCCTAGCGGCGCACAGGTCAGGTGCAAGCTTTCCATGCTCTCGCTTGGGCCCGCCCTGCTATCTGAATGGCTGCCGTGAGTTCTCGCAGGACTCGTGAGAATCACGGCAGCCATTCAGATTGCAGCGTGGCGCCAGGCAGGAGTGCGGAAAGCTCGCTCCTGACCTGTGCACTGCGGAAATAGGACAAGACAGCCGTCTTTTTAAAAAAGTACTGGGGGAGCCTGAGATGAAGGATTTTTCTGCCCGTCCTACGATCGGAGATGCCAGTGTGAAAGACAGACCTTTCTTCCTTTTTTCCCCTTTGTTTGTGTCTGGGGTTTCTATGCCTCTTGTTTCCTCCCCCGAGGGCTGGGGTCTCTTAGCTAGTTCCAGCACTGATGCCACATGGATGTGTTGTTGACATGGGGAGGGGGTGGATTTGGGGGGTTGTTGCTTTTGGAGGGTGGGAGATATTGTAACGTTGTGAATATTTGATGATATTATGATTGTCACTTTTCTGATCTTGTTACCAGTGTTGTTGTGAATTTTGTATACTGTTCTGCTTGTAATTTTCTCCTCAAGACACATTGTTTGATCATAAGAGAGGGAGAAGGGGTGGGTGGGGTGAGGGCACTTTCTGTAACCTCTGCTGGTTGATTTAATATATTCTTGCATTCTTTGTATTCTATGATTTTGAATTTTAATCAAAAAAGATTTAAACTTAAAAGTACTGGGGGGTACGGAGGGATGATTAAAAAAGGTACTGGGGGTTGTAAAAAACTGTTAGTCGGCTGGGATGGATTACTCTTGTCCCAGTCTACCACTAGACCACCAGATGGAGGACAGGGTACAAAGCCTAGCAGGGAGGGGGACAGGGTGCAGAGCTTGGCAAGGAGTGTAGGGTTGGGTACAGAGCTTGGCAGGGAGAATTTGGTTCAGAATGTTTTTTTTCTTGTTTTCCTCCTCTAAATCTATAGTGCAACTTATTGTCAGGTGCGTCTTATGGAGCAAAAAGTACGGTATTTGCCTTTTCCACTACATTCCCTGTGTTGGATAGCTATTTTGCTTCTTTGTTGTACTCCAGAACTTTTCTGTTATAGCTTTGCTTGCCAATTGATATAATTGCATTACTATGGTTTTCTTTATATAATTGTTTTCTAAATAATTTATTTTGATATAAAATCACATTGAAAAGGCAGAGCAAAATAGTGTGTTAGAGTGCTCGCAAATATTTATCTTAAAATGGTCAAAGAAAGGGCAACTCTATGGTCTTTTCAGCTGACCCAGCCTGTGCTTCTTCAATGAGTCAAATAGATGAAGTTGTTGTTTATGAAGCAGAGGCATTTGAGATTTTAACTAGAGAATATATCCTGGTATCTTTCCAGAACATTTGAAAACATCTAACCCCGAGAACTGGAGACATCCGATCATCCCTGCTCTTGGTATAGCACTTGGAGAGACATTCATATGGTGCTGTTGGATAATGTTTTGGAGTTGACACTTATTGCAGCTAAGGGGGTCAATGATGGTCTTTATGTCTGTTTGCAGAAGCTAATTAGTAGCACCAGACAGTGTGTGTTCCAGAGTATCTGTTGAAGTTTTGAGGGATCAGAGGACCCCTTCAGAGATTTCTAGATCTTAGGTAGGCTTATCAGTCAGGCCAGAGTTCCATCTTATGTGCTGGTTGCCTTTTCATTGGAGTCCACTTGGATGGCGATTGAAGAGTTGAGTAAGTTCCTCTTAGGCCAACTGTTACAGATACAAGGTTGTATTGTTGCTCATGGGACTAGACTGTTCCAGTAGATGTCTAACTTGACTTTGTGGACATATGACTGAAAATTTGATTCAAAATGAATCTATACTGATTAAAGACATCATTTTTGCTTAGGAAATTGGAGGACTTAGAACATCTGGCTAAAAAGAAGAACTTCTAGTTTGTGAATTTCCTTAGGTCACATAAAATTTCTTATAAGGAGATGTTCTCAACATACAGTATATACAGGAGAATTTTCAAACACTTCTGGATTCTTTTATTCTGAGGAAGTGTGCCTCCGTTGGAGAGTTTGCTTGAACTGTCCCTGATTTATTTAGGTAGTTTGAATTTGACAGCTTTCTTAAGAGAGTTTGAGAGGGCCTCAGTTTTTTTCATGCTAATATATTTGTTTTGCAGTGGACCAGGATTTGGTGTAAAGATTGTTATTCTAACATAGGGAGGTCTGTTTTTGAATCCTAAAAATCGGTATTTTTTCAGCTATAGCTGGATCTACTACTTAAGAGGTGGAAACAATTCTTCCCTGTGTGACTAAGGCTACTACAAATTAGGGTTATACAAACTTTGAAAGATATTATTTTTATCAAGTTCTTTTATTTGTTTTTCTAAATTATAAGATAGCTTATGGGTCTCTCTGAGTTCTAGGCTAATTACTATATCAAGCCAGAGATTTATGACTTGATTCTCTTTAGGACGCCAATCTTGATGGATGCCTAAGAGATGGCCACTGATCACATGTAAGTCACCCATCGGTGTCCCAAAAAGAACTGCATCTACATCATGAACAGATGCCTTAAGTGTAGGCCAGCATTTTGCAGGCCTACATTTAAGGCGTCTGTCTCATGCCTACGGAGACACATAGGGATGCTTAAGCACGCTCAAGGCCACTTCCGGGCAAATCCACACCCACTCCCTGCCTTGGGCTTGCTTAAGTGTCTCTATGCGTCTCTGAAGATGTGCTACAGATGCCTACAATGTAAGTGTCCTTCCTCAGACAAATTTTTAAAAAAGGTATGTCCCGATTGGCTGCTAGACTGTGGTAGGACTCCTACCGCCGCCTGCAATTGGGACACTCGTTTCGAGAATCAGGCCCCTAATGTCTGCCTCTCCAGATAAAGAAGTGATGTCTTCTTTACTTTAATCCATGTTGCATAATTATCTTTCAAAGTATGATTATCTTTTTCCTTCGGTCTACTCTATCAACTTTGATTTTGCATTTTATGGCTCCTTAAACTTGGAATTCACTGCCGAAACAACTGAGGGAAGAGCAGTCATTAAACAGATTCAAAGGTTTATTAAAAAGCTTTTTGTATAAAGACACATATGACACATAGGATTCATAAGAGGCTTTGCTTATAATTTCTTCCTGTCCTCATGTTTTGACCTTTTATTGTTATCTTTCCTAGTCTAATTGTAGTTCCCCCCCCCCCCCACATCCCTCCTATTTAATTAGTAGCTTACTAGTTGTGATCGTCTATGTCAGTGTTCTTCAACCACCGGTTCATGGACCGGTGCCAGTCCACAGAAATTTCCTACCGGTCCACAGGGCTGGCATGTGCATCAGGCCCAAAACAGTGTTTTTCAACCGCCAGTCCATGGTGCGATTGATGTGGCGTTATCTTCGAGCCAGCTCCCTCTTCCTCACTGACTCAGTGCACAAAGCCACAGGCAGTGGTTCCTATGCGCATCCTGTTCCTGAACCGGAAGCCTTCTCTTTGACGTCGCAATGTCAGAGGGAAGGTTTCCAGATGAGGCGTGGGACGCGCAAGGAGCTGCTGCCCGCAGCTTTGTGCACTGCATCAGTGAGGAAGAGGGAGCCGGCCTGAAGATAACACCGGGGGCAGCATAAAATGGCCAGGCGGGAGCAGGCCAGAAGGTAAGGTATAGCATGAAAGGAGGGAGACAACAAAGGTAGGGGGAATGATTTTATTTTTGAATTTTGTGATTGAATTATGTCAATTTTGAGAATTTACATCTGCTGTCAGTGTGCTTTAATTTTGTGGTTAACCATTATCTATTGTTAATAAGATTATATTGTGTATATCTATGAAAAATGAATGGAAAAAATAGTGTTACAATTAGTACTATTATGGGGGCGAAGTCTGGGGTGGAGATTGGGTAGAGATGGGCGGGGTCTTACCTACGACTTAGCCCAGTGTTCTTCAACTGCTGGTCCGCGGACTGATGCCGGTCCACAAAATAATTCTTTTATTTCTGCCGGTCCACAGGAGTAAAAAGGTTGAAGAACACTGGTCTAAGTCATTGTTATTGATTTGTCTGTCTTCCCCATTTTTATATTGTACATCGCTTTGAATTTCTTGAACTTGCAATACGGTCAAAATTTTTAATAAACTTGAAACCTGAAACTTCTCTGGATTTTGAATCTTTTTATTTCCACCGCCTTTTGTGCTTTCCTATCCCCATCCTTTTTTTTATTTTATGAAATGATGTAATCCTTGCTATTCTCCTATCGTACCGTATGTCGTCCTCCCTGTTGTCTTTGTTATTCATGTTTGCTCTCCCTATTTTAGCGATGTTTTTATGTAAACTGCTTAGGAATTTTTAAGCGATATATCAAATCATAATAAACTTGAAACTTGGTTCTTATGTGGGAGATTTGTACCCGTTTTCAGATTTTTCTAACGGTTCTATGCACGTATAAATAATTAACCCCTCCTTTTACTAAGCTGCGACAGAGGTTTCTAATGTGGCCCAGAGCGCTAAATGCTCGGACACTGCTCTGATGCTCATAGAATTCCTATCATGGCTTAGTAAAAGGGGGGGAGGGTAAAAGAAATGATCTTTGTATACCTGTCTCCAAAACTTTTGTGCTTCTACTGCTTTTTTTCAATTTGTTATGCAATCTCTTATTAATAATTTTTTTTTTCTATTTTAAAGGTCCTGAGGCAAAACCGCTTAGATGATGATAATTTACGTCAGGTGTCTGTAAGAAGATTCAAATCCTTTTATCTGTTTTCGTTCTCTGCGATAAAGGAAGAGAGAACGGAGGAGCCCCCTGATTCTGCTCCTTGGTTTCAGTGTACAAGCACCTTTTATCCTGAACACAGTCTCTTTCTAAGGTACCTTGTTTGCTATTGTATATATCTTGCATAGAAATATAGTACCATATCTATCACGGTCTAAAAGCAGTGTATTCCTGTTACATTGATTAATTTGAGAAGGGCGTGTTATGATTCAACCAATGCGAGTTTCCAAGAGGAGAATATTCATAAATAGAAATTTTGTTTTAACAGGAAACTGAGTAGCTATTGATTTACTTGCTACTGACAGTCATAGTTGCCACAACTTCTTAACACAAAACTTGGCTCCTCGATGCAATATGCAAATGGAATGCAAATTACTATTGTATTAAAAAAAAATGTGTACTGTCAGAAAAAAATGTTACACATTCAGCAGTAATAGTTCAGCCATTTGCTATATTGAAAAGTAAAATGTATCCTTTCCTTTCAGTGCATAAACTAATTATTGCTAAAGCATTGATAGGAGGGGAGACATTTAAAAAAAAAAAAAAAAAAAAAGCTTTCTCCCTCATAATGATTAGTGCACTGATTCGAGAACTTGGGGAACTGGGTTCAGTTTCCATTGTAGCTCCTTGAAACCCTTAGTAAGTCACTTAACTCTCTATTGCCCCTGGTACAAGAGCTGAGAGTTTGAGCCTACTAGGGACAGAGAAAATACCTGCCTATAATATATGTAAATCACTTTGGTTTCACCACAGAAAGGTGGTATATCAAATCCATGACCCTGTACCCCTGACCCTGGTGCCAGAGAATGGATGATTTATACTTTTTTAATTATTGTTCTCTCTTCAGTTACTGATCATCAAGTATTCACCAGTTTTTCCAGTAGTGCTGCCCAGGCCTGGAGACAGACAGCATTGGTTGGTTCTTAAGTGCTGCAAGACCAGATTAACTAAAGAGGAATTTATTTATTTATTTGTTCAATTTTCTATACTGTTTTCTTGAGGGAACTCAGAATGGTTTACATGAATTTATTCAAGTACTCAAGCATTTTTCCCTGTGTGTCCTAGTGGGCTCACAATCTGTATAGTGTACCTGGAGCAATGGGTGACTTGCCCAGAGTCACAGGGAGCAGTGTAGGTTTGAACCCACAACCTCAAGGTGCTGAAGCTGTAGCGCTGCTCTAGAAATCATAATGTAGTAAGAGTGAGCCAAGTATGGGACAATCAAGCCATTGTGATATCACTGATGAGGTAGGCTCTTAGGCATTGGTGGAATGAGGCAGTATGACATCACAATCTCAGCTCTGGTAGTCAGAGGCTGAAACTTTTCACACTATTTGTTCAGTTTTCTAAACTGGTCTCCCAGGGGAGCTCAGAATGGTTTACATGAATTTTATTCAGGTACTCAAGCATTTTTCCCTGTCTGTACCTGGGGCAATGGGGGGATTATGTGAGTTGCCCAGGGTCACAAGGAACAGCATGGGTTTGAACCCACAACCTCAGGGTGCTGAGGTTGTATCTTTAACCACTGCACCACACTCTCCCCTCAATCTGCAAAAGGAGAATATAGATCAAGTTTATTAAAATTTTGATTAAACGCAAATCAAGATTTCTAAGCTTTTTATAAGTTATATTAAACGGAGGGAGACATAATTTGCCAAATTTCCACTGAACAAACATTTGACTAACAGAAACAGGTAGGAAAGGTGGGAGAACTACAAATTTAAAGAAAAGAATACCAAAAAGGGAGACCACAATAGGAAGGGGAGGCAGTTAGAATTATCAAAGACATCTGTGCTGGTTCAGATGCAGAATTGTCTGGTGCCCAGCATTTGAGGACCAACTTTGCCCGTTCCTGATTTTCTTTTACAACAACACTTACTAAATACAAATAAATCATGCGTTATTGACTAAGATTACATTCAGCCAGGATGATCACAGCCGGTTAAGACACAGAAAGAAGAAAGGGTACTGGCCTAGGAAATAATCATAGAACTGGATAATAGGCAAGACCCCAGTCTGAAATGCCAAGATATCTGTTATCCCAGGACAAGCAGGCATGATATTCTCACATGTGGGTGACGTCATCTACGGAGCCCCGATGCGGAAGCATTTTCAAGCAAACTTGATTGAAGATTTAAGTTTGCTCTGCTGCTCCACGCATGCGTGCCTTCCTGCTCCACTAGGGGGTGCATCCCCTCGTGGTCTCCAGTTCAAAATTTTCCGCGAGCCTAGAAGACGTGTTTTTCAGGCTCTGCCCCAACTGCCTTCTAGCACCGCGATTTTTTCTTGTTTTTTCACGATTAAGTCGCTGTGCGCGAATTCCTTACCTTTTTACTTGATTCCTGCTTCGTTTTCAACGACCCGGAGGCTTCCGGGTCCCCGTGGCCGCGTGGCTAATCGAGCCGCGGCTACTTTCGATTTAATGTCCCGGCCTTTGACCGGCTTTAAAAAGTGCACCCGGTGCGAGCGGCTTCTTTCTCTCACAGATCCACATCGCCAGTGTATCCTTTGTCTGGGGGCAGCTCATCCAACCGACTCCTGCCCCCAGTGTGCTATTTTCCAAAACCGGGCCCTCCGCCGAAGAAAAGCCCGCATGGCGGATCTCTTCACCCCGGACCAACCCTCGGCCTCGAGGTCGGCCCTGGCCTCGGCCCCGGCCTTGACCTCGGCCCCGGAAACCTCGGCATCGCCTCGAGACTCGACCCTGAAGCCCTCGGGACAACAGAAAGCCTCGGCTCCGGGTAAGTCCCCTCTTCCCTCTTCAGGTTCTGTAACAGCGAAGAAGCCAGCCTCGGGGACAACGGCGACGCATGGCGGAAGCCCCATGCTTACAGCCCCGTCTAAGCCCTCCAAGCCTTCGGGCCGTGCCTCCACCACACGGGAATACTCTGATATGAGGTCGCCCCCGGTGGAGCGCACCGAGGCAGTGGACATGCCTTCGATGCTGTCCGTGCCCGTCTTCCAGGACCTACTCCGAGCGATGATCACGTCGGAGCTGTCCGCTGCAATGGCCCAGTTTCAATCGGCCTCGACCTCGAATGTGCCAGACCAGCCTGAGCCTCACACCGAACAACCTCGAGGAAAGGTGCGCAACCCTCGCTGCATCCCATCCTCCTCGGACTCCTCGCCGAGACGCCCGAGACGTTCCCCCTCTGCGGACCGCCGAGGGGCAAAACGTCGGGCTAGAACGACAGAAACCTCGAACCGCCGTACCTCCAAGAAGGCCCGAGGTTCACCAACCCTACGAGGCCGTTCTCCCACACCTCGTACAGGACCACTAAGGGTGGCTGAGTTATCACTCTCCAACCCGCGCATCCTCCGAACTCCCCCCTCGGACGCATTCTCCGAGGGAGTCCGGATCGAGGTCACCAATCCGACATCGATCGGTACCCCTAACCCCGGCATCGTCTCCGAGGGGCTCCTCGAGACGCCGAAGATCGACAACCCCGGAACACTCTCACAGTGCTTCCCTAGCCTCGGAGCATGGATCAGAGCATGAACCTCGATACTCGAGGGAAGCCTCCTTATCCTTCTCCACCCGACGAAGATCTCGTTCCCCGACCCCGCACGGGGCCCCGGGGACATCTCGCCCATCCTTCACTCGCTTTGTCCAAGACATGGGCCACGCATTGGACTTAGACCTCCAGTCCGACTCCAGATACTCTAAGGAGTACCTGGCGGAGCTGGATATGCCATCACTGCCCAGAGAGTCCCTTCGCTTACCACCTAACCCGGTACTCCAACAGGCCTTCTTCAGGAACCTGGAGACCCCCTACATGGTCACGGCCGTACCCTCCAAAATGGAGGCCAAGTACCGCACATTATCCCAGGACAAGCAGGCAGGTATTCTCACTAGTGGGTGATGTCATCCGACAGAGCCCCGATACGGACATCTTGCAAGCATGTCTTGCTTGAAGAAACTCAGAAGTTTCGAGATGCCCGCACCGCGCATGCGCCAGTGCCTTCCCGCCCGATGTACCGGGCGCGTCTCCTCAGTTCTTTTCTTTCCGCGGAGCTGAGAAGTTCTCTTCAATTCTGCGCTGACTGAAATTTCAGTATTTTGCCTTCTTTCCCCGCGTTTTATTGTTTTACTTACTTTCTTTGACTTTTATTTCTATTTAAAAAAAAAAAAAAAAAAAAGTTACAATTATTTCGTCCGGCGGTTCGGCCGGGCCGGCCTCGTGGCTGCGACCTAGCTCCTTCGACCTAGCAACGTCACTTTTCCGGCCTATGTCCCGGCCTATCACCGGTTTTAAAAAGTGCAGCAAGTGCCAGCGTGCGATTTCGTTGACGGACCCACACCGGCGCTGTCTTCAGTGTCTTGGTCCAGAACACGTTCCGAAATCGTGCCGGCCTTGTTCCACGCTCACAGCGCGCTCTTTTAAACGGCGCTGCTTACTTTGGGAGTCCATGTTTAAGATGGAGTCTTCTAAGGAGCCATCTGCTTCGACCTCGACAGATGTTTCACCGGTCTGTTCGAAGCCTGCATCTGCGACTCATGCATCGAGCATCGTGAAGCCAGCATCGTTCACACCGGCTTCTGCATCGAGTTCAGCATCGGTTCCTGCTCCCGTCTCCTCGGTTCAGGTACCGCCTTCCACTGTTCCTCCCGTGGTCATAAAAGTGCCCAAAGCTACCAAGCAGAAGCACTCGACCACGAAGGAACGCGATGACCGTGCAGGAGGACCCCCTTTCGGTGCGGATCCCTCCATATCGGCATCGCTTAAATCCCTGCTCGAAGCTCAATTTGTTGAGCTCATGCGGACGATGGGACCGAGGCTTATCGCTAATATTCAGGGCGATACTACGGTCCCGGTCCCGGAGAGCGGTCCGCCCCCTCCTCCTCCTCCTCGTCGTTCGATTTCCCTGCTCGACGAGGGGGAGCGGCGGAGGGCGGCGGAACCCACTAGGCGGGCTTCCCTTTCTGACATGCCGCCTTTAGAGCCCATTACACCTCCACGTCACCAGGGTACTACATCGGCCCCTGATAATCGGAGTCCTGGGCATACTGCATCGCAGGAGGAGTTCTTTCGCACTCCATACCAGACTTGGGTGGCACTGCGTGAGTCGGCATCGTTGCCTCCCATGCGCTCCACTGCATCGAGTCCAATCCATTCCTTCGAGGCTTCAAGGGATCGATCGATGCATCGAAGATCACGTTCCCCATCCCGGCATCGGGAGGGGCATCGATCTCGACATTCTTCTAGACACTCCTCGCGTCATTCAGAGGTGTCTCCACAGAAGAAAATGCAGCGTATGGGATACTCATCCTCAGATTTATCCCAGCCAGAGGGACCGGAGTATGAAGAACCATCTACCTCATACTCTCCATGCCGCTCCCAGCTCTCCCTGGAACCGGAGGCTTCCACGTCTTCTAGTCCGTCTCGCCGGCCGGCCTTGGCGGACCAACTTTCCTTTTCATCCTTTCTCAGACAGATGGCGGATGACTTGGATGTGACCTTAGATACTGGGTCGAAGTACTCTAAGGAGTATCTGGACACCATGCATTTACCTCATCCTCCGGCGGAGACACTTCGGCTTCCCCTGCATAAGTTACTTGACCAAACTCTCATGCGGTGTTTGGAGACACCGTATTCCATACCTGCGGTACCTAGCAAGTTGGATGCTCGATACCGCATCGTGCACCACAAGGGGTTTGAGGGAGCTCAACTCTCTCATCAGTCCCTCCTAGTCGAGTCTTCCCTTAAACGTTCGCACCCCTCCCAAGTCTACGCTTCCGTGCCTCCTGGCAGGGAAGGGAGAACGATGGATAAGTTTGGTAGACGTATCTATCAAAATTCAATGATGGCGACTCGAGTGCTCAATTACAATTTTTTCTTCTCGTCCTATTTGGATTTTTTCTTGCCGGTACTCCGCAAGTTCACACCTTTCATCGATGCTGAGGCTCGGTTTGAGTTTGAGGAGGTGGTGGCGACCCTGTCCCAGTTGCGCCTCCAATTGATGCAATCCTCCTATGATGCTTTCGAGCTCTCGGCTCGTGCTGCGGCCTGTTCGGTCGCCATGCGTCGACTGGCTTGGCTTCGCACCATTGATATGGATCCGAATCTCCAAGACAGACTTGCAAATGTGCCTTGTGCGGGAGCGGATCTGTTCGATGAGTCTGTCGAGACTGTTACTAAAAAACTGTCAGACCACGAAAAATCTTTCCAGTCTATCATGAGGCCTAAGCCTAAACCACAACAGTCTCGTCCTTCTAGACCGCCTATAATCTACCAAAGGCGTTATCAACCGAGGCAGGCCCCTCCTGCGAGACAGCCTGCAAAGCGACAGCCGCCTCAGAAGACTCAGCAAAAGCCTCAGATGCCGGCTGCTCCCAAGGCTACTCAGCCTTTTTGACTCTCCTCCAGGGAGCATAACCGATCTCGTTCTGTCTACCCCATATTTTCCCATAGGGGGTCGCCTCCATCATTTTTGTCATCGATGGGAGGCGATCACCACGGACCTCTGGGTCCTCTCCATCGTAAGAGAGGGATACTCTCTTCATTTCCAACGGGTCCCCCCGGACCATCCTCCAAGAGAGTATCCTTCCAACTCCACACAGACCGCTCTTCTTCTCCAGGAAGCTCAGGCTTTGCTCCGGCTTCGGGCCGTCGAGCCGGTACCGATGGATCAACAAAACCAGGGGTTTTACTCTCGGTACTTCCTGGTCCCGAAGAAGACGGGCGATCTGCGTCCCATTTTGGACCTTCGGGTCCTCAACAAGTTTTTGGTCAGGGAACGGTTCCGCATGCTGACCCTTGCCTCTCTTTATCCCCTAATCGAGCAGAACGATTGGTTATGCTCTCTGGATCTCAAGGAGGCCTACACTCACATCCCGATTCATCCGGCCTCCCGCAAGTTCCTCAGATTCCGGGTGGGACATCTGCATCTGCAGTATCGAGTGCTTCCCTTCGGCCTATCTTCGTCGCCCAGAGTCTTCACGAAGTGTCTGGTAGTGGTGGCCGCTGCACTCCGGAACATGGGTCTCCAGGTGTTCCCATACCTCGACGACTGGCTCATCAAGGCCCCGTCCGCTCCCAAGGTCATTTCGGCGACCTTGACTACCATTTGTTTTCTGCAGAGCTTGGGCTTCGAGATCAACTTTCCAAAGTCCCATCTTCAGCCCACCCAGTCTCTCCCCTTCATAGGGGCTGTCCTGGATACCATTCAACTTCGAGCATTCCTTCCTCCTCCACGCTTACATGCTCTCCTTCTACTCTGCCAGTCAGTGTCTTCTCGCCAATCCATCTCAGCGAGACACATGATGGTCCTTTTAGGCCACATGGCATCTACAGTTCATGTGACGCCTTTTGCCAGACTACATCTCAGGATCCCTCAATGGACTCTGGCATCTCAGTGGACTCAGGTGTCCGACCCGTTATCTCGTCACATTGTGGTCACTCCTGCTCTACGGCAGTCTCTTCTCTGGTGGATGACCTCTTCGAATCTATCCAGAGGTTTGCTGTTTCATTCTCCTCCCCATCAGAAAGTTCTAACGACCGATTCATCGAACTATGCATGGGGGGCCCATCTGGATGGTCTTCGCACTCAGGGGTTCTGGACCAGTGCGGAACGACTCCATCAAATCAATCTTCTGGAGCTCAGAGCCATCTTCAATGCTCTCCAAGCTTTTCAACATCTGCTTCACGACATGGTGGTCCTTATTCGCACAGACAATCAGGTCGCCATGTATTATGTCAACAAACAAGGGGGCACGGGCTCGGCCCCTCTTTGTCAGGAAGCTCTTCGAGTCTGGGATTGGGCGGTTCGCCACAACACCTTCCTCAGAGCAGTCTACATTCAGGGGAAGGACAACGTCTTGGCAGACAAATTGAGTCGTCTACTTCAACCTCACGAATGGACGCTCCACTCCGACCCCCTTCATCAGATCTTTGCTCAGTGGGGGACACCTCAGATAGACCTCTTTGCAGCCCCCCACAACTTCAAGCTGCCTCAATTTTGCTCCAGGATCTACACTCCTCATCGCCTAGAGGCAGATGCTTTTCTGCTGGATTGGAGCAAACGTTTCCTATATGCGTTTCCTCCTTTTCCTCTCATTCAAAAGACTCTAGTCAAATTGAGATTAGACCATGCCACCATGATTCTGATTGCTCCTCGGTGGCCCAGACAACCTTGGTTCTCCCTTCTACTTCAACTCAGCAGCAGGGAGCCAGTACTTCTTCCAGTGTTTCCTTCACTACTCACTCAACATCAAGGTTCACTACTTCATCCCAATCTGCAGTCCCTCCACCTGACAGCTTGGTTCCTTTCAACATAACTCCTCACCAGTTCTCTCATGCAGTGAGGGAGGTCTTGGAGGCTTCCAGGAAGCCTGCTACTCGACAATGCTATTCCCAAAAATGGACTAGATTCTCTTCCTGGTGTATTTCCAATGCCACGGAACCTCAGCGAGCTTCCCTATCTTCTGTATTGGATTATCTTCTACACCTGTCCCAGTCTGGCCTCAAGTCTACCTCTATACGAGTCCACCTGAGTGCTATTGCGGCTTTCCATCAGCCTCTACAAGGGAAACCTTTGTCTGCTCATCCTGTGGTTTCCAGATTTATGAAAGGACTTTTTCATGTCAACCCTCCTCTCAAACCTCCTCCTGTGGTTTGGGATCTCAATGTTGTCCTGTCTCATCTTATGAAGCCTCCGTTTGAACCTCTCAACACGGCTCCACTCAAGTATCTCACCTGGAAGGTGGTTTTTCTAGTGGCCCTCACGTCAGCTCGTCGGGTCAGTGAGCTTCAGGCCCTAGTGGCGGATCCACCGTTCACCGTATTCCATCATGACAAGGTGGTTCTCCGTACTCATCCAAAATTCTTACCTAAAGTGGTCTCTGAATTTCACATCAACCAATCCATCGTGCTTCCGGTGTTCTTTCCAAAGCCTCATTCTCATCCTGGAGAATCTGCTTTGCACACTCTGGACTGTAAACGTGCTCTAGCTTTCTACTTGGATCGCACAAAGCCACACAGAACTGCTCCTCAACTTTTCGTCTCCTTTGATCCAAACAAGTTGGGACGACCGGTATCGAAGCGCACCATCTCCAACTGGATGGCGGCTTGTATCTCTTTCTGCTATGCCCAGGCTGGATTATCCCTTCCCTGTAAGGTCACAGCCCATAAGGTCAGAGCAATGGCAGCCTCTGTAGCCTTCCTCAGATCGACACCGATTGAGGAGATTTGTAAGGCTGCCACTTGGTCCTCGGTTCATACATTCACCTCTCATTATTGTCTGGATACTTTCTCCAGACGGGATGGACAGTTTGGCCAAACAGTGTTACAAAATTTGTTCTCTTAAGTTGCCAACTCTCCCACCATCCCATTGGGGTTAGCTTGGAGGTCACCCACTAGTGAGAATACCTGCCTGCTTGTCCTGGGATAAAGCAATGTTACTTACCGTAACAGTTGTTATCCAGGGACAGCAGGCAGCTATTCTCACGTCCCACCCACCTCCCCTGGGTTGGCTTCTCAGGCTAGCTACCTGAACTGAGGAGACGCGCCCGGTACATCGGGCGGGAAGGCACTGGCGCATGCGCGGTGCGGGCATCTCGAAACTTCTGAGTTTCTTCAAGCAAGACATGCTTGCAAGATGTCCGTATCGGGGCTCTGTCGGATGACATCACCCACTAGTGAGAATAGCTGCCTGCTGTCCCTGGATAACAACTGTTACGGTAAGTAACATTGCTGTACCTTACCCGGGATTCGAGCAACCACAGCTCTCCCACCAATCGCTGCTAGTGGAATCCTCCTTGAAAAAGGCTCACCCGTCCCGGGTCTCAGCAGCGGTCCCCCCAGGCCGAGAAGGCCGAACCCTGGACAAGTTCGGCAGGAGACTATACCAAAACGCAATGATGGCCTCTAGGGTGCAAAGCTACACTTTCACCTTCACATCATACCTCAAACACCTCATTGGACTATTGAGAGCCTTTGAGACTGACCTACCGGCCTCCCGGCAGGGAACGTTCGGCCTACTTTTAGAGTCCCTCTCCAACCTGCGCCTTCATCTATTCCACGCGGCCTACGATGGCTTCGAACTCTCCTCCAGAGAAGCAGCCTTCGCTATCGCCATGCGCCGACTAGCTTGGCTGCGCCTGGTCGACATGGACCCCAACTTACAGGACCGGTTGGCTAACCTCCCCTGTGTGGGAAAGGAATTGTTCGATGACACTATTGAGGCGGCGACAAAACGCCTCTCCGAACATGAACGCTCGTTTGCCGCCCTTGTCCGGCAAAAGCCCAAACCGCCAGCGCCCAGGCCATACAGGGCCCCTCCGCGCCGCTACCCACAAAAGTCCACCCCTGCTTTCTCGCGGCCCCCACCCAGACGTCCGCAAGCCCATCACAGGGCCATGCCCAAGTCTCAACCACCCGCAACCACCAAACCATCCCCGTCCTTTTGACGGGACACGCGGAAGGGGGCGGGCCCCCTCCGCCATAGTCCCAGGCCGCCTTCCCATCGGAGGTCGACTCAAAGCCTTTTACCCTCGCTGGGAACAACTCACGTCGGACACATGGGTCCTTGGCGTGATCTCATCAGGGTACTCTCTCAACTTTCGGGCCATTCCCCCGGACAATCCCCCAAGGAATTGCCCTCCCAACTGGACTCAGCTACCTCTACTCCTCTCCGAAGCTCGAGACCTGCTTCGCCTGAGAGCAGTGGAGAAGGTCCCCCCCGACCAACGGGGGAAGGGCTTCTACTCCCGTTACTTCCTGGTACCGAAAAAAAACGGGAGACCTACGCCCAATACTAGACTTGAGACGCCTCAACAAATTCCTGGTACGGGAAAAGTTTCGGATGCTCTCACTACCAACACTCTACCCCCTGATCGACGAGGGCGACTGGCTCTGCTCCCTCGATCTCAAGGAGGCGTACACACATGTCCCAGTGCACCCTGCTCACCGCAAGTTTTTGCGTTTCCAAGTAGGGGACTGGCACCTACAATACCGAGTCCTCCCCTTCGGACTAGCATCATCACCTCGGGTCTTCACCAAGTGCCTCGTGGTGGTAGCAGCAACCTTACGCTCCCAGGGCCTCCAGGTATTCCCCTACCTGGACGACTGGCTAATCAAAGCCCCTTCCAAAGAAGGGGTTATCTCAGCGACCCAACAGACTATTACCTACCTACAAAGTCTGGGGTTCGAAATAAACTTCCCAAAATCTCAACTACGCCCCTCGCAGTCCCTACAGTTCATCGGGGCCACGCTGGACACGGTTCGCCTCCGTTCCTTCCTCCCCCCTCCGCGCCTGGAGGCGTTAGTAAGTCTGAGCCGAAGGATCTCTCGACTGACCTCAGTATCAGCCCGACAGATGATGACCCTCCTGGGCCACATGGCCTCCACCATCCATGTCACACCCTTCGCCCGCCTCCATCTGAGAATCCCTCAATGGACCCTGGCGTCTCAATGGCGTCAAGACCGGGACCCGATCGACCACTCCGTGACAGTGACTCCTTCATTGCAACGATCACTCCGCTGGTGGGCCGACTCTTCAAATCTTTCCAAAGGTTTGCTCTTCCTCACCCCACCCCACAGCAAGGTACTCACCACGGACTCGTCGGAGTACGCTTGGGGAGCCCATCTGGACGGCCTACGCACCCAAGGAATGTGGTCAGCACAAGACCGCCGCTGCCACATCAACGTGCTAGAACTTCGGGCCATCTACCTCGCAGCTGTAGCCTTCCAACATCTGCTCCGCGACCGAGTGGTTCTCATCCGAACCGACAATCAAGTAGCGATGTACTACGTAAACAAACAAGGGGGCACAGGGTCTTGGCCCCTTTGTCGGGAAGCCCTGCGCCTCTGGAAATGGGCAATCTCCAACAACACCTTCCTTCGGGCGGTGTACATACAGGGAGAACAAAACTGCCTGGCGGACAGACTCAGCCGCCTCCTCCAGCCACACGAGTGGTCACTACACTCTCAGGCCCTACGAGGAGTGTTCGAACGGTGGGGGACGCCTCAAATAGACCTGTTCGCGTCCCCTCACAATCACAAGCTGCCTCTCTTCTGCTCCCGGATATACTCCCCGGACCGGCTCGAGGCCGACGCCTTCCTCCTCGATTGGGAGGGAAGGTTCCTGTACGCGTTCCCGCCGTTTCCTCTGATACTGCGGACGCTTGTCCACCTGAAAACAGTACAAGCCACCCTGATCCTGATTGCCCCTCGCTGGCCACGCCAGCCGTGGTTTTCCCTTCTACTTCAACTCAGTGTCAGAGATCCACTGCCTCTGCCTCTGTTTCCCTCTCTACTGTCACAGGGTCAGGGTTCACTGTTACATCCCAATCTTCAATCTCTTCATCTGAATGCTTGGTTTCTCTCCCCCTGACTGCTCTCCCCGTGTCTCAATCAGTCAAGGAGATATTGGAGGCCTCCAGAAAAACCTCGACGAGAACCTGCTACTCCCAAAAGTGGACCAGATTCTCAACCTGGTGCTCCTCCCACAGCCAGGACCCGGTGTCGGTCCCCGTCCCCCTGGTCCTTGACTATCTACTTCAACTATCTCATTCCGGCCTAAAGACCAACTCCATTCGAGTACACCTCAGTGCGATTGCGGCCTTTCATCAGCCCCTGGAAGGGAAAGCCCTCTCGCTCCATCCCTTAGTCACTCGCTTCATGAAGGGCCTGCTGAACGTCCACCCCCCTCTCAAACCTCCCCCGGTGGTTTGGGACCTTAACGTGGTTCTGGCTCAACTAATGAAACCTCCATTTGAGCCCCTAGACAAATGCCATCCAAAATTCCTCACTTGGAAGGTAATTTTCCTACTCGCGCTCACGTCCGCACGGCGGGTTAGTGAGCTACAAGCTCTGGTAGCGGACCCACCCTTCACGGTAATCCATCACGACAAGGTGGTACTCCGCACCCATCCAAAGTTCCTACCTAAAGTAGTGTCTGATTTCCATCTCAATCAGTCCATTGTCTTACCTGTGTTTTTTCCCAAGCCCCACTCTCACCCCGGAGAAGTGGCGCTCCACACTCTTGACTGCAAAAGAGCGTTGGCCTTTTACCTCCAACGCACTCAGCCACACCGGAAAGTCCCACAACTGTTTTTGTCCTTCGACCCAAACCGGTTAGGTCACCCAGTTTCCAAACGCACCTTGTCCAACTGGTTGGCCGATTGCATCTCCTTTTGCTACGCTCAGGCTGGTCTCGCGCTGCATGGTCGAGTAACGGGACACAAAGTCCGAGCGATGGCAGCCTCCGTAGCCTTCCTCAGGTCAACACCTATTGAGGAAATCTGCAAGGCTGCCACGTGGTCTTCGGTTCATACCTTCACCTCCCACTACTGTCTGGACTCCCTGTCCAGAAGCGATGGCCGGTTCGGCCAATCGGTGTTGCGAAATCTATTTGCTTAAATTGCCAACTTCCCTCCATCCCTCTTCAGTAAGCTTGGAGGTCACCCACATGTGAGAATATCATGCCTGCTTGTCCTGGGATAAAGCACAGTTACTTACCATAACAGGTGTTATCCAGGGACAGCAGGCATATATTCTCACAACCCACCCACCTCCCCGAGATTGGCTTCTTGGCTAGTTAAGTGAACTGGAGACCACGAGGGGATGCACCCCCTAGTGGAGCAGGAAGGCACGCATGCGTGGAGCAGCAGAGCAAACTTAAATCTTCAATCAAGTTTGCTTGAAAATGCTTCCGCATCGGGGCTCCGTAGATGACGTCACCCACATGTGAGAATATATGCCTGCTGTCCCTGGATAACACCTGTTATGGTAAGTAACTGTGCTTTTTCTGATTGTTTATAGCACCTTCAGCAGTGGGCTACTTATTGCTTTTTTATTTAGGAGTTTCTATGGTAACCCCATCTTCCTGTGGTATTCTAAGCAGCAAAAGATGTTAAAAAGGATTTAAAAAGCTTTTTATTACTTTGAATTATTTTATTATGAAATATAACATGACAATTAAGAACAACAGCACTATTCCTCCGAGTGAGTGGTTCATATATATGAAAGTGCTGAGTATAGCTCAGCTGTTCATTATGATCTCAGAGTTGCTATTTGCTCAATAATGAGATATTTAATGTAAATTCATAAGTGGTAATACCATACCAGCTTATTATATCTGAGACTCGTTAAACTAAAGAAAGAACATGTGCACGTTTTAAAAGTACTTGGATGATCAGAAGGCTGGTGTTAGGCACAGACTGATTATGCTCACCATAGTCCTTAAAGGTCTTTGGCAAAGGGTTGGATGACCTTATGACTAGAGTGGCAGATCGTTGTTCGAAATCATTGCCAGACAGTGGACCACATACCCTGGGGAGATTATGGTGTGGTTGCTTTTGTGACTACAAATGATCTTGCCAGTCATCGGCAGGCTCCTCTGCTCAGAGATCATTTTGCAGATCTAGTTAGAAGTTCGGGAGCCCCAGAAGAGCTCAGATGTCAGGTTTCCACTTAATAACCACTCCTAAGAAGTCCCAACGATGCCAGGCCAGAGCTCAGGGAGGCAAGGGTGAAGATTTGTTCAGACAATGGGTGCTGGACATTATTCCAGAGGGCTACAAATTTGAATTTTCTCATCTGCTTCAGGATTTCTTTGTGAATTCTCCAGCCAGAAGACCAGAGAAGGCAGTCAAAATCTGAGATAGAGTAAAATGGGGATTCAAGCCGTAGAGCCTGTGCCAGACACAGAATCAGGCCTGGGCAGGTACTCCATATACTTATTGTGCCCAAGAAAGACTCAGATGACTGTTGACCAATCTTGGATCTGAAGTCTGTCAATGCAGCACCAAAGGCAGGGCAGAATTAAAGGGTAGGCCATGTAGGCACGTGCCTTGGGTCCAAAGAGTTCAGGGGGGCTCAAAGCGCTGCTTACTCCTATGACTTCAGTGTACCTGTCTCCAGGACCCGGCTCCAGACGTCCAAGTACTGCCTCCTCCTGCCTTCTTCATTATTCAGTGCAGCCAAACTTGCAGTCTTCAAAAGGCTGATCAGGGATTTTGCATCAGAAGGAAGGCTTCTGGGTCTGCTGTGGGCAGCGTGTAGGAACCGCTGCCCGCAGCCTTTTGAAGATTGTGAGTTTGGCTACACTGAATAATGAAGAAGGAAGAACAAGGTGCTACTTGGATTTTTGAAGCCTAGCCTGACCTGGAGGTACACACTCACAGTTTGGGGGAACTTAAGGGGGGGCATTGGCAGGAAGGGAGCAGGGCCATGAAGGGGTGGGGCCAGGGGGCCCAGTGTACTTAGGTGCCTAGAGCCCACCGAAGAATTAAGCCTGCCCTGACCAAAGGAGCTCAGGGTCCAGATGGAGATCGTGCGTTGTCATTGCCTCTGTGGTGCTGGGAAAATTCCTAGCCACCCTGGACTTGAAGGAGGCTTACTCGCTTATTCCCATATTCCCAGAACACAAAAAGTTTATCCGGTTTCTTGTGCTGGAAAAGCACTTCCATTTGGGTTGGCAACAGCACCTCACACCTTTACCAATGTGATGATGGTAGCAGCAGCGCACCTGCATAAGGCAAGGATTCATGTACACCCATGCTTGTCTGATTGATTAATCAGGGCTCCATCCATAGCCAATGGACACAGGACAGTACATAAGAACATAAGAATTTGCCGCTGCTGGGTCAGACCAGTGGTCCATCGCTCCCAGCAGTCCGCTCATGCGGCAGCCCCCAGGTCAAAGACCAGTGCCCTAACCGAGACCAGCCCTCCCTACGTTCGTTCTGGTTCAGCAGGAACATGTCCAACCTTGTCTTGAATCCCTGGAGGGTGTTTTCTCCTACAACAGATTCCGGAAGAGCATTCCAGTTCTCTACCACTCTGTGGGTGAAGAAGAACTTCCTTACATTTGTACGGAATCTATCCCCTTTTAATTTTAGAGAGTGCCCTCTCGTTTTCTCTACGTTGGAGAGGGTAAACAACCTGTCTTTATCTACTAAATCTATTCCCTTCATTATCTTGAATGTTTCAATCATGTCCCCTCTCAGTCTCCTCTTTTCAAGGGAGAAGAGGCCCAGATTCTCTAATCTCTCACTGTACGGCAATTCCTTTAACCCTTAACCATTTTAGTCACTCTTCTCTGGATCCTTTCGAGTAGTACCGTGTCCTTCTTCATGTACGGCGACCAGTGCTGGATGCAGTATTCCAGGTGAGGGTGTACCATGGCCCAGTACAGCGGCATGATAACCTTCTCCGATCTATTCGTGATCCCCTTCTTAATCATTCCTAGCATTTTGTTTGCCCTTTTCGCCACTGCCATGCATTGCGTGGACAGCTTCATCGACTTGTCGACAAGTACTCCCAAGTCTCTTTCTTGGGGGGGTCTCTCCAAGTACTGCCCGGGCGTCTTGTATTTGTGTATGGGATTTTTGATACTGACATGCATTACCTTACACTTATCCATGTTGAACCTCATTTGCCATGTCGCTGCCCATTTCTCGAGCATGGTTATGTTGCGTTGCAGATCTTTACAATCCCCTTGAGTCTTCACTACTCTGAATAACTTTGTATCATCTGCAAATTTAATCACCTCACTCGTTATACTCATTTCCAGATCATTTATGAATATGTTGAAGAGCACGAGTCCAAGCACCGAGCCCTACGGCACCCCACTGGTGACGTTCTTCCTGTCCGAGTATTGTCCATTTACCCCCACTCTGTTTCCTATCCGTTAGCCAGTTTTTAATCCACGTGAGTATTTCACCCTCTAGTCCATGACCCTCAATTTTCCGAAGTAGTCATAAATGCGGAACCTTGTTGAACGCCTTCTGAAAATCCAAATATACAATGTCGACCGGGTCACCCTTGTCTATCTGCCTGTTTACTCCCTCGAAGAAGAGCAGCAAGTTCGTCAAGCAAGAACGGCCTTTGCTGAAGCCGTGCTGACTGGTCCTCATCAGATTATGTCCATCAAGGTGATCAACGATGCAGTCTTTATCAGCGCCTCTACCATCTTTCCCGGTACCGAGGTCAGACTCACCGGTCTGTAGTTTTCCGAATCTGCCCTCGAACCTTTTTTGAAGATTGGCGTAACAGTCGCCACCTTCCAGTCTTCTGGAATCTTTCCCGATTTGAAGTTGGCTATTAGTTGAAGCAGTTCAGCTATAGTCCCTTTCAGTTCCTTGATGACCCTCTGATGGATGCCATCCGGTCTCGGGGATTTGTCACTCTTAAGTTTATCAAACTGCCTGCATATTTCTTCTAGACCAGTGGTCTCAAACATGTGGCCCGCCAGGTATTATTTTGAGGCCCTCGGTATGTTTATCATAATCACAAAAGTAAAATAAAACAGTTTCTTGATCATATGTCTCTTTAGCTATAAATGACAATATTATTATTAAGACATAGCCAAAAGGAAAGATTTATAAACTATAAAGAGTTTTACCTCATGCAAAATTGTCATTTCTTTAATAATACATTAACTATTTATTTCTGAGGCCCTCCAAGTACCTACAAATCCAAAATGTGGCCCTGCAAAGGGTTTGAGTTTGAGACCACTGTTCTAGACTGACCGTCAATCTTGTCAGTTTCCCGTCTTTGCCTCCAGCGTATAGCCTGTCGGGTTCCGGTATGCTGTGTATATCTTCTTCGGTAAATACAGATGCAAAAAAAATGTGTTCAGTTTATCGACGATTGCTTTGTCCTCCTTTAGCACTCCCTTTATTCCATGATCATGCAATGGACCCACTGCTTCCTTTGCGGGTCGTTTCCCCTTGATATATCGAAAGAAGGGCTTGAAGTTCTTCACCTCCTTGGCTATTTTTTCTTCGTAGTCTCTTTTGGCCCCTTTTACCGCTTTACTGAGTTGATGCTGTTTGTGCTTTTTCCAGTTTTCATCCGTGTTTGACCTTTTCCATTCCTTAAATGAAGTCTTCTTGTCTCTGATCGCTTCCTTCACCGCTACAGTGAGCCACGCCGGTCCATCAAGCCCAGTAGCCTGTTCTCACAGTGGCCAATCCAGGTCCCTAGTACTTGGCCAAAACCCAAAGAGTAGCAACATTCCATGCTACCGATCCAGGGCAAGCAGTGGCTTCCCCCATATCTTTTTCAATAACAGACTATGGACTTTACTCCATGAAATTGTCCAAACCTTTCTTAAAACCAGCTATGCTCTCTGCTCTTACCACAACCTCTGGCAACACTTTCCAGAGCTTAACTATTCTCTGAGTGAAAAAAAAATTCCTCCTATTGGTTTTAAAAGTATTTCTCTGTAACTTCATCGAGTGTCCCCTAATCTTTGTAATTTTTGACGGAATGAAAAATTGATCCACTTGTACCTGTTCTACTCCACTCAGGATTTTGTAGAATTCAATCATATCTCCCCTCAGAAGTCTCTTTTCCAAGCTGAAGAGCTCTTTTTAGTCTTTCCTCATATGATAGGAGTTCCATCCCCTTTATCAGCTTGGTCGCTCTTCTTTGAACCTTTTGTAGTGCCACTATATCTTTCTTGAGATAAGGAGACCAGAACTGAATGCAATACTCCAGATGAGGTCGCACCATGGAGCGATACAGGGGCATTATAACATTCTTAGTCTTGTTAACCATCCCTTTTAAAATAATTCCTAGCATCCTGTTTGCTTGTTTGGCTGCCGGCACACATTGGGCGGAAGGTTTCATCGTATTGTCTACGATGACACCCAGATCCTTTTCTTGGGCGCTAACCCCCAAGGTGAACCCTAGTATCCGGTAACTGTGATTCAGGTTATTCTTCCCAATGTGCATCACTTTGTATTTGTCCACATTAAATTTCATCTGCCACTTGGACACCCAGACTTCCAATTTCCTAAGGTCCGCCTGCAATTTTTCACAATTTGCATGTGTTTTAACAACTTTGAACAGTTTAGTGTCACCTACAAATTTAATCATCTTACTTGTCATTCCAATTTCCAGGTCATTTATAAATAAGTTAAATAGCACCAGTCCCAGTACAGATCCCTACAGCACTCCACTGTTTACTCTCCCCCATTGAGAAAAATGACCACTGGTGGGCTAGAGGAAAGGCTTGTTACCTTTCACCAAAGATTTAACCCTACTCTGTTTTCTATCCGATAACCAATTCCTAATCCACAACTGAACTTTGCCACCTATCCCATGACTCTTTAATTTTCTCAGGAGCCTCTCTTGAGGAGCTTTATCAAAAGTTTTCTGAAAATCTAGATACAGTACATCAACCAGCTCACCTTTATCCACATTTAACGTATTTTCACGTAGATAACGCGCATCTGTATAAAACGCGCACACGGGTATAGTGCGCGAAAAACAAATTTATGTACAGAAATTTTTATATACCGCGCACACCCGTATACCGCGCATGCTGCCCTACTCTCCCGTCGCCGCCCGACTCTCCTTTCGCCCGCCCCGACTCTCCTCTGGCCACCCCGACTCCTTTCGCCCGCCCCGACTCTCCTCTCCCCCTTGAAGTCCTGTCCCCACCCTGAAAGCCTGATGCCCCCCGACGTCCGATTCACCCCACCCCCCCGCAGGACCGCTCGCACGCACCCGCACCCCCACCCCGAAGGACCGCTCGCACGCACTCCCACCCGCACCCTGAAGGATCGCTCGCACCCCCACAGCCTCCCGACCCCCCCCCCATCATGTAGAAGCTCCTACCGGTATCCTGCTGCTTCCTCTTGGCGGTCCCGACACCCGACACGATCGGGGCAAGAGGGAGCTCAAGCCCTCTTGCCCCAGCCAACCGCGGCACCCCCGACACGATCGGGGCAAAAGGGAGCCCAAGCCCTCTTGACCACGGCGACCCCCTACCCCCACTACATTACGGGCAGGAGGGATCCCAGGCCCTCCTGCCCTCGACGCAAACCCCCCTCCCCCCAACGACCGCCCCCCCCAAGAACCTCCGACCGCCCCCCAGCCGACCTGCGCCCCCCTGGCCGACCCCCACAACACCTCCACCCCCCTTCCCCGTACCTTTGTGAAGTTGGCCGGACAGACGGGAGCCAAACCCGCCTGTCCGGCAGGCAGCCAACGATGGAATGAGGCTGGATTGGCCCATCCGTCCCAAAGCTCCGTCTACTGTTGGGGCCTAAGGTGCCTGGGCCAATCAGAATAGGCCCGGGAGCCTTAGGTCCCTCCTGGGGGCGGGGCCTTGGGCACATGGTCGGGTTGGGCCCATGTGCCTCAGGCCCCGCCCCCAGGTGGGACCTAAGGCTCCAGGGCCTATTCTGATTGGCCCAGGCGCCTTAGGCCCCACCAGTAGGTGGAGCTTTGGGACGGATGGGCCAATCCAGCCTCATTCCGTCGTTGGCTGCCTGCCGGACAGGCGAGTTTGACTCCCGTCTGTCTGGCCAACTACACAAAGGTACGGGGAAGGGGGGTGGGGGTGTCGTGGGGGTCAGCCAGGGGGGTCGCGGGTCGGCTGGGGGGGCGGTCGGAGGTTCTTAGGGGGGCGGTCGTTGGGGGAGGGGGGTTTGCGTCAAGGGCAGGAGGGCCTGGGATCCCTCCTGCCCGTAATGTAGTGAGGGGTGGGGGTAGGGGGTCGCCGTGGCCAGGAGGGTTTGGGATCCCTTCTGGCCCGAACAACTAGCGGGGGGGGGGGGGGGGGTCGCCAGGGCCAGGAGGACTTGGGCTCCCTCCTGGCCCGAACAACTAGCGGGGGGGGGGGGTCGCCAGGGCCAGGAGGACTTGGGCTCCCTCCTGGCCCGATATTGTCGGGGAGTTGGAGTTGGCGGGGCAAGAGGGCTTGGGCTCCCTTTTGCCCCGATCGTGTCGGGGAGTTGGGGGGGCAAGAGGGCTTGAGCTCCCTCTTGCCCCGATCGTGTCGGGGGTGCCGCGGTTGGCTGGGGCAAGAGGGCTTGAGCTCCCTCTTGCCCCGATCGTGTCGGGTGTCGGGACCGCCAAGAGGAAGCAGCAGGATACCGGTAGGAGCTTCTACATGATGGGGGGGGGTCGGGAGGCTGTGGGGGTGCGAGCGGTCCTTCAGGGTGGGGGTGGGGGTGCGTGTGAGCGGTCCTTCGGGGTGGGGGTGGGGGTGCGTGCGAACGGTCCTTCGGGGTGGGGGTGCGAGCGGTCCTGCGGGGGGGGGGGGGGTGAATCGGACGTTGGGGGGAAGAAACTATGTAAAAAAATTTTCTACAACGCGCAAGGGTATGCGCGGTACGTAAAAACCACGTATAACGCGCGCTTTATATGCGAGAAAATACGGTATTCACATCTTCAAAGAAGCCAAGAAATTTGGTGAGGCAAGATCTCCCTTGGCTGAATTCCAGGCTGATTCTGTCTCATTAAATCATGTTAAGAACATAAGAATAGCCTTACTGGGTCAGACCAATGGTCCATCAAGCCCAGTAGCCTGTTCTCATAGTGGCCAATCCAGGTCCCTAGTACCTGACCAAAACCCAAGGAGTAGCAACATTCCTTGCTACTGATCTAGGGCAAGCAGTGGCTTACCCCATGTCTTTCTCAATAGCAGACTATGGTCTTTTCCTTCATGAAATTGTCCAAACCTTTCTTAAAACCAGCTACGTTATCCGCTCTTACGTGTTCCACAATTTTATTTTTTATAATTGTTTCCACCATTTTGCCCGGCACTGAAGTCTGGCTTACTGGTCTGTAATTTCCTGGATCTTCCCTAGAACCTTATTTAAAAATCAGCATAACATTGGCCACCCTCCAATCTTTAGGTACTACAGAAGATTTTAGCAACAGGTTACAAATCACTAACAGCAGGTCAGCTAGTTATTAATCAATATTTCTGAATTATGCCTTATTGCAGTCCCCAAGGATCACATTATTTGTTTAGGAAGTATGGAGTCAACCATTTGAATAGTATACATAGTGGCATGGATAACATCAAGTTGTAGAGATATTTCAAATATTGGACAATAAGTAATACATTGAAAAGGAATGAGATGTATTAAATCAGATTTAATTGTAAACCAGGCTGGAGTGAGGAGTCAGAAAGAGCATAAGAAGAAGTCAACCAAAAAGTGCCATATCAAAGTTTCAAAGTTTATTAAACTTGATTATCAACTTATAGAGTACCCATCAAAGCAGAATACAAATACAACATTTATATAGAACAGAACTACAAATCAATATAGGAAAGCAGAAACCTCTCTGAATGCGATATTCACAGGTCCTCTGCATTCAACAACCATCTCTCCTTAAAATGAATACGCTTGTTTGAATAAATATGTTTTCAAAGAGGCCTTAAATTTAGGCAAAGAAGATTCAACACATAGAGCTCCTTTTACTAAGCCGCACTAGCAGTTTTAGTGTGCGCTTAGCGCGTGCTAGACGCTAACGCCAGGGGTGATTTGATAGAGGTCTATAAAATACTGAGTGGAGTGGAAAGGGTAGATGTGAATCGCTTGTTTACTGTTTCCAAAAATACTAGGACTAAGGGGCATATGATGAAGCTACTAAGTAGTAAATTTAAAACAAATCAGAGAAAATATTTCTTTACTCAGCATGTAATTAAACTCTGGAATTTGATGCCAGAGAATATGGTGAAATTGGTTAGCATACCAGGATTTAAAAAAAGTTTGGATAATTTCTTATAAGTGAAGTCCATAGGCCATTAAGATGGCTTGGGGAAATCCTAGAATAAGCAGCATAAAATCTGTTTTACAGGATCTTGACAGGTACCTGTGACTTGGGTTGGCCACTATTGGAAACAGGATACTGGGCTTGATGGACTTTTGGTCTGTCTCAGTATGGCAATTCTTTTGTTCTTAGTGTGTGCTAATGCTAAGATGAGAAACTAGGCCCCTAAGTTCCTTTGGCTAGTTTTCTATGATTTCTCTTGCTTTAACCTTTCTATAAAAATAACCCCACACAGGAATGATAGTACAGAGGTTGTATGAAGCTGGGATGATGAGAACAGGGAGAGGGATGTCAACATAAGGAAAAATAAGCACATAAAAAAATGTTACTACGCAGTGGTTACATTGGCAGAACTGCTCGTGATGCTGTGCTCATATATTGGTCAGACTTAGGCATACAAATATTTACAAATCATAATGGATACTCTGTACAGTAACATTAATTTTGTAGCCTATAGTAGAGAGTGTATAAAGCAAATTCATACGTGAGGAGCCTTAAAAAGTACCATTGTAGCTCTTCATAGGTCATCACACTGTCATTTCAAAATCAAAACATCTGTTGACATGGTTAAAGAGAATGTTTTGAAAAAAAAAATCCTCCTCATTGATTAAGCTCTTATTCATTTCTCGAAGAACATCCATTTACTCTTAAAGGAAACTAAACTACATTTTCTTTCTTTTTAAGTTGTTTGTAGTATCATCAGGTTACACTAGCTCTTAGTGGGAAAGGTACATAAAGTCGTACTTGGTCTTATGTCCATTCTGCAGCACTGAAAAGACAAGCACTTGGTCAAGAGCGCTGGGATACACTTTCAACAGTCCCCATGGCAACTGGAGTCATATACAAAGACAGGAGTCCTGCCTTTTCCATTTCTTGGCATCAGGTGTTTCAGCTTTTTCTCAGTCTGAAAAATACATTCTTGTCTGAATGACTAAAATATGCAGAGGCCTTTTTCCCATTAGAGGAATGGAGATATTTCAGAATACCATAGTACTTAAGATTCTTACCCTGTATGTTCTTTAGAAAATAGTTACCCTTTGTTTTACCTTGATGAATCCATATAATGCAACTTGTAGGATATATCTTCAGGAATTTGCCTTTAAACCTCTGTGCCTTACTACTACTACTATTACTGAGAAGGGCGACAAAATAATAAAAGAGATGGGACGACTTCCTTATGAGGAAAGGCTAAAGCAGCTAGGAATCTTCAGCTTGGAGAAGAGACGGCTCAGGGGTGATATAATAGAGGTTTATAAAATACTGAGTAGAGTGGAAGGGGTAGATGTGAGTCACTTGTTTACTCTTTCCAAAAATCCTAACATTAGGGGGAATGGGATGAAGCTACTTAGTAATAGGTTTAAAACAAACCGGAGAAAATATTTCTTCACACAATATGTAATTAAACTCTGGAATTCATTGCTGGAGAATGCTGTGAAATCAGTTAGCTTAGCAGGGTTTAAAAAAGGTTTGGATAAATTCCTAAATTGTAAGTTCTGACTGGGACTGTGATCCAACCGGAGCTCCACAGCACCCCTCAGTGGTCACAAGAAAAAATAGCACTTGCGTGTGACCCGGCCTGGAGTCACCCTGCAGGCCTGGATTGACACCAAAAAACACAAAAAAATCACAATCCTCTCAAAAGGTGATAAATGCAAATGCTTCACTTTTATTCTTTGGTAAAGCATAAAAGTCAGGTAATTATAGATCCAAGTAAAACAGATAAGTAGACCACAAACTTTAAACAGTCCAAACTCAAAAGAAAAAGCAACAAACAGTTCCAAAGAATAAAGTTCACACTGCTTTGCTTCTTATTTCTTCACCTCTGAGGTTTGGGCTCACCTCAGAGTTTAATACAGTCTGCTCCCAAGCAGATTATTCAGGTCAAAATTACAATAGGGCTCCAGGCACTGGCTACCCTATATTCAGTGCTGCTAAAATGAAGCCTCTGACAGTCATGCACTAAACTGCCAGGCACAGGAGAGTGCCTCAGGTTTGCTTTAATTTTAGCTATTATATAGCCTACAAAATTCCCTCCCAGGTAATAGCAAACCTCTCCCAATTATCACTTATCAGCTTCATAGCAAAAATGCAAAACAGTAAAGAAAAACCAAAAGATCCTCAAAGGTTCAGCTTCAACAAAACAGTCTTTCTCAAACAAAGCAAGCTGAAAATACACTCACTGTTTCTTCCAGTTAGCAGTTGCAGCTGGTGGAAAAACCAACCTCCATGGCTTCTTCACAAGGACTTATTTCCTCAGGCATGTTGTCAGTTTCCATCGGGAGTTCAAGCTCAGATACTGATCTCTCCAGCATGTCTCCAGCCTCCTGCACCTCCATGGGTGTGGCTGGTTCGCTCCTGCTTGGCCCGAGGAGACTCTCAGGGAGGAAAGGTCTCAACCTTCTCCCTAGCCTGCCTCCCTGCTTGCTCTCAGCTGCTGGCTTTTGTATGATTGGGACACGCCCTGCTGATTCAGCAGTCCTCAAGGCAGCTCTAGAGCTCCTCTTGTGGTGACCTGAATACTGCTGGTCTAGAGGATTATTGGGAATTTCAGGCTCCCTCTGGTGGTCAGCCCGAGAATCAGCCAAATCCACCCTAGGACAGCCTTTACACACTCCCTTCCGGGTTTTACTAGAGGTCTTTGTAGGAGCTTTAGCTGGGACCAGGGCATGCTTCTTGTCTGCCTGGTCACAAAGTCCATAGGCCAATAGTGAGATGGCTTTGTGAAATCCACTGCTTATTCTTAGGATAAGCAGCATAAAATCTGTTTTATTACCTGGAGTCTCGCTATGTACTTGGGACCTGGGTTGGCCATTGTTGGAAACAGGATACTGGGCTTAATGGACCTTTTGTTCTGTCCCAGTATGGCAATTCTTATGTTCTTATTTATAATTTCTATAGCACTGAAAAGCATATGCAGTGCTGTACATTTAATATGCAACAGATGGTCCCTTCTCAGAAGAGCTTATTATCTAATTTGGACAGACAGAACATTTAGGGGAGGTTTCTTGCAGAGAATGATAGGATAAACATGTAGGTAATTTTATGGTGAGTGGGAGTTATGAATTGAAAGCAGCATCAAAAACGTTGGGTCCATATGACTGACATCATATGTGTCTCCCTGTTTGGGCCTGAATTATTGGATATTTATTGTACATTTTTAATGTGTCTGTTTTAATTAAATGCCTGTATCAGGAGCATTCAATTCACAGTATTTTCAGTTTTGTTTTTTGGTTTCTTCTTGCTGTAGAATTGGAGGTTTTCTTGGTTTTTGCTTGACTTAAAGACTCAGGCAGTTTGTTCCATGCATATGGTGCAGCAAGATAGAAGGGGCAAAGTCTGGAGTTGGCAGCGGAGGAGAAGGGTACAGATAGAAAAGACTTGCTTGATGAACAGTGTTCACACGTGGGAACATAGGGGGAGAGAAGTGTGGAGAGATATTGAGAGGCTGCAGAGTGAGTGCTCTGTAGTTCTGTAAATGTATGATAGAATGAATGATCAAACTGATCTTCTCCCAGAACACACTTCATCATTATTCATTAATACTGTACATGTATGCTTCAAATTATTATTAGCAATCTTAACATTCAGTGTAACTCTGATGATCCACTACTACTGGACATATGGAGTACTGCAACAAATACATACCAGAGAGATTTCCTGTTCATGACACAAAAATGAAGACATATCAGATGTTTTAGGGAATGTATTTATTACAGTAGAGATATTTAAAATAGACTAGGCTATGGTCAGGGAGATCCAGAGTGCAAGTTTTTAATTAATATTTTTATTGGGAGGATCAGGTACAAAAGCCACCGATCTATCCTATGCCTTAATATCAAAAATAAAAATATAGGATCCAATATTCAAAGACATTTACATGGTCAGGAGACGCTCCACCCTGTTTAAATCACTTATGTCTGCCTAAGTGCTGATATTGAGTGGCACTTAACCAGACAGAAAATCACCACAGACTGTCCCAACACTGATAAGCTAGTGCCAGAGCAGTCCATGGGCAGCACCTGTGAGGACTTAACTAGTTAGTGGCCATATTCAGACCGCTAACTAGTTAAGTAAACTATTAACGTTAGGACATCAAAAAAATTGTCCTAACTTTAGGTACAGAGGTACTTGGTCACCTGTATGAATACCCTGTGCAGGTATTGGGACATGAATTGTAGTGGGTGTGCTATAGTGATTTGGGGTCCCTGAATTCAAAACTGACCTTAAGTTTTTGGTATAACCCTCTGATTTTTGGTAAAAGAGCATTATAATGCAAAAATTAACATTTTTGCTATATTTTCTAATGCTTGGAGTAAACGTTATAACAATCTCTGAAATATTAAAACAGTTTGCATCAAATTAGATTTTTAAGCTAAAGTGTTAATTTTAATGCTGATGTAATAATGTGCTATATAATTAAATTTTTATGGGTGAGGAGGCGGAGCTGGAATACGTAGTGCTCTGTAGGCCTATTGCATCATCAGCAATTTTCAAGCTTCAGCAGCACAGTTCAGATTAAATCATCAATTTTGTGTCAGGGTTTTGCTTCTTAGTTAAATAGGCGCAATGCGTTACATTATGACTTCTCATGCTATAAATATTTGCAGTTTGCTCAAAAACTATACATGATAGGAGAAAACAGGCTATTTTTATACACAGGAGGTCAAATTCTATAAAGTAAACCTCATTTTCTTCTTGCTCCAGAAAAACAGTTAAAATTTGTTGTCCAATGATATTGGCCAGAGCTTGGTTAACCTCCAGGCCTTGTCTGAAGGGTTCCAGTTCCTCCTCTGTCCTAATCCCCTCTCTCTTCCCCTCCTAAAGCAACAAGCCATCAGAAGTCCTGTCAAGCTATTGCTAGTGGTTATGGCAGCCATTTTGACAAGGCAGCTGTGCCAGGCAGAAGTGAGTGGGCATCACTCCTGCTTGTATTCTCCCCTAGATTACCAGGGTGCCACAAATGTAGGCCCAAGTGGGTGGTCTAGCAGAGTGGGGAATTGGCCTAGGATGTCCCGTTGCTTTGGGAGGGATGGGATATTGAGAATGGGGCAGAGGATTCGAGGGGCTGAGGCACCTCTGCAGTTGTGCAGGTCCAAGAAATAATCAGCTTTGACCTACATAACTGTCTTATTTTGGCCCCAGCTGAATATCGCTTGAGATCCGTAAGTTCTGGCTCAGCATTGACAACCTGGAGCTAATTCTGCCTGCCGTGGTCAGTGGTTTTTTTTGTTTTTTTTTTTAAATAAAAGCACTGACCACTGTGGGCTGAGCTGTGTCCAGATGACTAGGGCAGGATTAAAGCATAGGCAAACTAGGCATGTGCCTAGGGCCCAAATGTTTATGAGGGGCCCTTTGAGATGTGCTAATTGAATAGCTTCCAAGGTCTATTTTTGCCTTGCTATGTCAGCTGCTGGCAGAAAAAAGAGTTGCAGGTGAGAAACAATTTATACATATGCAGACGATATCCTCATCCTCCTCGAAACAGATCCAAACCTTACAAACCTCCAAGAGAACATCACATCATGCATAATGAGACTTCACGCCTGGTCCCTCTCAGTACAGATGAAATTAAATGAATCAAAAACAAAATTACTCTGGCTCGGCCCAAAATTAGCTCACCTGCCCGCCCTCTTCACCCTACCCACAGGCCCTGCTCTACACCTTGAGTTCTCAAGCAAGGTCCTTGGCATCACTATCGACTCCTCCCTTTCCCTCAATGATCACCTGAATTCCCTGGCAAAATCTTGTTTTTTCAGCCTCCACATGCTGAGGAAAGTTAGATCCTATTTTCACCAAAAGCATTTCACCGTCCTTGTACAATCCATTATCCTATCCAAACTCGATTATTGTAACGCTATCTACTTAGGCCTAACGAAAAAAAAGTCTTCGCAGACTCCAGCTTATCCAGAGCACTGCGGCTAAGCTGATTTTTGCTAAACGCAAATATGACCACGTCTCCCCTCTACTTACCAATCTTCACTGGCTCCCAGTACTTTCCAGAATTCATTTCAAATGCTCCTGCCTGGCTTTCAAGATCATTCACGGCATCCTTCCGCCCCTAATCCCCGTATCCTTCCTCGCCCCGACACCAATTACCACCAGATCTGCCCACAGACATAAACTATCCTTCCCCTCTCTACATGGCATCCTCCACGCAGGTAAACTGGGTAGATCCCTCCTCTCCAAAATCACCGGCCTCTGGAACGACCTCACTGTCCCGCTGCGGAACCTGGACTCCCTCCAACTATTCCGAAAACAACTGAAAACCTGGCTTTTCTCTAGCATATAATAATCTCTTCTCTTGATTACATCCCCTCTTTTTATGCTTTGTAAACTCTTTCTCTTCTCTCTTTCCATATTTTTTAAACTCTGTAAACCGTGTCGAGCTCCACTTCAGTGGAGAAGATGCGGTATATAAACCTAAGGCTTAGTTTAGTTTAGTTTAGTTTAGAAAGCAGAGCAACCTTTGCCCGTACAGGTCAGTCTAGTCTCTCTCTCTTTCTCTGCCCTCTGGTCAGCAGGAGGAATCAGAGAGCTGTACTTCTTATTCGCTGTTTCCTCCTTTGGTGGTTGTCTTCTTCAGTCAGAACCAAGGGGAGCCCTAATTTGTTGGACATTTAAAATATATTTATATTTCAAAGGGGCCCAACATGCTTGTTTGCCTAGGGCCCCCCCTCCCCCTAGTGGGTTAATCCTGCCCTTCACATGACATTTGACACACATATATTTGAATCCATAATGATCTAACCTAATGTTTTACAAAACAGCATAAATCAAATTTGAAAAGGCAATTTAACCATATCAAAGCATCTTTCTATTCTCCCTATTGCTTTCTCACAGTATCAGCCATTGCAACATAACAGATTAAATGGCATCAAGCCAAATAAAAAAATGTTTTAAAGTAAAATAAAGCAAATGTCACATGTCAATAATTACTCTTATTGCACTATTTGAGGCTCCCCCATCAATAAAATAGCTGAAAGTAACCTTCGTTCATACTGGAAAAGGAGTATAAGAGTGTAAGATTTAAAAGAAAATTAGAAAGATGGGTTTCTAGGTAAACTTGAAATGGTAAGCAAGTGGCTGTGATGCATTTGTCCAGGATATACTGTACAGTATAGAGGGGAGGGGGGAGTGTAGAATCGTGCAAGTGATGGATGGGAAACACATTAGAGTAGTGTGTCCCATGAATGGAGTCACATGGAGGTTATTTTGTGCCTATGAAAGATATTGAGTCCATTTATGGGGTTTTGTTATATATTGTCATGGGATATGATGTAGGGGGAGATAGGAGAGATTCAAAATGATGCAGGCTGATCTCCATGTATATGGGGCTTAAGTTAATGGGGCTTAATGGTGGTCTAGTTGATATAGAGGGATTGTCCCCACTGAGATACAACAAGCACACAACATGGAGGGCTATGTACGTCAACGCCCACAGTCTGGGAAACAAGATCCTAGATTTGGAGACAGAAATGAGGAATGCCGACCTGGATGTGGTGGCGATATCTGAGACCTGGCTCACAGACTCCCACGCGTGGGACATGGTCATACCAGGTTACAACTTGCTTCGTCGGGACAGGGAGGGCAAAATGGGAGGTGGGGTAGCATTATATACTAAAGATGACATTAAGGTCACCAGAATCACAGATGTACAGTACACTGGGGAATCCCTTTGGGTAAATTTGGCCAGAGGGAAGGACAAATGCCTATATCTTGGCGTGGTATACAGACCCCCAAAACATCAAGAAGACCTAGATTTGGAATTAATCGGAGATATAGAGAATATCACCTTGCGGGGGGACACAGTATTGGTAGGTGACTTCAACATGCCCGATGTGGATTGGGTCACGCTTTCCTCTGCTTCCGGCAGCAGCAGGAAGCTATTAAACTCTTTGAATGGAGCAGGACTCAGGCAACTGGTAATTGAGCCAACAAGGGAACAGGCAATTTTGGACCTGGTACTTACCAACGGAGAAAGTATCACAGAGGTCTCGGTGGGTGAAACTTTGGCCTCCAGTGACCACAATATGATTTGGTTCAATCTCAGGAAAGGTTTCACGAAATCTACCACATTGACCAAGGTTCTCAAGTTCAAGGACACAAATTTCCAGGACATGGGAGACTTCGTTCACCAGGCGCTACAAACCCAAGCAGATACCGACAGCGTGGAAGAAATGTGGTCAACTTTGAAAACCACCATACAGGAAGCAACAAACCGCTATGTTAAATCAGTAAGCAAACGAAGTAGGAACAACAAGCCACAGTGGTTCTCTATGGAGATCTCAGACCTCATCAAAGAGAAGAAAAAAGCATTCATCTCTTACAAACAATCAGGGACACAGGACTCCAGAGTAGATTATCTGACCAAATCAAGAGCCGTCAAAGCGGCAGTTAGAGAGGCCAAATTCCGCATGGAGGAGTCTCTAGCAAAGAATATCCAGAAGGGAGATAAATCCTTCTTCAGGTATATTAGTGACAGGAAAAAGAACTCAGGCGGGATAGTACGACTCAGAAAACCAGACGGAGACCATGTGGAGACGGACTCGGAAAAGGCCCAACTGTTAAATGAATACTTCTGTTCAGTCTTCACCCGCGAGGTGCCGGGAATCGGCCCTCAACCACATACAAGGATTAAATCAGTAGACCTGTTTAGTAATTTCAAATTTACACCCAGCAGCGTCTACTGCGAGCTGTCAAAAATCAAGGTCAACAAGGCAATGGGGCCTGACAACCTACACCCTAGGGTACTCAGGGAGTTGGGAGATGTCTTGGCGGAACCACTATCCGCGCTCTTTAATCTCTCCCTTAGTACAGGTAACGTCCCGATGGACTGGAAGACGGCTAACATCATTCCACTACACAAGAAAGGCTCCAGGGTGGATATGGCAAACTACAGACCAGTGAGTCTCACTTCAATAGTGAGCAAACTAATGGAAACCCTAATCAAACACCAAATGGATAGGATCATGGACGAGGAGAATCTGCGGGATCCCCGCCAACATGGATTTACTAAAGGGAGATCGTGCCAATCCAACCTGATCGGCTTCTTTGACTGGGTGACGAGGAAGCTGGATGTTGGTGAGTCCCTGGACATCGTCTATCTGGATTTCAGCAAAGCATTTGATAGCGTGCCACACCGCAGGTTGCTGAATAAGATGAGTTCTTTAGGTTTGGGCGACACTTTAACAAAATGGGTTGGGAACTGGCTTGGAGGTAGGCTTCAGAGGGTGATGGTGAATGGCACTCCCTCCGAGATGTCGGAGGTGATAAGTGGAGTGCCACAGGGCTCCGTCCTAGGCCCGATCTTGTTCAACATCTATATAAGAGACCTGACAGAAGGGCTTCGAGGTAAAATAACATTGTTTGCCGATGATGCCAAACTGTGCAATGTAGTGAGCAAAAGCACAACAGACAAAAAAGCAATGACAGACGATATGGTGCATGACTTACCGTACTTCTGCTGGAGCACTGGTCTAGGTCCTGGCAACTCAGTTTCAATGCCAAAAAATGCAAAGTCATGCACCTGGGAAGCCAGAATCCATGCAAGATCTACACCCTAAATGGCGAGATCCTGACAAGAACTGTAGCAGAAAGAAACTTGGGAGTGATTGTCAGGGAAGACATGAAGTCGGCAAACCAAGTGGAGCAAGCTTCATCCAAAGCAAGGCAAATCATAGGTTGCATACGCAGGAGTTTCATCAGCCGTAAACCTGAAGTCATTATGCCACTATATAGATCCATGGTGAGACCGCACCTGGAGTACTGTGTGCAATTCTGGAGGCCGCATTACCGCAAGGATGTGCTGAGACTGGAGTCGGTCCAGAGAATGGCCACCAGGATGGTCTCGGGACTCAGGGAGCTCCCGTACGAGGAGCGGTTGGGGAATTTGCAGCTCTACTCACTCGAGGAGCGTCGAGAGAGGGGAGACATGATCGAGACATTCAAATATCTCACGGGCCGCATCAAGGTGGAAGAAGACATCTTCTTCTTCAAGGGTCCCGCGGCAACAAGGGGGCATTCGTGGAAAATCAGGGGCGGGAAACTGCACAGTGACACTAGGAAGTTCTTCTTCACTGAAAGGGTGGTTGATCGCTGGAATAGTCTTCCACTTCGGGTTATTGAGGCCACCAGTGTGGCGGATTTTAAGGCCAGATGGGATAGACATGTGGGATCTATCCGCAAAGATAGATAGTGAGGATCACTGGGGTGGGCAGACTTGATGGGCCTTGGCCCTTATCTGCCGTCTATTTCTATGTTTCTATGTTTATTGGGGGGAGGGCTGCTGGAGATTAGATAGAATATTATGCCTAGTGTTGGGATAAAGGCCAGCAAAGGCCTTTTTTTTCTCAATTAATTTGGTCAATGGGGACAGAAGAGGGAGGAAATAAGGTTCTACAGAGCGGTAGACTTCTTTTGGACGTAATGAGGCAGGTTCTGATTGCATGTTGTAACCAAAATCATGTAATTTTCCTGGCTATGGCAATGTAATAAACACTTACATGAGATTTATTAAAACTGTGATACTCCAGAATGCACTGTTTTGCGACACCTTAGTAAACTGCTCTCAAATTTGTTAAAACCTTACATTTCCCCCTGTGTGTTTTATGGGCTTGTTTTTATTTCCTGCTGTTAGCATTACTTAACACTAATATGGTTGTAAAGAACAAGAGATTATATTATTGGAAATAATTTCTCCTGAGATTTTCAAGTCTATCATTTTCAAATGAGATGATCAATGTACTTCACTCCCTCTAGTGGGTAAAACTTTTAACTAGCATTCTGATTGCATTCTGTTCTTTGACATATGGATGAAATCTAATTGTGAGAACTATACTCAAGGAAAAAAGTCATATTTTGATATTTGATGATTCTTTAAGAGACATGGTATAAAATGCCCCTTCTAATTTTTTTTTTCTTTTATGTTTATAGGTATAATGCTGAATCTTTAAAGGTTGAAGATATTTTTACCAGTTTTGACAATACGGGAAATGTCTGTAAGTTACCAATCCTACCCAGGGCAGGTTACAAACCAACATTCAACAATAAATACACCCACAAAACAAAGCAAAAATACAAACAATAAAATACATAGGCGACCAGCACCTTATTGTCATCTCTTCCTCATTATCCTCATTCCTTATTTCATTAATATAATTTTGTGAAAGTCTAGCTGTGAGGATTCAGTTTTCTGAAGTCTGTGGTCTTGTTGACATACCCTGACCTTGAACTGAATTCTTCTTTTTGATTCAGATTTAGGAAACTTTATTGGCATGGTAATTTGCATGTGTTAGCAAAGTAATACATAATGTGATTAAATTAAAGGAAAAAATATTTTAGTGCAAAGAGTAAAGTATTCCGGATGATAGTTAGCTCCCTCTTCCCGTGTACTGCCTGCAGAAAGATGTCAATCACATCTTACAGCTCCGCCTCCTTCCCCAGTGAACTGTACTGCCACTTTCAGATTTTCCTTCTGCAAGCAAACTGAGAAGGTGTGTTTCTGATATGCACTGACAACTTTTATTATTTTTGGGCGGGGCGGGGAGTTTCTTCGAATTTTAAGGCTTTGGTACCAAGAGGACCCCAGTTATTCGGTACACCATCAAATGCGCGCAAGATAAACATGTGCAGACAAATACGTGTGGCGTTTGCATATGACCACAGGGCATGCGCATGCACATTTACCTTGTGCTCATGTGCATACACATTTACCTTGCGCGCAATTGTCCTGCGTGTGATTGCCCTGTGTGTGATTGTCCTATGTGTGATTGCCCTGCGTGCGATTCTCCTGCGTGTGATTACCCTGTGTGAAATTATCCTGCACGCAATTGTCCTGCCTGTGATTGTCTTGCGCGTAATTATCTGGAAGCGTTTGTCTGTGTGCATTTGTCTTGTGCGTATTTGACCAGCCACCGGGATGAAGGGGAAGGGGAGACTGAGGGAGGAGATGGTGCATCAATGGGTGCGGCAAGGAAGAGATAAGAAGAAATGTTTCTTATGATAGATGGGAATAGGGGAGAAGAAAGAGGGAGGAGATGGTACACATGGATAGATGGGAAGGGAAGATATGGGAAAGTAGATAGATTTTGAGAAGAAAGCAGAAAAATGGCTAGCCTGGACTTTCAGTCCGACATCAGAATTGATGTCAGGGTAAGACTTCTGGGCCGGCGGCGTGCAATCGCTGCACCCGCCTGGTCTTTCCCAGCAATTCGTTCTGTGCCAGCTCCCTCGACCTGTTGCTGAGCCAGGAGTCCAAACCCCTCGCCGCTGCTGCTTCGTTGATGTAGCCTGACAGCGGCAGCAGTGGGAGGTAATTGAATTCAGCGGGCAGGCGGGCTTGGGGGGAGGAAGAGAACAAAGGCTGGAAGACAATGAGGGGAACATAGGAGGAAGGAAGGAAGGGACAATTGTTGGGCCTGAGTTGGGGGGAAGAAGACAAAGGCTGAAAGACAGTGAAGGGAACATAGGAGGAAGGAAGGAAGGGACAATTGTTGGGCTAGAGGAAGGAAAGAAAGAAAGAAGTCACCAGACAACGGGGGGAGGAAGAGGACAAAGGCTGGAAGGGAATGAGGGGAACATAGGAGGAAGGAAGGTAGGGACAATTGTTGGGCCTGAGGAAGGAAAGAAAGAAATCACCAACCAAAGGTAGGAGAAATTATTTTATTTTCAATTTAGTGATCAAAATATGTCAGTTTTGAAAATTTATATCTGCTGTCTATATTTTGCATTATATTTGTCTATTTTTCTATAGTTGTTACTGAGGTGACATTGCATATTTTAAAACGTCTTCTGCCTTGACATCTGTGCCCTGTCCCTGCCTACCACTAGACCACCAGAAGGAGGACAGGGTACAAAGCCTTGCAGGGAGGGGGAACAGGGTGCAGAGTGGGGCCCGAGGTCAGAGGGATGGAGGTGGGCAGTTGGTCCAATTTTGGGCCGAGCCAGAGAAGTTTTGTTTTGGATTTGTTCAGTTTCATCTGCACAGTGTGGGCCCAGGATTGAAGGTTCGATATACATGAGGATATGTTCGCAGAGAGGTTGGTGAGGTTCCGATCGGTCTCAAGGAGGACAAAGATGTCATCTGCGTAAGTGTAAAGTGTTTCAAGGGGGGAGAGATGGAGGAGTTTAAGGGAGGACATATAAATGTTGAAAAGGATAGGGGAGAGAGATGAGCCTTGTGGGACTCCACAGATCGGGTTCCAGGGGAAGGAAGAAGTGTCCTTCATGTTGACTGTGTAGGAGCGGGAGCGTAAGAACTTTGAGAACCAGTCAAGGACTGTAGAGTTAATGCCTATCTCGGTGAGTTGGTAAAGTAGGATATCATGATGGATGACATCAAAAGCTGCAGAGAGGTCGAATTGAAGTAGGATGGCGAACTTGTTGCGAGAATGGAGATGTTGAACTTTTGAGATTAAGGAGGTCAGAAGTGATTCGGTGCTGAAGTTGGGACAGAAGCCGTATTGGTAAGGTAGCAGAATGGTGAATTTTTCAAGGTAGGAAGATAGTTGAGTGGATATGATGGATTCTAACATCTTGGTAAGGAGAGGAATGTTTGCTATTGGACAGTAGCTGGAAGGTGTAGAGGGGTCTAGATCAGGTTTTTTCAGTAGTGGGGTTAAGGAGATATGGCCCATTTCTGGGGAGAATAGACCCGAATGGAGGGCGGAGTTTATGAGAATGGTAAGAGATGAGATGGCCTGAGGGGGAGTATTCTCGTAAAGGTAGGCGGGGAAAGGATCCAAGGTACAATTGCAGGATTTCAATTTGAGGCAGAGGTTATGGACCAGGGATTCAGAAGCAAGTTCGAAGGAAGACCAGGATCTGTCAGCTAGGATAGGGTAGGAGTCTGCAAGGATAGGGTTAGGGTCAATTGGAATCAGAGATTTGTAGGAGATTGCAGGAGTTAAGGAGCGCCTCAAGGTGGAGACCTTGTCGCTGAAGAACTTTGCCAGAGAATCGGCTGAGGGGGAGGAGGGGAGGATGGAGGCATTTTTGGAGGTTAAGGAACGCCAGATGTTAAATAATGTGCTAGTCTGGTTATTGGATTTGGAGATTTTGTCACCGTAGAAGTTTTTCCTTGCTTTTTTTAGAACAGTATTGTAGAATTTAATATTGACCCTCCAGGAGTGTCTGTCTGTAGGGGATTTAGATTTTTTCCATTTTCGTTCCAGAGTTCGGCATTTCTGTTTCAGTTCTCTGTGGTATGGGAGGTACCAAGGGGCCTTGTGGGAATAGGAGATGATTTTAGTGGAGAGAGGGGCGAGGGAAAGGAAGGTGGACTCAGAGAGGGTGACCCAGTTTTGCCAGTTTGTTTCTGGTTCTGCAGGTTTAGGGATGGGGAGAATTTGTCAAGAAAATTGGTCCAGAACAGATTGCTCAAGATTTTTTTGTGGAAGGTAATAGAATTTGAGGTGCGGGATGGGGCTCCCAAAATGTGACATGAAGATTGGGAGATAGAAAGTCCCTAAGAAGTGATCGGACCAGGGAACGATTTCCCAGCGAATGTCAGTGGTTGAGGTTTTGTGAGTAGTGAGATCCAGAAAACTGATGAGGTCTAGTGTGTGGCCTTTTTCGTGGGTAGGAGAGAGAATGGGAGGGGGAAAGCCTAAAGAGGAGAGGAAGCTTTTAAATTCGGATGCATCCTTGCTGGGACATCGTCAAGGTGGAGATTGATGTCTCCAATGATCAGTAATCTTTGAAATTTGAGGAAGGCATTTGTTATGATTTCAAAGACGAGTTCTGAAGAATTGTTCCAAGGGGTAGGTGGGCGGTATAGGAGCAGGATACCCAGTGGATGAGGGTGGTATTCATCGTTAACTGAGGCTAGCATGTATTCTAATGATTTGAATCTTATTACAAGCGGATCTGGCATTGCAATAAAGTGTCAAGACTGGGGTGAGAGAATCAGAGGCAGGGTTGGAGAGAGTGGAAGCGGGGACAAGTTTTAGGGAGACGTGGTTGACTTTATGAGGGTTTTTATAGGATGGGTGGTGTTTGGGGCGTATCAGCATGGGGATTCTGAGGCCAGGGCAGGTACTGCGGGCATTTGCAGGGTCAAGGAGGTTGGGGGAAGGGGGTGTCAGGCAGGGGGAGAGTTTGAGAGAAGAGCAGAGTAGGAGAAGAAGGAGCCAAGAAGGTGGCTTCATGATGAGAGTTGGGAGACCTGTGGGCTAGACGGGCCTGTTTGGGGCGTGTGAAAGGTTAAGGATAGAGGAGCGGCTAGATAATGACGTACTAGATATCAGCACAGACGATATTAGAAGAAAACTAGTAGAGCGTTTCTAAATTTGGAAAAATTCTGAAATTGATCTAGTGGAAGGGGAGAGAAGATAATCTGGCTATTGATTCAGTGCTCAAATTAGCATAGACTGTTAGATACAATAGGCATTTAACAGATTATTTAAGAATCGACAACAGTTATCAGTTGCGTCTTATGGAGCGAAAAAACAGTAGTACTATTATGGGAATGGGGTCTGGGGTGGAGTTTTTGGGCCTTCCCCCCAAATAAAAAAGCATTCTGCTGCCTATGCCTAGAATGACCATTTGAATAAAGTTGGGATTAAATATGGTAACATCTATGAGGTGACAATAACCAGGTGGATTGCTAGAATGGTATCGCAGGGTGAGGAAGAATCTATACTTCTACTAAGACTAAGGGCCTGTTATACAAAGCCGTGCTAGGGGCTGCTGTGCGGTAACGGCCCCGAAGCCCATAGAGATTTAAAAGGCTTCAGGGCTGTTGCCGCGCGGCTTTATAAAACAGACTCTAAGTATCTTAATAAAATATTCGGCCCGCGACTTAGCCTGTGTTTTAGATTTCAGCCCCTTATGTGATTGAGTTTGACACCCCTGTTCTAAAGCATCCTTATCTAGATGGGTTTGAATGACATTGGTTGTGGTAAACAGGCTCCTCTCTTTCTCAAAGTGCTTTCCACTAGAAGTGGGTCTTCCTCATAGGCGGAGGCCAGGATGTTCTTGTCTGAGGAGATTTGCATAGCAGCTACATGGTCTACTCTTCATACCTTTACAATGTTTTATAGAGTGGATGTAACGGCACAAGTGAACACCACTTTTGGGTCCTCAGTTTTAAGAGCAGGCTCATCCGTCCCACCCTAGACATAAGAGATTGCTTTGGTAAGTCACCTGTTGTCTAGAATCCTTTGTACTACAAGGGGAAATTATGTTCTTACCTCAATAATTTTCTTTGTAGTAGAAGGGCAAAGGATTCTGGATGCCCCGCTTTGTTAGTTACTTCGCCTACTTTTGGACTCAGGGAGCTGGGCAATTTTCTCTGCCAGACGGAAAAGAAAAGAACATAACGGTGAATAAAAAAAAGGAAAGGTCTCGGACAAATTAGAATGGGATGAGACTTTCAGTCTTCCATTTGTGTTAATACTGGTTGCATGCAGACAGGGGGGTTGTTCGTTCCATCTAAGTTTTTGATGTTGAGTATTAATTTTATTATATTTGTTACAAAGCAGAATAGAAATGATTTGTCAGGGAGGTTCCCTGTGCCCCTTCTTCCTATTTTCTTAGTTATAATGGTGATCGACTGTTTTGGTACAAACTGAAGGTAGTAGTACAGTCCATTGGGGAAGGAGGCGGAGCTGAAAGATGTGATTGACATCTTTCTGCAGGCGGTTCAGGAAAAGGAGGAGATAACCTATCGTCCAGAATCCTTTGCCTTTCTACTACAAAGAAAATTATCGAGGTAAGAACCTAATATTCCCATAGCAGTGATAACAGCAAAATAGAGTGTACAGAAAACATAATAACAAGATCAATCGAAAAGGTGAGTTCCAAAACCTAAATACAAAATGCTGATTTCTGGATAAATACAAATTTTTATTTTCAAAAAATCTATCCAATATAAGTCTTTTTTTTACTATCATGTGCCTATGGCTATCTGTAAAGGCAAAGTGTTTCCAGTATGAACTCAAGTTTGAAAAGAAATGTACTTAAGAGGTTTTGGAACTCACCTCTTCAATTTCTCTAGTCTGATGCTGGTCGATATTGTCCCTGATCAGATTGTTTCCGACCTGATGACCAGATGCAACACATGTTTTTTTGCTACTATTGATTTTCTGTTTCCTGCAAGACTTTAGAAAATGTTTTCCTGCTCATTCTTTTTGTGGAAATTCTATGAGCTTTGGGAAATATACAACCTGGAAGTCTCTGCATATTATACAGTAAAGGAGAAAATACATTTATATATTTCTTTGGTGTTGCACTACATGCAAAGTCAGGTTTCTTGTGAATACAACTACTGTTTTTGTCTGCATATTTCAATTTTAATTTGTATTCACTTATTTTGTATTTGATGAGTAGGCAAAGTAGAACTATTGTGAATAAATCCTGTTTCAATGTCATTTTATCAACACGGCTCCCAATGACATAGGAAGAGATTGTTTTTCTTCATTATGGTTGACTTTAGGTCCATGGGCATGTTTGCTGTTCCTTTATCTGCTGCAGTATGTCTTTTGTGAAAACTGAAACATATAAGTAGAAGAATATTTGTCCAGTGAACTTTGTTCTGTTATCTGCTTTTTTTTTTTTTCTTTAAAAAGCACAACAAAGAAAAATGTACATACTAATAGTGGGGGCCCAATTTCTGCAAATAATAATAAACTTCTATTGATATTGACAGGGGTTGCCATTCAGCAGATTACAAGAAATTGGAAAGATTACACTAAACTAAATTATACTTTTTGGTGGAATTCAGTATGCCATATTTATAAAATGGAAAGGGTGCTTGCTATGTAACAAGGAAATTATCATAAGTTTAAAAAGATTTGGGGGCCATTGATTATTTATTCTAATGATCAGACATCTTAAACACCTTAGTATTAGATAAGATATAGGGGGAATTATGAATGATAATAATTGTTAATTATTAATATATGGGTGGGTGGGGTGGGATTCTTTTATATTTATATATTTGGAGGAATATAAATAAGATTGTCAAGTGATTAGTTAAAAATCTTTCTGATTGATTATTATACACTTGTTGTAATATTTGAAAATGAATAAAGATTTACAAAAAAAAAATAAAAAAATAGTGGGTGTCTTGTACTAAGGCATGCTAGCCGATTTAGTGGGCGCTAAATGTTAACGTGCCCATTATATTCTATGGATGCATTAGCATTTAGCGCACTAAATCGGCTAGCGTGTCTTAGTAAAAGACCCCCCAGTAAGAACTATTTAGAATATTTATTTTAATACAGGTTTTGCTGTTCCATCTGCAGAGCTCAGCATAATTTGCAGTAATTAAAACATAAATTACGTTAAACCAAGCATCACAAAAAGCATGTTGTATTTGGTATTGAACACAGAGATTCTAATAATAATAATCATTTTAAGCATAAGGGATATATGTCTCTTATCATGTTCTTCTGGCTTTGCCTTACAGTTTTGAGGGGCCCAGTTAAGTATACTAGAGTGAGAAAATGCAAGGCTAACATTTATTTTTTACTGCTCTGCAATGTTATATACCAAAAGCAAAACAGGAAATCCTAGAAGTTTCTACAGAAGGACCTTGTCTTCCCAACTATATAGAGCCAAGCACTGAGAATATTAAACTGTAACAGATAGTCAAAATATATTGGGGAAAAATTCCAAAGTTACAGGCTGAGAAAACATTCTATAGGGAAGATTGTTGAAGTTGCCTGGGTCTCGCTGAAGTGAGACCTGGACAACTGTAACAATCAAGATGCTAGCCACGGAAGCCCGAGAACTTTAGGGAAGGTCAATGTCCAAATTTTTTTCTTGTGGGTATAGAGCTATTTATCTGCAAAAAAAAAAAAAGCCCCACTAAATATCACCCCTTTAACTCTGAATAAAAATAATTTTGCCTGTGTCCAAAGAGAAGTAGGGATAGGAAAGTATGTACGGAGTTTTCATGGGTGGTTGGATTCTGTTCTACATGGACTTTCCCTCTGAAAAAGTGCTTGCAGAGCAGCCAAAGGTAGAGGAAATCAAAGAAGGGAAGGAGAAAATTAAGACCAGAAGCATGTGCCTTAGGTATCTGTTAAATTCTAGAAGAACTAGTATCAGAAAATGCCTCGGTAAGCTGCTGGCACATCCTTACCGTTTATTCCAGGAAAGAAAATCTACTAGATCTGTTTTAGAAGTATATCTGAATTGAACCACCCTCTCGTTTATATGTACCCTTTAATCTATGTCCTGTTTGAACAGACCTATTACAGCAATGCTAGTTGTGACCATTGCCATAGGTCAACTAAGTGATTTCAATAACTATCATCATCTCCATATGCCCTATGTGGAGTGGGAGCAAGATGCTAGATCTCTTCCCTTGTAACAGATTTTTGAATAGTTTTCATATGGGACACTTCTCAGAGTCTTGAAATTGGCGCTGATAGGATTTACCTCTGTATTCATCCATCATGTAAGAGATACTATTGTAATGTATTATTTTATTATTTCTTATATACCACCTGAACATAAGAATAGCCATACTGGGTCAGACCAATCTAGGCCAGTATCCTGTTTTCCACAGTGGCCAATCTACTACTACTACTACTATTATTTCTATAGCGCTACCAGACGTACACAGTGCTGTACAGAGTCACAGAGAAGACAGTCCCTGCTCGAAAGAGCTTACAATCTAAACAGACAAGACAGACAAACAAACAAGATGTCATGGATATAGTTAAGGGGAACAGTTAATCTGCTGGCTGGGTTGGTGGGCAGTGGGTAGGGTTATGGATTAAAAACCATATCAAAAAGGTGGGCTTTCAGTCTGCTTTTAAACAAGGTAAGGGGATGGGCTTGGTGGACAAACTCAGGTAATTTATTCCAAGCATGGGGACAGCTAGATGAAAGGAACAAAGTCTAGAATTGGCAGTGGAGGAGAAGGCTACAGCTAATGTGGGAATTTACTGTCAGTAGCTGCAAATGTTATGCAGCATTCAGTGGAGGCAGAACCGGTATTAGAAAATACTGGTCCCACATTATGGTGGCAATAAATGTGTGATATGTGGTCTTAGTTAACAAGGGAGAACATACTACCTCCTCATTGTTCCTGTGTTAATTGTGCTTTAGCCAGTTAGTGCATGGTAAGTGTAATGTGCTAGCTGGCTATCCCTTCCATGCCCACTCTCCATGTATGCCATGACTCCTGACATAAAAATTCAGTAATGCAGGGAAACAGGCACCCTACTGCAAAACCCCTTAATACTGCAGCAGAGTAGCCTGTTCCCATGAATGAACTGTGTATTAAGCACTTAACACACTTTAGTAAAAGGGCCCCCATATTACGATATTAGTGTTTATTGGTTAAAAGTAAAACCTAAAAACAAAAGCCTTGATTATGTGTACCATTAAATTTTCTTTTGCAGGATTTATTTTTGCTAACTAGAGGTCAGGGCAGAGCCATGAATGGATCTGGGCATATCTACTTTTGCCCTAGGCCCAGTCCCCAAGCCTCACCAACTGTAGAAATTCAGATTCTGCTCAGATCTTCTAAATCATGGCTATGACTCAGAGTGCTACTGCTGACTCTGGCATCACAACCATTCTCAGTTTTTGTGCATGCACTATACATGCTGGTAGTGTTGATAGCAGCAGCACTTTGAGGTACTCACAGCTGCACCTGAGGTGATCTGGATGGGCTCTGTTTAGAGGATGACACGGGGAAAAAATCTGTCCCCGTCACTGCACCGTCCCCGTCCCACCGTCCCATCACCGCCATTCCCTTCACTGTCACCGCCATCCCCTTCACCGCCCCATCACTGTCACTGCCATCCCATTCACCGCCCCATCACCGTCCCCGCAGCATCCATATAAGCCTCAGTACTGCAATATTTAGCTTATGCCTTACTTATAAATCAAAGTTCTGGCTGCTGAACTAGAGAAAGAGATATTCAGCTGGCAGGGCTTTGTTTATAAATTTTTATCAACACAACTAATATACTACTTTATCCTAAAGCAAAAAAAAAAAAAAAAAAAAAGAAAAAGAAAATAAATAGAATTTTTTTTTCTACCTTTTGTTGTCTGGTTTCTGCTTTCCTCATCTCATTCAGTTCCTTCCATCCACTGTGTGTCTTCTTTCTGCGTCTTCCATTTGCTCGGTTACTTTGCCTCTCCCTTCACCCCCCCCCCCCAATTGGTCTGGCACCCATCTTCTTCCCTCTGCTCCCCCATAGTCTGGCATCTGTCTTCTTCCCTTCCAGCGTCTTCACCCCACTCTGTCTTCCACTGTTCCCTTCAGGGTCTGTTCCTCTCCACCCTCCTTCAATGTCTGTTCTATTCCTTTCTGCCACCATACTTCCCTCCCTTCTTCACCATCTGTTCCTTTCTACCACCCTTCAGCTCCTCTCGCGCGGCCTATCTATCTACCTCCCTCCCTCCCTCTTACTTTTGTGGCACTTTACAATGTAATTTGTGCAAGCTGCTGGAGCCTGCGAGCTCGGTCCCCAAATAATCTCGCTTCTGTGTTCCTATTTTCCCCATTTCTAATATCTCCCCTATGTATCTAGCATTGCCCCCCCCCTCCCCGTGTCCATATACCATCACCATGGCATATATGTCCCCTTTATGTCTCAGTCCCTATGCCCCCACGCACATAGTAACATAGTAGATGACAGCAGATAAAGACCTGAATGGTCCATCCAGTCTGCCCAACCTGATTCAATTTAAATTTTTAAATTTTTTCTTCTTAGCTATTTCTGGGCAAGAATCCAAAGCTCTACCCGGTACTGTGCTTGGGTTCCAACTGCCGAAATCTCTGTTAAAACCTACTCCAGCCCATCTACACCCTCCCAGCCACTGAAGCCCTCCCCAGCCCATCCCCCACCAAATGGCCATACACAGATACAGACCGTGCAAGTCTGCCCCGTACTGGCCTTAGTTCAATATTTAATATTATTTTCTGATTCTAAATCCTCTGTGTTCATCCCACGCTTCTTTGAACTCAGTCACAGTTTTACTCTCCACTACCTCTCTCGGGAGCGCATTCCAGGCATCCACCACCCTCTCCGTAAAGTAGAATTTCGTAACATTGCCTTTGAATCTACCATCCCTCAACCTCAAATTATGTCTTCTGGTTTTACCATTTCCCCTGTTTCTGTTACCTTCCTGTGTCCAGATTTCCCCTCTCTTCCACACCAATGTGTCTCTTCTCTTCAACCCCATCTAGCATTTTTCCCTCTTTCTTCCCCCCCCCCCCTGCTTCCAGCATCTGGCTCACCTGCCTGTCCTCCTCTTTCTTTCCTGCTGTGGGTTTCTTTCTCTCCCTCTTCATCCCCTTGGCCCAGAATCTCTTTCTCTTTCACTCCCTCCTTCCTAATGTGAGCCAGGAACACGCGCAATCACGTGGTCCAGCAGCCCCCTCCCGCCCAAAGGCAGCGTTCCGTCATCCCCCTCCACCTCACCTTAGATGCCGAGTTTGCCGGCTTTCTTTTTCACCCAGCCGCACGCTTTCAAAGAGCCGCGCACGCACGGCTGCTCTGTTGTTCAATCTTCTCCTCTGACGCAACTGGAAACAGGAAGTTGCAGGAGAGGAGAAGATTGATCAACTCCAGCAGCCACGCGTGCGCGGCTTTTTGAAAGCGTGCGGCTGGGTGAAAAAGAAAGCCGGCAAACTCTGCATATAAGGTGAGGTGGAGGGAGGGAAATGGCAGAATGCTGCGATCGGGCGGGTGGGGCTGATGGACCGCGCGATCCGTGATTGCCTCACTGCGGAGACAAGACCATTCACCGCTCCACGGGTAACAACTACCGTGTCATTCTCTACTCTGGATTCCTATAGATCAGTGGTTCCCAAACCCTTTCCTGGGGGACCCCCAGCTAGTCGGGTTTTCAAGATATCCCTAATGAATATGCATGAGAGAGATTTGCATACCTGTCACTTCCATTATATGCAAATCTCTCTCATGCATGTTCATTAGGGATATCTTGAAAACCCGACTGGCTGGGGGTCCCCCAGGACAGGGTTTGGGAACCACTGCTATAGATGGTGGGAGCTGGGGATCCTCACCTTCCAAGATAATTTTAATTGGGGAGGTGTAGGGGCTGAAGGGAAAGGGCAGCAGAGGGAGGGATGTCTACTGCGCATTTATGGTCATTGTAGGCCCCCTGGAAAATGTTATAGGACCTACAGGCAGTGTCCAGGTTAAGAATGAGTTACGTTTTTAAAGCTGTTCTTAAGTCAGATTTGCATATAACTCAGAACTTGTAGATTTTAAGATTCTTGCTGCTTACCTCTGATCCCAACTGTCCCTACCAGTGATCCCAAGCACACACTGTTCTTATTGTGGCCATGCATTATTCCTGAACTTGCTACAGAAGTGTAGGAGTCTATGCCACTGGAAATACTGCTCAGTGAAATCAAATGAAGCCCCAACTGCGTTCTTAAGTACGGGTTGTACTTAAGTCAGGCATCTGTAACTCGGGGACTGCCTGTATTTATTAAGCAGCACTAAACACCTGTGTTAGTGCAGAATGCTCATTAAATGTGGCACCAATGCAAGTTAATGCATTTGCATTAGCAGTATCGTAGCTTTTACCATCTCAGTGTAAATGAGTTGATTAGTGTTCATAGTTATGCTAACCAACTCATTTATATGTAGACACAATTGTGTTAATGTGTTTCTTGTACTTCTAATATGTGTGTTGCAAAGGTGTGCTAACTGCATTTGTTGATTGGTAGGCAAAATCTCAGTCCTGATATCATTAGCTGTTGAGATGAATGAAATATTTGGTGCTTTTGAGCTGGAGCACCAGCAGAGGGAGCTGCTGCTACAGAACTGCTACTTATAGTATCTCCCAGGATTACTAGGCACACCGCAGCTCTAACAACTATTAGAGTTGTAAATGTATTTGTGGGTTTTAAAATTATTAAATTAAATGGGCTCAAAAAACAGGAAATTTATTAGAAAATCTGGTTGCATTAACTTATGATAATATTTAAACAATTGCATGGTATTTTGAAACTATGTAAGGGGTCCTGCTTAGTTTTTTCTATTGTTAATGTATCTTTAAAAGATATACACAATTGTAAGCTGAGGCGTGCTTGTTAAATACTGTGGCATTCCATGTTTTCCACCTCCATACCATACAGTTTCTTATATACCGCAAATTTCGACAAGGATTTTATACAGTTTACAATAAGATTTCTAAAAAGTGGTTATAGGTTGAAGAGAATAAATATGTCTTTAGCCTTTTCTAATTACAGGTTTGAAGAGAAAAGAAAGGTCTTTAGCAATTTTCAAAAGTTATTACATTACATTACATTACATTACGGATTTCTATTCCGCCTATACCTTGCAGTTCAAGGCGGATTACAAAAGATTTGACTGGACATTTTCCAGTGAAGATACAATTTTTTTTTTTTTTTTTTTGACAGAGGAGAGATAGCTGGATAGATTCCTAAGGGGATTTAGGGGTTGGATAGTAAGATGACAGTGCTGAACTGTGTGATATGGACAAAGAGAATATTGTTAGAGTAGGTAAGATTACCATCTAATTTTTGGGTCTGTTTGCTTGGAAGGTGTTTAGGTGGGTTATTTGGGGACGTAATATCTTGAGGTAGGTGAAGAATGGTTAAGATATTTGGATGAATTTTTTGAAAAGCAGGGTTTTGATTTCTTTTCGGAATGTTTTGAAGTCGTCCGATGTTGTCAGCAGATTGGAGATGGTATGGTTGAGTTTTGCTGCTTGTGTTGCCAGAAGGTTGTCAAACAATTTCTTGCGTAGTGTGCCTTTGAGTGGGGGAAAGGTAAAAGGGTTTGGGGTTCTTCTGTGTCTTGAGGTGGAGATCTGGTATAAGCGGTTGTTTAGGTAGGAAGGGGAAGAGCCATGTAACGCTTTGAATAATAGGCAGTAGAATTTGAATTGAATTCGTGCTTGTATGGGTAACCAGTGGGAGTCTAAGAAGGCAGTAGTTATGTGATCATATTTTCTGAGTGAGTAGATCAGTCTGAGGGCGGTGTTTTGTGTGGTCTGGAGTCTTTTTATCATAGTGGCTGGACAAGGAAGATAGAGGGAGTTACAGTAGTCCAGCAGACCTAAGACTAGGGATTGGACAATTAGTCTGAATTGTGCTGGGTTGAAGAATTTTCTGATTTTATAATGAGTCTGGTTGGCGTAGGTGCTGTGGTAGACTGTTCCATACTTTTAGGCCTTGGAATTTGAAAGAGGATTCATATAGTTGTTTCCGGTATAAACACCAAGGTGAAAGGAAGGCCAACTTAAAGCGCTATGTCGATCTTGAGTTTAGGTAAGAGTTTGTAACTTTGATGTCAGAAACTAATCCAGTGGAATTTTCCCCATAGATGGCTTTGTGGACCATACATGCAATTTTGTATTGAATTCTCATTTTTATAGGAAGGCAGTACAGCTCCTGCAAGAGTGGGCTGACTTTCTCAAATTGGCTTCATCGAAAAACTAGCTTGGCTATTGCATTTTGGGGTATCTGTAGTCATTTACATTTTTTTTCAGTTAAGCCTTAGTACAAGGAAATACAGTAATCTAAGTAAGGAAGCAGAACCACTTGCACCATTGTTCTGAAGGCAGGTTGACTCAGAACAAATCTGATCGCTCTCAATTGTCTTAGCCTGAAGAAAAATTTCCTGACTAAGGAGTTGATCTGATCAGCAAAGGTTAGTTCCAAATCTATTATTACACCTAATACTTTTGAGGTCTTCTCAATTTTGAGTTTTTCTCTTGTTACCAACTCCAGTTCTATATGTGACAAGGAACCATAATCACCAAACCAGAGCACCTTGGTCTTCTGTTGTTGAGTTTGAGAAAATGTTTTCTGTGTCCATACACTCAGATCTTCAACAATCTTCCTTATATATTTAGTGGTGAACTCAAAGGAGTTTTTGGTAGGACAAAGTAAGAAAATGTCATTGGCATAGGAGAATATATGAAACTGTAAGGGAGAGAATGTCTTTCCTAAGGTTCTTAAATATACGTTAAACAAGGATAGAGATAGTGGTGAGTCTTGTGGCACGCCACAGAATGCATCCCAGGCTCGAGACTTGTTATTGCCTTTTCTTACTTCGTATGTTCTATTGGTCAAGAACTCTGCGAACCACTTCAATATCATACCTTGTAACCCAATACAGTGGTGCCTCGCATAACGGACGCCTCGCACAGCGAACGCTGCGCACAACGAACTTTATGTCTTGATCCGTACAACGAACTTCGTTTCACACAACGAAGTCGCCCGAGCTGCATCCTTCCGCGCAGGCACTGCGCTTAACTGCCCTCTCTCCGCCTGGTTCCCTCTTGCCCCCCCGACTCCCCGACACGATCGGGGCAAGAGGGAGCTCAAGCCCTCTTGCCCCCCCCGACTCCCCGACACGATCGGGGCAAGAGGGAGCTCAAGCCCTCTTGCCCCCCCCGACTCCCCGACACGATCGGGGCAAGAGGGAGCTCAAGCCCTCTTGCCCCCCCGACTCCCCGACACGATCGGGGCAAAAGGGAGCTCAAGCCCTCTTGCCCCCCCGACTCCCCGACACGATCGGGGCAAAAGGGAGCCCAAGCCCTCTTGCCCCGCCGATTCCCCCACTCCCCGACAATATCGGGCCAGGAGGGAGCCCAAGTCCTCCTGGCCACGGCGACCCCCTAACCCCACCCTGCACTACATTACGGGCAGGAGGGATCCCAGGCCCTCCTGCCCTCGACGCAAACCCCCCCTCCCCCCAACGACCGCCCCCCCCAAGAACCTTCGACCGCCCCCCCAGCCGACCCGCGACCCCCCCTGGCCGACCCCCACGACACCCCCAACCCCCTTCCCCGTACCTTTCTGTAGTTGGCCGGACAGACGGGAGCCAAACCCGCCTGTCCGGCAGGCAGCCATCGACGGAATGAGGCCGGATTGGCCCATCCGTCCCAAAGCTCCGCCTACTGGTGGGGCCTAAGGCGCCTGGGCCAATCAGAATAGGCCCGGGAGCCTTAGGTCCCTCCTGGGGGCGGGGCCTGAGGCACATGGGCCCAACCCGACCATGTGCCTCAGGCCCTGCCCCCAGGAGGGACCTAAGGCTCCCGGGCCTATTCTGATTGGCCCAGGCGCCTTAGGCCCCACCAGTAGGCGGAGCTTTGGGACGGATGGGCCAATCCGGCCTCATTCCGTCGATGGCTGCCTGCCGGACAGGCGGGTTTGGCTCCCGTCTGTCCGGCCAACTACAGAAAGGTACGGGGAAGGGGGTTGGGGGTGTCGTGGGGGTCGGCCAGGGGGGTCGCGGGTCGGCTGGGGGGGCGGTCGGAGGTTCTTGGGGGGGGGCGGTCGTTGGGGGGAGGGGTGGTTTGCGTCAAGGGCAGGAGGGCCTGGGATCCCTCCTGCCCGTAATGTAGTGCAGGGTGGGGTTAGGGGGTCGCCGTGGCCAGGAGGACTTGGGCTCCCTCCTGGCCCGATATTGTCGGGGAGTTGGGGAATCGGCGGGGCAAGAGGGCTTGGGCTCCCTTTTGCCCCGATCGTGTCGGGGGGTCGGGGGGGCAAGAGGGCTTGAGCTCCCTTTTGCCCCGATCGTGTCGGGGAGTCGGGGGGGCAAGAGGGCTTGAGCTCCCTCTTGCCCCGATCGTGTCGGGGAGTCGGGGGGGGGGCAAGAGGGCTTGAGCTCCCTCTTGCCCCGATCGTGTCGGGGAGTCGGGGGGGCAAGAGGGCTTGAGCTCCCTCTTGCCCCGATCGTGTCGGGGGTGCCAGGGACCACACGGAGTCACCCACCGTACCACCCGATTCGGGTAAGCGCAGGTATCGGTGGGTGGCTTATTTGCGGGGGGGTGCCTTATTTTACATTTTTTTCTAAAAAGGGGGGGCTGTCTTATTTGATGGCCCTGCCTTATCATCGGGGAAACACGGTAGAAAAAAAAAAAAAATGAACAGTTAAGTCCCAGTTTTTGCCGCTGAGACTCTGCCCTCTCACTGTAAAATTAGACTCTACTTAGTCTGTCTTTAAATTTAAAAAATGTGTGTTGTTTTAAAAAACAATTATGTTTTTAGATGTATCTAAATAAAAATAATAACCAAAAATTTTTTTTTTTTTATGTCATCTTAGCATATTTTATGCTACAGAACGAATTATTTTTTTTAACATGTATTGTTATGGGAAAACGCGTTTCACACAACGAACGTTTCACATAACAAACTTGCTCCTGGAACGGATTAAGTTCGTTGTGTGAGGCACCACTGTATTGCTTGTTTAAGGAGTAAAAGTGTGTGGTCCACTGCATAGAACTGTAGGAGTACAGATTGCTTTGCCTCTACATAGGTAAGATTTGGCCTTCGATGTCAGCTCTAGCAATAAGAATTCTGTACTATGCTTGGATCTGAAACCATGTTGAGATCTGTGAAATCCATCTACCTCGTTTAAGAAGTCCAACAGCTGCAAGTTGACTCAAAATTCTAGCAGTTTTGCTGGCCATGGTATGCTAGCCACTGGTCTAAAGTTTTCTGCTTTGGTTAGATCCGTTCCCGTAGTCTTAGGTATTGGGGTCAGTGCAATAGCAGACAGGGATTTGGGATAAAGACCTTGTTTCAGGCTTGTCTTAACCAGGTCTATTAGTCACTCCAGAAATTCAGAGGGGATGTGATCTAGCATGTGAGATGGACAGATATCCAGACAGCAGTGTTTCTTTGAGAGCCGCTTTAGTAGACCTAAGACTACATCTGGGGTGAATGTAGTGAAGTTCCTTGTATTTAGAATCTAACTGTGTTCAATCTCAAAGGGTCACTAAATATGTCCAGAAATAAATTGACTCTAGTTATTTCTGGCAGGTTGCCCTTTCATTTAAGGCCTGGTACTGACAATCCTTTAGAGTCCTACAATATTTGGAACAATGTACTTTTAATTGTTACTAATAATCTCGTTCCTCTGAAGCACAAAACTACTCCATCATCATATAATGTTAAATGGTATTCACAGGAGTTAGCATGTGCTGTCGCCTGGAACATCAGTGGCATCATTCTCACTGTTTAGATTTAAAACTTAAATGGAAGACAGCAAATCTTATAAGGTAGTAGTGTGAAAAGCCAAGAGAACATATTTTTCTGCTCAAATAGATACTGCCTCTTCTTCTAGGCAATTGTTTCATTTTTTTAGAGAATGTATCACCCTTCAGCTACTACTTTGGCAAACTATTTTTCAGAGAAGATCAATAAAATCAGAGCATACGTAGCCTCAGACCTTTCACAGGTTATTGATTTTTCTAATTTAGTAAAGAGGACTCATGTAGCTATTCCTACTGACAGGTTTTGGTCTTGCTTTTCTGTTGTCAGCTCCAATGTTGTTAATTCTTTACTGTTAAAAATGTGTAGGTCAGCCTGTTTTTAATGACAATTGTCCTTCATATCTTATGAAAGATCCACTGTATCAAGTTATAGATTGGCATACTCATTTTATGAATGACGTATTGCATCTTGGTCAATATCCCACTCAATTAGGTGAGATTATTTTGACTCAGATTCTTAAGAAAACAATTTTAGATCCTAGTTTGCTTAGCATCTACAGATCGGATGCCAGTATTCCTTTGCTTTCAAAGATGATGGAAGCCATTGTAGCAAGTCAGCCAACAGAATACTTGGCTCATCTCAATTGTCATAGTTCTCTTCAATTTAGCTTTAGATCATGTCATAGTACAGAGTCTGCGATATTGGCATTGGTCTCTGATGCTAGAACTCTAATGTCAAAAGGAATTATTTCAGGTTTGCTGCAATTTGATCTTACCACAGCTTTCAATATAGTAGATCATTATTTTCTTTTATCATTAAGTTTGCTTGGTATCTCTGATAAAGTTTTCATATTTAATGAATTCTTGACAATTAGATTTTAAGTAGTCAAGATGGATTTTGTTCCTTCAGAGACTCGATTCCCTCTTATGGAGTCGCACAAGGATCTCCATTATCCCCCATTTTCTTTACTATTTATTTGACTTTTTTTTATTTAGGGTTTTGAAACCTTAGATGTGAAATTTTATTTTTATGCAGATGACATGTTGTTATTGGTCCCTATTAGTGCCAACCAGTCTAGTACTTTGTCAGAGATTGCCACATGTTTCTCCAAAATCGAATAGTGTAGTACCATACGTGGATTTAATCTAAATAAATAAGGGGAAAAAAGCAACTATTATGGCGAGATCTTACCACTTATTCAATACCAGCTGATCTCATTATATCCAAAGATCTCTCTTTAAAATTTGAACGCACTTCAAGGGTATTGGGTATTATTCTTAATACAACTAGTTAGAACAGTGTATCGCAAACTGTGTGCCACAGCACACTAGTATGCCCCATGAGATTTTAGGTGTGCCGCGAGATTCGGGGGAGGAGGAGAGGTGCCAGCTCTGGCTGACTGTCTACAGAATATGCGTCTCGCAGCGAGAGGCACATCCTGTAGGCAGTCAGCCGCCACCGGCACCTCTCCTCCTCTCCACTCCTCTTCTTTTTCAGGGCCCCCGTGCATGCACAGACATTGATGAGGGATGAGGGAAGATGGCAGTGCATGGAGGACACAGATCTACGGCTGGAGAGATGGCCACACACCAGGGACACAGACCTGCACCTAGAGAGGCAAGAAAAGATAGAGAGGACAGCAGCTGTCATGGAGGACTCCATCATCAGACAAGTCGACAGCCACATAGCAGGAGGAAGACAGGATCAGCTGGTGACCTACAAGGTAGAAGACATAGTGAGCCGCATCGATAGGATCATCAACAGAGTGGGAGAGGAAGATGATACGAAGTTATTCAGAGTAGTAAAGATGCAGGAGGACTGCGAAGACCTGCAACAGGACATAAACATGCTCGAGAAATGGGCTGAGACATGGCAAATGAAGTTTAACTTGGACAAGTGTAAGGTAATGCCTGTTGGTAACAAAAATCTTGTACACGAATACAGGATGTCTGGTGTAGTATTCGGAGGGACGACTCAGGAAAGAGACATGGGAGTACTGGTCGACAAGTTGATGAAGCCATCCGCGCAATGTGCGGCAGTGGTGAAAAGGGCAAACAGAATACTTGGAATGATTAAGAAGGGGATCACGAACAGATCGGAGAAGGTTATCATGCTGCTGTATCGGGCCATGGTATGCCCCACCTGGAATACTGCGTCCAGCACTGGTCGCCGTACTTGAAGACGGACACAGTACTCGAAAGGGTCCAGAGAAGAGTGACTAAAATGGTTAAGGGGCTGGAGGAGTTTTTGTACAGTGAGAGATTAGATAAACTGAGCCTCTTCTCCCTTGAAAAGAGAAGACTGAGAGGGGACATGATCGAAACCTTCAAGATAATGAAGGGAATAGACTTAGTAGATAAAGGCAGGTTGTTCACCCTCTCCAAGGTAGGGAGAACGAGAGGGCACTCTCTAAAGTTAAAAGGGGTTAGATTCCGTACAAACGTAAGGAAGTTCTTTTTCACCCAGAGAGTGGTGGAAAACTGGAACGCTCTTCTGGAGGCTGTCGTAGGGGAAAACACCATCCAGGGATTCAAGACAAAGTTAGACAAGTTCCTGTGGAACTAGAACGTACGCAGGTAGGGCTGATCTCGGTTAGGGCGCTGGTCTTTGACCTGGGGGCCACCGTGGGAGCGGGGTGCTGGGCACGATGGACCACTGGTCTGACCCAGCAGCGGCAGTTCTTATGTTCATCATGATGACGTCCACACACTTCTGGGTGCCCTCAAGCTGCGGACGCCAGTTTAGTGTGTCGCGGCTCATAAAGTTTGCCAGACACTGCTTTAGAATCTCAGGTTGGCCATATAGCACAGATGCTGTTTTTTTAAGATATGTTAAAAGTCAAAATGATCTACCAACAATGCAATTTAAAAAAATACAATGCACACTATATGCAGAGAACATGTTAATTATCATTTATATTCGGGGTTTTTTCAAAGAGGTCAGATGATTTTAAAATATGCAATGTCACCTCAGTAACAACTATACAAAAATAGACAAATATGCCCCCTCCCCTTTTACTAAACCACTATAGCGTTTTTTAGCACAGGGAGCTGTGTTGAATGCCCCGTGCTGCTCCCAATGCTCATAGGCTCCCTGTGCTAAAATCTGCTATTGAAGTTTAGTAAAAGGGGGCCATAGTGCAAAATATAGACAGCAGATATATAATTTGGACACATTTTAATCACTAAATTTAAAATAAAATCATTTTCCTACCTTTGCTGCCTGGCGATTTCATGAGTCTCTGGTTGCACTTCCTTCTTCTGACTGTAAATCCAATATTTCTTTCTTTCTGCCTCTTGCATGCTTCTTCTCCTCCAGATCTCATTCCATTCCCGAACCAACATCTCTCTCTGTCCCTCCATGAATCCAACTTTTTCTTCCTCTCTCCCTGCCCTCTTTCTTTCTTTCTGTCTGTCTTTCTCTCTCTCTCCCCCCTTTCTTTCTCCTTTCTTTCTCTCTCCCTTCTCCCTCTTTCTTTCTTTCTTTCTTTCTCTCTCCTTCCCCCCAAGCCACCGCTGCTGATTTCTCCCTGCTTCCCCGACATACAAGCTCCGGGCCCACAAGCCTTCCCCCCGATGTCAATTCTGACATTGGAGAGGAAATTCTAGGCCAGTCAGGCAATGATTGGCTGGCCTGGAACTTCCTCTCCTATGTCAGAATTGGCATCGGGGGGGGGGGGGTAGGGAGGGGAGGCTGTGGGCCTAGCGCTTGTACGTGCCTGGCCTGGCGTCATGGAAGTAGGGAGAACAGAACGGAAAGGCAACGCGAGTCTATCATGGATCCCGGGATGGGCTCCATGATCGACTCGCATTGCCTTTGTGAACTACTGGTTGATCGTGATCGACCTTTTGGCCACCCCTGTTCTAGACAGTGGGGTTTTTCCCCTTTAGTCGCATCGTGCAGAAGGAATACACTCCGGATTTTTCACTCTGCCTCTATAGTACTTCACTGGGCTATCTAGCACTCTCTACAGTTAGTACCCAAGTACAGAGAGCCACCCAATACACATGAAATAGAGGCACCTGTAGCAACAGGCTCAAACCAACTGTTCTGTTCAAGAATTCAAGCTACATTAAAGGTAAATGACAATACAGGCTTCAAAGGAGCACAGAAACTACTCCCCAGTAAATGAAACCATATATACAAATTCTTTCAAGCCCTCAAGGGCTGACAGGCATCCAAGAAACAACTTGGAGAAGCATAAACAGACTGAAAACTGTAAGCAGGCACAGGAAGGAACAGGGCAAGAGTCTAGAATGTCTTACCTATCTACTGGAAAAGAGCTTGCCAGGGTAAGTACATAATCTCCTTTTCCAGTGCAATAGGTGAGACGTCTTTGTTTCTTTCTTTCTCCCTCCTCCTTTCTTTCTGTCTCCCTGACCCCTTTCTTTCTTTCTTTCTGTCTTTCTTTCTTTCTGTCTTTCTTTCTTTCTTTCTGTCTTTCTTTCTTTCTCTATCCCTCCCCCTTTTCTGTCTTTCTTTCTCTTTCTCTCCCCCTTTTACTTTCTTTCTTTCTGTCTTTCTTTCTTTCTCTCTCCCTCCCCCCTTTCTGTCTTTCTTTCTCTCTCCCTCCCCCAAGCCACCACCACTGATTTCTCCCTCTTTCTAGACAGGGACGTACAAAAGCAGTCCCCCCAAAAACTAGAGTGGGCTTGCTGCGCTGACCCATAAGTCCGAGGACCCAAAGATGGAGTCCTGTCTTGCTGCCAAGTCCACTCGGTAGAACTAGGTACATGTGTAAAGAGAAGACCACGTTGCCGCTCTGCACATCTCAAGAGAGATATATCTAGCTTCGGCCCACTAAGAGGCCACACTTCTTGTAGAATGCGCCTTGAGGGAAACAAGAGACTGTTTCCCTGCAAGAATGTAAGCTGACGAAATGGCTGAATGAGTGAGCACAAACAGATGGTCAGAAAGAAGAAACTTGTCGGTGACCTCCAAGTAATGCAAAAGAAGTCTGTGCACATCTATTTTCTGTCGGAGAAACATAGTAACATAGTAAATGATGGCAGATAAAGACCTGAATGGTCCATCCATTCTGCCCATAAGTTATACTTATTAAAAAATACATGATTAAATTAACTTGTCTCTTCTTTGATATTTTTGGGCTGTAGTTCATTATTATTTATTTTTCATTTTTCAATAACATATCAAGTATCCACTTGTACAGAAAGGTAAAGTTAAGCCGAAAATAAAATATAATGCAAAATACAATACAAGACAGATTTTTATCTGCTATCTTAACAAGATAATATATATATAGTTTAACTTTAACTCAAGTCCTCTAAAATACAGAAACCAAGATATAGAATCAGTGAGAATATATAATATGAGATTACAAAATAAGAAAAAACTAAAGACTAAAGATTGTATAAGCTAAGAAAGGAGATCAAACAATGAAAGAGAACTCAAATTCCCCCTCCTTTTTTCAGGGAAGCCATTGAGAAGAAGGTTGTAAGTTGGCTAGGATCAAAGAATACATATTTTTGCATTTGGTGCAATATCACACATTGACATGGATGACGAAGAAAAAAGGTCGCCCCTAGAGCAATAACTCATGGCTTTAACAACAAAAATCCACGTCGACGTTTTTGTGTATCTTGTGACAGATCTGGAAACATTTGTATCTTGTACCCAAGAAATTATTTCTGTTTATTTTTAAAGAAAAGTCTCAATAACCAATTCTTATCAGGTGCTAAGGCAACTGTAAGCAAAAGTGTTGCTGGCATTGCTACTTCCCGATCCGAAAGCTCCAAGACCGTAGAGATATCAAGCAATTGTTGACCATCTTCCTTTAATTTTTCTTCCCTTTTAATAGGTAGATAATACACTCGAGTGAATGGTGGTAATAGTTCCTCAGTAATTTCTAAGACTTCCTTTAAGTAACGTTTTAACATGTCTCTAGGACAGTGATTCCCAACCCTGTCCTGGAGGAACACCAGGCCAATCGGGTTTTCAGGCTAGCCCTAATGAATATGCATGAGAGAGATTTGCATATGATGGAAGTGATAGGCATGCAAATTTGCTTCATGCATATTCATTAGGGCTAGCCTGAAAACCCAATTGGCCTGGTGTTCCTCCAGGACAGGGTTGGGAACCACTGCTCTAGGAGTTACCTCCACAACCCTGGGAAAATTAATTAATCTAAGATTATTATTACGGGAAAAGTTTTCTAGAGACTCCAATTTTCTCCTTAAATTAATATTATCTCTCACCAGTGTTTCAGTAATTTGTTTAGAAACTTTCATTTCCTGGGAAGAATTCAGTGTTGAAGTTTTTAAATCTTGAAAAACAACATAGAAACATAGTGGCAGAAAAGGGCTATAGCCCACCAAGTCTGCCCATTCCAAAGTATTCGCTCCCGAATTTACTCCCTTAAAGATCCCACGTGAGCATTCCATTTACTCTTAAAATCCTTCACGCTGCTGGCTTCAACAACCTGCAGTGGGAGTTTGTTCCACTGATCCACCACTCTTTCGGTGAAGAAGTACTTTCTGGAGTCTCCTTGAAACTTCCCTCCTTTGATCTTCAGCGGATGCCCTCTGGTGGTCGAGGGACCCACAAGACAGAAGATATCATCTTCCGACTCAATGCGACCCGTGATGTACTTAAACGTTTCAATCATGTCTCCCCTTTCTCTTCGTTCCTCAAGTGAGTACAGTCGCAACTTCTTTAGTCTTTCTTCATACGTTAGATCCTTTAGCCCCGAGACCATCCTGGTGGCCATTCGCTGAACTGACTCGATCCTCAGCATGTCTTTACGGTAGTGTGGTCTCCAGAATTGAACACAGTACTCCAAGTGAGGCCTCACCATGGATCTGTACAATGGCATAATGACTTCAGGTCTCCTGCTGACAAAACCTCTGCGGATACAACCCATCATTTGTCTTGCCCTGGAGGAAGCCTTCTCCACTTGATTGGCAGCCTTCATGTCATCACTAATAATCACTCCTAGATCACGTTCTTCCTTGGTCCTAACCAAGGTCTCTCCATTTAGTGCATAAGTTCTGCGCGGGTTTCTCTTACCCAGGTGCATTACCTTGCATTTTTTAGCATTGAAGCCCAACTGCCAAGTCGTTGACCATCTTTCCAGCAGCAGTAAGTCCTGTGTCATATTGTCAGGAAATAAGCTGTTGCCTACAATGTTGCAAATTTTGGCATCATTGGCGAACAGTGATACCTTTCCCCTAAGCCCTTGCGTCATATCTCTTATGAATAAGTTGAATAAAATCGGGCCCAAGACTGAGCCCTGCGGTACTCCACTGAGCACGTCCGACGCTTCTGATAGGGTACCGTTCACCACCACCCTCTGTACTCTACCGCTCAGCCAGTCCCCAACCCATTTAGTTAGAGTGTCTCCCAAGCCCATTGATTTCAGCTTGTTCAATAACCTTCGGTGTGGGACGCTATCAAATGCTTTACTGAAGTCCAAATACACCACGTCCAGTGCCTCCCCGGCATCCAGTTGTCTAGTAACCCAGTCAAAAAAGCTATTTCATTTTCTTGGATATAAATCTTATGCTCCAACTGCGACAGTTGGGGTTTAATTGATTTAGCTAGATCCGCTACGAGGTTCAAAATTGCGTCAAGAGTTACCTCTTGGGGCTTCTTTAGTGTAAAAAGAGGATCTTTAGGAGAAAAACTCTCACCAACCGGTGTTCCTCCTGAATATGACTCTCCTACTCACGGGCAGACTGCAGTGATGATAAATCCTCAGGTTCCAATGGAATCCCCTTTGAAAGCAGGGGATCCACTTCCATGCTCCCCTCTTTGCTTCCAACAGCCTCCGGTGAGAGTCCCTCACCGCCTTCCGATGGTTCCTCCACCCGCGGAGAGTTGGCGATCCGAGGAAGAGGACGAGGAGGCACTCTGGCGTTGGGGTTCAAGGTGGTATCCGGGCCCATGGAGAACGCCTCTGTCTCGCCATGGTATGTCTCCTGCGGGTGTGCCGACGCCCCCGTGACTTCCTGCATTCGGCGCAGAAGTTCATCCATTGAGCTGAAACCAGCTGGGCCCTAACGCCGTGAGGCTTCAACGGCGCTACGGCCCCTCCGCTTCAGCATACTGCAGGTCAGTTGCTATAATGGGAAAAGGACAATAATGGAAGAGCTCTCTGCCCAACAGTCCTTCCGCCATCTTGGTTCAATATTTCTGGGCTGTAGACTGTAAAGTCTAGTATTGTCCTAGGTTCTAAATGCTAAACTTGCCGTCCAAGCTCACTCCAGCCTATCCAACCATTCTGTTGTTTGCAGGACATTTACTGTAAAGTTTGGCCAGTAACATCCTCCTGTTCCATATTAGTGAAGTTCACATTGATGCCCACCCAGCCAATCCTACACCTAATCACCATATATGGAATACAGAATGTGCAGGTCTGCCCAATACCGGCCTTAGTTCTTTACTTTACATCCTTCATTTTCTAATTAGAGATTCTCTATTTTTATCCTACGCTTTTTTGAATTCCATCACCGTTTTCCTCTCCATCATTTCCCTCGGGAGGGCATTTCAGGCATCTGCAACCCTCTCTGTGAAGAATTTTCTAACATTGCTCCAAAGTCTTCCTTCCTGTAACCTCAAATTATGCCCTCTAGTTTTACCATTTTTTCTTCTCTGGAAAAGATTTGGTTCTATATTAATGCCTTTCAAGTATTTAAATGTCTGTATCATATCTCCTCTGTCCCTCCCCTCCTTCAGAGTATACATATTTAGGTCTTCCAGTCTCTTTTCATACTTCTTTTGGTTCTAACTGCTTACCATTTTTGTCGCTTTCCTCTGGACCTCTTCAAGTCTTTTTATATCCTTCGCCTGATACGGCCTCCAAAACTGAACACAATACTCCAAGTGCAGCCTCACCAACGACCTATACAGGGGTATCAACACCTCCCTTCTTCTGCTGGTTACTCCTCTTTCTATACAGCCCAGCATCCTTCTGGCTGCAGCCACTGGCTTATCACACTGATTAAGTTTCAAGTTTATTAGGATTTTATATACCACCTATCAAGGTTATCTAAGCGGTTTTTACAATCAGGTACTCAAGCATTTTCCCTGTCTGTCCCAGTGGGCTCACAATCTATCTAACGTAACTGGGGCTATGGAGGACTGAGTGACTGCCTTTCCCAGGGTCACAAGGAGTAGCACGGGGTTTGAACCCACAACCCCAGGGTGCTGAGGCTGTAGATCCAACCACTGCGCCACACACTCCTCCATGTGTGCATTTAGATCCTCAGAAACAATCACCCTAAGGTCCCTCTCTCTATCTGTGCTTATCAGCCTCTCACCTCCCAGCACATAAGGATCCCTTGGATTTCTACCCCCCAAATGCATCACTGCACTTCTTCGCATTGAATTTTAGTTGCCAGACGCTAGACCATTCTTCTAACTTTTGCTGATCCTTTTTCATGTTTTCCACTCCTCCTGGGGTGTCCACTCTGTTACAAATCTTGGAACTGCTAAACTAAAAGATTCTGGGAACCGATATGTGGAGAGTGATGAGGAAAAAGCAAACGTGCTAAACAAATACCTCTGTTCTGTGTTCACGGAAGAAAATACCGGAGAAGGACTGAGATTATCTGGCAAAGTAACACAAGAAAATGGAGTAGATTCTGTGTTGTTCACGGAGGAAAGTGTTTATGAACAACTTGAAAAACTGAAGATGGACAAAGCGATGGGACCGGACGGGATCCATCTCAGGATACTGAGGGAGCTCAAAGAGGTTCTGGCAGGTCCTATTAAAGACTTATTCAACAAATCTCTGGAGATGGGAGTGGTTCCTGCGGATGTGGTCCCTATTCACAAAAGTGGTCACAGAGATGAAGTGGGAAACTATAGGCTGGTAAGCCTCTCTTTGGTTGTTGGAAAAATAATGGAAGTGTTGCTGAAAGAAAGGATAGTGAACTTCCTAGAATCTAATGGGTTACAGGATCCGAGGCAACATGGCTTTACAAAAGGTAAATTATGCCAAATGAACCTGATTGAATTTTTTGATTGGGTGACCAGAGAACTGGATCTAGGACATATGCTAGATGTAATTTACTTAGATTTCAGCAAAGCCTTTGATACAGTTCCTCATAGGAAGCTCTTGAACAAACTTGAAGGGCTGAAGTTAGGACCCAAAGTGGTGAACTGGATTAGAAACTGGCTGTCGGACAAACAGATTCCATTAGAGGTCTTTCAGTTGGAGGCATGGAACATAAGTTGTCCTTATTTGCAGATGATATTCTGGCTATCATTGAAGGAATGGAATCCTCATTAGCAGTTCTTCAGGAGCAAATGACGTGTATGGATCTGTATTCGGGTTTAAAGCCAATTTGGCTAAGACAGAGATTCTGAATATTTCAGTCCTGAAGAGTGCAGTGGCAGTATTACAAAAGAAACTACCATTTAGATGGGTGAAAGAGCCTATTAGATACCTGGGTATTCAGATGGGAGTGGATGGGATGACCCTGTTTAGGGACAATTATATTCCTCTCATTACTAGTATAACTAAAAACTTCGACCATTGGAATAAGTTTTATCTGTCCTGGATGGGACGGATGGCAGTAGTGCGGATGATGAAACTTCTGCATTTCCTTTATCTGTTCCAAGCTTTGCCTATTGGAGTTCCCCATGCTTGCTTTCAAAAGTGAACCTTCTGGGCAAGAGGCTCTGTGACAAGGGCAAAGAGTAGCAGGGAAAGCAGGCACTCCCTACAAATATTTTGCTGTTTCATGTTCTGAGACATCATTACCAGTTCTCGGCCCTGCCCTTTGGGTTGACTACAGCACCCTGGACCTCCCCCAAGGTGATGGTAGTGGTGGCCACTTACCTGTGGCAGATGGTTCTCCAAGTGCACCCTTATTTGGATGGCAGGCTGAGCAGAGCTTCCTCGTTGGCTGAGGGACACCATACATTAGAGTGGGTGCGCCAAGTGCTGGAAGACCTGGGCTGGATTGTCAACTTCACAAAAAAAACAAAACCTAAAACTGACACCCATGTGCTTGCTTGGATACCTGAAGGTTTCTTTTCGATACGGCAGCAGGCCATGTCTCTCTACCGGAAGCCAGCACGCAGAAGTTGTGTGCCCAGATTTGTTCCCTTCTGGAGTGACTGGCTCCTTTGGCAGGGGATTATCTTCAGATTCTGAGATCAATGGTTGCCACACTGGATGTGGTTCTTTCGGCGAGGGCACACATGCGTCCTTTGCTATATGCTTTGCTCTCTCTCTGGGCTTCGCACAGGGATGCCTTGAGAACTCATCTTTCTAAGACTATGGAAGTCTGAGCAAGCATGGCCTGATGGCTTCTCCCGCAATCGTTCCACAGAGCCATTCCACTATACATTATCTCCTGAATTGTTAGGATGACAGATGCCAGCCTTCGGGGCTAGGGAACTCTTTGCAATTGTTGTCTTGTTCACCCTCTCAGCGAAAATGGTCAATCAACCAGTTGGAACTCAGAGCCACTCGTCTAGCTCTGACGAGATTATAGAAGACGCTGGAGGGTCCAGCAGTCCAAGTCTTCTTTAATAATTACATTACATTAGGGATTTCTATTCCATCATTACTTTGCGGTTCAAGACGGATTACAAAAGAATTACAAAAAGCGAATTATTTAAAGAAGATATCTGTAATTTCTAGAGGATATAAAGAGTAGGTTGTTTTGGGGGAATTGGAAAGGTATTGGGAAGTGGTATTGGGAGGTGGGAAGGAGCTAGCGGCATTAAGTCGTTTGCAGGAATTTCTTGAAAAGTAGAGTCTTTATTTCTTTTCTGAATGTTTTGTAGTCTGGGGTCATAATTAGTAGATTAGAGATTTGGTTGTCGAGTTTTGCTGCTTGTTTGTGTGGCTAGGAGGCCATCATATAGTTTTTTCCGTTTGACTTCTTTGATTAGGGTGAATAAGAGCAGTGAATAAGAGCAGAGGTAAGGAAGCTGCCACAGGGCTTCATTACAAGTGAGGTCATATCTCTCTCAGATTCACTCATAACATATGGTTGATCAGAATGAGTGCTTAAATCATCATCAGTTCGGGTTTCGAAAGGCCCATAGTGTGGAACTGTTCTTAATGTCTGCTGTGGATGGTTTGAGACAGGGCATGGATGAACATATGACATACTGCATGGTTTCAATTGACATTTCTGGTGCTTTTGACTCAGTTGATTTAAATTTGTTAATGAGAGGTACTGTTCCCCATAAAGTATCTTCTTTTCCATATCCTCCAAATTGGAGTCAATTCTAATCACAGCTCTCCAAATATGTTTAAGCATAATATCCTGTGATAAAGATTCCAAATTATTTGCTTCTGACTGAGGAAAAATCTCTAATTTAGCCAAAGAAATAATTTCTCTCCCAGGAGGCACAGATAAAGAAGGGCCATCCCTTGATGTTCCCTCCAAGCCAGTGATTCTTGGTTAACAAATTGAAAGCAATAGGCATGGGAAGAGGGGTCCTATCAGGAGAGCTGAGAGATGCCTGATCTTTCAAGCAGCCAGCTTGATTATGCCCTGGAGGAACCTGAAGTACCACATGTTTGTCCATAGGACCCTGCTGCAGAGTGCTAACAATAAAGGAGGGTTTGATTGACTTTGAGACCCCTTTTCTCTTCCCCATTTCAATATTCAAATAAATTCATCACTCACAGTTAAGACATGCTGATGCATGGTAGTAGCACTTAGCCTGCATTGCTGGTAGGGGTTCCAACCTCTTTGGGCTGAAGAGGAGGTTCCATGGCACTACAGAGAATAGAAAATAAATGGTGGTGTTTCCAGTCATCAGTGGCTAAAGAGCAGGATCCATGAAATAAAAGGAAAGGAATGAGAAGCGGCACAGGATGAGAGGAGAGAGACTTCAGATGGTCTTTAATGGGATCCAGCTCCTTCCATGCTCCAAAGGGCCTGGTGTGCCCCTTTTGCCACATCCTGCAGCCGCGCAAGAGTAGACACATTTAAGTATAGCCAAGGTGTCGGTCACTGATATCAATGCCATGCACCATGCAAGATTTCTCCCGTGCTCCAAATGAACACTGCTGCAGTCCTTCCCTTTCGCTTGTGGCCTCCTGTAGAGCCTCCAGAACTCCACTAACCACAAGGGTAAGCACATTTTAAGTATGGTCTGAGCATCTGTTAGTGATGTCAACACAATGCGCCAGGCAAGATCTGTTCCTTGCTCCAAATGAACACTGCTAAGTCCTGCTCTCTCATGGCAACCAGCAGAGCTTCCCGATTTCCCAAAGAAACAATTTTAATTGACTGCAATCAAGTTTTCCTCCAATAAACCAAAGCAGATCTCCTCTGAAGTTAAAACTGACTTCTTTAATTGATTTTATTTGATTTCTTTTATACCTCCGGCAGGTTATTGAAGTGGTGTATGTTCAGGCACAGGGGTTTGTTGACCATCTAGTTGAAAAAAGCTGCCAAGCTGCCACTTTTGGAACCCACTGTGGAGCAATTCACACTTGTTTTAAAGGGAAAAACCTAGTAAGATTATGTCTACTTTAGAGAAGGTTGTTGCAAGTCAGGAGACGTAACTATTGAGAAGAAGTAGTGACCTGATTAGTCTTTTAATAGCTTGAGTAAATCCAGGGAAGCTAGTGTTCAAATTCTGTTGATGCTCTTTGTGACCCTGAGAAAGTCACCTCACACTCCATTGCCTCAAAAACAAATTTAGGATTCTGTTTATTAACGTACAGTAAATTAAAACACATTAAATAACATAGGCCCCATTAGTCTCAGTGAGCCCTATTTACTAACTATGCACTTATCTCAAATTAATGAGTGTCAATATGCATTAACACACATTAACTGTTTAGTGCATATTAGTGAATAGATTCCTTAAAGCTAGATTTACTTAAACAAAACAAAAAAAGCAATACTGCATTGCCACTTGCTAATACACATTAACACACATCTTTACTGCAGGTCCCACTTTATGAAATAGGACCTATTTTTTTAATAATGTTTAATAGTGACATTAGCATCCATTATCATACTGGTACAATTTTAGTTAATTTTCTTGCTGTTTTTAGGCATTTTATGCTCTACAGCAATAGATAGACGTAGCCTCGTCAACAGGTGCAGTCTGTTCTGTCTTGCGCAGGCATCTGTTTTGTACTGACGCATGGTGGTAGAACTTAGCCTGTAGTGTTGATAAGGTTCCCAGCCTCTATTGGCTGAAGAGGAGGCCCCATGATATTACAGGGAATAGAAAAAACTGGCAGTGTTCCCTGTCCTCAATGACTAAAGAGCAGGATCCATGAGGTAAGAGGGAAGGGGAGTAGAGTGGAGCAGGATGAGAGGAAAGAAAGAGACAGGAGAGGGGTTGGCTTACAAGTTTCAAGTTTATTTCAAAATTTTATATACCGCCCAATCGGCCTTTGAGGCGGTGAACATTGTCTTAAAAACATATATGGAATAACAATACATCCTTTAAAACAATAATCATTATTAAAAACATTTAAAAACAAACAGAAACAAAAAAGGAAGAAGGGTAGAACTACAATTTTTCAAGTAGAAAGAGAGAACATATAGGGAAAAAACAAAAGGCAATCACCTCCTGTCCCCTACACTCCCTCCAACACTTGGCCCTCTTGCAGTCTCATAAGCATTCATATATGCCTCCAAACTCACATGTCATTCAGTCTTCCTCAGTTACTCACTACCTATGCAATCTCATATTCATTCACAGATACAAATTCCAGCCATTTAATCAGCAAAATGCATCTTGGTACAATGCTTAGAGAATATACAGTATTTTTCTACTTGCAGTATGTTAGTGATTGATGTCTACTAGTTCTTCTGCCTGTAGAGTCTAGTTAGTTGTACTTTTTAGTCTTTTTGTTTTTCTTTCCTCTGGGCATTACACTTTTTAAAAAAATCAACGCATGCGCTAACTGCTAACACATCCATAGGATAACATGCACATATTAGTGTTTAGCGTGCACTAATATTTAGCACGTGCTAAAAAGCATAGCGCACCTTTGTAAAAGAGGGGGTTAGTTTCGTGGTCTTGAAAGCTGGGGTTAAAGCCAACATGTTTCGCTTCTCACTTTTTCAAGGCTATTCCTCTATGTCCAAATAACAAATCATCACATTAGTTTCATACACTTCTTATTTAAACCTCACAAATAATATTATCAGCCTTTTAACTAACCTTTTTTTACCACCGACATCCCGCTTGATCATTTCCTCAATCAAGATGGTGGCGGTATATCCTAAATTCCTTTTAAACCTTGGCGCTACAGATCAGCCGACTCAAACGTCATACTGAAGAGTCAGCTGACCACAGCGTCAAGATTAACAGCATCTCAATGTTAACAGGCATCCTAGATAAGTGAAGCCCTCTCCAACTCAGCATTCAAACCACATGGAATAACTGTATGTAACCAATAGATCCATCTTTGTTCCTTAAAATTTAATAGTTCTTCTAAATTACCACCCTCCTTCCTTTTTGATATAGTACAAATAATTCGCCATCTTAACTGACTTTAGTATGGTGATGTTCCATTCAATGTTGTACTATAGAGGCTTGTACATTTTGAGTTTCAATTCTAGATTTAAGTTCATGAAATCGAATTCGCATTGGACGAGGTGTTCATCCGATGTACCGTAAATCAAATTGCATGGACATATCAATAAATATACCACAACTGCTGAATTACAATTAGTATGATTGTGCATTTGTACTATCCTTCCTGTTTGGGGGTATGTCCTTTCATGACCCTCAGTCATTTATGAGCACCATTGGCACTCCCCACAAGCATTATGATTTTCTTGTTCCACCTTTTCTTTTCTATCAAACGTCTGATAGTTAAATTGCTGCCCTAAAGTTCTCTACCGGGTGAATGCAAATAAAGGTAGGAGAGCAAACACTTCATATAATTGAAGAAGATACCAATATTGTCTTATTAACAAAATAAGCTGGCTGGTTGCTGATGAATATGGCAGACCACATACTAGCTTTTCTTCTTTATCCTGCCTTAAACCTTCCTGCTATTTGGACATAGGGGAATAGCCTTGAAAAAGTGAGAAGGGGAACATGTTAGCTTTAATCCTCGCTTTCAAGACCACAAAGCTAAGTGTTATTTATTCTTCAATAAGAAATTGAAGTATTTCATAAAAAGTGTTAGATAGAACTGATGAAGAGATGGCACGTAGGCCCTGATTTTTCAAAGCGGGTCTAAAGTTAGGCACAGTTTGGACATCCAAGATAGGTGTCCTTGTAGAATCGCTTGCAGCACTGTTTAGACATCCATATTTTGAGACGTCCTTTAGAGAATCAAATTTTAGGCGAGAGTAGACGTCCAAACAATGTCCTTAATGTTATAATATTTTATTATTATGACATTATTAGAATGGTGATTTTATGGTGTTTTTCATTATAATTGTGATACTGGGAGTTGAATGTTTAATACTTTTATTTATTTCTCTTCCATCAGAGAGAGTGACTGGGATTAGAACAAGCAACATAAGGTAGAAGGATGTAGGTTTAACCAGTGTGTTACACAATGAGCTAGCAAGTTGCATAGCAATTATAAAACTAGGTCCTATAGGCATTGTAAAGGAGGTCTACTTCTGAGCATAGTTTGGGCTTTGATAGATGTGAGTTCTATGGATGGAACTAATGCACAGTTTGGACATCCTTAAGGCTAGATTTACTTAAACAAAACAAAAAAAGCAATACTCTCGCCTTTCAAGCAGGTCATCTCAATAACTGGCTGGCCCACATCATCTCACGTGCCTCATCCTACCTAAACTTCAGGAAACTACTAAAATCTAATCTATTTACCAGATTTACAACCTAAATGCCTATTCCACTGCATGAACCCCCTTTGTTATACCTACCTTTTTTTTTTTTTTTTTAGATTTATCCTTATGCAGATGGTCCTGACCTTCTTTACTGTACTGTTTTGCTCTGATTGTACCTTTTTTTTTGCTCTGATTACTCCATCTTTCACCAATTGTACCATTTTCGCTGATTGTACCATTTTCTCTGGCACCTAGTTTCTCTGATTGTACCATTGTAACCTTTCGCTGATTGTCCAGCCCTTCTTCACTGTAAACCGCCTCGAACTACTATGGCTTTGGCGGTATATAAGAAATAAATTATTATTATTATTATTAATGTGATCTGTTAAATAGCTCTCTGGGTTTTTATTTTTGCTTTATGAAGCTCAAAATACATTTAATAAGGCACAACATAAACAGGGAACATCAAAACATTGCATACAAAATCTTCTATTTTTGTAGACAAACAGCAATGTTATTTGCTAATTAGAGGAAAATATCCATTAACTGAAGCAAAGCATATGAAAAAAAACACAGCTTTAGGTTTCTTGCTAAAAAGCTACCCTTTTTTCTGACTAAACAGTGCTCTACTCAGCTCATTACAGAAAGCACATGAAAAATATATATAGATTATATACATAGATTATATACATAACTTCATTTGCAAAAGCTTAAAAACTGAAAAAACAGATACAGACCTTAGCATGGCTTCTACTTAATTGTGCTGGGATTTGAACCCATGACCTCTGGAAGAAGAGCACAGAGCTTTTATCCAGTGAGCCACAGCCGCTTCCTTTCAGTCATGGGGGTTCCTACCATGAGAGCTTAGTGATCCTAGCCTTGTAAAGTTGAAAATACCTGAGAAGATCATAGCTTAGCAGATCCCTAAGCTATCATATCAAATGTGAGGAAGAAAGACATTTGTAGAAGCTGCTGTGGCTCATCCTGTTCCCATCTTTCATAGGTCATAGGTTGAAATCCCAGCACATATTTTAATTGTGGCATTCTACCTTGAAGGTGCATCTTGATGATTTCACAATGAGGTCAGCATTGTGCAGTGCACACCTCCATTTGCAATGAAGTAGAAGCCATGCTAAGGTCTATATCTGTTTTTTTCAGTTTTTAAGGTTTTGCAAATGAAGTTATGTATGCAATCTCTATATATTTTTTATGTGCTTTCTTTGCTTTTAGCAATGAGCTGAGTAGAGCATTATTTAGTCAGAAAAAAAGGGTAGCTTTTTAGCAAGAAATATAAAGCTGCGTTTTTCATGTGCTGTGCTTCAGTTAATGGATCTTTTCCTCTAATTAGCAAATAGCATTGCTGTTTGTCCACAAAAATAGAAGGTTTTGCATGCAATATATCTGTTTTTATATACCCTGTTTAAGTGGTGCCTTATTAAATGTATTTTGAGCTTAATAAAGCAAAAATAAAAAAACCCCAGAGAACTATTTAGCAGATTGCATTAAGGACATCCAAACTGCCTAAGTTCCGTCCATAGAACTCAGGTCTATCTGAAGCCCAAACTATGCTCAAAAGTAGACCTGGTTTTCATTTGCCTACAATGTAGGCATAAGCTGGACACCCTAGGTCGCTCAATGTTATGCAAATGAATCGAAGGACGCCCATATTGAAGCCTTGCCCAGACCACACCTATTCCATGTCCATGCCTATTCCGTTAGGTGTCAGTTTTCCCAAAGGGCATCCATGAAATTGTAGATGTGCCTACAAAGTGACGTCCACATCCTTTGGATGTCCATGTGCCAGTTATCGCTAGTTAAGACCCTTAAATGGACGCCTAAGTCCTGCTCAGCGTTAGGCAGGACTTAGGTGCCCTTTAGGCGCCCTTTATATAATCAGGGCCATAATGCTTAGAGCAATGAGTGAAACGAGTCTGGAATTGTGTCACTGAGGTTCTAAAGTTTGTATATTTAAAACATAGAGCTTGAGGTGTAAGATATTGTTGATGTTGATAATACAGTGGCATTACTGAGAATGAACTCAAAAGACTACAACTATTGCAAAACACTGCCTCCAGACTAATTTTCAGAATGAATCAGTACGAGAGGGCATGTCAGCTATTAGAACAACTACACTGGCTGCCCGTGAAAAAGTGAATCCAATTTAAGATAGCTTAAGTGGTTCACAAAGCGATCTATGGTGGAAACTCAGAGGGGCTAACTTCTGATATTAAAGTCTTGCATTCTTTCCTTAAATGCATGAGCATCACAATGCTACAAACTATTCTTCCTAACACCTCGACAAGTTCGGTGGAAGAAGATGTTGGAAGTCACCTTTGAATACCAAAGACCTCTTATCTGGAACAAACTGCCAACATACCTAAGAAAACCCAACACTTATCTCGACTTTAGGAATAAACTAGAGACATCTCTCTTTTCTCTATAACTGTTCTGAGCTTGTTTAAGAGAATGGGATAGAAAATGAAATAAATGAATTAATCAACCCCTCCCCTAACAATCACAAGATCAAATTAGAAATGTAACATCAAGATCTTGACTTAATTCTTATTGTAAACCACATAGAGTCCTTGTAGAGAATTGCAGTATATAAGTCACTATATTGTATTGTACATTTGCCGTTTTGGAAACCTACATATCTATATTACCCAATTAGGTACTGAGTCCACATCATACAACTCTAGCGATTTGTGTGTGTGTGGGAGGGGGAGGGAGATAGAGTGGCAACCTCCCCTATTCTCTCTTGCCCAAAATGAGTACCTTTATTATACCTAGAAATCCCTGGAAGCAATAGTGTCTTGCTTCCATAGACATGCTTTCCCCTTCTGAAATGAGGAATGCATGTGTCTTATATAGCCCCACCCTAGCTCCTATACTGTACCCCCTTGCAATATGCATGTATTTGGGATTTACATGTTTAAATACTTTCTTTCCAAAATCAAGAATTATGAAGTGTAAGTGAGATGCACATGTAAATCATGAAATGGGCTTGTAAAATCTTAAGTTATATATCCAGTTGAGGATATTCAGCCATTTAGGGGCTAATGTTATGAAGCCATTTTTGCATATATGCAGCCACATGTGAGTAAATGACCTCTTATAAAATACTGACTGGCATAAAAGCATGAGCGATGACATGATGTTAGATACTTTGACGATATGCGTGTACAGGGTAAAACACAAATACACAGATGATAAAATATGCTAATTTATTCTCATACTTGAATAATCTAGGTGTGGATATTTACACCTGGAAAGTAGGCATGATTTCTGGCACTCAGATTACTATTTTGTAAAGATACAGTCAGCTTGTACAAATGTCAGGTACAATACTTGAAAAGTCTAACTTGGATGGGTCAGGTTACTTTATATGAGCATATTCAGCAGTGCCATCTCAATGAATTGCATCCTGAATGTGGATATAAAATGAAAGTGTCTGTGTTAGATGTTTCAAATTATGTGATCACTGAATAACTGAAAATACCGAGACCAGTATTCAGCCAATCTATGTTACTGGGCAGTAGTTTAATCATTTTAATGAACGTTGGGGTTGCTTTGTTTAAAAATCTTTTTTACCATTATCATTTTAGACTTATAATTGATAGCAATAATTGATTTCATACCATTTGCCATTATCCAGGTTGACATATTTTCATTAAAATGACCATTTCTGCTCTCATCGTGCTGCCTGAGCAAAACGTTATAGTATAAAAGCAGTGGTTCACCTCAACAAAGTGTGAATTCAGGAACGGTGGTATCTTTTAAATTTTATTTGTATTTTAAATTATTATATTAAATTGTTCATGACCCCCAGATGTAGGCTTAATGGGCAGTCCTCATTCATGCATGCTGAAAGTGCATCATTCATACAGTAACAGATGTCCACTTAAACTAAATTGCGAAAAAGCTCACATTTCTTTGCCATTAGAAATAAATAAGACTACCTGCTGAACATGTCTCAATAGTAAGCTATAATACATTGTTAGCAATAGATTTTCTTCTCCAAGCACTAATACAGATGAGAATTTAACTTCATATTTCTATTCTGTTAACCTCTTCTGGTCTGTTGGCGGCAGTATATGAGCACCGGATTCAGCAAATAAGTTACAGCTGAACCCTAATCCTAAAAATAATAGTTTTGGGCAAATCTTGGCATTGCTCCCCATATCCGAGGCTGTTGAATTGTTCAACATATCCAGGGAATATCATGTTGTTCGACTCGTAGTCTAAAAATATCAAAATGTCCTTTTAGTAAAGTGCATAAAAATTTAGTTACTGTGCAGTAATTGTTCTGCACCTGCGTTAATTGTTGGAGATATGGAGATACAATATCACGTGTTATCTGCTGCAGGAGAAGTTAACGTTTTGGTGTGCACTAATCCACGGCTTCTATAAATGTGATAGCCAAATTAGTACTGTGCCCAAATTATCAAGCTCAATAACATCAATAATTGGATGCTAACAACCAATTATGGATTTAATTGGCACTCAATATTTGCATCCACATCTGGCTGCATGCTGATCCATAGGCAGTGTTCCTAATTTCCACAGCATGTATATCGAAAGAGGGTATGGTCATTGAAGATATATGGGTATGTCAGGAGGAGTGTTCCAAACATTTGTGCATGTAGTTATAGAATATTGAGTCAGTTGCCTAACTTGGGCACCAGCATTTAAGAACATAAGAATTGCCATACTGGAATAGACCAAAGGTCCGTCAAGCCCAGTATCCTGTTTCCAACAGTGGCCAACCCAGGTCCCAAGTACCTAGCTAGATCCCAAGTAGTAAAACAGATTTTATGCTGCTTATCCTAGGAATAAGTAGTGAATTTTCCCAAGCCATCTAATAATGGCCTTTGGACTTCTCTTTTAAGAAATTATCCAAGCCTTTTTATAAACCCCGCTAAACTAACTGATTTTACCACATTCTCCGGCAATGAATTCCAGAGTTTAATTGTGTGAAGAAATATTTTCTCCAGTTTGTTTTACACCAGGTCTGAGCATGTGTAGTAAGTCTGGTGCCCAAAGTTAGTTGTGAGATCTGCCATTCTATAAAGGGCACATGCCCTTACAGACTAGCACATTATATAGGATCACACCCAAGTCCTTGCCCCTCTGTCGTTCACAAAAGTTCTTCACCCCCTAAACTGTACCATTCTCTTGGGATTTTGCTGCGCATGAAATTTTAACTGCCAAATTCTAGATCATTTTTGCAAGCTTCACTAAGTCCTTCTTCTTGTTATCCACACCATCATGGGTGTCTACTTAGTTGCAGATTTTGGTATCATCTGCAAAGAAGCAAACCTTACCAGAAAGCCCTTTAGCAATATCGTTTACAAACATATTAAATCTCCTACTATATGTAAATTGTTGTATAAGTATCTACTTATACAACAATAATCTGTACGCACCATTATGCATGTTGTACTTATGGTTTTTGTAGTATTAAACCCAATAAAACATTGTTGAACTAAAAAAAAAAAGAAAGGACTGATCTAAGACCTGAACCTTGTGACACTAGCATCCCTTTCCTCAGAATGAACTCCATTTACTTCTGTCCTCTGTTGCCTTCCATTCGGCCAGTTCCTAACCCAGTCAGTCACTATAGCAGTGGTTCCCAACCCTGTCCTGGAGGAACACCAGGCCAATTGGGTTTTCAGGCTAGCCCTAATGAATATGCATGAAGCAAATTTGCATGCCTATCACTTCCATCATATGCAAATCTCTCTCATGCATATTCATTAGGGCTAGCCTGAAAACCCGATTGGCCTGGTGTTCCTCCAGGACAGGGTTGGGAATCACTGCACTATAGGACCCATACCGAGGGCACTCAGTTTATTTATTAGCCATCTATGCAAAACTGTATCAAAGGCTTTGCTAAAATCTAAATTCACCATATCTAGCACTCTTCTTTGATTCAAATCAGTGGTCACCCAGTCAAATAAATTAATCAGATTTATCTGGCAAGATCTGCTTTTAGTAAAATCATGTTGCTTTGGGTCCTGTAATTCATTAGTTTCTAGAAACTTCACTATTCCCAGTTTTAAAGGCATTTCTATTATGTTATTTACCACAGAAGTCAGACATCGGCTTGTAAGTATGGGACAGTCTTTGTCCAGTTAACTAACACTTCTTATACCAACTTACAGTACTTATGGAAAAATGGGGTTGGAGGGGTATGTAAATCTCAAAGTGATGGTTTGTCAACAAGAGTGGGACAATTTGAGGATAGAATAAGTAAGGTTAAGGGTAACCAGGAGACTGCTATTTAAGACAGTCTTGGAGTGGCAAACTAGAAAATCTGAAAAATGCATTAAGAAGGCATAATGGCCTTGACTGTATAAATGGGGTTGTCAGTCAACTGCTAGGTGCAGTTTATAGAATCATACCTATTGCATAAGTGTTCTTAGGTACTGGTATGTGTTAAATCGTTAGGTGCAGTACCATTTAGGCCAGGGTTTTCTTGGCCTAAGTGAGTGGGCCTAAGGTGGGTGTCTACCAGTGTCTAAGTTAATCCACACCCTAACTCCACCCCAAATCTGCTCCTAACTATGCCTACTTACCAGTAGGTGCCTTGGTGTAGATGCCTACCTTGAACGGTACGCACCTACTGAATTAGGTACCTACTGGCAAATTATAATTTTTAAAATCTTTTTTAATTGTTTTTTTTTAATAGTGCTTTATCAGCACTGATTAAGCCAATAAACAAAAATTAACCTCCCACTTTTACAAAGCTGCGTTAGCCTTTTTTTTATCACCAGCCGTGGCGGTATTAGCTTTGACGCTCATAGGAATTCTATGAGCGTCAGAGCTAATACCGTCACAGCTGGCTACTTTATGGGATGGGGTGGTGTCCGGCAGGAGGGACTGGGCATCCCTCCTGCCAGTGATGTTTGCGGCGATGGGAAGGATTGGGCATCACTACCACAGGGGGTCACATTGGCAGGAGGAAGTGGGCATCCCTCCTGCCAATTTTGCGGTGAGGGGATTTGGCATAGCAGGATGAAGTAGGTATTCCTCCTGCTGTTTTTGCTGATGTGAGGGGGGGGGGGGTTACCATATCTTCATTGGGGAAGGCCGTCAGCGGAGGAGGGGGGTTCCCTTTTTACATTTTTTTCTAGTGGGACAGATATAGTGCAAGTGTAACATGCACAGCATCTGTACCCATAAAAGAAAAATGTTTGACAGTTAAGTGACTGGTCTTGATCTGTCGCTTTTTTGGATCACTAAAAATGATCACTTTTTTTAGTGCATCAGGAAGCCATATTAGAGCATGGCATTTTAATATTAATTAGCTTATTTGCATGATCGGATCGTGGGATGAGCAATCGTGCAGAAAACCAGGTGGTGAGCCATTTGTTGCATTGGGTCAGCAAATGTGATCATCGCTAAAGCTGTTAAAACAGGTTTAGCGATGATTTTTGGCTTTAGTGCATCTGGGTTCAAGGTCTTATGAACCACTATGGCAGGGGTGCCCACAACTTTTTGGCTTGCAAGCTACTTTTAAAATGACCAAGTCAAAATGATCTACCAACAATACAATTTAAAAAAAACACAAAGCACACTGTTCGCAGAGAAAATGTTAATTATCATTTGAATTTGGATTTTTTTTGCAGAGGTCAAGGCAAATGACTTTAAAATATGCAATGTCATCTCAGTAACAACTATACAAAAATAGACAAATATACCCCCTCCCCTTTTACTAAACCGTGATAGCGGTTTTTAGCGCAGGGAGCAGCACTGAATGCCCCTTGCAGCTCACGATGCTAAAAACCACTATCACAGTTTAGTAAAAGGGGGCCATAGTGCAAAGTATAAATAGCAGATAGAAATTCTCAAAACGGACACATTTTGATCACCAAATTGAAAATAAAATAATTTTTCCTACCTTTTTGTCTGGTGATTTCATGAGTCTCTAGTTGCACTTTTTCTTCTGTAAATCCAATATTTATTTCATCTGTCTTTCTTTCTGCCCCTCCCCTTTTCTTTCTGTCTCTCTTGATTTCTCCCTCTGCCCCCTCTTTATTTTTTTCTTTCTCTCTCCCCCTGCTTGTCTGTCTTTCTTTCTCTCTCCCCCTGCCCCCCCAAGCCTTCGTACCGATTTCTCTACTTCTCCGATTCTTTTTCTCTCTCTCTGCCGCCACCCACTCCAAGCCACCACGCCAATTTCTTCCTTCTTCCTCGAGCCAGGCCCGGCGTGTACAAGCGCCGGGCACAGAAGCCTTTACCTCTGACGACAATTCAAACGTTGGAGAGGATGTTCCAGGCCAGCCAGGCAGATATTGGCTGGCCCAGAACTTCCTCTCCGAAGTCAGAATTGACATTGGAGGTGAAGTCTTGTGGGTCCGGCACTTGTACATGCCTGGCCTGGCTCGGGGAGGAAGGAAGAAAATCGCACAGGCAACGCGATCAACTTTCATTGCCTTTGCGATCTACTGGTCGATCGCGATCGACCATTTGGGCACCCCTGCACTATGGTGTGTTACTATGCTTTTTACTTAATTTTAACAAATCCTTAAGGATCATTTTACTAAGCTTTGCTAAATAGTGTCCAGTGCTATCCTCTTTGCGGGTCTTTCCTGTGTGCTAAAATCACTTTAGCTCAGCAGTAAAATGGCTCCATTTTCCTGTATTCCCATTAATGACCACATGCTAATTTCCTCATTAGTGCATTGTCATTAGTGTGTGAGCACTTGCGTTCACTTGTTTTCTAGTTACGGATGTGAAAGATGGACACTACGGAAAGAAGACAGAAAGAAGATTGACTCATTTGAGCTTTGGTGCTGAAGAAGGATTTTAGGCATGCCGTTGACCGCCAGAAGAGCTAACAAATTGATTCTGGAAGAGATCAGACCGGCTATGTCACTTGAAACCCTGTGCTAACTAATTAAAGCTGAAATTAAGAATTAAGAAAAGGAGGAAGGAAAACCAAACAGCAACTGACATGGTTAATGAGTGAGGTCAAGGAAGCTATTAGAGCTACAGGAGAATCCTTCAGAACATGGAAGAAGGATACAACTGAAAATAATTGAAAACAGCTGAACTCGGGGGCGGAGCATTAACAAGATTGCGGCCTGATGCCTTCCCTGAGACACCGTCGTTCCTGTAATAAGCTTTTTTTCCTGCTTACCAGATGATAAAATGAAAATCCAAAGTCCGGGTGTTCCTGGACAAAACTGCTTTAATAACAGGCCTGATGGATGCCTTTGTGGAGCGCAGCTCTGGAACGCAGCAATCGGAGATATCCACGGCTGGAGAGACCACATGAACTGATACACGAGATCCCAGTGTCAGGTCAAAAGCGCGCCGGGACAAAGGCGCGCGCAGACAACTGAGCGCAACGTGGAGGCGTGCGCCCAAAAAAATGACTTTTAAAGGGCTCCAACAGTGGGTGTGGGGGGAACCCCCCCACTTTACTTTATACAGATCGCGCCACGTTGTGAGGGGTTTGGGGGGGTTGTAACCAGTGTTCCCTCTAAGCGGGCGGGTGTTGTGAGCAAACTTTTTTCACCGTGAGCCAAAAATATCGGGCGCCAGCAAGTTATGAGCCAACTCGCCCGATTCTCCTCTCGCCGCCCTGCCATCTGCCGTACGCCTCTTCCGATCGTGCGCTGTGACAAGAAACGTGTGCGCTGCGATGTAATATTTTGTGCGCCAGCGCACACCAGCGCAGCTTAGCGGGAACACTGGTTCAAATGGTTTTATTTATTTCCCCAAATTTATTTTTGTTATACGCATTGAAAATATTTGATATTGCGTTTAAATCAAAATCTCAATAAACTTGAAACGAGTGCCCGTGAGATTGTGGGAGGGTTAAATACTCAAAACTTAGAAGTTTTTGCTACGCCAGCTTTCTGGTATCTTTACATACAGTGGCGTACCTAGCATATGTAACATCCGGGGCCCATCATTTTTTGGCACCCCCCCCCCCCATCTGTAAGAAAAACATGATTTTTAGTAACAAACCACACGTCACACATGAGTACCTAGGAAAAGGCAGCATCTTACATATTGCAGTGAGCAGTACATCAATACACCCATTGTAAAACTAAACAAGCCAGACCAGCACAGATCAATCCTACACCGTCAATCCTAACAGAAAACCATGTCTTTCGAACACACAGAACACAGAAAACACCTTCGCCTAGTAAGGAATATGTAATCACAAACTAACCCCTCCCTCTTTTACAAAACTGTAGTGTGGATTTTAGCTACGGAGGTAACAGCTCTGATGCTCATAAAATTCTGAGCATCAGAGCTGCTACCACCAAGGCTGGTGCTAAAAACGCTTCACAGTTTTGTAAAAGGGGGGATAAAATAAAAATACATAGACAAAGGTTAAATTGAACCAGCAAGAAGCTGGACTCTGCATACAATGCTTCACAGAAACAGTGACACATGTCTCCTAAAGCAATAAATAAATAGAAATTTTTTTCTACCTTTGTCTTCTGTGGTTTCTCCTTTCCTCATCTTCTTGTAACTCTCTTCCTTCCATCCACTGTCTGCCGTCTCTCTTCCCCTATATGGCATCTTCTCTCCTTCTATGCCCCTTCCAGAAACTGTATGCCTCCCCCTTCCCTCTCTCCTTTCACCCCATTGGTCTGGCATCTCTCTCCTCGCCTTCCCTCTCCCACACCTCTCCTCATAGTCTGGTATCTCCCCTTCCCTGATTCTCTGGCATCTCTCTCCTTTCCTTTTCTTCCATCTTTCGCTCCCCCTCCATGCTCTCACATCTCCCCCTTCCTTTTCCCTTAGACTGGCATACCTTCCTCCTACGCTCCAAGCCCTGGCATCTCCTTTAATTCCCTCCCTCATCTTCCTTCTCCCTCCAGCTGGGTACCGCAACACTCTTCCCTGCAGCTCTGCACTTCCCCACAATTGCCATGCTTCGGTTCCTCTTCTTCCTTCCTTCCTCCCCCCCCCCCCGCGGGACCCTGCGGCACCATCAACTCTTACTCCCTCTAATGTCGGCCCTGCAGCTCCAGACTTCCTCGCACCTTCTCCCCTCCCCCTTTGGATCGCTATTATTTTAAATGTTATAGCCGCGGAGCTGTATCCATCAGTGGAGATGTCTAACCTCGGCCTGCCCCGGAACTCTTACTGCAGCAGACGCCCGTCTAGGCAGGAACAGGAAGTCACTGTTGCAGTAAGAGTTCCGGGGCAGGCCGAGGTTAGACATCTCCACTGATGGATACAGCTCCGCGGCTATAACATTTAAAATAATAGCGATCCAAAGGGGGAGGGGAGAAGGTGCGAGGAAGTCTGGAGCTGCAGGGCCGACAGTAGAGGGGGTAAGAGTTGATGGTGCCGCAGGGTCCCGCGGGGGGGGGGGGGGGGAGGAAGGAAGGAAGAAGAGGAACCGAAGCATGGCAATTGTGGGGAAGTGCAATCCCCCCAATGCGTCCCCTTACCTTACCTCCCCTTACCTTTGCGACGCGTGTGTGCGCTGTAAAGAGAAACTTTGCGCTGCGATGTAATATTTTGTGCGCGAGCGCAGGCCAACGCAGCTTAGCGGGAACACTGGTTGTAACCCCCCACATTTTACTGAAAACTTCACTTTTTCCCTAAAATACAGGGAAACAGTTAAGTTTCCAGTATAATGAGGGCGGTTACAACCCCCCAAACCCTCCACCGCCGCTGCGATCTGTATTAAGTAAAGTGGGGGAGTTCCCCAACAAAACCCCCCATCGGAGCCCCTAAAACACTTTTTTTCTTCGGCGCGCGCTTCCGTCTTGCGCTCAGTTGTCGGCGCGCGCCTTTGTCTTCGGCGGTTTTGTCTATGAACCCGAGATCCCTCCTTTGAAGGCGTCATATTATCCTCCGATGAGCGTATTCCGCCCAGCTGTCTTGGTGCGATGGGCGAGTCCTTTTTGGATGTGCAAGCCCGGGAATCCTTCTTGCTGGTCCCACGGAGCGGGAGGACTGACTCTTGAAGGGAGCAAGAGGAGGTATTGAATTCTTCCCAGCTAGTGATGAGAATACAGCAAACTCAGGAAGATTTTTCCACAACCGAGGTGGTTCTTGGTGCGCTGGGTGCTGCAGGGAGCTCTCGAGCAGAAGCTGTTCTCTTACAGAGGCCCAAAGTCTTCACAATGGAATTGATATGAGATGCTATATCTAATATGCAATCTTCTCTAAGGAATCAAATTCAGCAACTTTCCACACGATGTACTACAGTGCTTTCAGAAAATCTGGAACTTAAGACCAAGGTAACATCTTTAGAGAATAAAGTGATTGATTTGGATACTAAAATAAAACCCTTGGAAGTACAAGCTCTAACTTGGGCTAAGGACAATGCTAGTCTGCACTTTAAGCAAGAAATGATGGAAAATTCTATTAGGAGATGTAATCTCTGGATTATTAACTTTCCTAAAGTCCATCCTATAACTGCCGTAGCAATGTTTAAAAGGTATTTGAGTGAAATTCTGAAAGTGCCCGAAACCCACCTCTCTCAAAAATCTATTACCTTCCTATGATAGTTAAATTTCAAAATCCTAACCAGCAGAATGTTTCTGCTGATAGTTTGGACTTGACTAATTTCCTGGAGAGGTCGGTTACTGAGGTCCAGGTTTCAGCTACATTAATTGTACAGCTTGCTATTGACTCTGATAGGGAATGGATGCTTAAGATGTTTTTCAAATATAAAGATGTTCCTTTTTTGACGAATATTATAAGAACGTATCCTGTTTCTCATCCCACCCAGAAGAGAAGGAAACAATTTCTCATTTTGAGGCCTCAGGCAGTTCGCTTAGGGGCAACTTTTGCTCTAAGATACCCCTGCAAGTGTGTATTGGTATATAAAGAAAATAGATACGTTCTCTATGAGCCGCAGCAGCTGTCCAAATTTATTTTGGCTAGAGAACAGTATCCACTATATGAATTTTGCTGTTTTTCAAGATAGCTCAGGAAAAGAATTGTCCTAAGAGCAGTCAGACCTCCATTCTTTATTTCCTTTTGATTTAAATTCCTATGTTATATTTCAGTTCTATTTTAGCTACGTCCCCTATATTGAGGACTAAATATACTTTGTAATAACGAGGTGTCTTCAAACGATTTAGTATATTATAATTTCATTTTACATTGTATTTTTCTTGTTTGACTTGTAAGATTGTCAATTGTTAAAATTATAAATAAAGAATTTTTAAAAAAAAGAAGAAGAAAATAATTGTAAACAGCACGGAATGGTAAGTCAAATGCAAGGCACTAATAAGAAAGGCAAAGAGAGACCTTGAAAAGAAGATTGCGCTGGAAGCAAAAACACAGAGTAAAATTTTCATTAGGTATATTACAAACAGGAAGCCAGGAAGAGAATCGGTTGGACTGCTAGACAACTTAGGGATAAAAGGGGCTCTCGGGGAAGACAAGGCCATAGTGGAGAGATTAAATGAATTCTTTGCTTTGTTTTTCAGCGAGGAAGATGTGGGGGAGTTACCAGTGCCAGAAATGGTATTCAATTTTGATGAATCAGAGAAACTCAAACAAATCTCTGTAACAATGGAAGATGTAATGGGTCAATTTGATAAACTGAACAGTAGCAAATCAGCTGGATTGGATGGTGTACATCCCAGAGTGCTGATATAATTGAAAAATGAACTTGCAGAGTTATTGTTAGTAATTTGTAATTTTTCTCTAAAACCCAGCATAGTACCAGAAGACTGGAGGGTGGCCAATGTGATGCTGATATTTAAAAAGAGTTCCAGAAGTGATCTGGAAAATTATAGACCAGTGAGTCTGACATTGGTGCCAGGCAAAATGGTAGAGACTATTATAAAGAACAAAATGACAGAATTTATATATACTCTCACCAAGATATATACCAAACTCAGTATATATCTCAAACTCTTGACCTTCAATATATAATCCCCAGTACTTCAGTTCCTCAGAAGTACCATCTAGGTTCAAAAGTTTTCACTGCCCTAGGCTTTATGTACTACCTCCTCACTGGAGCCGCTATCAATTCTTATTAACAAACTTTAATTTTTATTTAACAACCCTTCTAGCATATTTTAAAGGTACTTAGCTTTTAATTGTGGTCTTCTTTTCAGGGAAATAGGAGCCAACATGTTTCACCTACAGAAGGTTTTTTCAAGGCTTATCATCCCTAAGCAAGCTTTACACCAACATATTGGACCACTGGAGGTCAGGAGTTTGAGATATATACTGAGTTTGGTATATATCTTGGTGAGAGTTTGATTGGTGATCCTTACAAGTACATTTATATAAAAATTGAGTGCCGTTTGGATAAATAGAATTTATATATATAAGCATGGATTAATGAGAGAAAGCCAATATGGATTTAGTCAATGGAAGTCTTGCCTCACCAATCTACTACATTTCTTTGAAGGGGTGAATGAACATGGGATAAGGTGAGCCAGTTGATATCATGTATGGATGGGGGCCAATGTAACGCTGATATTTAAAAAGGGTTCCAGAAGTGATCTGGAAAATTATAGACCAATGAGTCTGACATTGGTGCCAGGCAAAATGGTAGAGACTATTATAAAGAACAAAATGACAGAACTTATAAGCATGGATTAATGAGAGAAAACCAATGTCCTATTATGAATTAAGAACTGGTTGAAAGAAAACAGAGAGTAGGTTGGAAATATTCTCAATGGAGAAGGGTAAATAGCGGGGTTCTCCAGGGATCTGTGCTGGGATCGCTGTTTTTTAACATATTTATCAACAATCTCGCGAGAACTGGCGGCAGCCATTCTGCTAGCAACGCAGGGCTGCGCGGGAGCTCAAGAAGCTCACTCCTGTGTGCCATAAGCCCTGAACCCCAATCGGCAATTTGAAGGAAGTGTGTAGGGCAGGAGTACAGTCCTGCCCATACACCGCTGGACCACCTGGGATAACTAAAAAGGCACGTGGGGGGGGGGGGGGGGATAAAAAAAATTATTTGCATCATCTGGGCCAAGAGACGGGAGGGATAATAATAATAATATAACAGTTTAGATACCGCAGGACTGTGAAGTTCTATGCGGTTTACAATAATTAAAAGATGTTACAGATTGAGTGGATTTAACAATGTCCTGCCGGTTAACATTGTTTGAAAGATGCTACAAATTGAGTGGATTTAACAAAGTTAAAAGCTAATGATTAACAGCTCTAGGGATCAGTTATTGTGAAATGAGATTGTGCAGGTTAGTTGCCTAAATACTTTAGGAACAGATATGTTTTTAGGCGTTTCCTAAATTCCCCATAAGTAGTAGACGTAAGCAATTCTAGATCTTTACCCCATAATGCTGCCTGATATGAGAGGAGATGTTGATGATCTCTCCTGCCCAGGCCTATTAGAGGCCTGCATCAAGTCGAGGAGGGGGTCAGGTGATGACCCGAATATATGACGAGACCCCCATTTTTGGGCCATTTTTTTGACCCCCAAATCTTGTCCTATATTCGAGTATATACGTTACCTTTAGTGTGCTGTAGCTCAAGAAAGTTTGCAGGACACTGTACCACTGTAGTAGATTTAAAATAGACCTGAGAAAATATTTCTTCACATATTTAAACTCTGGAATTCATTGCCGAAGAATGTGGTGAAATCAGTTAGCTTAGGAGGGTTTAAAAAAGGTCTGGATAATTTCCTAAAAGAGAAAAGTCCATAAGCCATTATTGAGATGGACTTGGGAAAATCCACTGCTTATTCCTAGGATAAGCAGCATAAAATTTGTTTTACTACTTGGGATCTAGGTAGGTATTTGGGACCTGGGTTGGCCACTGTTGGAAACAGGCTGCTGGGCTTGGTCTGTCTCAGTGTGGCAATTCTTATGTTCTTATGTACCTACTTTTTCCCCCAGTGCTAAAAATAAATAATAATTTTTGGTGCATGAGAAGTGATCACTGAGCCCTAAACTACTATGGGACACCTAAAAGCACTCTGCATTGCAGTAGTGTTTTTCATCCTGTCTTCAAAAAAATGAGACTAAAAAGTCTCAAAGAGCTCTAAGCTAATGAAAGCCTATGAAGCTTAAATGCATCATCCTTGGCAAAAAAAAACCCAACCCTCTTCTATGTTACAAAAACATTCTTAGATTATATTGTCCATTTATTTTATTATGCCAAAAAACACTTAACTCTTAATTGCACTGAAGCTCCTCTTGTTATTCAAAAGTATTTTTGCAAACCCATGGCCAACAATGGCCAGAGCTTTGCTTTTGCTGCTTCAGGGCTCATGCATAAAACTACAAGAAAAATGAGGATCAGAGCATGCAATCCAAAGCAAAACTACTGTCAAAACATTTGTGCATTTTAGCTGTTTAGAATATTCCAGTTCGAATATCTGATCTGTGGCATCACTCTGGTTACATTGATTTTTGAGGATCCTAAAATGTCTTTTATTTATTTATTTAATTAAAATATTTATATCCCGCATATCTGAAAATCTATGTGGCTAACAGAGACCATACAAAATCAAAACATAAAACTCTAACATTAAAACCAACATAACACACATAAAACATTCTAAAAACAATCAGCATTCATATTAAAAAGGAAAAAGAATAACAACCTGATCTATAATACATACAATTCTTTCTTCATACATTAAACTTGAATGTCTATTATTATTTATTTATTTAAAACATTTATATTCTGCATATCCACTTCCTGTAATACTGATCATGTGATTTATTGCCTTAAATGTCCATGTAAGAAGTTGCACTTTAGAATGAGAACAAGAAAATTTAGAGTTTGCATGTTGTAACATAAGAGTACTATTGCAAATCAAAAGTTGGCATCCCCTTTTGCTATACATTGTATTCAGCAACAACATGGAATCATTACATTGCTTGGTGCTCCAATAGACTCCTTCTTTGTGCAGAGGTGGAGATCGGCAGAAGATCTTATGAGAGTAAAGGTGGATATTTCTCCTTAATGCCTTGGAGCCTAATGAATTTAACATCAGAATTGACTGATGTTATTTTTACTGAACAACTTGCTTTTAAGGGCATAATCATCAGTATCACCTTTACCACTTCAAGTTGCAATTTGGTGTCTGACGTCATGTTATAAGTGGAAGTCATACAATAATTAAAGATAATGTTAATCTTAGGAGGAAAATTGAAATGTTGGAGAACACAGCATGAAGTAATAATTTAAGATTGATTAATTTTCCTAAAGTCACATTGGTGATTCCAAGGGAAATGATCAAAAGGTATTTTCAGGAAAAAACTCTTACCTCTACTTTCTCAACTTGGTCAAGGTCAGCATCAGAGCTCTAGTGCTCAAGAGGCAATGGACGTTTCAACGTTACTTGAGATGTCAGACAAATAAATTGTGACCCCCAGCAACATTAATAATTTCTGTAGCTCTCCAACCAGATAAGGCATGGATTTTGAGTTTATTCTTTAAGAACAAACAGAAAGAATTTCTTGGATATAAAATACAGATGTTTCCCAATATATCACGTGAGATGCAGAAGCATAGACGTGAATTTCTATTTCTTAAACCAGGAGTGTTAGCTTTAGGGGCTCCTTTTTACTTGCGACATCCTTGCAAGTGTATTGTCCATCACCAAATGAATAAGTATGTTTTCTTTGAACCTTTTCAATTAACTACTTTCTTGTCTATATCCCGGTTGGATAAAGGAAAATCTTAAGCTCATTAGAAAGTTATGCATCTTTGCTCTCAGCTTAAGGCAGAGATTCTTTAAGTTTACCTCATATTTTCTCGCTAATTGTGTAAGTTTTGGATCCAATTTGAGGACTTGAGTAAAGTTAAGCCACTGTAATTTTTATGTCCTATTATGAATTTTATTTCTTTAACAGCCATTTTTTTGGATTGTTGTAGATTGTACTTGGCTTAATTTCTTTTCTGTACAAGTTTAATGCTTGATATTATGTTGAAATCTATAAATAAAAAAAAAAAAAAAAAAAGTGTTGAGTGTTTAGCCAGAGAGTGTTTTTTAGCCAGAGAGTGTTGAAGCTCTTGATTCTAAACAGCTAATATGCAGATATGTTTTGACAGTAGTTTTCTTATGAATTGCACAAAAATCTCAGTTTATATTCAAGTATATACGGTAAGTGGTTTGTTTTTTTTTGCATAATAATTAGATCATATAATTTAATAATTATGTTTTCATGTCATAGAAAAGAGGGGTGGGGGGTTGCCAATGATGAAGAGTTTAAGCTCCATAAGCTTTCATTAGCTTGGAGCTCTTTGAGACTTTTTACTCTCATTTTTTGAAGTGTATGGATATCTTCAATGCTTCTAAGAACTGATATTTGCTTGTACTTGATTATGTTAAAACAAACTGATGTGTTTTTTATGCTTTGTGTGGTTTTCAGTTCCTAGTTTTCTTTTATATTTTGTGTAGTTGATTCTAATTATTGAAACTGGTCAAAAGCATAAAATTACAAACTTGGGCTATGATATACAGCAGGGGACCGGTAGATCGGGAAGGCATAGACTCATGATAGACTCTATGAAGGCATAGATCGTGATAGACTCATGTTGCCGTCCCGATCTACCGGGCCGATCAGCCTTCCTCTCCCTGACATCCTCCACCGCTGCCCCAAACTCTCCTTGCAGAAGCGTCAGACCGACCAGCATTCCTCTCCCCAACGTTAATTCTGACGTCAGAGAGGAAGTTCTGGGCCAGCCAATCGCTGCCTGGGGAGCGGAATGCTACTCAGTGCGACACTTCTGCAGAGAGAGCTTGGGGCGCGGTGGCTTGAGGGCCTGTTCTCCAATGGCGGTGGCAAACCTAGTGGCTTGGGGGAGGGCAGGGAGAAAGAAAGATAGGGGGCAGGCAGGGAGACAGAAAGAAGGGGGGGCAGGGAGACAAAGAAAGAAGGGAAACAAGAAATAAAGGGGGAATAGGGAGACAGAAAGGGGGCATGGAGAGAGAAAGAAAGAAAGGGAGGCAGGGAGACAGAAAGAAAGAAGGGGGCAGGGAGAAAGAAAGAAAGAAAAAGCTGGGGGAGAGAATAAGGTCTGGAGGAGAGGAAGCATACAGGAGGCTAAAAGAAGGGAACAAATATTGGATGCACAGTCAGAAGAAGAAAGTGCAACCAGAGACTCATGAAATCACCAGACAACAAAGGTAGGAAAAATGATTTTATTTTCAATTTAGTGATCAAAATGTGTCCGTTTTGAGAATTTATATCTGCTGTCTATATTTTGCACTATGGCTCCCTTTTACTAAACTGCAATAGCGGTTTTTAGTGCAGGGAGCCTATGAGCGTCAAGAGCAGCGTGGAGCATTCAGTGCAGCTCCCTGTGCTAAAAACTGCTATCGTGGTTTAGTAAAAAGGGAGGGGATATATTTGTCTATTTTTGCATGGTTGTTACTGAGGTGGCATTGCATAGAGTCATCTGCCTTGACCTCTTTGAAAATAAAACCCCGGAATATGAATGATAATTAACATTTTCTCTGCCTTTCAGTGTGCTTTGTGTTTTTTTTTAAATTTTATTGTTGGTAGATCATTTTGACTTGTTCATTTTAAAAGTAGCTCGCAAGCCCAAAAAGTGTGGACATTCCTGATATACAAGAAGAAATGTGTTAAATATTTTTAATTTACCTTATAAACATTTATTAACAGTTGTAAATGGCATATTTAAACATCTCAAGCCTATATGAAACTGAAGTGAATTAAAGCACTTTCCTAACCATGTAGTGCAGTGTATTTTTAAAAGTGATCAGATGTGCTAAAATGAAAACTCTTTTAAAATGGAACAATCGTACTTTAGAAACCTTATCTGAAATGAAAATTGGCAAAGTATTAATAATAGTGGTGTTTTGCATTTTAGTCTTTTTTTCTAACGTGAACAGGCATTTTTGATTAAGTATTTGCCTCAAGGTTAGATGTACATTTTTTTAAAAGTTAATTAGCTTAATAGGATTGTTTTAGGATTTAAAGGCTGGGTTGTGGATGGAGAGATTATTATGAAATGGCTTATTTTAAGAAACTATTTGCCTTAGGATAGATAATCAGAAAATGATTTCATGCCTTGAATATCTGCTCAGATTTTACCACAGAAAGGCTTTATGGTAGTGACAAGGTTGTAAAGTAATATTTTAATCTCTGATGAAGGAAATAATTTTGTCAGCATGTTTAAAATGTGAAGATGATGGCAGATAAAGATGATGATGGCAGATAAAGACCTCGAGGGTCCATTCAGTCTGCCGAATAGTCATATTCCTTATCAATTCTTGATTAAGGGGGTCCTTTTATTAAGACACGCTAACCGATTTAGTGCGCGCTAAATGCTAAGGCATCCATTATATTCTATGGGCGCCTTAGCATTTAGCGTGTGCTAAATTGGTTAGCGTACCTTATTAAAAGGACCCCTAAACCAATGAATATGATATGAAATACTCAGTTCTGGTCTTTCTTTGCCTTTTCTGGGACTTAGACTGTAGAAATGGACCCTGCACTGTCCTTATGTTCCAACTACTAGAGTTGCTGTCCATCTCTAGCCTATCCCAATCTGTCTTATTTATTTTAAAAATTTTGATACCTCTTTAAACCAAAACGGTTTACAAAAACATACATAAAATTTTACAACAAATGAACACAAAATCAGTTCAATTCTTTCAGAAAATCAGTGAACAGGGAAAATCACTACTTAAAGGAATGCGTTTACAAACAATTTGTCATATACGGGACACAGATTATAGAAGTCTGCCTGTAACCACTGAAGATAACATAGCATACTTAACCCATTGTCACAGTGCAATGAGCACAATGTCATTGACAGCTATATAGAACAAGCAACATCTCGCCTCTGTAGATAATACAGTTCTGGCAGCCCCTTGCCATCAAAGACAACATAAAAGCTCACAGTACATTGCTACGGAGACCATATAGTGAGAGTGTAGTTAGCCATTGAAAGGAATGAAGAGTGAGGAAGATATTGCCACTGAAGACTACACCTTGGGGTGATATTATCCGAAGATCTAAAGGCAAAGAAACAGTGTGACAAGGCAGTGGCTGTTGCCAGAAGGATGCTGGCTTATATAAAGAGAGGTGTAACCAGTAGAAGAAAGAATAATAATAATAACTTTATTTTCTATACTGCTAACACCCCGAAGAGTTCTAGGCAGTTTACAGGTAAGAAGACTGGACATTCAGTGATGAAATACACATTTATAAAAAAACACAGATACAGTTCATTGTTCTTAATCAAGGAGAGATTTTTTAAACAGGTAGGTCATAACTAATTTTTTGAAAGAGCAATATGATACAGCTTGATGGATCATATCATCTAACCAGGGTTGGACTTTACCTGCTTAAAAAGCCAAAGTTCTATCAAAAAACTTCTTGTAGTGACAATTTTTAGGATTCAGAAAAGTAAATAAATTATCGTTGGTGAGGCCCCACTTGGAGTATTGTGTTCAGTTATGGAGACCGTATCTGACGAAGGACATAAGAAGACTTGAAGTGGTCCAGAGGAGGGTGACAAAAATGGTAGGAAGTTTGAGCCAAAAGACGTATGAGGAGAGACTGGAAGTCCTGAATATGTATACCCTAGAGCAGTGGTCTCAAACGCAAACCCTTTGCAGGGCCACATTTTGGATTTGTAGGTACTTGGAGTGTGTCAGAAAAAAATAGTTCATGTCTTTATTAAAGAAATGACAATTTTGCATGAGGTAAAACTCTTTATAGTTTATAAATTTATAGCTAAAGAGACATGATCAAGGAACTTTTATTTTACTTTTGTGATTATGATAAACATAACGAGGGTCACAAAATCGTACCTGGCGTGCCACGAGTTTGAGACCACTGCCCTAGAGGAACGGAGGGACAGGGGAGATATGATTCAGACATTCAAATACTTGAAAGGTATTAACGTAGAACAAAATCTTTTCCAAAGAAAGGAAAATGGTAACCAGAGGGCATAATTTGAGGTTGAGGGGTAGTAGACTCAAGAATAATGTAAGGAAATTCTTTACAGAGAGGGTGGTGGATGCCTGGAATGCGCTCCCGAGGGAGGTGGTGGAGAGGAAAACGGTGACAGACTTTAAAAAAGCATGGGATGAACACAGAGGATCTTGAATCAGAAAATAATGGTAAATATTGAAGAACTAAGGCCAGTACTGGGCACACTTGCACAGTCTGGCCCTGATTCTCCAAAAGTGCGTCCCGATTTTAGGCAGCTGTAGACGTCCTACAGCTGTCTAATCAGCCAATCGGGATGCACGTTTTTTTTTTAAAAAATGCTCCCCAGGCAGGCCTGAAGGCGCCTCCAGGAGCCTAGGGAGACCCGCAAAATGCTTAAGCTCGCCTACAGGCCTTAGGCGAACTTAGGCGGCCCTACGCGTCTCCCTAGTAGAGGAAGAGATGCTTAAAATGTAGGCCAGCAAAATGCTGGTCTACATTGTAAGTAGACGCGGCCGCTATACTGATCGCGGCAAGGGATCTCCCTGCTGCAATAAAGTATAGCGGCCGCGGCCGCCTGTCCCATCACCGACAGGAGGATGCCTAACTCCTCCTGTCGGAACCCCGAACCCCTCCTCCCCCTCCCCCCCAAACTCGTAATCGCCGACAGGAGGATGCCAAACTCCTCCTGTCGGAACCCCGGAACCCTCTCCCCCCCCCAACTCGTAATCGCCGACAGGAGGATGCCCAACTCCTCCTGTCGGAACCCCGGAACCCCCTCCCCCCCAAACTCGTAATCGCCGACAGGAGGATGCCCAACTCCTCCTGTCGGAACCCCGGAACCCCCTCCCCCCCAAACTCGTAATCGCCAACAGGAGGATGCCCAACTCCTCCTGCCGGAAAGCCCAACGACCCCCCGCCCCAACTAATCTCCCTCCCCCAACTAACCTTTCAATGTTGGTCAGCTGGACGGGTCTTGCTGCCGTCCAGCCGACGGGTCTGCCTCGTGGAAATGAGACGGCACGCCCCTTCCCGGCCCATCCCCGCTAAATCTAAGGCCTGATTGGCCCAGGCTGTAGAAGCCTGGACTAATCAGGCCTTAGGCATAGCGGGTCCGCCCATCCCCACTAATCCTAAGGCCTGATTGGCCAAGGTGCCTAGCCTGGGCCGATCAGGCCTTAGATTTAGCGGGGATGGGCCGGGAAGGGGCGTGCCGTCTCATTTCCACGAGGCAGACCCGTCGGCTGGACGGCAGCAAGACCCGTCCAGCTGACCAACATTGAAAGGTTAGTTGGGGGAGGGAGATTAGTTGGGGCGGGGGGTCGTTGGGCTTTCCGGCAGGAGGAGTTGGGCATCCTCCTGTCGGCGATTACGAGTTTGGGGGGGAGGGGGTTCCGGGGTTCCGACAGGAGGAGTTGGGCATCCTCCTGTCGGCGATTACGAGTTTGGGGGGGGAGGGGGTTCCGGGGTTCCGACAGGAGGAGTTGGTAATCCTCCTGTCGGCGATTACGAGTTTGGGGGAGAGGGGGCTCGGAGTTCTGACAGGAGGAGTTAGGCATTCTCCTGTCGGTGATGGGACAGGCGGCCGCAACAACCGCGGCCGCTATACATATTGCAGCAGGGAGATCCCTTGCTGCCATAAGTATAGCGGCCGCGTCTAATTTAACCCGATTCTCTAAAGACGCCGGTTACAGAATCGGCGTTTAGTATAGGACGCCTCTCCCGGGCGGCCTGCCTGGGGAGCATTTTTTTAAAAAAACGTGCATCCCGATTGGCTGATTAGACAGCTGTAGGACGTCTACAGCTGCCTAAAATCGGGACGCACTTTTGGAGAATCAGGGCCTCTGTGTCTATATATGGCCATATGGTTGAGGATGGGCTGGGGAGGGCTTCGATGGCTGGGATGGTTTAGATGGGCTGGAGTGAGCTTTGACGGAGACTTCAATAGATGGAATCTAAACACAATACCAGGCAGAGCTTTGGAAAAGAAGAAGGAAAATTTAAATTAAATCAGTAATTTAAAGAGTGGGTAAGGTTGGGCAGACTAGATGCACCATGCGGGTCTTTATCTGCCATCATTTACTATGTTACTATGTTGGCTTGCTACTGTAGACTAGAGAATGTGTGAGCTATACACTAAAAATAAACTAATACAGACCTTATATTACCATTGCCAGCAACAAAGTGCAGTTATCATATTGCAAGTTAAAGTTCTATAGTACAGCTCGAGCATTGTTACGGAAAACCATGTAGTTCAAGAAGCACTTTCCTACTGCAGATTATGTAACTCAGCTTACCAATTATGAATGAAGAGAAAGCAGCACAGGTAGCAAGGTATGAGTGAATGGAAGGTGTTGCAGCAACGCTACTGCTCATAATATAGTGCAACTATCGCAGTACAGTAAGGATAACACAGTAGGGACAATGCATATGCCTAATGGAAGCAATGATATATAAACAGGCAGGTTTTAACAAACAGCTGTTCTGTGATTCTCTTTTCTTTTTTTTTAAGTTATACCTAAAATGAACGAAAGACAGCCTAGCTGCTGATTAACATAATAGATGGGTCCTTGGTTTCTAACCAAAGTGAACCACCTTTTGGGCTACAATGTTTTATTGACCTTAATAAAGTCTCAACTTATTGTACATTGTCTCTGCAGTTTCTTTTGGTTTTTAACATAATAGATGATAATATAATAGTAGATAAGCTTATTCGTTTTAAAGTTTTAGCTTGAGAGTTATCACAAGTGCTACCATCTCTAGCAGAACACCATGGTGGTGTTCTATCTTACACAGAGCGTTGCCAAGGAAGCCTGATCTTTGAGAAGGAGATCTTAAGGCATGCCTCAGGTCCACCCTCTCCACCCAGCCATACGCCCTAGACCCTGCCACTCCATTCAAAAGGGCCTGTGATAGGCACATGAGATCTCTCTGAGAGAGAAAGAGATAATGGTTACTGTGGATGGGCAGAATAGATGGGCCATTTGGCCTTTATCTGCCATCATGTTTCTATGTTTCTATCTCCTGGATCCATTCCCTGATAGAGAGCCCCCTCCCAGGCAGCAAGAGATGCCTTAATAAAACACCATCTACTGCTGCGGGACCACTACATGACCAGTCTTGCAATAAGAACGGTGAAATGTTGCAGTTCTTATTGCAAGTGGTCTCAAAGCAGCCGCAGATGACATCTTATTAATATATCTCCTAATGGCGATGGAAGGGGCGGCCGCTCAGCGAGAGTTCTTGGCTTCCCAGCAGGAGATGACCCATGAAAGCAGGAGACCTGGTAGGTCTGTACATAGCAGTGTATTAAACATGGCAATTTAGTGATCCTTAATTTCCAGTTGCTCTTGGCTTAGTTCACATTTTAGTCATTTTAGCCTTTGAAAGATAAATGTATTTTATATTCAAAACTGTTTATTGGTCAAAAACACAATCCAAAATCACAATAACAACAAACAACACAGAACAAGCTTTCATTAACCCAAAAAACCACCCCCTCCTCCCCCCCCCCCCAAAAAAAAAAGGAAGAAGGCATGGAGCAGCATGAGAGCAAGAACCACAGATATTATACAGAGAAACCATTATACAATCAAATATTTAATACATGGCTACGAGCATACCTGGTTAAAGAGGCCCAAAAAGGCTCCCAAATCAGATGGTTGTTGACCCTTAGCTGAGTCCATCTCAGGAATATCCAAACGTTCCATCTTCAGTTGATAAATCATCAAGGATCGCCATTGCAACAAAGTAGGGGGATGTGCAACAAGCCAGTGTACCAAAATAGATGTTTTCCCCAGCAATAATGTGCGCTTCAAAAAAGAACGAAGACCTCGCGGAACAGGATGCGTCAAGATGGAAGTAGTAAAAAGCATCTTCAGATGATGTAAACAACGAGTATTCCAAAGTTTTGTAATATGATGATGAAGAGTCTTCCAAAATCTCAACACAAAAGGAAAAAATAAAACATATGCCCCAAAGTAGCATTCACCCCCCACCCCCACACACATACACATTTAGGACAACAAGAATCTGAATGAAGGGGAGATGTGAACAAGCATAAGCAGTTTATATTGCAATTCAAGTAAGGGAATAGAAGCCCAGGACTGCAGAAAAGGCTTCAAGGTAGTTTGTAACAATTCTAAAGAAACAGGAATCCCCAAATCAACAGACCACCTCTGAATCAAAGTCGCGAAGTCATAGCCCGGGACTTCTTCCATCAAAAATTTGTGATGAAAGCACAGAAGAATCATGGACTGCGCCTCCAAACAAAACGCTTCTTTCAATGAATCAAAAATGGTCTTAGTTAAAGTTTCAGGTGGTAAGATGCGTACATAATGTGATAAATGTGTTTTATTATGTTATATGTACTCTCATATCCTGCCAAATCAGAGTCTCAAATCCTGCTAGAGCAGAGTTCTAGGCAGGCTACAAACAGCTTATGAATTATAAAGAACTTATATACATGCAGACATTACAAAGGGCTTATATACATACAGTAGATGCTAAAAAATCTGATTATGTTTATGTTTATTAAGAATTTGATATGCCGCTCCCGCATTTTACTGACCTAAGCGGTTTACAGTGTAACAATTGAATACAGAACAGAACTCCATAGAACATATTCAAATAGGAAACTTCCTTGAACATATTCAGATAGGAAATGAAGAGATAGAGATAGGTACATGATATACATCCTAACAAGTATACATCCTTAAATGTAGATTTCAATAATGATTTATCAAATAACATTTTCAGAGGTAGTGTGTTGCAGATATCATTAATGTTACACTGAGGCACAGGAGAAGTCACCATATTTACTTTCTTAATGCATTCTGCACCACCTTCACATGTGTCTAAAAACACCATCTCAAAATAAAAAAGTAGATCAGTTGGCCAAACAGAGTAAATAGCAGTTTTATGATAACATATAAAAGAAATCATAATCTGACAGGACTGCATCAGGGGTACAAATAGCTTTGAATGGTTGTATTTGCAAAAGAAACTGAAAGAGAAATAAGCAGAAGAGGATAGCTCTCTCTGTTTCTTCCAGCAGCAACAGCTTTTAATACTGGGTAGTCATAAGTGGTTTGAGATAAAGCTGACTGTGTCCCGTTGAAAGACAGAACCATGGTGGCAACTTGGGCACCCACTGTTCTAATCTGCAGAGTACTAATGAGTACTAATGAGCACTTGTGAGTCTAGGGGGAGTCTCATGGCTCTTGGGGCTAAGCAAAGTGTTGCTGATGCTCACAGAGTTTCACTGCTGGTTACTAGGACCATAAAAGATCTCTGTTGGACCAGAGTTGGGGTAAGGTGCTGGTTCAGGCAAGAAAACCCACATCTTTCTCTTGCTCTTAACCATGTTCACTTTGCATGGAGTTCTAGTCAGCAACCACTGTGGATAGCTCCTGCCCTGAATTCTTAGACTACCAAGGATTTTAAGAGATGCATTTGGATGAGCCTGTGGAAGGGTAAAGTTCTTTGGGGGAGATCTTTTTGGTAGTGATTTACTTGGGGGAATGGGACTCTATGAGGGGGGTGGCTTCAGGGGAAAAGAAATATTAATCTATGAGAGGCTTCTGCCCCTTTAAGATGGTGCCTAGGAGATTTGTCATTTTCCTGGAAGGAATAGTATTAGTTTCAGCTATCTTTTATATGCTTAGCTTTTCTGAGAAGTGTTGAGAGCAGAGGAAGCCCTTCTGAGTAAGTGAACATTATTGTGCTGGGAGATGGAGTGATTTTAAGATTGGCACAGAAAATAATTTTAGGGGTTTATTGCTAAAATTTAATTTGAAAAACAAAACATACATATTTGTTAGCTTGTTTAAAGAGTAGAATATAATTTTTTTAAATAAATAAAGGGTCTAATATTCTTTTGACTCAGTTTAAATTTGTTATACCCTAGCACTTTTATTTTTTTTTTAGTTTAAAATATATTGGTATATAACAATATAATACAAAATGTCAAATAAGATAAGAATAACAGAAAGAACAGCAGCAGCAGAAATATAGGACAAGTATTCAATGTTTGAACAAAATAAAGATGGTCAACTCCAAGCAATTACAATCTACCAAGCATGAGAGGAAACCAATAATCGGGAAGAGAAACATACGGTTCACTATAGAAATCATAAAGGATACTTCATTCTCCCCATAGTTACAAAGTAAAACTTCAAAGAAGTAGGTAATGATGAATTGTAGGTTAACATTTAACACATTTGAGAGAATAAGATCAAGTGCAATAACATAAAGAAAATTCAAATTGAGTGCAAAGAGCAATATTCAATTAAGGGATCCCATATCTCATGAAATTTAGTCAGTGATCCAAATTTTTCAGCATAAATATGTTCGTTTTTAATAACAATAGAAACATTGGCCCACCAAGCAGAGAAAATGAGAGAGTCCAAGGACATCCAATTGGAAAGCATTACTTTAAGTGCCAACAGTAGAAGACATTGCAATAAGAGGGCCACAGGTGTAGAGATGGAGTGGTGAAGAGCTCCGGCCCCAAAGATAATTATGGCAAAAGATAATGGTTGTTTGATAGCAAGAGACTCCTCCGCTGTCTTCCATATTTGATCCCAGAACTTCTGTAGCATAGGACAATCATAAAGCATATGTCTAAGCTTGCCGCCCACAGCATTGCAAGACCAACATTTATCCTGATATTGAGAACCAATTTTTGCCAGCCGGTGTGGCATCCAGTAGGCTCTATGCATAACAAAGTAAGCAGTTTGCATCATGGAAGTAGAATGAAGGGCCCTAACAGAGGTTAACAAAGTCATGTGCCAGACTGCATCATCAAATGAGACGTTCAGATCTTTATGCCAAACCTCTCGCACTGTTAAGTCAGTTGAGAATTTGTACTGCTGAAATAACTTGTACCAGTTAGAAGCTTTGTGAGAGAGAGTAGGGTGATCTAGACAAGAACTATTAAGAAGAACGTCCTTTTTAATAGCATGAGTAAGCTGGAGCTAGCAAAAAAATCATATGGTAAATCATATGTTCTGCATATGGTTTCAAAAGGGAACCATTGCTAACCATCAAAAAGTTGACCAATGTTCCACAAATTGCAGTCCTGCTACAGTTTTCAAGAGACTAAATTATTATGTATGCAAATTTTAGGGTTGTTCCAGAGAGGTGCTAAGGAAGAATTATCCCATTTAATATCCGAATAAGAGTTCAGTTCCCGCATTGCTTGTATCGTAGACATGATGACAGGATGATCTACCAGTGACTGTTGGAAGGCCATCGAGGAGAGATATTTAATCTGAAGAGAGCAAAACTTCCTTTCCACCAATAGCCAAAGTGGAGAAATGGTTTCATCAGAAACATAATTCCATTTGGAGCCCTGGTTGAGCAGAAAAGATAAATGATAGTCATAAAGACTTGGAAACGTAACTACACCATTACTTTTATTGCACTTGAGTTTTTGGAGACTAATTCGTGGAGTTTTATTAACCCAGAGAAAGTTAATACATGTTTAGGGAAAAGACAGGGAATCATACTTAAGACATAGTTTATTGCCGGATCCACCATCATTTTAATAGTGTCCAGACGACCTCACCAGGATAATTTAAGCGGGGACCATTGAGCTGTAAGGCGTTTTATTTTATCCATGAGAAGGTCAACATTATAGGAGACAGTATCTTCCAGAGAAGTTTCAAACAAGACACCCAAATATTTGATTTTATCTGGCGACCAGAGAAAACCCATGGATTTAATGTCATTGCAGAGCTCTGGACAATTTAAGAGCATGATCTCCAATTTGGTCAGGTTCAACTTATAACCGGATATGTTGAAATAATCATTTATCACATCTAAGATATGTGATAACGAAGATGGAGTAGCATATATAAGCACATCATCCGCATATGCGGAGAGCTTCACCTTGATGGTATTTGATCGAAATCCAACTATGTTTCTTATTCCTCAGAGCATTCAGCAGGGGCACCAGAGCTACATTAAATAGGAGCGGTGACAGTGGGTGCCCCTGTCGAGTGCCCCTAGCCAGATGGAAAGGCGAATAATAGATGTTATTGGTTATTGATATATAGTCTGGTCATTGGGTTGGAATACAATACTTTGACCAATGATAGGAAGTAAGGTGGAAATTGATACCATTGTAATATTTGGAAGATGTATAACCACTCGATGCGGTCAAACGCTTTTTCCACGTCGAGACCTATCACCAGTAATGGAGAATGAGATAGCTTTGTTTGGTGAATGATATTTGCAAAAAGTCTAGTGTTGTCACTGGAAAGGTGGCTGGCCATAAACCCTGTCTGGTCAGGGGCGATAATGTCGTTCAAGATTGGTTGTAATTTAAGGGCAATGAATTTTACAAAAATCTTGGCATAAGTGTTAATCAATGATAGCGATCTATAATTTTTAACCTCCATAGTATCCTCCGCTTTGAGCAGAACTATAATCATTGCCTCTGTGAAAGAACCAGATCCATGACCATTTTGAATAAGCTCCAAAAAGAAGGCATGCAGGAAAGGTAGGAGTCGTGGAAGAAATGCCTGATAAAATTTGGCAGGGAGCCCATCTAGTCCTGGTCATTTTTTCTTTGCCAGGGATCATATGGCAGAAGTGACATCAGCGGTTGAAATGAGTTGAGTCAGAACATCAATTTGGGCTTCAGAGAGTGTGTTATGCGGGAGCGACTCAAGGAAATTCTTTATTGCATTGGAATCTACATTCAGAAGAATACAAATCCTTGTAGAAATTTTGGAACAGTTGCACTATAGTAGAGGCCTCAGTAGTGGTAGATCCATCAGGTGTAGATAAGGCAGCCACATATGTCTTGGTTGATTTACCCTTTAGATACTGGGCAGGAGAGTGCCCACATTGATTGCTTTCCATATAGAATAAGCTGATTAATGCCAGTTAACTCGTGAGAAGACTATGTTGTAGTCTAAGAGCCCGGAGATTAGTTAATATAGAAAAATCTCCCAAAGATTGAATATGTTCCTGTTCTACATGTTTAATTTGGTCTTCCAATTCTTGTATGCTCCTCAACTTTTGTTTCTTCAGGAAAGCCGAGAAAGATCTAATCTTGCCTCTGATGAATGCTTTGAACGCATCCCAGGTAATCACCCAGTTGGTGTCAGAGGTATTATTTAAAGCAAAACAATCCTCTATCGCCAAGTTTATATTCTCCACAAAATCCGTCTCCTGAAGCAACGAGCTGTTGAGTCTCTATTGTTTTTGAAAAAGCAAGTTGGTCACATTCTTAAATTTCATTATTATCGCCGCGTGATCTGAAATTACAATTCCCTCAATCTGGGAGGCCTCCACCAAGGTAGTTAACGAGGCACTGATCAGGAAAAAGTCAATGCGAGAATATTGGAATGAGGCGTGGAGGATGTTGTAACCTCCAAGAATCCACTAAGTCAAAATTATTAATTATATCCTGAAGCGTATACCAAGCTCTGGATTTTTATAAGAGGTGCGAGATTTTCTGTCCATAATCGGATCCAGGATGAGGTTAAAATCTCCATCCACAATGAATAATCCTCAGTAGAGGCCAAGTGATCTGAAATTGCCTCAAAAAACCCAGGATCGTCAATATTCAGCCCATAGACATTGAGACAGGTGATGTTTTTGCTGTTAAGCTGAAATTGAGCTTTGATCCATCTTCCAGAGGTATCAGCACTGTGTGAGATCAATTGTAAATCTGGTCAGTACCTAAATAGGGTAAGGACTCCATTCCGTTTGTCTACTGCAGGAGAGTATAACATTGGTAGGGCCCAAGGAAAGCAAATTTTGCAGAGTCTGTAGCCGACAAATGGGATTCTTGAAGATAGGGAATGTCAGGCTGTAGTCTGTTTATATAATTCTTAATCTTCACTTGTTTAGTGGAATTATTCAAACTCTTAACGTTTAATGAGCAAAACGGCAGAGCCATAATGCAAAATAACATAACCAGACACAAATATCATCACATCAAGTAGAGCATACTGAATAGTACATAATATAAATGCAGAGAATATTGCTCTATTATAGGGAGTACAATGAAATACAATAAAAGAAAATAAGTCTCACTTAGCAATGTTACAAAATAAAGACACCAGTACCATAGAGTGACCATTCCATTCATGCAGCATCTAAAAAATAGTAGGAAGATATAGATAGTAAGAAAATTAGTACAGTACAGAGACAAGTCAGATATCAGAGTAATAGTTAAGAAAAGATGGGCTAGAAAGACCACAAGGGCAACCAGCAGCTAAGACAAGGCTAGCCATTTTAGTATTGCAGAAATTCTAGGAGCTGCGCCATTCTATAGAAGAATAATACAGAGCAAGGGCTAAAAAAGAAACTATTCCAGATAACACACTAGGCAAGAACCTCAAATTATAAAGGAGACCTGTAAGAAAGAGCTGCAGTAAGCAGGACATAATTGAAAAGTAATGTCCAAATGTTCAGTAAGTATCTTGCTGAAATATACAGACAAAACAAGCCTAGTTCAAAAATAGAAGCAGAACAGTGGGTCCCTATCAGACTCTTCACAATTAACATGACATTATAAAGCATTGAATATTCAGATGAACAAACTGTTGAAAATGTGAGTGGGGACAATAATAGAATGTCCAATCAGTAACAGTGTACAAAAATTTATAACAACTGCGAAAATCATTAGCATAGTTATAAGTCATAAAGAGCCAAACGGCCTCGTTAGGTTACACTATACCATATCCCCCGCAATCACAGAGTGAGGAATGGCGATAGTGCAACAAAAAGCAGGTAGTAAGAAATATAAACCCCTAAATACCAGTAGGACATCAGGTCTTGTCAATGTTACTTGGGCTTCTCCAAAAAATCAGCGAGTTCTAGTGGATTTGTGAAATTCTTCATCATGTTGTTATGGGTCACTCGGAGGGTAGCCGGGTAGAACATGGCAAACTTTGCCCCAATGGATTTCAATCTGGGGCGGTATTCAAGGAGCATTTTCTGGCATTTACCAGTGGATTTAGAAATATCCGGTACAATCAGCAAGGAATGTCCTTCGAACTTCAGTGGGAATTTCAGCTTCGCTTGCCTCATAACCTCCATCACCTGCACTTAGCGCTTTAAGTTAAGCAATTTTTTGTTTTTTAATATTTATTTGGTATGAATTTGGCATAAATTTGGCACTATTTATTGCTTTAAAGTATGAAAGATTCAGCAATGATTGGGTGGTGAGGTGGCAAAATGGGGGGGGGGGGTTACCTTCTGAAGAAGCCCCTCCATGTCTCTGAGCTGATCTTTACATGTGTATAGCTTTATTTAAGTAATTTTGTGGGCAGTGCTCTGATATTATTATGTACAAAGTTTTTCACTGCCTGTTTTCTTTTTGAGGTATCTTTACTCGTTTACCCTGAATCTTTTTTGACTGACGTTTGCATCCATCTTTGGCATTAACTTAACATTCAATATTTCCATTTTTCTGCTTTCTTCTCAAAATCTACTCTCTCTCCTTCCCTCCCTATTTCCATGGTCTGACATCTCTCTCCTTCCCCCCCCCCCCCAGTGGTCCAACAACATCTCTCTCCTTCCTTTTCCCACTTCCCAGTCTGGCATCTCTCTCCTCTCCTTCCCATAATCTGGCATCCCTCTTTACTACAGTACTACTATTATTATTTGTATAGTGCTACCAGACTCCCCTCCTTCCCTTTTATTCCTTGGTCTGATATCTCTCCCTTCCTTTAGTCATCTTTCCTCCTCCCCCAGTGTAACATTTCTCTTTCCCTTACTCCTTTCTGGCCCCCCTCCCAGTCCAACATTTCTCCCTCCTTTCCACCAGTCCAACATTTTTTCTCTCTTCCTCCTGCATGCTTCTCCTCTGGTCCTCTTTCCTTCCCCCAACCAACATCTCTCTTTCTCTCTCTCTGTCTGTTTCTCTCTCTCTCTCTCTCCTTCCATTAGTCCAACTTTTCACTTTCATGCCTCTCTGCCCTCTCCCCCTTCCCCAGAGTGTAACATTTCTCCTTCCATCCTTTCTGTCCTCCCCATCCATCTCGCCCTCTCAGTGAGTCCAACACTTTCTCCCTCCTGCACTCTTTCTCTCTTTGTCCTTGCCTCTTTCCCACCCCTCAACCCAACATGCTCTCTCCTCATGCACCATCTCACCCTCCGCTCCATTGTGTAGCACCTTTCCTTTCCCTTCCTTTCTGCCAGGTCCATCAGCACCTCTTCTCCCTTCCTTTTACCTCCCCCTGTCCAGCAATACCCCTTCCCTCCTCCCCTGTCCAGCATTACCACTTCTTCCTTCCCTCCTCCCCCCCCCCACGTCCAGCAGTACTACTTCCCCCTTCCCTGCCCCCATTTTCAGCAGTACCCCTTCCCTCCTCCCCCCATACAGCAGTACCACTTTCCTGCTCCCTATGTTCAGCAGTACCCCTTCTCTCTTCCCTGTCCAGCAATACCCCTCCTGTCACTGCTAGCGGCAGCTCACTGTGTGTTTTTAATTTTGGCACACAGCTGCCACTAGCAGTAGTTTAGCCTGATTTCATCAGGCAGCCTCAGGCCCTTTGCTAGGCCAGCCCACTTCGATGATGCGATATGGGTCGGCCTAGCAAAGGCCTCGAGGCTGCCTGATAAAACAGGGCTAAACTACTGTTAGTGGCAGCTGTGTGCTGAAGTTAAAAGCACACAGAGCTGCCTCTGTTGGTCTGGGGATGCGGAAACGAGAAAGACAGGACTCCTGGCAGATATTTGCAATGCGACGGTAGAATCAGCTGACACAGGTGCCGGAGCCTCTCTTCCTGCCCTGTGAGCCGTGGCACACTTAAAATCTCAAAAGGCACACTAGTGTGCCGCGGCACACAGTTTGCTATACAATGCTCTAATATATACCTCTAGTCACCAGTTTATAGACTTGCCTTGCATATTTTTTAATCTGTATATCCTCTTTAGAGTGTCTTTATGTAAAAGAGGTCTAAAATCAATGAAATTGCAGAGATTATTGTCTGTCTGATAAGAGTGGTAAGTTCTTTCATTATTTATGTGGATCAATAGATTTTGTTATACTACTATCAAGGCATAGAGCTGATACACATTTAGAGGAAAATGAGCAGAAAAACTCAATTACCCTTTGTATTTTCTGAAGGCACATTCTTTAAATGCAATCCTTTCTCAACAAAGTTGATAGTATTTTACTAAACAGCAAAACTCAAACACACACGTGAAAGTAATAGAAGAAATCTTGATATTTATAAATATTATTAAAGGATACTTTGTGAGAATTTTTTCATTGTAGAGAAGAGCCTCCATTAAATGAACAGGAAATACAAAAGAACACAGGAATTCAATAATGAAAGGAAAGGAAGAATGAAAAGAATAGACACTCACAAATTGGGGAGGCCTCAGCCGGGTCTCCCTGACCCTGCCCTTTTCCCTTCCCCCTCACTGCCCCCCCCCCCACACTTTTCCTTTCTGACAAACCGCAGTCTGAGTCCATGGTAAATTTCCGCTAAGAGAAGTTTATTGTAGACCACAGTATAGTTACATAACAATGAGCAACATGCAAATTAATTCCTACTTATCTATCATTAATTTCTACCCTGGCTAATAGCTGTCCTAATCTAGTCCTGGGGGCCACACTATCACATAAGCAGGGAGACACCAGGGCCGCTACTATATACATTAATCATTCTCTGAGTGTGTAGCTGATTGCATATGAATAACATAGAAACATAGAAGATGACGGCAGATAAGGGCCATAGCCCATCAGGTCTGCCCACTCTACTGACCAACTCCCAAGTCTACTATCATAGGGATCCTACTCCTGGTGACAGGTTCCCTTGGCTTAACCCTCTAAGGGATCCCACATGGACATCCCATGTGCTCTTAAATTCTTGCATGCTGTTTGCCTCGATCACCTGCACCGGGAGCTCGTTCCAAGGATCAACCACTCTCTCGGTGAATAAATATTTCCTGGTGTCGCCATGAAATTTCCCGCCCCTGAGTTTGAGCGGATGCCCTCTTGTGGCTGAGGGTCCTTTGAGAAAGAGAATCTCTTCTTCCATTTTGATACGGCCGGTAATATACTTAAACGTCTCGATCATGTCTCCTCTCTCCCTACGTTCCTCGAGTGAGTACAGCTGCAAATTTTTCAGCCTTTCCTCGTACGATAGATCCTTGAGCCCCGAGACCATCCTGGTGGCCATCCGTTGCACTGTCTACTTTCAGCACATCTTTTCGGTAGTGTGGCCTCCAGAATTGCACACAGTATTCCAAATGAGGTCTCACCATGGTTCTGTATAATGGCATTATGACTTCAGGCTTCCGGCTGACGAAACTCCTGCGGATGCAACCTAACAACTGTTTTGCCTTAGATGAAGCCTTCTCCACATGATCAGCAATTTTCATGTCTGCGCTGATGATTACTCCCAAGTCTCGTTCTGTTGAAGTTCTAGCTAAGGTCTCATCATTCAAGGTGTAAGTTCTGCACGGATTTCTGCTGCCGAGGTGCATGATCTTGCATTTCTTAGCGTTGAAGCCCAGCTGCCAGGTTGAGGACCAAAGCTCCAACAAATGTAGGTCCTGTGTCATACTATCGGGTGAATTGCCGTCTCTCACTATATTGCATAGCTTGGCGTCGTCAGCGAATAACGTTATCTTACCTTGAAGCCCCTGAGTTAGGTCCCCTATGAATATGTTGAAAAGGAGCGGACCCAAGACTGAGCCCTGCGGTACTCCACTGGTCACCTCCGATGTTTTAGAGAGGGTACCGTTAACTACCACCCTCTGAAGTCTGCCACTCAGCCAGTCATTGACCCATGTAGTTAGTGTTTCTCCCAGCCCCATTGATTTCAACTTGCTCAACAGCCTGTGATGCGGGACACTATCGAAAGCTTTGCTGAAGTCTAGGTATACGACGTCCACGGATTCTCCCAAGTCTAGCTGTTTTGTTAACCAGTCAAAGAAGCTGATGAGATTGGATTGGCAGGACCTACCTTGGTGAATACCGTGTTGACTGGGATCCCGTAGATTCTCCTCATCCAAGATTGCGTCTAATTTACGTTTGATTAGTGTTTCCATGAGTTTGCATACTATTGATGTGAGACTCACCGGTCTGTAGTTTGCAGCCTCTGCCCTGCAACCCTTTTTGTGTAGTGGAACGACGTTAGCTGTTTTCCAGTCTATGGGGACTCTCCCTGAACTTAGGGAGAGATTGAAGAGTCCTGATAGCGGTTCTGCCAGGACATCATGCAGCTCACTGAGTACCCTGGGGTGTAGATTGTCCGGTAGGCACCACTGTTCAAGCCACGCTGTGCTCTCACTTGGCCCGAGTCACTGTCTAAACTTCTCAGGCCCCACTGACTGCCCCTGACCCCGATTCACCATTCAAGTGAGTAGGTACCACTAATCACTTCTTGGGCGTGCCCCTCCATCCAAGGGAGATTTCTCTTTAGCCATCGAGAGGTAGGAGCCCTAACTTTAAAGTGGTACAAATCCTAGTTCCCTACCTCCTAAATGCACCTCCCCCCGCTGATCTTGTGATGCCCTGGGCTGCAAATCCTGCCACAACTTGAGGCAGTGATTCCTTCCGAGAGTCTCCACTTATACTACAGCCTCATGCAGCCTTCCAAAGAGGCAACAAGTCAATTGTAACCTGAATGTTACCAATGAGAACAACCCTGACCTGTGTCCAAGCGATGTACCCCATCCGTGCGGTAAGCCTTAGGCAGTCTTATGTGATTAACTCGATGCTTTGTGTGGGGCACATCATGTACAGTGCATTGACCCTAGACAGCCAACCCACCCCTACTAAACTACAAGAACAGGCCCTCCTGTGCACCCAGTGCACAAAGGAATGGCTGCCAATCCATATCATTCCTGCACCTGAGGTAAACAAGACAAGACGTGACATGCAAAGTTGCAACAAGATCACAAGGTAGCCGTTACTGAGGTGGATACTAGAAAGACCCCAAGGCAGCCTCCAGGAGAGTGCAGCTTGCCCAAGAGAAGCTAGTTTGAGGTGAAGACAAAGATGCCAAGTGGTGATACATACACAGGTATGCACATGGGTACTCAACCACACATGGATACTCAAATTGATTCAGCCACCTCTAGAAAGGTATCAAGGGGGAATCAGACTTTCATGACTCCAGACCAGAAATGAAGCCCTCTCTTAGTGGTAAAAACAGAACCTTCAAGAGATTTAGTCATTCTTTTGCTTTTAAATTAACCAAATTCTGGAATGTTTTATCGCTTGCATTAAGAAATTTAGGTTCTTTTGCTTTATTCCAGAAAGCTCTGAAAACCTTTTTGTTGCTAATCATTTTGGAAACTAACTACTCTAGTCTACTTTACCTTGTCAAGTTTATATATTATGTATTACATTGCTGTTAACCGTGTCGAGCTCCTTTTGGTTGATGACCCGGTATATAAAACTAAGTTTTAGTTAGTTAGTTAGGTTGGGATCTGCAGTATCAGAGAAAGTAAGGAGGCCAAAAGATGTACAGTGCCATCCGGTGAGCCTTGATAAGGAGAACGGAAACTCATCGAACCACAAACATATGATGAATGGTGATCCTTGCCAGGAAAGCTGGAAAGCACTCCAAACTGGTCCCGGTGCTTCAGCCGTGAACATGAAACAGAAATATTTGTTCAGCAATTCAGCCTTTTCTTTATCAGTTTCTACATATTCCTCCCCTTGACATTGAGTCTCACAAATATCACTTTTGCACTTCTTCCTATCAGAGGCAGATCTAGATATTGTCGCTATCACAGAGACATGGTTCAGTGAATCACATGGATGGGATGCAAACATACCGGGATATAATCTTTTTAGGAAGGACAGAGATGGTCATAAAGGTGGAGGAGTAGCTCTCTATGTAAAGATCAATATCCAAGCGACCGAAATGCAAGGGACCTGGGGAGAGGAAGATGCGATATGGATTGCTCTGAAAAGAGAAGATGGAACTTCTATCTACGTGGGTGTAGTCTACAGACCTTCAACTCAATCGCAGCAAATTGATAAGGATCTGATTGTGGATATCCAAAAGTTTGGAAGGAAAGAGGAGGTTCTGCTGTTGGGAGATTTCAACCTGCCGGATGCGGACTGGAATGTTCCGGATGCGGAATCGGAAAGAAGTAGGGAGATTGTGGATGCCTTTCAAGAGGCTCTGCTCAGACAAATGGTGATGAAACCCACAAGGGAAAAAGCGATATTGGATCTGGTCCTCACAAATGGAGAGAGTATCTCTAATGTTCGAGTGGGTGCTCACCTGGGTAGTAGCAATCATCAAACAGTTTGGTTTGATATAATGGCTAAAGTGGAGAGCGGCCGCACGATACTTAAAGTCCTAGATTTCAAACGTACAGACTTTAATGCAATGGGAAAGTACCTGAAGAAAGAGCTGTTAGGATGGGAGGACATAAGAGAAGTGGAAAGACAGTGGTCTAAGGTGAAAGGAGCGATAAAAATGGCTACGGACCTTTATGTGAAGAACATCAATTAAAACAAGAGAAAAAGGAAGCCGATATGGTTTTCCAACCTAGTGGCTGAGAAAATAAAGGCGAAAGAGTTGGCGTTCATGAAATATAAAAAAAACCCAAGAAGAAGAGAGCAGAAAGGACTACAGGGCGAAACTGAAAGAAGCCAAGAGAGAGATACGTCTGGCGAAAGCACAGGCGAAAGAACAAATGGCTAAAAATGTAAAAAAAAGGGAGACAAAAATTTTTTCATATATATTAGTGAAAGGAGGAAGATGAAAAATGGAATTGCTAGACTAAAAGATGCTGGGAACCAATATGTGGAGAGTGATGAGGAGAAAGCAAATGTACTAAACAAATACTTCTGTTCTGTGTTCACAGAAGAAAATCCTGGAGAAGGACCGAGATTGTCTGGCAAAGTTAAACGAGAAAATGAAGTAGATTCTGCGCTGTTCACGGAGGAGGGTATTTATGAGCAACTTGAAAAACTGAAGGTGGACAAAGCAATGGGACCAGACGGGATCCCTCCCAGGATACTAAGGGAGCTCAGAGAGGTTCTGGCGAGTCCTATTAAAGACTTGTTCAACAAATCTCTGGAGATGGTAGTGATTCCTGGGGATTGGAGGAGAGCGGATGTGGTCCCTATTCATAAAAGTGGTCACAGGGATGAAGCAGGAAACTACAGGCCGGTGAGCCTCACTTCAGTTGTTAGAAAAATAATGGAAGTGTTGCTGAAAGAAAGGATAGTTTATTTCCTTGAATCTAATGGGTTACAGGATCCGAGGCAACATGGCTTTACAAAAGGTAAATCGTGCCAAACGAACCTGATTGAATTTTTTGATTGGGTGACCAGAGAGCTGGATCGAGGACATATACTAGATGTAATTTACTTGGATTTCAGCAAAGCCTTTGATATAGTTCCTCATAGGAGGCTCTTGAACAAACTTGAAGGGCTGAAGTTAGGACCCAAAGTGGTGAACTGGGTCAGAAACTGGCTGTCGGACAGACGCCAGAGGGTGGTGGTTAATGGAAGTCACTTGGAGGAAGGAAAGGTGAGTAGTGGAGTCCCTCAGGGTTCGGTGCTGGGGCCAATCCTGTTCAATATGTTTGTGAGTGACATTGCTGAAGGGTTAGAAGGAAAAGTGTGCCTTTTTGCAGATGATACCAAGATTTGTAACAGAGTAGACACCGAAGAGGGAGTGGAAAATATGAAAAAGGATCTGCAAAAGTTAGAAGAATGGTCTAATGCCTGGCAACTAAAATTCAATGCAAATTAATGCAGAGTAATGCATTTGGGGATTAATCGGAAGGAACCGTATATGCTGGGAGGAGAGAAGTTGATATGCACGGACGGGGAGAGGGACCTTGGGGTGATAGTGTCCGAAGATCTAAAGGCGAAAAAACAGTGTGACAAGGCAGTGGCTGCTGCCAGAAGGATGCTGGGCTGTATAAAGAGAAGCGTAGCCAGTAGAAGGAAGAAGGTGTTGATGCCCCTGTACAGGTCATTGGTAAGGCCCCACTTGGAATATTGTGTTCAGTTTTGGAGACCGTATCTGGCAAAGGATGTAAGAAGACTTGAAGCGGTCCAGAGGAGGGCGACAAAAATGATAGGAGGCTTGCGCCAGAAGACGTTTTCTACCATAATTGTTCCTCTTTCTATTATCAATATTGTATTTCCTTTCCCATTCATTCCTTTTGTTTCATTCAATATTGTATTTCCTTTCCCATTCATTCCTTTTGTTTCCTCTGTTGTTGTTTATATTATTAGTTACTAATCTGTTATGTTTGTTTAGTGTCTACTGGTTTTTAATAACCCAATGTCTACTTGTTTTTAATAACCCCAGTTTTAATTTGTAATCTGAAAGATTTGTTCATCGCTTAGAAATTTGAGTAAGCGATTAATCAAATACACAATAAACTTGAAACTTGTATACCCTAGAGGAAAGGAGAGACAGGGGTGATATGATTCATACATTCAAATACTTGACGGGGATTAACATAGAACAAAATCTTTTCCAGAGAAAGGAAAATAGTAAAACCAGAGGACATAATTTGAGGTTGAGGGGTGGTAGATTCAGGGGCAATGTTAGGAAATTCTACTTTACGGAGAGGGTAGTGGATGCCTGGAATGCACTCCTGAGAGAGGTGGTGGAGAGTAAATCTGTGACTGAGTTCAAAGAAGCGTGGGATGAACACAGAGGATTTAGAATCAGAAAATAATATTAAATATTGAACTAAGGCCAGTACTGGGCAGACTTGCACGGTCTGTGTCTGTATATGGCCGTTTGGTGGAGGATGAGCTGGGGAGGGCTTCAATGGCTGGGAGGGTGTAGATTGGCTGGAATAAGTCTTAACAGAGATTTCGGCAGTTGGAACCCAAGCACAGTACCAGGTAAAGCTTTGGATTCTTGCCCAGAAATAGCTAAGAAGAAAAAATTTAAAAATTTAAATTGAATCAGGTTGGGCAGACTGGATGGACCATTTGGGTCTTTATCTGCCATCATCTACTATGTTACTATGTTACTGATATATCTAAAAAAGTCTTGTTTAACTTGTATATTTCTTACATTCATTGTTCCTATTAGAGGCTTGTTAATGTTTTAAATACATTACTGTTTTTTCAGTGATTGTTGTAAATTCATCTGAGCACATCAGACACCTGGTTTGGGGAAGTTCTCTGTACCCCTCCTTCTCCTGTTGTCTTCTGTAGGGCTGTCACTTGCTTTGGTACGAACTGAAGGGGACTATGGAGAAGGAGGAGGAGCTAAAAATCTGTAATTGACATCTACAGTATGCTCGCGAGCATAGATGGACAAAATGGTAGAGACTATTATGAAAGACAAAATGACAGAACATATACATAAACATGGATTAATGAGAGTAAAACAACATGGATTTAGTCAAGGGAAATCTTGCCTCACCAATCTACTGCATTTCTTTGAAGGGGTGAATGAATATATGGATAAAGGTGAGCTAGCTGGTATTGGGTATTTGGATTTTCAAAAGGCATTTTTCAAAGTACCTCATGAAAGACTTCTGAAGAAATTAGAAAGTCATGGGATAGGAGATAATGTCCTATTATGGGTTAAGAACTGGTTGAAAGATAGAAAGCAGAAAGTAGATTTTTTAAATCATTTTTATTAAATTTTTCGGGTATATAAATACAAGCAATATAACAACAACTAACAGGAGAAATAGCAGGAACAGTCAGGTCTTTTGCGTCATTCCTTCACGAAGACCCACAGAAACCACTCCCCCCATACACCAGAAACCCCCAAGCTCCTCCCCCCCCGCACTCCAGTGTCAAAAGTTCAATAAAAAAACTTCAAACTCTAGGAGACAATCCCTCCCAAACAGGAGCCCATATTCTCCTTAATTTCCTCCATGGCCCAAGACCTCTCCTCCGAACATCCAAATATTCAAATTTCAACAAAGTAAACAATTTATTTCGCCACATAGTAAGGGTTGGCACTTCAGCTTGGCGCCACAACAGAAGGATACACTTCCGGGCCAACAAGGAGTTCTTTTGCAATAAGATGTTGCCCCCTCTAGACAAATCCAAATGAACCCCCTGAGAAAAGAGCAGAACGTCTGCCCTCAAGGGAATCTGCTTGCACAGAGCAGACTGCAAGTACAGCCCTAAAAAAGAACAGAATGTTTGAATATGGTCACAAGACCAAAACATGTGAAGCAAGCCTGCAGTGGTGGACTGGCACCTAGGACACTGCAGAAAGTAGATTTAAAGGTCAATATTCTCAATGGAAAAGGGTAAATAGTGGGGCTCCCCAGGGATCTGTGCTGGGACTGCTGCTTTTAAATATATTTATCAGTGATCTAGAGATGGGAATAACTAGCGAGATCATTAAAGTTGTTGATTACACAAATTTGTTCAAAGTTGTTAAATCGCAAGAGGATTGCAAAAAATTGCAAGAGGACCTTGTGAGACTGGGTGTCAAAATGGCACATGATGTTTAATTGAGCAAGGGCAAAGTGATGCATGTGGGAAAGAGGAACCCGATCTACAGTATAGCTATGTGATTCTGGGTTCTATGTTAGGATCACTGCTCAGGAAAAGGATTTATGTGTCATCGTTCAGGATACGTTAAAACCCTCAGGTCAATGTGTGACACTGGCTAAGAAAGCAAATAGAATGTTAGGAATTATCAGGAAAGGAATAGAAGACAAAGATGAAAATGTTATAATGCCCTTGTATTGCTCTATGGTATGACCTCACTGAGTACTGTGTGCAATTCTGGTTGTCATATCTCAAAAAAAATATACAGCAGAATTAGAAAAGGTACAGAGAAGGGTGACAAAAATGATAAAAGAAATGGGATGACTTCCCTATGATGGAAGGCTAAAGTGGCTAGGGTTCTTCGGCTTGTTGATGAGACAGCTCAGGGGGGATATGATAAGAAGTCTATAAAGTACTGAGTGGAGTGGAAAGAGTAGATGTGAATCATTTGCTCTTTCCAAAAAAGCACTTGGGGGAATGCGATGAAGCTTCTAAGTATGAGATTTAAAACAAACCAGAGAAGAAATGTCTTCACACAATGTGTAATTAAGCTCTGGAGTTTGTTGCTGGAGAATGTGGTGAAATCATTTAGCTTAACAGGGTTTTAAAAAGGTTTGGCTAATTTTGTAAAAGAGGTCCATAGGCCATTATTAAGATGGCTTGTGGAAATCTGCTGCTTGTTCCTAAGTTTTACTAATTGGGATCTAGCTAGGTGCTTGAGACCTAGGTTGACCACTGTTGGAAACAGCATACTGGGCTTGATGGACCTTTGATCTGTTCCTGTATGGATGTTCTTAACCCTACGGTTCAACATACCATCCCTAACTACTGGAAAATATATTATCATGGTAAGAACCTAATCATTTTTAGCTTGTTGTAACAGAATTCATTAAAACCTCATTTTTGTTTCTGGTGACCTTGGTCACTTTTTTCCAGGGATGGTCACATATATTTGGGGAAAATACTGTACATATTGGGGAGAGAGGAGGAGAGAAAAAAAGCTAGTCAATGCTAAGAAATAGCTGTAACTGGGATAGTGTTCTCTCTTTAGTCAAAGCAATAAGGATTTGTCCTTTTTTTGTTTTTTAAAATCATTTTTATTAGGAAAGATTCAACAAGAGAATGAGAACAACCCAAACATCAAAATACAGATATAGATACTCAGAATCAATGCAGGTATGGACTGCAGCTACCTCTAGTCACCCGTCACAGTGGGGGGGGGGGGGGGAGGTTGAATGGGGTGTGAGTATGTGGTGTGTCTGTGTGTGGCTGGCCTGTTTTAGAGGATTTCTCCTGAAGCCAGAAATATGTCCATGTACGGTACACTGTAAATCATTCTAAAATCTCAACTGTTCCTAAAGTATCTAGACAACTGACCCACTCATCTTCTTTCTCCTCCATAATGATTCCTTTGTCCTATTAATCTCTTTCTCCTCAACAACGCATTTCCGGTCCTATTAACTCTCCTCTTCCCCTCTCTTAAATTCAATCAATTTGTACCTCGCTTAATCTATTGTAAACCGCATGGAACTTAACGGTATTGCGGTATATAAACTGTTATTATTATTATTATCTGGGGCCCAGGTAAAATAGCTTTAAAAAAAAACAACAGTTTCAGTTAAGAAAAATACACAGCCCAATCCAAGAAACTCCAAATTAGCAGCAGAGCTAGTGTAGCATGTCTTACCCACCTCAGTATCACCTTGAATTTCTACCTACGTTAGGGGTCATTTTATTAAGATTTGCTAACCAATTTAGTGTGCGCTAAATGCTAAGACATCAATTACTGTATATTCCTATGGGCATCTTAGCATTTAATCAATAGCGTGCGTTAAATCGGTTAGCACACCTTAATAAAAGAACCCTTTAATGCATTTTTAAATTATATGTAAAAAGATTCAAGGAAAGCAACCAAAATGACATGGAGTCTCTGCCAGACTAGTTTGAGAAGAGACTTGAAGACTTGAATTTGTATACCCTGAAGGAGAGGAGTAATAAAGAAGATGTGATACAGATACTTAAATACTTGAAAATTATAAGGTTTTACAAGTTAAGTGGTATATTTTTTTAATAAACATAAACAAATCTTTACCAAAAATGGGGAGACTATGTTCATGGAACTTGTGGACATGAGATGAAGCTGCAAGGAGGGAAACTGAAAAGCAACATCAGGAAATGCTTTTTCATACAAAGGTTGGGGTGGATGCCTGGAATGATCCTTCATAGGAAGTGTCAAGGACACAAATGGTTATGGAATTCAAAATGGCTTAGGATGAACACAGAGGATCTTTATACGGGAGGTAGTAACCCTGGATATTTCTCTCAGCAGACTGGATAGACCATGCTGATCTTTATCTGCTGTCATTTATTGTATTACTATGGGCTAGATTCATTAAACTCTTTTTTTTTAGTGATCCGTGGGCGATCCGTGTCTGAGTCTTGCCGGGCGACCGATTCACTAAAGAGTCCCCATGCAAATGATCAGATCGGAGACACGCCCAGAAGCGATTCCATGGATCGCTGCAGAGCGATCTAGACGCATGCGCAGATCATCCTCTCTGGCTGGAGATGCGATCCGCGCATGTGCTTGCTCTCCGTCAAAACAAAATGGGGGTGGGGGGTGGCTGCACTTGCTGGCCCCCAAAAAATCATTTCAAGAGAACTAAACAGGTTTTGCAGCCAGACTGGAACAACTAAGCAGAACACGCTGTAGTGCAGCCCCACTTTAAATCCACTCTAAGCTACTCTAAACCATGGAAAAACCCTTCAGGCGTGCCTCAAGGTTCCCCCCTATCCCCCACACTTTTCAATATCTATATCGCCTCCTTAGGTCACCTACTACAAAAACTAAATTTAATATACTACATCTATGCGGACGACATATCCATCCTTATACCCTTAAACGACATCACAAAAGAAACTGTAGATAATCTCTCAAACACAATGACCGAAATCGATAAATGGACCACTAATTTCAAACTAAAACTAAACGCAGAGAAAACAAAAGTCTTTCTGGCTAGTCCCAATGACAAAATTACGAAAACAACGATAAAAATAAACAACCACGAATACCCAATTTCCAAAAACATAAAAATACTGGGTATCACTCTTGACACTCACCTAACTATGACTGACCACACAAACTCACTAGTGAAAAAATGCTTTTATACGCTATGGAAACTAAGAACCATAAAAAAATTCTTTGACCCTTCATCATTCAGGTTGCTGGTACAGGCACTGATCCTATCCCTTCTTGACTACTGCAACATCATCTACCTAGGCATCCCACAAAAAACAATAAAAAAACTAAGATTAATACAAAACACCGCCGTTCGCCTAATTTTCGGACTTAGAAAAAACGACCACATCAGCCCCTACTATAAAAAGCTGCACTGGCTTCCAATAGAAGCGCGAATTCTATTCAAATTCGCTTGCACCTGTTTCAAACAAGCCTGGGGACTAGCACCTTCATACCTACAAACTCACTTCACCCTACACAACCCCACAAGAACGACCAGAAACAAAAACATCTTTGCATACCCAAAGACTACAGGCTGCAGATACAAATCCTTGGACAGAACCTTTAAGTTCCAAGCGAACAGACAGCAAGCCTGGCTGAAAAACCACATAAACGAACCAAATATGACTTATAATGCATTCCGCAAATCGATCAAAACCACCCTATTCGCTAAATTCATTGACTAAAACGGTCCCCTCCCCCACTAAGACCCCCCTCATGGATGTTCTAAATCTTTCAGACACTCATTACCCTTAGATCTCCAATTAATATGTAAGTTTACCATCTAGACTATTGTACGGCATCTAGACTCTTTGTTCGGTACTGTATTTAAACTTATTGTATAGTATTGTATTTAGACTCACTGTATTGTATTATATGTGGACTTATAGCATTGTACTGTACTAAGACCTTTGTTATTCGCTGAATGTCCAGCCTTCTTACATTGTAAACCGCCTAGAAGTCGCCTGACTATGGCGGTATAGAAAAATAAAGTTATTATTATATGGGCTCGCAGAGAGCAGGGCGCTCTTTGCACAACGGAGATGTTTTTTATTTTGATGGTTTCAGTGCTGCAGGGCTGGGATTTCAGGGTGGCAGAGAGCAGGACAGTCGGCAAGGATATGAGCAGTCGCTTTTTTTTGGATCGGCAAGCCCAGTCAGTGTTCCTTCTGTTTAGTGCATATATTCGCTGCCTTCCTACTTATGCATGCATTTCCACTCATTTGCATGTGCGGATAGGATCAGGTGCGGATAGAATCGGGCAGAAGGTTAGTGAATCGGGTTGGGGCGGAGAAGGCTTGCAAACTGGTCAGGAAAAGATCGGTGAGCTTAGTGAATCTAGCACTATGTTGTTGGGTTTTTTTTGTAGACATCTGAATGCGAACAATGTACAGATGTGTGGAGATTTCTTCAAAGCATTGCATTGCAATGCCTTTCCTTATTGTAACATATTGTTGTTTCTGATACTTTTATAGAATTGTATATTAAAAAAAGTTTAAAAAAAAAAAGATTGTTTCTGAAAAATTGAAACAGATTTTTGACCAAAATACATAATTATTCTATCTACAGGTTTGTCATTTTATCATCTCTTTGGGAGATTAGCAGCCTTTTTTAAAAGCCTTTAACACTTTTAGGCGAAATCTTAAAAAGTAGTAACACCAAGGGCTTAATTTCTTGACTTTTTAGTCTGCAAAGAGGTCTTTCTAATGTAAATGAGACATATATAAAAGCCTGGGGAAAGGATTTAAACACACATTATTACAAGCACAATGGGTTGGCATTAGTGAAAATGTGGGACAATTGTCTAGTTCTTCACTGGTATTAGAATATAAGATACAGTGCAGATTGTATGTACAGTATGTTGCCTACAGGAGATTTTTCTGCTTAATATTGGAAAGATTTTAAGAACTATATAAGAGCAAAAGATGCGACATACTGGGTCAGGCCACTGGTCTCTAGTAGTGGTCAATCAAGGTCACAGGTATCCAGTAGAATCCCAAGGATTATATCTCTTCCTTATTGAACACAAAGATAACAATTGGCTTTCCCAAGTTCAAGTTCAATTTATTTTTATTTTTATATACCACCAATCTAATAATAATTAAAAAAATCTAGTGGTACATAAGCTCAATTAAAAGAATAAGGGAGGGAGAGTAAAATTGAATAGATGATAGAAACCCAAACTATATTCGGGATACAGACAGAAGGAAATAAGGGATAGAAAAGCTTAATTCATGATAAGGGAAAGGTGGGAGGGGAAACCACAAGAGGAGGATAGACAAATGTAGTGCTTTTTTGTTCTTCATCAGTCATAGAGATGCAGATAAGCTAGTGTGTGTGTGGGGGGGGGGGGGGGGGGAGGGAGGTGTTGCTAGTCCTGTGGTGTAGATGGGGAAAGCCTGAGAAATCATATTTATAACAAGGACTTACATTTCTCAAATGAGTCACGGGTAGAGGTTGTTCCAGAATGTAGGTGCAACTACACTGAAACATGAGGTCCTATTGGTATCAAGGCAAATATGGCAAAAAAGAAGGAATATTAAGGAGGTGCTATTGTGATAAATGGAGGACCCTTGAAGAGAAGTATGGAATAAGATGACTAAAGAAAAATGAAGGAAAATCAAAGTACTTCATTTGATTACATAAGACAAAGATCTTATAGGAGATTCTGCCATGGGAAGCCAGTGTTTGGCAATAAAAAGAGGAGTAAAGTGATCATATTTTTTCCATCTGTAAATGCGTTTAATAGCAGTATTTTCTATTAATTGTAGTCTATGGATATGGGTATTTGGAAGGTCAATGTATACAGAGTTATAGTAATCTATTTTAGAGATCATGAGGGCATATAAGAGGATACATAGGGATGTAGGTTCCAGGAAAAACTGAATATAATGTACCGTATATATTCAAATATAAACTGAGATTTTTGTGCCCAAAAATGGGGGTCTCAGTTTATATTCGAGTCTTGATCGTTCTCGCTTCCCCCTCTCTCTGAGGATTACATCCCTCTCTCCCCCAACCATCATTTCTGTTCCCAACCAAGCCTGACCGGCACTTCAGTCCTACTTAGGGATAACATATTTCTGGTCGCAAAACCACAGACACATGTACCTGCCCTGTTCCGCTTCTGGCCCCACCCCAGCCCTGCCCAATTCCTTCTTTGGCTCTACCCCATTCTACCCCAGCCCGTCCCAGTTCAGCCTCCAGCCCTGCCCCCACAAACCTCCTCTCTTCTTCCCCGACAACCTCTGGCTGCGTCTGGAGGGCCTGGAGCATGCCCGAATGTGTGTGATATCATCAATGCATTTTCAGAGGCCCTCCAGATGTGGCCAGAGCTCGTTGGGGATTTCCTAAACTCGGACAAACTGTGGGTTTTGGAAAGTCCGTCTGGGCACCTGGCATGTCTGGGTTTTCAAGAATGTCTGGTAACCCTAGTCCTGCCACCTCCCTACCCGCTAACCTGCACTTGTTTTCACCCCTGCCCGATGGGCAGTTTAGTGCTATCACCTCCCGATGCCTGGCACATCTGTCCCTCTCCCCGGTTGGCTGACTGTTCTTACCGGCCCAGTTCTTTTCCTGTCTGAAGTTGAGGCCAATGCTGTGTGTTGGGTCGGAGCAGGGCCTTGCGCATTTGTTCACGATCAAGGCCTGCCAATTCCCGCCCTCTCCGAGAATCTCGGAAAGGAAAGGAGCCAGCAGAGGTATTCAAGATGCAATTGTATCACAGATCTGTTATGCTTTTCATTCTAATTCCTCACATTCTTTTGCTTACTGGTGAATAATCAGCCAACAGTGGTCAATGTTTCTTTAATGCTGAATTCTGCCCACTAAATTAGACCCCACAGCAAATAAATATGAATACGTGTGAAGCAATATAAACCTTCAATGCATACTTTTTCCTAGTTAGGTCATCAGATGTGCTTTCCATATCTTGATCACTTTTAACTCATATAAATATGTGCAGTTTAGGCAATGATTTAAAAATTTTAAGCATTACTCAGCACTCCTCATTGACCCATTTTTATGCGCTTTTTTCATACGTTTTATTTATGCATAAGTTTCAATTTTTAAAAATATGCTTAAAAGGCACTTATCTGCATGCTCTGTTCTATTGTATCGGCTGGGGACTATCTTCACCCGACAAGTTTCGCCCAATGGCTGTTTCAAGGATGCCCACTATGAATGCTGTTCAGTCCAATTCTCCTCACATTTATTGTGATTCAAATTAAGCTTATGAAAAAAGCGCACAACTAAAGTGCATAAAAATGGGTCAATGAGGAGTGCTGAGTAATGTTTAAACTTTTGAAATTGTTGCCTAAGCTGTGCACATATTTCCATGGATTAAAAGTGATCATATCTAATGATCTAACTAGGAAAAAGTATGCATTGAAGATTTATATTGCTTCACATGTATTCATATTTATTTGCTGTGGAATTTGATGAGTGAGCAAATTAACACAAATTTAAGAGCTGGATATTGAACACTAAATTTGACCTGCATATTCTTTGCTAGGTTCTGTCTAAGTATTGGCAGTGAATATCTGTGTCTTTGGTGACACCCAAAAGCTACCAGGTAAAGCCAGTATTCAGTGCTGTGCTTGCATAGATAATCGAGCACAGTTAGGACTGTTTTTTTGCAGTCTTATACCCCAAGTTACCTATGCAGTCACTGGCACTGAATATATTACCAGTGCCCATTGTTCCCTCTATGTGGGAGGTTTTCTCCTACAGCTCTGCCAGTGGGGGGTGCTGTTTCACTATCACAATTTCAATAGCGAGGGACAGGCTGGCTCTACCAGATTCCAGGTAACCTTCTTGTCTAGTGATTGAAAACACAATATTGAAGAGATAGGAGGTGTGTCACAAGATATTTGGTATAAACAAGAAGTCTGTGCTTCGTTTACAGCCATCACTATCTGCAATCTTGAGAGTCAGGTTCTTGAAATCTTCGTAACTGGTCCCTATTTATACTTCCTGAATAATAACTGCTGCCTCCAGCCTAAACTGAATATATTGTAGGTCTGTTTTCTGAGTAGCACATTTGCAGGTTTTTTTTGCTGCTTGACATTAACTGGCAGTGGAGGGATTTTGTGTTGCTATTTCTGAGCTGACACCAGAATTTGAATGTTTGTTTAGTTGTGTCGAGAGAGAAATTTAGGCTTTTTGATCTAGGATGGGCAATTAAACTTATAAGTAAACACTGAAATATTTTGGGGATCTTAGTTCAGCTGTGAATTTTAGTGTTCAGTATGCCATATACATGAACATTTGTCAAGTGTATCAAAACAGAAGAATGATTGTGAACCACTGTTTTGTAGAATACTAGCATAACCGGGTATATATGAGCCTTTGCAGATAGGAATGAGCATTTATGCCAGCCATAGAGCTACTACTTCTACTACTACTTATCACTGAAAGGCATATGCAGCACTGTACATTTTGACATTTATAGACAGTGCCTGCTCAGAAGAGCTTACAATCTAACTTGGACAGACAGACATGACATATAGGGTTGGGGATGCAGAACCCAAGGTAAGAGGAGTTAGGAGTCGAAAGCACTCTCAAAGAGGTGGGCTTTTAACTGGGCCTTGAACACTGCCAGAGACAGAGCCTGCTGAAGAAATTCAGGCAGCTTGTTCCAAGCATACAGCGCAGCAAGGCAGAAGGGACGGAGTCTGGAGCTGGCAGTTGAAGAGAAGGGCATAGATAGGAGGGACTTATCAGCTGAGTGATCTTAGGGGGAAATGTGACGAGAGATATGAGGGGCAGCTGAATGAGTGCATTTGTAGGTAAGTAAGAGGAGTTTGAATTGTTTTCGGAAACAATGGAAAGCCAATGAAGTGACTTTAGGAGAGGAGTAATGTGAGTAAAGCAGTGAGGATTGAAGCAAAAAGAAGTGGTTACGTGGATATAGTATTCTTGTTTGGCCAGCGAGAGGGCAGACTGGAATGATGTCAGCATGAATTCGAAGTGTATAAAGTCAGGATTTATGCCAGAGACGTTCAGCATAATGAGCACATGAGCGCAGGTAGCGGATGTGGGGGCTGAGCCAGGGCTGCAGTCTGGCAAGCCTAACAGGACGTGAGATTGGAGGAGTAAGGGTATCTAGAGCAGATGAGAGAATGGTACTATAAGAGAGGATGGTTTCATTGATAGTATTTTGTGATATAGTAGTTGAGGAGAGGGATGAGACAGCAGTGGAGAGGGCTGTGGGGTCAATAGCTTGAAAGTTCCTGAATGTGTTGGTAGCAATTGGCTGAATCTGGAGGGTAGGGTGATGAATTGTGAATGTTAACAGGTGATGGTCAGAGAGGGGAATGGTGGTATTGCAGAATTTTATGGTAGAGCAGTTAGAGGATAGAGTTAGGTTTAGGCAGTGTCCTTTCTGGTATGTAGGGGTGGTGGAGCACAGCAGGAGATTGTATGAGGATGTTAGAGCAAGGAACTTAGAGGCGAAGGAGTCAGAGGGGTCATCAACATGGATATTGAAGTCACAGAGGATGAGAGAAGGGGATGAGGGCTTGAGGAAGGAGGAGAGCCAGGCATCAAAGTTTGTGAGAAAGGAAGAGTGGGACATATCGGTGGGTCGGTAGATGACTACTACTCGGAGTGGTATGGGAGCAAAAAGACAGATGGAATGGACTTCAAAGGAGGAAGAGCATTGAGATGGTTGTGGGAGAAGGGGTTGAAATCTTCAAGATGGCAAGAATTGTAGCCCCACGCCTCCTCCTTGACCAACCAGCTAATATAAATGCTTGTGATTAAATGCTGGAGATATGCACATAACTTATAGTATTCTATAAATTATTCACACAAGTGTGGGTCCTGCCCATGCTCCACTCAGACTCCGCCTATTTGTGTGCCTAGCTGCAAAATATGTGCTATATAAGATGCATTTATTTATTTCAGTTTTATATCTCGTCCTACCCAGGAGCTCAGAATGGGTCACAGTAGCACATTCACAGTGTTTGGGGTACAGGGGTAGCAGTATATTCTATACTGTAGGGTAGAATACAGCCATAACGTTTTAGAGGTACATCGTGCATATGCAGTATACTGCTGGGAGGGGAGAGGACAGAGGGCATTTATAGTATAGGGTAAAGGATCGGGTGTATACATCAAATGTGGGGGAAAGTTGGAATAAGCACACACTTTTGGCTGGGGGCATTAGATTTGAAGCAATGATATTCGATCAGTAGCGGTGGTAGCCATGGTCAACGGTTATAGAGGGAGAGAGAGTGTCCATAATTGGACTATTGACAAGAGGAGGATAGAAGACATTCATAGTGATCAGCACCTTGTTACTGCCTATGTTCATATATTCTGGCATGTTAAGCATTTACATGTGTAAATGTTGGTGCCTAATTTATAGCATTACTCTCCCAGTCTGCTCAGGAGCAGGCATAAATTTTGGTGTGCAAAATATATACATATTTTGTGATCAGCCCATATATCGTGATCTACCCAAATTCTGCTCCTGAGCATGCTTACTGTACAAATTTCTGCTGGCTTGCTTTTTATGCTTAAAACTTGTTGATAAAATTACTCTTTTAAAGATATAATTGTAAGTAATGACACTCATCATTTCTGAAATAGATGTTTTTAAACAAGATATGTAATTGTTCACAGATTTAAAAGTCTGTCTGAAATTTTATGGAAAACTGTGTCAGGTCTGAAAGAAAATTAAAACTATTAGCAGATTCAGTACGCTGTGTTTTTTTTCTCAAATGTTTAAGAGAGTACGATTAATTTCTGAATAGTCTGTAAATGTAAAATCCAATTCAGGTTCACTTTTACAGTGTAAAAATGTTGTGTGTGTGTTTAATGTGACAGTTTTATGAGGTAGGTAAATGACTTTCTATCTCAAATTACCTTTTTTTAAAAAAAATAAAATAAAATAGCAAACTGACGCACAACCTCATCAAACCAAACCTTGTCAGAATCTGAATATCAATTGCAGCTAAGTGTACATATCTATTTATCTATGATAATAGTGTACTGCTGTTTTACTTCTGGTTATGCTATTATTTCAAATACATCACACACAAAATGATTACTTGCTAATTTATATGTATATCATATCAGTGCATTTCAAAAAGGAATTACATGTTTAAAGACTTCAATTGGGGAAAAAAGAAAATGATTCCACGGCTCTTTAAGTGGTCTGTGTAGAATGAAAATTGCAATGCCTTGGTGGGAAGTGCTCTAGAAATCATAGTTTCCCTTTTCATTGTATTTGACATCCCCTTATATATCTAGTACTTAATTTCTAACCCCTACACATACTACCTCATGCTGAGATCCTTAATCCCATGGTATAATTTTTTGGGGTTTTTTTTTTTTTTTTTTTTTAATTCTCTGACATTGTTTTGAATGAAAAATGGTTGGTAATGTTGGTCAAGAAGCATCTATATTTTGTTGCACAGTCTCCAGGTTTTGTTTATCCTCTTTTAATCCAAATGAAATATGCAAGAAAAGCTATTTCAGTTCTAGTTTGAGGCTAAATGTTTTTCCTCAGCCTATTAAAATATATTGTCTGCTACACGTTACTAATGTTTTAATGTCTTTGTTGGGAAAATGGCAGCAGGTTTGCAATATCAGGGTTTTTAGACCCAGATTTCTTTACTTGCCTTTAGACTTTCAGCTTAGATCCAGTCAGCTTTCATTCACAACTGTTCAGGAGTATTTTGCCAATTTTTATAATTCCTCCAGCCCTCACTATAGACAGTAATCCAGGAGAAATACACCAAGATTCCCTCTGGCCTCTAAGGATGTAAGTTTCCTAGGATAAGCAGCATAAAATCTGTTTTGCTACTTGGGATCTAGCTAGATATTTGGGATCTAGGTTGGCCACTGTAGAGAAGGACAATTCTTATGTTTTCCACATGGTTTTAGATATGGAAATACGTATACTGTATGGAAATGTGCCTACAAAATTGCATATATGCGCTCCCAGGGAGGGAAATTCGGGTTGAATAGCAGTAGAGTTTTGAAGTATGCATATATTTTATTAAATATGCATGCACATGCATTGAGTATGTGCACAATTTGACACCAGTATTGGAGCAAATGTAAATGTATGTTTCTGCATTTGCATGCTATCGGGACTAGTTCTCAGAGTCTCTCTTAGAAGCACACATGGGTGCCTTGTTGCACTTATAAAACAAAAACTTCTAAAACACCTCAGCCATATAATAATTAAAAAACAAACAAACCCGGTATACTATTACTTATACTGATGATAAATTATATGAATATCTCTTATATGATGAAAAATATTCATATGAATTATTAGTATGTCTGTTTTGAATAGGACAAGGTTTTTTTTGAATTATTATATAGCTGGGGTGTGTTAGAGGTTTTTATGATATTTAAGCTTTAACTTCTTTTATAAAACAGGCACATTTTTAGACTTCTCAAATTGGCATCATACCCATACTGTGCCCGACTTGAGTGACAAAGTCAAACTCCTTCCCCACTCAGGGGCTGTGAATGATACCTTTGCAGCATCCTCGTCCCACTCAGGGAGTAAAGAGCCTAATTCCGAGCCTTCTGCATAGGCTTACATAAGAGAATGACATGGTGACAGAATTTGTCACCTTTCTCGTCCCTGCAGATAACCGTGAGAAACCATTCTGTGTCATTCTTTAGTGTCTGTCTCAGCCTCAGTCATTCTACACTAGCATTCCTCAATGCAAGGCTTGAGGGTCAGTGGCTGGGCCCATTCATATTCGGATTCTTCCTTCTCTCTTTAAATAATGACAAGGGGATGGCTTCCCGCAGTTAACCACGTGGATGGGGACAAATTCTCTCACTGTGTCCTTCTCTACACAGCACAACCACTGAGCTGACCAGATGAATTTGCCATGACTCCTTTCTATTTTTATTCACTTTAACTTATCCTTATTACATTTGTACTCCTTCAAAACTCGATGCAAGTGATATAGTGCATTTTGGATTAGTTGATAATGATTGACCAGGAGAGAATAAATGAAAAGTAATAATCCTGTTTCAGCTGCTTTCATCTTAGCATCATACTGAAAATATGTTGTTGGATCTTCTAGACAACTGGAGTCCAGGAAATGCTCTCTATTCTGTGGTAGATATCTGCAAGGTTATGACTTGGACTTTGGTTAATACGATCACATCTTATTATTGTTAAGAGAGGAATTCCCAATATGACAACAGATATGGTTGTTTTGCCCTGTAGGTCTTTTTTTAGGTTTAGAATCCAATTACTTCCCTCACTCCTGACCCATTTGTATTATTTCTAGGCTGAATTTCTTTCTAAAGAAAAAAAAAAAAATGACAAAATTGGCCTATTGCCAAGAAAAATACATTTGTTACTTGGCATTCTTTTTCCAGTTTGTAATCAAAGATTCTCATTGGTGAGGACTAAAGGTCCTGCTTGTTCTTAGAATAAAAATAGGTGTTCTCTAAGATCAACAGGACATTACTTCTCAAAAAACCTGCCCACCTCCCCTAAGAGTTTGTTTTTCTTAATTTGAAGCTTTATATAACCTGAGATGGCCCCATTTGGTAAGTCTCAGACACAGAAGCCCTGCACATTTGTGGAGTAATGCTCAAGAAAGCTTGGGAGCTTTGAAAGCTTTATTTACTTTCTCTTAGGCTATGGGTTGGCAACCATTTTACAGCAAAGAGCCAATTTATCCAAAATATTTGACCCAAGATTTACAAAGAGTCACAAGGTGTAGCTTCTCTCCCATCCAACCCCTTGCAGGTCTCTGCACCTCTCATCCCTCCCTGCTCCCCCTGCCCATAGCCAAGGTTCTTTCTCCTCTCTAGGCCCTGACCCTTTAATCTCCCTCCCAACCCTATCCGTTACCCCCCCCCCCCCCCAGGTCTACCATGATACCTGGTGGTTCAGCAGGGGTCTTTGTGGCAGGAGCGCAGCCCTCTCGCTCCTGCCTCCTTGTGCCTGCCTTCTAAAATGGCTGCTATGACTTTTCACGGTACTACAGGAAATGCTGTGAGCAGCTGTGAGAGGTTGCGGCAGCTACTTTAGAAGGCAGTCGCGTGGAGGCAGGAGTGAGAGGTCCATGCTCCTGCCACAAAGACACCTGATGGATCACCAGGTACCTCAGGGGCAAATTTGTCCCCATCCCCACATGAACTCAATTTCCCCACCCCATCCCCACAAGTTTTGTCACTGTCCTTGCCCCATTCCTGTAAGCTCTGCCTTAACTGCACAAGCCTCGAACACTTATGATTTTAAAGTGTTTGAGGCTTGTGCAGATGAGGACGGAGCTTAGGCAATGGTGGAATGAGGCATTATGACATCACAATCTGAGCTCTAGAATGTTGCTACTTATGATTTTAAAGTGGTTGAGGCTTGTGCAGATGAGGATGGAGCTTAGGCATTGGTGGAATGAGGCATTATGACATCACAATCTGAGCTTTAGAATGTTGCTACTTAGGATTTTAAAGTGTTTGAGGCTTGTGCAGATGAGGACAGAGCTTAGGCATTGGTGGAATGAAGCATTATGACATCACAGTCTGTGCTCTAGAATGTTGCTAGTTATGATTTTAAAGTGGTTGAGGCTTGTGCAGATGAGGATGGAGCTTAGGCATTGGTGGAATGAGGCATTATGACATCACAATCTGAGTTTTAGAATGTTGCTACTTAGGATTTTAAAGTGGTTGCGGCTTGTGCAGATGAGGACAGAGTTTGCAGGAATGGGGCAGGGACAGGAAAAGAACTCGCCAGGATGGGAAAATTAGTTCCCGCGGGGATGGGGAAAAATTTGTCCCCATGCCATTCTCTACCTGGGTTATTTGTGCACTAACCAGTTAGCATGCAGTGATGTGCAGTAGATGTGCCAACTAATTGTCACAGGAAAGCCCACTCACCTCCCATGCCCCCTCAAAATTTTTTTTTTATTGCACTGTTAGTGCTTGCAGGTTTCAGTACCTGAGCGCAGCCCGTGGTCCTCCACTGTGTTAGGCACATGATGGCACCTAACTCAGCTTAGTCAAAGGACCCCATAGAGTTTTGATTCTTTGTCTGTTATTTGATATGAGAGTCAATTTGTTTCTCTCTGTATTCAGCTGACAAGAAAGATGAGCGATTTCACCTTCAATTTCATATGATGGTAACAAACTGACTACATTTTTAAAATCAGCATGTCTGGTAACTGGGTAGCCATAAAGTGAATTGAATCCAATAAAACTGAGAGCTAGATTTACTAGTGTGGTATTCTATTAGTATATGCTGTTGCCATTAACCTAAATTATTCTGTATCTCTGCTGCTGATGGACAGTATAGCAACTCGTACACATTAAACTAGATCAAATAAATTGGCTGCTTGTCTAGCATCAACTCAGGAAAGGATATAAAAATAACAAACTCTGCTTAAACCCATGTAAGACAGAGATCCTGTGGGTTCCTAACACAAGCAGAGAGGTACCATTTGGGAAATATGAACACTCCCTAAAATCACCGATAAGAATCTTGGGATTTTGCTAGATTTATTGCTTACTTTGATCCTGCACATTCAAATAACATTTTAAAACTGCTCCTGTCACCTGCAGCCACTAGAAAATCTTTCTCCATATATCAAAAAGATATGTCTGATCACAGTGATGATGTCATGGCTAGGCTACTGTATCACCCTATATACTGGTTAAACCATCAAGAGTTTGCACCAGCTCTTGACTGTTTCAGAATTCAGTAGCCCAACTCATAGAGGGCAACAAGCGGAATGACCACATGATACCCTACCTGTGAATACTGAACTGGCTACCAGTACCCTATAGGCCAAATTTAAAATTAAATCTTTGATTTTCAAGGTCCTCAAACAAAATGGGCCAGATCACCTAAACAATACGTTAGCCCTTTACACACCTATTAGGTCTTCTCAAGGAGCATCACTATGTGACATCTACCGGTGAGCCTTCTCAGGATGAGCCCCCAAACTCTGGAACTCACTCCCAGATAAACTATGCTTAACTCAAGACTGTCCTCTACTTCAGAAAACAAGTAAAAGCCTGGCTTTTTTCCTAATACTTTGGTGCATGTGGTGATGAACTGTCCATGTACTCCTCATCTGGGCTGGCTTACCACACACCTTGTAACTAAGAATAATTCTACACTAGAGATTGACACGGGGACAAATTTTTTCCTGTCCCCTTGGGAACTCATTTTCCCATCCCATCATCTGCCCTGCCCTGCCCCTTTCTTCCCACATCCATCATCTGCCCTGCTCCCTTCTGTCTCCCTTCTCCCCACTTCTATCATCTGTCCTGCCCCTTTCTTCTTACATCCATCATCTGCCCTGCTCCCTTCTGTCTCCCTTCTCCCCACTTCCATCATCTGCCCTGCCCCCTTCTTTCTCCCTCCACCCCAGGCCCATCTCACCACTCACCTTTCACTCCGATTTTTTTTATTTTTATTTTTTAGAACGGCGACTCCCCCCCAAGCATCGATTGGCAACGCGGGCCCCCCCCCATCGACGGACTGATTGGCGACGGACTTCCACCCCCCCCCCATTGACAGAAAGTATGACAAGCAAGCAATGTGGATAAGAAAGGCAATGGGAACTGTAATTTTGCAAGCGGTGCTGCTTGCCCAAAACTTCCCTCTCACGTGTCCAGGCGGAAACAGGAAGCTGCGTCAGAAGGCAGCTTTGGGCAAGCAGCACCACTTGCAAAATTACAGATCCCATTCCCTTTCTTACCCGCGTTGCTTGCTTGTCATATTTTCTGTTGATGTGTGTGTGTTTTGGGAAGGGGGGGCGTGTTGCTGATTGATGCTGGAGGGGCCCATCACCATTTGGAAAAAAACAATGTTGATGCCCTCCTTCTTCGGGCCCCCTGACCATTTTGGGCCCTAGGCATGTGCCTACTGGGCCTATTGGTTAATCCAGCCCTGGCAACAAAATTCGTGGGGACGGGACAGGGAAAAAATTGTCCCCGTGTCATTCTCTATTCTACATACCTCATTCAATTTGCCTATTTATTTAAACCAGAAGTTCTCAACTCAGTCCTTAGGACATACATAACCAGGATATCTAGAATAAACATGCAATGAGATAAATTTACATGCACTACCTCCATTCTATGCAAATATATCTATGCATATTCATTATGGGTATCTTGAAAATCTGACTGGCTAGGTGTGTTCTGAGAACTGGGTTGAAAACCCCTGATTTAAACCAATAATTTTGCCCTAACCTTCTTCGCTGTCTATGGGACTCATTTTCAAAAAGGAAGTATGACCAAAAATGGCATAAAGGAGCAAATGGACATTTTTCTTGCCAAATCTTTCCAATTCGCTATTTTTGAAACCTGTTTTCTAGATGAATATATATGCTGTTTCAAGTTCATTTAAATCTCAAGGGACATGTTAGAGGCATGGTGTGGGAGGGACTTGGGCGGATTTGAACGTTTTTCTACCATAACCGAACATTTAAGACTACATCCAGGGCACAATTTGGACATTTGGGAATAGACCTGTTTTAATAATGAATAGGTACCAAAAAAGGTGACCAAAATGACCAGATGACCACTAGAGGAATGTAGATATGAGCCCCCACACTCCTCCAGTGGTCACTGACCCCCCTTCTACCCCCTTAAGGTATAAATGAAACAGTACATACCTGCCTGTATGACAGCTATATGACATAAAGGGTTAGGAACACTGGAAAGAGAATGGAAATGGGAGACCTCTCTGCCAGCACCTTGCTCACCCTTAAAATGTTTCCGTTGTGGAGAGGAAAGCCATTTTAGCCATTTTAGAAGGGAATGTCCTCTTATGGACTGTTATTTTTTCAAGGGTAGGAATAACTTCCATAGACTGGGATGAGGTTAACCTGGATCAAGGAAGTAAGAAGGGAGTGAGGATAAAGGGGGTGGACGTGGTAGTTCTTTTGGATATGGTTAGCGGTCAATCTTTAATGTCCAGACTACTGACCAAGAAGCTGGGGTTATGGATAAGGGGGAGACCTATAAGGGGACGGTATATGGGACAATAAACCTGAGGACACTTATGAAGCAGAGGTTACTGAGGGGGGAAAGACCCAGATACTAAGGGCTCCTTTTATTAAGCTGTGCTAGCGGGGTTAACACACATGACATTTCATCACATGCTAACCCTCGCACTGGCCTAAAAACTACCGCCTGCTCAAGAGGAGGCGGTAGCGGCACGTTAAACCGTTAGCGCGCCTTTGTAAAAGGAACCCTAAGAATGGTTATATTGGTTTTATAATTATGTATGTATTTTGTGAACAGCTTAGGTTTTAAGTGGGGTATATGTTTTTAAATAAAATAATATTAAGGAGAACCTGGGCTGGAATGCAGCAAGTGTTGAATTCTCAAGGGATATATGTGGCCACTAGAACCCATGATTACACTATAGAAGAATCCAAGGATTTCCAGCTAGGAGATATTTTCCCATTTTCTGGGGAGGGGTTGATAGGTGAACCTGGCAAAGATAGGAAATTGAAAGGGAAAAGGAAAATAGAGAAATGGAATGCTACGTGGAGAGGAAGTGATGGCCAAGTTCAAGCAGTTCAAGTTTCAAGTTTGTTATAGCTTGATATACCGCTTTAATTACCAAAGCGGTTTACATCTTACAGAATTATTTTTAAAAATGATTAAAAGTCAGGGGAATGGTCAAACAAACTAAAAGCTTCTATTGAACAAAAGGGAAAACATAAGAGAACATAAGAAAACATAAGAGGTTGCCTCCGCCGAGTCAAACCAGAGGTCCATCTCGCTCAGCGGTCTGCTCCCGCGGCGGCCCATCAGGCCTAGTTGCCTGAACAGTGTCCCTGACTAATTCTGTACTGTCTCTAATCCTATCCCTATAACCTACCTCTACTCCTATCTATACCCCTCAATTCCTTGGTCTTCCAGGTACCTATCTAAACCTTCTTTGAAGCCCTGTAGTGTGCTTCTGCTTATCACATCCTCCGGTAGCGTGTTCCATGTATCCACCACCCTCTGGGTGAAAAAGAACTTCCTGGCATTTGTTCTAAACCTTCCCTCTTTCAATTTCTCTGAGTGCCCCCTTGTACTTGTGGTTCCCCATAATTTGAAAAATCTGTCCCTATCTACTCTTTCTATGCCCTTCATGATCTTGCAGGTTTATATCATGTCTCCTCTAAGTCTCCGCTTTTCCAGGGAGAAAAGTCCCAGCTTTTTCAGTCTGTCAGTTTATGAGAGGTCCTCCATACCCTTTATTAGCTTAGTTGCTCTTCTCTGGACTCTCTCAAGTACCGCCATGTCCTTCTTGAGGTACGGCGACCAGTACTGGACACAGTACTCCAGGTGCGGGCGCCTGGTAAAGGAAAAAACATAAAGGACATGGAGTTATCTAGAATGAACAATTTATCTAAATCTCTGTTATGCCCATGGCTGGCCGGGGCATGGCAAGTAGTCACTTTGGCTATTATGTGTGAATCTTCATGTCTGCTTGCTTTTTAGCTGAAATCCTTGCCTTACATCTGTGCCAGACAGACAATCAGGCAGCCTTTTCGTGAGAGCAAGTTGTTATCAACCTGTATCACATCTCTTATATTATTTCATGTCTTACTGGGAAGGGCCGAGGAAGGTTTCTCATGGTACTGCAATTAGGGAGGGCCTGTGCAGCACATTCTATCTGTGAAAGTTAGGAGATAAGGGAGAGACACCTGTTGTTACTGCAGAAACAGCAGTGTCTGTGTGTGTGAGAAATTCAGCATTTTCTGTGCTATAGAAGTCTGAGAGTCACAGACTGGACTTTGAATCTTGCTGCAGCCTCGGGAGTGCCATGGGTTGGGTCTCTTCCCTTGATCAATCAGATTCCCGATCAGTATTGGAAGGGGACATGCCAAACATAAGAACATAAGAACTGCCATCTCTGGATCAGACCTTCGGTCCATCAAGTCCGGCGATCCGCACACGCGGAGGCCCTGCCAGGTGTACACCTATCGTAATTTATAGTCCACCATATCCTTATATGCCTCTCTTAAGGAGATATGCATCTAGTTTGCTCTTGAAGCCTAGGACGGTCGATTCCGCAATAATCTCATCTGGGAGGGCATTCCAGGTGTCAACCACTCTCTGAGTGAAGCAGAACTTCCTGACATTAGTCCTGAACCTGTCCCCCCTTAGCTTCATTACATGTCCTCTAGTCCGTGTCAAATTGGACAATGTAAATAATCTTCTCTGCTCTATTTTGTCGATTCCTTTCAGTATTTTGAAGGTCTCGATCATATCCCCACGCAGTCTCCTTTTCTCAAGGGAGAACAATCCTAGTGTTATAAGTCTGTCCTCGTATTCCAGTTTCTCCATACCCTTCACCAGTTTTGTTGCTCGTCTCTGCACCCTCTCCAGCAGTTTTATATCCTTCTTTAGGTAGGGAGACCAATGTTGGACGCAGTATTCCAAGTGTGGTCTGACCATTGCCCTATAAAGCGGCATTATAACTTTCTCCGATCTACTCGAGATTCCTTTCTTTATCATGCCCAACATTCTATTTGCCTTCTTTGCCGCTGCCGCGCATTGTGCCGACAGCTTCAGGGTCCTATCTATCAGTACACCCAGGTCCTTTTCTTGTTCACTCTTCCCCAGAGTTGCACCTGACATTGTATACTCGTATTCCTTATTCTTATTGCCTAAATGCATTACCTTGCATTTCTCCACATTGAACTTCATCTGCCATTTCTCCGCCCATGTTTCTAACCGACACAAGTCGCTCTGGAGTTTCTCTCTATCCTCCTGCGATCTGATCGCCCGGCATAGTTTTGTATCGTCTGCAAACTTGATGATCTCACTGGATGTTCCTTCCTCCAGGTCATTGATATAAATATTAAAAAGGATCGGCCCAAGTACCGAGCCCTGGGGTACACCACTAGTCACTTTCTCCCAGTCGGAGAACTTCCCATTTATGCCCACTCTCTGCTTTCGGTTTTCCAGCCATTTGCCTATCCATCTTTGTATATCCCCCTCTATGCCATGGCTTAGAGTATTCTATTTATGAAGTATTCTATTTAGTGTATATAGATATTATCTGTCTATTTCTTGTACGTTATCTGATGTCTATCTGCATTATTTGGTATTATCTGATGTATTATCCGATGTATTTGCAATAAAGTATCATATTATTCTGGAGCTTTGGTGGAGGTGACTTCTATATACCCTTGCTAGATAAATACGTGGGCAGAACAATCTTGAAAGCGTCTTTAAAGAATAAAGTTTTAAGATTGGACTTAAAGTTACTTAAATTATTTTCCTATCGTAAGGTTATGGGGAGGGTGAATGAACAACATTTACTGATGATTCCCTCACTTAAAATTATTAATACTCGGCGGCAATTCATTTTTTCTGTCACAGCCCCTCAAACATGGAACTCACTCCCTATTTACTTAAGGGAAGAACACAACTTGGATAGATTTAAGAGCAAATTAAAAAGCTTTCTTTTTAAAGACGCATTCGATAATTAGTAAGCTCATCTAATGGCATTATTTCATCTGTATTTTATAGTTTCTCGGAAGCACACTGATCTTTCCCTTCCTTTTGTTTTTTCCTTTGAATGTCTTATTTATTATCAAATAACTTGTATTTCCTTTCCCTATCTTTCCTTGTGTTTTAATATGTTTGTAATGTTAGTTTATAATATGTTTTGCAAGACTTAATTTTTGTCATTTATTTTGTTGTCCCCTAAATTTTGTAATTTTATTGATATGTACATTGCTTTGAATTAAGCGATCAATCAAATCCTTATTAAACTTGAAACTTGATAATGGATCAACTACTGAATAAATGGTTTTACGTGTTGTGTCATAGAACAACTGTCGAACGGAAGGGATAGTAAGAAGATGTGATGATTGTAGTAACCTTGAGGATTCGTATGGAATCAAAACTCTGTCGATAAACAAGAGGGAGTGATTGGTCTGAACTTTGAATGTGAGAAAAAGAGTTTTAAAAGAAATTCTGTGAGTGATGGGTAACCCAATTAACTTTTTTTTAGAAGAGGGGTTACATGGTAAAATTTCTTTGAAATAAAGATGATTTTTATTGCTGTGTTTTGGATTATTTATAGTCACCTGATCTGTTTTTGTGTGATTCCATGTTTTTGTGTGATTCACTTGTGAGCAGTGGCAGGGTCCATCCCTATGTGCGTTTTGGTAAAAAGTAGGAGAAAACCCTGACTAGATTTCTGGATCGCGCCCCCATTTTGAAGTTCAAGAGAATATTTTGTATAGGGTCACTGGGGAGATCAGTAAGAGCAAAAACAAATAATGATTCCTAGTGTTTTTTGGAAAATGTTGCTGGCCCTGGCCCAATCACATTTTTTGGCTGGACATTTGGCCGAGTCAGAACTCTTGATCGCCTCACAGCTAGGTTTTTTTAGCCAGGGATTCATGCTGACGTAAGAACCTATTGTAGGTCATGCCCCAAATGCCAAACAGTTGCTAGCAAAATCCCAGAGAAGGAGTCCCTCATTCCCTTGCCTGTTATGGAGAGACCTCTCAATAGGGTAGGCATGGATATAGTGGGACCACTGGATCGAAGTTCTGCAGGACATCAGTATATATTAGTCATGATAGACTATGTTACCAGGTACCCTTGAGCTGTACCTCTGAAAAGAACCTCAGCAATAATAATAGCTCAGAAAGTATTGGGTATGTTCTGCTAAGTGGGGTTTTCCCGGAAGATTTTGACTTACAGAGGGACTGATTTCCTTTCTCGAACATTGGCATTTCTCTCTTTCTCTTCCTATCCCTTTTTATGTATCTAGCATCTCCCTCTTTTTCTCTTTCTATTTCCTCCATGTCTAGCATCTCTCCCTTTTTCTTCTCCTGGGTCCAGCATCTTCCCTCTATTTCCCTTTACCTCTGATTCCAGCATCTACTCTGTCTCTCAATTTCCACTTCCCATAGTCAAACATTTGCACAATTTCCCTATTCCTCCCAATGTCCAGCATATCATGTCCATTTTCCTAGGCATCCTTGTCCAAACTTTCAGCTCTATCTCCGTCTCTCCCTCTGTCTTCTTATGCTCTCCAGTGTCCAATATCTCTTCTCTATCTCTTTGTGTCCCTCCTGTGTTCAACATCTTCCTAAGCCCCCTCATGTCCAATATCTTCCTTCCATCTCCCTATATCTTCCTATGTTCTAATCTCCTCTCTGTCTCCCAATTTGCACCATCAGCAGTCCCCAGAGGCTTACCTTTATCACATCCAGTCCCCTTCTGATATAACTTCCTGTATCCACAAGTCTGAATGTGGCAAAAGAAAGGCTCTAGTGCTGGTGCAGGCAGCATTATATGATGAAGACAGGGAGGTTTGAGAGAGGGGCAGCTGCCAGACCTCAGGTGAAGTTGAGAAAGTTACCAGACGGAGGCAGCATTCAGAGAAAGGACGAATCCTGGATCCAAGGACGGAAGGGAGGGGAGAGACGAGACATGTTGGACCATAGGGAGTGAGAGCCACTGTCATGAACAGGGAGTTGACCACTGCCTGGGACCAGTGAGGTAGGCTTTCGGTACCCTAAGCCAGTGCCTCACTTGGCCCATTCCTTGAGCCAGCTCTGGACCCAGTACTGAATATTTGGGTATAAGTTTAAATACTGAATGTAGGTTTTAAATATCAGGTGGTTTATTTATAATTGGAGACAATAAAATGTTAACCAGTAAAATTGGTGCCTCAAGAAACAAAACAAAAAACCCACAACAGCAGTGCCTTGTACATTTGTAAGGATCAAGTTTGTTTGTTCTGTTATGTGTCTGTTTCTTGAACGATTCTGAGAGATGGTGTAAAATTTCCATTAAATTATGTCCTTTTTGGAGGAGATAAAAGGAGCTGGAACTACCTAGAGATGTTTATTTCCACCTGTATTTTAAATCACTTCCCAACTTAGCAGCCCATCATTTCAGCAACATTACTCAGCAAGCCCCATGCATCAGGACTCCTCCAAGTCGTGGGTCTTAAATCTGGTCACTATGGCTGCCTTAAAAGTGGCCACCGATCACATGTCAATCAAGGGTAGGTGCCAGTAAGCACCTTGAAATTCTGTAGAAGGTGTTTAACATCTGCTGATTACGAGTGCAAATGTTTGGAATGGCATATGTGCATGTATCTGTATACTTAAATGTACATAAATGCCAACAAAGCACTGTTTTGTAAATGTCTATATCTTACATAGTCTGAGTTTGCAAGGGGGATGTATAGATAGGCGGAGCTTAAGCCAGACTCATCGAAAATGAAGGTAGATAAAGACCATATGTGCTATCTAGTCTGCCTAACCATGCCATCTACTATCCCCTCCTCTTCCGCAGAGATACAACGTACTTGCCTTAAGTTTTCTTGAATATAGATAACATTTTTTGTCTCTACCACCTCCAACAGAAGATCGTTCCAAGCATTCATCATCTTGTGAAAAAGTATTATCTGAGGTTACTTCTGAATCTGTTCCCCTTTTCCCTTCATCCTATGCCCCCTCATTCCAGAATTTTCTTTCAATTGAAAGCGACTTGCCTCATGTGCATTTATGCCATATGAGGGGCATAATTAAAAAAAACGTCTAAGTCCCCTTTTGGCCTAAGGCCTTAAACGTTGAAAGTAGAAGCAGGGAAAATGTCCATTATCAAAAAAACGTCCAAAAGGAGTTTTTTTTGATAATGGCCTACCTATACGTTCAGCTGTTTAAACGCCCAGACCACCACTACATCTAAACTTATACCATATAATCAACCTAAAAAAGCCTAAGCCCCAAACGTCTAAAACAAGAGCTTTTAGGTGAAGGAGGAGCCAGTCCTTCGCCTAAAAGTTGGATTCTGTAACCGGTGTCTGTCAAAACAACACCGCTTACAGAATCCACCCCCCTCGACAACATTGGGGCAAGAGGGAGCCCAAGCCTCTTCCAGAGTCTGTCATAGGGGAAAACACCCTCCAGGGATTCAAGACAAAGTTCATGCTGATCCGGAGCATACGCAGGTAGGGTTAGTCTCAGGGCGCTGGTCTTTGACCAGAGGACCGCCGCGTGAGCGGACTGCTGGGCACGATGGACCACTGGTCTGACCCAGCAGCAGCAAATTTATGTTCTCCAGAATACAGCCACCGATTGTGTGTCAATCATGCAATGGTGCCATTTGTAGCATCATGGCTATCTCAAATATAGGTGCCGGAAATGTAGACCAGGGTTTTTGACATGAATCACTATTATGGCATCACCTAAGGACGTCTAATGTTTCCAGTGTTAGCCACACACACTTTAACCTTAGGTGTCCTTAGCCGCTGCCGTAAATGCGAACAAGGCACTGGGTTTGTAAGTGCTTCTAGGCTTCAACATTTTTTGTTTGAAACAATTTTAAGGCTTTTAAACAGATTTTCCGCTTAAGTTAGGCACCGGTAGGGCGCCTACCAGCATCTAACTTATGTCACTGTTTATTGAAATAGGCCAAATAGGATAAGCACATAAATTTTTCCTATTTCCATATTCATTTTTCTTGGAGGCATTGCCACTTTCCCCCTCTTTTATGAAGCCACGTTAGGCTTTTTCATCGCTGGCCGTGGCAGTATTAGCTCCGATGCTCATAGCCACAGCCAGCGTAAAAAAAGTCTTACGCAGCTTCATAAAAAGGGGGAGGGGGTTGTTAGTTATTGCTTTAGGAAAGGTATTATTTTTTAGGATTTGCCTACCGTCTTTTTGAAAAAAAAAATTCATCCGATGGTCGCTTATTCTTTGTTTTATTCATATTGTTGTTAGCCTTCTGGATAACAATCAATCAAATATAATTGAATAAATAAATAAAGTGAAGCCTTAATGATAATACAGTTGACAAAATAATAAGTACATCTTAAAAGAAACCAGAGCATATGTAATCAGCTATTGCCTTTGCTCCTGGACTATTTTATTGGTAACCATTTAAATGAAGACGACAGAGGCAATAATTTATAGTTCATTATTCTTAGGAAATCTTACTACTGAAACCAATCAATGCTGAGTAAGGAGCGCTGTGTGCCCCATGCTTTTCTTTTTTTTACTACTTGAGCTAAGACAACTGCTTAGATTTGTGATTTTCTTTTTTTGTGTAAACACCGAGGTGTTAAAAAGAATGGCAAAGCAGGAGTCGGATAGCAAGATATTTGTTTGTTTGCTGGAGTTCAGAGGAAGCTAATTGTTTATTTTAGTTTCAGCTTTTCTTGTGAGATAACCTGAAATGTTGAGAAGGCAACTCCTCATCAGTGGACAAACAATGCCTAAGAATTTAGCTAATGGCCCCCCTTCAGCGCTGAGAGTGGATGGCAACAATTGTACTTTCCATACTAAACCCAGAGCTACTTGTTTGGCTGCTAGGTGTTAATGCAAATTTGTTCCTCAGCTCATTCAGCCCCAGGGTTTCCATCCTTTGATTTAATTAAATGTAATTGCTTACATTGCTCCTCCCAGGCCCCTGAGGTGTTTTTGTTTATTGCTTACTCTTCTCAATAATGCTCCAATTCAAGACACAAAATGCTGGATAAATAAGGGCCTTTTAGCCCATGTAGGATTTGGAGGGAGATTATTCCCCTCAAATAGTTTGGGTATACTGTTAAATGTAAATGGCCAATGGAACAAACTCCTTGGGTGGCGAATTTGGCATATCCAGAAGCAAGGAATTAAGCAGGGTAAATTACAAGAGATTAGGGAAGAGAATGCAGATACTGTATTGCATCAAATTCATGAAACTTCAGTGATCTTAGAGTTACTGTAGCTGAAATAAAGCAGAAACTCGGGCACATTGTTAGATAATTCAGCTGGCTGTTAAAACTAGCAAAATCATGAATGTTCTCCAGGTTTAATGTATCAAGCATTATTGTGTGAATGTTCCTCCATTTTAATGATTCATTCTGTTAGGATGTAAGTAATATGGAATGCTGTTCTCTCGATCTTCATCGAAATTCCATCATGCTTTATTTATGTATTTATTTTTTGACCCAGCAATTTCCTTACTGCTCCTTTTTACTTTTAATACAATTAGAACAAGCAGATCCCAGCCTCTGCTCCCATGAACTTTCTTTCATTACAGTGATGGCTCTGGGCCAGGGATCTGTGTACCAGGGTTCTTTGTAAAACCCTGCAATCCTGACTGCAGCCAACAGGTGTCACCCTTTAGCAATGATTTTAGCAATGAATTGTGCCACCACAACATCCCCCATCCCAGACCTCACTTGAGAACTAAGCTAGGGACCTTGACATGGCAGTGCGTTTATCATTTCTCACCTAACCCACTGCACAAACCCCAAAATATCATATTGTATTGAAAGCATAAACTCGGGCAAAGTATTTTCAATAGAGAAGGTAGGACTATAATAAAAGATGAATAGATTTTATTCCAAAACTGATACAAACTTAGAGGAAGGAACAGAACCCCAAAATAGGGTAAATTATATTTTGAGTTCAGCTGGAACCATTTCTTTAAAGCATGAACTGTGCTTTTCAAATTGTTTGCCCCCTCAAATGTTTGTTAGATACATCCCTCAAATTCTGTATATGGTGCCTTAAGTTGTACACGCCAATCAGTGCTGAAGTTAAGTGCTCTTTTTTATATACTCCATTATACACAATTGTTGATATAACACAATTGTTGATATAAATTATAATTGAATAGGCAAAGAAACTAAGACCAATGATGAATGCACCACCCCAGTAAGGGCACAAAAGAATTGAGGTCTTGTGAAAGCATTGGTTATATTGTATGAGTTCACTTTCTTTATTTGTTTATATTTAAGAATCAATAACTGTACCATTAAGCAAAAATTCTTGTGTTCTAAAAGAGGGTATAACCAACATCAACTAAAGTTTGAAAAACACCCCTTGAGTTTTATTGATATGAGGGTGAAAAGTCAATTGACAATTAATTACCATCCCCAAATACTGAACTTTGGGCAGGATTCACTAAACCTCCAAACTGTGCACGATCCATTTCCTATTGCATGCCGGCCAACTGATTCAGTAAAGGCCTGCATGCAAATGGAGACGATCGTTAGCACACCCCCTAACCATGGCCAGAGCGATCCCCGCTCATGCGCACACCCTGACAGTAGTGACAGGAGAAGCATCGGGATCGGGTCGGAGGGAAATCTGGTCGCTAAGGGGTCGCAAACCGATCGGTTTGCTTAGTGAATCTAGCCCTTTGTTAAGAAATTAGTTGTCTGGTGCTAAACAGTGAATTGTCATAAACCCGTATGTATAATCCACTTTCTGTAAACCGATTCAGTACACGCGCAAAGTTCTTAATTAAGGGTCTCTTCTATCAAACTGCGTTAGCAGTTTGTAGTGCGGTGAACCACGCTGAATGGCTCGCGCTGCTCCTGATGCTCATAGAGTTCCTATGAGCGTCAGGAGCAGCACGGGCCATTCAGCGCGGCTCTCTGCACTAAAAACTGCTAGCGCAGTTTGATAGAAGAGGCCCTAAATTGTGATTGTTGAGGAACCTGTGATTGAGAATTGGGGAATCAATAGTCAGTGGTGTAGCAAGGGTAAATGGCACCAGGGGCAGTGGTGCCCCTTCTCCGCCCTCCCTCCTTCCTGACCCCCTCCCCCTGCTTGCACACGCGCTTCCTTCCCTTCCGCCATACCTTTTTAATTTTCCAGGCACGTGCAACCTCACGTACTTGCTGTCCGCGTCGTGTCGGCTATCCCTATGATGTCACTTCTTAGGCGCAGAGCCCAGAAGTGATGTCAGAGAGAGGCGACACTGATGTGGGCAGCAAGTTCATAATGCTGCTGTCACTGGGAAAATTAAAGAGGTAGGAGGGAAGGGGCGCAAGTGAGTGGCAGGAGGGTTGAAGAGGAGGATGAGTGCTCCGCCCCTACCAAGACCACGCCCGGGATGGACCCCCCCCCCCCTTCCACCCTTACTAAGCCACTGTCGATAGTATATCATCAGCATACAAATGGAAATCAATTCCTAATGAACATAGCAATTTACATAACAGTATTATGAATGTATTAAATAACATTGATGTCAAACCCTGGCTTCAGAAGGGACAATATTAAATTCTGTCATGTAACCATTTATCATATAGGAAATCTGATTATTTTCTCAAAATAAAATTGTTAATTTGTACTAGATCATTTGTACTTCTGTGTTAAGCAGTGTGTCTGGTTTTCTATATATACTGTACTGTATATATTTTAATGTTATTTTTCTATTTGAAGTGACATGTTCTTGTCTCTCTTTACTGAGCTACTTATACTGAAGAAAAACTTACATGATATATCAGTATATTAAAACAAAGCATATTGCACCTCACCTAACATCTACATCATTTAGCTTATAAGAGTTGTGTGTTATGCATTTCAGACTTGAGCCATTAGGAAGGTCTTTGTGGAACTGAAAAATGACCCAACGAATGTACACTGCTAATCAACACTTGCTTGCCATTTCAAAATGTATTCTTAGTTAGTAACATATTTTTTTCAGGACAATAGACAATCTTGTTTTTATAAAAATTCACTAGTTTTGGTCCCTAGCAACCATTTACTATGCAAATTAGGCTTTCTCAGGCTTAATGTACTTCTTTTTTTATAAAACAAATACATCATTAATCTGATTAAGTTCTTGGATTGGAGTGGAGCCCTCAGATCATTGTACATCATTTATTGTTGGGCATGTATCCAAAGGAAAAAAAGATTCAAGCCTGGCACTTACATCCTAGGTTTACTAGAACTGTTGAAACCTCTTAAATGACAATTCTTCTGAAGAACAGAATAGCGGTGCTTATTCGTAATTGCTAGCATTACCTCAAACTTAACAACATTTTTAACCTCCATAGTGACTGCAATTTTATGATTTGAAGCATGGAAATTATACTGTAGTTTCTTTGATCTTATGAAATGCATATTAAATAATGAAATGGCATACAACTGTATAAATCTTAAAAGTAAAATCTTACCCACAGTGGCCTAATAATGCTTGTCTCTACAGGTGATTTCTGTGATTGTGACCATATTTAATCCCTAAAGTTTTTCGATGGTCTTGTATCATATTATACTTGGATATTTGCTGTAACTTTCCTAATGTTTGAACTTAAAATTTATGTCCATATGGAGAATGTCTTCATAGATTTGTATCTAGCTATTGTGCCTACCCTCCTTCCTCTCACTTGAATTTATTACTCTTGAAAGAAACAACTGAAAATCAAAATTATAAGCGGTAGTACTGGAAATCAACATAATCTATTTTTCTACCATATGGAGACTGGCATTAAAACTAAACTAAACTAAACTAAATCTTAAGTTTATATACCGCATCCTCTCCATAATTATAGAGCTTGGCACGGTTTACAAGAGCTTAATGTAAGGAAGGAACAGCATAATGCTCTCTTCTCCCCTATACTCAAGGTTGAGTATAGGGGAGAAGAGAGCATTACATTTTTGTGAATAGCCTAGTTTTCAGATGTTTTTGGAATAGTTGGAAGAAGCCTAGATTCCGTAGTGGGGCAGTAAGGTTATTCCAGAGCTCAGTGATTCTGATGAAGAGAGATTTCCCTAATTTTCCCGCAAAGAGGATATCTTTTAGCGAGGGGAAGGATAGTTTAAGTTTATGGGTAGGTCTGGTGGTATCAGGACTCAAGGAATTCCATGATAGTGGAATTAGGGGAGGGAGGATGCCATGTAGGATCTTAAAAGCTAGGCAGGCGCATTTAAAATGGACCCTGGAAATTACTGGAAGCCAGTGAAGTTTGGACAGAAGTGGGGAAACATGATCAAATTTGCTTTTTGCGAAGATCAGCTTGGCCAAAGTGTTCTGAATCCGCTGAAGTCCTTTTTTTGGTTAGACTTAAATAGATGGAGTTACAGTAGTCTAGTCTGGAGAGGATGATAGATTGTACAAGAATGGCAAAATGTTGTTGGTGGAAACAGGATCTCACTTAGCTTCCTAAATCTACTTAAAATAGTAACGTGGACATCAGAATGTGGCTGCCATTACACGGAATGCAAGAGTTATTTGAAACGTGACCATCTTCTATGAAGCAGAGCTATCAAAACATGATTCATGCCCATATTGCCCTGCCATTATTTTCTGATAGGACCACCTAGCCCAGACATAGGCTACCAGAGGTCCTTGAGGGCCAGAACTCAGTCATGTTTTCAAGAGTTCCACAATGAGTATGCATGAGATCTATTTGTATACAAAGGATGCAGTACATGATTTGCATATACTTCTTCCTTTGTATGCAAATAGACCTCATTTATACTGATTGTGGAAATCTTGAAACTTCAACTGGCCTTCAAGTACTGTGTTTGCCCACCCCCACCCATTCAGTCCTTAGTGGCTGCGCCTAGGCTGGTGGTGAATAAACAAATTTATAAACCCTGTGAGGGTGATTTCAAGGGGTAGATATTAAGGTAAAAGTCAGTCTTTTACCATACTTTAATTTTTTGATGGGAGTATCTAACCTGCAGTAGCCCAGTATCACAGGTTTAGAGGCTCATTTTCAAAGCACTTAGAAATACAAAGTACCATAGGCTTCTATGGCACTTTGTGTGTCTAACCCCAGGATTCTCTAATCGGCGCCAAAGTCAGCGGCTGCCTTAAAAGCGGCCGCCGATCGTGTGTCAATCAGGATTCCCTGAAAGCATGGCTTCGGGGAGTCCTGCCAGCTCAGCTGATCAGGGATTCCCCTGCCGCGATCAGCTAAACTGACAAGCTGTGCACTATTTATGCAAGCCCCCAGCAAAGATAGGTGCCGGAAATGTAGGCCAGGGCTTTCTGGGCCTACATTTCTGGTGCCTATCTTTGTGTGAACCGTGCCTACGAAGGCGCTTTAGGCTGCCTAATGCCACTTGCGGCATTTGTCACACCTATATTGGCATTTGGCAGCCAAAAATACCTATATAGGCTTGATTCTAGTGCCTTTTTTTTTAGGCATTGGGGGTTTTTTTTTGCCTTTTTAAATGGCATTTTCCCAATTAACTTATTCGTCGGTAAGGCACCTACTGGCACTTAAGTTTCAATGCCATTTATAGCATTTCCTCCTAAGTGCTTTGAAAATGAGCCGCTTAATTACTCCCATGATATATGAATAACATAGTTTGTGAAGAACCATGCAAACTGTGCTATTCGTAGGCATTGGTACTAAGCTGCAGCCTGTTGCTTCTGGGCTATTTCTTAAAGGGGCTCACATGTGTATTTTGGAGCTGCCACATCCATCAATCCAAAGTCCTCCCCAACATATGCATCTCCCCTTGTGGCCATACCCCTTCACAGCTCCCCACAACACATACCCCTCTGGTGCCCCCCTAATATCTGACACCCACCAATGCCCCCTCAATGGGTTTCTTTCTCCTCCCAAACTACCCCATAACATACCTTTAGTCAGGGCAGGATTAATTCATCGAGGGCCCCTAGGCACACAAGTACACTGGACCCCTGCCCCGCCCCACCCCACCATGCACCAAGGCGGAAACAGGAAGCTGTGTCAGAGGGAAGCTTTGGGCAAGCAGCACCGCTTGCACAATTGCAGTTCCTGTTGCCTTTCTTACCCACGTTGCTTGCTTGTCTTACTTTCCGTCGATTGGGGGGGGCGCGTTGCCGATCTGGGGGGGGGGGGCCCGCATTGCCAATCGATGCTGGAGGGGCCCATCGCCGTTTGGAAAAAACAATGTTGATACCCTCCTTCATCGGGCCCCCCTGACCATTTCGGGCCCTAGGCATGTGCCTACTTGGCCTATTGGTTAATCCTGCCCTGCCTTTAGTAATCCTTGGGATCTAGTGTGGTCAGGACAGAAGATATCTCCAGTTGTTCCCTCCCCTCCTATCGCAGGGTTCAAAATAGTGTTGGTGATCCATAGTATTAGTCTCACAGTACTGCTGGGTCAATCTGCTTTATAAGGGTGATATTCCGTTTATACAGTAATAAGGTGTTTTGCTTGCATTTGTATAATTTGAGGGCCATTTTCAAAAAGGGCATTTAAATCTGACTTGGAAGTTTCCCACAAAATGTCCAAAGTCAGAAGAACAAATATCCATTTTCAAAATCCAAACTACTACATGTCAAAAAATATATTGAAAATTGCCTGGTTGGACATCCAACCCTTAGGACGCCTAACTTTATACCCCATTTTTGACCACAGAAATGTCTAGGCTGAAAATGTCCAAATCCAGATCTTTGGACATGGGAGTGGCCATTGTAGTGATAGTCTGGCCACACAGACAAACCAATAGAGCAGTGGGACACCTTAGAGGTCACTGCTGTTAACTTCACATAAAGGGTACCAGAAGTACATCTCACCCTAACCCCCTTATAAGTTATGGTGAGCCCACCAAAACCTACTAGACCTACCTATCTACCACCCCAATAGCCCTAATGGCTGCAAGTGGCACCTATGAGGCAGTAGAGTAGGGTTTTGGTGGCCTCGTACTTTCCACCATGAATGTAGTGGGTAGAGTGGCTTATGGGTCTGGCTCCTCCTCTCTGTTTCACTTGTCCACCCAGGTTACTTAAGACACCTGTGTGATGCTGTATTAGGGTTTCCCATACCAAGTGCTGCTGTTCTAGAGAAGATATGTACTGTTTTATTCAGATCTTTGTGTGTTGAGAGGGGGTTAGTGACCACTGTGGGGGTGTTTGTGACGGTGGGGATGGGGAGTGGAGCCATTGCTTAATCCTTCCAGTGATTAGTAAGTTTGGGTACCTTTTTGGCACTTAGATGCTTCTAAAACAGGTCTAGCTCAATACATCTAAGCTCTGTTTAGAACGTTTAGGGAAAGGTTCGATTATCACAACAAGATGTCCAAGTCTAACCCATCCAAAGCCCATGCATAACATGCCTCCAAACATGGCCCCTGGAACTCTAGATGCACAGTGGGCAAAATGTCTTGCTAGACATCCAAAAGGTTGGCTTTAAAAATCGACACTTGGACGTCCCGGCAATTAGGACATCCAGATGCTGATTTATGAAGGTTTTTCGACATCTTTATTTTTTGATTATAAGCCCTATTGTGTCTCATTAACATAAGTTAATATAATGTATGTTATTGACCTTTAACACATTAAAGGTCTAATAACACGCGTAATGGCCAAAAAATACTTTAATAACTAGCCCCCTTAGAGGCTTGTCCTTCGAGAACAAGAAAATGGCATCTAGGACCACATAAGTTTTCAATTGTAGGGCCTTGATGAAATTTTTTTTATTTATTAGCAATTTGGGTTTAATTATTTATCTTCCTGTATTCTTAGAATCAAATTGAGTCTTTAAATCAACTCAGTTTAAATCACTAGGCAGAAAGACTTGGGGCTCCTTTTATCAAGCTGCGCTAGCGGTTTAACGTGTGTAATAGCACGCGTTAAACCACCGGCCGCGCTAGCCGCTACCGCCTCCTCTTGAACAGGCGGTAGTTTTTAGGCCAGCGCGGGGGTTAGTGCGTGTTGAAAAGTCACGCGCGTTAACCCCGCTAGCGTGGCTTGATAAAAGGAGCCCTTGATTATAAATCATGCCTGTGACATTATGAATTGATTAATGAAATTCATTTACCCAAAAATTTACCCTCCCTTTTTGCCAAACTGTGGTATAAATTTCTATTGTGGCCCAGAGCGCTAAATGCTCCGATGCTCATAGAATTCCTGTGACCGTCGGAGCATTTAGTGCTCCGGGTCATGGTAGAAACCTCTACCACAGCTTAGTAAAAGAGGGCGTTAAACATTGCATGAATATCCAGATTCATGCTATGTAATTAAAAACAAATCCTTATTTCATGATGAATAACTTTTGGACTATAATATATTTTAAATTGAAAACTATCTTTAGATGGATTTTTCCGGAAAAAGTATTTTATAAAAACAAAATCTGATTTAAATTAAACAAAAAAATCCATTTTTAAATATTTTTTAAAAATCATTCATTCTTAAGGTATGGTGACCAATACTGGACGCAGTACGCATCTTGAGTACTGCGTCCAGTATTGGTCACCATACCTTAAGAAGGATATGGCGTTACTCGAGAGAGTTCAGAGGAGAGCGACACGACTGATTAAGGGGATGGAAAGCCTTTCATACGCTGAGAGATTGGAGAAACTGGGTCTCTTTTCCCTGGAGAAGAGAAGACTTAGAGGGGATATGATAGAGACTTATAGGATCATGAAGGGCATAGAGAGAGTAGAGAAGGACAGATTCTTCAAACTTTCAGAAAATAAAAAAACAAGAGGGCATTCGGAAAAGTTGAAAGGAGACAGATTCAAAACAAATGCTAGGAAGTTCTTCTTTACCCAACGTGTGGTGGACACCTGAAATGCACTTCCAGAGGACGTTATAGGGCAGCGTACAGTACTGGGGTTTAAGAAAGGATTGGACAATTTCCTGCTGGAAAAGGGGATAGAGGGGTATAGATAGAAATTTACTGCACAGGTCCTGGACCTGTTGGGCCGCCGCGTGAGCGGACTGCTGGGCGCGATGGACCTCAGGTCTGACCCAGCGGAGGCATTTCTTATGTTCTTATCCACCCTGATTCTTAGAGTAGTCAATTCACCTATCTCTTTACTCATCCTTCCTTACCGGTACAGCAGGTAATAGTTTAATTCATCGCTGAATTGCTTTAATTTTGTCTGTTACAAGTACTTCCTTTGCTTATTTTGTTCATATTTACATTACATTACTGACTTCTATTCCGCCTGTACCTTGCAGTTCTAAGCGGATTACATCAAAAGATAACTGAACATTTCCAGGAAGAAGATTACAATTAATGGCGCTGATACATAATTCAATTTTGAGGAGAGGTTACAAAGTGGAAAAATTAGAGCGTCAGAAGGAGCTGGAAATTTACAAGAAAGTTGTAGAGTGGATGCTGGATACATTGTTGAGTCTTAGGGGGATATTACAGGTAGGGAGAGGGGAGAATAGCATGGGGGAATGGAAGGGGGGTTAGGATATCTGGATGAATTTTTTGAATAGTAGGGTTTTGATTTCTTTTCGGAAAGTTTTGAGGTCAGTTGTTGCTGTCAGCAGGTTGGTGATGGAGGATAGTTCCTTTCAGGTTGGTGATAGATGATAGTTCCTTTCACATAGCAATGCTTCCTCTTCTTCTCCACACCATTTTATAGGAATCCTTTTTTATGATCATGTCTCTCACAATAGGACTGGAGATCAGCTAATAATAATAATAACTTTATTCTTCTATACCACCACAATCTTGCGACTTCTAGGCGGTTTACAATCAAGAGTGCTGGACATTCAGTGAAATACAATAAGTAGATATTCAGAGGAAATACAGAGATCAGAGACCTCAGGAGGCAATAGTATAGAAATACAATTTGCTGAGCGAAAATGTAATATGTACATTTTAGTAGGTAATGTCCGACAGGACCTGTTGGGGATAAATAGCAACGTAAAGTTACGATAAGATGAAGATAACAGATTATATTTATAACAGTGCTGTAAGTTCAGGTGGAATAGGGAGGGGGGAGGGAGAGGGAGAGCAGGTCAATTGTTTAGGTATTTCTGGAACAAGTATGTTTTTAGGCGTTTCCTGAATTCCCCATATGTAGTGGGCGAAAGCAGTTGGTCTAGGTCTTTGCCCCATAGGACTGCTTGGTGAGAGAGAAGGTGTTCGTGGTGTTTTTTCATTTTGCAGCCTCTAACTGGAGGGGAAATGAGTTTTGGGTGTGTGTTTCTCTTGAGTCTGTTATTAGAAAATGCAAAAAGGACCGTTATGTACTTGGGGGTCAGGCCGTATAGTACTTTGAAGCAGAGGCAGGCAAATTTAAACCTTACTCGGGCTTCCGTTGGTAACCAGTGCAGCTGCCGATAGTAGGATGTCACGTGGTCGAATTTCTTCAGCCCGAAGATAAGTCTGACCGCAGCATTTTGCATTATTTGGAGACGTCTCATATTCTTTTGTGAGATTGCTAGATAGGCGATGTTGCAGTAGTCAAGCTGACTCAGTATGAGGGATTGCACTAGGATTCTGAATATTGACGTATCAAAGTATGATTTAATGGTTCTGAGTTTCCAGAGAGTAAGGAAACCTTTTCTGAATAGGGAATCCACTTGTTCCTTCATTGTTAGGCATTGGTCTAGAATAACACCTAGTATTTTCATGCTAACAGTGAAAGCCACTAATAACCCTTAGGGCACTAGCCGCCTGCTGACTCACTGGCTAGTGTTTGCCTGCTGCAAGATGTCCCTTATACCACTGTGTATATAATCTACTGTGTATGTATTCTTGTAACCTGTTCTGGGCTCCTGGGGAGGATGGGATATAAAACTAAATAAATAAATGAGAAAGAAGTATCTTTCTTAGGAGTCCTTTTACTAAGATGCGCTAGCCGTTTTAGCGCGTGCTAAATATTAGCACGCGCTAAACGCTAATTCATAGAATATAATGGACACGTTAGCGTTTAGCGTGCACTAAAACGGCTAGCGCACCTTAGTAAAAGGACCCCTAAATTATTTTATGAATGCAAATGTCATAGTCTATTTAGGACTAGATCTACTAAAAAGTACTACTTCATTAGCTTGAACAAAGGTTAATGTGAATCATTTATCACACATCCTGTGTTATACATTGCAACTTATATACTTATAATGCCCATTATCAGCATGAGTACATATTTAGTAAATCCAATCCATTATAAAATTAACTGTATCCTATCAAATCATATTTAACAAATCTAAAGCCCTTTTCTCTCTACCATTTTCTCATATATGCAATGAGACTCCTGAACTTAGGGCTCCTTTTACTAAGGTGCGCTAACATTTTTAGTGCACGCAGGATTTTAGCGCACGCTAAACCCACGCTACACTTCTAGAGCTAACACCAGCTCAATGCTGGCATTAAGGTCTAGCGCACACGGCAATTCAGCGCGCGCTATTCCGTGCGTTAAAGCCCTAACGCACCTTTGTAAAAGGAGCCCTTAGGTTCCTGCACATGGATTAACCACAAAAATATTTGTATGGTAAGAATTAGGTATAGGGGTGGATTCTGTAAATGGTGTCAAATTTCCACTTGCAACTTTGTATGCTATCCTGAGATGCCTGTGCAACTAAATCTGCTAATGAGCCAATTAGGTCCAGATTCTGTAACTGGCGCCATTGTCGGCGGCCACCTTAAAGTAGCCGCCGATTGCGTGTCAATCACGCGATGGCTCCAGGTACAGAATCGTGCCTCGGCAAAGGTAGATGCTGGAAATGTAGGCCAGGGTTTCCCAGGCCTACATTTCCGATGTCTATCTTTGATGTGAATCCAAGTTTTCAAGTTTATTTAGATTTACTATTCTGCTCCTTCTGAGTGGCTTACAATCTAACAGATCAATCAATAAATGTTTACATAAATTGTAAAAAAATGAAATTAAATTAAAATGAAACAATATAAATTAAAATTAAGTTCTTAGCTGGGCTGCTCGTGGAATTTGTCTTATGGAACACCTGTTGACTTTGGAGGGAGGTTTGAAACCCCTAAATGCTTTTGTGGATCACTTGGGTGGGTGCTGGGGTGATACTTTCGCCTTCTGTCAAGTTAAACACTATCTTCTTTCTCTTCCTCAGGAACGGATCACATAGCCGATGGGGGAGCGCCTTTGGGTTTTCTTTGAAGGGGTGGCGGTACGCTCGACTTCGGTGTCGGCATTGTATAGGGCCCTTTTGGAGTTTACTGGCCCCAAAGATGTGTCATGGATACAAGGGAGCTGGGGTTGGGACCTTCATATGGATCTTAGCCAGTGGAATATTCTGCTTGCCCTGCGGGGGGTTCCTACCTTGATCACGGGAGCGCAGTTTTGAGAGTGTTATGTTAGAGTGATATATAGGGCCTATTATACTCAGGTGTAATTGCATAAAATCGGGGGTATCGACTCACCTATCTGTCTGAAATGTGGCCGGGATCCCAATACCTTTGTTCATTCCTTTTGGGATTGTTGGATGGTCCAAGTCTTTTGGCAGTCTATAGTCCATTACTTACGGAGCTTATTTCTGAGTCCAATTGCGGGTAATGTAGAGCAATTGGTTCCGGACTTGCCTGGGGCTTTCCTTGGCCTTCCTAAGGGAGGTCCCTTATGGTGTCAAAAGGTATGTCTTCTTGCTCGCAAATGCATTTTGCAATCCTGGACTGCTTTTGAGCCTCCCTCTTTTTGGAATTGGAGATCTTTGGTGCATAATTTGGCCACATGTGAGGCACGAGAGGCGGTTGGTCGCCCTTGTAGCAGGTGTAGCTTTCTGCTGGTTTGGGGAGTCTATTTGGCTTCCTTATCTCCTAGAGGACGTAGTCTCCTTTTGAATCCTCTTGCTTTGTTGCTGTGCAATGCGCCTGCTGCTGGGATCGGTCACTGCAGACACTCTTTTTTTTCTCTCTTTCTTCCTATTGGGGAATTACTGAGGCTACCAAGGGCCACCAGAGAACAGGCATTTGGGATATTAGAGACCTGTTGGTCCTCTTCTCTATGTTTCTTTAGGGGGGGAGGGGAGGTTGTGTTAGGGGATTTTGCTGGTTGAGTAGGGTTGGGGAGGCAGGGGTGGGGTTTTCTACTTTTGTTTTACCAAGCATAAACCGAAAAATGTTGTATTGTTGGATGTTGGTTCTTTTAACTGTGCTCTGTTCTTTGTTGTCTGTTGTTTTGCATTCACAATAAAAAAGATTTGAACATAAATTAAAATTAAGTTAAAAGTACACAAACTAATAATCATTTTAAACAAAATCTAAAAATAAAATTTTAATAGTCTTTCCAGGATTCTCTCCACACCAAACTGCTGCTAATCTTTCCCATACACATCCGAATAAAGAAATGTTTTAAATTCAGTTTTAAATTTATCTAAATTCCCTAACAGTCTGTTTGTTAATGGTATACCATTCCAAAGTTGGTGTTTGTTAATGGTATACCATTCCAAAGTTGGGGCCCCTAAACAGTAAAAGTTACAGATCTAATATGTTCATGAACTATTTCATGATATAATAGTACTATAAGACGCTTGTGATTTTCTGATCTAAGCAATCTTGATGGCACACATAAATTCAGAAAACATGCCATATAAGGAGGTTTATCCGTCAATATAACCTTGAATGTTAGTAAAAGGATTTTGTAAACAATGCGGTGTGCTGTTTTCAGAACTGAGTAATATGATCAAATTTACGCAGATTATATATGTCGAATTGCAGTGTTTTGTATATTTTGCAATCTTTGAATTTCCTTTTGCCTAATACCTGCATAAAGAGCATTACAATAGTCTAATTGTTGGATGACAAGGGAATGTATTAATATATTCAAAGCTTCTGGGTCTCCAATCGATCTTATTAGTCTCAGTTTAAAGCATGAGCGTTTTACTACACTAGAAATCTGCTGTTGGTAGGTCAGCTTCGAAGCAAGTATTAGCCCTAGCATCTTTATAGATGTCACTACAGGCACCTCTATATTAGTTGTTTTAATTTATTGTGGTAGACTAACGTCATCAGTAGAAGAAAATATCAGTCGATGGTTCAATTTAAGTCAATGTTCAGTTAACCAATTAGAGATTTGATCGAGTTTTCCATTTATTGCTACTATCTCAGATGAAGAATCATGCCTCCTTAGGCGCTTTAGGCCGCCTAATGCCACTTCTAATTTTAGCCATGCCCACAGTGGTGTTATGTGGCCTAAAGCACCTTCGGAGGCGTGATTTCACTGCCGATTTTTTTTGGTGCCTTGAAACAGTTAAAACCTTGTTTAAATGGCATTTTTTTTTTTTTTTTACACTGAGCTTGGGTGTCTACCGTCACCTAAAAAGCGATAGAGAATCCGGGACTTAGTGCCACTAATTGGATGCTAGCAATCAGTTATTACTTTTAATTGGTAACATTTTGGATTTGTACACACTTCTTGCTAAACACTATTCTATAAAGGTCGGCGCACAAATCTTATAGGGCACAACTCAAAGGGAGTGTAGTGTGGCCGACATAGAAGTATAGGCTGGTCAGGGGCACTTTGGGCCAGATTCTTCAAATGGTGCCATTATCAGCTGCCTCTCCAAAAACGGTACTGGATGCGTTTCAATCACTCAACGGCACCATTTGTAGAATCAGGGCCACTGTCAAGCATAAGTGCCAGAAATGTAGGCCAGGGTTTTGCATTTCCGAAGCCTATGTTTGACATGAATCACGCCTAAGGTTGTTTCCATTGTTAACCATGCCTACATTGACCTTAGGCACCTCTGTAGAAGCAATCAGGGTGCTTTTCTTGGAGGCACCAGTGGGCGCCTACTTATTTTTAGAATTACTTTATAATTGTTTTTAAACAATGCGGTTAATTACCAATTAAGTTAGGCGGTGGTAGGGTGCCTATCATTGTCTAACTTATGGCACACTTTTGAGAATTTGTGCCTTACCGTATCTAACCTTGGAGGCACTAAGGGCCAGATTCTATAAAATCACCTACATTAGGCGCCTCACATTGTTTTTGCAATTACTTTTTAATTATTTTTAAATGGTACACTCAATTGCCACACTGATTAAAAACTATTAAACCAATTAAGTTAGGCGGTGGTAGGGTGCACTTTTGAGAATTTGGGCCTTACTGTCTCCAAGTTAGGAGGCACTAAGAGCCAGATTCTATAAAATGCACCTATGTTAGGCATCGTTAGGTACCCGAATCGTGGACACCTAGTGACACCTAACTAAAATTCATATGCAACTTAAGTTATGTTAATTAGCTTAAATGGTATGGTAATTGTATCTTTTGAAGTTAATTGATAAGTTAAAACAAAATTAACAATTAAGAGTTCTGCGCAGAACTCAGAGCAGTGCCTAGTGATGCCTAACAATGCCTGTCTGAAAAGTAGGCATGGTTAGGGGCAGAGAAGAGATGTGGTTGATTTTGTCAATGCTAGGTGTTTGAGTTAGGCCCTGGTAAATTAGGCCAGGTAAAATGTGGCCTAATATACTGGTGCCTACTTCTAGGACACCTGTGGACATCTAAGTCCGCATAGGTTCTGCTAGGTGTGATTCTCTAAAGTATGCCTAGCAGTTGATTGACAGCTGTGTGGACCATTCATGCCCTCTCTCTTCTCCTGACATCTTCTTGTCCAAAGAAATGACAAAACAATACTATGCGAGGCAACCATTTAGTGCCTCTTGCATTAGGTCATTTTTCCTGTGTTAGGTGTGTGTTAGCATCTAAGGCAGCTTAGTAAAAGGGCCCCTTCAAGAGACAGATCGCACAAAAAATATCTTTCAAAAAAACATTTTCACATAAGTATGCCTGACTCTGATTGGTTGTTTATAGTTCCTTTGTCAGCACCATTTTAAAAGTATTTTACAATTGATTGCAGTTAAGCTGTTCAATTGAGCAGGACCTGGGGATTATCACATTTGACATATTCATAGAGCCCCTGATGAAGAACCAACACATGAAACATGGTCATGTTGAGAGGTTATGTTTTTATTGATACAGAAAATAAAGTTCTGTTAACAGTGAAGAAGTGAAATCCATAGACTATGGAGACAGAAGTTGGTCAACTATAGTAGGGTAGATAAAGATAGATGATTTTTTTAAAAATAAATCAGATTTTTTAATTTAAATTGGATTTTTAAAAATAAAATACCCTTTTGAGGAAAAATCTATGTAAAAATAGTTTTCTATTTAAGATACATTATAGTCCAAAATTATTCATCATGAAATAAGGAGTAGTTTTTAATTAGGTAGCATGAGGCAAGTGCAAAGTGATACACATTGGGAAGAATAACCCGAATCACAGTTACCAGATGCTAGGGTCCACTTTGGGGTGGAGTTCCATCCCCTTTATCATCTTGGTCACTCTTCTTTGAACCCCCCAGATCTGGATGTCAGACGATACGATGAAACCTTCCACCTAATGTACAGCAGCGGCCAAAAAAGCAAACAGGATACTAGGAATTATTAAAAAAGGGAAGGTGAACAAGACAAAGAATGTTATAATAGCCCTGTATCGCTCCATGGTGTTACCTCACCTAGAGTATTGCGTTCAATTCTGGTCTCCTTATCTCAAGAAAGATATAGTGGTACTAGAAAAGGTTCAAAGAAGAGTGACCAAATGATAAAGGGGATGGAACTCCTCTCGTATGAGGAAAGACTAAAAGGTTAGGGCTCTTCAGCTTGGAAAAGAGATGGCTTGGGGGAGATATGGTTAACATGACCATATGTCCCGTTTTGAATGGGACGGTCCCGTTTTTAATTACCTTGTCCCGTTGTCCCAAAGCACACCCGAAATGTCCCGTTTTCGGAGCCCAGGATTTCTTCCTGCTTCTCTTTGCTTCCCCAACAAGCCAAGCCAAGACACCCTGCTTCCCCTGCCCCCTGAAAAGCCAAGCCAAGCCACTCTGCTTCCCCTGCTCCCACGAACCCTGCTTCCCTGATGCAGCTACACCAAGACGCATGCAGCGACTGCATTGCACAAGTGCCGGGCCTACAAGCCTTCCCCACCGACGTCAGAATTGATGTGGGGGGAGGGAGACTTGTAGGCCTGGCGCTTGTGCAGTGCAGTCGATGCATGCATCTTGGTGTTGCTGTATCATGGAAGCAGGGTTCGTGGGAGCAGGGGAAGCAGGGTGTCTTGGCTTGGCTTGTTGGGGGGCAGGGGAAGTAGGGTGCATCAGGTAGTGCTGCCTGATTCAGGAAAAAAAAATTCGATTCGATTCAGCCTACTGAATCGATTTTTCAATTCGATTCGATTTTCCTGCCCAATTGGGTGTTTTTTCAAACATCCTGGTGGGTTTATTTTATAGCCTCTTCACCCCCTTTGCCTTCTCCTAACCACACTGACGCTGTGGTGTAAACAAAATAAACAAACAAAAAAAGACTTTTCCTCTCTCTGTTAAATCCTAGCTCACGTTTGTGGTCTAATAACAGCTCTGGCAGGATATACTTTTCAAATCTGACATATTGTAATCACAAAACAGAAAATAAAATTATTTTTTCTACCTTTTGTTGTCTGGTCATTGTTCAAATCTTGTTGGTCCCAGGCTCTGGTTGTCTTCTGAAAGCTTGCTTGCAAAGGTCTCCTTCTTTCTTCTTTCTCCATGCTAACCATCCATCTGCCATCTCTGTCCTCCCCTTCCGTTTCCCTTCCCTCCCCTGGAGGTCTGGCATCTTTCCTTTTTTTCATCTCCATCTACAGATCCACCTTTTCTCAACTACCCTTTCATCCAGCATCTCTCCCTTTCTGTAACTTTCATCCCTAAATTCCATTGTCCACCATCTCTCTCCCTCTCCTCTGTTTTTAGACCCCTTATTTCTTCCCCCAGAAGTCCGGCATATGCACGTCTCTTTGAACCCCCCTTCCCTCCCTCCCTCCATGTACTTCTATACCAGGGCCCCCTCCCCTGAACGTCTGCACCCCCCTGAAGGCCTGCATATTCAATTTACCTAATTACAGCATCTGCCCTGCAGAAGATCGCTGGCTCTAGCGATCTTTGCAAGCTGCCATACGTCGTCCGAGTTGTCTTCTTTCTTCCACGGTCCCACCCCTCCTCTGACATCAGAGAAGGGGCAGGACCGCAGCAGAGAGAAGACAACTCGGACAATGTATGGCAGCTTGCAAAGATCGCTAGAGCCAGCGATCTTCTGCAGGGCAGGCTGCTGAAATTAGGTAAATTGATGCGGGGAAGCCAGACACCAGCGGGGAAGCCACTTCCTGACTGACCCTCCCCACTCGCTCTCTAAAGCAGGAGCAGCAGGCCAGCAAGAGGCAGCGCTGCCGCTCCTGCTTTAGGGGCGAGGGCGGAGGGTCAGTCAACGAATCGGGAGACCGATTTATTGTTGTGGTAAATTGATTCGAATCGTGAATCGGGCAGCCCGATTCTCAGCTTCCCTAGCCCGATTCTAATTTTCCCTAGCCCCCCTGCCTGATTCTCAGCTTCCATCTCTAGCGCCCAAAACTCACCAGCTCCCCTGCCGATTTCAGCTTCCATTCCCACCCCCCAAGACTCAACAGCCCCCCTGCTGATTTCAGCTTCCAGCCCCAGCCCCAAGACTTACCAGCCCCCTGCCGATTTCAGCTTCCATCCCCAGCCCCAAGACTCACCAGCCCCCCTGCCGATTTCAGCTTCCATCCCCAGCCCCCAAGACTCACCAGCCCCCCTGCCGATTCTCAGCCCTCAGCCCTCCTGTCAGTTACCCTTTGCTTCCGAGGTCTGCTCGGTCCCCCCTCGACGCTCCCACGTCCTTTCATTTCTTCTGATGTAACTTCCGGTTTCACAAAACTGGAAGTTACATTAGATGGGAACGAGTCCGGCGGACGGTGGTGAAAAAAAGAATTAACTGGAATCGGGGCTGAATCGGTGAGTCCGGTTTTTTACCAAAACGAACCTATTCGAATCGATTCACCTGATTCGAATTGTGAATTGGGCAGCACTAGCGCCAGGGAAGCAGGGTGGCTTGGCTTGTCGGGATCATAGGAAGCAGAGTGGCTTGGCTTGTCGGGGGCAGGGGAAGCAGGGTGCATCGGGGAAGCAGGATGGCTTGGGGGGCAGGGAGAGAGAAAGAAAGAGAAAGAAAGAAATGAAAGAGGATGCACAGTCAGAAGGAAGTGCAACCAAAGACTCATGAAATCACCAGACAACAAAGGTATGAAGAATGATTTTATTTTAAATTTAGTGATCAAAATGTGTCAGTTTTGAGAATTTATGTCTGCTGTCTATATTTTGCACTGTATTTAATGGAATCCAGAGGATCCGGGGAGGATCTGTGATCCAGGGAGGGGGGAGGGGAAGGATCCGGGGTCCTGTCCCATTTTGAAGAAAAAAATTATTGGTCACATTCAGTGTTCCCTCTAAGCGGGCGGGTGTTGTGAGCAAACTTTTTTCACCGTGAGCCAAAAATATCGGGCGCCAGCAAGTTATGAGCCAACTCGCCCGATTCTCCTCTCGCCGCCCTGCCATCTGCCGTACGCCTCTTCCGATCGTGCGCTGTGACGAGAAACGTGTGCGCTGCGATGTAATATTTTGTGCGCCAGCGCACGCCAGCGCAGCTTAGCGGGAACACTGGTTCAAATGGTTTTATTTATTTCCCCAAATTTATTTTTGTTATACGCATTGAAAATATTTGATATTGCGTTTAAAACAAAATCTCAATAAACTTGAAACGAGTGCCCGTGAGATTGTGGGAGGGTTAAATACTCAAAACTTAGAAGTTTTTGCTACGCCAGCTTTCTGGTATCTTTACATACAGTGGCGTACCTAGCATATGTAACATCCGGGGCCCATCATTTTTTGGCACCCCCCTGTAAGAAAAACATGATTTTTAGTAACAAACCACACGTCACACATGAGTACCTAGGAAAAGGCAGCATCTTACATATTGCAGTGAGCAGTACATCAATACACCCATTGTAAAACTAAACAAGCCAGACCAGCACAGATCAATCCTACACCGTCAATCCTAACAGAAAACCATGTCTTTCGAACACACAGAACACAGAAAACACCTTCGCCTAGTAAGGAATATGTAATCACAAACTAACCCCTCCCTCTTTTACAAAACTGTAGTGTGGATTTTAGCTACGGAGGTAACAGCTCTGATGCTCATAAAATTCTGAGCATCAGAGCTGCTACCACCAAGGCTGGTGCTAAAAACGCTTCACAGTTTTGTAAAAGGGGGGATAAAATAAAAATACATAGACAAAGGTTAAATTGAACCAGCAAGAAGCTGGACTCTGCATACAATGCTTCACAGAAACAGTGACACATGTCTCCTAAAGCAATAAATAAATAGAAATTTTTTTCTACCTTTGTCTTCTGTGGTTTCTCCTTTCCTCATCTTCTTGTAACTCTCTTCCTTCCATCCACTGTCTGCCGTCTCTCTTCCCCTATATGGCATCTTCTCTCCTTCTATGCCCCTTCCAGAAACTGTATGCCTCCCCCTTCCATCTCTCCTTTCACCCCATTGGTCTGGCATCTCTCTCCTCGCCTTCCCTCTCCCACACCTCTCCTCATAGTCTGGTATCTCCCCTTCCCTGATTCTCTGGCATCTCTCTCCTTTCCTTTTCTTCCATCTTTCGCTCCCCCTCCATGCTCTCACATCTCCCCCTTCCTTTTCCCTTAGACTGGCATACCTTCCTCCTACGCTCCAAGCCCTGGCATCTCCTTTAATTCCCTCCCTCATCTTCCTTCTCCCTCCAGCTGGGTACCGCAACACTCTTCCCTGCAGCTCTGCACTTCCCCACAATTGCCATGCTTCGGTTCCTCTTCTTCCTTCCTTCCTCCCCCCCCCCCCGCGGGACCCTGCGGCACCATCAACTCTTACTCCCTCTAATGTCGGCCCTGCAGCTCCAGACTTCCTCGCACCTTCTCCCCTCCCCCTTTGGATCGCTATTATTTTAAATGTTATAGCCGCGGAGCTGTATCCATCAGTGGAGATGTCTAACCTCGGCCTACCCCGGAACTCTTACTGCAGCAGCCGCCCGTCTAGGCAGGAACAGGAAGTCACTGTTGCAGTAAGAGTTCCGGGGCAGGCCGAGGTTAGACATCTCCACTGATGGATACAGCTCCGCGGCTATAACATTTAAAATAATAGCGATCCAAAGGGGGAGGGGAGAAGGTGCGAGGAAGTCTGGAGCTGCAGGGCCGACATTAGAGGGAGTAAGAGTTGATGGTGCCGCAGGGTCCCGCGGGGGGGGGGGGGGGGAGGAAGGAAGGAAGAAGAGGAACCGAAGCATGGCAATTGTGGGGAAGTGCAATCCCCCCAATGCGTCCCCTTACCTTACCGACGCGTGTGTGCGCTGTGAAGAGAAACTTTGCGCTGCGATGTAATATTTTGTGCGCGAGCGCAGGCCAACGCAGCTTAGCGGGAACACTGTCACTCACATTAGATATGATTGAAGTCTACAAAATCCTGAGTAGAGTAGAATGGTACAAGTGGATCAACTTTTCACGCCATCAAAAATTGCAAAGACTAGGAGACACTCAATGAAGTTGCAGGGAAATACTTTTAAAACCAATAGGAGGAAATATTTTTTAACTCAGAGAATAAGCTCTGGAATGCATTGCCAGAGGATGTGGTAAGAGCAGATAGCGTAGCTAGTTTTAAGAAAGGTTTGTACAATTTCCTGGAGTAAAGTCCATAGTATGTTATTGAGAAAAACATGGGGGAAGACACTGCTTGCCCTGGATTGGTAGCATGGAATGTTGCTACTCTTTGGGTTTTGCCATGTACTAGGGACCTGGATTGGCCACCATGAGAATGGGCTACTGGACTTTATGGACCATTGGTCTGACCCAGTAAGGCTATTCTTATGTTTTATGTTCTTAGTGATGCAATGTTTACATTTTTTGGTACGTCTTGATGGGTGGATAAATGTCCATAGTGATCCTGTTGTATGTGCTTGTATAACAGAAGATGGGAATGTCTTTCTTACAGAAACAATTGATACCTCAGGAAATGCACATACAATATAGCAGAAGTAGAAGCTTACAGGAAGTAGCAGCAAAAGCTTAAAGAAGTAGCAACTTACAGAAGTACATGAGCTTAGAGAAGTAGCAGCTTACAGAAGAAGCAGCAAAAGCTATAATAAAATGTGAACAAAAATTCAAATGTTTAGTAGGCAGTTTAGTCACAGACATTGCTGCAAATATATCCAAGATGAGAAGAAATTTAGAAGAGCATGAAGAGAATACCGAGCTAATGATATAAGGTTGCAGTGCTCATTTCCTACACCTCCAGCCAAAGACTTCAATACCCCAGAAATAAAGACTAATGTCACTGAAATTGCTAAATACTGCTGTAAATTATTTTGCAGTAGCAACAGCTATGAAAAGAATGAGTGAAACCAAGCTAATGCTCCTAGAAGATGGTAGATGGAACTCTGCAGTGGACTATTTTGAGCAGTATATCAAGAACTGGCCTATTCTGATGACATCTGCTTGTAAATATTACAATTATACTAGCAAGAATGAGTGTGTACAAAACCATGATTTAAAACAAGTCTTTCTGACTAGTGATTCAAATTGTGACTTAAATTGATTTGATTTAAATCAAATCCATCTTGGCCTAGTGGTTAGAGCTATAGCCTCAGTGCCCTGAAGTTGTAGGTTCAAATCCTATGCTGCTCTTTGTGAACTTGGGTAAGGCACTCAATCCTCCATTGCTCCAGGTACGTTAGATTGTGAGCCCGCTGGGACAGATAGGGAAAATGCTTGAGTACCTAATTGTAAACCGCTTAGATAACCTTGATAGGCGGTATATAAATATCTAAAATCTAATATAATAAAACGGTAAGCCGCGCATGCGCAGTTCCTAAGCGTGCGTCCGTTTTCCATGAGCTGTAGGCACACATAGGAAGTGCGCATGCGCGGCTTACAGACCGGCCTCACACGAGGCAAGACAAGTGTTATGCGCACCCTTCCCTGCTCTCCACCGCTGCTGGCCGCTAGCACCCCCTGCCCTCTCCGTCGCCTCCTGGCTCCAGCGGCGTAGGCAGCACTATAAACACGCTGCTTTGCGCCCTTCTCTGCCGATTTCCTCTGCCGCGTCTCTGATGACATCATCGGAGACAGACGTGGCAGAGGAAATCGCCAGTAGAAGGCCGCGAAGCAGCGTGTTTAAAGTGCTGCCTACGCGGCTGGAGTCCCGAGGTTTGTCGGCGGTGGGAGGGTCAGGAGCAGGCCGGATCGACAACGGCAATTAAAGAAGGGGGAGGGGCCGAACGGAGCAGGGAACATAAGGTAAGAAAAGGGAAAGGGGGAGTGGGGGAAAATGCTGTTACTGCTTCTACACAGGAAAGGGGGGGATAGGAGGGAAATGCTATTGCTGCTGCATAGGGAAATGGGGAAAAATGACAGACAGACAGCGGGAGGGAGGGAGACAGAAAGAAAGAAAGACACAGGGCCAGGGAGAGGGACAGAAAGACAGACAGAGAAAGGGGGCCAGAGAGAGAGTCAGCGGGAGAGGGAAAGGGGGCTGCTTTGGGGGGAGGGGTGTGCTTGGGGCAAACAGCTTTGCTCTGGGGGAGAAGAAAGAAGGGGCCATGGAGAGACAGGGAGAGGGAGAGGGGGCTGCTTTGGGGGGAGGAGTGTGCTGGGGGGGAGACAGAAAGGGCCATGGAGAGATAGGGAAAGGGGACAGACAGCTTTGCTCTGGGGGGAAGACAGAAGAGGGCCATGGAGAGACATTTGGGGGGAGGTGGGTGCTGGGGGCAGACAGCTTTGCTTGGGGGGGAGGGGGAGACAGAAGGATACAGACAGCGGCCAAGGAGAGAGAGATAAAGAAACACAGACAGACAGACACATCTATTCTAGCATCCATTAATGTAACGGGCTTAAAGACTAGTAAATAAATAAATAAATATTTATGATTATATGATAATAATAAGTTGTGCACTTAATTTAGGATTTGATGGATTCTTCATTGTCATTTTTATTTTATTCATAAAAAAAAAATATCTTGAACCAAATATAAAGCAAATATATATCAAATTTCAACTAGAAAGACTTGGAATGAAGATTAAAACTCTTTGAAGCCCTGGGATGTATTTATATCTGGCTTCAGTTATGATGGCCTTTTCAGATTTTATTTTACATTGAGTTGGCATAGTTTGCATATACTATAGGTGTTTGATTTGGTTTCATAAAATAAGTACCTTTATTTGTGTATATTGAAATCTAAATTCTTTCCAGAACTTACAATCCATTTTAAGCTGAAACAAAAATGTGCTAGAATAATTTTGAAAGAAAATATCAAGATGATTAATAGCCAAGGATATCCTCAAGGGCTGTAAGTACTCTTGTTCTAGATAGGTCAGCATCAGGGGTCAACTTGTGAAGAAAAAGCTATCACACACACTTCATCAACACCATGGAATGAGAGGCCAGTGCATTTACTGAGTAATAGACTTCCAGTGAGCATATAAACTAATTGGTGGATGAACGTGCCCCAGGAGCAATAGTTTTAAGGTCATAGTAGGCTCAGTGAATAGTCCTGACTTATACTATGTCTCACTGATAGCTGATCTTACCAGTGAGCAGGTTAGAAGCATTCAAGCCTGAACTCTCTTCCATGTGCCTTGAATGGCATGTCAGCGGTCACTGTTTCTGACATCTTTTATGTTTCTCCAGTCAGCTTTAAACCTTTAGGTTGGACTTTGGAATAGTGGGAAAGAAAAAAAGAGAGAAGCAATTATTTTCGGTCATTGAGTTTTGAAGATTTTCGTCCTAATTATGCCTAACATTGTCAGTTCCTCAGCAATCTAGCAATGTTCAGAAGACAGAAAGAAACTGGAACCACTGCATCTTTAGTCTTCAAAAGTAGTAAGGTTACAGTTATTTTCTTGTTCAGTGTTCACCCCCCCCTTTTTTTTCTCTGTTCACAGTAAAAATGTTCATTGAGTGTATCTGTATTGAGATATAGGGCTCCTTTTATCAAGCCGCGCTAGTGGGGTTAGTGCGTGCGACTTTTAATCACGCGCTAACCCCCATGCTGGCCAAAAAACTACTATCTGCTATTACGCGCGTTAAACTGCTAGCGCGACTTGATAAAAGGAGCCCGTAGTTGTATGAAATTTAGAATTATTTACCTACTCCTAAGTCTAAATAGAAGATGATTGTCTCATTTTCCCTGGTTTAATATTTTCTGGCAGTTACCTTATTATTGCAAAGATTGCCTTGTATTTTCTTTTTTTTCCCTTTTAAATCATCATTATGAAAAGCCAAAGAGTGCTGTTAAGTTTCTCTTTGGAAACTGCAGTGAGTGAAAGCAATAAAGACACCACACACCACCACCCACTTAATTTTTGAGGTGCACTTTGAAACATGTAGTTGAATTCTCATGACTGACTTTTTAAAAGTTCTTTTAACATGCCTAAAGACGTGAGATGGATAATTGTTGTCCTGGCTTTACCTGCATTGCTAAAATTCAAAAGGTCCAACCAAGACAGAAAATTCAAGAAAGCATCATTGAACAAACTCTGAAACTTGCCTATCTGTGTATTCTGTTGCAAAAACATAGAATTTTGTACTAAAGTTGTTGTCCTTCTTTAATCACGAACTTTGCAGAAGGATATCATTCATATCTTTCAATTCATACCTACTCAGCAGTGGAGAATAGCTCCCTCTTCAGTTTTTCCTTGTGCAAGCAAACTGAGAAGGTGCGTTCAGCACTGCTCTGCTTCATTTTATTATTTTCGGGTATTTTTCTCTGTCGGTTCTCTTTTTCTGCGTAGCTTGGTGCCTGGAGGTTCTCTTCTTGGGGTTATTCCCCTGGAGAAAGGACGCAGACGCAGATGGTGAGCTGCTGCTTGTGGGCCAATCTCTTGGAGTACCTGTGAAGCTGGCTTGCTTTGTGATCCATCAAAAGCTCGGGGTCTGTTCCCCTGCTCACCTGCTAATTTATTAGAGGCTTGAGTGCAGGCATTGTGGCCCCTGAATAACAATCCTTTAGGCAAAAGGGAGCTGGCTGCATATAATCTCCCCCAACGTGCCATGTGGATTTACGGGGGTTGGAGTCTTTGGTCAGAGTCCTCTTGACCGGTAGCCAGAAGACTTCCAGTCCATTTCTAGTAGTTTCTGAGGCAGAAATCCTTTTCCTACAGGCATGTTGCTACAAGCTGACAGACATACCAGAGAAGCCACAGTGAGTACTCCCATTATTTCCTATGGGAAAACTCAGGGGGTGTCAGAAAAAACATAGATCCAAGGATTTCTGGGGTTAGGTTTAGGTTCCCTCACCTCTAAAACCCATGTTTCTGAGTTGTTTGAGTTTCAGGAAAGCTCCCATGGGCTGTTTTTAGCATGATTTTACTTGCAGCGGCCATCTTGGATTTTAATCAGTATTTTTTATAAAGCTTCCATCTGTCTCAAAACCACTTGTTTCGATCAGGGATCACCTGTAATGGATTTCTCAGGCCAATCTGGCCCTGTATCATGCCCTTTGTGCACAGTTTTGTCGTACCTTGGAGTGTGGGAAGAAGGGGTGAGAACTTTGGGCTCAGCTTCCTTAAAGTCCTCCAGGGTGAAATAACCCAAAAAAGCCCAGCCATCAGGGAAGAGATCCTGATCAGAAGCCGCACTTAATGAGGGTATGAAACGCAAGCGGGTGGAGGTAGCAGAGGTCCAACAGCCCCAGTCAGGGGTCCTGCAGAAGTCCTTGGACCCCGAGTGCACCAGCACCAGAACAGGAAGAGTTCCTTTCCAAGATGGCTTCCCCGTCCCATAACAAGCTGGCTCCAAGCATCAGTGATCACTCAGAGCAGGACTGGGAAGACTGGAAGTCCCTTTCCATTCCTTTATTATCTCAAGGAGCCACTCCATCCTTAGAGATTCTAGGGTCCCTGTCTGGGACCAGAGGTCAGGAGACTGTCGCTGCACTTGTTCAGAGTGAAAATCCCTCAGTGTGCTGTTATTTCAAGTCCACAACTGTTTCACATATTATTTCGGACACTCTCTGTGAGTTGAAGTTTGACCCTCAATAGCCCTCCACCTCCTAGTGTTCTGTTATGACACAAACTCATAGACTACCTTCTTTCCTGTACATCCGGATATCATCTCATTAGTCACTGACCTATGGGACTCCTCAGAAGGCTCCCTAAAGGTGGAAAAAGCTATGTCCAGGCTTTATCTTATGGCTCCGGAGTTCCAACAGCTGTTTGCTCAGTTGAAGATGGATTCCATTGTATCTCAAGTTGCCAAGCGTACCTCCCTTCCTACTGAGGGAGGGATGATGTTGAAGGATTTTGAGGATTGTAAAGTGGACATAGTCTTTAAAAGACAGTTTGAAGCGCTAACTTTGGGTATCAAAATACCAGCTGTTGCCTCTTTTATGGCATGGGCTTGTCACACCAGGTTAAGGTGCAGTACTACGGAGTTAGAGGATACCTGTCCCCACTTGATTATGGAAGGAGTGGATTATGTGGCAGATGTTCCTTATAACATCATCAGAGTCATGAGGAAGGTATCAGTGTACATCTTTTCTGCCCACTGGATTCCCTGGATTAGGCAGTGAGTGGGCGATTCAGCCTCCTAGGCTACTCTAAGCAGGTTACCCATTAAGGGGTAGATGCTTTTTGGCAAAAACTTGGACACCCTCATGGCCAGCATGGTTGATCGTCATCTCAAATCTCTACCAGATAGAAGAATTTGATATTCCACTTGGCATGGCAGCGACATTTTTCATTCCTCTCTGAGATCCCACCAGTTTTCCTCCAGTTCCTCTTCCCATAGACTCATCCAAGAGTCCAGACAGAGATTTGGCTCCAGAAGCCAACAACCCTTGGCATTGTGTGGTGGCACAGCCACCAAAAAGCCACTATGATGCCAGGTCAACTTCCATGCCTCCTCACATTGACGGCAGACTATCGGCTTTCTGGAGGGAATGGGATCAGATTTCATCAGACTGCTAGGTCCTGGACATTATTTGTGAGGGTCACAAGATTGAGTTTTCTCACCCTCCTTCAGATCTATTCCTCAACTTTTTCACCAGTGAACAGAAAAGGAGACCAGGGTCCGAGCAATGGTACAACGACTCTTGGACATTCATGCCATGGAAATAGTTCCTGAAGAAGAATTGGGCTCCGGCAGATACTCCATATCAGGGGTCCCCCAAAGTCCCTCCTTGAGGGCTGAATCCATTCGGGTTTTCAGGATTTCCCCAATGAATATGCATGAGATCTATGTGCATGCACTGCTTTCAGTGCATATTCATTGGGGAAATCCTGAAAACCAGACTGGATTTAGCCCTCAAGGAGGGACTTTGGGGACCCCTGCAACATATAGTTTATAGTTTATTCATTTGTATCCCGCTTTATACAAAGCGGATCACAACAAGTACATACATACTTCATACATATATTGTACTTCATAGTGTCCAAGAAAGGCTCAGACCTATCCTGGATCTAAAGTCAGTAAATGCAGCACTGAAAGTTCCACGCTTCCGCATGAAGATGGTCAGGTTAGTCATCGCTGTGGTGGATCCAAGGGAGTTCCTTAATCAAACTGGACTTAATGGAAGCATATTTTCACATTTCCATTTTTCCAGGTCACAGAAAATATCTGAGATTCCATATTCTCCAGAGACACTTTCAGTTTGTGGGGCTGCCTTTCAGAATGACCACGACCCCACCCACCTTCACCAAGGTGATGGTGGTGGTAGAAGCTCACCTTCGCAGGATGGGCATACAGGTTCATCCATATCTGAAGGAATGGCTAATCAGAACCCCTTCAAGACAGGAAGGCAAACATGCAGTGCAGCAGGTGGTAGATCTCCTTCAGGGACTCGGTTGGATAGTCAGCTTCAGGAAGAGTCAACTAAAGCCAACTCAATGCTTGGACTATCTTGGAGTCTGCTTTGACACAGTAAGAGGCTGTGTCTTTCTTCCCGAGTCATGCAAACAGAAGCTCAGAAAGCAGATTACAGATTTTAGCATTGCTAAAGCCCATGGCCTGGCATTATCTTAAGGTACTGAGCTCAAAGGGGGCCTCCCTGCAGTTCCCCTGATCATAGGTGGCTCCAGGGGGATTCCTTATGGAAAGGCATGCTCTTCAGAGGCACTTCATGGGTGACACGTCTGACGCCAACCTGAGCGGCTGGGGGGGGGGCCACTGTGGATGCCACCAGAAAACAAGTGGTCCATAAAATGTCTGGCATTGAAATCATTGGAGGCTTTACTGGCAGGAAAGGTGAAGATAAGAATAGCCTTACTGGGTCCATCGAGTCCAGTAGCCCGTTCTCATGGTGGCCAATCCAAGTCACTAGCACTTGGCCAAAATCCAAGAGTAGCAACATTCCATGCTACCGATCCAAGGCAAGCAGTGGTTTCCTCTATGTCTTTTTCAATAACAGACTATGGACTTCTATTCAACCAGTTCCTGACCCAGTCTGTCACTTTGAGGCCCATACTGAGGGCACTCAGTTTATTTATTAGAAGTTTGTGTGGATCACTCTCAAAGGCTTTGCTAGAATCTAAATACACCATATCTAGCGCTCCCGTCTATCCAATTCTCTGGTCACCCAGTGAAATAAATTGATCAAATTTGTCTGAAAAGACCTGCTTCTAGTGAATCCATATTACCTCAGGTCCTGTAATCCACTGGATTCTAAAAACTGCACTATTCTCTGTTTTAAAAGTGTGTATTTTTTTTAAAATGTTTCCATTAATTTACTTACCACAGAAGTCAGACTTACCAGCCTGTAGTTCCCTACTTCTTCCTTACTTCCACTTTTGTGAAGACGGACTCAACTGCCCTTCTCCAATCCTCCTAGATTGACAGCATACCAGACCAGACTTCCTTCATTGTAATGCAAAATTCTCAACTGACCTCAAAAAATGCCAGTTGGCTAGAAGATGCCAACTTCTTAATCATGCTCCCAAAGGGGCAGAAACTGTCTCTTTCAAGCTTTACATAGTAACACAGGGATGCCCCTTTGTATTTGGTTTTCATTATACACCGCTTCATTTGCCATTTGGTAACAAGGCCCATAATCTGCTATTGATACAGATATGGGTGAAGCCACTGCTTGCCCTAGGTTCAGTAGCATGGAATGTTGCTATTATTTGGGGTTTTTGCCAGTTACTTGTGACCTGGATTGGCCAGTGTGGAAACAGGATATGGGCTAGAAAGACTATTGCTCTGACCCAATATGACTATTCTTATGTTCTTATGTCTGCCTTGCCTTGGCTCTGACATCAACATGTGCATCACGTAAATGTTTGCACGTAGTTGGTGCTCAAGTTGGCATGATGCTGGATGCCAATTCTGTAAGGACTACTGATAGGTGCGCAGTTTACGGAATGCTGGTGGGCATTTCAGCATTCTTTTAGTTGTACCATCAGGATGCTTGGTGCCTTTTCTAGAATTGCTTTTCACATTTCTCACTTCCCCATTCTGAGTCTTAGCTTTCAGTTAAAAATATTACAAAAATAAAGTTCCTTTATAAGCTTCCACTGTATTGTTTAGGAAATCTGAAACACTATATATGAATAAAATATATGGGAAACCCCATTGTTTTAATCATCTTGCACAATATCAATAGCTTTGAAACTCCAGCACAAAAGCAAATTCTTAATGTGAGAAAATGGAGTGTAGAATACCTCTAATTTACAGAATGAGCCTGCTGTTCTTTGTATTCCTAATTGTGAGCCATTTTTCATCCTATAAGTGGCACCATGTTAATGGAAACAAGGGACCACTGCCAGTTCTTGGAAACATTTATCTTGTTGGGCCACATTGTTTAGATAAAGGCATAGATGTTATGTAAGGTTCAATAAGTGTTTGACTTCACCTGTGGAAATCAAAATAGATATGGTAAACTGCCTTTTCCCGTCATGGTATAAATGCACCGTTCATTCACACAGGTGACTGTGGAATGTCTTTATTTCTTTTTAGTGAACAGCAAAGCAGAAATAAATGTTGAGTTTTTAAATGTGCATTGCCAAGTTATGAAATCCATACTGTACTTTCTCAACTGTGAATAAGAATTTTTAAGCTGCTGCTTGGAAATTCTTAATACCGTTGTCCTGCACATAGCATGCCACACCGAATGATGTCTAATTTGTCCATAGTAACCAGTAAGAAATGAGCATGACAACTCACATGGTCTCCTCATGACCAAAAAATGGACATCTTTATTTATTATTTATTTATCTTTATTTATATACCGTCTATCAAAACAAGTGTCTAAATGGTGTACAATATAATGAGATTAAAAAAAAGCAATAATAATGAATAATTTTTGATAGAATCTGTACATACATTGCTCATGAATGTTCATTAGTGATATCTTCAAAGAAGATATGTTTGTAGCTTTCTTCAGTTGCTGTTTTAGAAGGGCCCTGTTGCAAATAACACACGTTAACTGTAAATAAATAACCCCTATTTATAGCCCTCACAAACTAACATTTACATCCTCATTGGTTCATTTTCTGTTCAGAAAACAAGCTATTAGTTCAATTGCTTATGCCAATTTTAGTTGATAACCTTTACCTTTTAAATGTATACTAGATCATTTCGGGGTCCTTTATTTACTTAAGCTGCGGCAAAAGCGGTCTTAGGGAGCCCCTTACATTGGTCTCTCCTGCATGTTAAGACCACTTTTGCTGTGACCAGAAAGGACTGATTTTCCCATTTTCTGAATTAATGGCCATACACTAAGGGGCTCATAATCAAAGAGAAAAACGTCCAAAGTCGGCACTTGGACGAACATCTCTCAAAAACGTCCAAGTGCCGATAATAAAACCGGGTTTTGGATGTATTTCTAAACGACCTAGGCTTTCATAGTGCCACTCAACGTCCAAAGATAAACGGGGCATTTCGGGAAGCGTGTCAAGGGCGGGAGTTGAACGGAACGTGGGCCGGCTTAGACTTAGTCGTACAGCATGTATAACCCAAAGTTTAACAACAGAGCCTAGACAGAACTTGGACGTTGTGACTTAGACCATGTAAAACACCTCCTTAAAACTTTTATTCACAACTTTTAAATTTCAGCCTCCAGACCATCATCATCTGACCGCCTGGCATAGGAAAGCCTAGTCGTCCAGCCCAGAGGCAGCTTAAATCGTCTTGGGGGTGGGTTAGGGACCCATAGAAAGGAGGACCCATGCCCATAAGCCCCTGTAATCACTGCATTGATACATAAACATGTGCACTGCCCTATACACCCCCTAAACCATTTTTTACTGGCATATAAGTGGCTCCTGCAGCCATAAGGGCTATTGGGGTGGTAGATAAGTGGGTCTAGGGGATTCTGGAGGTGGTTTGGGGGGCTCACCATACCTATAAGGGAGCTGTAGGGAGGAGAAGCCATGGCACCCTTTTTGTGAAGTTCACAGCAGTGCCCTGTAAGGTACTCCCACTATTTAGGTGGCATATCTGGGTGTGCAGTCCATCATGTTGTAGACCCCTCCCACGTCCAACAGGGCTTGTTCTAGGCGTTTTGGACTTGGACGGAAAGTTGGACGAAAATGTGATATAAAGATGGACGATTTAGCGGCTTGGACAATCAGATCGACAGGACGTATAATTAGACGATTTTCGAAAGTCAAAAAAGTTGGACATATCTTTCGAAAATGTGTCTTAGGCTCTTTTTAACTTTGGACGACTTGCAAGATGGATGTAAACGGACTTAGACGTCTCTTTCGATTATGCCCCTCCACGGGGCTCATAACACAAGGCAACAACATTTTTTTTTTTTTCCAAAATCAGTTTTTCACGCTGATTTCAGATCTGTTATTAGTTTTTATTTCAGTCACGTAAACTTTTAAAGTTATGACTAATGTTAGTTTATAGCGTTTTAGCATATAGGGTTTTAAGGATTGCAGCATCAACTTAAAGAAATGTTGCAGTATCTTCAGTCCAAAGTCAAATAAGCACACAGCATAGCATAATTATACTGGACTGTGTCAATTAGCAACCAATATTTCTTCAAAAATGCTTAGAGTATGATTTCTTTTCGTGAGTTGTGTCTGGATTGTAATGGCACAACATCCAGCAGTAGTCGGCCATCATACTCTCATTCCAAAAACCTTGGTAGCGATGCTCCATTAGCTAAATGTCTTGGTGAAAACGTTCTTCTTGCTCGTCACTCACCATACCTAGATTTTCCAGAAAAAAATCAAGATGTGAGTGCAAAAAGTGTATTTTCAATGACATGCGACAGCCAAGTTTCTGATATGAGTCAAGGAGATTCTGAACTCCTTCCTTGTATGAAGGAGACTCATGGTTGCTCAGAAAGTTTTCCACTAACCACTTGAATGCCTCCCAAGCTTCAAGTTCAGCTGCTGAGAGTGATTGCTTAAAATCTTCATCCTGCATAATGGACTTGATCTGTGGACCTATAAATATCCCTTCCTTTAGTTTTGTAGTGCTGTTTTTTGGAAATTTCTTAACAAGATATTGAAAACTTGGCGAGTTTACTTTACCCATGGCCTTTACCAGGTTCTTCATCAACCCCAGCTTGATATGAAGAGGTGGATGAAATATTTTATGAGGATCCACCAATGGCATAAATTTCACACTGCTTGTCCCTGGGTTATAGGCATCCCTCAGCTGCCAGACACGTTTGACATAATGTTCAGCTGTAGATCTGCTATCCCACAAGCACAGGAAACAGCAGTATTTAGTGAATCCTCCTTGCATTCCCATTGGCATGCCAATGACCTTCAGATCACCACAGATGTTCCACTGGTATGCTTTATATTCTTCATATTCTCATAATACTCCTTTAGATGAGCAGAATGGGCAATTGGTATACTTAGTTTGGGATTTCCGTTGTGGAGTAACACTGCCTTCAAGCTTCTCTGTGAAGAATCAATGAAGAGATGCCATTCATCTTGACAATGCACTTGTGACAAACTGTTGAAGAGCCCGTTGATATAATGACAAAAGCACGAGTCATATACAGTGAAGAATGTTGTTCAGTTATGATTCATTTTTCTGAAATGAGTTATATTAGCATTTTTTGCAAGCAAATGCTTTTGCTTAAGCCTTGAAGCAAGAAGTTCTGCTTTTTCTTTTGAAAGATTTAGATCACGAATAAGATCATTGAGCTCAGCTTCTCTCTGGTTCTGGTCTCTGGTTCTGAATCTTCATCATTTACATAATCAGGATCAGATAATTCTGGATTGTTACCAGCTGCTGTATCATCATCACATTCCTCATCATGCTCCATAGAAGGAAGTCCATCTTGTGGAGGTACAGGGACAGGCAGTGAGTCATCATGAGGAACAGGCCTAATAGCAGAATGCAGAGTAGGATATATAATTTTGTGCTTAGTTTTAGCTGAGAATCCACTTATGTTCACAAGGCAAAAGTAGCAATCTTTAACATAGTCTTGCGGTTCCCTCCATATCATTGGGATTGCAAATGACATTGCTGCATTTTGTCAATTGAGCCAGTCACGAAGTCCATTGAAACAATTGGTACAGATGATATGTGGAGCCCAAGACTTATCCTGGTCACCCAGTGGGCAGCCAAAGTACAATTTGTATACCTTCTTCAGATCTACGGTAATTGGGCGACGTTGTGCTTTCGTTGTGAATGAACCAAAGACGTAACAGAAACTATCTGAATGATTAGTACAATGTTTTGGCATGATAAAGACTGATAATAATCACCATAAATAATATCTGTAGCATAAAAAAACAGAGACAACTGTCATTAACCCTCCTTATACGTTTATCTTATAAACACATGATATATCACCCAATTAACTTTTATAATTATGTATAATGAGCCTCATCACAAAAATGTGACGTGCTAGTGACAAACTAACCACAGATTTGAAATAAGCATGAAAAATACTACAAAACCCACCCAACATTAACTCGGATGAAAATGATGTGTTGACCTGTGTAATCGAAACTGAAATATGTCTAAAAACTCACCCAAGTCGGTACTTGGACGATCTAAAGGACAGGTCGTTCAAGGGCTGATAATTGAAATGGCTTTTAGACGTATCCAGGAACTTTTTATGCCTCTGAATCCCGCTGTGCACCCAGAGCTGAAAGGGGTGTTTTTGGAGGAGTGGTAAGGGTGGGATGTGGGCCAGCCTAGACTTAGTCATCTTGCAGAGATAATTGAAGGTTTGATGAGTCTGCTTAGACAGAACATATATGTTGTGAGTTAGATGATGTAAAGACAGGTATAAATGCCCAAAAGGTATCCAAAGTGACCAGAAAATCACTGCAGGGACAAAGTAAAGACCCACACATACATACCACATGTTCACTGACCCCGTTGTACCCCCACAAAGTTCAGAATAAAAATGTACATACCTGCCTCCAGAACATCAGTACTTGGCTTAGGAAAACCTAGTAGAGCTGCACAGAGGTGCCTTAAGTAGTCTAGAGGGTAGGCTAGTGAACCATAAAGAGGAGGACCCAGGCCCATAAGCCACTCTAACCACTACATTCATGGTGAAAAATGTGAGCCCACCAAAAAAACCAGAACCCTACTGTACTGCTATATAGGTGCCATCTACAGCCATTAGGGATATTTAGACAGGTGGGTATAGTAGGTTTTGGGGGGCTCACCATAACCTATAAGGGAGTTCTGGTGAGATATTTATGTGGCACGCTTTTTGTGAAGTTGACAGCAGTGCCCTGTAAGGTGTCCCACTTCTCTGTTGCCATGTCTGGGTGGCCAGTCCATCACAATGCTGGCCCCTTCCAAGTCCAAATGGTCTTGTTCTGGGCGTTTCAGACTTGGACAAATTTTTGATTGAGAATATGGTATAAAGATAGATATAGTGGCAGTCTGAACGATCAACCGCCTGGATGTACAGAGAGATGATTCCCCCCCTCAAAAATTTTGGACGTTCTTTTCGAGAATGGACATTTTGCCGCTGCTGACTTTAGCCAACTGGCACCCTACGTCCAAATCGGACTTAGATGTTTCTTTTGATTATGCCCCTCCACTTTTGTCAGTGTGTGATCATTAAAAAAAGCTTACCACGTGAGCCTCTTCCAATACCTATTTTGTAGGTGGTAAGGCCTTTGCCACATCCACTCTCCTCCCACTAAAATATCCTCTTCCAAGAAGAAAAAAAATAATTTTATGGAACGCAGGTGTGCAAATCGGCAAATTTACCACAGGATACCAGCACAAATATGTGGCAAGCCTTTTTAATGTGTGGCAAGCTCACACTAGTGTTTTCTGCAGCTTAGTAAAAGGACTCCATAGTGACTAGTACTGTTTCAATGCGGTGGTCTTGGTTGTTGCAGCATACCTCAGAAGCACTGGAATTATGCATTACATAGAAACCTCCTATCCTAAGACGTAGCAGTTCTGAACTCTAAAACACCACAGTACTTTTATCATGAATTTATTGTCTCTGTTTTATTTATTTATTTGTTTAAAATATTTCTAATCCGCCTTTCTCCAAGGTGGCTCACAAATTTCCAAACATAGTAAAATACAAATTTTCAGAGGAGACATACATTAGGTAGAGAAAGGCACAGAGTTACGATATTATATCATCACATCTTCAGCAGGACTATGTCTAAGCAATTGTCAAGCAACATCATTCTTCAATATAGTACATTTTCCAGTAATAACTCAAAACTTTCTCTTTGCCTTACCATAGAAATCTACAGTAACAGTGTGAACTGGTTGAATCTCTTTAAAAAAATGAAGACAACATATATATGTTATCTTGGGTAAAATTATACTTCCCTTTTTTCTATAAAACTCCTCTAAATGTTATAGCTTATATGACTTATAGTTCTTTATCATAAGTCATCTGTGTTTGTTAACAAAAATAAGTGGGTACAAAAAGTCAATAATCTAGCCTTAGAATTCATTAGATATATTTACACATTGTCTGTGATCGTTTTTGTAACTATAGTTCTTTGATATCCTTAAGCTATTCTGGCATGCCTTTGGGTTTATGATATCATGCTGTGTAAGAATGGCTCAGCTGCAGGCTTCATGTGCCTTTTTTGTACTTATTCACAATATCCTATACTAAATTATATGGAGAGTTATTAAGACAGATTATACATTTGCTAGTTAAAAACATGTATAATTGATTCATCACACTAAAAATGTCAGCAAATGTGTATGTTTCTGGCATGATCTTTTTCAATTAACAGCCTACGCTGCCTTCAGAAGGACAATTGCTATTGCTTACACTACTGAGAATATTATCCATTTTGTTGATTTTTATATTACAGACCATTTATATGCTGTCTTGTCTATAATGCACATATGAGATCTATATACCTCGTTTATGGTTAGTATGGACCAAATAGGCTTACAGTAGAAAAAGGCAGATTCTACAAAGAAGTCCTGGCAACTGATAGGATCTTCCCTTGAAAGGAAACAGTATCCTCTCCCCACTGCACAGTGTTCATAAGTTCACACAGAAAGAAGTTGTGATCACATCGGAAGCGTAACCTGCTGTACACATAGAATCCTCTTGTTCTCTTTTCCAACTTTGAAAGGCTGTATTTACAAGAGATTCCTTGATAGGACATTGTATTTCCAAGCAGGTAAATGGAATAAAAGTTTAAGGGCTCCTTTAACTGAGCTGCGCTAGCAGTTTTAGTGTGCGCTACAATGCCACACGCGCTAGACGCTAATGCCTCCATAGAGCTGGCGTTAGGGCTCCTTTTACTAAGCTGCGGTTGTGTTTTTAGCATGCGCTGCAGATTAGCGCACGCTAACCCCTACACTACGCGGAAAAGCTAATGCCAGTTCAATGGAGGCGTTAGCGTCTAGTACGCATGGCATTATAGCGCACACTAAGCGTGCGCTAAAACCATTAGCGCAGCTTAGTAAAAGGAGCCTTTAGTTTTTCTGCGTAGCGTGGGGGTTTGTGCGCGCTAATCTGCAGCGCGCGCTAAAAACGCTACCGCAGCTTAGTAAAAGGAACCCTAAGTGATTTGATTCTGAATGCTTTCCCTTATCAAGCTTTTAGAAGATCAGTAAAAACTTCCTACATAATCTTAATGGTGTATTTATCAGAACTTGTTTGTGCAGTCTTCTCTTGTTGTGAACTGCTTTGAACTGTTAAGGTACTGCGGTATACAAAAAATAAAGTTGTTATTATTATTAAAGATATGACCGAGGCCCCGATGCTCAAAAGCTTTCAGTGGCAGTATGGGAAGCTGTCCTGCTGATGCACATGAGGGTTTTCGGTGGCTGCTTCTGATCATGGTTAGACTCAAACAAACTATCTCTGCCGTCCGCCTCATTTACGGTCTCAAAAAGTCGGAACATGTAAGTCCATTCTACAGAAAACTTCACTGGTTGCCAATGGAGGCAAGGATCATCTTCAAGTTTGCCTGCCTTTGCTTCAAAACCTTATTGGGTTCATCCCCGATCTACCTGTCGCACCATTTTGTGTTTCCAGACACCACCTGCAGACGTAGCGCCTACCTATTTGCCTTCCCCTCCCTGAAAGGCTGTGTCTACAAGAGATTTCTTGATAGTACACTGTCATTCCAAGCTGGCAAATGGAATAAATGTTTAACCACCCTCATTTCAAGTGCACCCTCCTACCAATCCTTCAGGAAATCTAGTAAAACCTATCTCTTTGATAAATTTCTCTGAACCCTCCCCGCCTTGCTTACCACTGAAATTATCTGCTGTACCTCTAACATATTTTCGTCTATTCCTAACCTCTCTTGGCTCACCAATTTAATTTGAAAAACATTTGTTACTAATGTACTTGACAATACTTTCTGTAACATCGCTGTATATGTACAGTCTCTTCCTCTGTAAACCGCTCTGAACTGCTTGTGGTATTGCGGTATACTAAAATAAAGTTGTTATTATTATTATTAACATCAATAAATCGAAACTTATGATTTTTCCTTTCAAAGAAGGAATAACTCTTCAGGCTCCCCTGAAGTTCGAATCACTCCCAAAGTTGTCCTTACTCTAAAATTGTTAGGAGTCACTTTCGACAGTAAATTTTCTTATCACAATCACATTAGCACAGTTGTCCAGAAATGTTTCTATCATCTTAGAATGATACGTTCTCTGGCAAAGTTACTAGAACCAGCTTCTTTGAATACAATAGACTACTGTAATGCCATTTATAAAGGCATTACAAAAAAGGAAATTAGATGACTTCAGATTGTGCAAAACACAGCTATTAAGATCATTTGTGGCGTTAAGAAATACGATCATGTCTCACCTCTCCTATTCAATGCACATTGGTTACTCGTTGAACATAGAATTAGTTATAAAATCTTACTTTTAACCTTCACAACAAGACTAAATAATCAACCAGAGTTTATTAACAGACTTTTAATTCCTTATAATTCTTTAAAATTGCTTCGTTCAATGTCACAAAATCTTCTCGTCATACCTTCTTTAAAATTAATCAATACGTTGCGTTCCAATAACTTTGCTGTCACTGCTCCCACTCTCTGGAAATCACTGCCCAATCATTTGCGCAATGAATCTGAAATAAAACAATTCAAATCAAAATTAAAAACATTTTTGTTCCAGGATGCCTTTGGACAATAACTGTCCTCTTAAGGACAAATACAAACAAATTTTATGACCTTTTACTCTAACCTATTGTATTTTCCTTTTTTGTTTTGATTTTTCTTTCACGACTGTAGTTCTTCCCTTTCTTTCCTAATGTTTGAAGTAAGTCCATATGTCTTATTATGTGTTTTATTAAGCCACTTTGGTTTTATCTAGTATCCCTGACTTTTAAACTGTTTTTATGTAAATTTGATATTGATTAAGCGGTTTAAATTTTTTTATTAATAAACTTTAAACTTGATCATTATGTTTGAAATGTAAGATTGCAATGAGAACCCCGCTACATTTGTTTTTGGAAAGCCCTGCACTGACAATATGGAACCAAGTAGGTGTTTTTGATTTGTTTTAGGGGTTGCTTAGCGTTGTGGGTTTCTGATTTGTTTTAATGATGTTTTTTAGATTGCTGTATTTTTTTTTTGTATATATTATCTTTTGCTATTATGTATGTTGCTTTTGTTCCTCACCCAGATCTGTGGATGGGCAGGTTATAAATATTTATAAATAAATAAGTATTAGAGAAAGTATTTCATAGGAAGGTGGTGTGGAACTATAGTTCATTACTACTAGGAGATCAAGAGTTATTAATATCTCAATGGTTCTCTGCACCACAAAGATTTGTTTATATTGCTCTCTAGTTAGTGAGGAAAACAGTGGAAAAGGCTGCACGTATTCAAAGATGGGAGCAGGAAATGCTGGACTTGGCTAGGTTTGAATTTATTTAATACATTTATATATCGCCTTAAGTCTAAGTGGTTTCCAGTATCAAAACAATCATAAAATTCCATAAAGTAGACATACATGACACCGCACAGTCTCTACATTCCAGTCTGCACACATGTGACAAGCGCATATCCAAAGCAGCGTGGAATCAACTATATCTCTTACATATAGTCTTCGACAAATAATTGAGTTTTTAATAATTTCTTAAAGCTGACCCATTCTGTGCACCATCTCAAATGCCCAGGAAGGACCTACTCCAGTATCTCTCAAACTTTCTGGAGCCAGGGCACACTAAAGGTAGTGGCCATGACTTGAGGCTCAGAAGTGCGCGGACATCATATGCGTGACATCATTACTTTGACGTCCGCACATGTGCAGAGGCTCTCCAGATGGGGCCTGAAACGCCAGTAGGCGGTGCCAGCAGGGAAGTGGGCCGGAGAGGAGAGGCACTGGCGCCAACTGATTGCCTACAGCAGTGTTTCTCAACTACTTCAAGCTAAGTACCCCCTAAGTCTAACAAATATCAACTGAGCACCCCAACCCCAGACCTCCCTAGGCCCACCCAAGCTCTGCCCCAGATCCCATCCCCTTTACTAATTGTAATGCAATTTTTTCCATTCATTTTTCATATACACATAATATACACAGCAGATATAAATTCTCAAAACTGATACATTTCAATCACTATATTGAAAATAAAATCATTTTACCTACCTGCGATCCTCTGCAAGCTGCTGTAATTAGCTTTAAAGATGAGTCCGGGAGATGCTAGAGAGAAGGAGGAAACATGAAGGCCTTTGGCAAATCGGGCAGCGCTGGTGCTGTACCGCGTAGGGAAGTCAGCTGGCAGGCGCCTCTCTTCCTCCTCAATGTGCCGCGGCACACTTGGAATCTCAGGAGGCACACAGTTTGAGATACACTGACCTATTCTAATGTGTCTTAAGTTGGAAGTGGTATAATATGCTGATTTGTGGCACACATTTCAAGGAGTATTCCCCATGTCTTCTCACAATATGAAGTCATTTCACAGCTTGATTTCTAGGACAACTTTTAGTTCGTTGGGGGAGAGCAGAGGGATGGGGGGAGTGTATGGATGGGTCTGAGCGATTGTTAGAGTGTATGATGGTATGAGACAGGGAGGGGTTTTTGTAGCATTATAAGAAAAAAAGCATTTGAGAGTGCTGTGCTGGATAAGAGGTTCTCTTATATGTCCACATTTTGTAAAGCTGATCTAACAGTTGTCATAATATGGTTTACTTATGGTGTTCCTTTGGACTTTCTTTACATGTTCTGATTCCTTTTAGTGCTACTGTGATTTGGCTGTTGTACTTTGAAATGCTGTTTCAAAATAAAATTTGCAAAAATAAACAAACAGCTAGAAGAGACTTTTGGCTGTTTAAATTGCTTTATATATAAAAAGGATGGATTTGGTCCAGATGAAGGCTACTAAAATGGTTCATGGTCTTCATCATAAGGCGTATGGGTCAGACTTAAAGATCCCAAAATGTATACTTTAGAGCAGGGGTGTCAAAGTCCCTCTTCGAGGGCCGCAATCCAGTTGGGGTTTCAGGATTTCCCCAATGAATATGCATGAGATCTATTAGCATACAATGAAAGCAGTGCATGCAAATAGATCTCATGCATATTCACTGGGGAAATCCTGAAAACCCAACTGGATTGTGGCCCTCGAGGAGGGACTTTGACACCCCTGCTTTAGAGGAAAGGTGGGAAAGGGGAGATATGATAGAGGTGTTTAAATACCTAAGTGGCATAAATGTGCATGAGTTGAGTCTCTTTCATTTAAAAGGAAACTCTGGAATGAGAGGGCATAGGATGAAGTTAAGAGGTGATAGGAATAATCTAAGGAAATACCTTTTTACAGAAAGGGTGGTAGAAGTGGTGGAGACAGAGACTGTGAATTCAATAAAGCATGGGATAGGCACATGAGATCTTTTAGAGAGAGGAAGAGATAATGGTTACTGCGGATGGGCAGACTGGATGGGCCATTTGGCCTTTATCTGCCATCATGTTTCTATGTTCAGGACTAGCCTGCAATTTTCAGCAGCACTTAACTGGATAGTGCCACTAGAAATGCCCAGTTGACACCTAAGCCCAAACTGGCTATTTGGGAGGCATTTCCGGAGGGGGAGGGGGGAGGCAGATTCAGCACTTAGCCAGTTATGTTCCAATTTTCAGCATGGACTGGTGAGGTAAATAGCCGATCTGCGCTAAGAAAAACCTCTAGCGCAGCTTGATAAAAGCCAGCCTAAGATAATTACGTAAGTATGACTGCATAAGACACAGTCCTGTCTTTATGTGGGGTGGTTGTTTGGTTTTTTTAGCCAATTAAGTGTTGAATATTGCACTTAACTGACTAAGTTTTGTCTAGCTATGTACACCCAGATATTCAGTGCCAGGTTCCAGATGTGGCCCAGCTTTGAGTATTCAGGAAAGAGCCACTGGTGGTCATCAAAAATGACTGCTGCTGGCTGAATATTGAGCCCATAGCTTTTATTTACAAAACAGAGAATGTATGTCTAGAGGGGATAAAGAGAGGTTTGGGGTGGGACCGGACCTCTAGCCGTCTTTTTTTGGTCACTGTTACCCTCTGACTACAGCTTCCTTGGTCTGAACCATCTGTATTTTTCTTGCTGGCAATAATGTTATTCAGTATGCAAATTTCAAGTCATGCTAAGAGTTATAACATGGAGAATGGAATGTTCTAGTTATTCAAATACTTGCAGCCTTATTTATTAAGGGGTCAGTCCTCCTTGATATGTGGTGCTAGTCATAAAGAAATGAGAGTACGTCCAAGTGCACAGTGCGGTGAAAATAGGAATTGGTTTCTTTTTTATGCAAATTTGAACCTTTTCTAATCTCTGTACAACATTTTGTGTAACATCATTATAAATATCAAACTGATTTACAATCATTTTGCCAAGAATTCAATTTATTTTTCTCATTTCGTTTTTCTTCTTTGACTCGTGCAGAGGATAGTCTCATAAGTGCTTTTGAGTACATTTAGATTAGGCAATGAAAGCCACATACTATGTTAATTTATGTGCGATTAGTTTTCTTCCCCAGTCTCGTCCAGTATGTTGCGATTTCAATAGGTTTGGGAGCTAAGACCCCAAAAAGAGAGACTAATATGACCAAATCTATGGAATTACTTTTCTGATACATTATGCCAAAAAGGTTGCTCTTAACTATATCTTGCTGTCCTATTACTATTACTCCTATTTATTATTTCTTTAGCGCAGTGGTTCTCAACCCTGACCTGGGGGACCCCCAGCCATTCAGATTTTCAGGATATCCCTAATGAATATGCATAACTCAAATTCTTAAAACCAGCTATTAAATATTTAATACAAACAAGTATTATCTGAATCAATTCAATTTTAATCTTATCTCCCACAATTCATTTCATTACAGTACTTTTACAACTTACCAATACTTAATTTATTAATAAATATCAGAATAATTTAGTCAGTGAACTGAATCCCCATCACTCACACTCACTTCCCAACTTTCACACACATACTACAGTCATTGTGATTACTTTTATCCAAAACTGGATCTTGGATAGTTCATGAGTTCATTAGTCCATGATCATCTAGTCAGAGAGGCTTCATACTGAGAGTTGCACAACAGTTTAGCACAGGGGTGTCAAAGTCCTTCCTCAAGGGCCGCAATCCAGTCGGGTTTTCAGGATTTCCCCAAAGATATGCCTGAGATCTATTTGCATGCACAGCTTTCATTGTATGCTAATAGATCTTATGCATATTCATTGGGGAAATCCTGAAAACCCGACTGGATTGCGGCCCTCGAAGAGGGACTTTGACACCCCTGGTCTAGCATATGAAAATCACAGTTTCTTAAACACAATTGGCAGGCCTCTCTGTCCTCACGATGGTCCTGTTCTTCAATTCATAAAGCATTCAGCTCAACACAAGACTGTGTTTCGCCACCTGGTGTCTTCTGGTGCTGTGTTTGCAAGGCTCACCAACATCACAACTTCACCTACAATACATTCCCTTTCATTCATACTAAAACCTCACCAAAATCTTTAAAACACCTTTCACCTACCAGTAAACTAAGCATGACTTGAGCAGGGACTCAGGGTTCGACACAAGCCGGGATCAGCTGACAAGCAGGAAATGAATATGCATGAGACAGATTTGCATATAATGGAGGAAAAAGGCATGCAAATAGTCTCATACATATTCATTTGGGATATCCCGAAAACCTGACTGACTGGGGGTCCCCCAGGACAGGGTTGAGAACCACTGCACTATAGAAATAATAAATAGGAGTAGTAGTAATAGGACAGCAAGATATAGTTAAGAGCAACCTTTTTGACATAATGTCCTGGCAATGTATCAGAAAAGTAATTCCATAGATTTGGTCATATTAGTCTCTCTTTTTGGAGTCTTAGCTCCCAAACTTAATTTGGGCATTCCAATTTGTTAAATGGCTGTTCATGCTGGTCGTCCATCTCACATATTTTTGAACAGGAAATCTCAACCTATTTCCTGTTCAAAAAACATGTTAGATGGTTACTTTGAATCAATAATCCTTGGGTAAGCATAAAAGGGGCAGATATAAAGAAAAGATTAGAAATCCTATGTCAAGAAGATTTTTTACCTTAATTGTCACTGATTTCTAAGCAATTGTCAGATTTCCCCATACCGTGTTTAGCAATTAACACAAGATCAGCTTGTAATAAAATGTTTATAATTTATGATTGGATCCTGGATCCTGGATTAGTATTGATTACAGAGACATGGATGTAGTTAAAAATGATCCGATATTTCACAAGATCAGTCCTTTGAGGTATAGAATGCTGCATGTCCCCTAAGTGAATAGATGAAAAATAAAAATTCTTTAAATAAAAAGAGAGTAGAATTATTGGAGTATCCACCAAAAAGCCCTTAACCAATTATGAAAGGCTTAAAAAAATCTCACTGTATCATGATTGTTAAACTCATAAAAGACACAAAGCACCACAATCAGAGTTGTGTTCAGATAAACCCAAACGGGTATTCATTTGTGAAACATCCCCGGACCTCTTATAAAATGTGACTTGTGTTTTAAACAAAAAGTGCTTAATACTGTGATTCTCCAATGAAAACTACAAGCTCAATATTTCTTTAGAAACTTTTAGTGTCAAGAGCCTTATCAACTGCAGTAAATGTTCTGTCCACTTCACTATGCAGTAGGTTTGACAACCTACTAGCGACGCAGGCAGCGAAACTTGACCACTCCATCTCCAACTTGCTGATAACAACGAGCGACTTCAAATCATTTCGAAAGGGAATCAAAACCCTGCTATTCAAAAAATTTATCCAGATATCTTAACTCTTCCCCTGTCCTCTCCCCTCCCTTGTAAATCCCCCCCCCCCCAAAGTCTCACCCTCTCTTGTAATTTCTTCTCTCCAAAGTATCAACCATGTATACAGCTCCCTAAATTGCAATTCTCCTGGAAATGTCCAGTTAACTTCTTTGTAATCCTAATTCCTAAACTGTAGTTTTTCCTGGAAATGTCCAGTTAGCTTCTTTTGTAATCTGCCTAGAACTGCAAGGTACGAGCGGAATAGAAGTCACTAATGTAATGTAACTATGCATTAACTGCTCCAACTCAAAAAATTACCGTAAGTGTTTTACTTATCTTAGTTGTGTTCAACGATGTGCTATAAAAACTTTCAAAATCCAATGGCGTGGTGCTTTTAGTTCAAAGGGGCTTCATTTTGGAAGAAACTCTCTCTTCCTTAGGAATTTGGCACTCCTCTCAAACCAGCAATCGGTTGTCAGCAATCTATGGGAAGAGGATTACTGTGTGAAAATGGCGGAATGGTTCTCAGAGATTGCTTTGGGGGGATGCTAATTTATATCTTGAAGATTGTCAGGATCATAATGTTTGTGATTTTTGTGGTTTCTTGATATCCCTGGATTATTATTTACCCATGTTTGGAATACCACATGAGAAGAGGCACCATCTTGACCTTGTCGCTTATCAAGGTGACTTGAGAGATGGTATTCGTTTCTCAGAGGCTAACTGGCAGCCTGTTCCTTGCTCAGATCACTATGAATTGGAAATCACAGCCTACTGGAAAAAGCTGAAGTTGGGTACCAAATCTCAAGTCAGCCAATATAATTCAGAGGAAAAATTGATGTAGAACAATTTTGGTATTTCAGATCAGTTTCTGCAAGTGTTTGAACTATGGTCTGAAGTGGTACATAAGGTGCTTGATCAGATTGCACCTGTAAAGAATCTTACTTCAGAGAGACAGAAATGATTCCCTTGGGATATGATAGTGGATTTATGGAATTAAAACAGAAATGTAGATGTTTAGAAAGGCAATGGAGGAAATCTCATCAGAATTCTTCCGAGTTGAAAGTAGTTTGGAAGGAATCAATTAGGATATACTGTATAAAGCATGTTGACTAGTGTCAAAGAAACTATTTTTTCTAACTGCATAGGGGACAATAAACCAGATATTAAGAAGCTATTTAAATTAGTCCATGATATCACTAACGTTCAGGGCTTAATGTTTGTAGATGATTAAATGGATCAGTCTCTTACAGCTGAGGCTTTAGCTATTTTCAGGATAAGATATCTAAAGTAAGAAAGCAGGATTTTTCAGCTCAAGAAGGTGATTATGCAGAGGTAGCATTAGGGGAGATACAAGTTGAAGGACAATTACAGTATGTGACTCAGGCTCTGGTCAAATTTCAGCCTAATTCAATTAAAAGATGTTTCACTGGCATTGCATAAATTTTCTAAAAACATGTACGTTGTCTTGATGTTTGTCCAACATACGTATTTACAGAAAATCATCTCATCGCTTTTTTCTGTCTTGGCTATACTCTTGGATTGTCTACTCTTTGACAGAAAGTAGTTTTTCTAGTTTCCTTGGGAATATTGTACTGACTCGCTTACCTGCAGGAAAAATTTGTGTCTACCCAAAATTGAATGTCTGGCTACACCACTGTTTTGTACCTTTGACAACGGAGGGTTAAGTGACTTGCTCAGAGTCACAAGGAGACTGAAGTGGGAAATAAATTATAAAAAATACTTCTAATTATGCAATTAATATAAAAATAACAATTTTAATTGAAATGCAGCCCTTCTTATTACCAGTGGTGGTAAAATCCCAATGCCATTTGGTACATTGAGCATTATGTTGGTAGCTAATTACTGAAGTTGCATTAAAGTTGGTACGTTAGGATAACTTGGTACATAGACCCTAATTCATTTTCTTCCTTTTTCAAAGTGCTAGAATTTGCCAGCCACAAACAGAAAATATGTACAAGCTTTAAAGTAAAAGCAAATTGGTCTTGATTTATTTTAAGTGAACCATCTCATGTAAAATTAGCCCCGGGGTCTAGTGAAGAATGCTTGTAATCTAAACATAATAATACACATTGCCCAATTGCTTCTGTGTATGATACAGGTTCATTTCTGCTGTGCTTTGACAGACCATTACTGAAAGTAGTGAGCAGCTATTTTTAAACATAAGAAATTCAAGTTGACAGCTTGGCAGTGAAATTCAGCTAGTGGCATAATTTTTGTCTTATGTAGTCTAGAGAGTAGATTTCACATTGGTTTAAAGAATTTTGTCAGACAAAATGAGAATGAGAGGGTACATCTGCTTAACTATACTTAAACTAACACTCCACTTCATCCATGCCAGACCAATCCAGAACAGAGGCAATATATCCTCCTATCTAAAGAAATATGATTCGATCTCAGCCTACCTCAAACAATTACACTTGCTACCAATTTTATCGCGAATATTCTTCAAAACATCATGTATCCTGCACCACATAATCCACGGAAACTCAGCCACTCCTCTCACCCAACTATTCTCAACGGCCTGGTCTACCTCCAGGAGACTCATAAACAGAATACAGTTGAATCTACCTTCCACGAAAAATCTCCATTACAGGCGTTTGTTCCACTCCATGCTTACATTCATAGGAGTAAAAACATGGAATAACCTGCCAGAAATGATCAGAAAAGAAACTAAACATACAACATTCTGGAAAAAACTGAAAACCTTCCTCTTTGACAGCTGAACCTAGTTGACTTCTCAGAAATGAATTTTTCCACCTCTTTCGCTAGATGAGCTCCTAGATAACTATGATTTCTTGCCCCCCTCTTATCCTCCCTCCTCCTGATCTGCTTTCAACCCCTCTCTGAATGTCAACTAGAGCCTGAATAGGTATGTGCGAAACACAAATAGAAGATTAGATTAAATTAGACTATCAGGGGAAGTCAGAGCAAATCTCTACTCTATCCACTCTATCTATATAAAGGTGCAGCAGGTAGACAGGATATTTTTTGGCAGGCAGGGTGTGTCTTTTCTAGCTGGTTTTATAGAATTATTTTCTAGTGTGTGATATATTTTATTGTGTTTGTGAGATTGCTATTGTAATGGGGCGGTATATCAAATTAAATAAATCTATAATCTGTCAATATATTTGCTCTATCTACAACAGAGAAGATGGTTGGTTCAGCGGGTAAAGAAAGAGCTAAAAGCTGTGGTGGACTTGGACTTCATTGCCTTTCTTAGTCCTAGTATTTTTAGAAAGAGTAAATGAGAGATTCACATCTACCTTCATAGAAACATGATGGCAGATAAAGGCCAAATGGACCATCCAGTCTGCCCATCTGTAGCATCCACTATCTCCTCTTCACCCTAAGAGATCCCATGTTCCTGTCCACTCAGTATTTTATAGACCTTCATTATATCTCTCCTGAGCTGTATCTTCTCCAGGCTGAAGAACCTAACCACTTTAGCATCAGAGGAAAGGCCTTGCCAGAGGAAAGGCTCTGACAGGGTTGGCCACGAGCCTCCTGCTGACCACTGCACATCGGGTAAGGAAGAGAGAGAGGGAGGGAGGGAGCAAGGGGGTTTGCGGCTCAGGACTGCCACCTGCTTCTGCCACTTCGGTGCTTGAGGGAGGAGGGGGATAGAGGAGGGCTTTTCAGATCAGGGCCGCTGTTGCTCTGGTGCATCATGGAATGGGGTGGGGGGGTGGGGTGGGGGGATTGAGAGTATGTTAAACAAGGTTTCTAACACATTCTTAATTAACCAGAAAAACAGTTATCTAGTATCCACCAATCCTCATGGGTGCCAGATAGCTGAGATTCTACTGTACTTACATTCCTAGTCTAGTTGATACTGTCTAAGTCTCATTCTAAACAAAATGGCTTCTCTCTTTAACAAAACTGCCATTGGTGAACCAGCCAGTCAGCGAATAAGTTTGTTATTCACAATCCCTGATTGGATGACACAGTGCATCCAGCATACCAATGACAAACTTTCCATTTAATAGAATTATTCAAACCACGAGGTTCTAAAGACTGGAGTCAGAAAATCCACTGTTGTTCAACCCTGAGTAATTTCTTTACACGATCACCACCATGTTTGTTGTTATCAATAATATCAATGATCACACATTTTAACTGTTGAAAAGTATGATTCTTGCTAATGCAATGTGTTACCAAAGGTGCCTCAATCCTATGTTGAATTAAATTGGAATAATGTTCATTTAACCTAATCTTCTTGTTTTACCTTGTTCAAGGACAGACAATGGCATACACTGCAAATGTACTATTGCAATTACTGAAATTTCTCAAAAAATACATTTTATAATCCACTGGATCTGAAAAAGAAGTAGTCTGCAACATCATCTCGTAGTTCTTACAATTGCCACATTTGAAATGCCCATATATTGTAGAAAACCTGGGATTCTTCACCAAAAGCAAATCTGAAGGAGATAAAATTTTTAAAAATTTCCACGGGAATATGCTGTTCTCAATCTCGTGTCCTTAAGAATGTCATGTGTCCTAAAAATATTCCAATGTTGTTTAACTAATTTATCTAGCAAAGGACTGACATTAGTATATCTAGTTACAAAAGTGTGTACTTTGTCATCAATTTGTATCTTAGGTTTCGATGACAACAAATATTCCGAATGGTTATATTTGGCTCGTGTATATGAATATTTCAAATCCTTCATTTTATAGCCCCTGGATAATAAATCTGTAAAAAATTGCTTTGATTGCCACTTAAAATCTTCTATTTCACTACAAATTTGACGAAACCGCAAGAATTTTGAATCTTTTCATACTATGCACAGGATGACAACTTGAAAAATGCAAAAAAAAAGTCTGTCGGTAGTTTTAAAATGTACTTTTGTTTTAAATGATGATTCAATTTGTTCTACTTCTAAATCCAGAAAATAAATTTTTGTGTAGGAAAATTACATGAGTTTAGCCATCCCAAAAAAGAGACTGTAACAGAAACTCATAGCAGGCATTTTTGATTGCGGCTGTCATGGGGCAGGAGTGTCGGAAGATTGCTCCATCCCACTTCACTGCAGATGTCAGGGAGGTGGGGTAGTTTAGAGTGGAACACAAAAAACAAAAATGGAGACCCAATGATCCACAGTAAAAACAATCCGAAGATAAAACCAACAGATTGTGGTTGTGGATGTCCTGAAAGATGATTTTTATTCGCTCTTCACAATAAAAATACAAATAAAATAAGAATTAGAGAAGTGCCAAGTGTGACCATGCTGTCTAAGGTGGCAAAGAACATAGTAACATAGTAACATAGTAACATAGTAGATGACGGCAGATAAAGACCCGAATGGTCCATCCAGTCTGCCCAACCTGATTCAATTTAAATTTTTTTTTTTTTTTTTTTTCTTCTTAGCTATTTCTGGGCGAGAATCCAAAGCTTTACCCGGTACTGTGCTTGGGTTCCAACTGCCGAAATCTCTGTTAAGACTTACTCCAGCCCATCTACACCCTCCCAACCATTGAAGCCCTCCCCTGCCCATCCTCCTCCAAACGGCCATACACAGACACAGACCGTACAAGTCTGCCCAGTAACTGGCCTAGTTCAATCTTTAATATTATTTTCTGATTCTAAATCTTCTGTGTTCATCCCACGCTTCTTTGAACTCAGTCATAGTTTTACTCTCCACCACCTCTCTCGGGAGCGCATTCCAGGCATCCACCACCCTCTCCGTAAAGTAGAATTTCCTAACATTGCCACTGAATCTACCACCCCTCAACCTCAAATTATGTCCTCTGGTTTTACCATTTTCCTTTCTCTGGAAAAGATTTTGTTCTACGTTAATACCCTTTAAGTATTTGAACGTCTGAATCATATCTCCCCTGTCTCTCCTTTCCTCTAGGGTATACATATTCAGGGCTTCCAGTCTCTCCTCATATGTCTTCTGGTGCAAGCCTCCTATCATTTTCGTCGCTCTCCTCTGGACCGCCTCAAGTCTTCTTACGTCTTTCGCCAGATACGGTCTCCAAAACTGAACACAATACTCCAAGTGGGGCCTCACCAATGACCTGTACAGGGGCATCAACACCTTCTTTCTTCTACTGACTATGCCTCTCTTTATACAGCCCAGAATCCTTCTGGCAGCAGCCACTGCCTTGTCACACTGTTTTTTCGCCTTTAGATCTTCGGACACTATCACCCCAAGGTCCCTCTCCCCGTCCGTGCATATCAGCTTCTCTCCTCCCAGCATATACGGTTCCTTCCTATTATTAATCCCCAAATGCATTACTCTGCATTTCTTTGCATTGAATTTTAGTTGCCAGGCATTAGACCATTCCTCTAACTTTTGCAGATCCTTTTTCATATTTTCCACTCCCTCTTCGGTGTCTACTCTGTTACAAATCTTGGTATCATCTGCAAAAAGGCACACTTTTCCTTCTAACCCTTCAGCAATGTCACTTACATACATATTGAACAGGATTGGCCCCAGCACCGAACCCTGAGGGACTCCACTAGTCACCTTTCCTTCCTTCGAGCGACTTCCATTAACCACCACCCTCTGACGTCTGTCCGACAGCCAGTTTCTGACCCAGTTCACCACTTTGGGTCCTAACTTCAGCCCTTCAAGTTTGTTCAACAGCCTCCTATGAGGAACTGTATCAAAGGCTTTGCTGAAATCCAAATAAATTACATCTAGCATATGTCCTCGATCCAGCTCTCTGGTCACCCAATCAAAAAATTCAATCAGGTTCGTTTGGCACGATTTACCTTTTGTAAAGCCATGTTGCCTCGGATCCTGTAACCCATTAGATTCAAGGAAATACACTATCCTTTCTTTCAGCAACACTTCCATTATTTTTCCAACAACTGAAGTGAGGCTCACCGGCCTGTAGTTTCCTGCTTCATCCCTGTGACCACTTTTATGAATAGGGACCACATCCGCTCTCCTCCAATCCCCAGGAATCACTCCCGTCTCCAGAGATTTGTTGAACAAGTCTTTAATAGGACTCGCCAGAACCTCTCTGAGTTCCCTTAGTATCCTGGGATGGATCCCGTCTGGTCCCATCGCTTTGTCCACCTTCAGTTTTTCAAGTTGCTCATAAACACCCTCCTCCGTGAACGGCGCAGAATCTACTCCATTTTCTCGTGTAACTTTGCCGGACAATCTCGGTCCTTCTCCAGGATTTTCTTCTGTGAATACAGAACAGAAGTATTTGTTTAGCACATTTGCTTTCTCCTCATCACTCTCCACATATTTGTTCCCAGCATCTTTTAGCCTAGCAATTCCATTTTTTATCTTCCTCCTTTCACTAATATATCTGAAAAAATTTTTATCTCCCTTTTTTACATTTTTAGCCATTTGTTCTTCCGCCTGTGCCTTCGCCAAACGTATCTCTCTCTTGGCTTCTTTCAGTTTCACCCTGTAGTCTTTTCTGCTCTCCTCTTCTTGGGTTTTTTTATATTTCATGAACGCCAACTCTTTCGCCTTTATTTTCTCAGCCACTAGGTTGGAGAACCATATCGGCTTCCTTTTTCTTTTGTTTTTATTGATTTTCTTCACATAAAGGTCCGTAGCCATTTTTATCACTCCTTTCAGCTTAGACCACTGTCTTTCCACTTCTCTTATGTCCTCCCATCCTAACAGCTCTTTCTTCAGGTACTTTCCCATTGCATTAAAGTCCGTACGTTTGAAATCTAGGACTTTAAGTATCATGCGGCCGCTCTCCACTTTAGCCGTTATATCAAACCAAACCGTTTGATGATCGCTACTACCCAGGTGAGCACCCACTCGAACATTAGAGATACTCTCTCTATTTGTGAGGACCAGATCCAATATCGCTTTTTCCCTTGTGGGTTCCGTCACCATTTGTCTGAGCAGAGCCTCTTGAAAGGCATCCACAATCTCCCTACTTCTTTCCGATTCCGCAGACGGAACATTCCAGTCCGCATCCGGCAGGTTGAAATCTCCCAACAGCAGAACCTCCTCTTTCCTTCCAAACTTTTGGATATCCACAATCAGATCCTTATCAATTTGCTGCGATTGAGTCGGAGGTCTGTAGACTACACCCACGTAGATAGAAGTTCCATCTTCTCTTTTCAGAGCAATCCATATCGCTTCTTCCTCTCCCCAGGTCCCTTGCATTTCGGTCGCTTGGATATTGATCTTTACATAGAGAGCTACTCCTCCACCTTTATGACCATCTCTGTCCTTCCTAAAAAGATTATATCCCGGTATGTTTGCATCCCATCCATGTGATTCACTGAACCATGTCTCTGTGATAGCAACAATATCTAGATCTGCCTCTAATATCAGGGCTTGCAGATCATGAACTTTGTTGCTTAGACTGCGAGCATTTGTGGTCATCGCTTTCCAGCTATTTTTCAGCAATAATCTCCTTTTTCGTATGGATTTTTGTGTCGTTTCACTTTCCGTTGCAATAGAACAACAATAGAACAACAATAGAACAACAATAGAACAACAATAGAACAACAATAGACATTAGAAGGAAGAGAATATGAACAAATGGCATTTCTTTAATTCTTCTTATTATTTTGTGGTCAAGGTCAGATATCAATCTTGTAGTCTTGGGCACTTCTCTAATTATTTTTATCTTGTGGTCAGGGTCAGTCATCAAATTTGCATGCATAAGGTTGACACCACAGTCACCTTCACGTCATTTTTACTTCTCATTTATCTTTCTTATTTCATTTCATTATATCTTATCCCCTTTAGTACCCCTGAGGAAGGCAGTCTTGCCAAAACACGGACCGTGTAGGGTCCGTCAGGACAATCATACGTGTATTACTTATTCAGACTTTTATTTCTATTTTTATTGTGAAGAGTGAATAAAAATCATCTTTCAGGACATCCACATCCATAGTCTGTTGGTTTTATTTTTGGGTAGTTTAGAGTTTAGAGTAGGCCAGGACAGGATATGGGAAGCATCACTCCTGTCCTGGCTCACCGCTGGACCACCAAGGCTTCTGGCAGGTCTTTAGTGGACATTGGGTGCTGAGTAGGAAGGGAAGGAAGGAGGGCTGGGTGCAAGTTCATTGAAGAGCTTTCTCTTCAGGGATGCCTTTGAAATCTAATAATTGGATATTTCAGCAGCATTAGACTCTTTCCTATTTTAACCTTCCAAGCCTTTTATGATTTTAATCTTTATTCTCATTTTATCTCCTCCCTTATGTTCATACCTTAAATGTACTCTGTCCTATTAAGCTTTGTAGTTCTTCCCCCTTTTCCTCGCATTTTTGGTCAGTCAGTTGTTCTGTTTTGGTTTATGTGAGATTGTATACCTACGTTATTGCGTCCCCCCTTTTATTTGTACATTGCTTAGAAATACTAATAAGCATTTATATCAAATTTTAAATAAAACCTGAAACTACTTGAATATAACCCTTTCCCTCCCAGTTTATATTTGAGCCAACCTTTATTCCTCCTTTTATAGGGGAAAAATGTTACCTCTGTTTATATTCGAGTATATACAGTAACTTTTTAATTAGTTCCAATTAGCATCAGTTACAAGGTGTTGTTAATTGCCAGTTAGCGCCGTTTAGGTCAATTGATGTGGCTTACCCAGTGTGGCCAGTTCCTATCTACTGCAGCTTCAAAATATTTTGGGACACGTGTATTAGGAATGATTAATACATTATGAAGCATCATTGAAATTTACTAGTGTTTCATTTTTTTAGGGCTAATGATCCACCAGACACAGTATTACCAAGGCATTTTAGCTCAGGGTTTGATAAAATTGGCTAATAATTTGATCGTAGCCAGTATCTGGACATCAAATGAGTTGTTTCACTTTGTGTTACTCAAAGCCAAACAGACATCTGCATTAATTTCCATTATGAAAATTGAGCTTTAGTTGTGTAGCTCTCTTATATTTATAATTCACTCAAAATCATTAAGTATAACGTTGTTTACAAACTCAAGGAAAAGTTCTAATATTAGAGAGACACACACAGCTATTCTGTATATATTTCGTAAGAACTTGTAGGAGGTTTGTCCAATTTTTACTTACTGGACTACCGTAATAGAGGGTTTGATTGCCTTATAAATTCTACACTTTATTCTGTCCTGAAAACAGTTTTTAAAAAATTAAAACTACAGTATCTCATACTAAATCAATATTATAATTAATGTGGTAGTAGAAAAGAGGTCCATATTCAACCAGCAGTACTCAATAGCTTGCTGACCACTACCGGCATTAATCCCAGAAATTCAGTGTTGGGCCACGTCTAGGCACTGGCATTGAATTTCCAGGTTTGCGGCATTGGCTAACAAATAGCCAGGTGGGTGCAGAATTCAGCACTTTACTGGTTATGGTTACCACATAATGGTAGGACTGACTTTTATATTTATGCGGTTCAGTTCAGTTTATTTGTTTGTTTATTTAGTTATCTCCCGCCTTTATCCAGGGCAAGTTACACACTTACATACTAAATATAAAATTGCATATAACAGACAAGTTGTATCAATGACAGACATTCATATAACAATAAAACAGTTCAAACCATAGATTACATCAGTGACCAGCACCCTGCACTCAACAGTCTCCACTCCTCCTCAATTAACCAATCTCAGACCCTGTATTTCATCTGACAGAACAGGTGTCTTTTGAGTAATTTCTTAAAATTCTGTATATTCTGCTGTTGGCGAATATACTCAGTAAAGTTGTTCCATTCTCTGGGACCAATACAATGGAAAATACTATCCCTGGATGACGATAGCCTCAGATCCCTCACAGATGAAATCAACAAACCAAAATGATCAGTAGACCGAAGCAATCAAGGGGAAACACGTGGCAGAATACTCTGGATCAGGTGTTTAGGAGTCATCTTCTGTAGACACATGAAAACATTTACCAGTAGCTTATAATGTATCCTATCCTTTACCTTCAGCCAGTACAGACTTATATAGTACTCCGACACATGCTCACGTCTTACCAATCTAAACAGAGTTCTCACCACCGAATTCTGGGCCACCTGTAGCACACACAAAGCTGACCCTGGCACTCCCAAGAACACCAGACTACAATATTCAAAAACAGATAATACCATCATCTACAGCACTGTCCTAAACAGAGGAGCCGCCAAATAAGGCCTAAGTCCATTCACTAACCGAAGTTGGAAATACACTTTCCGAACTACTGCTAACACCTGCCCTCTCAGGGTCAGTCCTGAATCCACAAGCACATTGAGATACTTCACCTCCCATCTCACCAACACTCTCTCCCCCAGCATAATGGTCAACTGCAAATATAAACAGCGTTAAATTTAAGTGGTTTACAATGTAAAAACTAGGAGAGGGAATAAATTCAGAAACACTTAAGATGGGCCAATTAACAGTACAAGACTTACACAAACAAAAGAAAAAGAAGTGCATGGAAGATTACAATATGTATCAGGGATAATGAAGGGAAGGAAAATAACAAAAGGAAGGTAGCTAGGGAGGTAGTTCTGGAGAAGAGAGTCTTGATCTGGAGAGGTTAAGAAGCTCAGGTGAAGGGAGACAAAGCATTAAAAGCCAATGTGAAATAATAACAAATCTGTCCATTTAAGTTCAGTACTTAACTGGCGACGTGCCTTCTTCACCCCAAGAAAACCCACCAAATAGTCAGTTTGACTTTGATGCTAACCAGTTTAAGTGCCACTGAAAATTAGCAGTTAGCCCTAAACAGACAATTTAACTGGCCGGGAGCCATTTTATAGCCAGTTAAATCACTTTTTTTTTTTTTTTTACATGTGCAACTTTTTTTCAGAATCATATTAAAGATTATTTCATCAAAATCCTTCTTTATAGCAAATAAGATCCAAAGCGATGTGTTTCATATTTTAGCCTATTCTAGATCTGCACGGTAAATGGACCAAACCATAGTGGTATATTTTGCATTAGCAAATCATTTGACTCCTTTCTCACAAATTCATTTTAAGTGCTAGTCGTCTTGTAGCTTTAACGGGGGCAGACAACCATACAAATTACTTAGATTAAATGAAAATAATGGACTAAGCCTGGTGCCTGGGGTGGTAGTTCTACTGCATGCACATCAATACACATCGAGTGTTATTCTATGCTAATGTAAGCCTGATGGATCAGCTTTCCCTTTTAACCTAGAGGACCATTATGCATTAGAAGCTAGGTCAAACCGATACTGTAAGGCAGGTGGAACAGAATGGCGTTGGCAGTAGTAGTTAACAAGCAGTAATTCTCAGCATGGAGCGCTATAATTGTCCATGATGAAAACATTGATCAGGGAAAAGATTAAGATATCTTTATTTGCCCTTCTGAGCAGTTATTTATTTAAATCATTTCTAAACCGCACATTCACCAGTTTCAAGGAGAGTCACAACAAGCAAAACGCATAGAAACTAAAATCATTATACAATAACATCAAACAATATAAAATAATCCACAAAATCATATTAAACATAAACCAAAACATGAGTGGAACATTTATTTATTTAAAAATGTATATACTGTTATATTACCCATCTGGATCTTTTACTAAGGTAGCCGTTTTAGTGCGCACTAAATGCTAATGTGCCCATTATATTCTATGAACGTGTTAGCATTTAGCGTGCGCTAAATCAGCTAGTGCGCCTTAGTAAAAAGACCCCTATATGGTTTACATAATAACAATCAATAAATGTTGGCCAAAATATACATATTTCAATTGTTACAAATCACCATGCTTTAAAAAGCAGGCACAGAAGCCATTTTCAGATCCATTCTAAATATAAAATCTCAGCACAACAAAGCATTGACATCAGTGGTCTGAAACTCGCGGCCCGGGAGACACATGCGGCCCGCCAGGTACTATTTTGAGGCCCTCGGTATGTTTTTCATAATCACAAAAGTAAAATAAAACAGTTTCTTGGTCATATGTCTCTTTAGCTATAAATGACAATATTATTATTAAGACTTAGCCAAAAGGAAAGATTTATAAACTATAAAGAGTTTTACCTCATGCAAAATTGTCATTTCTTTAATAATGTAATGTAATGTAATGTAATGTAATTTATTTCTTATATACCGCTACATCCGTTAGGTTCTAAGCGGTTTACAGAAAATATACATTAAGATTAGAAATAAGAAAGGTACTTGAAAAATTCCCTTACTGTCCCGAAGGCTCACAATCTAACTAAAGTACCTGGAGGGTAATAGAGAAGTGAAAAGTAGAGTTAGAGGAAAAATAAAAATAAAATAAACATTTTAACAAGACAGCATTGATCTAAATACTTTGGAAGGTAGAAGAGAGGAGAGAAAGGAATAGAAGCAGAAGGGGGAGCCGTTGAACAGTAGAATTCTGGAGAAATTTAAATGATAGAAATAGAACAAAACAAAGACAAAATAAGACATTAACTATTTTTTTCTGAGGCCCTCCAAGTACCTACAAATCCAAAATGTGGTCCTGCAAAGGGTTTGAGTTTGAGACCACTGATTAAAATATTTCAATATATTAAAATACATTTTCACTAGATCACATAAGTGCACACACAAAAGAAGCATATTTTCAAACATAAATTGTGTTTAAACATTTCTTATGTGAGTTGATAATAGTCCTGTTTAACTTCACTTTCAAATGTGCATATTATAACCATCTGTATATATTTTTAAGTGACCAAACTCCTAATTCAGCTAAATCAATCTGCACAAAAAATTCCTTTTTTATATGTCAGTCCCTGCTCAACCTTTGAACATTTTAAATATTGTAAACATTAAGGGCTCCTTATACTAAACCGCAGAACAGCTTCTTACTGTGGACCGGCGAGATATATGCTCTGAGGTGTCATAGAAACATAGAAACAGGATGGCAGATAAGGCCAAATGGCCCATCTAGTCTGCCCTTCCGCAGTAAGCATTATCTCTTTCTCTCTCCGAGAGATCCCACATGCCTATCCCAGGCCCTTTTGAATTCAGACACAGTCTCTGTCTCCACCACCTCTTCTGGGAGACTGTTCCATGCATCTACCATCCTATCTCTCCCTATGCAACCTAGCATCCTTCTAGCTTTTGCTGTTACCTTTTCAGCCTGTTTGGCCACCTTAAGTTCACACCCAAGTCCCGCTCTTCTGTCGTGCACATAAACTCTTCTCTCCCTAATCTGTACCATTCCCTCGGGTTTTTGCAGCCCAAATGCATGACCTTGCATTTCTTAGCATTAAATTTTAGCTGCCAAAGTTCAGACCATTCTTCAAGCTTCGCCAGGTCTTTCTTCATGTTATTCACACCATCTGGCATGTCTACTCTATTGCAGATTTACCTCACTAGCCCATGGTAAGAAGCTCTTCCGTGGTTTAGTAAAACCCAGCATAAATTGTTAAGGTCACAATTTAATACTGCCATTATCTTACCAACTTTACTTGATCAATAATATTAGTTAATGAACAAATTATTATGGCAGGAAAGTGCCCAACTAGATTAAGATGGGGTTTTTTTTTCCCCTTTAATGAATACTAGGCTAAAATGATTAAGGGGCTGGAGGAGTTGTCGTACAGTGAGAGATTAGAGAAACTGGGCCTCTTCTCCCTTGAAAAGAGGAGACAGAGGGGACATGATTGAAACCTTCAAGATAATGAAGGGAATAGACTTAGTAGATAAAGACAGGTTGTTCACTCTCTCCAAGGTAGGGAGAATGAGAGGGCACTCTCTAAAGTTAAAAGGGGATAGATTCCGTACAAACGTAAGGAAGTTCTTTTTCACCCAGAGAGTGGTGGAAAACTGGAACACTCTTCTGGAGGCTGTCGAAGGGAAAAACACCGTCCAGGGATTCAAGATAAAGTTAGATGAGTTCCTGCGGAACTGGAACGTATGCAGGTAGGGCTGGTTTCAGTTAGGGCGCTGGTCTTTGATCTAGGGGCCACCACGGGAGCGGATTGCTGGGCACGATGGACCACTGATCTGACTCAGCAGCGTCAATTCTTATGTTCTTATTATGTTCTTAGTACTGGGCTTGCTATTTAAGAGTTAAATACTGGGCAGGTCACTTGGTCCACCAATACCCCAGGTATATTAGATAGATTGTGAGCCCACTGGGACAGACAGGGAAAAATGCTTGAATACTTAAGTAAATTAATATAAACCGTTCTGAGCTTCCCTGGGAGAACGGTATAGAAAATTGAATAAATAAATAAGTTGCTGACTCTTAAAATCTCAGGTCATCAACCATATTACTATTGGCCAGACCTTTTAATTTACTGCCAAAAAGAGAGCACAACGTGGCATTTCAGGGGTGGAGCTAAAAGATAAGTTGATAATACTGATATTCTATATCATCCTATTTTCTTAAGAACATAAGAATAGCCTTACTGGGTCAGACCAATAGTTCATCTAGCCCAATATCCCATCTTCGCGTCCAAGTCACAAGTACTTGGCAAAAACCCAAATAGTAGTAGCATTCCATGCTACCATCCCAATTCTGTCTCAATAACAGACTATGGACCTTGTCAGGAACTTGTCCAAACCTTTTTTAAAACCAGCTACATTAACTGCTCTTACCACATCCTCTGGCAATGCGTTCCAGAGCTTAACTATTCTCTGAGTGAAAAAATATTTCTTCCTATTGGTTTTAAAATTATTGCTCTGAAACTTCATCGAGTGTCCCCTAGCCTATGTAAATCTTGATACAGAAAAAAAAAAAAAAATCGATCCTCTTGTACCCATTCTACACCAGTCAAGGTTTTGTAGATCTCAATTATATCTCCCCTCAGCTGTCTGTTTTCCAAGCTGAAGAGCCCTAACCTCTTTAGTCTTTCCTCACATGAGAGGAGTTCCATCCCCTTTATCATCTTGGTCGCTCTTCTTTAAACATTTTTTAGTGACGCTATATGTTTTTTGAGATAAGGAGATCAGAACCAAATGCAATACTTAAGGTGAGGTCGCACCATTGAGCGATACAGAGTCATTATAACATTCTTAGGGCCTGTTTTACAAAGCCGCGCTAGCGGCTGCTGCGTGGTAATGGCCCCGAAGCCCATAGAGATTTAAAGGGCTTTGGGGCTATTGCTGCACGCCAGCCGCTAGTGCGGCTTTGTAAAACAGGCCCTTAGTCTTGTTAACCATCCCTTGTCTAATAATTCTTAGCATCCTATTTGCCTTCTTGGCCACTGCTGCACATTGGGTGGAAGGCTTCAGCATATTGTCTACGATGACACCCAGATCCTTTCCTTGAGCGCTGACCCCTAATGTGATCCCTAGCACCCGATAACTATGAATTGGATTGTTCTTCCCAATGTGCATCACTTTGTATTTGTTCACATTAAATTTAGTCTGCCATTTGGACGCCCAGTCTTCCAATTTCCTAGTGTCTTCTTTCAGTTTTTCACAATCTACATGCGTTTTAACAACTTTGAACAGTTTAGTGTCATCTGCAAATTTAATCACCTCACTCATAGTTCCAGTTTCTACATCATTTATAAATAAGTTAAATAGCTACGGTCCCAGCACAGATCTCTGCGGCACACCACTATTTATCCTTCTCCAATGAGAAAAATAGCCATTCAACCCTACCCTCTGTTTTCTGTCCAATAATCAGTTCTTAATCCATAATTAAACATTGCCTCCTACCCCATGACTCTTTAATTTTCTCAGGAGCCTCTCATGAGGAACTTTGTCAAAAATTTTCTGGAAATCTAGATTCACTACATCAACCAGCTCGCCTTCATCCACATGTTTATTCACACCCTCAAAGAAGTCAATGAAATTGGTGAGGCAAGATCTCCCTCGGCTGAACCCATGTTAACTCTGTCTCATCAAATCATATTTGTTCACATTTCCCTTTTATAATTGTCTCCACTATTTTGCTCAGTGCCAAGGACAGACATACCAGTCTGTAATTCCCCGGATTCCCCCTGGAATCCTTTTGAAAAATCGGCGTAACATTGGCCACCCTCCAATCTTCTGGTACCACAGACAATTTTAACAGGTTACAGATCATTAACAGCAGATCAGCAATTTCATGTTTGAGTTCTTTCAGTACCCTATGATATATATCATCTGGTCCAGGTGATTTATCACTCTTTAACTTGTCAATTTGTCTTAGTACATCTTCTAGGTTCACCGAGATTTCTTTCAATTCCAACGCGTCATCACCCTTGAAAACCATTTCCAGTTCAGGTAGATTTCTTACTTCTTCTTCCATAAAGACTGAAGCAAAGAATTCATTCAGCCTCTCTGCTATAGCTTTATCCTCCCTGAGTGCACCTTTTGCTCCTTGATCACCAAAGAACCCATGGATTTTCTCACAGAGGCAGACAACAGTTCACAGGTTGCTGTGAAAACTATCTGCAATGCTGAGCCTCTACAACCTCTCTCTTAGAACCAGGCTTACTGAGGGTTAGGCACTAGGCCAGCATTCCTCCCCTCAAGGGTCACCTGTGGAGTCTGATCTCAGAGTTCACACAGTTATCCTGATTTAAACAAATAAGTGATCATGTGCATTGACATATTCAGTGGTCCAACTTAAGAAATATATTGGCTGAAAAATCCACAAAGTTATTCTGGTAAGTGAGCTGGTTAACTTTAAACATATTTAGACTTGCTAAATACCAACTTAATTGCTTCAAAGATTAGAACATACCTTTGAGAGAAGAAATGCACAAATGAAACAAGCTGAAAAGTCAGGCATTATATGGAGGCACATTTTACTTCACTCACCTGTCCAGGACACATGTTTTCTCCTCCCCCAGCCTTTCTGCCTTCATCAGCAGCGTCTGTATACATTTTCAGTGGTGGAAAATTTTCCCGCTCTTTCTTCAGTTCTTGGACAAAGGCAAGAAGAACTGTGCTGTTCGCCCAAGTTCCTCCTTTCACTAATGGCGTGCGGCCAAACATTTATACTCAAGCATGCGTATGGACTGACAGACAAAGCCAACAAGTAGGTGCCCTCACATTTTCTAAAAGATGTCTAACAAATTCTGGACTCCTTTTACTAAACAGCGCTAAAGGCTTTTAGCGCGGGCCGGCGAGGTAACTGCTTTGACACTCATAGAATTCCTATGACCGTTGGAGAATTTACCTCACCGGCCTGCACTAAAATCCTCTAGCGTTTTTTGGTAAAACCCAAACAAACAAGAAGAAACTGTAGTGAAGGAAAGCAGCAACAACTTTTTCAATAGTATTTTTGTCTAAACTGTTCTTTTGACAGCAAAATTGTGAACGTTCTCAATGCACGGTGGCAAGTTAGCGTGCAGCACTTAAGAATGTTAGTGACACAGCAAAGCAAACTCCTATATCATTTCAGAATGTCTGCCTGTGCAATAATAAACTGCCATTTAATATAAATAGCCTGTAAGTGGCATTAATTTTTTAAGATGACGGTCTTTGTATTTAAATGTCATTTAAAGAGAGATTTATGTACATTTGGCCATGAAGCAAATCATTTCTGATATGTGCGCTCTTGAAGTTCTCTAAAAATCCTTTCTTTTTTCTTCCTTTCCTTTTTCTTTAAGTTAGATGTGATTGGCATGCAAATTGTGTTTGAAATAGGATTAAAAATGCAAAAAAAAATGTATAAACGTACAGTGCATTATGATTAAAAAAAGCTTCTTCATGATATGTTTTGAGACATTTGAAAATGCTTTCTGTCCACGGGGTAACACTGCAGTTGTGTAGTGCTTGAGTAGATATTGTAATTTAATGCTATACCTACCAAGAAAATTATAGTTTTTAACCTGTTTATACCAAGTGCTTTCGAAATGAAGACACTACAAAAATTGTAAAAGTATGCTGTAAAAAAAAAGTGAAGTATCAGATTCTTAATACTATAATTCACTTGAAGGTCAAGAATGTTGCAAATTCAAATGATCCCCATCAATGCCAATATGGGGTCCTTCCATAGCTTAGCATATTACAGTAATAAAATCTTAAATAAAGTGACATGTAATGATAGTGTGAACTACACTATCTAATATATCATGTGCTTTCTAATTTAATATGATCAAGTACCAGTGGTTATAAAATAAACAGCTTTCTGTGAAGTCCATGAGACAGGATTTTTTTTGCAAAGAATAGGTTTCATGTCTCTGTAATGTAAGGCTTAATAAAGTTTCAAAGAGCAACACTAACATGTCCAAGCACAGAAGATAATTGTGGAGGCTACATAAAGGGACGCTGAAAAGTTCTCGGTCCAACCAACAAAGTTGGGGCAATCTCCATCAACGGCTTTACACTTAGTCTAGTGATATTCCACTTTTTTTTGTTCCGTTGGAAAAATACAGGGTGGAAAAAGTGGAAAATCGCTGGACTAAGTGTAAAGTCCTCGATGGAGACTGCCTCAACTTTGTTGGTTGAGCTGAGAACTTTTCAGTGGCCCTCGCAACTTAATAAGTTCCTTAATGGACATAAGCCTTTTTTTGTTTCTTTCTCCATGCTCTTCCATTGGGTGTGTCTTAATTTTGTTTCCTGGCTCTCATAAGGCTGCTGTCATCACAAAATCATGGTTGTGATGTGGTTTGATTTTTGCAAATCAAAAGTGTTGCAAACAGTTTCTTAACAATGAAAGAGTGGGGTAGAGTGATGGACTTGCAATTAAGACCATGTCTACAGTAGAGCTATTGGGATTCCTGTCACAACAGTCATGGAGCAAAATATGACATTACTGAGGTTATGGTTATGATTTGAACACAGACCTGGCGTAAAGAATTACCTCTTTGTTTGGTGGGCCCAGCTCCACCCTAACTCTGCCTAAACTCCGCTATCAACCCCACCCAGGCTCCAGATGGGATTTCTTAGGGAGAGGAGGAGATAGTGGATGCTATGGATGAGCAGACTGGATGGGCCTTTATCTGCCATCATGTTTCTATGTAAAGGAAGGAACTACCTTGCAGGGGACGGGAGAAAAGGAAACTTTTTTGATGGCCTGTGGTTTCTTCTTTTCTAACCCCTATGACACAGATTCTTTTCTATATTCAGCTGCTCGGAATATAAAGGAGAAACATGAAAAATCCAAATAAGCGTGAAACTTTAGATAATGTAATCTCTCCTTTCTCCATCATATTTTTTCTAATTTTTTTTTACTATATTTTTCACTATATTTTTTTATCCCATTGTCAGTTGTTTTTTTTTTTTTTTTTTTAAATAAGGGCCCTTTTTAAAAATTAAAGTATTGTTAAATGCAAAGCCTGTATACTAACCTTTGGGCCGCAGAGAAGAATTCTTTCCTATGTAGTAAATGTAGTAGTAGATAGCAGACATGCAGCAATTTCCAAAATTCTTTTGTGGTAATTTCAAAGTCTCTGGGTTAACTGTTGATGGCCTGGTAGGAGGCTGTACTATAAAAGAACGTAGGTGCCTAATTTCTTTATAGAATACTATTGTAACATAAAAAATGCACACTTATAATTTATAGGTCCTTTTACTAAGGTGCGCTAACTAGTTTAGAGCACGCAAACTGATTTAGCGTGCGCTAAATGCATGCATGTTAGTCTATGGACGTGTTAGCGTTTAGCGAGCGTTAATTTGATTAGTGTGCGCTAAATCAGTTTGCGCACCTTAGTAAAGAGGGGGAAGTGTTCTAACACTTATCCCAGTCATATTGCTGGTTTAAATTTAAGCATCTATAATTGCTAGAGATGTGCATACAGGATACAATATTCTGTATTATTTTACTCATATGTAGAACCCCTTACAAATACATTTGATGTAAGTTGTTTGCAGAATAGTGCTTAGGTAGAATTTTGGCAGTTATGTTCATATACAGTATGTGTGTTCATTCTGCTGTCCCTCAATATCTCCTTTCTTTTCTCTCCGTATACATTCCCAGAGAACTCCGTTCCTCAGATAAGCTGCTCTTAGTTGTACCCTTCTCCTCCACTGCCAGTTCCAGACTTTGTTCCTTTCATCTAGCTTCCCCCACGCCTGGATTAAATTACCCGAATTTGTCTGCCAAGCCCCTTCCCTTGTTTAAAAGCAGACTGAAAACCCACCTATTTGATATAGCCTTCAATCCATAAACCTACTCCCCACTCCCCACCAACCCAGCCATCAGCTTAACAGTTCCCCTTAACTGTATCCAGGGCAAGTTTAATTCATCGAGGGCCCCTAGGCACACAAGTACACTGGGCCCCCTGCCCCGCCCCACCATGCGCCCAGATGGAAACAGGAAGCTGCGTCAGAGGGAAGCTTTGGGCAAGCAGCACCACTTGCACAATTACAGTTCCCGTTGCCTTTCTTACCCGCATTGCTTGCTTATCTTACTTTCTGTCGATGGGGGAAGGGCCGCATTGCCGATTGGGGTAGAGCCCACATTGCCGATCGGGGGGGTGGGGGGGCACGTTGCTGATCGATGCTGGAGGGGCTCATTGCTGTTTGGAAAAAACAATGTTGATGCCCTCCTTCATCGGGCCCCCCTGACCATTTCGGGCCCTAGGCACATGCCTACTTGAACTATTGGTTAATCCTGCCCTGACTGTATCCATGACATCCTGTTTGTCTTGTCTGTTTAGACTGTAAGCTCTTTCGAGCAGGGACTGTCTTCTTTGCGACTCTGTACAGCACTGCATACATCTGGTTGCGCTATAGAAATAATTAATAGTAGTAGTACATTCATGCGTATATGCTATTAGTCTAAATATTTCCACATGTAATCAGTGCGTAAACATTAACACCTACATTATACAATTATAGAACAGAAAGGGAGAATTGGGTGTCTAAGTGAGAGGGAAGGAGAGATGGGAAATTAAGAAAGACGAGAATAGTTGGACATGGTTGTGGGAGAGGAGTGAGGTAGAGGTGCATTGGGAGGAGAGAGATAAGAGAGTGTAATTTTGGATGTGGTGGTAGAGAAGGAACATTGGGATGGATGGAAAGGGATGCAAGATGGTCCTCAAGGAGGTGGAAAAGGTAGGAAGAATACTAGGATCCAAGTTACTTACAAATTCAACTTAAGAGCGGTTTTAAAAATGGAACTTGTTCTTAACCTGGGGACTGCCTGTATATGTAGTTAGCACATGAATTAGTGTATTCTGTTATGCCAGCATGGTGACAGTTACTATGGCCAAAGGGTAATTCATGTGATAACTGTATACTACACACGTAAACGTACCTCTATGAATAGGGCTTCTGCTTATAGGCTTTAACTGGAAAACATCTTGGGGATAGATTTGAAATGGATTTAACCGGGCTTCTCCTTGGTTAAGTCCCTCTGAGCTAGCTGACCACCGATATTAAGCAACACTTAATCAGCTCATAATGCTTAAGATTGTCACTAAACAACCATTCCCTAACTGGTTAAAGGGCAGAGTCTGAGCGGAGCCACAACTTAGCCAGTATTGCTCCTGTATCGCTCCATGATGCAACCTCTTTTGGAGTATTGTGTTCAATTATGGTCTCCTTATCTCAAGAAAGATATAGTGGCGCTAGAAAAGGTTCAAAGAAGAGCAACCAAGATGGTAAAGGGGATGGTACTCCTCCCATATGAGGAAAGACTAAAACGTTTAGGGCTCTTCAGCTTGGAAAAGAGACGGCTGAGAGGAGATATGATTGAAGTCTACAAAATCTTTAGTGGAGTAGAACGGGTACAAGTGGATCGATTTTTCACTCCGTCAAAAATTCCAAAGACTAGGGGACACTCAATGAAGTTACACGGAAATACTTTTAAAACCAATAGGAGGAAATATTTTTTTCATTCAGAGAATAGTTAAGCTCTGGAACGCGTTGCCAGAGGATGTGATAGGAGCGGATAGCGTAGCTGGTTATAAGAAAGGTTTAGACAAGTCCATAGTCTGTTATTGAGAAAGACATGGGGGAAGCCACTGCTTGCCCTGTATCGGTAGCATGGAATATTGCTACACCTTGGGTTTTGGCCAGGTACTAGTGACCTGCATTGACCACCGTGAGAACAGGTTACTGGGCTTGATGGACCATTGGTCTGATCCAGTAAGGCTATTCTTATGTTCTTATATGAAGAACAAAAAAGGGGAACTGCAGTGATGATATACAGGATGCCAAGACTTTATTAAGCATTCGTAAAAAACATATAAAACAGTTTGTTTCCAAAAGGACTGATAAGACCGGACCCAAAACATGATCTGTGTTTCGAAGAAACCCTCTTTCCTCAGGGATCCTAACGCATATCAAAACAAAGTGACCTGATGGATAACAACTGAATAAAGACTGGAAACAGCGGTGAATAACCGTTTGTGCTCTTGCGCAATGCAGGGCCAAAAGGTAAAAAAAATAAATTATATATATATATACACATATATATATATATATATATATATACATAGTGTTCTCCCCAGAATTTTTTTCCAGCCGGGTGGCATGAAAAAGTAGCCGGGTGGGGCGGGATGGGGAAATTTGTTGATGGGGAAAATTAACCCCCTCTTTTACTAAGGTACACCAACATTTTTAGCACACGCAAACTCCCGTGCTACGCGGGAAAACTAACGCCAGCTCAATGCTGGCATTAGTGTCTAGCGCATGTGGTAATTCTGCACGCGCTAAGCACACGCTAAAACCATTTTCGCAACTTAGTAAAAGGAGCCCTAAATGTATACTATTTTTATTAGTTAATTATTATTATTTTCCAATGCTCAATATGACTTCCTTTTTTAAGGTTTGACACTTGTGCCAGAATATTTTTACTAAATTTAAGAAGCATCCAATGCTAGAAGGGAATAATTAGATATTTGCCCTCTTTCAAATGGTATAGAGATTTAAAAAAGGGAAAGGCGTTAATGAAATCATTAGGTTCAGTTTAGCCATTTATTTCTGCATGAATTTAAACAACTAAAAAAAAAAAGATAAATATAGCTCATCCAGTCATACAAGAATGGCTCTACAGCAGGAGTGCCCACACTTTTTGGGCTTGCAAGCTACTTTTAAAATGACCAAGTCAAAATTATTTACCAATAAAATTTTAAAAAACACAAAGCACACTGTACGCAGAGAAAATGTTAATCATTTATATTTTGTGGGTTTTCAAAGAGGTCAAGGCAGATGACTTTATGTCACCTCAGGAACAACTATACAAAAATAGACAAATATACCCCCTCCCTTTTTACTAAACCACAATAGCGGTTTTTAGTGCAGGGAGATGCGCTGAATGCCCTGCGCTGCTCTCGATGCTCATAGGCTTTCTTCTCCTTTCCTTCCTTCCTTCCCACTCCACCCTATGGTCTGGCATCTCTATCTCCTTCCCTTCTTTCCCCCCATGCCCTGGCATCTCCCTCCTCCCCCTCCCCCCATATGCCCTGACATCTGTCCCCCCCCCTCCATGGTCTGGTAGCTCCTTTCCTTTCCCTCCCTCCCATATTCTTGGTGTCTCTTGCCTCTCCTCTCCCTTCCCTGGTCTTCCTTCTCCCCTCTCTCTCCCCAATTGGGTGCTGCTGCTGCACTTTTCTTCCCCTTCCCCCTCCCCAATTGGGTGCTGATGCAGCACTTTTCTTCCTGTCCCCCCTCCCCAATTGGGAGCAGCAGCACTTCTCTTCCCATCCCCAATTGGGTGCAGCAGCAGTTTTTCTCTCCCCCCCATTGGGCGCACCAGCTTTTCTCTTTCCCCTCCCCCCCAAAAAATTGGGTGCAGCAGCAACATTTATCTTCCCTTCCCCCCAAAATGGGTGCAGCAGCAGAATATTTCTCTTCCCCCTCCCCTATTCGGTGCAGCAGCAGCATTTCTCTTCCCATCCCTCCCAGCTCATAAACCCGTCGGTAGAGTCGCTAGGGAAGTTGTAAGCTTCCCTCCATCGCTGACCTACTTTTCATAGATCAGCGACGGAGGGAAGCTTACAACTTGCTGCTTTTACTTGCTTCGGGCCTTCCTCGTTGCCGGGTCCTGCCTACTTTGTTTCTGCGAAGGCAGGACCCGGCAGCGAGGTAGGCCCGAAGCAAGTAAAAGCAGCAAGTTGTAAGCTTCCCTCCGGGGCTCTATCGTGTACGTGCTGGCTTCCCTTCTCTTCCCTCTGAAACCGGAAGTTGCGTCCCTCGGGGGGGGGGGGGGAGGGAAGAGAAGGGAAGCTGGCATGCACACGATAGAGCCCCGGAGGGAAGCTTACAACTTGCTGCTTTTACTTGCTTCGGGCCTTCCTTTATATATATATTTATTTATATATATATTTAACTAGCTGATGCCCCGGCGTTGCACGGGTATTTAATTATAGCAATAACACTGTAAATGGATTCAAATAAAGATACTTTATAGTGATGAATGAAATTATTTTTTTACAGCTTATTAAAAAGTACAATATTCAAATTATAATGTGAAATATTTGACAAAATGAATACAATACAACTAACGCAAAATGTGATTAGAAACAACATTTTTAGTTTCACCTCCAGGAGCAAGAACATATAAATTGTTGGGTGAACCCACCCTTGAGCAAGCAACATAGAGTTGTGGGCCGAGAGACCCCCAGAACATATCACCCCAGGTAGTGAGGGATCTGCATACCAAGTTTTGTTCAAATCGGTCAAGCCGTTTTTGAATTACTGTGAGAATGGCAGCTTTTTACATTTTTTCCATTGACATGAATGGGTGAAATCTGAGTTTCTGTTTGTAGCTCCGCCTACGTATGCAGGTGGGCCGCGAGACCTCCAGAACATATCACCCCAGGTAGTGAGGGATCAGCATACCAAGTTTCGTTCAAATCGGTCAAGCCGTTTTTGAATTACTGTGAGAATGGCAGCTTATTACACTTTTTTCCATTGACATGAATGGGTGAAATCTGATTTTATGTTTGTAGCTCCACCCACGTGTGCAGGTGGGCCGCGAGACCCCCAGAACATATCACCCCAATTAGTGAGGGATCTGCATACCAAGTTTCGTTCAAATCGGTCAAGCCGTTTTTGAATTACTGTGAGAATGGCAGCTTTTTACTTTTTTTCCATTGATATGAATGGGTGAAATCTGATGTTTTGTTTGTAGCTCCGCCCACGTGTGCAGGTGGGCCGCGAGACCCCCTGAACATATCACCCAAGGTAGTGAGGGATCTGCATACCAAAGTTCGTTCAAATCGGTCAAGCCGTTGTAGAATTACTGTGAGAATGGCAGCGTTTTACATTTTTTCCATTGACATGAATGGGTGAAATCTGATGTTCTGTTTGTAGCTCCGCCCACGTGTGCAGGTGGGCTGCGAGACCCCCAGAACATATCACCCCAGGTAGTGAGGGATCTGCATACCAAGTTTCGTTCAAATCGGTCATGCCGTTTTTGAATTACTGTGAGAATGGCAGCTTTTTACATTTTTTCCATTGACATGAATGGGTGAAATCTGATGTTCTGTTTGTAGCTCCGCCCACGTGTGCAGGTGGGCCGCGAGACTCCCAGAACATATCACCCCAAGTAGTTGGAATTACTGTGAGAATGGCAGCTTTTTACATTTTTTCCATTGATATGAATGGGTGAAATCTGATTTTCTGTTTGTAGCTCCGCCCACATGTGCAGGTGGGCCGCGAGACCCCCAGAACATATCATCCCAGGTAGTGAGGGATCTGCATACCAAGGTTCGTTCAAATCGGTCAAGCCGTTTTTGAATTACTTTGAGAATGGAAGCTTTTTACATTTTTTCCATTGACATGAATGGGTGAAATCTGATTTTCTGTTTGTAGCTCCGCCCATGTGTGCAGGTGGGCCGCGAGACCCCCAGAACATATCATCCCAGGTAGTGAGGGATCTGCATACCAAGTTTCGTTCAAATCGGTCAAGCCATTTTTGCGTGATCGCGGCACATACACACATACATACCTCCGATTTTATATATATAGATATATATAGATATATATATTTATTTATATACAATGTTATATACAGTGTTCTCACTGTATATAAATATATATATATATATATTTATTTATATACAGTGTTCTCCCCAGGGCCTTCTGGAACATCTGGAAATATATTGGGCCAATTTTTGAATGTCAGCTTCAATTCTCACATTTGCTTTGGAGCCACTTAGAAACTGGATCCTGAGACTTTGCTCTATTTGAGGGGATGCGGAAAAGATCTCAGCCCAACCAAGCAAAGAATGACTTGGATATGGTTCAATCAATGATTTGAAACAATGTCAAAACATAGAATTTTGTTTCTGTAAATTGACACTTAGGGGTCCTTTTACTAAGGTGCGTTAGCTGTTTTAGTACACAGTTCTTCAACCGCCGGTCCGCGGACCGGTGCCGGTCCTCAGAAAATTCCTGCCGGTCCGCACAGGACCGGCGAGATCAACATCTTTAATTTCCTGCCGGTCCGCGCAGGACCGGCAAGATCGAGGAGCTGTAGTTCGCGTTGGCCCAGAGAGATAATGGGGAGCCTACGACAGCCGTGCTTTCTCCCCTCCCAGCGGCTCTCCTTACTTACAAGCGCAGCGATTCAGGAAGGAAGCCTTGGAGCTTTTGCTGAGTCGGCCGCCTCTGATGATGCGATTTCCGCTTTCCTCAGAGGCGGTGCGACCCAACAAAGGACCCGAGGCTGCCTTACTGAATCGCAGCGCTCGCAAGTAAGGAGAGTTGCTGGGAGGGGAGAAAGCTGCTGGGCATGGTAAAAAAAAGGGACAGCTGCTACTGGACCTGGAGAGGGAGAAGGAAAGATGCTGCTGGGAAGGGAGGAGGGAAAGGAGTCTGGGAAGCTGCTGGGCAAGGGGGAAAAAGGGACAGCTGCTACTGGACCTGGAGAGGGAGAAGGAGAGATGCTGCTGGGAGGGGAGGAGGGAAAGGAGTCTGTGAAGCTGCTGGGCAAGGGGAAAAAGGGACAGCTGCTACTGGACCTGGATTGGGATAAGGAGAGATGCTGCTGGGAGGGAAGGAGGGAAAAGAGTCTGGGAAGCTGCTGGTCAAGGAGAAAAAAGGGACAGCTGCTATTGGACCTGGAGAGGGATAAGGAGAGATGCTGCTGGGAGGGGAGGAGGGAAAGGAAAAGGAAGAGAGTTACTGCTGGACAGGGGGAGGAGGGAATGGAGAAGAAAAAAGGAAGGAAACAGCTGGCAGGGAGATTAGAGGAGGGGAAGGGGAGAGAAAGGAATGAGATGGGAAGGGGGATCAGCAGAGAAATTGAGAGGGACAAAGATGCTAGATCTGGTGTAGGAGAGATAAAAATGAAGAGAGCAGTGAAGCTGGAATGAATCATGTAAAAAGGAGAGAGGGGGCATAGGCTGGATGGAAAGGGGAGAGGGGCATAGAAAGAAGATAAATACCATATGGAAGGGGGAGAGGTCAAACAGTAGATGGAAGGGGCAGATGCTGGATTGAAGAGACAGAGAGGGCAGACGCTGGAAGGAAGAGAGTGAAAAGAAGATGAAAGCAGAAACCAGAGACAACAAAAAGATAGAAACAAATAATTTTATTTCTATTTTGTGATTAGAATATATCAGATTTGGAATATATATCCTGCTAGAGCTGATGTTAGACATAACTGGGGACTGCAAAGTCCAGGTAGTGGCTTAGGTTTCTCTCTGACCAGGGGGGCAGTTGCCCTAGTTGCACTCCCCTAACCCTATTCCTGCTATGTGTGACTGCGGTATTCTGTTAGCATGATATTTCTGTGTAGCATTCTGTAGTAATTTGGCTTATTCAGTTTTCTTGATAGTAGAGGAGATATATGTGAGGAGGAGGGGAGACAGGGGTTTTGTTGATCCTTGCTCTGTATTATTTGTATTTATAAAATGACAATTGTACAGAATATTGTTTCTTTTTATACTTTAATAAAATACATTCAGTATAAAATCATAACTGAGGCTTGTGCGGATGGGATCAGATCATTTGCGAGGACCGAGCTCGCGTTAAATTTCAGTCCTAGTAGTTTGCCGGTCCACAAAATAATTTTTTTTTTCCGCCGGTCCATAGGTGTAAAAAGGTTGAAGAACACTGTTTTAGCACACGCTAAACACTAACGCGTCCATAGACTTATAATGGGCGTGTTAGTGTTTAACGCATTCTAAAATGGCTAATGTACCTTAGTAAAAGGACCCCTTAATGAAATAGATAACACTCTACAGTGGCAAAATAATGCTCAGAATTTAGGAAGTTGGTTGGTTGAACATAGAACTTTACAGTATCCCCCTTGTAAGTTGGTTCCTTTTTATGATTGAAATGTGATTATTCTTCCTGATTTGTCTAGAGAAACTGGTGCTTTGGCTAAGTCCTAACATGTTTTGTCTAGGTGCACTGGTTTTTCTTCAATTTCCCTGAAGAATCTTCAGGGTCATAATTAATATATTTTTAGACCCATCACATTTGCAGAGTTTTCTGAACGCTGGGACTGTTCCTACACTTCTAGCTCTTTTTTCTCCTGTAGCAATCGCTGAGAGTATGAGACTGATTTGCTTCATTTTCTATATTTTGCTGGTGATAGGTAATCTTCAGTTGCCCCTTAGTTATCTCTTTTCTTATTCCTCCCTCCAAATTGTGGTATTTTCAATGAATATTGCTTAGTAGTTTATTACGCCCCCCCCCCCCACACAATAGTTTTTAGCACCGGCTACCGTGGTGAATGCTCTGCGCTGTGTTAATGGTCAGAGTTCCTATAAGCATCAGAGCAGCGCAGGGCATTCAGCATGCTGGCCGCCGCTAAAAACTTCTTGCACAGTTTTTTATTTTCTATTTTTCCCCACCATGTTCTCATTTTCTGTTTTCAAGCATGTGAATACTGCTTGTAAGTTGTATCATTATTGCAAATGAAAAGTACTGGGAATACTTCTTGATGCAGCATTAGAATTGAGCTCGCTCTGCATTAAATAGTGGGTTAAGCCCAAAACATAATGCACTTTACTAAAAGGGCACCTTAGGTTCTATATTTTGGCTGAAAATAGGGCACAAATTTAAGATCTCAACTTTTTTTTAATATTGGGCCTCAGTTTATAACACTTACAAAAAGGAGAAGTTCACATTTGTATTCTTTAAAATCATCTTGATATCTATTCTTTCTGAATGGGTATCAAGCTCCATAAAATGTGACCTCTACAATTTGTGCTGATATAATGATGCATTAGCTTGGTATTGTTAAAGATTTAGGGCCCCTTTATAAAGCCGCAGTAGCAATTCTTCTGCGGCAAATGCACTGAATGGGCTGGAGCGCATTTGCTGTGGGAAAATCACTTCTACAGCTTTGTAAAAGGGGCTCTTAAGTAGTAAAAGTGCAATTTTTTTTTTTTTTTAAAGCGTTGGGTCCGTTTTATTCTGAGCTCTTTGGCCCGACATAATAACCTTACCTGGCAGCCTTAGGATGCAGCAGGACCTGAAATACAGAGGTTTCAGGGCATATGCTGATATGTATTCGAATGGATATGGGTGAAATCAAAGGCCGTGTCTTAGTTAAAAAAAAAAAAAAAGAGAGAAATCCAACGATCTAGCAGGATGCTTCCTCTTATTTTTAAAAATTTATCATTTCCTTGGCAGATCTCTCCAGCCACTATGTACTTACATTGTATAAAATGACAAATACATTAACAACAAGAAATTGTTGCTATTTAGCAAAATTGCTTTTATTGAGTGGAAGTATCAAAGTTCAGAGGGTTATGTGTTTTCTTAACCCAAATCGCCTTCCTACCTTTGGCTTCAAGCAGAAGTTAATGTTCCCTTTGCAAACAAGAAAAAGCTTTTAAACTAATGCCTTTGATATAAATCTGCGACCAAAAGTGGGGCCACCTGCGGTTACGATGAGCGCGTTCACATTCAGCATCGCTCCGTCCCCAACAGAGGGTACGTCTGACTGAAATGCAGATCACTTTGGTTTCCGGGTCCTATAGGTGGCAGCAGTTACTGGAATTTAAGAACATTGCAGAGGAATGTTTTGTGGTTATGAGGAGAAAAATGCTGTGATGAACTAAACTATTGCTGCATGTGTAGCGCTACAAAGCATAGACTGTATTGTATGGGCAAATGGGAGAGAGAGTCTCTTCTTCATAAGCACTTGGTGTTCTAGTCAACAGATAAACAAGATATATATACAATGAGGCCAGGATTAGAACTACAACATTAATTAATTGACTGAGGAATGCTAGTTTTAATTTAGTGAAGGTGTAAACAGCTAGACTACTTAGGAGTTTAGGTAAAAAGAACCAATGGGGTAGGTGAGACCCCCACAGAACACCTATATACATTGGTGCAAGACGTTTGGATGCCCATAAGTCCTGCTTACTAGCTTGCCAGAAGAGGTGAAAAAGTCCAGCACAGTGCTGTGGGCGGTGATGGTCTACTTCATAATTTGTCAAAATGGAGAGGGAGTCAAAGTACAGACCAAACAGGAAGCACTTAAAGAAGCGCAAGGGGCCATTAGGTTCTAAGCATTCAACAATCTATTTATTAAATGCCTGGACACGGTTCCTGTTTCAGCGTGTTCGCCTCCAACAGGGGTCGTTCAATGTATACTGAATACCGAGTGCAGTTTTTGGTAGGCAGTATGCATGTGTGCACTTTTCATTTTTGCCCCTCCAAGGATACTGCTTGTTGAGCGTGTCATTATTAGGTGTTACTTGTTTGGCTAATCTTGTGTGGATTGCATTGAATGGCCCCTGCTGCAGGCGGACAAGCTGAAACACAGACCCTGTTGGATCCTTTAATAAATAGATTTTTGATTGCTCAGAACTTGAAGGCCCCTTGTGCTTCTTTTTTGTGCTACCTTCTGACTTGCCCATAATGGTGGCAGTGGTGTCTTCTGACCTAACAGAATATGTGAAAAAGTCCAATACAGTGCTGCAGGCGGCAGTGGTCTGGGCTGGCAGTGGTGCCCTTCCCTTCTGCTAGGCAGTGGCGGTCCTCATAGCTGCCCCAGGAGCTACCTGTGAGAGAGGATGGAACCCTGCTGTCTTACAAAGACTGCCTGAGGCAGCTGTAAGTTCCCTTCTGCTCTGAGGACCACTGCTGCCCTGCAGAAGGGAGGTGTACAACTGCCGGCCCAGACCACCACCACCCACCAAACTTTTTACCGCTGCTGGCAAATCAGGAAACAGATTGCTACAGCCCACAGTACAGTGCTTCTGCTAACCCAGACAGCTTCTGGCTCAGATCTGCAGAGGATTTTTAGATACTACCTGTTTGGGTGCCCAAATGTCACAAGTACCCAAATGGGGATGCCCAAATGGCAGAGCCCAAAATTTACGTTCAATGGTGGGCACCTAGATCCCATTATAGAATACCAGCATAACCCAGTATCAGCGTAGCTAACATTTTTCATGCCTGCACCTACACCAGCCCTAAATGTAGCAGGAATGCCTGTAACTGCCCTGAACATATCCCATCCATGCTTTGTCTATGTGTAAATGCAGGTGCCTAGTTTACTGAATTGCCATGAAAGTTGTTTACAAGAGTTTTAGTATCACTATACTCTGTCACCCTAAATTGACACAAATACTTCAATATTCAGTATTGCTGGTAGCACCAGTTGCAAAAGTGATTTTACATTTAAAAATTTTTTTTTTTTTTTTTCCAGTAGGTGTACATGTAAATGATATCTAGTTGGCCTGCCCACAGAACCAATACATAGTAGAGATTTTAAAAGATCCCCTGAGGTTGACTATATCAACCTGGGATGAACTTACACCAAGGGAATCCAGAGGGTAATGGAGCAGGAGGAATGACAACTTGCTCCTGCCCTGGTGGCAGCCTCCTCTGAAACGGTACTGCTTGGACCCCAGTGGTAGTCTTGTGATACTACTGGTAGAGGTGAGACTTTCAAATATGGGTGTATGCCCATTTTTCTGCAGATGGCAAAACTTCTAGATATCAATTGGCACCACTGTAAAGGATCATTCCTGCCCTACTGCCTCCCAGTTCTTTGGGATAAGTCAAGATCCTAGAGGAAGAATAGGGCCATCTCTGGTTGTTTGGTTTTTTTATTTAAAGAGTTGGGGCTACATGGAGGAGGTATTTTGAAACTTATGCTCCATGAAGGTTCAGAGAGGAAGGCTTGGGGGTAGGGGCTCCTATACACTAGGTGCTGGAGAACCTATAACTTGTACCTCTTGGTCCTTTAAATATGGCCACTGCTGTACAAAGGGCAAATAAACTAAACTAAACTAAAACTTAGTTTTATAGACCGAGTCATCAACCAAGAGGAGCTCGACTCGGTTTACAATAATGTAAAACATAATACATAAATTTGACAAGAAAAAGTAGAGTGAAATAGTTAATTTCCAAAATGTTTAGCAAACAAAAAAGTTTTCAGAACTTTCCGGAATAAAGCAAAAGAACCTAAACTTCTTAATGTAAGTGGTAAAGCATTCCAGAATTTGGTTAATTTAAAAGCAAAAGAATAACTAAATCTCTTAAAGGTTATGTTTTTACCACTGAGAGAGGGAAATGTAAGTTACATTACATTACATTACATTAGCAACTTTTATTCCACCATTACCTTGCGGTTCAAGGTGGATTACATAAGAGGTTATCTGGACATTTCCAGAAGAGTTACAGAGTTGAACGGGTTACTTCGAGGGACTGAAGTGCTTCCTGCAGGATTAGTTTGTTTTGATGGATTTCTTGGGTTTTTATTTCTTTTCTGAAAATTTTAATTTTAATTTTTGAGAACTTCTGGCAAGATGAGATCTATGAACATTCCAGTCTAAAGGAATCAAAGTGGCACAAATGCCAAATAGAATCTTAAATGCAATACAAATGCACTTAAATTGAATTCTGAGATACACTGGAAGACAATGTAATTCCTTGAGCAGAGGGGTTACGTGATCAAATTTACTCTTACCGAAGATAAGTTTAGCTGCAGTGTTCTGTATTAATTGAAGTCTCTGCAGACTGACCTTTGAAAGACCCAAATACACTGAATTGCAGTAATCCAGCCTTGACAAAATGATTGATTGAACCAATACAGAGAAGTGTTGTTGGTGAAAAAGTGCTCTCACTGTTCTCAGAGCACGGAGGATGAAAAAACACTTTTTAATAAGCGAGTTTAGTTGGCCCTTAAATGTAAGTGAAGAATCAATAACAATACCTAGTATTAACGAGGAAAACTCAATTTTCAAAGATTCTCCTGAGTCTAAGATCACAGCAGAACGGAGAGAATCTAACTTTGGGCCAAGCCATAAAAGCTTAGTCTTTGCAGCATTTAGTTTCATCTGGACCATTGTCGCCCAGGACTGAAGTTTAGTAATACAATGGTTAATATTGGGTGTCAAATTATCGAGATGTGGATCATCCTCAAGTAATATGAAGATATCATCAGCATTGGTTAGTAAAGTTTCTCGGGTATTCAAATTGTAATGTTTCAATGAACTCATGTAGATGGGGACACCACAGAGGGCTCTCCACAATTTTGAATTGGAGCCTTTCATATTGACTGTTGCCAAAGCCAGGAACACATTAAAAAATTTTGCATGAAGTTTAACAGAGAGATATACGGTAAATGAGCTAAGAGTGCATCTGGTAGATATATTTTGCAAAAAAGCAGTACCCAACTTTGAAACATTTTCATGGGTTAGTACAAAGCACCTAAGATAAACGATTGAGAGTAATTCCATACAGTACTAGAGATTCCTAATGATAGATTCTAATAATAGTCAGATGTCAATTATATTAAATGCTGGGGATAAGTCTAAAAGGACTAGCAGACAATCCTGACAAGGCCAGTAGATTGGTTTCAGTTCCATGTCTGTGTCTGTAGCTGGACGGGAACGAGTCAAATAGTTTTGAATCTTCAATGAAATCTAACATTTGAACAGCAACTGTCTTAATCAATTTACCCAAGTATGAGAAATTCACCACAGGACGATAATTATTACAGTCAGCAGAGTCTAATTTAGGTTTCTTAAGTAATGGATGAATTGCTGCTGATCTTAAAGCAGTAAGAAACCAGCCTTGTTTGAGGGAGCTATTAATTATCTTAATAATATGCTGTATTCTCTCTTCCTTCTTTTACCATCTATGATGGGCAGGAATCTTGACGGCTAATCAGAACCCTAGTAGACAAGATAATATATATAAATCTTTGGAACCATATTGGTCTTTCCATCTGTTATCATTAATGCATCTGATAACATCTGAAAAAGGGATCTCTGCAGTCTTAAAAGCGAGGTTTCATTATAGAATACTAGCATTACCTGGTAATGGCGCACCCACAGTTTTACCAGCCATACTGTAGAGTTTGCATAAGTGCGGGTGCCTAAATGTGACATATATAACTTACAGTATTATGTAAGTTATCTGCAGAAATGAGAGTCCCACCTGAATCACTCCCATGCTTCTCTATAAAGATCACTGTGAGCCGAGTGCCCCTTACAGAACAGTGCATAGCACTGATTCCTGCGCCCAAAGTTGGATTCCAGGGTTTATGCTCAATTTTTGCACGCATGTTCGGAATGTCCCTGAACTGCCCATGCGTTATGGGATTTGGGTGCTCAGTGTTATAGATTAGCATGCTGCCAGATGTGGCTTCATTCCCCTGCTGTCTACAGAGAACATCTGTTACAGGTGAGCAGCTTTGCTTTCTGTTTAGCAATAGCACATCCTTACCTTGGGCACTGAATTGTGGGGTGCCACAGGGGTCCATAATGTCTCCCATCTTGTTTAGTATCTACCTTAAGCCTCTGACTGAGCTGTTTTGGTCAATGGACACAAAATTCTATATCTATAGCGATGATGTGCAACTACTCAAATCCACTGAACCAGATCTACCCACAGCTTTGAGTAATCTGACTTCCTGTCTAACTGCAACTCAGGAATGGGCAACAACAACAAATTCTGCCTGACCCCAAGCAAAACAAAGATTCTTTTTTATAACACAAGTGGGCACCTGACTTCAAAATATCTTTTGGGATATCTTTCAGGATACTGCTAGACTCATCACTGATCCTGCAAATTCAGACAACCTTTAAAAATTGTCTCTATCACCTACAGCAGATAAGAAATCTCTCTCCATATATTGAAAAGACAAATCTGACCATAGTGATGCCATGATAACATCACAATTAGACTACTGTAGTGCCCTGTACACTGCTCTAGCCCAAAAAAGTTTGTAACAGCTGCAACTAATTCAGACCATCAGGGTTGTCTAACCTATTGCAGATTTTGGTATCATTTGTAAAGAGGAAATACCTTACCAGACAGCTCTTCAGCATATCACTTGCAAAAATGTTAAAAGCTTATAAAGAAGCAGCTTTTTACTTTTAATTAGTCTCATTGAAAGATGTCCCTAGGAGCACCAACTTGGATATTTATTGTTCCAAGAAAAAGTTTATTACAACTAGGGTTACCAGATTTTCTGTTTGGAAAATCTGGACCCCTGGATGCCTGGACCCATCTCCAGGCCTGTCCAGCTCCACATATCCCCCACCCCATTACGGCTCAGTCCTGCCCCCAATCCCAGCCCCTCCCCCCACTGCCTGCTCTGGTCGGGCAGGAGCGCATGTGCGGATGCAATGCGACGATGTCACGTGGCCGCGCGTGTGTACATGACATCATCACGTGGCATGCGCGGATGCACTCCTGCCTGACAGTGATTTGTTCCAAGCGTTTCTAAATGCAGACAAAGTACTGGGTTTTGAAAAGCCGTCCGGTCCCCCGTACATCTGGTAACCCTAACTACAACTCTGCTACAACTACAATAATTATTCCCTTTACTTATATGCACTGATTTATGCCACAGAAAGAAAATACTGTGATGAAATGAGCAGATAACTTATTAATTACACACTCCCCTCACCCTTTACTAAGCCGATTAGCTTGAGGACCCATGGTAATTACACCAAAGCCTGTTGGGAATATGTAAAAAAAAAAAAAAAAGGGGGGGGGTGTGTTATTTGCCAGTTGCAGTGTTATTTGCTTTACCACAACTCAACTAAACCTTTAAGAAATTTTATGGCCTATTAAGTACAAATAACATTGTTCCTTCTTTTTTTATGTATACTTTAAACTACATATGTTTTAACTTACTGCCAAATCAATAGAAAGGTGTTAGACTAAAGTGCGTGATGTTTGATTGTGCATTTTGAAATACTATTCATTTTAGAGCAATTTTAGGTTATTTCTCTGTCACTTTGTATTCTCATTCAAAGTGACACACACAGTCTCCCTTAGGATTTACTTATGCATGTCAGCAGTCAAGAATAAGAGGTAGCGTGCACAAGAAGCTCAGGTCATAAAAATGTCAACTCTTAGTGACTTGTATTTGTGAGCTGTTTTTCTTGGAAATCCTTGTTCAGTCTGCTTATAAATGTTAAAATCTTGCTCTCCATGATCACAGCCATGTTGATTTTCACAATATGTTATATAATTTTTACATTTCCTGAAATCTTTTATTTTTATAGTCTCTGTATCCTGAGTACCTTGAAAGCTCTAGAAATAAAATAATTATTTTGTGGACCGGCACTGGTCCGCAGCCGGCAGTTAAAGAACACTGGGCTAAGTCGCGGGCCAGACCCTGCCTATCTCTGCCCAATCACTGCCCCAGATCCCGCCCCCATAATAGTACTAATTGTAACACTATTTTCCATTCATTTTTCATATACAGTATACACACAATATAATCTTATTAACAACACATAATGGTTAACCACAAAATTAAACTACACAAAGCACACTGTATCATTCTCAACATTCATTCTTACCAGAACACAGATAACCCCATGCAAATACAGGACCAAAAACTAAAAGTACTAATACAGTCAAACCTCGGTTTGCGAGTGTTTTGCAAGACAAGCAAAACATTCCTGCAAATCGTGTCTCGCAAACTGAGCATTGACTCGATTTGCGAGTCCCGTCTCCCCCGCGATTCGGCATCCTCCTCGCTTGCGTCGCCCCCCCCCCACCACGATCCGGCATCTCCCATTCACCCACCCACCCAAACACAATCTCTTACCCCGATCTGGCACCAAAGATCTCCGAGAATCTCAGAGAGAGCAAGAACTAGAAGGCCTTGAGCATGCACAGATGCTCAAGGCCCAGCACAAGCAAGAGGGATGATCTTCGGGAATCGACACTGGCATGTCCTGTGCGTTGGTGCTGGTGCCGGTGCCAGATTGGGGTAAGAGATTGTGTTTAGGTGGGTGGGTGAATGGGGGATGTCGGATTGCGGCGAGTGGGGTGGGGGGGGGGGGCGATGCGAGCGGGGGAATGCCGGATCTCAGGGGGGATGCCAGATCGCGGGGATGTGTGGAGCAACGAAGGTGGCCTCGGGGATGGGGGGTAAGGTGGAGCAGCGCCGGTGGCCTCGGGGGTGGGGTGGGGATGAATCAAGCGAGCTTCCCTTACTTGCTATGGAGAAACTCGCTGTGATATACGAGTAAATTGGTTTACGAGCATGCTTCTGGAACGAATTATGCTCGTAAACCAAGGTTCCACTGTATATACAAAGGAAACCCTAAGATTCAAGACTCTGCATGCAGTACAACCCCCAGAGAAAAAGAAACAAATGTATTTCTTCCTGAACAATGTAAAATAGCAAATTCTCAAAACTGAAACAGTTCAATCACTAAATTCAAAAATAAAATTATTCCCCCTACCTTTTTTGTCTCCCTCCCTCCATGCTGTGCCTCACCTTCTGGCCTGCTCCCGCCTGGCCGTTTTATGCCGCCTCCGGTGTTGTCTTCAGGCCGGCTCCCTCTTCCTCACTGACGCAGTGCACAAGTCTCCTCACATGTCCAATGCCTCATCCGGAAGCCTTCCCTCTGATGTCGTGATGTCAGAGAGAAGGCTTCCGGTTCAGGCGCAGGATGCATGTATTTGCCGCTGCCTGTGGCTTTATGCACTGCGGCAGTGAGGAAGAGGGAGCCGGCTCGAAGATAATGCTACATTGATTGCACCGCACACCGATGGTTGAAGAACACTGTCCCGGGCCCAATGCACGTGCCGGCCCTGTGGACCGGCAAGAAATTTCTGCGAACAGGCACTGGTCCATGGACTGGCAATTAAACATAAGAATTGCCACTGCTGGGTCAGACCAGTGGTCCATCCTGCCCAGCAGTCCACTCTCAGCGGCCCTCAGGTCAGACTCCATTCTGTAATAATCTGAATTAAATATTTTATTTTTGCAGCTTTTGTGGAATTGAACAATGGGAAAAATTCTCACTACACTGACTGACTGGGAGATTAGCATATAGTAATGACCAAGTCTATATATTGAAGATGATATGCCTTTCATGGGAGGCTTGAGATGCCATGTTGTCATTTTTGGACAAGCTTGATGAGAATTTTTGCTTGAAGGGAATCTAGCCTGGGAAGCCAGGCAGAACCTGTGACTAGGAAATTGAGAGTAGAATTGAAAAATAAAGCAGACAATAGACAAAGGTGCATTCAAAATGAAACCGAGGCTATGACATCATCAGGAAGAGGACATCCCAAGAGCTAAGAGGCTGGTGGGGGATTCCTTTATACTGTAGGAGGTTTGAGGCGGTCAGCAGCTAGGGAGTTCAGAAACCTGTCAGTGTATAGGAGCATGAATTGTTTTCTCTCTGCTTGGTTGCTATTTAATACCTTAGGCACCTCACTGTAATACTAACATTGTGGACACCAAAAACAGAATTCTTTGTTTGGAAGCAACAGATCATCTGCTTTTGATAATGTCAATTCTGGCTTTTGTTTCCCACAGTTGAGCGCAAATAAAGAAAATCAATTAATCTATCCAAGCTGCCTGCCTTACAGGCAGTCACAATGCAGAAAATAATTCCATCACAAGTTAATGATCACATTTAAGCATTCTTCATTTTATGAAAGCAAACTTGCTGCACTCAGTAGAAGGCATTTCCTGCAGTGAGTAACCTTGAGAAAGACTTCACTTTATGTCCTTACCACATTGGACTGTGTAGTACATATTATGCTCTTGAATAATAATGTGCATACCATTGAATTCTGTTTTAGATATTCTGCATTTCTCAAGTATCGTTCTGATAATGCTAGTATTGTTGCCATAGTTAGGGCTTATCTGTTATTAAGAAATGGTTTAATGTTCTAGCAATTCAAATCAGCTCTTCAATGTAGTTTCCTCCAAAGGCTATGTTAAAATGCTACCCCCTCCCTTGTTCTACCACACCGTAATAGAATAATAATAATAATAAAGGTATAATAAACAACAATTATGAAATACAGTACTTATAAAGTTATAATGCTAATGATTGCAATTAGAAATAAAATCCATAATTTTGAGGTGCTCAGAGTGCAGGTCTTTGAGCTGCTGTTTGAGAAGCCCCAGCTATGAACCTTGGAACTTTTAAGAGCGTGCATGTCCTGATTTGAGCATCCCATGTAATAACGCAATTCAAGCGTTGCCTTATTTATTGGAAATATTTGTATGAAGTTTTCTCCCTGTTGATAGAGGAAGCTAAACAAAATGTATTACCAGAAGACTTGCATATGAATAAAGAGTCAGCATTATTTTCGTCTGACATATCCTTGTAAATGTATTATAAAGTACTCCCAAATTAAGTATGTGTTCTTTTCACCAGATCAGTTAAAATCCTTTTTGGAGCTGAAAAAGATAGCTTGATGAAATGTGTACAGGTGCAATGAATAAGTAGTGGCAATTTGTGAATTAGTGTTAAGCCTTACCTATTATCTTTACGTTAATTGAAATTATTCTCTCATAATATTTAGGCTATACTCCCCTCTTAATTGTGGTCTAAGGAAGTCAGAAAAATTATTCCACTTTTATATTTTTGGATATATATTGATATTACTTTACTGTATTTTTTACTGTATTTCTTTAACAAGAAGTTATGTTCTTGTAAAAATTTGATGAAAATATAAATAAAAGGAAAAAAAAAAAAAAGAGTCAGCAATATTTAAGTAAAGTTTCCAAAGCATGCACTTACATACACACATGCATCTATCCTCACTAATATATGTAGCCAACTTCTGTCCCATATCTCCTGCTAAACTGGCCTCTTTCAGAAGACAACAATGAAACAAACTGTAGATGAAAAACAATGTTCTTGACTTTCCTTTGTTTCTTCAATTAATAAATCAATGATAAAAATGATGTCCACATCAATCGTATTAAAAACTAACGGACCTGGGCCTTGTTTCGGCTAACAAAGCCTTTTTCAAGGGTCCTTTTTTATTGATTATTTATCAATTTTAAAAATGTGGAGGGGCATAATCAAAAGATACGTCTAAGTCCATTTTGGGCCTAAGTTGCTAGTCGCCCAAAGTCGGACATGGGAAAAGGTCCATTTTCAAAAAATACATTTTTTTTTAATCATCTAACTGTACGTCCAACTGTCTGATCGTCCAGACCGCTAAGTCGTCCATCTTTATACTCCATTTTCATCCAAAAATTAGTCCTAGAAAAAGACCTTTTGGACATGGGCAGGGTCAGCAAAGTGTTGGACTGGACACCCAAACATTACACCAGAGTAGTGGGGTACCTTACAGAGCATGCTGTGAACTTCACAAAAAGGGTGCCACTTATACATCTCACCACAACAATCTTATAGGTCATGGTGAGCCCCCCAAAACACCCCCCAGAACCGACTATACCTACCTGTCTACCATCCCAATAGCCTTATGGCTGCAGGTGCCACTTATATGGCAGTACATAAGGGTTTTGGAGGGGTGTACATGTTTCACCATGCACACAGTGGTTAGAGTGGCTTATGGGCCTGGGTCCTTCTCTCCATGGTTCACAAGCTCACCCCCAGACCACTTAAGCCACCTCTGTGCAGCTCTACTAGGTTTTCCTATGCCAGGCTGACAGGTGCTGATGTTCTGGAGGCAGATATGTAAAGGTCTTATTACGATTTTTATGGCAGAGGGGTGGGGCAGAGATCACGGGGGGTCTGTACTTTGTCCTTGCAGTAGTTATCTGGTCACTTTAGATACCGTCTTGTGACTTAGACCTGGTTTTAGATGGCCTAAGTCACAACGTCCAAGTTCCGTCTAGGCAGTGTTGTTAAACTTTCAGTACATGTAGTACGACTAAGTGTAGGACGGCCCATGTCCCGCCCAAATCCCGCCCTCACCACTCCTCCTAAAATGCACCTTTTAGCTCTGGGCGTACTGCAGCACTGTAAAGGCCTAAGTCATTTTTAGCTGCGTCTAAAACCCGGTTCGATTATCAGCGCTTGGAGGACTTGTCTCACTGATCGTTTAAGTGCTGATTTAGGCCGGTTTTTAGATGTATTTCCGTTTCGATTATGAGCCCCATAGTATATAAATGAAAGATGAAAACCACATAAATATGAATTTAAAACATATATATGTGTGTTACGGAACAAAACTGTGAATATGAAACCATATTTGCTAATAGATATGGTTGCATATTCACAGTTTTGTTCTGTAACACACACATATATGTTTTTCATTCATATTTATATGGTTTTCATCTGCATTTTAATTTGGTGTATTTCATACCTTAGGACCCTCGGAAAAGGCTTTGTTAGCCGAAACACGGCCCATTTCGAGCCCATTAGTTTTTAATACGGTTGATGTGGACATCATTTTTATCATTGATTTATTGAATGAAGAAATAAAGGAAAGTCAAGAACATTGCGTTTTGTCAACAGGTTGTTTCGTTGTTGGATTGCTCCTTTTTCTGTGGAACATTGGGTCTTCCTGTTTTTGTTTCTCTTTCACAAGACGGCAACCACTGAGATGCCAATTCTCTGCCAGACACACACACAAATATCCCTGTCCAGCAGCTCTGTTTTCACTCCTTCATCCTCTTCCTCATTTTTCTCTCTCCTTCACCAGTACCTTTTGCTTTTATGCATTCTTCTTCAGTGTCACTCTGTCCTCCTACATAGCTTCTCTTACCATTAAAGAAATAATAATAATAATAACAACTTTATTTTTCTATACCGCCACAATCTTGCGACTTCTAGGCGGTTTACATTCAAGAGAGCTGGACATTCAGCGAGTTACAGTATGCAGATAGTCAGAGGAGTACATCAACTTTAAGAATACAAAAATATAAAAAGTACAGTACGCTAATACATTTCCGAGAGGACCTGTTAGGAAAAGGTCGCGAATTACAAAAAATACATCAAAAATTACAATGTACAGTTTAAGAATTTTCAGGAGGGACATATTAGAAGACATGTCCCGAATTGTACAATACGATTTGATTAGGATTTCAGAGGGGGGTATATTGGGAACGAGAAAAGAAAGAAGTGTTCGGTGAAAATTCTGTTTGGGTGAGGTGGTGCTATCTTCAAGCTGATGAGGTGAGATGAGGGGAAGAATCATTTGTTTCCAGATTACTCCGAATTTGCAGCTGGCATGGCCCTGATCTATTTGCGCAGATTAGAAAATTGGAGAGCCCCTGTCTTTAACAGTCATTTCTCCATGTCATTGACTAGCAGAAGGTTTTAAAACCTGTTGATGAACCAATGGTTTCAATGCAGATGTAGTTCAGTCTACATTTTAACTGATCCAAATGGCCTTTTGAGCTACTTATTGCCTCACTGTAACCAAACCAGTGTATCTGGAAAAAAGCTGTCATAATTTTAGTTTCAATAATTTAATTTTATTAATAATGCCTCTATTCCATAGTGTGACCTCATCTTGAGTGTTATGTGCAGCTCTAAAACAGTAGAATTAGACACAGTTTAGAGAAGTTGGCCAAATTAATAAAGGGAATAGAACAACTCCCCTATGAGGAAAGGCAAAAAAGGTTAGGGCTCTTCAGCTTGGAGACGAGATGGTTGAGGGGAGATTTGATAGAGGTCTATAATATCAGGAGTGAAGAAGAAGTAAACACAAATCAGTTGTTTACACTTTCAAGATTTGCAAAGAGAATTTTTATCAGTCGACACATAATGAAACTCTGGAGGATGTGATAAAAGCTGTTAATGTAGCTGGGTTTAAATAAAAGGTTGGGACACAATCCTGGAGTGACAGTCCTTACTAAGGGAAAGTCAGTCTTTAAGAACATAAGAAGTTGCCTCCGCTGGGGCAGACCAGAGGTCCATCCTGCCCAGCGGTCCGCTCCCGCGGCGGCCCATCAGGCCCACTGCCTGAACAGTGGTCTCTGACTAATTTTACAAATTACCTCTAATCCTATCTGTACCCCTCAATCCCTTTGTCCTCCAGGTACCTGTCCAGACCTTCCTTGAAGCCCTGTAGCGTGCTTCTGTTTATCACATCCTCCGGTAGCGCGTTCCATGTATCCACCACCCTCTGGGTGAAAAAGAACTTCCTGGTGTTTGTTCTAAACCTTCCCCCTTTCAATTTCTCTGAGTGCCCCCTTGTACTTGTGGTTCCCCATAATTTGAAAAATCTGTCCCTGTCCACTTTTTCTACGCCCTTCATGATCTTGAAGGTTTCTATCATGTCTCCCCTGAGTCGTCGCTTTTCCTGGGAGAAAAGCCCCAGCTTTTACAGTCTGTCAGTAGATGAGAGGTCCCCCATGCCCTTTATTAGCTTAGTTGCTCTTCTCTGGACTCTCTCAGTGTCATGTAATTAATACAGCTACAACAGAAGATGAGGCAGAACCATCAATATCACTAGGTGTACTTTCCCTATCCATGTGTACCCCATTTGCCAAGATTGGTTTTGATCCTGTTAACTGCTGGAACATAATTGTTTGTACTTTATACGAAAACAGCTGAGACATGGATGCTCTATACGAGGAGCCGCTGAAAAGTTCTCAGCCCAACCAAGAAGAGAATGATATGAAGCCATGAAACGTACAAGTTATTCGACACTTTTCTTGATTCTTTTCATTTCAATCATAAGAAATGAAACAAAAAGTATCAAGAAAAGTATTGAATAACTTGTACGTTTCATGGCTCCACATCATTCTCTTCTTGGTTGGGTTGAGAACTTTTCAGTGGCCTGCACGTGTAATATTTTCAATTTAGAGTAGTGGAAATGATATCCCAAAATAGGACTGTCTTTATATAACAACTATAGCAATGATGCGGTTTAAGATTAGTGACGTATAAAAGGATATCATTGGTATTGTATAGGAAGAATATCAGATCAGTAATTTTAGAGGACTTTCTAATTTCTTGGGCTAATGACTCTGTTGCTAAATTAAAGAAGGAAGCAGAAACAGGCAATTCTGCCACTTGCTCCTGTATTCAGCAGAGACAGTCCCATGTGAGAGGACCCTCATCTTAGTACAAAAGCTCTTATCCAGGAGACAAACTTATCTGGAAATACCTACTTCTGCAAAGTTCTAAAAAGGTATGTCTAAGATATTTTGTTGAATCTTTTACCACTTCAAAGATGTACGAGAGTATTTCAAAAAGTAACAGCAAATTCAATATTTTTTAGATATATAATTCAATTAGAGATACAAATTATATGCCATTTTTCTACATAATCACCTTCCTTTTCAGCACACTTCTCACATCATTGCACCAACTTCTGTATTCCATTGGAAAAATGTTTTTGGTTGTGCCTTCAGTCAGGAATACACTGCTTCTTTGATGTCATCATCACTTCCAAATCTTCGTCCTCCCAAAGCGTCCTTCAAGGGTCCAAATACATGATAATCAGAGGGAGCAAGATCAGGGCTGTATGGAGGATGCTCTAAGATCTGAAATCTCAATCTTTGAATGGTGTCAAGAGATGCAGTGGCCGTGTGAGGACATGCGTTATCATGAAGGAGAACGCCTTGAGACAAAAGTCCTCTGCAATGGCTCCATATTTTTAGCTTTAGCTCCTCCTCCAATACTGCATTGTATCGGGCACTATTCACTGTTTCACCCTTTTCCTGATAGTGCTCTAAAATTGGTCCATTCATATCCCAGAAGAGAATAAACAGGACCTTTCTTTCGGAGGGTTGAGTCTTGAACTTATTCTTGATTGGAGATGATGTGTGATGCCATTGTGAATACTGCCTCTTGTTTTCAGGCTTATGAAGCACCCAGGTTTTGTCCCCTGTAATGATACATATCAGGAAGCCTTCTCCTTCATTGTTATACCGCACCAAAAGGCAGTGGAAGTCTGCACACGAATCATCTTGTGCTCATCAGTTAGCATCTTAGGCACTCACTGTGCACACAACTTGTGATACTTGAGAACCTCAGTGACAATGGTATATGCGGATCCAATACTGACATCCAGTCCCATGGCCAAAATTTCTAAAGAAATGCACCTGTTTCACGAATAATGGCATCAGCACGACCCACCTTCTCACCAGTGACAGCTGTGCTGGGACGACCAGAGTGTTCCTCATCAGGAATTGATGTTTGAAATGCATCTACCCACCCGTACACTCTTCTCTCGACAATACACGCATCTCCGTACTGTTGCAGCATTCTTCTATAAATTTCATGAGGTTTCATACCCTCTAAACACAAAAATCTTATGACTGCTCACTGATCCTGTACTGTGCAAACATCTAAGGGCACCACCATTTTGTGTATGGTGCCGTACCAATTAAGCATGCCAAGCCATCTAATGGGCAGCGTCAGCACTTCCTCTAAGAATGTATCTTCCCTGCATGGGAGTTTGAAATGGCAGAGGTATTCATTTCATGAAATACTGTCAATTTGCTAATAAAGATGTTATACTCGATTACTGTATATAGGATGTCAAACACCTTTTTGGTGTTTCTTTATTGGGATTTATTAACTGTAAATCGCTTTGATCCCATATAAGCATAAAGCGACCCACAAATTATAGATTAGATTAGATTAGATTAAAGTAACCAGCTGATTATGTATATTGCATTACAGGGTGATAAAATGAAACTTTGGGTCAGAAAAGGAATTGGCTATCTCATAGGGGGATTTTTAGGGATAAGTGCATATACTTCCTACTCTTTGAATAAAATAAAGTAACAAAAATTTGCCTCACTCATCCTCTCACCAGCATTTCAGTGTGATTAGGGAGTGACAAACGCCCTCCCTTGATGCAGCGAAGCAGCTTGGACAGTATTAGAGATGCTCACTTGCTCAGTTCCAACTGGCACCCACAGAGCTGGCTCCTATGATCTCACATGCAGCATGGTTACAAGGTGTGCCTCCTGAAGGAATGCAATGTGCACCTTCTACGCAGCTAAATATTGCAGGATCCTAACCCTCTTGCTTAGTGCTACATAGTAGCATAGTAAATGATGGCAGATAAAGACCTGAACGGTCCATCCAGTATGCCCAACAGTCATATGCAGTATTAATTCATGATTAAGTTGTCTTCCTTTTGGTATTTTGGGGACTTAGACCTGTAGAAGTCCGCCCTGTATTGTCCTTAGGGTCCAACCACTGGACCATCTTGCCATTTGTGAGACACAGTCTGTAAAAGTCTGCCTGGCACTGTCTTCACATTACAAATTACAGGAGTTTCTATTGAAGCCCTCTCTAGCCCATCCTAAACGAAACTACCCTATATAGGACACAGAACATGCAAGTCTGCCCAGTACCGGCCCTAGTTCTTCACAGCTGGAGCCACCATCTAATCATCATTCAACATAAGCACACATACAGCCATTTAAGTTTTGTTTTTTATACCATTCATTTTCTAATTAGAGATGCTCTGTGTTCATCCTATGCTTTTTTGAATTCTGTCACTATTTTCGTCTCCACCACTTCTCTCAGGATGGCATTCCAGGCATCAAGTATCTTCTTGTTGTTTTGACTTTTTATTTGATAATTTTGTTTTTACTACACATATTTTTGACTGTTTTGATTTTTTAATTATGATTTTTGGACTTTTTAGTGAAAATTAAAATCTCACTCTGTGGCTTTACTATAACTGGGGCAAAAATTCTGGGTGTGTGTGTAATGAAAAGTACCCAGGGGCAAAACATGGAGGGGTGAAACATCCTGGTGGTGAAAAGTGGGGGATGAACATTCTGCGGATGAAATGTACCTGGGGGTAAAATATGGGGTCAAAATGTGGGCAGTAAAACTGTTAATACTGTTTTTCTCCAAATGTTAACCATCCTAGAGAAAATAATTCCTGCACTGATTCAAAATCAGTGGGTACTTTTTACTCACAAGCTTTGCATTAATAATAAAAGCAGGTGTAGACATAGACTTTTGCTTTGATTATTGGCCTGGGAAACATAGCTACAGAAATTTCTGACTGCTTTTTCTGCCAAGTACATTTTCCCCTGGAAATAATACATTTAGTTTGAAAATGTCATCTATGCATATTATTTCCCTCCCCCAACTTAAACACACCCCTCAGAAATACCTCCAGACAATGCAGCTAAAATTACATTATAGAACAATGTGCATACTTTTGCCTGCAGTGAGGGTGGGTAGTTTTGAAACAACCAATTTCCATGGGCAAAACACATTATACGCCAATATACTTTTCTATTTTTGTCTTTTCATACAAGTAAAAAGCATTTATGTGTTGGTTCAATCTGTCTTTCTGTATCTTGAGATGCAGTAACTTTCACTAAAATGCATTGATTGTCTGAAACCTTGGAAGGAAGGACCAGCATGGTCCTATAGGTTGCTCTGTTCAAAATTACTGGAACCTTATGAAGTAATTTGAATAAGGTAACATGGAAACCTCTGGAAAATCCATATTATGCATATTGTTTTTCATTTCTTAAGTATTACACTTTTGTTTATTCACATTATAATACATACAGTAATCAGGAGGGCATCCTTTGCTGGAGTAGAATAAGAATTCAAAACCTACATTTCTGAGGTAAAGATGTTCTAAAACCTGCATACGGAAGGCAAATGTGACTGTGATAGCAATTTCAGTGTATAATATGCATTAATATTTTATTTATGTATTTAGTATTATACCATGTATACTGAAGTAGAGTTGCATTTAAAAAAAAAACATTTGGGGTAGCTCAAGATGGTGGATTGAAATTTGCTGTAGACATATACCCAACAAATATTTTCGGTGTCAGGTCAAAAGCGCGTCTGGACAAAGGCGCGCGCAGACAATTGAGCGCAGCGTGGAGGCGCGCCCCGCAGAAAATTACTGTTTTTAGGGCTCCGATGGGGGGAGGGCGTGGGGGGGAACCCCCCACTTTACTTAATAGAGATCGCGCCGCGTTGTGGAGGGTTTGGGGGGTTGTAACCCCCCACATTTTACTGAAAACAACTTTTTCCCTGTTTTTATGGAAAAAGTTAAGTTTACAGTAAAATGTGGAGGGTTACAACCCCCCAAACCCCCCACAACGCCGGCGCGATCTCTATTAAGTAAACTGGGGGGGGGGGGGGCTCCCCAACAAAAACCCCCGTCAGAGCCCCTAAAAACTGTAATTTTCTTCGGCGCGCGCCTCCATCTTGCGCTCAGTTGTAGGCGCGCGCCTTTGTCTTTCGCGGGGTTGTCTATGAACCATATTTTCATTTTTCTCTGCTACACATTGCTTTTGTACTTAGGGATAAGTGCAAGGGGAAGATCCCATTGAAGCATCCTTTTTCTCCATCCATACTGCATGGAAGAAAGTGTTTCTGAACAACTGGAAAAACTGAAAGTAAATAAAGCCATTGGGCTGGATGAGATACATCCAAAGGTACTGAAAGAGCTCAAAGAGGTTCTGGTGAGCCCTTTTAAAGATTTGTAAAATAGATCCTTGGCGACAAGGGAGGTTTCCACAGGATTATAAAAGGGCAGAAACTGAAAACCTATCTTTTCGACATATAATCTCCTCTCTCTCTCTCTCCTATCTCCTTTCTATCCCCTCTCCTACCTCCCCCTCCTGCCTTCCCCCTCCCTCTCCTCTTCCCTCTCCTCCTCTCTTCCCCCTCCCTCTCCTCTTCCCCTCTCCCTCTCCTCCTCCCCTCTTCCCCTACCCCTCTCCTCTCTTGAAGTTGCCTTGAGCCTGCATAGGTATGCCTGACACACAAATAGAAGATTAGATTAGATATGGTTACTTTCCACAAAAATGGCATCAGAGAAAAATTGGAAAACTACAGTAAGTCTTAGTAGTAGGAAAAATTATGGAGATGCTGCTGTAGGAAAGGAAAGTACAATTCCTAGAATCCAATGGCTTACAAGATTTGAGAGAGCATGGTTATACCAAAGGAAAATAGTGTCAAATATGATTGATTTCATTGGCTGTGTGACAGAGAAGTGGATCAAGGACACATGCTAGATGTGGTGTATTTGGACTTCTGCAAAGCGTTTGATGTGGTTCTTCATAGGAGGTTTGTGAACAAATAGAACAGACTGAAATAAGGACCCAAAGTGGTGAACTGGATTAGAAACTGGTTAACTAATAGACTTCAGAGGGTGGTAATGAATGAAATTGACTCGGAGGTAAGAAAGTTGAGTAGTGGTGTACCCAAAGGATCAGTATTGGGGACGATTCTATTCTACATATTTGTGAATGACATTGCTGAAGGGTTAGAAGGGATAGTTTGCCTTTTTGCAGATGACACAAAGATTTGCAACAGAGTAGACACCCCAGAGGAAATTGCAGTTAACATTTAATGCAAAGAAGTGTAGACTGATACACATGAGGTGCTGAAATCCAAAAGAGTTGTATTCACTAAGGGGTGAAGAGCTGATCATAGACCGGGAGAAGGACTCATAGTGTCAGAAGATCTAAAGATATGGAAACATTGTGACAAAGTGGTAGCTGTAGACAGAAGGTTGCTAGGCTGTATAAAAAAGACATACCCAGTAGAAGAAAAGAAGTATTGATGCCTTTGTATGTCATTGGCGAGGCCCCATTTAGAACTAGGTCTGACCGGAACTGTCTTCAACTAGTTCAAAGAGTTCCAATCCTGACCAACAGAGAATACTGTGTATGGAAATATGGCACTTTCTCTCAAAGCTGGAAAGTGTTCTGTGGAGTGTCCCAGGGGCTCCCTACTCTCACCAGTAAACAACTTATTTATGAGCTCCTTAAGCAACTTCTCCTTCACCGATGGACAATGTCTGCTATCCTACACAGATGACATCTTTCTCTTAATCCCATTAAATAAGAATGTTAAGGAAGTCTCTAAAGGCATTGACAAAATCTATTCTTGGGCATTATCCAACAAACTACAATAAAACACCATCAAAACAAAATTACTTTGGTTTTACAATGTCACACAGACTGTTCCCACGAGCCTGCCATTATCCTCAGATGCAACGCTAAACATAGAAAAAATTTCCAAGGTCCTTGTAATCCTGCTAGACTTCACACTTTCTTACAAACCCCAAATCTCTAACCTTTGGGGGGGGGGGGGGAACAACCTTTCTTCAGTTTAAACCTTACTTCTACAACAATTACTTTGCTATATTGGTCCAAATGCCAGTTTTAACTAGACTATTGCAATTCACTCTATGCTGGCATAACCTCCGCTCAAATGCACAATCTCCAAATGATTCAGATTGCAATCAGATTGATCTTCAGCTTAAAAAAATATGATTCTGTCTCTGCTTATTATCACATACAACACTGATTATCCACAAATGTAAGGACCATGTTCAGACTATCCTGCATCTTATACCACACCTTTAACATCAACTCACCAGAAAAAATAAATCTCCTGTTCTCCAGCTCCTTCACATCACCCAAAATCAATAATATATTTACAAACTGATCATCCCCTCATCCAAAGGAATGAAATAGAAGTGAATATTCAACACCTTTTTCACTTATGTAACCACAAGAACCTGGCGTGGCCTTCCTTCAACTATAAGGACACAAACTACCCCATCTTCAGGAAAAACCTGAAAATATGCTTGTTTGATTAACTTTTCTTTACCCTCCAAACCAAGAATGGCAATCATTAACTAACCTATGACCATTTTCTTCCAATAACAGTCCCAACATTATAAGAATCTGTAATTGATGCCTCCTTGTAATTGTAGAATGTAACCTCTTGCACTGAGTTATATATGAATGAAGAACTAAACATATAACCAAATCAACTGAAAGAATTTTTCTAACAGTTTTGCTAAACTTCATTCAAGCTGATTTTAGAATAAATATTCACTGGTCCTCAGCGGGCCACCATGCACTCGAATGCTCTCATTGTGAATGGCTTTACGCTCCCACTCGTCATAGGAACCAGCCCGATTTTGATTTTGCTTTGAAAATATAATAATACTTAAATATACGCTAAAAGTACTTAGCTTCAAGTGAAGTAGTGTAGGGAGAATATGTTCTTAACATCAACATGTTTTGCCCGTTAGCGTTGATGGGCTTTATCAAGATAGCTACTCCCTGAAATATAAAACACGAAACCTAAGTTTCCACATCATCATATACCCACTAAACTTACAGTGCAGCTAAGCTGAATTAAGTGAGACTTTTCCCAATGTTACCCCTCTCACCTTTCAATAACTTTCAACCGCCATTGCATACAATGGTTCCTTGTAATTGTATACACCATCCTTCTACAATAATGTAGCTATATCAACCCTTTCCCTTTATAGGCCTTTTAATGGTGAACTTTCTTGAACCTATACTCGTTATCTACCCATAATTATATAATTTTTACTTAATATGATTTAACTTTATTTCCCATATTACCATATGGGCCTCTTAGCTTGTAAATTGCCTTGAATCTATACTGGATAAGCACGATTCAGAAATTTGGATTAGATTAGAACTGTATTAAGTTTTGAAGGTCATATCTTGCTAAGGACATCAAACGTGTTGAGGTGGTTCAGAGGAAGGCAACAAAAATTATATGGGACTTTGCCAAAAGATGTATGAGAAGACCTCAACATGTATACCCCAGAGGAAAGGAGAGATAGGAGGAATATAATACAGACATTTAAATACTTTAAAGGTATTAATATGCAAACATCTTTTTCAAAAAGAAGGAAGTGGTAGAATTAGAGGTCAGGAGTTGAGGTCACAGGGTGGGAGACTTAGGAGCAATGTCAGGAAACTGGGGGTTTTTTCCACATGAAGGGTAGAGGATGCCTGGGATGCCGTCCTGCAGAATGTTGTGATGGAATTCAAGAATGCATGGGATAAATACAGAAGAACACTATATAGAAAGAGAATGGAATTTAATTAAAGCAAAACTTAAATGATCTCTTACTTGGAGTGAGCTTTGAGGATAGCTTCAGAGGATGGGATGTAAGACCAATGTTGACCATATGATTGGAACAGTGTCGAGCTCTATCTTTATGGAGATGATGCGGTATACAAACTTAAGGTTTAGTTTAGTTTATTATTTTCAGCAATATTTTGCTGGCATGTGGAGTTAATGTAATCTTTCTGTAGTTGTTACATTCCTTGGTGTTGCCTTTCTTCGGTATAGGTATGAACAATGATCTTCTCCAATCAGTTGGCCATGTTTTTTCCTTCCAAATCTGTTGACACAGTCGAGTGGGGGCCATGATAGTACCTTCTGAACCGTTTATTAATTCATTTGGAATACCATCGATACCAGGTGACTAATTTCTGCTATGACTTCTTTTATAATATCTGGTTCTTCTTCAGCTTCAGTTTTCAGCTTGACGTTACTTAACAAAATCTCATTATCAACCATGTCAAAGGCTGATGGCACATCCAATGAGACAAGACAAAATGTTTTCTTTTTATCCATCACTTTTCTTAATTCATCCATCATAGATACCATTAATGATTCAATACTGGGGCCCATAATCAAAAAGTATAGATGTCCAAAAAGCATCCTAAATCCAAATGGTCTTGTTCTGGGGACTTGGATAAAATTTTGGTCACAAATGTGATATAAAGATAGATGTCCTGGCGGTTTGAGCATCCCAATGACTTAAACGTCCAGATAGAGGAATTAAAAAAAAAAAAATTCTAGATGTATTGTGGTTTGCCTTTCAAAAATAGGCATTTTCTTACTGCCAACTTTGGATGTCTAATGCCATACACCCAAATTGTACTTAGTCGTATGTTTTGAAAATGCCCCTCACTATGTCCATTTCAAAATACATATTGATGATTATCTAACAAGCTCTCTCTATATAGTCCTGCTATTGATTTTGATTGCTGAAGGGACCAGCTCCCAACCCCCATTAATTTGCAAATATGGTTTCAAGTTTATTTAAAATTTCTTATACCGTCTTATCATACCTTCAAGGAGGTGTACAAAAAATACTAACACGATATATCACAATAAGTTAACAAAACAATTAAATTCGAAACTGGGAGATAGACAATTTTTAGTAACATGGACAAACTGGAATAAAGGGAAGGAGGGTTGGAACTACAATTGATAGAGAGAAAAAGAACATTTATGGAAAGAACAAAAGGAAGGGAAGCTAAAGGTAAAAAACCTTTCCAGAAACTGGATCGCCCTTAAAAGCGCAGTTTACGTGTCAAATGCATCGAGAAATAAGAATAGCTTTAACTTTATTTTAAAATTGGCAAGACTAGTTGGTGGCAAGACTATTGTAGGGGCCCATCTTTTCTGCCCAGAACCCATTCAATCCTACCTATGTCACTGCACAGTATTCAAGGTGTAGTCATGGATTCAAAGGCATTATAATGATCTTCATCCCATTCGGAATAATTTCAAACATTCTATTTGCTATGTTGACAGCAGTGCACTGAGCTGAGGATTTCAGTGGGTGGCCCACAGTGATTCTAAGGTTCTTTTCCTGGGTGGTGACTCCTACTATGGTACCTATAATTACAATTATTTTTTTCCCTATGTGCATTGCTTTGTACTTTTCTACTTTAAATTTCATTTAGCAACCAGTCCCCCACTCTCACCATGTCCTCCTGCAGTTCCTCATAATCTGCTCATGATTTAACTACTTTGAATACATTTGTATCATCCACAAATTTAATTTCACTCATCACACTCTTCCAAATCACTTATAAATATTTTTAAAAGGGCCATTCCCATTCCCTGAACCCCCCCCCCCCAAAAAAAACCCAACAAAAACCTGACCATTTAGTCCTACTCTCTGCTTTCTATCTTTTAGTCTGTTTCTGATTTTAATTTCCTCAAGAGTCTAATATTCAAAGCATTTAGTAATTTAAGCAGAACATCTGCAGCCTAGCCAGCAAGGCTAAAATCTCTCTACTGCTGAGGACAAGCAATTTCATCCTTCATAGTTATGTAAATAGTCCTTTGAGAACTAATTTAGTCAAGAGCTCATATCAATTTTATACATATACACTTAGAACGAATACACCCCTGCCGACCCTATGTTGAAAGAAGATATTTAAGTGCTTCAAAGCCATAATGTCCTTTACTGAAGACAACAATAAAGCATTGTCTGATAGGTTAATTAATATCTTACAGTTCTATTATATTTCTGTGAGGGAATCTTTAGATTTTGAATGATCACTACAATAGAGAAATGAGTAGATGCCTATGTTGATGTGCAAATGTAGATAAACTGAGTTATACATATAGAGAAGGGAAAGCTTTATCCTTCATTTTTTCTCTATGAATAAGAACCTCATCAATGCCAAACCACAAAACTGGTAGAAAAAATATATTGAGGGTTAGGGTTCATTATATGTAACTGCAAAGCATATTATCTGTTTATTGTTCTTTCTTGAAATTAGATTCACAGTATGCTAGCAGCAGTGCCTCTTACATTTTTTGATTTTGGTTAGAGAAATGTCTTACCTTTTGCTTTGGGCTGCTCAGCACAGTACGAGTTTATATTTATTTAGATTTGCTATACTGCCATTTCTAACTAGCAGATCACAGTGGTGTACAAAATCAAATTTCAAAAGGAAGAAAGGAGCTACAATATTTTGATAGGAAAGGAAACAGCTTCTACATTCACACTTTTGCCTTTCCCCCTGTCCCCCAAGGACACTGGGATAGAGGGACCTTCATCACAGCACCCTCCATCCCAGTGAACCCAAATCAAATTTATTTATTTCATTCATTTCCTATCCCCAAAGAGCTCAGCACAGGTTACAGGTTAAACATACATAATTTCAGTACAAGTACAACTGGAATACCTCTGGGAATAAGTTCCTTCACAACAATAAATACTCTCTGATAGACTCTTTTCCATACTTGGAATTCTCCCCAAAACAAGCAACCTTCTCCCCCCTCTCCAACCTCCAAGTACAGTATCTCTCCTTAGCAGCCTAATCGGTATCTAGAACTCCACTATCTATGAGTCCGCCTCCAACAAAATCTTCCTCCAGCTACAACCCTAGTAAGCTCCCCTTCATCCAGCCATATCTCCATTCACAGATTGCCTTTCCAGCAGATGCTGTCACTATCCCCCACCCCCACCCAGAAGACATCTGCAGCAGAGCATCCTAAAATAGAGTACCCTAAAGGATCACCAAAATTCTTCCTCCAGGCTTATGGTTTTTGTTTCTGTTGATGTTGCAGCAAACCACTGTACCTGAGTGAGAGCTTTGCTTCTTTCTGTTTATCAGAGTAGGTTTAAATGGTCAATATTCTGAATGGAGAAGGGTAAATAGTGGGGTTCCCCAGGGGTCTGTGCTGGGACTACTACTTTTTAACATATTTATCAATGATCTAGAGATGGGAATAACTAGTGAGATAATTAAATTTGCTGATGACAAAAAATTGTTAAATTGCAAGAGGATTGTGAAAAATTGCAAGAGGACATTGTGAGAATGGGAGACTGGACGTCAAAATGGCAGATGATGTTTTTTTTTTTTTATGAGAAATAATTTTTATTAAACAGCATGGCAAGACAAACATGTGGGCAGCAAAGTCATTTTATGAAGTAATCAAACTTTCCCAAATCCCCAACCCACCCAATCCTCCCCCCACCCTCATCCCTCCCCATCCCACCCCACCCGGGCAGCAACAGCGGAAGAGAACATAATATTAGAAAACCTATAACATCAAAATGGTAGTCAGATCAGTCTGTCCATAGTTGTTGTTGAATGGGTGTGACAAATGTTAAACTAAACAGGTACCAGCATTGTCGGAACAGCCTGCCCTTTTTTGTTTGCAAATCCACAATGTCCCTTCTTTCCAACAACATTTGCTGTAGCATAAGTGATCGCCACTGTTGTAGAGAAGGAGGCTGAGGTGAAAGCCACTGTGTCAGAATGCATTTCCTGCCCATAAGTACAGTCTTTCGGAGAAAGGCCGCACATCCCGGTTTAGGTGGATGAAAACGAATTTGTGAAGTAAGAAGAAAACTGGGGTGCAACCTCCACGAGCATCCCCATAGCGCGGCCAACGTGGGCATTAAATTCAACCAAAATGCAGACACCAGGGGGCATGTCCAAAACATGTGTCCAAAGGATGCCATAGGAGAGGAGCATTTTCCACAACCAGAAGACGTACTAATCCCCATTATCATAGCCCTCTTGGGTGGATAGAACGCTCGCAGCAAAAACTTATAATTACGCTCTTTCTCCGTCGAAGACAAGGTAGGTTCGCGTCCCACACGAAGGCCCCTTCATAGCATATCATCAGATATAGGTACCTGCAGGTCAGCCGACCATTTCTGGGCAAGAGAAATGAAGTCCAACTCTCCAGATAGGTCTTGCAAGAATTTATGATAAAATTTCAGAGGTACATGGTCGTGTGCCGTGAGATCGAGGGCTTCTCGTAAGCTAGATTGAACCACGTCTCTCAACAGTTCAGGGGTCAAAGTCTGTATGTAGTGGCACAGTTGTCGATGAGCAAACCAGTCCCCAGTTACAAAAGTAAATTCCATCTGTAGGTCAGTAAGTGGGGTCGGAGTACCCATATCCTGCACTACCTGGAACAGGTAATGAAGACCCAGAGAAGTCCAGCGACCAAAAACAGCAGAGTCCATGCCTGGCGGGAATGCTCCGTTGCCCGCCACAGGAAGGTAGGGCGTTGTTTCAGAAGAAATTTTCAATAACCTACATAACTTTTTCCAAGCTGTTCGCATTACCTGCAAAAAAGGATGGCTGTGTAGAGATGGCAAATCAGGTAACTGTCGAACATGTAAAAGGAAACTGAAATGGTACGGTCTGAACTCAAAGCATTCATTCTCAGGCTGGGAAAACCATGAGGTATTACAAAACCAATCGTGTAGGTGTCTAAATTGACATGCAAGTGCAAATCGGGAAATATCCAGTAAGCCCATCCCCCCCCGGTGTCTTGGCAGCATCAACTTGGACAAAGCTATCCTAGCCCGCTTTCCCTGCCATAAATAAACAGAGAGGTGAGAGTTGAGCCGTGCTAAGTGTCTAGGTGTAAGCATAATGGGCAGCATTTGCATAATGTAGAGCCATTGCGGCAAAAGCATCATATTGTACAATGCAATACGGCCAGAAAGTGACAAGGGGAGCTTCCTCCAACCCGTTAGAGTGGACAGAGTGCGCTGAAATAAGGGTGAGACGTTAATGGAATACAGCCTGTCCAGGTCCTGAGGGATCACCACCCCCAAATAGGTCAGCTGAGATGTAGCCCACTGTAAAGGAAAATCTCCCTGCCAACCCAGACGCACCCCAGGTGATGTGGGCAACACTATGGACTTCTGCTTATTAAGCACCAGACCTGAATAAAGATTAAATTCATCCAGAAGTTCCAGAGCTCGGGGCAAAGAATGATGCGGATCGCCCAAGGTAAGCAGAAGGTCATCCGCGAATGCCAGCACCCTCAGCTGAGAGGAGCCCTCAGGCAACCCCACTATTTCGTCGTCCCTCTGTAGTGTGCGCAGTAGAGGATCTAAATATAAAAGAAAGAGGAGGGGCGATAGCGGGCATCCCTGACGCGTCCCTCTGCCCACCACAAAAAAGGAAGAGCGCACTCCATTAACCAAAACCGATGCCCTGGGTCTCAAGTAAAGCGAACGAATCAACGCCAGGTAACTATCAGGGAACCCCATATAATGTAGCACCTGAAAAAGGTAATGCCAGTGGACTTTATCAAAAGCCTTAGCCGCATCTAACCCAACCAACAACCCTGGTGTGTGGGCCCGCTGGGCTCGAGAAAAGGCCAATAGCACCCGGCGTACATTAATTACCGATTGACGAGATCGTACAAAGCCCACCTGTTCCGGCACAATCACGTCAGGAAGTAGGGAGGCCAGCCTTTCCGCCAAAATACGGGCCAAGATTTTCAGGTCTACATTCAGCAGTGATATCGGACGATATGATTCAATATCCGTCGGCGGTTTAGATGGTTTTGGTATCAAGGTTATCAAAGCATCGTTTGCATACCGCGGGAGGGCGCCGGAGTTCTGTACCTCAGAGTAATAATTTAAGAGAGACCCCCCTATTGAGAACGCCAAGATCTTATAAAACTCCGGAGAGAAGCCGTCCGGACCCGGAGCTGTACACGGTTTCAGGGCTTTAATCGCCTGTAACACTTCCGGGAGCTGCAATTGTCTATCCAACCGAGATATTTGAACCGCCGATAGTTTGGGCATCCCAGCGTCCTCTAAGTAATCCCCCACGTCCGGGCCCGTATAGGGACCAGGGGACGAATAAAAGCTTCAAAATAATTTTTAAAACAGGTGGAGATATCATCCGCGGACGTCAGTATTTTCCCCGACTTTTCCTTCAACATAGCGATATATCGCGATCCCTTCCAACTCTTAGCGACGGAAGCTAACAACTTCCCGGATTTATTGCCATATTTATAAAATTGATATTTGCGAAAGAATAATAATTTCTTAGTGCGCTCATGAATGAGAGAGTTTAACTCCGCCAAAGCGGCGGAATATGCCTCCCTAGCAGTCGAAGAAGGAGAATGTAGTAACTCCCGTTTCAATTGAGTCGACTGTTTCTCCAGCAATACTATACGGTGAGCAATTCTCCGAGTTCTAGCGGCCACATAAGCAATCACCTCCCCGCGTAGTACCGCCTTGGCAGCGTCCCAAAATAATATGGGTTGATCTAAATGTTGAGCATTAAAAGCACTGTATTCCTCCCATTTCCCAGATAAAAACTCCCTAAAGTGAGGATCAGAATGCAAATAAGAGGGAAATCTCCATCCCGACCCAACACCCACCGATCCCCCCACTGCTACATCTAGCCAAATCATATGGTGGTCAGAAATTTCAAGGGGGCCTATTGTTGCCTCAGAAACCCAAGCAAATTTGTGTTCAGAAATCAAAGTGTAATCAATTCTGGAAAATGTTCCATGAGCCCTGGATTGGTGTGTATAATCTCTGTCAGTGGGGTGGAGCAACCGCCAGGGATCCACCAACCCCAAAGTCCGACACAGATAGGGAACACCCTTTGTCTGTCTCGCCGTCGTGGGTCCCAACCCTCCAGAGCGATCCACACCAGGATCCAGAACCTGATTCAAGTCACCCACTAGTATCAGCGGGTCACCTGAATACTGCAAACATATATTAACCAGATTTTGGAAGAAAGAGTGTTGGTATCCATTAGGGCCATATCCCACTAGTAACCGGAACGACCCGCCCGGACCTGTCACCCTCACCAGCAAGTATCGACCATCAGTGTCACGCCTCAGGACCTGGACAGAGCATGGTAAACCCTTTCTGATCAATATAGCCACCCCCGCCCTCCTCCCTGATGAAGACGCATAATACAGGTCCCCAACCCAACCTCTCTTCAGTTTTTGGTGTTCTGCGTCAGTAAGTCTAGTTTCCTGGAGGCAGGCTATGTCAACTAAGTGATGTTTCAACTGTGACAAAATCTTTGAACGCTTGGCAGGCGAGGTAATGCCTGATACATTCCAGGAAAGTATACGGAAATTCCTATCACCCATGATTCTCCCCACTACTCAAGTCATAATAAAGAAACCATCCTATAAGGAGAGTCCAGGGGCGCCCAGCCTCACCCCAAGACTGCACAAACACACTCCATTCATACCATGCACAATATCCCAAAAAGTACAGCAACCATAGAGAACACTGATATAAAAACACAATTTGCCCTATAAGTACCGCTGTTGCCACCCAGGAATATCCCTCCCCCCGAAACCCCCCAACACTTCCCACTACTCCCATCATGTGGGAGAAAAAAAAAGAGTCACGATAGATGTCTCTCCCAGGGCCATCCCGGCCTGCAAGAGGATAAACTCAGGAAATTTTCAACACATGGTCTCCCTATGAGAATACACGGTGACAGCAACATTCAAACCACACATGTCAGTTCCAGAGAGGGCACAAACCCCAATGTCAAACCTGTCCTGTATCAGGCCTTTTAAGCAAGGCAATAAATTCAGCAGCCGCCTCAGATGATTGGAATGACTTCCAGGCACCATTGTTAAAGATCCGCAATTGAGCCGGGTAGTTGAACTGGAATCTGATTTTAAGCTCAGACAGTTGTGTGCAGAGTGAGTAAAATGGTCGCCTCCGTTCCTGTAAAGCCAGTGAAAAATCCTGGCTGATTCTGATCAGAGTGCCATCATATTTCAAGGCATCTCGTTTATTCCGATAGAGTTGTAACAGTTCCACCTTATGGCGAAAGTTGAGCACCTTCATGATGACAACACGTGGACGGGCCTCCAAATCAGGGCGCCGGCCCAAGCGGTGTGCCCGTTCAATACGGAGAGGCCCTAGCGATGGGTGTAAGGGCAATTCCTCCCTCAGCCACTTTTCCAGGACCTCCAACAGGTCACGGTCAGGGATCGTCTCTGGGATTCCCAGCAAGCGCAGGTTCGAGCGTCTCGAACGATTTTCCAAATCGTCCAGTTTCTCAGCCTGCGCCCGAACCTGCGCCCGCAACTCCCCCAAATCTGTGCTCTGGGTCGATGATGTATCTTCCAGAGTGGAGACCCGTTGCTCCAGCTCGTTCGTGCGAGCCGCTGCCGCCGCCAGCAGAGTTTCAACATTTGTGATTTGCGCTGTTATTATTTCTAGCTTAGGCCCCAATACCTGCGCCAGTGCTTCCTTAATATCACTCAGGGCGGTCTCGGTGAGATTCGAGACCGCCGCCGCGGGGCTCGTCGCCATTTTGTTTGCCCCAGGCCGCGCTCGGTCTCGCTCTTTTCGGGCGGATTTGGGTTGCATATAATCCTTCGATCTTGTGAGATATCTTTCCATGCACCCAAACCGAGCTCAGAAGCAAAAACAGTGCGGGAGAGGCAGTGAAAAATCGTCAGCTATTGACTAGTAAGCAGGGTAGCCCCGGAGCGAGCAAGGATGCGTCCTCACACGCTCATGGCATCACGTGACTCTCTTGGCAGATGATGTTTAATGCAAGCAAGTGCAAAGTGATGTAAGTGGGAAAGAGGAACCTGAATTATAGCTATGTGAAGCTGGGTTCTGTGTTAGGTGTCACTGCCCAGGAAAAGGATCTAAGTATCATTGTTGAGGATACATTGAAACCCTCAGCTCAATGTGCGGCGGCGACTACGAAAGCAAATAGAATGTTAGGAATTATCAGGAAAGGAATGGAAAACAAAGATGAAAACGTTATAATGCTCTTGTATTGCTCTATCGTATGGCCTTATCTCGAATACTGTGTGCAATTCTGGTTGCCGTATCTAAAAAAAATATAGCGGAATTAGGAAAGGTACAGAGAAGGGCGACAAAAATGATAAAAGGAATGGGACGAACTCCCTTTGCGGAAAGGCAAAAGTGGCTAGGGCTCGTCAGCTTGGAGAAGAGATGGCTCAGAGATGATATGATAGAGGTCTATAAAATACTGAGTGGAGTGGAAAGGGTAGATGTGAATTGCTTGTTCAGTCTTTCCAAAATACTAGGACTGGGAGACATGCGATGAAGCTACTAAGTAGTAGATTTAAAACAAACTGTAAAAAATATTTCTTCACACAACGTGTAATTAATCTCTGGAATTTGTGCCAGAGAATGTGGTGAAATCAGTTTAGAAGGGTTTAAAAAAGGTTTGGATAATTTCCTAACAGAGAAATCCATAGGCCATTATTGACATGGCTTGGGGAAATCCATTGCTTATTCCTAGGATAAGCAGCATAAAATCTGTTTTACTCCTTGGGATCTTGCTAGGCACTTGGACTGGCCATTGTCAGAAACAGGATACTGGCCTTGATGATCCTTTGGTCTATCCCAGTATGGCAATTCTTACATTTATCTGAATTTTGGGGCCATAATAACATATGTTGTTTATCTTCCTTAACCTAACCCTGGCCTAGGAAAACCTCCACAGAAAAGCAGATATAAGTATGCTTATCGTGGAACAAGGCATAGACTTGTGCCTTACACAGGTATGCCATTTTCCAGAGAGCCTTATTTGTATAGTTTTTTGAAAACTTATCTTCGTAGTAAGAATCCCTATAATTGTTCTTGCAAATTATTGCTGATATGCATCTCATATATGGTATAGTGTTTTCTCCAAAGGTTTTTCTTTCTCTTTTTTGTATGTTTGCTTTTCCTTTCTCTGATTAGAGTGGTATGTTGTATTTAATCCGTTTTGCCTTTTCCATTCTCCCTCCCTTTGGAGACGGACTGGGCCTTTTTTCCTTGCAGTAATTTGACGCATAAAGCTGTAATATGGAATGTGTTCTGTAGAGTTCAAATGCCTTTATCTGATGCATTGTGGATAGCTGCTTATGACTTTCTCAGATGAAATGTATCATGTATGTGTACATGTTGGGAATGAATGTGGGTGAGCAAAGTATCACCAGCCCTCTGCTGGCACAAATCTCAAACACTGATGCCCATCAAACAATGCTCTACCCCAGTGTTTTTCAACCGCTGTTCCGCGGCACACTAGTGTGCCGCGAGATGTTGCCTGGTGTGCCGTACGGTCAGGGCCGCCATCAGGGCAGTACCACCAGTCTAGGGAGAGGGGCGGTCCGCCCCACGTGGACAGGAGAGAGCTGGACGGGGGACCCGCGGAGTTCAATACATCTCGAGCCGCGAGGCTCGTCTTCTGTTCCTGCCTGCCCTGCAGCTAACATATAGCCAATCGCAAGCGTTCCCCGATGTCAGCGCTGACGTCGGAGGGAGGGCTTAAGCAAAGCCTGCCCTCCGACGTCAGCGCCGACGTCGGAGAATACTTCCGTTCGGCTATTTGTGCGCGGCAGGGCAGGCAGGAAGCAGAAGACAAGCCTCGCGGCTTGAGCTTCGTTTTGCTGAGAAAGTTGCAAAGATGGGCTGGGAGGCAAACACGGAACACAAAAGGGGGGAGGGAGTGCGTTTTGGACACAAGGCATGAACTTGGGAGAGAGGAAGAGAGGGAAAGAGATGCTGAGGTGGGGGAGGGAATGGGTTTTTGGACACAGAAGGCATGGACTTGGGAGAGAGGAAGGGAGGGAAAGAGATGCTGAGGTGGTGGAGGGAATGGGTTTTTGGACACAGAAGAAATGGACTTGGGAGAGAGGAAGGGAGGGAATGAGTGTTTGGACACAGAAGGCATGGACTTTGGAGAGAGGAAGGGAGGGAAAGAGATGGTTGTGTACACGGGGAATAGAAGAAAGGAGAATTTTTGGTCATAGGGAGGGAGTGAGGTACAGATAGTGGCATACCAGGGTGGGGGGGGCGGTCTGCCCCACCCCGGGTTTACGTCCCAAGGGGGTGCACAGCTGGCCACCCTCCAGTGTTGTCCCTAGGCCGGCAAACTGCGGCTCTTTAGCCACTTGAGTGCCACCGCCGCCAACGGTGTTGTTGGCGGTGGCAGCATTATAAAATACTTTCTTTGTGTTTATTTGATTCCTATTCAAGAGAATTACTTTATATATAGTCAATATAGGCACAGAGTTAAATTTTTTAACATTTTCTAATGGTGGTGTGCCTCGTGATTTTTTTCATGAAACAAGTGTGCCTTTGCCCAAAAAAGGTTGAAAAACACTGCTCTACCCTACCAAATCACCATGTCTGTCATAGTCACCTTTTTTCCCCACTCTACTATACATTGTATCTTTCTTACTATATAGTATATGCCATGTCATGTCTACCCTGATACAAATTCATGTGCTATATCCACTATACAATATTTGATATCCCATGTCCACCGCACTAGGTTCCACAATGTTAAGTGCCATACGGTCACGTGATACTAGGTTAGCCATGTTTTGTATACTGTATTGCCACTCTACATTTGTATATATAAATGCTATGTTTACCATGCTTTATTTGGTATGCTATGTTTATATATAATGCTATGTTCACCATGTATAATGCAATGTCTGCCATGCTATGTTTGTATATATAGTACCATGTCTGTCACGCTTGTAATAATATGCTTATCATGCTCTGCTAGTATATATGACTACTAGTGTTTAAGTCCATTAAATTAACGGGTGCTAGAATAGATGTGTAAACTTTTAGCACAATGGGGCGCTGAGACTTTTCTTTATTTCTTTCTTTATTTCTCTTTCTTTTTTTGCTTCCTGCTCCTCCTGTCCAGTAGTAGCCCTTCTCCCTTCCTTTTACCTCCCCCCTGTCCAGCAGTACCCCTTCCCTGCACCCCCTGTCCAGCAATAGCCCTTCTCCCTTCCTTTTACCTCCCCCCTGTCCAGCAGCACCCCTTCCCTGCTCCCCCTGTCCAGCAGTAGCCCTTCTTCTTTACTTTTACCTCCCCCCTGTCCAGCAGCACCCCTTCCCTGCTCCCCGTGTCCAGCAGTAGCCTTTCTTCCTTACTTTTACCTCCCCCCTGTCCAGCAGCACCTCTTCCCTGCTCTTATCTGATAAGTCTCCCGTGTTTTCTGAAGCAGCTCTGCTAGGACCTGTCGCAGGCTCCTTGTAGCAATAGGGAAATCGCCGCACGCAAACCGCCGCTGGCTCCTTTTTCAGCTGGGAAATCCGCCACATGCATCGCAAGCCGCCACTGTTGCTGGGGAAACTGCCGCACACATCGCAAATCGCCATAGGCTCCTTCTACTTCGCATGCAGCAGCGCGGCACCACAGAGGCACAGATCACAGAGTTTGAAGTGCGCATGCGCGCTAAGGGTTTTATTATAGCGGATGTCTGCCAAGCTAAGCTGCCATTCTATGGTTGTTGTGCAATGCTCATCATGTTGTGTAATGTTCGTGTTGTGTCTCACTGCGCCATACTTGTTATGTTATATTCTAGCAGGCTTTGTTATGTATGTAAACTTGTAACCCGTTCTGAGCTCTCCTGGGAGGACAGGATATAGAACTAAATAAATAAATAAATAAAACATGTCTTTGTAGTGTATACCCTAAAGAATGTGAAAGCGTTATCCTTTCTGCTGTTTTCACCCAGAGGTCTCTTATTGCAGAGCAATTATCAGGAAACTGGGCTTCAGAACTTTTAACCTCCCTTCACAAGCAATATTCCCAAACATGACAACAAAACCAGAAACAAACTTAAATAATCAAATTGGTTTATTGAAATAATTAATTTGATAATTGCAAGGCAAAATTGTACAACTGGAGGCTTCACAACTGTGATCACAGTTAAACCCTTCAAAGGTAGCTAGCTCTTATTCTATATGTATCTAACATAAGAACATAAGAACATAAGAAATGCTTCCGCTGGGTCAGACCTAAGGTCCATCGCGCCCAGCAGTCCGCTCACGCGGCGGCCCATCAGGTCCAGGACCTGTGCAGTAATCTTTTATCTATACCCCTCTATCCCCTTTTCCAGCAGGAAATTGTCCAATCCTTTCTTAAACCCCAGTACCGTTCGCTGCCCTATAACGTCCTCTGGAAGCGCATTCCAGGTGTCCACCACACGTTGGGTAAAGAAGAACTTCCTAGCATTTGTTTTGAATCTGTCCCCTTTCAACTTTTCCGAATGCCCTCTTGTTTTTTTATGTTCTGAAAGTTTGAAGAATCTGTCCCTCTCTACTCTCTCTATGCCCTTCATGATCTTGTAAGTCTCTATCATATGCCCTCTAAGTCTTCTCTTCTCCAGGGAAAAGAGACCCAGTTTCTCCAATCTCTCAGCGTATGAAAGGTTTTCCATCCCCTTAATCAGTCGTGTCGCTCTCCTCTGAACTCTCTCGAGTAACACCATATCCTTCTTAAGGTATGGTGACCAATACTGGACGCAGTACTCAAGATGCGGACGCACCATTGCCCGGTACAGCGGCAGGATAACTTCTTTCGTTCTTGTTGTAATACCCTTCTTGATTATCCCCAGCATTTTATTCGCTCTCTTGGCGGCCGCTGCGCACTGTGCCGTCGGCTTCATTGTCATGTCCACCATTACCCCCAAGTCCCTTTCTTGGGTACTCTCATTCAATAACATCCCTCCCATTGTATAGCTGTGCCTCGGGTTTCTGATTCCCACATGCAATACTTTACATTTCTCAACATTGAACTTCATCTGCCATCTCTCTGCCCATTCTCCCAATTTGTCCAAGTCCCTTTGCAATTTTTCACAGTCTTCCTTTGTCCGAGCTCCACTAAATAGTTTGGTGTCATCCGCAAATTTTATTATCTCACTCTTTGTTCCTGTTTCTAGATCATTTATGAATATATTAAATAGCAGTGGCCCGAGCACTGAGCCCTGCGGGACACCACTCGTGACTTTCCTCCAGTCTGAGTAGTGTCCCTTCACCCCTACCCTCTGTTTCCTACCCGCTAACCAGTTTCTGATCCATCTATGCACGGCTCCGTCCACCCCATGGTTCTTCAGTTTCCGGAGTAGACGTTCATGAGGCACCTTGTCAAAGGCTTTCTGGAAATCTAGGTATATGATGTCTATGGGGTCTCCTTTGTCCATCTGTTTGTTAATTCCCTCGAAGAAGTGCAATAAGTTGGTCAGACACGATCTCCCCCTGCAGAAACCATGTTGGCTGGTTATCAGAAGTTCGTGTTTTTCAAAATGTTCATCAATTTTTTCTTTTATTAGTGCTTCCGCCATTTTCCCCGGAACAGAGGTCAGACTCACCGGTCTGTAGTTTCCCGGGTCTCCTCTTGATCCCTTTTTAAAGATGGGCGTAACGTTGGCTATCTTCCAATCCTCCGGAATCACACCTGTTTTCAGAGACAGGTTGCAAATTTGCTGTAGTAGTTCCGCTATTTCCTCTTTTAGTTCCTTCAGCACCCTTGGATGGATTCCATCCGGACCCGGGGATTTGTCAGTTTTTAGTTTTTCTATCTGTCTGCGCACATCATCAAGGCTCACTTCTATGGATGTTAACTTTTGTGCTTGATTTCCATTGAAGAATTGCTCAGGTTCCGGTATGTTGGTTGTGTCTTCGTTTGTGAATACAGATGAAAAGAACATGTTAAGTCTTTCTGCGACCTAACCTATAAATAAAATAGTTTCTCTATAACTACAACTAGAATCTTTAAATTAGATCAAAGGAAAATCTGCATTACCCCAACCGCTCACACACCCAGTAGAGGAAGGGGACCGAATAGACTTGTATCCATAAATTTAACATCATGTGACCATTATGGAAAATTCATGCATACGTGGCTTCTTTGCACAACTTCTCTAAGGAGGGGGCCAAATACACAATACCAGCCAACCTTCACTAGGGAGCGGACCGCTGAGCAAGATGGACTGACTCAGCGGGGGCAACTTCTTATGTTCTTATGTTATACCCCTACACCTTAGCATTTGATTGGTGCATCCGTGACCATGCCAATCTTCTGTCCCTAGAACCTCTTGCCAGTCCAGTTCATCTTGCCCCAACAACTTGGGCATGACATGTCACTGATAAGTCTGTTCTCTTCAGCCTCCCTGCACATTCTGCATGATCATCCATATTTGGGTCCAACTTAAACATATGGTCACTGCCAGTTATCAGACAGCTGAGCAAAGGCCCTTTGCTGATCTGAAAAACAACCTAATTATGTAATAAGGCTTTTCAGCCATTTCAGAGAGAGACAAAAACCAAATCCTACTATCTTCCATTTTAAGTTAGTCATTGTCTCACTAAGGGGTCCCTTTATTAAGGTGCGCTAACGGATTTAGCAGCTTAATGCTAAGGTGCCCATAGAATATAATGGATGCCTTAGCATTTAGTGCGTGCTAAATTGATTACCGTGCCTTAATAAAAGAACCCCTAAATCTGTCATCCTGCTAATCCCTTTTATGCTAATAAAATCATTTACTTAGGGGTCCTTTTACTAAGGCGTGCTAACCGATTTAGAGCGCTAAAGATTAATATGCGCTAAATGCTAATGTGCCCATAGAATATAATGGGCACGTTAGCATTTAGCACACCCTAAATCAGTTAGCAAGCCTTAATAAAAGGACCCCATAGTTCCTTACATGTCAATTCCGTTCAATACAGAATGAGAATCCCCAGGCTGCAAGGCAGGATCAACAAACCGCTAAATTTCTTTCTTTCTTTCAATGTGTAAATCTTCCACTGCAGTTAGTATTTTTAAATGTTAAGCTTTTGGATTAGGTGTGTAACTGTTGCTCTCTGCAGATGAGGTTGCTGCCTTCTTGGAGGCACGGTGCCAGTGGCGTACCAAGGGGGGTGTAGGGGGGGGGGGCGGTCCACCCCGGGTGCACGCCCCAAGGGGTGCACAGCTGGCCACCCACCGTAGAATAGGCTGCCGCCGGGGAAAGGCTTTCACTGCTGTCATCGGGAACAAGCCGGCCAAGTTCTCCCTTGTTTTCTTCACTGCAGAGCCGACCAACTCTCGCCACCCGAGAGGACGTTCTGGGCCAGCCAATCGCTGCCTGGCTGGCCCGGAACGTCCTCTCCGACTTTAGAATTGACGTCGGGCAGCAAAGAGTTGGTCAGCCCCGCGGGGAAGAGAAGCAGGGCGAACTGGGAGCCGGCCTGTTCCCGATGGCGGCAGTGACAGCCTATTCCCCAGCGGCGGTGGCAGCATTTTCCCAATGGTGGTGGCATAGGGGAGGGGAGGGAGAAAGAAAGAAACGGGGGGGGGGGGCAGGGAGCCAGAAAGAAAGGGGACAGGGTGAAACAAAGAAAAAATGGGGCACGGAGAGAGAGAGAGAGACAAAGACAGACAGAGAGAAAGAAAGAGGGCATGGAGAGAGAAAGAAAGAAGGGGGCAGGGTGAAACAAAGAAAGAAATGGGGCACGAAGAGAGAGAGAAAGACAGACATACAGAAAGAAAGGGGGCATGGAGAGAGAAAGAAAGAAGGGGGCAGGATGAAAGAAAAAAAAAGTTGGGGGAGGAAATGAAGTCTGGAGGAGAGGAAGCATACAGGAGGCTGAAAGAAGGGAAGAAATAATGGATGCACAGTCAGAAGAATAAAGTGCAACCAGAGACTGATGAAATTACCAAACAAAGGTAGGAAAAATTATTTTATTTTCAATTTAGTGATCAAAATGTGTCCGTTTTGAGAATTTATATATGCTGTCTATATTTTGCACTATGGCCCCCTTTTACTAAACCGCAATAGCGGTTTTTAGTGCAGGGAGCCTATGAGTGTTGAGAGCAGCATGGGGCATTCAGCGCAGCTCCCTGCACTAAAAACCTCTCGCGGTTTAGTAAAAAGGGAGGGGTATATTTGTCTATTTTTGTATAGTTGTTACTGAAGTGACATTGCATAAAGTCATCTGCCTTGACCTCTTTGAAAACCCGCGGAATATAAATAATTAACATTTTCTCTGCGTACAGTGTGCTTTGTGTTTTTAAAATTTTATTGTTGGTAGATCATTTTGACTTGGCCACGAAGGTAAGGAGGAGGGAGGGAGGGGAGCTGCTGAAAGACATCTAGTAATCCTTGCAGGCTTGACTGTGCAGGGAATTAGTCCAATAAAATGGTATTTTCTTATTTCTCATTATTTGTTTTATTTTTATTTGTTAATTTGTAAAGTGGTGATTGTTATGTATCAGTTTTTTCAAATTTACATCTACTATCTTTATATTTTGCACAATATTAGAGGACATGTATTACTGTATTTCTGGTATTGTAATGTTGCATTGTATGCAGAGTCTGGTTTCTTGGCAGTTCAGTTTAACTTTTGTCTACATATTTCTATTTTTAGTTTGTGATTATTCCATATTGGGCGAGGGTGTATCTGTCTGTGTGTATGAAAGGGACATGGCTTTCTGATAGCATCGACTGTACAGGATCAGGCTTGTTTAGTTTTACAATGTATGTGTTGGTGTTCTAGGCTCACTGCAGTGTTTAATTTGCTGCCTTTTCATAGGTACACTCTTGTGCGATATGTGGATTGTTATTAAAAATCATATTTTTCATATAGATGGGGGGGTGTCACATATGCTAGGTACAGCTATAAACAACTCAGATATGTTGAAAACCAATGTATGTAAAACAACAAGATAAGTGGTTTTTTTCCTTTATCTATTATTCAGCATTTATATGAAGCACAGTTTTTTACTCAATTGATCACTTTTATAAGAAGGTTTTGCCTGTGAGGTTACCGCTTAACCACCTTTATATCCACTATTGTGGAGGTGGGAGGGCCTTTTCCGAGGTTTTTTCCTTCTTTTTGAGCAATAAAGAACTGGTACTGGTTTCTCATTGCTTCTGCAGAAAATTTATACTACTATAACATCTTATGACCATACCAGTCTCCTATTGAAAGTGTTGTTTTACATATGCTAGGTACGCCACTGCACGGTGCAGTCATTTCTCTTCCAACTTCTGCTCAATGCAAGTTATCCCAGTGCTTCATTGCCATCCTCTTGACATTTGTTTATCCCACACCTTTTCAAATTCTGTTACTTTGCCTACAGTAGTAAGCGATACGGTAATGAAAATAGTCTCCATCCCTAAGCAAATTACTGGATTTCAGAATGACATGGTTGAATTAAACACAGGGCCTCACTTAAGTAAAAAGACCCCTTTATTTTAATGTGTATGTTGAGTACTGTATTCAAGTGTGTGAAAAAAGTCAGTAGCAATGGAGAAATAAAATGTATGGGTTCAATACAGTGACCTAGCGCATTGTGCATATATAACATATATGCAGCAGATGCTGAGGGCTTTTTCAAAACATTTACATTAAACCTGTCAGGTATTTATGAATAGGAAAAATTAATTTCACCCAGTTCTGTCATCAGTTGGAGGAATGGATTTCAGCACTAAAGATTGTCAGCATTTCCTGCATACCAGAGCAGCTCACTTCAATGTCACCATATTACACCAGGTGGCCTGCTAAGAGTCAGCTTAATGTGATTTCAAATGATAGGGTAGAGAATGTGAAGGAAATTAAAATAGTATCATACTTATGATTTAAAAGCAGGTTAATTACAAGGGTTTGTTAATAAATAAAGGAATTCAGAATGTATTATCTGTTAGATATAGGGGCAGAGGTACTAAAAGCTGCACATAGTAAAGGAGTTTAGTGGAGAGGCATAATCAAAACAAACGTCTAAGTCCCCTTTTGGCCTAAGGCCCTAAACGCTGAAAGTAGCAGCAGGGAAAATGTCCATTCTCAAAAAAAACGGCCAAAATTAGGGTTTTTTTTGAGAATGGCTTGCCTCTACGTTCAGCAGTTTAAAGACCAGACCACCACTACGTCTAAACTTACAACATATAATCAACCCAAAAAAAGCCTAAGTCCCAAACGGCCAAAACAAGAGCTTTTAGGCGAAGAAGGGGCCAGTCTTTCTCCTAAAAGCTGGATTCTGTAACCGGTGTCTGTCAAAAACAACAGCTAGTGGGCCAATATCAGTGCTGGAGAGACTCAGTCATGAGCTTGTAGGTTTTTCAGTAGTCTTACTGCTGCATCTTGAACTCGCTATAGTCGGTGTTTTTGTTTAATCGTGCATTGTGAGACAGGATCCTGGCTAGGCTTAGTTCCCCTATGAATCCCCTATGAATAAAGGTGGTGGAACACAGCATTCAGTACCGCCCAAGAATTGCACACTGAGATTTCCCTGGTTGAATAAGGCAAAACACTTTAATGGTAAACAAACTTCAAACACACTTGCAGAAATGGCACGAGCATAAAGAAAAAAAGCTTCTATGAATTCAGTTCATTCTGATTAGGAAACAAGTAAGTTCCACTTTAGCACAAGCCGTGCTTTTAGACTCAGTCCAGTCCATAAACAAAAGTCCAAAACTTTCCTTCTGGCCTCACTCTTGGGCCCATCAAAACAGTGCATTAGCCAAACACTTCTCCTTTGAAAAACACTCTCCCTGGCTCTGGCTGTGGCCCTGTTGGGTAGAGCCGAATCCTCATCAGGCTGGGAGGAGATAGGCCTGTACACCACAGGTGTTGCTGCCCTCCCAAAAGACAGGCTCAGGTTTTTTTACTTCTTCACCCCTAAGCACAACTCAGAGCAGTGCACAAGCTGCTCCAAAAATAAAACACAAAACTTAAAACTTTCAGCTTCTGGTTTCTACAGTTCCTGGGGTAGCTAGAACCCCGTAATGCCCCAGCATAATACTCTGGCAGGCTTTAAAACAAAAGGCCAAAAATGCAAAACTCCAGTGAGGAAAAACTGCTTGGCTTAATAGTTTACTCACAGTCCATTAGCTGTTCTTCCCAGTCAGGCAAAACATAGTCCTCTAGCCACTCTATATCATAGTTCTCAGGCTGGGCTTCTGAGACTGGTTTGGTATGGCTGGCTTCCAGTTCCTCCATCTCCCAGTCCTTAGAGAAACTGCCTTGAGCTGGCCCTCGTTCAGGTGGAAGGACTGGCTTCCTTCCCAGCTTACGTTCAGCTGCTTGTTCCAGCTGTTTCTCTCCCCTATCTGACGAGGAAAGCTCAGTAAATGGGAGCCTCCTATTGTTTTTTACCATTATCGTCCTTCTGTCATTATTATTCCATCCACACAAGCCTTGAATTGTTTTATATTGAACTTATATTCATTACCCTGCCTTTCCCTTTGTTTTCCTTTTCTGTTTATTTTGTTAGTCATTAATTTAAAATGTTTTGTTCACTGTTCATCTGTTTTTTTTATAACCCCTGTATTATCTGTAAATTGAAAGATTTGTTCATCGCTTAGATATTTGAGTAAGCGATTAATCAAATACTTAATAAGCTTGAAACTTGAGCCTCAGCAACCAGGCACGCCCCCTCCTAGCAGGGAAAGACAAACTCTTAAAGGGCCCTGCATTCTCAATGTCAGCCTGAGCTCTGGACACTCTTAAAGGGACGGGCTCCTTTCTAAAGTTGTGCACAGAATTTCCAAACTGTTCAGGATGTTTCCTATATCTGGTAACAGGGTTTTTAATGGGGCTTACAGGGACTTTCTCCCTGTTTCTAGTACGGCTAGCCAGATTCTTGTCACATTATGTTTATTTTGTTAAAGTTATGTTAAATTTTGTTATCTGGTTTTACCCTATTTAAAAATGTATAACCACCTTGAAATAAATGATAAGGTGGTATATCAAATTTTTTATAAACTTGAAACTTGACCATTGAATAAAGCATTGCAGTAATCCAGGTGTGAAAGGACAAAGGCATAGAGTACATAAGAACATAAGTGCCTCTGCTGGGTCAGACCAGAGGTCCATCATGCCCAGCAGTCCGCTCACACGGCGGCCCATCAGGTTCAGGACCTGTATAGTAATCCTCTATCTATACCCTTCTATCTCCTTTTCCTACAGGAAATTATCTAATCCCTTCTTGAACCCCAAAACCGTACTCTATCCTATCACACCCTCTGGAAGCACATTCCAGATGTCCACCACCTTTTGGGTGAAGAAGAACTTCCTAGCATTGGTTCTGAATCTGTCCTCTCTTAATTTTTCTGAATGCCCTCTCGTTCTTGTAGTTTTCGAACATTTGAAGAATCTGTCCCTCTCCACTTTCTCCATGCCCTTCATGATCTTGTAAGTCTCTGTCATGTCCCCTCTAAGTCTCCGCTTCTCCAGGGAAAAGAGCCCGTTTCTCTAATCTTTCAGCATATGAAAGGTTTTCCATACCTTTTATCAATTGTGTCGCACTTTTCTGAACCCTCTCGAGTATCGCCATATCCTTCTTAAGTACTCCAGATGCGGGCGTACCAATGCCCGATACAACGGCAGAATAACTTCTTTCGTTCTGGTTGTAATACCTTTCTTGATAGTACCCAGCATTCTGTTTGCCTTCTTAGAGGTCGCTGCACACTGTGCTGACGGCTTCATTGTGTTGTCCACTATTATCCCCAAGTCCTTTTCTTGGGTACTTTCACCCATTACCAGCCCTCCCATCGTATAGTTGTACTTTGGATTTCTGTTTCCTACATGCAAGACTTTACATTTCTCTACATTAAACTTCATCTGCCATCTTGTCGCCCACTCTTCTAGTTTGTTCAGGTCCCTTTGTAAATCTTCACAGTCCTCTTTATTCCCAACTCCACCAAATAGTTTGGTGTCATCTGTGAATGTTATTACTTCGCACTTCGTTCCTGTTTCTAGATCATTTATAAATACATTGAACAGCAGCAATCTGAGTACCGACCCCTGCGGAATACCACTCGTGACCCTCCTCCAGTCCGAGTAGTGGCCCTTCACTACTACCCTTTGCTGTCTACCCGCCAACCAATTTTTGATCCATCTATGTATGTCTCCTTCCACCCCATGGTTCTTCAATTTCCGAAGTAGACGTACATGGGGTACCTTGTCAAAAGCTTTCTGGAAAATTAGCCCTAATATATGGAATTCAGCAAGTCCAGGCTTTGACAGAACTCAACTTCAGCATCATCATTAGTTGTGGAACCTGCCCTCATACAATCACATAGCTCACAATTGTACACTTCTGCTCCTCCAGGCAGAGAAGTCAGGACATTGGACTCTTTTGGCAAATGCATTTCCAGTCATCTATGCTCAACAATAGAATTATGGACTACCAATTCTACATATTCATTTATTTTAATTCCTTATTTAACAATAAGAGTTTGAGGAATTCCTCCCTCTAGACCAGGGATCTCAAAGTCCCTCCTTGAGGGCTGCAATTCAGTCGGGTTTTCAGGATTCCCCAATGAATATGCATTGAAAGCAGTGCATGTACATAGATCTCATGCATATTCATTGGGGAAATCCTGAAAACCAGACTGTATTGCGGTATTGTATAAGTATTGATTATTTGATAGGTAAGGGTGGGAGTTAAGTATTTATCACTGTTACTATTGATGATTATTAAGTGATATAGATATTGTTAATTTGTTTGGACATTTTATCACACTTATTGTAAGTTTGAAAATGAATAAAGAATTAAAAAAAAAATACAAAGCACACTGTATGCAGAGAAAATGTTTTCAAAGAGGTCAAGGCAGATGACTTTAAAATATGCAATGTCATCTCAGTAACAATTATACAAAAATAGAGAAATATACCCCCTCCCCTTTTACTAAACCGCGATAGCAATTTTTAGCGCAGGGAGTTGTGCTGAATGCCCCTCGCAGCTCCCGATGCTCATAGGCTCCCTGCGCTCACACTAGCACTCCCCAACATCTTAAAGGCCATTTTATGTGTGGACACTGCACTATTTGCTCCCATGCGTTAGTTACAACATGCATCAATCACCCTATTTTGCCTAAAAAGCATATCCTCCAACAACATACAAACTGCAATACACAGAAAGTGGTGTATATGATTATATGCCCATGTAATTTACTTTACATTGGCCACACCACTAGAAGTATCAAAGTTCGGATTACGGAACATTTGAGCAAAATTAGGAGGAACGATTTAAAGGCTCCATTAGTGCAGCATTGGCACACTGCTTCACATCAGCTTTCTGATCTTCAGTTCATAGTACTAGAAGTGGCTCAGCTAAAGAGAGGAGGAAATGTCCAAGCTTGGTTGTGGAAAAGAGAGCAGAGATGGATTTACCATTGGAAGACAGTCACCCCTGCTGGGTTAAACCGTGAAGTAGAATGGTGGGCGTTTCTTCACAGATGATAGACAGCCTCACACCTCATAAGCACAGGGTGCTCAGCAGAGCATTCATGTCATAGAACACGAGGAAGTTTCTTTTCCCTTTTGAATTAGGTACCCAACTGACAAGTCTGTGAGTGTTTGGTTAAAAGTTTTCTTTGTTAAAAGTTCTCTTTGTAAAATGTTACTATGTATCTTTCTTGTTGTTTCTTATTAAAGAAGGATTTATTTTTTAAGGTCACACACAGCATTAGCGGGTTCTCTGAGGAAGCCAGGACGGCGAAACGCGTCAGAACCCCGCTGGGTCACCGCTGCAGAGACATTGAAACTAAATCTGTTTACTTATATTAGCTTTTCACAAAACTTTGGACTTTGGACTTTATTTTCACATCATGGAGATTTAAGAATTACTTATGAATCTATGAAGTTATTTAAAAATCATTTATTCTAACAAGATGGTACAATGATTGATTCTATGAAAGTTTATAAAAGGGTTTTCCCCTATGCTGAGTTATTTTACTCTACTTTTGGTTTCTAAACGCCATTTTTGAAACTGTATTAATAATTATTATTGTAATTTATAGTCCACCATATCTTTATATGCCTCTCTTAAGGGGATATGCATCTAGTTTGCTCTTGAAGCCTAGGACGGTCGATTCCGCAATAATCTCCTCTGGGAGGGCATTCCAGGCATCAGCCACTCTCTGAGTGAAGCAGAACCTCCTGACATTAGTCCTGAACCTGTCCCCCCTTAGCTTCATTACATGTCCTCTAGTCCGTGTCAAATTGGACAATGTAAATAATCTTCTCTGCTCTGTTTTGTCGATTCCTTTCAGTATTTTGAAGGTCTCGATCATATCCCCACGCAGTCTCCTTTTCTCAAGGGAGAACAATCCTAGTGTTATAAGTCTATCCTCGTATTCCAGTTTCTCCATACCCTTCACCAGTTTTGTTGCTCGTCTCTGCACCCTCTCCAGCAGTTTTATATCCTTCTTTAGGTAGGGAGACCAATGTTGGACGCAGTATTCCAAGTGTGGTCTGACCATTGCCCTATAAAGCGGCATTATAACTTTCTCCGATCTACTCGAGATTCCTTTCTTTATCATGCCCAACATTCTATTTGCCTTCTTTGCCGCTGCCGCGCATTGTGCCGACGGCTTCAGGGTCCAATCTATCAGTACACCCAGGTCCTTTTCTTGTTCACTCTTCCCCAGAGTTGCACCTGACATTGTATACTCGTATTCCTTATTCTTATTGCCTAAATGCATTACCTTGCATTTCTCCACATTGAACTTCATCTGCCATTTCTCCGCCCATGTTTCTAACCGACACAAGTCGCTCTGGAGTTCCTCTCTATCCTCCTGCGATCTGATTGCCCGGCATAGTTTTGTATCGTCTGCAAACTTGATGATCTCACTGGATGTTCCTTCCTCCAGGTCATTGATATAAATATTAAAAAGGATCGGCCCAAGTACCGAGCCCTGGGGTACACCACTAGTCACTTTCTCCCAGTCGGAGATCTTCCCATTTATGCCCACTCTCTGCTTTCGGTTTTCCAGCCATTTGCCTATCCATCTTTGTATATCTCCCTCTATGCCATGGCTTTGTAGTTTCCTGAGAAGTCTTTCGTGTGGAACTTTGTCGAACGCTTTCTGGAAGTCCAAGTATATTATGTCCATCAGCTTCCCACTATCAATTTGCTCGTTCAAGATCTCAAAAAATTGGAGTAAATTCGTCAAACATGATTTCCCTTTCCTGAATCCATGTTGACTGGGTTTCATCAAGTCGTGTGCGTCCAAGTGCCGGACTATGCTATCCTTGATCAGTGCTTCAACCATCTTGCCGGGGACCGACGTAAGACTCACAGGCCTATAGTTGCCCGGTTCCCCTCTCGATCCTTTTTTGAAAATTGGCGTGACGTTCGCTATCCTCCAGTCGTCCGGTATCTGTCCAGTTCTGATTGTCAGGTTTGCAAGTTTTTGCAATAACTCTCCGATTTCAACCTTCAATTCCTTTAAGACTCTCGGGTGAATTCCATCCGGTCCAGGGGATTTGTCACTTTTAAGTTTGTCGATCTGATAGTATATCTGGTCTAAGTCCACTTCAACTGTGGTGAGGCTGTCTTCTATTTCTCCTGCAAACACTTTCTCCGCTTCAGGTATTGTTGGGGTGTCCTCCTTCGTAAAGACGGATGCAAAGAAGGAATTTAGTTTGTCTGCAATTTGTTTATCTTCCTTGATGTACCCTTTTCTTCCCTGGTCGTCCAGGGGTCCCACTGCCTCTTTTGCAGGTTTTTCCCCTTTCACGTATCTAAAGAAGGGCTTGAAGTTTTTGGCCTCCTGGGCTATTTTTTCCTCATATTCCTGTTTGGCATCCCTCACCGCCTTGTGACATTTCTTCTGATCATCTTTATGTTTGTTCCAAGCTTCGGTTGTCTTTATGCATTTCCATTTTTTGAAAGAGTCCTTCTTTTCTTTTATGGCTTCCTTCACCTGTATGGTAAGCCATGCCGGTTCTCTTTTGCTCTTTGTTCTCCGATCTTTGGAAATCCTCGGAATGTAGAGATCTTGTGCTTATGTGATAGTATTTTTCAGTAGGGACCATGCCTGATCTACTGTTTCAAGTTTGTCCACCATCTTCTCGAGTCGTTTTTCTACCATGGCTCTCATGCGATTGTATTTACCCTTTTTAAAGTTTAAGGTGGTGGTTAAGGTTTTGGCATGTTTCCCTTTCCCGATGTCAAGTTTAAAGTTGATTACATTGTGATCACTCGTTCCCAGTGGAACCATGACTTCCACTTCTGTTATCGGTCCTGTGAGGCCATTTAGGACCAAGTCCAAGGTGGCGTTGCCTCTTGTCGGCTCTTTTACCATTTGTTCCAGGAAGCAATCCCCTAGCACCTCCAGGAACTTGGCCTCCTTGCCGCAGTTGGAGGTTGCTAGTTTCCAGTCTATCCCTGGGAAATTGAAGTCTCCCAATATAATTACATTGCCTGTCTTGCATTCTTGTTTGATTTCCTCCATCATTTCTGAGTCAGTTTCCTCCGCCTGTCCTGGGGGACGATAGTAAAGGCCAATTTTCGTATCTGCGCCATATTGACCAGGAATTTTGATCCAGAGTGACTCAAGCTTCTCTTTCATTTCTGTTGTAACCATTTCAACAGAATCTATTCCCTCCTTAACATATAGAGCAATACCTCCACCTTTCTGCCCCACTCGATCTCTTCTATACAGTTTGTATCCCTGTAGTACTGTGTCCCATTTGTTTTCTTCATTCCACCATGTTTCTGTTATGCCAATGATATCCAATATGTCATGTCTTGCTATTGTCTCTAGTTCCCCCATTTTGTTACCTAGACTTCTAGCATTCGTATACATACATCTAAGTTCCCTTCGTGTTACCTTTTTGGACCTTCTACTCTTGGCCGTCCCTATAGTTTCAATTACGGTATCCTTTACTGCTCCTGTGTTATCACCCTTGTTTGCTGTGTGGTCGTCCCCTCCTGTGTCTGAGTTGTCCCTTCCTGCTTTTTCTCCCTTATTGGCTGTGAGGTCGTCTTCTCTTGTGTAGGAGTAGTAGTCCTTGGCTTCTTCGTCGGGGCATCCTGCTATCCGTGCCATCGACCGGTGGTCGACTGTCGGCTTTCCCCTATCTTTCAGTTTAAAGCCTTCTCGATTGCCTTCTTCATGTTGCCTGCCATAGCGAACATCTCAACAATAACAGTTCTAACAATAAAACAATCAAATATCAATGAACCATAATTAATACATACAGCTAAAAATTTTCCATTACAGAATTAATCATTACTTAAATACATTAAATTAATGACTTCTATTCCGCCTGTACCTTGCAGTTCTAAGCGGATTACATCAAAAAGATAACTGGACATTTCCAGGAAGAGGAATACAATTAAAGACGTTGGGCCTAATACATCAAAACGATAGCTGGACGTTTTCAGGAAGAGGAATACAATTAAAGGCATTAGGTCTAAATCAATTTTGAAGGGAGGATACTAAGAGGGGGAGAGAGGGGAAAAGAAACTAAACTAAACTAAATCTTAGGTTTGTATACCGCGCCATCTCCGCAAGCGCAGAGCTCGGCACGGTTAAGAAATTAGGATGAATTTCTTGAATAGTAAGGTTTTGATTTCTTTTCGGAAAGCTTTGAGGTCCGTTGAAGCTGTCAGTAGGTTGGTGATGGAGGGGTCCAATTTAGCTGCATGTGTTGCTAGTAAGTTGTCGTACATCTTTTTGCGCTTACAGAATTAATCATTAAATAAACACAGATGACAGTCCCAAACTCTATGCTAAGTTGAGAAAGCCAATTGTAAAAAATGTGCTTTTAAATGTCTTTTTAAAGTTTATATAAGATTCTTCTTTTCTCAAGTCTATGGCCAGATTATTCCATAACCGCGGAACTAAGGGCTCCTTTTACAAAGCCGCGTTAGAGGCTTTATCGCACGCAACTTTTTATCATATGCTAACCCCTGCGCTAGCCGAAAAACTACCGCCTGCTCAAAAGGAGGCGGTAGCGGCTAGCGCGGCTGGTAGTTTAGCATGCACTATTATGTGCGTTAAACCGCTAACGCGGCTTTGTAAAGGGAGCCCTAAATAAAAGAATCTCTAGTTGATGCAAGATGTGCCTTCGAAATGTGAGGGACAACTACCCTATTGTCATTCAGAGATCGTAATAAATGCTTTGGGGCATAAAATAGCACCAAATTAGAAAGATATGAATGATGTAGCTGAAACAATGCTCTAGGTGCTAACATTAGGATCTTAAATTTGATCCTAAATTCCATTGGTAACGAATGAAATTTTAAATACAAAGGTGTCACATGATCACGAATAAATGCCCGGCCTAATAATTTAATTGCAGTATTCTGCACTGTTTGCAAATGCTTCAACTGTCCTGACCCAATGCCTGCATATACTAAATTACCATAATCCAACTTTGACAATACAAAGGCATGAATTAATGTAAGCAATGATTTCTCATCCAAAAAATCTCGAATGGCTCTAAGCTGTCTTAATGCCCCAAAACCTTTAGCAATCACGTTTGCAACTTGTTCCTGAAAATATAAATGACAATCAGTTATAACCCCCAAATATCTGATACTATTTACTAGTCTTATATTGCAATTATTTAATGAAAAGTCTAGTTGAGGTGTTGCTTTATCAGCCATCTTCATTATCTTCTAGATCTGCTTCTCAATGACCCCATGCAAGGCAACTAAGAACACAGAAATTGCAACTTCAGTTCCAATCCAAACAACAGTTGTCCTTTTGACTTCTTTCTAGGGATCATTGCCAACATTTCCCTGCTTGTTCCTTCCAATCTTCCAGGTACATTAGATAGATTGTGAGCCCACCGGGACAGATAGGGGAAATACTTGAGTACCTAATTGTAAAACTGCTTAGATAACCTTGATAGATGGTATATAAACACCTAATAAACTTGAAACTTGAAATGGATTACTTCCATCAGTATTGGACAATTATCACAACAGAACAGTGGGTGCTTCGAGTCATCACTCAGGGCTGCATCTTATGCTTGATCAAAACACCTTCAAACCACCCACCAAAAGAGTCTCCTTGCAACTTCCTTCAGAAGACCCTCCTTCACCAAGAACTCTCACCCTTCTCCAGCTAAATGCAATAGCACGTGTTCCTCTATAGTAGAGAGGTTAGGGGTTCTACTCAAAGTATTTCCTGATACGATAAAAGACCAGAGAATTTTGGCCTATTCTAGATCTCTGGGGCTTAAACAAATACTTGTTGAAGTAGCAGTTTTGTATAGTCTCTCTGGGAACCCTACTACCCCTACTGGAAAAAGGCAATTGGCTTTGCTCTCTAGAACTCAAAGAGGCATACATTCACATATCCATCCTACCTGCTCACAGAAAGTGTCTTAGCTTTTGCATTGGATCTCAACATTTCCAGTACAAAGTCTTGCCCTTCAGACTGCCCCTTGTGTCATAACAAAATGCCTAGTGGTGATTATTTTACATCACTGGCAAAAATTAAGTTAATGCAGACATTTCCTGAAATTTGCTTATAAGAGAACCATTAATGTAGAGGAAACAGTGAACATAAGAACATAAGAATTGCTGCTGCTGGGTCAGACCAGGTCCATCGTGCCCAGCAGTCTGCTCCCATGGCAGCCCCTAGGTCAAAGACCAGTGTCCTAACTGAGACCAGCCGTACCTGCTTAAACTCCAGTTCAGCAAGAACTTGTCTAACTTTGTCTTGAATCCCTGGAGGGTGTTTTCCCCTATTAAAGCTTCTGGAAGAGTGTTCCAGTTTTCCACCACTCTCTGGGTGAAGAAGAACTTCCTTAGGTTTGTATGGAATCTATCCCCTTTTAACTTTAGAGAGTGCCCTCTCGTTCTCCCAACTTTGTAGAGGGTGAACAACCTGTCTTTATCTACTAAGTCTATTCCCTTCAGTATCGTGAATGTTTCTATCATGTCCCTCTCAGTCTCCTCTTTTCAAGGGAGAAGAGGCCCAGTTTCTCTAATCTTTCGCTGTACGGCAACTCCTTCAGCCCCTTTACCATTTTAGTCGCTCTTCTCTGGACTCTTTCGAGTAGTACCTTGTCCTTTTTCATGTATGGCGACCAGTGCTGGACGCAGTATTCCAGGTGAGGGCATACCATGGCCCGGTACACGGCATGATAACCCTCTCCAACCTGTTCGTGATCCCCTTCTTAATCATTCCTGGCATTCTGTTTGCCCATTTTGCTGCCACCACGCATTGCGCAGACAGCCTCATCGACCTGTCGACCAGTATTCCCAAGTCTCTTTCCTGGAGGTCTCTCCAAGTACCGCCCCGGACATCCTGTATTCATGTATAAGATTTTTGTTACTGACATGCGTCACCTTACACATATCCACGTTGAGCTTCATTTGCCATGTCGTGGTCCATTTCTCGAGTGTGTTTATGTCATGTTGCAGATCTTCACAATCCTCCTTAGGCCAGTCACATCATGCACTTTAAAATGAAATGAAAAGCAACTTAGCTTATAATGCAAGCTTCTTTCCACCCGATATTCACATCCAGAAGCCTACTGAAAACTGCAAAGCATTGCCTCAATCTTCACACCCAAAGGTGCTCCAAATCACAGATACCAAGATCCAACAGGGATTCCCCGTTTCGCCATCCGGCTTCATCAGGAATCTTCCTCTTCAACAACTCTACAGCTTTGCATAAACAAAAATATAATGGCGCTGAGGACCACAGCTGCTCAAAAAAAGCCTTTTATCTATGCCAGGCAACCACCAATCAGATCCTTCCAATGCAGTCCAACCACTGAATATCCCAGAGACTTCATTAAAAAAAAGGCTGCCCATTCTATATGTCCATACAGTCCTTTTAGGCTTACCAAATCCAATTCAAATATCCACTGCTGTTCATGTTGTTATAACATTTGCCGCCAATCACCCCACCATCGCGGTTCTTCAATATATTCAAGCACTATACATCGCAATGAATCAAATTCATGCCGATATTGTAGACAGTAGATATGAACAATGTTCCAATAGTCATGTTTTAAGCATCTGGGAAATCTGTCTCACATATAACCGTAAACATGGGCACTATATCAAGTAAACAACTCCTCTTGAGAGACATGTAGTATGACTTCTAAAAATATAGTTCTTCCAAGTTACCGGATGAGCATATTTAGGGGTTTCTACCATTATAGTACACATCACACAATGTCCACATACAAAATGTCTCTCGAGGAGCGCTGTTTACTTGATAAGGTGCCCATGTTTATGGTTATATGTGGGACAGACTTCTTAGGCATGATTCTACAAAAGATAGGAGCCTATCGCATGGCGCCTAGTGGCGCCTAACTCAAAAGTAGGTGTGTTATCTTTGGGGGCAACTTTTTATTTGAGACACCCGTGTAAGTGTATTGTATATTACCGTACTTTTAAATATGTGTTTTTTGAACCATCACAACTGACCAACTTCGTGGCTATGTCTCGTCTGAATGTTAACAATCTTTGAACCCTATAATTTGGATATTGTGACCCCATCTCAATGCTATAGCTCTCAGTTTCTTGTTATTATTACTGTTTTTCTATATAATGTCGCCAAGTTTCTTTAATTCTTGGATCTTAATTTGTGGACTTGAGCATAAATAGTATATTTGTTAACTTAGGAATTATATTACTATTGTATTTGATATCCATTCTATTCTTGCTTTCTGTACAAGTGTAATACTTGAAATTTAAGTTGAAAATAATAAAAAAAAAAAAAAAAAAAAAAAAAAGTAGGTGTGTTTAGGTGTGGAGAAAGACTTAGGTGCCAGTAGGTGTGATTGTCTAAAGGACAGATGCCTAGAATGTAGGCCTTTAAAACCTGGCCTACATTTCAGGCGCCTAAGTTTCAAGTTAGGTGCCGCTAAGTGAGATTCTGTAATGGGCACCTAAGTGTGATTGGCACGCAATAGATGCCTAACTTTAGGCGCCTATCTTTTTAAGGCACCAATTACAGAATCTGACCTGAAACCTCTATCTGTACATCTCTTGATAGCCCGTTTCATGAAAGGCCTATTCCATACAAAGCCATTCATCAAGCCTCCACACGTTGCTTGGGATCTTCACATGGTACTATCTGCTCTTATGAAGTCTCCTTTTGAGCCGCTTACATCTTGCTCTCTCAAACTTCCTGCATTTTTGCAGCACTGGCTGTGAGATTGACAGTTTGGTTCTCTTGCCTTTTTCTTTAGCACATTGTGGGCATTATTGGATGCAGACTCTGCTATTTGACACCGTTTGCCATAATAATACTTCCGACAGAGTACTGGTGATCCCTAAAGCAGGTGGTTATCCGCCAAAAACTGCCCATGTTGGGTCGTTTTATCTGCCAGTGCTTTGCTAATAAAAAGTGCTTTATATTGTACACTCAGGTGCAAGATAGTGCTTGGTCCACCCACTGCTGTGTTTTCCTAAATTTCTCAGTTGTTTTCCTCATTGCCCTCACATCTGCATGCCGTGTGAGTGAACTTCAAGTTGTTGTGTCAGATCCTCCCACCACAAGATCGTACCACAACAAAGTAGTGCTTTGAACTCATCCAAAATTCCTACATAAGTTGTCTCAGAATTCCACCTCAACCAATCCATAAATCTCCCTGCTTTTTTTCAAAACTACATACATACCCTGGAGAGGCAGCTCTTCACACCTTACTCTGGCTTACTACCTGGCCCGGATTAAACCTCATACAGGATCCTTCCAGTTTTTTGTGGCTTTTGACCTTAATAGACTTGGATTTTCTGTTACCAAGAGAACCACCGAAGAACAAAAGGAAAAACTGCAGGACTAGTGTACAAGACACCACGTCTTTAATGAACACACATAAGAACAATCATGAACATAATCATAAAACAGTTTGTATCCACAAGGGTTGGTGAACCGGGACCCAAGAGAACCATCTTCAGTTTGGCTATCAGATTGTTTCTTCTCCATGTATGCTTAGGCTGGGCTGATGCTCCAGGGCCATGTAACAATCCACAATGTCCGAGTTATGGCATCGTTAGTAGATCATTTCCGCTCTACATATATTGAGGACATCTGCAAGGTAGCTACTTGGTTCTCAATCCATACCTTCACTTCTCATTACAATTTAGAACAAAACTCCAGAAGAGACAGTTGGTTTGGACAAGCAGTTCTGCATAATCTTTTTACTTCCTGAGCACCAACTTTCCCTATAACCCTCCTGGATTTTGCCAGGCTCATGTTTAAATATCCATTATCCTTGTCCATAATCCTAGCAGTTTGGGAGTCTCACATGTGAGAATATTATGTCTGCTTGTCCTTGGAGAAAGCAAAGATACTTACCTGTAGCAGGAGTTCTCTGAGAACAGCAGGCATATATTCTAATAATCTGCCCACCTCTCCTAGTTGTCTTTTTAGCTTTGTTACTGGATTGATGGTCCCGTGAGCTGACATCGGGCAGGAAGGCACTGGCATGCAATCTGTATGAGCACTACGTATAGATTTAAAGTGACAGAGTATTTGTCCAAACTGGTTTCTGTGGATGATGTCACCCACATGTGAGAATAAATGCCTGCTGTCCTCGGAGAACATCTGATACAGGTAATAATAATAATAATAATAATATTTTATTTTGTATACCGCCATACCCAGGGAGTTCAAGGCGGTTCACAACAGATAGATGAATTACATACAGTGCGATTAGAAAAAAGAAGAACATAACAAAGCAATCGTAGGGTCAAACTCGTTTACATTAACAATTTAGGTGAGGGAAGGGCCAAATACGGGGTACATACAGAGTGTGCTGTAGTAGGATACAATTAAGTTTAAGAGAGGGGGGAACCAAGCATATTAGCTGGAAAAAAGGGGGGGGGAGCAACAAACTTAGAAGGGGGGCGGGCGGAAAAGTAAGGAAGAGGAGAGGGGGGGGTGAGATGGGGGAAGGGGGGCGTTAAGGGATAGGTCTGTTGCAAAGAAGGGTTTTAATCTGTTTTCTAAGGTGGAGAAGGGGAAACATTATGGCGGAAGAGGGGAGCGTTAGGGATTTGGTCCGTTAAAAAGTAGAGTTTTGAGCTTTTTTCTGAAGGGGGGGTATGAAGAGCAGTCAAGTATGATTTGGGCGAGCCATGAATTTAGTTTGGCCGCTTGAAAAGAGAAGGTTCGTTCGAGGAATCTTTTAAGATGACATGATTTCAGTGAGGGAAAAGCGAACAAAATTGATCTGCGGGAGCTCTTCTTATTATAGTTCAGGTTGAAGTGGGGGTAAAGATAGGCTGGTGACATACCAGATACGGTTTTTTATAAGGTAAGTATCTTTGCTGTTTCTGAGGTCCTTTTACTAAGCTATAGCAAAAAAATGGCCTTAGTGCACCCTTGTACAGGGTTTTCCTGTGTGTCAAGGCCATTTTTATGTAGCTGTTAAATGGCCAATTTTCTATTTTTTGAATTAATGGCATGAGCCCTTACCACCAGTGTTCCCTCTAAGCGGGCGGGTGTTGTGAGCAAACTTTTTTCACCGTGAGCCAAAAATATCGGGCGCCAGCAAGTTATGAGCCAACTCGCCCGATTCTCCTCTCGCCGCCCTGCCATCTGCCGTACGCCTCTTCCGATCGTGCGCTGTGACGAGAAACGTGTGTGCTGCGATGTAATATTTTGTGCGCCAGCGCACGCCAGCGCAGCTTAGCGGGAACACTGGTTCAAATGGTTTTATTTATTTCCCCAAATTTATTTTTGTTATACGCATTGAAAATATTTGATATTGCGTTTAAATCAAAATCTCAATAAACTTGAAACGAGTGCCCGTGAGATTGTGGGAGGGTTAAATACTCAAAACTTAGAAGTTTTTGCTACGCCAGCTTTCTGGTATCTTTACATACAGTGGCGTACCTAGCATATGTAACATCCGGGGCCCATCATTTTTTGGCACCCCCCCCCATCTGTAAGAAAAACATGATTTTTAGTAACAAACCACACGTCACACATGAGTACCTAGGAAAAGGCAGCATCTTACATATTGCAGTGAGCAGTACATCAATACACCCATTGTAAAACTAAACAAGCCAGACCAGCACAGATCAATCCTACACCGTCAATCCTAACAGAAAACCATGTCTTTCGAACACACAGAACACAGAAAACACCTTCGCCTAGTAAGGAATATGTAATCACAAACTAACCCCTCCCTCTTTTACAAAACTGTAGTGTGGATTTTAGCTACGGAGGTAACAGCTCTGATGCTCATAAAATTCTGAGCATCAGAGCTGCTACCACCAAGGCTGGTGCTAAAAACGCTTCACAGTTTTGTAAAAGGGGGGATAAAATAAAAATACATAGACAAAGGTTAAATTGAACCAGCAAGAAGCTGGACTCTGCATACAATGCTTCACAGAAACAGTGACACATGTCTCCTAAAGCAATAAATAAATAGAAATTTTTTTCTACCTTTGTCTTCTGTGGTTTCTCCTTTCCTCATCTTCTTGTAACTCTCTTCCTTCCATTCACTGTCTGCCGTCTCTCTTCCCCTATATGGCATCTTCTCTCCTTCTATGCCCCTTCCAGAAACTGTATGCCTCCCCCTTCCATCTCTCCTTTCACCCCATTGGTCTGGCATCTCTCTCCTCGCCTTCCCTCTCCCACACCTCTCCTCATAGTCTGGTATCTCCCCTTCCCTGATTCTCTGGCATCTCTCTCCTTTCCTTTTCTTCCATCTTTCGTTCCCCCTCCATGCTCTCACATCTCCCCCTTCCTTTTCCCTTAGACTGGCATACCTTCCTCCTACGCTCCAAGCCCTGGCATCTCCTTTAATTCCCTCCCTCATCTTCCTTCTCCCTCCAGCTGGGTACCGCAACACTCTTCCCTGCAGCTCTGCACTTCCCCACAATTGCCATGCTTCGGTTCCTCTTCTTCCTTCCTTCCTCCCCCCCCCCCCCCGCGGGACCCTGCGGCACCATCAACTCTTACTCCCTCTAATGTCGGCCCTGCAGCTCCAGACTTCCTCGCACCTTCTCCCCTCCCCCTTTGGATCGCTATTATTTTAAATGTTATAGCCGCGGAGCTGTATCCATCAGTGGAGATGTCTAACCTCGGCCTGCCCCGGAACTCTTACTGCAGCAGCCGCCCGTCTAGGCAGGAACAGGAAGTCACTGTTGCAGTAAGAGTTCCGGGGCAGGCCGAGGTTAGACATCTCCACTGATGGATACAGCTCCGCGGCTATAACATTTAAAATAATAGCGATCCAAAGGGGGAGGGGAGAAGGTGCGAGGAAGTCTGGAGCTGCAGGGCCGACATTAGAGGGAGTAAGAGTTGATGGTGCCGCAGGGTCCCGCGGGGGGGGGGGGGGGAGGAAGGAAGGAAGAAGAGGAACCGAAGCATGGCAATTGTGGGGAAGTGCAATCCCCCCAATGCGTCCCCTTACCTTACCTCCCCTTACCTTTGCGACGCGTGTGTGCGCTGTGAAGAGAAACTTTGCGCTGCGATGTAATATTTTGTGCGCGCGCGCAGGCCAGCGCACCTTAGCGGGAACACTGCTTACCACCTCCCATTATGTAGGCTCACGTGGTAATCCTGTGCTAACCAGTTAGCGCACAGTAATGTGGATGCAGTGTGTGGAGCAATGGTTAAAGCTACAGCCTCAGCACTCTGAGGTTGTGGGTTAAACCTACGCTGCTCCTCCTGAGCAAGTCACTTAATCTACCCATTGCCCCAGGTAGATTAGATTGTGAGTCCGCTGGGACAGACAGGGAAAAATACTTAAGTACCTGAATAAATTCATATAAACTGTTCTGAGCTTCCCTGGAAGAACAGTGTAGAAAACTGAATAAATAAATAGTGTGAAAAGTTTCAGCCTCTGATAACCAGAGCTGGTATTGTGACATCATAAAGCCTCATTCCACCAATGCCTAAGAGCCAACCTCATCAGTGATGTCACAACGGCTTCATTGTCCTATACTTGGCTCACTTTTACCACATTATGATTTCTAGAGTGGTGCAGTGGTTAAAGCTATAGCCTCAGCACCCTGAGGTTGTGGGTTCAAACTTCAAACCCACGCTGTTCCTTGTGACCCTGAGCCCTAGTCGATCACGCTATCCTGACTGATTGTTTGGAGTCAATTGGAATTTCTGATAATGTATTAAAATGGTTTCAGGGATTTCTGAGCAAAAGATCTTATCAAGTTTATAGTGATGATAAACAATCCTTTCGTTGGGTAAATTCCTGTGGAGTCTCTCAGGGTTCTCCGCTATGTCCGACATTGTTCAACATTTATCTTGCATCATTGGGGAATTTGTTGCAAAGTTTAAAAGTGAAATTCTATATCTATGCGGATGACATCACTATAGTTATTCTCCTTACTAACCTGACTCCTGAGATAAGAAATCATTTATTTTTTATCTTAAACCAGATTGATCTGTGGATGACTGAATTTAAATTGAAACTTAATTCTGAAAAAAACAAATTCTTTCTGGCGAGCCCTAATAACAAAATTAAAGATACATCGATATCTTTAAATGGTCAGGATTTCCCTATAGACGATTCCATAAAAATTTTGGGAGTGACATTGGACCGGCATCTCACTTTAGAAGAACATACGGATTTGCTAGTCAGAAAATGTTTCTCGGTCTTATGGAAACTCCGAATCATTAAAAAAATATTTTGATGTAGCATCATTTTGTCTGCTAGTTCAGTCTTCCATCTTAAGTAATAATAATAATAATAATAATAATAACTTTATTTTTGTATACCGCAATACCACAAACAGTTCAGAGCGGTTCACAATGCAAGAGACTGTACATATACAGCAAAGATACAGAGAATTAATTGTCAAGTATAATGGTAATCAGTTTCAATTACAGGAGAGTACCAAGAGGGGAAGGAGAAGCCGGAGGAAAGGAAGTACATTGGATTGAGGGGGGAGGAAAGGGAGAGACCAGGGGAGGTGGTTAAAGTTTGGTCCATTTGGCCAGGAGGGAAGGGGTTAGAGAAATTTATCAAAGAGGTAAGATTTGAGAGATTTCCTGAAGGATTGGTAGGATGGAGCAGATGAGATGAGGGAGGTAAGGCAATCATTCCATCTGCTCAACTATTGCAATATTATTTATTTGGATACATATAAGAAAACACTGAAAAAGCTTCGAGTTATTCAAAATTCAGCAGTTTGGCTGACTTTTTGTTTGAAAAAATGGGACCATATTACTCCCTATTATCAAAAACTACATTGGTTACCGATGGAGGTAAGAGTTTTGTTTAAATTTTCCTGTATCTGTTTTAAATCAATATTTGGTATGGCTCCTGAGTACCTGGTCTCTCATTTTTTTCTAGATCGTTTTAACAGGCCGCAGAATCCATATGTTTGCTTACCCAACAGTAAATGCTTGTCGTTTTAAAAAATTTCTGGATAGTTTTTGCATTTTGGGCAGGCAAATTGAATGACTGGTTGGGTAATATTATTATGCGTGCTCCATCTTATTTTACTTTTAGAAAATTAGCAAAAACACAGTTGTTTGATCAATTTGTAACCTGATTCACTGTTTTTAATCTTTTATCCTTTTATCTTGTATGTATTTCTGATGATTTGTATTATATTTTGTCACTAATATTCCAGTACTTCTCAATGTAAACCGCCTCGAACTATTATGACTTTGGTGGTATACAAGAATAAATTATTATTATTTAATACCGCCATTGCCCCAGGTACATTAGATAGATTGTGAGTCTATGCTAGAGTACCTGAATAAATTCATGTAAACCGTTCTGAGCTCCCCTGGGAGAACGTTATAGAAAATTGAATAAATAAATAATTGGTTAGTGTAGGAACGTCCACTTTCCACCCCCTGCCGTGCCGCCTCCCCCCCCCCAAAAAAATTATAAAAATATTTTTAGTGCCTGCATTAGCGTGAATGCATGAGCGTTTCCCTCAGTACGCTATTTTAAGCTGCATTATGTGTGCGGTAGTGCCTATCTCAGCTTAGAAAATGGCCCTCTCTTAGTAGTGTAAAGGAGCAGTACCCAGAAGAAAACTACTAAAATCCTACAAGGATTCAAAACTATTAAATTATGACAGAATGAATGCCCCTTTGAGGAGACATTATGATAATGGGATGCAGTTAAACCTAAGTACAGTGGTGCCTCACACAACGAACTTAATTGGTTCCAGGAGCAAGTTTGTTATGCGAAAAGTTCGTTATGTGAAACGCGTTTTCCCATAACAATACATGTTAAAAAAAATAATTCGTTCTGTAGCATAAAATATGCTAAGATGACATAAAAAAAGATAAATTTTTTGTTATTATTTTTATTTAGATACATCTAAAAACATAATTGTTTTTTAAAACAACACACATTTTTTAAATTTAAAGACAGACTAAGTAGAGTCTAATTTTACAGTGAGAGAGGGCAGAGTCTCAGCGGCAAAAACTGGGACTTAACTGTTCATTTTTTTTTTTCTAGCATCGGGGAAGCGGCGAGAGTAGCTCCGCCCCCCCCCCCAACGCATCAGCAGTAGGCGCCGGGCCCCTGCGAGCCGACGGTCCGCCACTGCACAGGGAGCCAGGCGGAGAGAGGGCAGTTAAGCGCAGTGCCTGCGCGGAAGGATGCAGCTCGGGCGACTTCGTTGTGTGAAACGAAGTTCGTTGTAGGAAGCAAGACATGAAGTTCGTTGTGCGCAGCGTTTGCTGTGCGAGGCGTTCGTTATGCGAGGCACCACTGTACTGTATAAAGTTATGAGCTAACTTTAGGGCCTGCGTGGTTTTATGGTTTTTTTTTTTTTAATTAGGTTTTCTTCCATATTCTGTTATATTTTATTTATAACACTGTAATACAAACACTCAGAAGGACTCTAACTATTTACTTTAAAAGGATGCTTAATTTGTTTTATTGCATATTAATGTGACAGTACTCCTCAGGTTGCAAGCAAATATTAAATCGTATTGCTTAATGGGAATTCCAAAGGTGGCTGTGTACAAGGAGATGCACTGGTTGACACTCCAGTTAAGCTTTCTATTAGGAATCACAGCATGAGCTTTAAAACTCTGCAGTCATATTCCCCTGAATGAAAGTCTGTTAATAGGACGGGAGGAGAAACGTTGATCTTTCATTTTGGAGCAGCTGAGAAATTTCTAGCACCTGTTCATTTTCTCTCATCAGTTCTAATATGATCATTTGACAAGAAGCCAAATAGGTCCTTGTTTGCAGAGTTTGTTGGGAAAACTGTTCTTTATAAGAACAACAACAGTTTCCAGCAGTATTCAGATGGCAAAGTCAGAACAAAGTCTTAGATGCCAGATGACAGCTTGAAATTAAATCTTTCTTTTCAGACCATGTGGCACGGGTCTAAAAATGACAAACACATATCATTAATTCCCATTGAAATCTTGGCATTGCACTATATATTTGTGCAGAAGGTTTAAAATAGTAAGATTGCACCAGGTCAGTAATGGAGCCTTAAAATCAAAGCTACACAGATTGTTAGCCTTTGGCTATGAAGTTCATTGGTGGTTTTTATTTTTTTCATTGCCCCTCTTGATGAATACTGTAAGAATTTAATTGGAAATCTCACATGACTCCTATTTATCTCTGAATTTGAAGTTTATGAGTATTCTATTTTGTATTGATTTTTTTTTTTTTTTTGTAATGTTTGCTACTATTATTTTGTGTAAACTTGATGTTTTTCAAAAAAGAAAAAACATATTTGGAAAAAAAAGAAAAAAGAGAGACTAAAAAATGATCCACTCAAGATCGACCATTGAAAGCTGTAATGAGAATGATACATGACTTTGACCAACTGCGAAGTATGACATTTAACCCCTCAAAGGCTCTTAATGTTGCCTGAAGCTGCACTTGTCCTTGCCCTTAGCGGTCCAAGGTTTAAAATTGATATAGATGGTCAGCACTTTTGTGACATGAGGCGCATCGGGGTTGACTCAGCCTCATTCTGCCATGACCGCTTCCATCATTGCAAGCACTTCATCTGCTTTGCGTTTTATAGAATCAATACATTTCATCCCCTAAGAGTCCGGCAAGGGCCTTTGATTCCTGACCTGACATTTGCTAATGCTATCCCTGATGACCTGCCACTACAGCTCTTCAGCGCTGCACTCTGTGTTTGACAACACTTATAATACGAATCAATATTCAGTGTTCAGTAAGTGAGCTGGGGAGTCGTTTTATTGCTGGGAAAGACTGCATTGCCCCTGGCAGCTGTCAGAAATGGGTAGTTATTAATAGCCCTCTCTTTGCACTTAGCATAGTCAGTAGGGGTCAGGCATGAAATGATTTAATCAGTTTATGATATCGATGACAGAGAGCACTTAAAATGTAATCACAAAATTTATGTGGAAGTGTCCCAGGGCTGTTGTAATGTTTACCTCACTTAATTTTCTCTGATGTTGATATGGCCCACTGTTTTCTGGGAGGTTAGCTGTGTAACAGTTGTCATGCTTAGATGCTACTCTCGTTCTTGGATACGGGCTTTATTTTCAGGATATACTTCATATCTTTAAGCCTGAACTTATTACACGGCTGTCAATGCTGAGTTGTAAAGTGAGAAAACTGTATTTGCTACTTAGACTAGTAATGAAAACTGGTATTTCTAACTTTTCTTGTTTCTTGAACTATCAAAAGTTCTTGCATTTGTGAAAATCTACTTCTGAGCTTTTATCCCTGCACTGTTTTTACGAGCAAAGAACAAGTCTATATGCTTCTTGTGATTAAGTGAGCAGGAACCGGGCAAGCAACATTTACAGGAACCAGACTGCATTTTAAAATGGAACAAAAACTCTTTAATTGTGAGCTCAGAAAGGACATATGTACAGACACCCGTTCTCAGCAGTTGTTACCTCAGGATTATACATAACGGACTAAATTCTATAAATGGCAGAAAATAAAAGCCCGCCTAGAAGTGTTCTATAAATTGCAGTTTATAGAATACACATAGCGACCAGCTCCAGAATTAAAATTTAGACACAACCATCTACGCCAACTAACATTTGGTATTAGTGCCTGCGCCTAAATGCTGCGTTTTCAATAACAGTATGTGTAATTTTTAAGAACGCCCATGACCTGCTCATTCCGCTCCCATGCATACATCCCCTTTTGAAACCTGCACATTAGAATTTATGCACACCAGGGGATGTATGCATGGGAGCGGAATGAGCAGGTCATGGGTGTTCTTAAAAATTACACATACTATTATTGAAAACGCAGCATTTAGGCGCATGGAAGCGGCATGTTTGCTGTTAAATTCTAAGCCACTTTTCCCCAGATTCTATGAGGGGCCGCTGAAAAGTTGTCAGCCCAACCAACAAAGTTGGGGCAGTCTCCATCGAGGGTTAAACTAAACTAAAGTAAACCTTAGGTTTGTATACCGCGCCATCTCCGCAAGCGTCGAGCTTGGCATGGTTTACAGAATTAGGATGGAAAGGAACTCCAATGAAGGGTTAAAGGAAAGGAACTAAGAGGGTATAGAGGGGCCAAGGGTATCAGAGAGGGGGGAGGTGTTACATTTTTGAAAAGGGTTATACACTTAGTCCAGAGATTTTCCACATTTTTCATTCCGTCGGAAAAATACGGAATGAAAAAAGTGGGAAAATCTCAGAAGCAAATCTTACCAGTCAGTCCTTCAGCAATATCACTTGCAAAAATGTTTAAAAGAACTGAACCTTGAGGCACACCACTGGTAACATCACTTTCCTCAGTTTGAAAATATTTTGATAAGGCAGTTTTTGCGCTTGTGGTTCAATCACTTATTCTTTCCCAGATGGATTGCTCTAATGTTTATCTTGGATGTGCTAAAAAATTCTTGAAAAGATTACAAACTCTGCAGAACACTGCTGTGACAGTTAGTTTCCCAATTTCTAAATATAATAGAATTACACCATAATTGATTAAATGGCATTGGTTGCCAGTAAATGCAAGAATTCATTTTAAGCTCTGTGTTATAATCTTTCAGATCTTACATGGTCAAGTGGTTTATTACATAGTGGAATTGATATCGTTACTAGTAGGTAGGCCAGCTCATGATGTACAGAAAAAAAATTCTTTGTTCAATTTCCCTCACCAAAAGCAATTAATCATCAGTTCAATAGAATGCATTTTGCTTTTATCAGGCACCTTTGGTTTAGAATGACCTTCCTATTTCAATTAGATCAGTATGTCATTATACAGTTTTTAGAAAACTCATAAAAACATTTCTGTTTAAAATTTTTTTATCTTAAACTTTGTTATTTTTTCTTGTTAATATTTGTTATTGAATATCTGTTATTCCATTATGTTTAACTGGGATTGTTTCCAGTAGCTGAAATATATTGTTATCAAACATGAACTTTTAAGGGTTTGTGCAGAATACAAGTTAGAATGTAATATAATCTCCATTGACCACTACCCTTTGTCACCTTCCACTCAACCAGTTCTTGACCCAATCTGTCATTTTGAGGCCCATACTAAGGGCACTCAGTTTATTTATTAGACGCCTGTGTGGAACACTGTCAAAGGCTTTGCCCTAAATACACCACATCTAGTGCTCTCCCTCTATCCAATTCTCTGATCACCCAGTCAAAGAAATTGATCAGATTTGTATGACAAGACCTGCCTCTAGTGAATCCATGTTGCCTCAGGTCCCGCAATTCACTGGAGTCCAGAAACTACATGTATTCTCTGTTTTAAATGTATTTTCCATTAATTTATATACCAAAGAAGTCAGATTTACTGGCCTGTGGTTCCCTAGTTCTTCCTCTTTTGTGGAGAGGGACCACATTTGCCCTTCTCCAATCCTCCGGTATCACTCCCAACTCTAGAGAAGCATTGAAAAAATCAGCCAACGGAGCCACCAGAACTTCCTTAAGTTCCCTCAATACCCTTGGATGTACACCATCCAGCCCAACCTCTTTATCCACCTTTAGTTTAGCAAGCTCCTTATGAACACAATCCTCTAAAAATTAATCAGGGTCTACCACACCTCCAGCCATATTTACTTTTGTTTCCTACAATCCTGTTCCTGATGCTTCAGCTGTGAACACAGAACAGAAATATTTGTTAACCAAGTCAGCCTTATCTTTATCAGCTTCTACATATTCTTCCCCTTCGCCTTTGAATCTCAGAATGTCACTTTTGCACTTCCTCCTATCACTAATATATCTAAAAAATATATTTTCCCTGGTTCTACTGTGCCTGCTAGTTTTTCTTCCATTTGCATCTTTGCTTTCCTGATTACTCAGTCAGCCTCTCTTAACTTCTCCAGATATTTTTGCATGTTTTCTTCTTTCTGCGATCTTTTGCAGTTTATGAAAGCTAACCTCTTATTCCTTACCTTCTCAATTACTACTTTTGAGAACTAAAGTGGCCTTCTTTTCTACTTACTTTAATTACAAAATGTTTTTTGTCCTTACAATAGCTCTTTTCAGTTTTGTCCATTGCTTTCCTACTTCTTCCAGATGTTCCCATCTGGACAACAGTTCCTTGACATAATCCCACATCTAAACAAAGTTAGTTTTTTTTTTAAGTCGAGAACCTTCACTTTTGAATGATCCCTCTCTATACCTGTCAATATTAAACATCATCATGTGGTGATCACTAGATGCCAAATGATCACCCACTATAACATCAGAAATACTTTCCCTGTTTGTAAGCACTACGTTTGTTATGGCCTTATCCTGCGTGAGTTCCATTATCAACTGCTGGAACAGTTCTCTTTGTAGAGAATCCAGGATCTTCCTGTTGCTAAGAGATCCTGCAATAGGGATACCCCAATCAACATCTGGCATATTAAAATCTCTTATTAGTAGTACTTCCCCTTTTACAACTATATTTTGAATGTCTTCTATTAAATCTCTATCTACTTCTTCCATCTGTGAAGGAGGCCTATATATCATACCCTTATAAATATATGTTCCATTCCCTCTTTCCAGTTTGACTCACAGTGCCTCCTCCTTACCCTACAGATCCTGCAACTGTGGGTGGCTTTAACATGATCTTTAATATATAATGCCATCCCCCCTTCTTTTCTTCCTACCTTGTCTTTCCTCCATCTTGATTCGCCGCCGCATAGCGGCGGCCCGCTGAACACACCTACCGACCAGCCGGTACATGATTACAAATACTTCCTCACTTGCGGCACACGCTCACCTTGCTAGGAAACTGTTTAATAACATATATGCTTACATTAGTCATTGGTATAGAATTGTTCTGCTGCATGTCTCAAAGTTCAATCCGATTCACTACGTTGTCACTGTAAGTCTATAGGATCCAGGAAACCACTTTAATTGTTTTACTATCTGTTCTCCTCTTAACTGGATAGTTTTTTATTTGAATTGTTTTAGAATTGTTTTAAACGCAATTTTAATATTTGTCAAGTCAGTCACCTTGTTTTCCCTCTGTTTAATTTGCATTTTGTTTTATGTTTTTTACATTTTTTCCTTTTGCCTCCATTAGCGCTCTCCCCTCTATCTTGATTCGCCGCCGCATAGCGGCGGCCCGCTGGACATGCCTACCGACCAGCCGGTACATGATTACAAATACTTCCTCACTTGCAGCGCACGCCGCAAAGGCGCGCAAACAAGGAGCAGGTCCTGCTCCTTAATGCGCTCCTTTGTGCGCAACTTTGGGTGCAAAGCTCGAGGAACCTATGGTACTTCCCCATTATTTTTTATTTTCATTTAATTTTATCTATGATAGTCGCTTCTATATTTTCCTTCGGTAAAACCCTTTTTAAAGTTTTGCCGTTTTTAATAGTACTTTATTACTTAATAGTTTTAAACATTATAATGGAACCCAAGTCTTTTCCAATACCTATTCATTGGGGCCGCAGACCCTCTCCAGTAGCTTCTACAACAATCTTCAAGCCTCCAACCCGGATCACTTTAGATAAAAAGAACACCACAAATAACTTAGCTGTCCTCCCAAATAATTCTCTTAATATTGCTATGATCAATGTCCGTTCACTGCGTAGCAAACATCATGTAATCAAGGATTTGATAATAGAACATTCTTTAGACATTCTCTGTATTACAGAGACATGGCTCACTGAGGGAGATGAGGCCTATCTCTGCTACGCTAGCCCTTCAGGTTACAACTTCAATTATAATCACCGAATCGGAAAGAAAGGTGGAGGTTTAGCCATAATTTTTAAAACAAGTTTATCTCTAGTAGTAGAAACCTCTCTAACTAATAACAATATTATCGAATCTCTTCAAGTTAAAGTTAACTCGAAGCCTAAAATAGATCTACTATTATTATACATCCCTCCTCCAATTAATCAATCAGTGGTAACTCATTTATTATCCATAATTTCTGACTTCTCTACTACATCACAAATGTCCTTACTTTTAGGTGACTTCAATGTTCACTTTGACGATATCTCTAATTCATTTACATCTGATCTCTTAACTCATATTGATGATCTTAGTTTAGAAATACTAAATTCAGACCCAACTCATATCCATGGTCATACTTTAGATGCGATTCTTGTTCCTAGTATATTAAGTTCCAACTTCTCTCAACCTACTTCACTTCAAGTCCCTTGGTCAGATCATTATCTGATTCAAACCAATTTATCATTGCCACCTTTTAATGCTGCATATCATGCCCCCAAAACTATTACAGTAAGAGACTTTCAACACACAGATCATTCACTTGTTTCAACTACATTTGCCATAGACTCTGAAAAATTTAGTTCAGAACCTCTAACCGAACAAGTAACCATATGGAACAAGGCTTGCAAATCTTTATTAGACAAGATAGCATCGCTTGTAACTAGAAAAATTTCTTCAAAAAAACAAAGAAACCCATGGTTTAATGCTTTTTTAGGCCTCTTAAAAAAACAAACACGTTCAGCAGAACGTAAATGGCGATCCAAACCTACCCAGGAAAATTTAGATAATTATAACAAACAATCACAATACTATCGACAAGCAATTAATAATACTAAGAAACAATACTACGCGAACAAAATTTCTCAAACCAATAACTCATCAGCCTTGTTTAAAATTCTTAGACAGCTAACTACTTTCAAAAATAAAAAATTAACTTTGACCGATGAAACTCCAACAGCTCAAGCTTTAGCTAATTATTTTCAAGAAAAAATAAATCTGATCAGATCCAAAATCACTAATAAAATATCCACAAGTACCAACTTATCCAGCCCTTCAAAAAACGACAATATGACATCTAGGTCCCAGACATTTCACACCAAATTATCATATTTTCTACTGCCATCTCTAAAAGCCATAGAAAACACTTTACAATGCATCAACATTAAAGGCTCCAAACTAGAGCCCATCCCCCCATTTTTTTTGAAACGTCACTTTACAGTTTTTGGACCATATATTCTTCAAATTATCCACACCTGTCTATCCACAGCCAATATTCCGCTAGACTGGAAACATTCTATCATTTCTCCTATTATCAAAGACCCAAAAAATAATCTGAATAATTGCTCTAACTATCGACCAATTGCAAATCTTCCTTTTCTGTGTAAATTAACCGAAAAAATTGTATTTCAACAATTGGCCGATTATGTCGAAAAAACACACGTACTTCACCCTAATCAAACTGTTTTCCGTATAAACCATTCTACAGAGTACTCATTACTTGGTCTCACTACATCCATAAATTATTATCTTGACCATCATAAATCTGTCCTTCTAATTTCCTTAGATCTTGCTGCAGCGTTTGACACCATTGACCATCAACTTTTATTACAACATCTTTTTTCTATAGGTGTAGCTGATCAAGCCCTAGAATGGTTCCATTCTTATTTTTCCGAAAGAGCCTCTACAGTTCAATTCAATAATTCAAAATCAAAACCCTTTCATTCTAACTTTGGTATCCCACAAGGTTCTATCTTATCACCTTTATTATTCAATGTCTACTTGGCCCCTCTTTTGACTCTCTGTCAATCAATAGGATTTACGGTGTACGCTTATGCGGATGATCTCCAACTATTGCACCCCATCGAACCAACTAACCAATACGAGATCCAGGCAATCAATCATAAACTAAGTAAAATTCATGACTGGTTAAACAGCAATAAGCTTTCATTAAGTATTTCAAAAACTAATATTCTCCTATTCCCCGGAAAAGAAGGAGCTCAGTGTTCCCTCTAAGCGGGCGGGTGTTGTGAGCAAACTTTTTTCACCGTGAGCCAAAAATATCGGGCGCCAGCAAGTTATGAGCCAACTCGCCCGATTCTCCTCTCGCCGCCCTGCCATCTGCCGTACGCCTCTTCCGATCGTGCGCTGTGACGAGAAACGAGTGCGCTGCGATGTAATATTTTGTGCGCCAGCGCACGCCAGCGCAGCTTAGCGGGAACACTGGTTCAAATGGTTTTATTTATTTCCCCAAATTTATTTTTGTTATACGCATTGAAAATATTTGATATTGCGTTTAAATCAAAATCTCAATAAACTTGAAACGAGTGCCCGTGAGATTGTGGGAGGGTTAAATTCTCAAAACTTAGAAGTTTTTGCTACGCCAGCTTTCTGGTATCTTTACATACAGTGGCGTACCTAGCATATGTAACATCCGGGGCCCATCATTTTTTGGCACCCCCCCCCCCCATCTGTAAGAAAAACATGATTTTTAGTAACAAACCACACGTCACACATGAGTACCTAGGAAAAGGCAGCATCTTACATATTGCAGTGAGCAGTACATCAATACACCCATTGTAAAACTAAACAAGCCAGACCAGCACAGATCAATCCTACACCGTCAATCCTAACAGAAAACCATGTCTTTCGAACACACAGAACACAGAAAACACCTTCGCCTAGTAAGGAATATGTAATCACAAACTAACCCCTCCCTCTTTTACAAAACTGTAGTGTGGATTTTAGCTACGGAGGTAACAGCTCTGATGCTCATAAAATTCTGAGCATCAGAGCTGCTACCACCAAGGCTGGTGCTAAAAACGCTTCACAGTTTTGTAAAAGGGGGGATAAAATAAAAATACATAGACAAAGGTTAAATTGAACCAGCTGGACTCTGCATACAATGCTTCACAGAAACAGTGACACATGTCTCCTAAAGCAATAAATAAATAGAAATTTTTTTCTACCTTTGTCTTCTGTGGTTTCTCCTTTCCTCATCTTCTTGTAACTCTCTTCCTTCCATCCACTGTCTGCCGTCTCTCTTCCCCTATATGGCATCTTCTCTCCTTCTATGCCCCTTCCAGAAACTGTATGCCTCCCCCTTCCATCTCTCCTTTCACCCCATTGGTCTGGCATCTCTCTCCTCGCCTTCCCTCTCCCACACCTCTCCTCATAGTCTGGTATCTCCCCTTCCCTGATTCTCTGGCATCTCTCTCCTTTCCTTTTCTTCCATCTTTCGCTCCCCCTCCATGCTCTCACATCTCCCCCTTCCTTTTCCCTTAGACTGGCATACCTTCCTCCTACGCTCCAAGCCCTGGCATCTCCTTTAATTCCCTCCCTCATCTTCCTTCTCCCTCCAGCTGGGTACCGCAACACTCTTCCCTGCAGCTCTGCACTTCCCCACAATTGCCATGCTTCGGTTCCTCTTCTTCCTTCCTTCCTCCCCCCCCCCGCGGGACCCTGCGGCACCATCAACTCTTACTCCCTCTAATGTCGGCCCTGCAGCTCCAGACTTCCTCGCACCTTCTCCCCTCCCCCTTTGGATCGCTATTATTTTAAATGTTATAGCCGCGGAGCTGTATCCATCAGTGGAGATGTCTAACCTCGGCCTGCCCCGGAACTCTTACTGCAGCAGCCGCCCGTCTAGGCAGGAACAGGAAGTCACTGTTGCAGTAAGAGTTCCGGGGCAGGCCGAGGTTAGACATCTCCACTGATGGATACAGCTCCGCGGCTATAACATTTAAAATAATAGCGATCCAAAGGGGGAGGGGAGAAGGTGCGAGGAAGTCTGGAGCTGCAGGGCCGACATTAGAGGGAGTAAGAGTTGATGGTGCCGCAGGGTCCCGCGGGGGGGGGGGGGGGAGGAAGGAAGGAAGAAGAGGAACCGAAGCATGGCAATTGTGGGGAAGTGCAATCCCCCCAATGCGTCCCCTTACCTTACCGACGCGTGTGTGCGCTGTGAAGAGAAACTTTGCGCTGCGATGTAATATTTTGTGCGCGAGCGCAGGCCAACGCAGCTTAGCGGGAACACTGAGCTCAACTAATTTCTCCAGTCATCATCGATAATATCTCACTTTCACCAATTACAACTACAAAAATTTTAGGGGTCCTTATAGATAGTAAGCTAACATTTCGTCCACAAATAAGCACATTGGTTAAAAACTGTTTTCATAAATTAAGAATGATTCGATCATTGGCCCCTCTTCTTGATATTAGTTCCCTTAACGTTCTGATCCATTCGCTCGTAATATCAAAAATAGATTATTGTAATTCGCTGTTAAAAGGAATTTATCACAAGGACTTAAAACGCTTGCAGCTTATTCAAAACACGGCCATTAAGATAATCTCGGGAGCCTCAAAATATGATCATGTTACTCCTCTGCTTAAAAATGCCCATTGGTTGCCTATTTCACATAGGGTAACATACAAAATCGCCCTTCTGACATTCAAAACTATGCAGACTAATTCCCCAGCTTTCATTGACAGAGTTCTGATCCCATACGACCCCCCGAGATCTTTAAGATCTATTTCCCAATTCAATCTTAATATTCCTTCTTTAAAAATTATTGGCACACGCCGCACCTCAATTTTTTCCGTGACAGCCCCTATGATCTGGAATGCCCTTTCGCTTTATTTAAAAATGGAAAAAAAACTTAAAAATTTTTAAAAGCAACTTAAAATGCTTTCTTTTTAATGATGCTTTTAATTGAAGTACTGTATTTTAGAGTTTAATTTAAATCTGTTCTTTTCTTCTAATGATTCCTAATCCTTTTGTGTTTACCTTAAACGTTTCTCTCATTTACTACATCAATTGTATTTCTCCCCCTTCCCAATTTGTGTCCAATGTAAGTGTCCATTGTTCGTTTGTCTATAATAATCTAGTAAGTATCGTTGTTAGCCTCGTAGTTCATAGAAAGTATGTTTTAACTGTTACATTGTTTGTTGAAATGTTATTTTATACTTTGTACAACGCTTTGTAGAACCGAGAAAGCGTTTAATCAAAAACTAAATAAACAATAAACAAACAAACTAAATAAAATAAACAATAAATAAATTATAGTCTGGTATAACTATATCTGTCATGGCTGTCTGTGAACTATGTCTCCATGATTGCCACTAAATCCAACTCAGCCTCTTCCATCTCAGCCTCTATATCCAGAACTTTGTTTCCCTTACTTTGAGCATTAGTATCTACTGCTTTCCAGACATTGCCCCTTTTTCTCATTTGTGTAAATATATTTAGTGATTCACTTACCTGAGGTCTTATATTTACCTAGGGGCTTTGATCACCTAGCGCCAACGATTCTAGTTTAAAGCTCTCTTCAGTTGGTTAGCCAGTCTGCTGCTTGAAGACATTTCTCCTCTCCTTTGATAAATGCACACCATCCCTGCTCAGCAGCACTTGGAAAATCATCCCATGGTCCAGGAAATCAAAATGCTTCCTAATTGATTATATAATAGTTCCTACACTCCTTGTATATATACGTACATGTATATCATATATATATATATATATATATATATATATATATATATCATATATATATGTATATCATATATATATATACATATATATATATATATGATATATATATATATGTATATATACATATATATATGATATATATATATATATATATATATATATATATATATATATATATATATATATATACATATATATATATATATATATATATATATATATATATATATATATATATATATATGATATCTCTTATCTGTGTCCATCACCTCACTTTCCTGGCAAAGTCCCCCTTCATCTGCCCTTATATATACTTTAAAAGATCTTAGTACCTAAGCCTTTAATACATAGGGTGATGAACTTGAAACTCATTCTGCACCAGGACTAGCTTGCCGCTACTACTACTGTTTATCATTTCTATAGTACTGAAAAACGTACACAGCATTGTACATTCAACACACAATAGATGGTCCCTGCTCAGAAGAGCTTATACTCTTAATTGATATACAGACAGGTCATGTAGGAGTTGGGAAGTTTCTTGCAGAGAGAAACTAACTAAATCAGTTCCTTATATCCTGTTTAACTGTATAATTAACTTGCCTGAGTTTAGCCTCCCATCTGTTTATCTCAACAGACTTTGTATTACCTATTTTATCCCCATATAAAATCTGCACTTGGCCCCTCAACTATATGATACACTGTATTATAGAAAAGCAGTAGTGCCATATCTTTGTTATTTGAATGTTCTGACCTGACATTACCAGATCCACCCAAAAACTTAAACTATCTTTCCCCTCGTTAAAAGGCATCATCTATGCAGGAAAACTAGGGAAATCTCTTTTCTTTAAAATCACTGAGCTTTGGAATAACCTTCCTGCCCTATTGCGGAATTTGGGCTCCTTCCAATTAATAATAATAATAATAAAAATTTTATTTTTTATATACCGCCAAAGCCATGATAGTTCGAGGCGGTTTACAACAAGAGGCGCTGGACAGTGATAGAAGTAGTTATAATACAAAGTCGAAGAAGTTACAATGCAAAGTCATTGAGAATAAGGTACAGGTTGGGAGGAATGATACACTAGATTCATAGGTTTACAATCGGTTAAACAAATTTGTTTTTATTGATTTTCTAAAACTGTGGTAAGATGAGGAATGGTTGATGATGTTAGCCATCCAGTCGTTCCATTTGCCTGCCTGGGAGGCAAGAGTTCTGTCCAGGAGTCCTTTAACGATGGAAAGGAGAACAAATGAATTCTGCGTGTGGACCTAATGGAACTGTCCAGATTAAATTGAGAAACCAGATACATATGGGCCTAGCCAAAAATTGATTTATAGCAAAGGCAAAAAAATTTAAACAAAACTCGTGCTTCCAGGGGCAGCCAGTGAAGTTTTTGATAGTAGAGACTTATGTGTTCCCATTTTCTCAACCCAAAAATCAGTCGAACCGCTGAATTTTGAATGATTTGGAGTCTTTGTAGGTTTTTTTTGAAGATACCCAAATCAATGATGTTGCAGTAGTCAAGTGTGCTTAGAATGGAAGATTGAACCAATAAGTGGAATGATACTGCGTCAAAATATTTCTGATGGCTCTGAGTTTCCATAAGATCGAGAAGCATTTCCTAACCAAAAAGTCCGCGTGTACATTTAGGGTAAGGTGTCGGTCCAGAGTCACTCCCAGACTTTTTATGGAATCTTCAGTAGGGAAGGCCTTACCATTCACAAAAATTGTTAAGTCTTTAATTTTGTCATTTGGGCTTGCTAAGAAAAATTTGGTTTTGTCCGAGTTGAGTTTTAGTTTGAATTCGGTCATCCATAATTCGATCTGATTTAAAATAAAAGACAGGTGATTCTCTGTTTCGGACGACAGGGATGTAAGGGGGATGAATATAGTGATGTCGTCGGCATAGATGTAGAATTTGACTTTTAAGCTTTGCATTAAGTTCCCCAGTGAGGCGAGGTAAATGTTAAACAATGTTGGGGAAAGGGGGGAGCCCTGCGGCACTCCGCAAGAGTTTACCCAGCTACTGGATTGTTTATTATCACTGTAGACTTGGTATGATCGTTTAGTCAAAAAGCCCTGAAACCATTTTAATACATTACCTGAAAGACCAATTGACATCAAACACTCAATCAGAATGGTATGATCGACTCGATTGAAGGCACTGCTTAAGTCTAATTGCAGAACTAGAGCACTTTTACCTTGACTGAAAAGGCTAAGGAGGAAATCTAGTAATGAAGCAATGACTGTTTCGGTACTGAACCCGATCGAAAGCCTGATTGGTTGTCATGTAGTATGCTGAATTTGTCTAAATATAATACTAAGTCCTGATTGACCAAACCTTCCATCAGCTTTACAAATAAGGGAGTGCTCGCAATGGGTCTGTAATTAGATATTATTCCGAAAGCATCTGAAAACCTGGCTTTTCTCAAAAATGTAAAGCTCACCACCCTCTTTATAACCACTAATTCTTATTATGTTCTTCCCTCATTTATTAAAGTACCGTAAACTGTGCCGAGCTCTATCTTTATGGAGAGGATGCAGTATATAAACTTAAGGTTTAGTTAACCCCCCTCCCCTTTTCTAAAACCACAGAAGCGGTTTTTAGCGCAGGCCGGCACACTGAATGCTCTGCGCTGCTTCTGACACTCATGAGTTTTGGGAGCAGCGCAGAGCTTTCAGCGCGCTGGCCTGTGCTAAAAACTGCTTTTGTGGTTTCGTAAAAGAGGGGGGGGGTTAGTGTTTCTTAAGTATTATACTGACATTATATTATATCTCTCTTATTTGAATTTCAGTACACCTCTGTTCTGTGAGAAAATATGTACAGTAATAAATCTTCTCAGAATACAGTTAGATATTTCCATATTTTGTAAATATATATCTTTCTGCAGCAAAACTAAATTAATAAAAAAAAGGGCCACAGGTTAAATATTTTCTGACCTTCAGCCACATCTGCAGCTTAAAAAAATCTACAGAATTGATTCTCTGTGGTCCTGTTAAAATATCTCCTGCTTGCAGTGAAGAAATACTCTGTAAAAAAACTTTTTCAGAAAATAAGAATCTCGGCTTGTCACACAGATAGTCACTTGTCCATGCCTGGTGTCAAATGGAATTAACTTCAAAGTATTTTAGAAAAAAAGCAGACATCTTTTCTGCTTGTGGCAGTCTTTTTTTTCCTCCTGCCAAGTCGGATATGTTCCAGGAGGCTCAATGGCTTTTCCTTCTGGCCTTAGTGAGAAATTTTATCATATTTTCCTCAAAGTTCCTTATGGAAGGAGTTTGAACAGCAATTGAAAATGTTTGTGTAGCTAACTTTGGGAGCCAGCCAGTCAAATCTCCGTGGTTAAACTTTACCTCCACTGCCAGTTAAAAATTTTGTGCAAACAAATCATAGCATGGGGCAAATCTGTATGGACAAAGAGAATCAGTCCTGGGGGCTTTCCAGGATGTATCTTCACTTGTGTGTTTTCAGACAAAATTGGCTTGACGTTAGCCAGACCTCTGATTGCTTTGTCTCTCGTAGGTTGTTTACCAAAGAAATGTTTTGTTCTTTTCATTTTGCTTTGTCAATTTTGCTCATTATATCAGAGAAATGCGATTCCAAATTCTGGTTGACCAAATTTGGGCACAGATCCCAGATCTGTGTGTAAACTAATTAGTCAGCTAGACCCTAATGATCAATCACTGGAGAAAAGAAGCACTTAATTGACAGTAATTAGGAATTACACTTGGATCTGCCCTACGCCCTGCTCGGTATCATGGTGCCTAATTTTCAAAGTGAAGAACTCCAAATGGGGCGTGGCATGGGTGGGTCAGGGCCTTAGCCAGCAATTAGGTGTGATGTTATAGAATATCTGCATTTGTGTGCCTAACTTCCCTGAGTTGGGCATGAGCAATTACACCAGTTATTGGCAGCTGTAAGTGCCAGGGCTGGATTAAAGATTAGACCCAGTAGGCACGGGCCTAGGGCCCAAAGTGGTCAGGGGGGCCCGCCGGTGTGGTGCTTTGGGGCCTCACCCTTGCTAGATTCACAGGCGGCAGCAGCAGCGTCATCATTGTCCCGGGACCCCCCCCCCGACCCACCCTTCCTATTTCTCCCTCCCTCCCATCGCGAGACTCTAAACAGCACTGCAGCACTCTAAGGCTGTTTCGTGGCTTTCTCCTGCCTGTGATTTCCTCTGGTGCGTCACTGATGACATCCACGGCTTCTTTCAATTGTTTGATGTTCATTCCTGTATCATTCTTGATGGTATCTAGTCAAAAGGCCTTTGGTCTCCCCTGCTTTCTTTCACCACTGACCAATCCGAGTAGCACCTCCTTTTCTAGTGAATTTGCCTTCATCATATGTCTAAAATAGGTCAAGTCTGGGATTGTAAGGCCATAGCAAGCTATAATTGTATCACATGCGACTCATCTACCATGGCGCCTCCTGTCCCCCATATGACATCCATCCCCTTCCTGAAGCACCCTGTCCCTGGAAGATTCCTTCCTAGCACATCCCTCTCCTTTCTGAAAGCTTCCTCCCTCCCCATTGCAGCACAGAGTTTTTTCCTGTCTTCTTCTTGCCCTTCCTCCCCCCGAAACTCAGGATTCGGCATATCCACCTCACTTTGTCCTATCCTCCTCCAAAGCACACTGCAGCAACACAGGTTGTGAGGTACTGCCGGTTCCCACCCCTTTTGATGTACATTTTCTGTTGCTGTGTTGGCAGAATCCAGCAGTGCCTCAAAATGCATTAAAGGTTCTGTCGAGCATTGCTATGCTTTTGGATGTGATCCTCTGCCCATGACTAGATTTGTTGAAGAGAGGGGAAGAAGTGAAGATACTGCATCAAGGGATGGGGTGGAGGGGCAGGAGGAAGAGAGCAAGGCACTCTGTGATACAGCATTTGGGAGGGGAAATGCTGCCCCAAACCACACCCATGGATGTGGCATAGTTTTGGCAACCTAGCCTTCCTTTCAGCCTCACAAGCCTTGCTACAGCCATATGTGAGCACACTGAGAGAAGAAGGAAGAGAACTGGGAGAATAAATGTTCTGTGGGGGCCTTAGGGTGTGACTCTCAATCAACTACCCTGCGACCAGGACGTCTTCTTATACTTGCATACCTACTAACTCCTACCTTAGAGCAGCCTGAACAGTGACTTTGATACTTTTGAAGCTTTTAACGTTCTAAGGACAGAGAAATTACCTGCAAATAATATATGTAAATCACTTTGGTTGTACCACACAAATGTAGTACAGTGGTACCTTGGTTTGCGAGCATAATTCGTTCCAGAAACATGTTCGTAATCCAAAGTGCTCGTATATCAAAGCAAGTTTCCCCGTAGCAATTAATGGAAACTTGGATGATTTGTTCCACATTACAAAAACAGGCCTATGTCTTCTTGTGGTCTAACACTTCTCTCTCTTTTCCCTTCTCCTCTCCAACCCAGAATATGTACTCCCTGCACTTTCAATCCCCACAGACCATTTTTCCCTTTTCTCGCACTCCCGCTCTCACCTCAAGGCTTACTTCTCCGTACAGGCACCCTCTCAGCCCCCAGCCGCTCCGAGAGTGTTAAAATTCCAGCATTACCTCACAGTGCCCGTTATTGTTCCAGGTTCCAGTCCCACTTCACGGGCCCATCTCGTTCTGGTTTCCCGTTATCGCTGGTCTCTCACCTCAAGGCCACGTTCCACACTGATTGCCTTTCATCGGGCGTTGGCAGTTCCACACAGGATGAGAGAGGCGATAGTAACAGGGTGTCAGGGCTGAAGAAAACGAGGCGGCGTGGAGGGGGGGGCTCATGTTCCAGAGCCAGAATGCAGCATTTCTTCAGTCAAGCTCCACCCCCTTCCTGCATAAGCTCCTCCCTGCCACTACGAAGTAGCAGAAGGAACCGAGACGCCTTCTTTCCTGCCTGCCCTCTGCCAATCAGGGCTAGAGGGAGGACCTTTTCACAACTCTCCCCGCCCAGTGACATCCAGGCAGCACCGCCCCTACAAGTAGCAGAAGGAATGGAGATGCCTTCTTTCCTGCATACCCGCCGCAAATCAGGGCTAGAGGGAGGACCTTTGCACAACTTTCCCCACCCAGGGACAACCAGGCAGCAATGTCAGGAGTAGATTGCAAGGCGGTGGTGCCGGCTTGAAGTAATGGTTTGGGGGTGGGCCATGGAGGGGGGACGCGCTCGTTGATCAAGTCAATGCTCGTTTTACAAGTTAAAGTTTGCTCAAGTGTTTTGCTCGTCTTGCAAAACACTCGCAAACCACGTTACTCGCAAACTGAGGTTTGACTGTATATCAAAGCCATGACTCTTTACCCTTTAGGCTCGTGAATGCTATAGGACTCTTCCATTACATAGCTACTTATCACGTAAACTTTTTTTTTTTAAGTACCATTCATTTCAAACAGAGCTTTGTTTTATAATGTTAATTTGATAGCATAATTAATATGGAGCTACAGTTACAACAAGACAAACACATTTCCTCAGAGATAAAGCTAGATTTTTTTTCAGTCATGAAAATAGGGGTTGAAGATTATGCGCTAGAAGTGCAGAACCGAAAACTACAGCCTCGCAAAAGACAAGCCGGTATGAATTACAAGAGAGCATGGTATATTGTAGTCTTCATTGTGAAGATCTGTAAGGCATTCAGCAAAGCAACAACCACCACTATTCTTTTCCCTGTAATTGACCGGTACAACCACTGATATTTATTGCCGACTGAGTGGCCCAAAAGGTTAGCTTTGTATAGCACATACTAACCCCTCTTTCACACATCGCACAGCAATTGGAATGACTCTGACACTAGAATGAACTGCTCAAAAGTGTCTAGTAAAAGAATGATATCCTAAAACATGACCCTAGGGAAAGGTCTTTATTGTGTACAGTCGTTCCAGTTCTCTTTTGAGATATATCTCCCTTTGATCATTGTATGTGTTATGATTAGATTTGTAGAATGTTACAAATGCATTTTTGGAATTGAATTTCACTTCTGTGGCTTATCAGACAGATAGGAGGAATGAGAGACGAAACTGTGCCACTTATTTTCAACCACCTGAGGTAAGATATTTCCAGGGCTCTCTCTTTTCTCCTGTAAATTAAGACAGGATTGTTGCGGTAGGTAACTTCCCAAAATAAAGACACCATGAAAGCCCATCAGAAAATGTGATCAAAAAGGCAAAGGTAACTTTATTGCCTTTTCTTTTCTGAAATGTTTTGCATTATTTACTTTTTCAAATCCAAGCTCTGGGCAATTGATATTTCAGGTACATTGGGTATTTCCGTGCCCTAGAAGACTTCCCCCCCCTTCCCTTTTTACTAAACCACGATAGGAACTCTATGAGCGTCGGGAGCAGCGCAGAGCATTCAACGTGGCTCCCTGTGCTAATAACCGCTATTGCAGTTTAGTAAAAGGGAGGGTTTAGTGGTTAGTTTTACCAATTTCAGTCAACACGCTAGCATGTTATTACTATTAACATGCATTATTACTTAAACAAAAGGTCCCATTGCATATAGTGGGATCGGCAGTAAATAATACTAAGGATGTGCACAATGGAAACAATTTTAATTAATTTTCATTTTCTTTGAGCTTTTGCCATCTTTAGTTTGTTTATTCATTGGGATTTATTTACTGCCTTTTCATGAAAAGTTCACCCAAAGCAGTTACAATACACTGAACAGTAATCAAGTATTCTTAAGTATTTTCCTTCTCTGTCCCCGCAGGCTCACAATCTTACTGTCGTAACTGGGGCAACGGAGGGTTAAGTGACTTGCCCAGAGTCACGAGGAGCAGGCTGGGATTGAACTTGCAACCTCAGGATGCTGAGGCAGCAGCTCTAACCACGAGGCCACACTCTGCTCCCAGGTCACATATTCATCTAATAAAAACCTTTTAATACACATTAGCCTACTAATTAATGTGCATTAAGGGCCCCTTTAAAAAAAACAACCAACCCATGGTAGCGATTCCCATATGGCAAATGTGACACAGCCCATTCAGTTCCTATGGAATGCATTACATTTGCCATGCCAGGACTCGCTACTGCGTCTTTGTAAAAGGGGACCTTAATGCACATTAAACACCGGTTTACTGCAACGTGCTTCTCGCGGGTCTCCTGCTAACCCATCTCTTCCCCTTCAATCTGTTCAAAATTCTGCTGCGCATCTCGTATTCTGCTAGTGTCATTGTACGTATGTTACCCCTTTCCTCAAGTCACTTCATTGGCTCCCTGTATGCTTCCGCATCCAGCTCAAACTACTCTTACTGACCTACAAGTGTACTCACTTTGTGGCACCTCAATATCTCTCCTTTCTTATCTCTCCCTACACCCTGCCCCAGGAACTCCATTCTTTGGGTAAGTCTCTCTTGTCTGAACCCTTCTCTTCTACTGCCAACTCCAGATTCCGCCCATTCTGCCTTGCTGCACCGTGTATGTATATATATATATATATATATTTTTTTTTTTTAAACCTGTCCTCCCAATTCCTCAGAATGGGCTACAAATCAGGTACCCAAGCATTTTCCCTCTCTGCCCCAGTGGGCTCACAGTCTGTCTAATATACCTGGGACAGTGGAGGATTAAGTGACTTGCCCAGGGTCACAAGGAATAGTTCTGGGGTTTGAACCTACAACCTCAGGATGCTGAGGCTGTAGCTCTAGCCATTACACCACACTCTCCACTGGAACAACCTGCCTGAATCAATATGCCAGGCTCCATCTCTAGCAGTATTCAAATCCAGGCTCAAAGCCCACTATTTTTGAAGCTGCATTTAGATCCTAACTCTTCCAACATAGCCCCTACCCTCTCTACCTCTTCATCCCTTTATATTTCCCTTCATGAGCAGCATATATTGATTTACCCTTTGTCCTGTGTGTCTGTCTTAATTAGATTGTAAGCTCTTTTGAGAAGGGACTGTCTCTTGCGCTGCATGCATCTGGTAGTGCTATAGAAATAATAAATAGTAGTAGTAGATTAATGTGCATTAAATAAATTTAGGGTGCACTAAATTTTTAATAAGCACTAATGAAATGAATGCACATCTGTAAATAATACATTTTAATACACACATGCAGGTCAGTAAATCTAGCCCTAAGAATTGCCATACGGGTCCATCAAATCCTATTCCCAGCTAGATCCCAAGTAGTAAAACAGATATTATGCTGCTTATCCTGGAAATAAACAGAGAAGTTCCCTAAGCCATCCCAATAACGGCCTATGGACTTCTCTTTTAGGAAATTATCCAAACCTTTTTTAAACCCTGCTAAGCTCACTGATTTCACCACATTCTCCTGCAACAAATCCCAGAGTTTAATTACAGGTTGTGTGAAAAAATATTTTCTCCAGTATGTTTTAAATCTACTACTTAGTAGCTTCATTGCATGCCCCCTAGTCCTAGTATATTTGGAAAGAGTAAACATTTGATTCACATCTACCCTTTCCACTCCACTCAGTATTTTATAGACCTCTATCATATCACCCCTGAGCCATCTCTTCTCTAAGCTGAAGAGCCCTAGCCGCTTTAGCCTTTACTTATTTTTGTCGCTCTTCTCTATACCTTTTCTAATTCCGCTATATCTTTTTTGAGATATGGTGACCAGAATTGCACACAGTATTCAAGGTGTGGCCGTACCATAGAATGATTCAAGGGCATTATAACATTTTCATCTTTGTTTTCAATTCCTTTCCTGATAATTCCTAACATCCTTTCTTAGCCACCGCCGTACATTGAAGTGAGGGTTTCAACGTATCTTCACCGATGACACCTTAATCCTTTTCCTTGGCAGTGACTCCTAACATAGAACCCCAAATCACGTAGCTATAGTTCGGGTTCCTTTTTCCCCACACGCATCACTTTGCATTTGCTCACATTAAATGTCATCTGCCATTTTGATGCCCATTCTCACAAGGTCCTCTTGCAATTTTTCACAATCCTCTTGTGATTTAATAACTTTGAACAACTTTGTATCATCATCAGATTTAATTATCTCACTAGTTATTCTCATCTCCTTGCAACAAGGCCTCAGTGAGACTCTTACATTAGATCCGCTAAGACTCCAATCTAATAATATTTAGAATAACTTTTTTTTTTTTTAAAAAAAAAAGCTTTTATGTTTCTTGTGGGTTGTTAGAAAATGTAAATAGCCTAATTATACCACTTAAAAGACCATGATTCATGAAACAAAGCATATCTAGCCCACCACATCAATGCTCAAGCCAATAAGACACATTAGCTATTTAAGGCTTTATCTACTTTCACCAGCAAAGATACAAAAGCATTAACTTTGAGACATTTTCTTTGTGCCCACTCTCTGTAACAGTACTGCTGGTTGGCATTGAAAAAGCTTTAAAGCTGATTACAGGGCCATTGCACAAACTGACTCGGTGCCCACTGAGCTTGATACTCAGTGAAGCCTTCTTGCAAAGAGTTGATCGGCATTGCAAGCTTTCTCCTGACTATCTCAAGAAGACATTGAATACTTGAATGTTTGGAAAGCCATTGGTAGATGACTACACCAAGTGGCCTCTTTTACAAAGCCGCAGGGAAGAGGGCCGGAGAGAAGGAGAGACACTGGCGCCAGCTGATTGCCTACAGCAGTGTTTCTCAACTACTTCAAGCTAAGTACCCCCTAAGTCTAACAAATATCAACTGAGTACCCCAACCACAGACCTCCCTAGGTCCACCCAAGCTCTGCCTCAGATCCCAGCCCCTTTACTAATTGTAATGCAGTTTTTTCCATTCATTTTTCATATACACAGCAGATATAAATTCTCAAAACTGCCACATTTCAATCATTATATTGAAAATAAAATCATTTTACCTACTGGCGATCCTCTGCAGGCTGCTGTAATTAGCTTTAAAGGTGAGACTGGGAGGCCAGGGGGGAAGCTGGAGGACGCTAAAGAGAAGGGGGAAACATGCAGGCCTTTGGCAAATCGGGCAGCGCTGGCGCTGTACCACATAGGGAAGTCAGCTGGCAGGCGCCTCTCTTCCTCCTCATTGTGCTGCGGCACACTTGAAATCTCAGGAGGCACACAGTTTGAGATACACTGGTCTATAACTACATGTGTAAATTCAAAGAATGCCCCCAGATCCCCCATGACTTTCACTTTCTTTCTTCCCTTTTTTGACTCATGCATAAAATTTAAGCGTGAATCCTGTGCCTAAATTTGTGCATAGACATTTTAATTAAAACCAATTAGCAGCAGTAATTGTTCATTAAGATCCTACTGTTGGTGGTCATTGGCTCATTATTCAATTAAATTACAAGTGCAAATTGAGCAAGCTCCAAAATTTGCATTTGCAATTTTTAGCGCTTTTTATAGAATTTGGAGGTTAATGTAGAGTTAAGCCAACTGTATAAGCAGTATGTGCCTTTCATTTGTTGGGTAATTTGATAACTGATCACCTAGATTTGGCGGACAAGAAGGGTCAATTTGCAGCCTATTTTATTAAGACACTTAAGTGAATATATATGTTAAGACACTTAAGTGAATATGTATTTTCAGGATGCCCACACCCCGCCCATGCCTTTCCCATGGCCACACCCCCTTTTTGTTTCTGCGCTCTAGAATTTACTCACACTTCTTTATAGAATGTGCCCAAAAAATACATGTGTATATTCTAATTAGTGCCTATCAGTGCCGATAATTGCTTGTTATTGGCCAGTTATCAGTGTTGATTGGCTCGTTAATTAAGTTGCACAGGTAAATTGGGGATATGCCCAAACTTGCACGTGCAACTCAAAGTGCCATATATAGAATCTGGGGTAAGGTATTCAGAAAAAACTGGACCCATTACATAGTTTAAAAATACTTCGCAATTGATTAAACATTTACAGTAATATGTCCTTTGAAAATACATTAGTATAATGAGGGTTTCTCCTTAGTTAATTCATAATTTGTGTCCCAAGTGTCCTTCTTCCATGAAGCCTCAAAGCCGCTTATTAAATGACTTTTTGCAAAATGGATCTTAATAGTCACTTCCAGAGTGACCCCATTTTGAAAATAAGGATCATCCAGTTTTTACAGCATCTTGCAGTAACGCCTGTCTATAGTAATATTTTTTTTAATAATAGTACTTACGGCCTCTTTTACAAAGCCGCACAGCAACAGCTCTGAAGCCCTTAAAATCTCTATGGGCTTCGGGGCCTTTAGCGCAGCACAGCCGCTAGCATGGGTTTGTTTTTGGGTTATTTGGAAAAATGTTGGGGTATCATTTTTTCTGAACATAGTGTAGATGCAGAGGTTGATTTTAAATTTGGCTGTTCAACTGTGGTAACTGCTAAACTTTACTGTCCTTAATAAATAACCCCAGAATTTAATCATTAGAGTATCCTAATGAAGGGGCAGCACTGAAAGTGACTGCTTGATATTGCTTTGGTGCTCTGTTGTAGGAGCCCAGGTATATAGGCAAGGAATTAACCAGGGGAGAAATTGTTCTCCTTACTGATAAGCGGCATTGTATTCCTTCTCACTCCTTATCAATTCAAGCTGTAGCTCAGTGGCTTCACCAAGAGTTTCAAACATACATAGGCCTAGATTCACTAAACTCCCCTACCGATCTGATCCGATCCGTGGCTGAGTCTTCCCAGGCGATTCACTACACCTCTTCATGCAAATTAATTTGATCGGAGGCACGCACCACAGTGACTGCACGGATTGCTGCAGAGCGATCCAGACGCATGCGCAGACCATCTTCTTTGCATGCACTTGCTCTCTTGACTTCCCTCTCGCCGGCTCCAGACACCGAGCCCCGTCCGCAGTTTCCCGGTCCCCTGCCACCGCCTTCCCTCTCCCCTTCCCCAGCTCCAGTGAGAAATTCCCGCCCGTGCCCACGTTGCCTCTCCCGGTTCCTCTGCCTTTCGTCCCTTCCAGCTCCGGTGCATGAGTTTTGGCGGCAGCTTGTGCTTGTCACCTATGAAATTTCTGTTTGGGGCCAGGAAAGCCGTCAGTTTTTTAATTTAGGCCCGTACTGTCTCATTTATTATTGTTATTACTCATTTATTTACAGCCAGTGAATCTTCTTGAGAGTTTGGCTTTATTTGATTTCAAGAAAGCCTGGGATAGGCAAGTGGGATCTCTTAGAGCAGGGGTGTCAAATTCCCTCCTCGAGGGCCAGAATCCAGTCGGGTTTTCTGGATTTCCCCAATGAATATGCATTGAAAGCAGTGCATGCAAATAGATCTCATGCAGATTCATTGGGGAAATCCTGAAAACCCGACTGGATTCTGGCCCTCGAGGACCGACTTTGACACCTGTGTCTTAGAGAGAGAAAGAGATAATGGTTACTGTGGATGGGCAGACTGGATGGGCCATTTGGCCTTTATCTGCCATCATGTTTCTATCCCATGCTTTCTTGAATTCCATCTCTGTTTTCCTTTCCACCACCTTCTTTGGGAGGGCCTTCCAGGCATTCACCACCCTCTCCGTGAAAAAGAATTTCCTAACATTTCCTAACATTACTTTTAAGTCTACCAACAGGATATAGGTGATAATGTAGGAAATAAAGCTACATTTTCAGGTATAGGAATGGGTTACTGAACTGTATTTCCCATGCTGTTTCTCCTGGTACTTTATTAAGACTCATGATAATATATCAAAACATATTGTCAGTATCTTGATTTTCTTTCTTGGTAAAATAAAATATTTCTAAAAGGATTTTATTCAAAATCAGGAGAAATAATGAAATTGCTTAGGAAACCATTTGCCATGCTGTTGCATCACTTAGCACCATAATCAGCTGAAATAAGTTACGAGTGACACATCTCAGATTTGTCAATAGACCCTTAGCATTGCAAAACAATGAAGAGGCTGGTGGCACTTTATTTTTTTTTATTTATAATATTTCTTTATTGAGCAACCAATTTATTGAGACATGAGCTGTAGAGGATGAAATGGACGCCTGCCCTTGAAAGCTCACACCTCAATAAATAGGTCAGCTAGGGCTGCGATAGCGGTTTTAGCATGCGCTTAACGTGTGCTGAATTTCCGCGTGCGCTAGACCTTAACGCCAGCATTGCTTGATGTAAAGTTTAAACCAGGGATGTCAAAATCCCTCCTCGAGGGCCGGAATACAGTCGGGTTTTCAGGATTTCCCCAATGAATATGCATGGGATCTATTTGCATGCACTGCTTTCAATACATATTCATTGGGGAAATCCTGAAAACCTCACTGGATTCCGGCCCTCGAGGACCGACTTTGACACCTGTGGTTTAAACAATTAATATAGTATGGCCCCCTATGACAAAATCACTTTAATACCCAAAAAGTGGAGAAAAAGAGACCTCAGTATAAACGCCCCCACATAATTCATCAAAATAAGTCATGCAACTTGGGGCACAGCACAGTCATTGGTCTCTCCAAAAATTTCCACAAATTGCAGAATCATTTTCTTAAACACAGGAGTACTTCGGGACTAAATCAATCCAAACGCGCTAAAGTTGATTCAAGGAGTAACATAAGAACATAAGAATAGCCTTACTGGGTCAGACCAATGGTCCAGCAAGCCCAGTAGCCCATTCTCACGGTGGTCAATCCAGATCCCTGGTACCTGGCCAAAACCCAAGGAGTCACAACATTCCTTGCTACTGATCCAGTGGCTTCCCCCATGTCTTTCTCAATAACATAAGGATTCATACTATATTAATTGTTTGATTTTCTTGTTTAGATATAGTATAGTTCTTTTTGAATTTTTTGATGCCATTTTTTGATGCCATTTTCAAACCTCTTTGTTTTAGTTTTTGTCTACTGGGTTGCTGTGTGTGGATTTTCTTGTTTAATGTAGCCAGCATCCTTCATCTATTTATAAGTTATGGTCCGATAGGAGTATGTGGCGCAGTGGTTGGAGCTACAGCCTCAGCACCCTGGGGTTGTGGGTTCAAATCCCTGCGCTGCTCCTTGTGACCCTGGGCAAATCACTCAGTCCTCCATTGCGCCTGGTACGTTAGATAGATTGTGAGCCCACCGGGACAGAGGGGGAAAATGCTTAAAGTACCTGTGTGAGTGTGGTTGTAATGCTACAAAAACAGCAGTATGCTTGTCCCAATCCCTTTCCCTGATGTCATAATGCCTCATTCCACCAATAAAAGCCAGCCTCATCAGTGATGTCACAATGGCTTCATTGTTCTATACTTGGCTCACTTCTGATACTGTATTGGAGGAGAGTGTGGCATAGTGGTTAGAGCTACAGCTTCAGCACCCTGAGGTTGTGGGTTCAAACCCTGCGCTGCTCCATGTGACCCTGGGCAAGTCACTTAATCCTCCACTGCCCCAGATACATTCGATAAGATTGTGAGCCCACCGGGACTGAAACGGAAAATGCTTGAGTACCTGATTGTAAAACCACTTAGATAACCTTGATAGGCGGTATATAAAATCCTAAAAATCCTAACAAGGTTGTGGTACTCAGATGTATATAATGGTATACTAGTATTCTGTTCTTTTTGGAACAGATTTGCTACCTAAGATGTCAGAAGACTTATTTTGCTCATGTCAAATGTTTGAAAGTAATGGAAAAGTGCCAAAGTGAATAGCCAGTAATTCATGCACTGGTGTAATGGAGCAAATGAAATGCAAAGCTGTCGTGCAGGTCCAATTTCAGCACCAAACGCTCAGCTGTCAATCAGCAAAATTGTCCCTGCATAAAAATGAACCCATTGTACAAGGGAAAAATGTTTAATATACTGTACGTCAAATTCTGTGAAGCCTTGGTGAGCTAGTGAAAACGTTTAGAAAGAAATACTGGAAAGAACATCTTAGCCCTGCTCAGAAGTTGGAAATCAAGCTTGCTTTCCTGATTGGCTTTGCTCTTTCAAGTTCTTGACAAAAAGTCTTTTGCTGTTTGCACCTGCTTAGTATCTCTTATCTACTGGCTAATAGGCAGGTGATTTTCCCCAGGCTACAGTCAACTGAGCCAGTAGGTAATATGAAGAAAAAGTTTTAAGCAGGTAACTTACTAACTTCTGGTTGCAGCTGGATGTTGAATCCATAGTTGTGAAAGGGAAAAAAGGGAAAATGACTTTGTATGCATCTATTTGGCTGTTCCAAGCAACTACTTTTGATATGTTTTGGATTTGATTGAACTGTTAGCTTTCATACTGTATCATTAAGATACCATTTCTAGTAACGCATTGTGTCTTGCAATTCTATAGAGTTCAACGCAGTCTGGACCTGTCCCCAGACTGGACCCGTCCGCGGCCGGAGACTCCATGTGGCGTGTGCGGCGGCCCCCCCCCCGAGACGCTCCTACCTCGCAGGATCCGAGGGAGCGCCTCGGCGGGCTCTGGCAGGCCGCGGAACAACAAGGGAGAGTCGGGGGTGTGCGACGCGACTCAAGCTGCGCGTGACTCCGTAGGCGTGAGTGCACGCCGGGAGCGGAGCGAGCCGGCGACGTCCGTGGGGGAGACAAACTCGCTAACTAGAAGACACGTTGCAATGGTCTCCTGCAATCTCCCCTCCGCTCTCCATGGGTCGGGGACTGCCCCTGGCCGCGTGTGCAGCGGCCCAACGTCCCAGTCCACAGTCGGCCACAGGACACTGGAGCCGGAGGCGCCCCAAAGATGCCCCACCAGCCTCTAGCTCCGCGGGAGCGCACCAGCAAGGCGAGAGGCAAACAAATTGCCGCTGCAGTGGGTGAGCGGAAGGGAAGCCGCATCTGCCTCGTGTGATGCTGGATCGAGAGGGGCGACCTCCCCTCCGCTCACCCCTAATCTATCCTGCCCTCCTCCCCCTCCCCCCCTACTCCTAGCCGATTGGCCCCAAGGCTTCGGCCGATTTGTCTTCGCTCCTCCCTATGTGGCTCCGAGCTTGTTTTGTCTTGCAATTCTATAGAGTTCAACGCAGTCCCTATCTGGATTAAGTACAAAGTTAACAAAGTTGCAGGTATCACTGTGTTCTCCTCTTTTCCCAAGTTTGTGTTAAATTTAAAGAATACAAAGCCATCTCACGCTCGGTGATATCACGTGCTCAGTTATTTTCACTACAAAGATTGTAGAAAAAAGCTTTTACAATCAGCAGGCAAGATTGTTCAGGTAAGATTCAGGAGAAAAGGAAAGAAAAGACTTGTATCCATCAGTGGGACTTTGGTTGTTTTTACATATTTCAGTTATTTCACTTGAAATAAAAGACTTGTATTCCTCAGTTGGCGGTGACATCTCCAGCGCCTCTTCTTGTTTCAGGTAAGATTCAGACATACAGTATATCTGTGACACAAAATGATGAGAGATATGTAAGGCAACTGTAGTGCCTGCAGAGTGTGGTGCAGTGGTTAGAGCTACAGCCTCAGCACCCTGAGGTTGTGGGTTCAATCCCCACGCTGCTCCCTGCGACCCTGGGCAATTCACTTAATCCTCCAGTGCCCCAGGTACATTAGATAGATTGTGAGCCCACCAGGACAGATAAGGAAAATGCTTCAAGTACCTGTATGTAAACTGCTTTGAGTGCGGTGGTAAAACTATAAAAAGGCAGTATATTAATCCCAATCCCTTTTCCCCCTTAAGTTTTACAGCAGGGGTGCCCACACTTTTTGGGCTTGCGAGCTACTTTTTAAATGACCAAGTCAAAATGATCTACCAACAATAAAATTTTAAAAAAAACACAAAGCACACTGTACGCATAGAAAATGTTAATTATCATTCCTATTCCAGGGTTTTTCAAAGAGGTCAAGGCAGATGACTCTATGCACTATCACCTCAGTAACAACCATACAAAAATAGACAAATATACCCCCCTCCCTTTTTACTAAACCACGATAGCAGTTTTTAGCGCAGGGAGCTGTGCTGAATGCCCAGCGCTGCTCTCGACACTCATAGGCTCCCTGCGCTAAAAACCTCTATTGTGGTTTAGTAAAAGGGGACCTTAGTGTAAAATATAGACAGCAGATATAAATTCAGACACATTTTGATCACTAAATTTAAAATAAAATCATTTTTCCTACCTTGTCTGGTGATTTCATGAGCCTCTGATTGCACTTTCTTCTTCTGACTGTGCATACAATCTTTCTTCCCTTCTTTTAGCCTGTATGCTTCCTCTCCTCCAGACCTCATTCCTTCCCCCAACTTTTCCTTCCTCTTCCCTGCCCTTTCTTTCTCTCTGCCTCCCTTTCTTTTTTTTCTGTTTCTCTTCTTTCCTTCTGTCTCCCTGCCTGCCCTTTTTCTTTCTTTCTCCCTGCCCTCCCCCAAGCCACTGCCATTGCCATTGCCATCGGGGACCAGGACCCAAACGCCACCAATAACAGGCCCCAAGCTCTCCCTGCTTCGGCCAACCAGCATTCCTCTCCCCGACGTCAATTCTGCCGTCGGGAAGAGGAAGGCTGATCAGCCCAAGATCGTGATCAACCTATTGGGGGAAATGCTGCCGGGTCCTGCCTTCGCGGAAACAGAAAGTAGGCAGGACCCGGCAGGAAAAAGAACAAATGCTTCACTAACCTGTCTCCCGCATTAGCCCGTAGCGAACGCTTGCTTCAGGGCTCTCAACATGTGCGTGATGGCTTCCCTTCTCCCCCCCCCCCCGGACATAACATCTGGTTTCGGAGGGAAGAGAAGAGAAGCCGGCACGCATATGTTAGAGCCCGGAGCATAAGTTCGCTACGGGCTGAAATCTCCAAGCCGTTTTTTTGTGGGTTTTTTTAATGTTCAGCAGCGGCAGATGACAGCTGGGCGTACTGCCCAGCTAAAAGGCCCTAGGGAGAACACTGGAGAGGAAGGCTGATCGGCCCGTAGATCAGGATGACAACACGAGTCTATCACGGAGCCCAGGATGGGCTCCGCGATCGACTCACGTTGCCTTCCTGAGCTACTGGTCGATCGCGATCAACGTATTGGGCACCCCTGTTTTACAGTATTCTCCAGATTTTTAGTTTTTCAGTGTAAATCTATGTTGCCCTTAAACAAGTTTCATTATCCAGATGCCGAGTAACATCCACCAACTTAGTCTCAAACTCTGAGATATTTGTAAGAATACAGTAAAACCTTGGTTTGCGAGCATAATTTGTTCCGAAAACATACTTGTAATCCAAAACACTCTTATATCAAAGTGAATTTCCCCATAGGAAATAATGGAAACTCAGACGATTTGTTCCACAACCCAAAAACTTTAATACAAAATACTATACATACTTGTATTGCAAGACCTTGCTTGTATATCAAGTTAAAATTTAATAAAATGTTTTGCTTGTCTTGCAAAACTTACATACCAAGTTACTTGCAATCCAAGGTTTTACTGTAGTTTGTATCTGTAAAAATATTTAGACATTTAGAAGCTCATTTTCAAGGCACTTAGACACACAAAGTACCATAGTAACCTAAGGTAATTTGTGTGTCTTAATGTTTTGAAAATAAGCCCCTTAACCTGCCAATTAGTTCCAACATTGACTCCACAGTAACACGTTCAGACCTCCTGATGAAAGAAGGACTACTCACCGCTAACATTTTCTATCATGCCCACAATAAGGCCAGCAGTCTAATTCTTCTTCTCCTTCAAAATGCTGGTATCCTGCTGTGCCAAAATAAAACAGCACCTCTGACTCCCACAATAAGTGAACATAAGATTTGCCACTGCTGGGTCAGACCAGTGCCCTATTTGAGTCTAGCCTAACTTGCGTATGTTCTGTTCCAGTAGGAACTTATCCATCCTTGTCTTGAATCCCTGAAGGGTGCTTTCCTTTATAACAGCCTCCAGAAGAGCATTCCAGGTTTCTACCACTCTCTGAGTGAAGAAGAACTTCCTTACATTTGTACGGAATCTTTTCCCTTCTAACTTTAGCGAGTGCCCTCTCGTTCTCTTCACCTTGGAGAGGGTGAATGATCTCTCTTTCTCTACTATGTCAATTCCCTTTAATATCTTGAATGTTTTGATCATGTCCCCTCTTTTCAAGGGAGAAGAGGCCTAGTTTTTCTATCTTCTCATTGTACAGCAACTCCCCCAGTCCCTTAACCATTTTTGTCGCTCTTCTCTGGACCCTTTCGAATAGTACTATGTCCTATTTCATGTACAGCGACCAGTGTTAACATAGAAACATAGAGTATGATGGCAGAAAAGGGCCAGCGGCCCAACAAGTATCCATCTTTTGGGCATAGCTCTGTGGTGCCCCCACCTGTTTGTCCCATCGACTCTTGAAGTCAAGCACGCTATTGGCCTCGACCAGCTGGTGTGGAAGATCATTCCATCGATTAATAACCCATTTGGTGAAGAAGTATTTCCTGGTGTCACCATGAAATCTTCCCCCCTTAAGTTTCAGCGGATGCCCTCTTGTTGCCGTGGGACCCTTTAGAAAGACTATTTCTTCCTCCACTTTAATGCGACCCGTGATGTATTTGAATGTTTCTATCATGTCCCCCCTTTCTCTGCGCTCTTTGAGAGAATATAAGCGCAGTCTGGTCAGACGTTCTCCATAAGGGATGTCTTTCAATCCTGAGACAATCCTAGTGGCCATTCTCTGGAATGACTCCATTCTCTTCACATCCTTTTGATAATGTGGCCTCCAAAACTGGATACAGTACTCCAGGTGAGGTCTCACCATGGCTCTGTATAACGGTAGTATGACTTCAGGCTTTCAGCTGACAAAGCTTCTTCTGATGAAACCCAGCATTTGTCTAGCCTTTGCTGACGCTTTCTCCACCTGATTGGCAGCTTTCATATCTTCCCAGATGAGAACTCCCAGGTCTCTTTCTGCAGTAGTTCTAGTTAAGTTTTCCCCGTTCAAGGTGTATGTTATGCATGGATTTCCGCTCCCAAGATGCATTATCTTGCATTTTTTGGCATTAAAGTTTAATTGCCAAGTACTGGACCATTGTTCCAATAAAAGCAGGTCCTGCTCCATAGCGCTGGACCTGGTTGCGATGTCAGGTTCTGTTGCCCTACCCACAATGTTGTATAGTTTAGCATCATTGCCAAATAATGTAATTTTGCCTCGAAGTCCCTTAGTCAGATCCCTTACAAAGATATTAAATAGCATCGGGCCCAAGACCAAGCCCTGTGGCACTCCACTGGTCACTTTTGACGTTTTTGATGGAATACCGTTTACCATTACTCTTTGAAGTCTGCCGCTTAGCCAGTCTTGTACCCATGCTGTCAGTGTTTCTCCTAATCCTAATGATTTCATCTTGTTCAGTAACCTCCGGTGTAGAACACTATCAAAAGCCTTGCTAAAGTCCAAAGACACGATGTCCAAGGACTCACCCCATCCAGTTTTCTTGTTACCCAGTCAAATAAGCTTATCAGGTTGGATTGACAAGACCTTTCCTTTGTAAAGCCATGCTGGTGGGGATCCCTTAATCTTTCATCGTCCATAAACGTGTCCAATCTGTTGTTAATCAACTTTTCCATGAGTTTACTCACTATTGATGTGAGACTCACCGGTCTATAATTTTCAGCCTCTGACCTGCATCCCTTTTTGTGGAGCGGGATAACGTTGGCAGTTTTCCAGTCCAGGGGTACTTTTCTCTTGCTAAGGGAAAGGTTAAATAGCCTGGCTAATGGCTCTGCCAGGACGTCACTCAATTCTCGAAGTACTCTAGGGTGTAGATTGTCCGGGCCCATAGCTTTGTTTACTTTTAATTTTGATAACTCTTGGTAGATTTCACTCACAGTAATTTCCATGTCCCAGAAAGGGTCCTTCGAACTTCCCTTTGTCTGTAGCTGAGGACCGGATCACGGCGCTTCGCAGGTGAAGACTGAGCAGAAGTAGCTATTGAGTATTTCTGCTTTGTCTGCATCCGAGTCTGTAAAGCTGCCATCAGGTTTCTTTAGGCGCCCAATTCCACTTGTGCTCTTCTTCCTGTCGCTAACGTATTTAAAAAAGGATTTCTCCCCTTTCTTTACCTGTCTAGCTATGTTTTCTTCCATCCTGAGTTTGGCCTCTCTGACTGTCGTTTTAACTCTTCTGGATTTAGCCAGATGGGTTTCTTTAGCTTCCGGTCATTGTGATTGTTTGTAGGTAACATAAGAAGTTGCCTCCACTGGGTCAGACCAGAGGTCCATCGTGCCCAGCGGTCCGCTCCCGCGGCGGCCCATCAGGTCCATGACCTGTGAAGTGGTTCCTGACCATTCTTATAACCTGGTTCTATCTGTACCCCACAATCTCTTTATCTTTTAGGAACCTATCCAAACCTTCCTTGAACCCCTGTACTGTGCTCTGGCCTATCACAACTTCTGGAAGAGCGTTCCATGTATCTACCACCCTCTGGGTAAAAAAGTACTTCCTAGCATTTGTTCTTTCTTTTTTTGCTTTACTAGTTCTGAGATCTCCGCAGAGAACCACTGTGGTCTATTGTTTCTGCGTCGTTTGCTCACTGTTTTTATGTATATGTTAGTTGCTTCATGCAGGGTAGACTTCCATAGTTCCTCTACATTGTCCGTCGCGCTTTGATTTTGCAGCACTTTGTAGACATAGTCCCCCATGCCCTGAAAGTTAGTTCCTTTAAAATTTAGGTCCTTAGTCAATGTCTTTTACCTAGTGGTTCCTTTTTGGAGGCGGAAACAAACCATGTTATGGTCGCTGGATGCCAAGGTGTTACCCACCGATACCCCTGTGACATTGTCTCCGTTGGTGAGCAACAGGTCCAGGATTGCCTGGTCTCTGGTGGGTTCCAGTACTATCTGCTTGAGGCGTGCTCCTCGCATGGAGGCTAGTAGTCTCTTGCTGCCACTGGATGTAGCAGAAGGTTTGTTCCAGTCCACATCGGGCATATTAAAGTCTCCCACCAGCACTGTGTCCCCACGCAGTATGATGGTCTCAATGTCTTCCAATAGTTTGTCATCTGTGTCCTCCTTTTATCTAGGTGGTCTGTATGACGTCAAGATACAGACATTTGTTATTGCCCCTGGCTAGGTTCACCCAGTGGGATTCTCCCGTATACTTGATGTCTGTGATTTTGGTAACTTTGATGTCATCTCTAATGTATAGAGCTACCCCTCCTCCTGATTTGCCTTCTCTGTCTCAGCGGAGTAAGTTATATCCCAGTATGACCATATCCCATTTGTGGACACAGTATTCCAGGTGGGGGCATACCATGGCTGCTGCCTTCCTATTGCTGTATCTGTGCCAAGGAGTAGATCAAGGCAATTTGCTGCCTGAGGTGAGGAATGAGCCTGGTGCTTCCCCCCTCCCCCCTCCTTAGCATCTAAAATGGTGATGGGACAAGGACTGCCCCAACTATTCGCATGTGAAGGGAAATAGGATAGAGACAAACGCACAAGAGGCAAGTCTCAACTGAAAGAAAGATCTGGAATGAAGGCGCATAGGATGAAGGTGAACAAGCAGCAGGGAGCTGGAGACAAGCTGCGGAGAACGGTTGCAAGTTTATTCATTTGACTGGCGGGGCTCGTCATTCCTGCCAGGAAAAGTATGCCTAGCACACCCACAGGAGGGGGAGGGGAAACACATTGCCTCCCCCTTCCCCAAGTCCACCCCTGCCCTCCCAAAATTGCAGGGCTGGCTATGACTGGCGATAAAGCCGTTATTAAAAATATGCCAGCACACTACTACTTTAGATGCAGGCAATCATGCCGAAACACATCACTGTGTCAAGTCCTCCTTTCTGCTAACACATCCTTTTAAACAATTGGCCTATTTGGGACCTTTCAAGGCCTATAGGTCCACCCTTATTTTTTGTCTTTGAAGATTTTTTTTTTTTTTTTTTGGCCGGGGGGGGGGGGGGGGGGGGGGGGAGTTTAGGGATTCCATCTTTAGCAGTGGTGAGGCTTACGGGGAATTGTTAGTCTATGTTTTCTCTCCAGGGCCTGGCGCTATGGAATGTTTTACCTTTGCTTCTGCGCCAATCTAAAATGCTCTGGTCTTTTAGAAAAGGGGTGAAAACTGTACTATTTGAGCACTTTTTGGAGTGAGTAATGTGGCAGTGTGAGTTGTGCCTGTTCTTTTCTACTCCAAATACCAAGTAATAAGTAACTGTACACTTCATGTTCCCTGTTTTGCATTGTTGTTTTGAATTTGTTTTAGTCAATTTGTGTTTGATTTTGTTTGCATTATTTAATGTGATTTTGTTCCTTGCTTAGATTTGTGAATAAGCGGGTTATAAATAATTTTTAAATAAATACATTTACACCTTTTAGTTATATCAGCCACAGACTTTGTCTCCCTGATATTCTAAATGAGTTAACTGGTTGGCAATGGCTGTCAACCAGTTAGCTTGTCTCTCGACAGCTAACCAATTATCCTGGCTGAAACTGTAGCAGGTGATCCTGGGGCCATTCTGGGATAGGTCTGATATAGACCCTGATTTTCAGAGCTAACTGGCCAAAGTTAGCGCATATATTGCAGTCCTATCTTTATGCACTTGCCGATGGCCGGTTAGCGTTGAATATTGGCTAAGTGGTTATCAGTTCACCACCTTTTAAAAAGCCCCAAATATCCAATGCTGGTTGTTGGAAATGGCCCAACATTGACTATGTGGAGTCAGTGCCATTGGCAGGTTTTAAATATGCTGCAGACTGAATATAATAATAACAACAGTTTATATACTGCAGGACCGTGAAGTTCTATGCGGTTTACAAAGATTAAAAGAAGGTACAAATAGATTGAATTTAACAGGGTGGAAGCTAGTGATTAACAGCTCAAGGGATCAGTTATTGAGGAGAAAGAGTTGTACGGGTCAGCTGCCTAGATGTTTCAGGAACAGATATATCAGCCCCTGTGTACAGGTGGTGACGTAAAAGCAGCACATGAAAGTGGAAGACATTCCTGTGTCCTGCCTATGAGAACGTCCCCTTAAATTTAGGTGCTCTGCTGCTTATGCATGCCATTACAGCAGTGGTCCCCAACCCTGTCTTGGAGGATCACCAGTCAGTTGGGGCTTTGGGATAGCCCTAATGAATATGCAAGAGAGAGATTTGCATATCATGGAGGTGACAGGCATGCAAATCTGCTCCATATATATTCATTAGGGCTATCCTGAAAACCTGGCTGGCTGGTGGTTCTCCAGGACAGGGTTGGGAACCACTGCATTACAGAATATCACTCAGTCACCCTTTTAGCCTGATGCATTGTCACTTTGCTAACATTTATGCTCCTAAGTGTCCATGTACTCACAAAAATGCTACTAAACTGTAATTTTATACACGCAAGGGGTGTATGAATGCAGGCACCCAGTTATAGGATGGTTCCTTAACCATTCTTTATCACATTCTGAACCTTTTATTTCATAAGTCCCTAAAAGTGTGATGGGGAGAGTGTGGCGCAGTGGTTAAAGCTACAGCCGCAGCACCCTGGGGTTGTGGGTTCAAACCCACGCTGCTCCTTGTGACCCTGGGCAAGTCACTTAATCCCCCCATTGCCCCAGGTACATTAGATAGATTGTGAGCCTACTGGAACAGACAGGGAAAACCTGCTTGAGTACTTGAATAAATTCATGTAAACCGTTCTGAGCTCCCCTGGGAGAACGGTATAGAAAATTGAATAAATAAATAAATTTAGAACAGAGTCCTGAAATCCAAGCAAGGACAGTGTATGGCACAGTGGAATGCAATCAGAAGACAAAAAAGAGGACATATGACCCTGCACCCAGACCCTGCCTCCCCACTTTTCACTCATTTCCTTAGTCCCTCTTACCTGCATAGAATGTGTATAGTGCTGCATATATCTAGGATCACTATAGAAATGATTAGTAGTCATGTCTGTCCCAGATCCATCCCTCTCTCTCCTTCCTTCCCTTGCCTCCAAGGCCATTCTTCTGTCCCTATCTTCGAAAATGATAGGAGGCTTGCGCCAGAAGACGTATGAGGAGAGACTGGAAGCCCTGAATATGTATACCCTAGAGGAAAGGAGAGACAGGGGAGATATGATTCAGACGTTCAAATACTTAAAGGGTATTAACGTAGAACAAAATCTTTTCCAGAGAAAGGAAAATGGTAAAACCAGAGGACATAATTTGAGGTTGAGGGGTGGTAGATTCAGGGGCAATGTTAGGAAATTCTACTTTACAGAGAGGGTGGTGGATGCCTGGAATGCGCTCCCGAGAGAGGTGGTGGAGAGTAAAACTGTGACTGAGTTCAAAGAAGCGTGGGATGAACACAGAAGATTTAGAATCAGAAAATAATATTAAAGATTGAACTAGGCCAGTTACTGGGCAGACTTGTACGGTCTGTGTCTGTGCATGGCCGTTTGGAGGAGGATGGGCAGGGGAGGGCTTCAATGACTGGGAGGGTGTAGATGTGCTGGAGTAAGTCTTAACAGAGATTTCGGCAGTTGGAACCCAAGCACAGTACCGGGTAAAGCTTTGGATTCTCGCCCAGAAATAGCTAAGAAGAAAAAAAAAAAAAATTTAAATTGAATCAGGTTGGGCAGACTGGATGGACCATTCGGGTCTTTATCTGCCGTCATCTACTATGTTACTATGTTACTCTTCCTTCTCTACCCTTTTTTCCTTTACCCCAGGACCAATACCTCTCTCTTCTCTCTCTCTCTGCTGCCCCCCTCTCCATGGCTCACTACTGGATCAGCAGGGCTTAAGGTAGACCCAGGGAGAGGCCTATGATGGGTCCATGTCTGTTTTATCATTCCCTCTTTGAGAAATTTCCTCACCCTTATTTGTCTTGTTTGTTTTAATTAGATTGTAAGCTCTATTGAGCAGGGATTGTCTCTTACGTACATCTAGCTACGTTATAGAAATGATAAGTAGTAGCAGTAAGGCTCAAATATAAACTGAGACCCCCAGTTTTGGGCCCAAAAATCTAGGTTTATATCAGTACTTCGATGAACACATTTCCTTCAACGGACTATTTTTCAAATACTGGAATTTGAGTGAATTGAGCCCCACAAGCATATTAAGAGGGTTAATTTGAATCTTCTTGTAATGGCAAAAGGGGAATTAAAAAAAAATTGTCTTAATACTGAATTATTGGAATCGTGTTATTCAAGTGGGTATTCCTTGTGCTCCTGGGCTTAGAAATAATCATACACATATCAATCTATATTGCATGACTTTTTTTAAGCTGCAAAAATACTATTTTCCAGAAAATTGTCACTTATTATTGTTCATTTAGGGCCATTAACACAGAGGAACATCTCTGCAACCATGTCTAAAGAAAAAGGACAATTTGATGTTTTCTATTGATGCTGTTTGTTGATATGTAGACCACTGCAGCTTGATTGCCTAACATTAAACCTATAATAATAGTGCAATCATAGCTGTATCATCGTGAATGCCTTTGCAATAGAAACAGCATTTACACCGCTTCAGAGTGGTATCAAACTTTTTGTCGTGAAGTGCTTATTTGCTTGCATTGATCTACCCTGGTCAGTTGTTAGCTCTTCTCATCTGAGGTGTATTGATTGTATAATCAGTAGATAGAGGCCATGGGCAGCTGAAATTCAATGTTGTTGCGCAAATTATTTGCTGCTTTCTTGTTGACCTGGACCCTGCTGGTTGTATTTTGGACTCTGTTAGGGTTATTAGTCACTGCTCTGACCCTACTTTGTGACAGAGCAGTGTATCTTTAAAAGAGATAAATGCCATCCAACTTTAGTACAGAAGTGGGGTTTTCTGTGGAAATTTAGTGGTACTATGGATGATTCCTTTACAGGGGACTGCTTGGAATTTGTATATTTGGTTTGGCTACATTTGTTATTGGCTTGAGCATTAATATACTAACAAGGAAAGGAAACTAACAGGTAAGAATAAATGTTAGATCAAAGGGTAAAGGATTAGGAGATTAAGATGTAGATAGGGGAGTATATGGAGGGGTTGAAGGGAGGGGATGAATTTTGAGTACTGATTAAAGGGGCAGTGGGTAAGATTGTGAGGAATTTGGGTCCAATATGATCTCTGTTTGATCCATGTTCATCTGTAATATTTAGAGTATTATATAACAAACTTTCCTCAGCCATGACATTAATTGTGAATAAGTCCTTAGTATCGGAGTTGTTTTTTCTGCGTTTAGGCAAGTGTGCTACAGTAAAACCACATCTAAAAGGAGGAGATCTTGATTCGGCTGAATTGAGTAAATATCACCTAATTTCACCCAATTTCAGTGCTGCCTTTACTTGGGAAAGTGATCGAAAGGATGGTACTGGATCAATTGGTTCAACTTGTGGAGATGGTGGATAGGTTGGATCATTTTCAGCAAGGTTTTAGTGCATCACATGGGGTGGAGACACTTTTGATGTCGTTTACCAGATTAGAAGGGAGATGTATGAAAATCAGGACTTCTGTCTAGTGCTGCTGGATGTCTCAGGGTCCTTGATTCTATGGATTTGGGGTTTGTTATTGTATAAAATGAAGGCTTTGGAATTGAAGAGGAAGGTGTGTGAGTGGATTGTATCATACATGTATATGGAGGAGAGGTCATTTAAGGTATTGAGTGAAGGTGTGATGTCGAAGGTGGTGAATGTGTTAGGAGGAGTTCATCAGGGATCTGCCTTATCAGTCCTCCTTTTTAATGTCTTAGGATTTTTGAAGAACTTGATGTCATCAGCAGGCAGGGTGATTTTTTTTCTTTTAATGGGGCAGATATTGTGCATATGTAAGACGCATAGCATCTGTGCCCATTAAAAAAAAAGACAAAAAAAGACAGCTGAGTGGCAGGAGGCTGCTTTGCTTTTGGGGCTTCCCCTGCCTCTCAGTTGTTCGGGCTTTCCCACCGGCTCTACGCATGTGTGAAAGTTGCTCTCACAGCCATCAATTAGATGGGAGAAACGGGGATTATGGATGAACCTCCGCGTGAATCATTAGCATGCAAACTTTTTAGTACATCAATAGCTCTTTTTTTGAATCAGCCAAAAAAATAAGATCAGAGAGACCCACATTATCTTTCCGATCCTCTTTTGTGCATCTAGGCCAAGGACAGCTCTCCCTTCCCCACCGCTTGAAATGCACATACACAAAAACATTTTTCTTTTCTCTTTTGACAAAAAACAAAAGAAAGAAAACAAATCCTGCTGCTTGGGCTCTTACTACACTGTTTGTACTTCCCTCTCTATCAGCCGGAGCTTCCCTCCTTTGTTGTTCAAAAAGAAAAACTCCTCTAATGAGGTCTCAAGTTCAAAAGGTCCTAAGTCCACATACAAACACCATATGTTATAAGGAAGCAGATTTACTGTAGGGGAGAGATTAGGACACAATACAGTCTCATATGAACAAAACACTTTTTATTCTTTTTAGTTTGCCTCACACTTTACAGAAAGTTAGCTTGGCTTACCTCAGTCAAGCAGTAGAGGCATCAGTCCTTTTCCCACAGCTCGGCCCTCATTTGATGTCTAGGGAAAAATTAGGCTCTCTTAGCAAATCCCAAACTCAAGCATATATTCTCCTCTCTACCTGAGGATCGCCCCTATGACTCGACTGAAGAGCCCAGTGCATCTTGGGAGCTATAGTTTCTGCACTACTGGGCCAGTGCCCTCTACTGCCCATTGATAGAATAACATCATTACTAAGGGAGAATCCCTGATTCTTTAATACTTGGAAAAAGGTAAACTTGGGCTTCAGTAGCTTATTTCATTGTCCTTCGCTTTTACTTTTTTAGTTCAGTTTAGGTAATAGTGTAGCCATTAGAGTCTCTGTTAGGGTTTGATTTAAAAAGTGTTTAGTCCAGCTAAATATTTTAGGTTGCATTTCAGAGCATAAGATAGGGTAAAGATAGTTGAGGAAAGTCTCTGTTTAGTGCTTTACATGCATTTAAAGTACAGCTAGAAAAAGTAGCCCTACAGAGCACTTTTTTTTTTCCAAAGATCATTTCAGTTAGGCAGGGGGTGGTTCCATGTGCATGCTGTCTTCAGCTTGAATCTTTCAAGAAGGAAGTTCGCCTGCTTCTGCTTTAAAGCACAATATGTCCTAGCCCCCAATTACATAACTGACCTTTTTTCCTTCTCCGCCAACAGACACAAGAGAAGCACACACCTGATCTTCGTTCCCCCCCCCAGTTAGAGGATGTAAGCTCAAAAGACACCACCAATACCTCCACTCCAACCAAGCAGCACTATGGGGTAAAGAGCTAGAACAATTGCTCAAGCCTTCCACTTATGGAGAATATAGGACATGCCTAAAAACATATGTGTTCTTGATGTATCTAAACAACTGAGCCATACAACTCTATCTCTTCAATATCGGTTACCTTGAATTATAAACTCGATCTCTCTCCTCTTTCAAGTTCATTCAACCTGTACCACCTTTTAATCTTTGTACCATCTTTTAATCTTTGTAAACCGCATAGAACTTCACGGTCCTGCAGTATATAAGCTGCTATTATTATTATTATTAAAGGAATTGAGAGAGGAGGTGATAAGACTGAGGAGCAACCGTGAGAATGAGAGCTACGTCGATGAAATGCTTAATGAGACATCAAAGATTTCCAGCACTGGGGAAGAAGAGGTCATTCTAAGCGAGCATAGCTAGACTCAGATTATGAGACCCTGTAGGATTGATATTGTGACTCTACCTATCCTTGAACAGAAGAACCAATATTCAGCCCTAGAAGTGGAGGAGAGGAAAGACCAAAAATTGAAATCCCCAAAGTTGCTGGATCTGTGACAACTAGGAGGCATAAGGTGGTTGGTGATTTCCTTCTGAGGGGTACAGAGGCATCCATCTGCAGATTGGATATGATGTCCCTGAATGTATACTGTCTGTCTAGTGCCAAAATCCAAGATGTTACTGAGAGCTTGCCAAGACTCATCAAGCCTAATGACCATCATCTGATGCTGCTCATACATTTTGGCACTAATGATACTGGTAGGTACCGCTCCAAACGTATCAAAAGTGACTTTGTGGGTTTGAGAGAGGTGAAGCAAATCAGGTGTACGGGTGGTATTCTCGTCAATCCTCCCTGCCGAGAGTAAAGACCAGGGCAGAGAAGCTTGCATTCTGGAGATGAATGTGTGATTGCATGAATGGTGTCATGAAGAGCGTTTTGGCTTCCTTGACCATGGGATGATTTTCCATGGGCTGCTTAGAATGGATGGTGTGTATCTATCAAAGAAGGGAAGAAGTGTCATCAGCAGCAGACTGGCTAACCTTCTAAAGAGGGCTTTAAACTAGATTCATTGGAGCAGGGTGATCAAAGACCCCAGGTGAGTATAAGCCCTCAGGTAAGCGAATCACTAAATACCTCTACACAAATGGGAAAAGGAGGCAATGTCTGGAAAGCAGTATAGACTAATGCTCGAAGTATGGGAAAAAAGGTTTCTGATCTAGAGACTGATGGAAGAGGCTGAGTTGGATTTAGTGGTGATCATGAAGACATAGTTTACGGAGAACCATGACTGGACTAGGCTCTAATCTGTTCAGGAAAGACAGGGTAGGACAAAAAGGAAGGGGAATGGTGTTATATTAAAGCCACACAATTGCAGGATCTGAAGGGTAAGGAAGAGGCACTGTGAGTCAATCTGGAAATAGGGAATGGAAAATGTATTTACATTAGTGTGATATAAAGGCCTTCTTCACATACAGAGGAAGTGGGGGGGGGGGGGGGAAGTATTACTAATACGTGATTTTAACATGCCAGATTTTGATTGGGATATCCCTACTGTGGGATATTCTAGAAGTAGGGAGATCCTTGATTCTCTAGAAGGAGAACTGTTCCAGCAGTTGGTAATAAAACCCATGCAGGATGGGGCCATATTGGACTTAGTGTTTTCAAACAGGGACTGTGTTTCTGATGTTAAAGTGGGTGATCATCTGGCATCTAGTGATCACCACATGGTGTGGGGAGTGTGGTGAAATGGTTAAAGGTACAGCCTCAGCACCCTGAGGCTGTGGGTTCAAACCTACACTGTTCCTTGTGACTCTGGGCAAGTCACTTAATCCCCCATTGCGCCAGGTACATTAGATAGATTGTGAGCCTGCCGGAACAGACAGGAAAAAATGCTCAAATACCTGAATAAATTCATGCAAACCATTCTGAGCTCCCCTGGGAGAACGGTATAGAAAATCTAATCAATTTCTTTGACTGGGTAACCAGAAAATTGGTTAGAGGGAGTGTAGATGTGGTGTATTTAGATTTAAGCAAAGCCTTTGATGATGTTCCACACAGGCGTCTAATAAATAAACTGATATTGCTGAAAGGCTGTCAGGTAAGATTTGCCTCTTTGCAGATGATATCAACATCTGCAAAAGAGCTGACATTTCTGATGGTGTGAATAACATGAGGAAGGATGTAGTGAAGCTTGAAGAATGGTCTGAAATTTGGCAGCTAAGATTTAATGCTAAGAAATGCAAGGTTATGTATTTGGGTTACATAAACCTGGGGGAATGGTACAGTTTAGGGGGTGAAGAACTTTTATGCACAAAAGAGGAGCGGAAATTGTGATGATCTTAAAGTGTCCAAACAAGTTGAAAAGGCAAAAGATGATAATAATAATAATAATAACTTTATTTTTGTATACCGCAATACCACAAACAGTTCAGAGCGGTTTACAATGTAAGAGACTGTACATTTACAACGAAGATACTATGTAAGGGAATGTACTATGCAGTTGAGAGCAATTTACAATGCAGGGAACTGTACATATTCAGCATAGGTGTTAATACAGCGGAAAACAAAGCAGATTTACAGTGCAGGAGACTGTACATATACAGCAGAGATATTTATACAGTGAAAATACGGTGCGAGAGACTTATAGAGTAAGATACAGTGCAAGAGACTGTATAATGCGGTTGTAGCGGTTTACTATGCAAAGATAGTTACCTATATACATTACATTACATTAGGGATTTCTATTCCGCCATTATAGCGAGGATAAAGAGTGGTAAATGACAAGTATCAATTACGGGAGGGTGCCAAGAGGGGAGGGGTAAGTAAGAAGGATGCTAGGGTGTATAAGGAGAGGCATGGCCAGTAGGAAAAAGGAAGTATTGATGCTCCTGTATAAGACTCTTGTAAGACCTCATTTAGACTATTGTGTTCAATTCTAGAGACTGCACCTTCAAAAAGATATAAACAGAATGGAGCCAATCCAGAGGAAGGCTGCTAAAATGGTCAGTGGTATTAGTTTTGGGATATGGAGACTGTCTTAAAGATCTCTATATGTATACTTTGGAGGAAAGGTGTGAGAGGGGAGATATGATAGAGACGTGGCATAAATGTGCATGAGGCAAATCTCTTTCATTTGAAAGGAAGCTCCAAAATGAGAGGGCATAAGAATCTAAGAAAATACTGTTTTACAGAAAGGGTGGTAGATGCATGAAATAGTCTCCCAGTAGTGGTGGTGGGGACAAAGGCAGTGTCTCATGTGAAAGGCACATGGGATCTCTTAGGGAGAGGAGGAGATAGTAGATGCTGTGGATGGGCAGATTGGATGGGCCATTTGGCCTTTATCTGCCATCATGTTTCTACAGGTGTTTATATAAGGGATTGGTGGGAAAAAGTTAGGATATAAGAAGACTGAGCCAACAAAGCAAAAGGAGGAGGGGGGGGGGGGGCTAAGGAAAAGGATGCAAAATACAATTTTTGAGTTGGGGGTGGGGAGAGTAAAGTACACAGAATGTTAAAAAATCCTGTTCATGTTGTTAACTAGTTGTGATACTGGGTGTGAAAGAATGCCAGCTGCTTGTAATATTATAGAAACAAAAATAATTCAAGAAAGAATGAAAAATGTTACAACAAAAGTTTTTGCCCATTGATCTATCTACTGTATATATTTAGCACCACCGAATATACAAATGATTTGAAACATTAGACATTTCATATTCCCTAGATCAGGGGTAGGCAATTCCGGTCCTCGAGAGCCGGAGCCAGGTCAGGTTTTCAGGATATCCACGATGAATATGTATGAGATGGATTTGCATGCACTGCCTCCTTGAGATGCAAATCTATCTCATGCATATTTATTGTGGATATCCTGAAAACCTGACCTGGCTCCGGCTCTCGAGGACTGGAATTGCCTACCCCTGCCCTAGACCAATGTTCTTCAATGCAAGGCCTGGAGGCCAATGACATCCCCTGAAGTCCTCTGGGGGTGGCCCGTTTCATCATTCTGGTTTTCTGAGACTCTGCCTCTTTACCCAAACTCATGACACAAAGAGGAAAGTGGATGGGAGGAAAATCCACCTGCTTGAAGGAGAAGGCATTTCTCAGCAGATGGAGAAAATTTATGTGGAAATGCCTGAAGACAGGCTGGTGGGGTAGATGTCATTAATAAACACTGGTCAGCAGTGTCACAGCCTCACATGGAAAGATAGTTGGTGGCTCTCCTTCAGCTCAGTTGGATCCAAAGTGTCTCCAACTTAAAAAATTAATGAAGACCACTTCCCTAGACATTTTCCTAACATAGACCTGAATGTGTCTATTGGAAATGTTTAATACTGTTACTAGATGTACAAAACACCTTTTTGTAGTTTTACAACCACACTCAAAATAGTTAATTTCAAGCATTTTCCTTCTCCGTCCTGGTGGGCTCACAGTCTATCTAATGCACCTGGGGTAGCGGAGGATTAAGTGGCTTGCCCAGGGTCACAAGGAGCAGTGTGGGGTTTGAACCCACAACTTCAGTGTGCCGAGGCTGTTGCTCTAACCACTACGCTACACTCTCCTCCTATGTAGGGTTTGTGGCTTCTTAACCTTCTAAACTTCAAAATGCAGAACCCAGCTTGAAAATATGGAATGAAGGCTGTAAAGTCCACACAAAATATTACAGAATGACATTTAAAATGTGCTAATTTACTGCCTTCTTAAGATTTAGATGATTCATACTTCCATTACCAGTCAAGTACAGAGAGATAAATTTGGATAGCAGCAGGTGTACATGAGAAAGAGATTTAAATGAAACGATGTCTTTCATGATGACTAATTATAGTAGTCATGATTAACAGCTATGAATATGTTAGTAGATAATCTCATTTTAAATAAAAGTCCTGGTCATTTATTTTACAAGACTGGGGTTGAGGTATTTTCTAGTCTCTGTTTTTTGAACTGATTGTAAAAATAAAAAATAAGCCCCAGGTATAACATTGCCTGGGGTCCAGGGTCTAGATAGAACAATTTTTGGATAAGGCACCTTTGCATTTTCCATTCTTTCTTACTTCTTCCCTGGAGTTCATTAGTGGCAAAGCAGGGGTGAACTGTGTGAGATGGGATGGATGTAGAGCTATGTGCAAAGAATCATTTGCATAAATTAGTCAGGCTGAAATGTGGGACTAAAAAGTGAGACCTTGTGTGAAAAACACAATCGCTCAATGGTAGGGCTGGCCTTGGGCCAAGTAACTGATTGGATGCTTTTGAAGTAATGCCCAGTTGTGACTTAGCTTAATATTGTGGTCAGACAGATCAGAGGACGTTGAAGTATCTTACCGAGCATTTAGTTAGCTTCCAGTTAGATTAAAATAAGTTAGGCCCAGTTTACAAGCAATTTGAGAACAAAACAATGGGCTGTAAAAACTGTATACATTTCGATGGCCAGCCCATAGACTTACTCATGCCAAATTTCTGCTTTGTAGAGTGCACCAGATACTGAGAGAAAAGAAGACAGTCACTTGGCAGTCTCCTCCCTCTTCTGCTATGTTCCAAATCACTTGGTGTTGGATGTCTCTGTATAACCAAGGGCTGTTCATGTTCCTGCAGTGCTTATTGGTTAAGTTATGGAAGTACAAATTCTGAACAAATAGATGTTTTTGGCAAAGAGCTACATTACAGTATATCCTGGGTCATTTTGTTTGTCTCAGCACGGTTTAATTTGAAGAGAGGGGAAAGTGGTTAAAATGGATCTTCTCAAAATTTTTGTTCTCCTTTACTTTTTACAGAAAAAGGGGATCAAGGAAGGACCTTCAAAAAGAGGTCATTGAAAATAATTTGGCTAATGGGGGGGAGGGGGAACTAGCAGAGATTATCGTAGATATATGTTTATGTTGGAGTAGCTGAGGAGAAAACAGTGGCTTCAGTAGCACTGGGAACTAGTTGGATAAGTTTGAAAAACAGGCATCTTTGGGGGTGTGGCAATATGGTGGGCTGAACTTTTGACGGTGTTTTATCTGTTGAAGGAGAGCTGCTGTCGCTGGTTTCTTCATTCTGTATCTTCATAATATGGCTCATACAAAGCATGAGAGTGAAGATGCAGCCACTGCCCACCCATGCTTTCTCCCCAATCCACCAGACTCTCGATAAGTCCACCATCAGATCACACCTCCACCAGAACAAGCCAGATGGCAAAGTCCTGCTTTGAACACCAATGAAAGAGCACCAGTGCTCGTGGGGCTGGACACTTTGCTGTCTCCTCCAGGTGTTATACCCTTACTGTGTCTGGAAGTGGCTTGAGTTGTACCAGGTAGCTCCTCGACAGCGTATAGCATGGGGGTGAAGTTTTCTCTCAGCTCCAAGTAACAGTATCTGGTGCACTCCTCAAAGCAGAAGAGTAGGGGGTAGAAGTTCCAGGCAGGCGGCGGCACTAGATCTGAAAAATCGATTACTGATCTGAAGAATTGATTACTGAGCAGAGAGCTGGAGGAATTACATCAGACTTCTCTTGATTTGTGAGGGTAACCCTGGATAATATCTGGAAGGCCATTCAGATGCTCAATGGGATGATTGTAAAATCTGCCAAAGAAACATTACTTTTGAGTAAAGTCAATCTTCTCTCTTAAACCTTTTTGAGACTCTTAAACAAGATTATTCTTCAGATATTGAACAGACAAAAATGGATTTTAAAGAACTTAAGGGAACTTTAATAGAAGACTTAACCTCCATGTTCTGAACTTTCCTAAGCTGGTGGGAATATCACCTATAGATCTTTTTTAAGAGTATCTTATTGAAGTTTAAGTTTTCCTCTACAGCCATTCCTCCTCTAAATACAATTTACTTCTTACCAGTTTCCTCTAGAGCTTTGGAGGATCTCCAGGTGAATAGAGCTTGGGCTCAGGAGGTGGATAATAATTTACAGGATCTGTTGACTATATTGGAAAATTCATTATCTGAAATAACTGTTCATGCAACACTTTTGGTATCTTTTGTCTTTGAACAGGATCTTAATGCAGTAATAAGGTTATATTTTCAAAATTTTAAAGTTCTATTTTGTGGCAAAAAAATGTGGATATACCCAGATGTGACTAAAGAAGAAAGAAGTTTCTAGCATTGAGAGAAGAAACTTGGGTCTCGGATGCATCATATTTGTTGGTGTAACCGTTTAAATGTATAAGATATTTAGGTTTAAAATACTATGTTTTCTTTGATCCTGTGCATCTGAGGGCTTCATTCATATAAAAAAGATCTCCAGTGGTGTTGATTCATCAAGGATTGTATAACTTTATTTAGGGAGAGGTTGGAGTAGTGTCAGTTTAGGGCCTTTTCCTTGATTTATTTCATGGACAGTTTAGAAAGCCGTGTGAACATCCTTATAGTCCTTTAAAAATAGGACGTGCGGGTAAATTTAGAAGTCTAGTAACCTATATCAGGGTGTCTGGACGGCTTTATAAATTGGCAGGGAAATAAATCAAAGTATGGTTCTCCCCTGTCCCTCACCTCTGCCAAAATTTAGGGCTCCTTTTACGAAGCCGCATTAGTGGCTTTATCGCACGTACATTTTTAGTGCGCGCTAGCCAAAAAACTACTGCCTGCCCAAGAGGAGGCGGTAGTGGCTACCTTGGCCGGCAAATTAGCACGCACTATTACGCGCTTTAAACCGCTAATGTGGCTTCGTAAAAGGAGCCCTTAATCTTCAGTCCAGCCAGCAGTGCTGTACCATCCCATTGGCTGGATGCTACATAACGTGCTGCTTGGGCTGCTGGAAACGGGTAGAACAGACTCAAGGAGGGGATAGGACTGGAGAGCTACTGAGAAAGATCTAAACTCTGGATATTTTCAAGATAATTCATGCAGGAAGCTATAGTGGAAATGTCATTGGCTAATAAGAAATATTCACTATGGGGGCCCAGATCTTGTTCACTATGATTTATCTGTTGGAAAATTGTGTTGCTTTGGATTCGTATAAATGTAGCATGAGGACTGTATTCCACCAGAATGTGATATTCAGTAGATCCGCAGATAAAATTTTCAATAAAAATATTTTAAATCAAAGCTATTTCATGCACCCTTCTAGTTACTGGACATAAATGCAAAAATCCATATAGTCCTAAAAAAAAAACTCCAGCATCCAAAGTCCCGAACACACATGACAGCCTCCTAAATATTTGGGTCCTAGATGTGAACCTGTGCCTTAATCAAGCACTGATCTTGATCTTCCTAGACGTTTTGTGACACAGTTATGGCTGCTGCAGAATACTGCTGTGAAGATGGTGCTGGGTGCAAGGAAGGACTGCAATAGTTTTCCATTTTAGTGAGGATTCTTTTTATATTGCTGTCTCTGACATTCAAAATTATCAATGGTCTGATGCCTGCCTACCTCACGAGTTTGCTGGAGATCATTTCTTAAGAATAAGATGACATTTCTCAAGCGTTTACATATGAAAAGCTGGTGACCTGTAAGAAACAATCTTCTTCTGGATTTACGTACTGAATGTTTACATATTTATTTCTATAGGAAATTTAAAATGCTGTTTTGAGTGTGGGGGGAGGGGTTTAGGGCTGAAGAATTTTTCTGATATAGTTACTGCACCTTTTACTAAACCACAGTAGAGCTTTTTTTACCGTGGGCCGACGAGGTAAATGCTCTGATGCTCATTCAATTCCTATGAGCGTTGGAGCATTTATCTCGCTGGCTCGCGTTAAGAAGCTCTGCCGTGGTTCAATAAAAGCCAGTGCTAATTTTGGAGTTGTACTTTGAAGCTACAAATACAGTTTATTATTTTATGAACTTTATATATTTCATTCTATGTATTTGATTGTTTTAGGGCCTCTTTTACAAAGCTGCATTAGCGATGCCACCGCGGTAAATGAACCGAAGCCCATTCATTTCCTAATTACTTCAGAATCATATGTAACAGCTGTATGATACCTCATTTCTGCTTAGTTAGCTGTTTAATGTTATTACTTTTTAAGATAAGTTGATTTATCATCAAATAGAATGTATTTTTTTCTTATCATGTAACAGTTGGAGCTTTATGGTTTAATGATGAGAGATATTAATAATACCATATATACTCGAATATAAACTGAGATTTTTGAGCCAAAAAATAGCCCAAAAATGGGGGTCTTGGTGTATATTCGGGTCAGCATTGACCTGACCCCACTCCCGAACCTGTTTTCAGGCCTCTGATGGGCCTGCCATGAGACCTGATGGTCCAGCAGTGGCCAGGACAAGAGGGAAGCCAATTAGCTAGTGGCTCTGCACATGCAGAAGTGAAGGAAGGTTGCTCCTGCTGCGATTCACAGCTGGACCACCTGGGATACTAAAGGTATGCGGGAGAGGTGGGAGAGAGATAAAAATTCTTAAAATCGACTGGGACGGGAGGTGGGAGGGATCCCTCATGTGCCAACCACCACTGGACCATCAGGTCTCACAGCAGGTCAAGTGAAGGCCTGCAAGGCATCAGGAGGGAGGGTGGAAAGGGTATAGAACCTGGAAGGGGGGGGGGGCTGGGTTCAGAGACTGGCAGGGAAGAATAGGGAATGAATGAGGAGGCTGGATGCAGAGCCTGGCAGAGCAGCGAAGGAGGGGAAAATGGGGTGCAGAGCCTGGCAGTGCAAGGCAAGGCACTGCACTTGAATATTAAACCCCCCCCATCCGGGTTTATATTCGAGTCAACCTGTATTTGTTTGGGGGGGGGTTACCTCAGTTTATATTTAGGTCGGTTTATATTTTAGTATATACGCTTGTATAGTGCTATCAAATGCATTGGCATATCTATAACAATAAAACCCTATAGCGCGCATGCGCTGTTGAACGATCGTGAGTCCTGGTGGCGTGAGGTGTGCTTCTGTGTCAGTCCTCACTGTGCCTGCGCCAGCGACTCCTCCCTCCAGCTGCCGCTCCTCTTCAAAGCACTTCTGGTCTTCTACTGGCCTAATTTCCTCTGCCGTGTTCCTGATGATGTCATCAGGGATGCGGCAGAGGAAATTAGGCCAGTAGAAGACCCGAAGCAGCGTGTTTAGTGTGCCTGGGACGCTGCTGGAGCTGCCAGGTTTGTCAGCCATCTAGTTGTGGGAGGGTTGGCTGGGAGGGTCAACGGATGTTTCTGTTGTGCTGAGTAGGGTCAGCGGGGGGGGGGGGGGGGAGTCACGGCGTGTTAGTGGTGTGCCTAGGGTCGGAGCAGGACGGGTTTAAAAACATGCTCAGGGGGATGGGAGGCAGGCAGGCAGGCTGGCATCGGGGGAGTTCAATGGAAGGGGGATGCAGGCAATGGAGGGGGTAAGGGGGTTTCAATGGAAGGCAGGCTGGCATCGGGCGGGTGGGGTGGTTTCCATGGAAACATGCTGCTCAGGGGGATGGGAGGCAGGCAGGCTGGCTGGCATCGGGGGGGGTTCAATGGAAGGGGAATGGGAGGCAGGCAGGCAGGTTGGCATTGGAAGGGGGGTGGGGGGTTTCAATGGCAGGCAGGTTGGCATTGGAGGGGGGTGGTGGGTTTCAATGGCAGGCAGGCAGATTGGCATCGGGGGGTGGGGTAGTTTCCATGGAAACATGCTGCTCAGGGGGATGGGAGGCAGCCAGGCTGCCATCGGGGGGGGGTGGGGGGGGTCAATGGAAGGGGGATGGGAGGCAGGCAGGTAGGCTGGCATCGGAGGGGGGGTGAGGGGAGGAAGGAGGCACTGGGGGCACTAAGAACATAGAAAGGGGCACTAAGGACATAGGAAGGGGCACTAAGGACATAGGAAGGAGGCACTGAGGGCACTAAGGACACAGGGAGATTCACAGACAGAAAAAATGACAGACAGGCAGCGTGTAAGGAGAGAGAGACAAAGAAAAAAAATACCCAGACAGACAGATATCTACTCTAGCACCCGTTAATGTAACGGGCTTAAAGACTAGTATGATAATAATATTCATACTGAATACACTAGGGAATTCTGTACAAAAAAATCAATGTAATGCACCATTTTTATTCATTTTATTTTATTGTAAACTGCTTAGATTTACTTTGGTTTTATATCTGCAGTATATCAAATAAATTGATATTGAACACTAAAATAATCTAGAATATTAAACAGTCAGCCTAGAAACCCAGACCAGCATATTCCTGTTGGCCATGAGAACATTGTGTTCAGTAGCACTGTATAACAGAATTCATGTGCTAACTGCCAGCTATAAAATGATTTATCAGGTTTTATTGGTAGGTTGCCAAGTGGCCTCTAGGCTTCAGATATGCTGACCTTTAGTTTATTGTTGAGGTATGTATTATCTTATAGTTAAAGCAGCAGGCTGAGAACCAGGGAAGTCAGAGTTCAAATTCCACTGCTGCTCTTAATCATCCATTGCCTTGGGTACAAACTTACATCATAAGCCCTCCTACTGTACTTGTGTTGAGTTACTATTGAGAAGGTGTGAACGAAATCCAGATCCAAAATCCAGTCCCAGGCATATTGTGAAGTAGTAATTATCACTCAGGGCTTGTAAAGAAATTCTACCATACCAAAACAACGCTAGCTTCAATGAATTGAACAAAAAGGAAAAGACATCACTGTAAACATTGCAGTGGGAACTAGAACATCAATATTCCTACTGAGAAAACTAAAGCTGGATTAGAGAGAACAATCTAACATTTAGGAGGCAATTCTATAATGGGGCATTTATATGTATGTAAACATTATGTATGTAATTGCACAAGCCCATTTGAACATGGGAGGGGCCAGCATTTTAATGGGCTGACCACATAAACATGCCAACAGAGCAGTGGAGCACCTTAGGGGGCACTGCTGTGAACTTCACATGAAGGGTGCCAGGTATACATTTCACCATAACCCCCTTATAGTGGTTGGTGAACCCTTCAAAACTTCCCCAAAGCCTACTATAACCATCAGTCTACCATCCCAATAGCCCTTATGGGTGCAGGTGTCACCTATGTGGCAGTACAGTAGGTTTTGGGTGAGTCTTGGTGGCCTCACTCTTTCCACCGTAAATGTAGTGGGTAGGGTGGGATATAGGCCTCTACTCTAGACATCTGCTTACTGCTCTGCTAGGATTTCCCATAAATCTTCAGCTGTTATAGAGGCTGGTATGTGCTGTTTCTTTTACATCTTTGGGGGATGGGGGGGATTATACATTCATTTATCCAGGGTCATCTGGTCATTTAGGTACCTTTTTGGCCTTTATGCACTTTTAAAACAGGTCTATCTCTGAATGCCTAATGACACCCTGGATGTCTTCAAAAAGGCGTCCAAATCCTAAGGCTGCCCTAATCCCGCCTAAAACATGCCTCTAACATGCCCCCTTAAGATTTAGATGTACTGGAAAGAAAATGGACATCGAGACATCTAAAAAGTCAGTTTTGAAAATCGACACTTGAATGGTTTGGTGATTAAAATGTCCAAGTGCCATTTTATGCTGGGGTTTTGTTTTGTTTTTTTTTTTACATCTTTCTGTTTTGAAAATGGGCCCCTGTAGCATACTCTGTATAGAATAATATGCTTGTATGTGTGTATATATGTTCATAAATGTCAATATGCTGCCTAAGCACTGTATACTGAAAATCCTAATAATGTGTATTTGCCAGGGCAGTACATAGATGGAGCTCCCATTTACACACTTAGAGGTGCATAATCGAAAGAAACGTATAAGTCAGTTTTCGCCTAAGTCGCAAGTTGTCCAAAGTCAGGACACATTTTTGAAAAATACGCCCAAAATATTTTTTTTTTTCCGAAAATCGTCTAACTATACGTCCAGCCGTCTGATCGTCCAAACTGCTAAATCGTCCGTCTTTATACCACATTTTCATCCAAATATTTGTCCTAATCAAAAACACCTAGAATAAGCCCTGTTGGATGTGGGAGGGGTCAGTAAAGTGATGAACTGGACACCCAGACATGGCACCTGAATAGTGGGGTACCTTACAGGGCACTGCTGTGAACTTCACAAAAAGGATGCCACATAAACATCTCATTACAGCTCCCTTATAGGTCATGGTGAGCCCCCCCCCAAAAAAAAATGTACTATACCCACCTGGCTGCAGGAGACACTTATATGGCAGTACAAAAGGGTTTGGGTTTTTTGGGGGAATGCAGTGATTACAGTGGCTTATGGGCCTGGGTCCTCCTCTCTATGGGTCCATAACCCACCCCCCAAGATGATTTAATCCACCTCTGTGGAGCTCTACTAGGCTTTCCTATGACAGGCTGCCAGGTGCTGATGTTCTGGAGGCAGATATTTAAAGTTGTGATTGCGATTTTTATGGGGGTGGGTGATCACTGGGGTACTGTGTGGGGGTCTGTACTATGTGTTTGCAGTGCTTATCTGGCCATTTTATATAGGTTTTTGTGACTTAGACCATGTTTTAAATGGCCTAAGTCACAACGTCCAAGTTCCGTCTAGGCTGTGTTGTAAAACTTTCAGTTATACATTCAGTACGACTAAGTCTAGCACGTCCCACGTCCCGCCCAAATCCCGCCCTCGACACTCCTCCTGAAACGCCCCGTTTAGCTCCGGTTGTTCAGCGGCACTGGGAAGACCTAGGTCATTTGTAAATACGTCCAAAACCCGTTTCGATTATCGGCACTTGGACGTCTTTCGTTTATGATCGTCCAAATGCCGACTTAGGCTGGTTTTTGGACGTTTTTCTCTTTTGATTATGAGCCCCATAACTTTCAGCTATAGCTGGCATAAGTGCAGGTGCTTACACGTTAGGCACAATATTTAATTTACCTATCAACTTTCCATCTCTTCCTCTCCTGCATTATTCATTTCCTGGCCATCTATTCTATTCACCCACTCCCCGTCACTGCACTTCTACCATTTGTACTCATTCTCCTTCTCGCACTCATCTCTTTGAGAACCCACATATTTCCACCATGCCAAGCATCTCCCCTCCCTCTTCCTTCCTACACCCTTGTAGTCCAGCGACTCCTCTCTCCTTTTCCTCCCACACTTGTAACCCTGCATCCCCATGTGCAGCTGCATCACCTCCTTCCATCCTTTGCAGTCCAGCATCTCTCTCAAACTCTCTTCCTCCCATGGTCTGATCTCTCTTCCTCCCACTCCATAACAATGGTCTGATATCTATCCCTCTCCCTAGCCTCCCAGACGATCTGACATCTCTCCCTTTCCCCAGCGCCGCCCCCTCCCCCAATAGTCTGACATCTTCCCTCTGTCCAGTTCCCCTCTTCCATGATCTGACATCTTCCCTCTCTCTCCCTTGTTCCCTCTCCCGAGGTCTGGCATATGTACTATTCCCCCTCCACTGTACAGAGCCAGCACCTCTCCCTCCTGCCATATCTTCCCAAAGGTCTTGTGGAAACTTAGAACCATAAAAAAAGTTATTTGATTTAGCTTCTTTAAAGATATTAGTACAATCCATTATCCTATCTGCCCTGGATTATTGTAATATTATCTATCTGGGGTCATATAAGAAAACACTTACCAGACTGCGCCTAGATCCAATTCTCTAGTCATCCAGTCAAAGAAATCAATTGGATTCATTTGACATGATTTTTGTTTGATAAAACCATGTTGCCTTGAATTCTGTACCCCACTGGACTTCAGAAAGCTCAATATCCTTTCCTTCAGCAGAGCCTCCGTTACTTTTCTAACAACTGAAGTGAGATTTACCAGTTTGTAGTTTCTCACTTCTTTTCTAGCACCATTTTTGCAAAGAGAGACCATTTTTTTCCAATCCTGCAGAAGCTCTCCTGTCTCTAAGGCCAGAGCACGTAGCTTTGTTGTGAACTCATTGCATTTGTAATCAAGAAGTGAAGCGCATTTGATTAGTAGCATTTGGGAATAGGGGGGTGAAGGGGTGGGGGTATTGGAGAGATGGAATGGGAGGTTGTTGGTAGATATATTCATGTTATTTAAGTCTCTTTTTTATGTTCAAGTAGTTATTGTTAACTTTAACATTGTACTTGTCTTAATTATTGATTTTTGTTCCTATTCTGTACATTTATATTAATTACTAGCTGATGCCCCGGCGTTGCACGGGTATTTAATTATAGCAATAACACTGTAAATGGATTCAAATAAAGATACTTTATAGTGGTGAATGAAATTATTTTTTAACAGCTTTATAAAAAGTACAATATTCAAAATATAATGTGAAATATTTGACAAAATGAATACAATACAACTAACACAAAACTTGATTATAAACAACATTTTTAGTTTCACCTCCAGGAGCAAGAACATATAAATTCTTGGGTGAACCCACCCTTGAGCAAGCAACATAGAGTTGTCCATGGGAAAAACAGGGGGATCTTAAATCCACTCCACAGTATGTAATAGTCTGTCCCTGTGATTTGTTGATTGTGATAGAGAATGCAAGTCTCAGTGGAATTTGCAATCTTTTAAACTGAAAAGGAAGATCTGTTGGAATAAGTGGCATCCAAAAGTTTCAGTATTGATTTAAACAACTCAATATGTGGAAACTCAGGTTGAAAAGAAACTCCATGCAGTTTTTTCCCGGTTCAGAATGGAACCTGTGTTCCTAGTTCAGCATATGTGAGTACTCATGTAATGTAATAACATTATGAACTGGGGTGCATGAAGGAAACAGTTACAAACACAGTTAGAACATACAAACTCTATATGTATGGTGTCCGTGGTAGAATAGAAACGATGTCCCTAGTGGTTATAGTGTCATATAAAGTGTTTTATAGTTGGAATTACTGTGAAAATGGCAGCTTTTTACATCCTTTCCATTGACATGAATGGATGAAATCTGATTTTGTGTTTGTAGCTCCGCCCACGTGTGCAGGTGGGCCGCGAGACCCCCAGAACATATCACCCCAGGTAGTGAGGGATCTGCATACCAAGTTTCGTTCAAATCGGTCAAGCCGTTTTTGAATTACTGTGAGAATGGCAGCTTTTTACATTTTTTCCATTGACATGAATGGGTGAAATCTGATTTTATGTTTGTAGCTCCGCCCACGTGTGCAGGTGGGCTGCGAGACCCCCAGAACATATCACCCCAGGTAGTTGGAATTACTGTGAGAATGACAGCTTTTTACATTTTTTCCATTGACATGAATGGGTGAAATCTGATTTTATGTTTGTAGCTCCGCCCATGTGTGCAGGTGGGCCGCGAGACCCCCAGAACATATCACCCCAGGTAGTTGGAATTACTGTGAGAATGGCAGCTTTTTACATTTTTTCCATTGACATGAATGGGTGAAATCTGATTTTCTGTTTGTAGCTCCGCCCACGTGTGCAGGTGGGCCGCGAGACCCGCAGAATATATCACCCCAGGTAGTGAGGGATCTGCATACCAAGTTTCGTTCAAATCGGTCAAGCCGTTTTTGCGTGATCGTGGCACATACACACACACATACATACACACATACATACCTCCGATTTTATATATATAGAAGATGTTGGCATAATATTCTTTGCAAGATTTATTATATGTATGGTTTTTATTATAATAATTCAATAAAAATTATTGAACATAAATAAATATTTGAGTTTCCATCAAAAATGCTTAAAGCTCCTTCAATATCCTGGAATGGATCCCTTTGATTTTGTCCACTTTCAGTTTTTTAAGCTATTCATAAACACTTTCTTCCATAAATGGTGCAATATCTCCTTTGTCAATCTTCTCCAGAATTTTCTTCTGTGAACATAGAACAGAAGTGTTTATCACATTTGCTTTTTTTTCTCTTCTCTACATAGTGGTTCTTAGAATCTTGTAGTCTTCCAATTTCACTTGTAGTCCTCCTGCTTTCATTAATATACTTGAAAAAAGCATTGTCACCTCTCTTTACAACTCTAGACATTTTTCTTCTACCTGTACTTTCGACAGCTATATTTCTCTCTTCACTTCTTTGAATTTCTTTCACTATTCTTTTCTATAACCCTCTTTTATTCTTCTGTATTTCCTGACTGCCACCTTTTTTACTTTTATGGGATTTTAGACACTAGTTTGGAGATTCTTATTGGTTTCTCTTTCCTCTTGCCTTTGTTTACTTTCCATATATTAAGATCTGTAGCCATTTTTATTGTCCCTTTCAGCTTGCAGGACTTTGTTTTGAGCATTTGTAATTTGCTTTAGTTCTTATTTCAAGCCATACCATATGATGGTCATTACTGCCCACTTGGACATTCAATTGGATGTTAGACATACTTTACTCTTTTCTGAGTACTAGATCCAGCATCGCTCCCTTCCTCATGGTTTCCATCACCATTTGTCTGAACAAAGCACTTTGAAAGGCATTCACAATCCCTCTACTTCTTTCTGATCCTGCAGATGGGCCATTCCATTCTGCATCCGGCAGGTTGAAATCTCCCAGCAGCAGCAGTTACCTTTCATTCTTTAACCTTTTCATGAGCTCACTTGGAAACATTAAATTAGAAGACAAAACCTTACTATCCTACGCAGACGACATTCTTCTCCTCAACCCTATTACAAACAACCAACCAAACATAGACAAGAAAATTTCAAACAACATTGAAAAAATCCACACTGGGCAACCACAAACAAACAAACTTAAACTAAATGCCACCAAAACCAAAGCCATCTGTTTCTACACCGCTCAGCAGAATGCCCCAACAAGCATTAATCTTCAATCTGGTACCACCCTCGCAGTAGAGAAATCCTCAAAAGTACTTGGTATCATTCTGGATGACACACTCACAATGGATCCTCAAATCTCCAGCCTCTGGAAAAAGAACATCACTATGCGCCAACTAAGACTTATTAAGCCATATGCCCACCAACATCATTTTGCTCTGATTGTCCAGCTGATGGTATTACCCCAGCTGGACTACTGCAACTCAGCATACCCCAGCTGGACTACTGCAACTCAGCATGGGGATCAACTCCTCTCTAGTTCACAAACTGCAGCTCATTCAGAACATAGCTGTCAGACTTATCTTCAACCTAAAGAAATATGATTCAATCTCAGCCTACCTCAAACAATTACACTGGCTACTAATTTCATCGTGAATATTCTTCAAAACATCATGCATCCTGCACCACATAATCCACAGAAACTCAGCCACTCCTCTCACCCAACTATTCTCAACGGTCTGGTCTACCTCCAGGAGACTCATAAACAGAATACAGTTGAATCTACCTTCCACGAAAAATCTCCATTACAGGCATTTGTTCCACTCCATGCTTACATACATAGGAGTAAAAACATGGAATAACCTGCCAGCAATGATCAGAAAAGAAACTAAACATACAACATTCTGGAAAAAAATGAAAACCTTCCTTTTTGAAAGCTGAACCTACTTGACTTCTCAGAAATGAATCTTTCCACCTCTTTCGCTAGATGAGCTCCTAGACAACTATGATTTCTTGCTCCCCCCCCCCCTCTTATCCTCTTCACCCTTCAAGGCCCCTTTTAGTCCCTCCTCCTGATCCCCTTTCAACCCCTCTCTGAATGTCGCCTCAAGCCTGAATAGGTATGTGCGACACACAAATAGAAGATTCTCAACATTTGGATCTCTTTGACTAGATCTTTGTTCAGCTTCTCCATTTGTGCTGGAGGTCTGTAGACAATCCAGTATGGATAGAATTTCCATCTTTTCTCTCCAAGATGATCCATAACACTTCTTCATCTCCCTGGGTCCCCTGCATTTCAACGGCTTTCATCTTTTTCATGGACAGAGTTACTCCGCCACCTTGCCAACCATCTCTATCCTTCTTAAAGAGCTTATAGCTAGGTATGTCTGTGTCCCATTCATGGAAGTCACTGAATTGTATTTCTGTGATAGCAAGGTATATCTGTGTCTGCTTCCAGCATCGGGGCTTGCAGATCCTCAACTCTGTTGCTTAAATTGCGAGCGTTTGTTTTCATTGCTTTCCACCTACTGTATATTTTATTCATTTCTCATTTTCTGAATATCTTTTTGCCTACTTTGTTGCTGATAAGTGAGTTGCTAAAATAGTTTATATTATTTTCCTCACTCCTGTTAACTCTTTTGTTTTTGCTGAGGGGTGACTTCCTGAACTTACTTGCTTCCATTTATTACACTCAACTTCTCGTTTAAGCATCAAGAAATATATTATCTGAATTTATCACTAAGGATCCTCTTTCCTGACGCAAAAAGATGTAGCAATCATACAGTATAGTGTTTTGTTTTTCCTCCTTGTATTTAAAAACCTTCACCACTTGTTGGAGGTTCTTTGTATAGTCTTTCCTTATCTTTTCTATAGACAGCCATTTTTTTTTAAAGCTATAGTGCATATCAAAGACCTCAGGACTTCCTCCAGCTTCTGGAAAGCTCTCTGCATTCAAATATGCTATTTTTGGCCAAGTCATTTGTCCCCGAGTGGATTATATCTGAGGAGTGAAGGAGTAGCCTAGTGGTTAGAGCAGAGACTTCAGCACTCTGAGGTTATGAATTCGATTCGCTCTGCAGCTCCTTTTGACCCTGGACAAGACACGTGAACGTTTCATTGCTCCAGGTACAAATATGTAAACCACTTTGTAACCACACACAGAAAAAGAAATCTATAGTAACATAGTAGATGACGGCAGATAAAGACCCAAATGGTCCATCTAGTCTGCCCAACCTGATTCAATTTTAATTTTTTCTTCTTAGCTATTTCTAGGCAAGAATCCAAAGCTCTACCCGATACTGTGCTTAGGTTCCAACTGCTTAAATCTCCGTTAAAACCTACTCCAGCCCATCTACACCCTCTCAGCCACTGAAGCCCTCCCCAGCCCATCTTCTACCAAACGGCCATATATAGACACAGACCGTGCAAGTCTGCCCAGTACTGGCCTTAGTTCAATATTTAATATTATTTTCTGATTCTAGATCCTCTGTGTTCATCCCACGCTTCTTTGAACTCAGTCACTGTTTTCCTCTCCACCACCTCTCTCGGGAGCACATTCCAAGCATCCGTAAAGTAGAATTTCCTAACATTGCCCCTGAATCTACCACCCCTCAACCTCAAATTATGTCCTCTGGTTTTACCATTTTCCTTTCTCTGAAAAAGATTTTGTTCTATATTAATACCCTTCAAGTATTTGAATGTCTGAATCATATCCCCCCTGTCCCTCCTTTCCTCTAGGGCAGTGGTTCCCAAACCTGTCCTGGAGGACCCCCAGGCCAGTCGGGTTTTCAAGATAGCCCTAATGAATATGCATGGAGCAGATCTGCATTCCTGGCATCTCCCTTATATGCAAATCTCTGTCATGCATATTCATTAGGGCTATCTTGAAAACCCGACTGGCCTGGGGGTCCTCCAGGACAGGTTTGGGAACCACTGTTCTAGGGTATACATATTCAGGGTTTCCAGTCTCTCCTCGTATGTCTTCTGGCGCAAGCCTCCTATCATTTTCAGCGCCCTCCTTTGGACAGCTTCAAGTCTTCTTATGTCCTTCATCATCTACAAAATCCTGAGTGGAGTAGAACAGGTGGATCAATTTTTCACTCCATCAAAAATTACAAAGACAAGGGGACACTCAAAGAAGTTACAGGGAAATACTTTTAAAACCAATAGCAGAAAATATTTTTTTCACTCACAGCTCTGGAACGCGTTGCCAGCAGTCAATTCAGGTCCTTAGTACCTGGCCAAAACCCATGGAGTAGCAATATCCCATTCTACCGATCCAAGGCAAGCAGTGGCTTCCCCCATGTCTTTTTCAATAACAGACTATAGACATTTCCTCCAGGAAATTGTCCAAACCTTTCTTGAGACATATATTGCCCTCAGTGCCTCTAATTACTGACCACTCTGGGTGCAATACCAGTCTACCATTGTCCAAGATGTATTTCTGATGCTTCCTGTTATAGTTGTTTTGTGGTGGGGAGATTTCTGTACACAGACACTAGGAGATCAATTCTCAAAACATTTCGGGGTCCTCTTACTAAGCAATGCTAAAAAGTGGCCTGTGCTCAGGGCAGGATTAATTCTTTGAGGGCCCCTAGGCACACAAGTACACTGGGCTCCACTGACCCTCCCCCCTGGGCATCGACGAATGACAATGTGGTCTCCCCCGGCATTATCGGCAATACGGCCGGCTTTGCTCCAGGAAGATCCCGTGATGACTGCATCTGCCAGAAGAAATAAGTGACGTTGGAGTGGAATGGACTGGAAGATGCAGTCAACACGGAACCTTCCTGGAGCAGAGCTGGCCGCATTGCCGTTGATGCTGGGGGAGGCCACGTTGCCGTCTGTCGATGCCCGGGCGGAGGAGGGCCGGTGTTGTTGTTGTCGATGCTGTGGGGAGTGGGGGCTGTCGCCATCTGAAAAAAAAAACATTGACCTGGTAAGTCGCCCTTCAGTGGGCCCCCCTGAGTATTTTGGGGCCTAGGCAAGTGCCTACTGGGTCTACCCATTAATCCGGCGCTGCCTGTGCTGTTCTAAGGCCTCTTTTAGCGCTACTGGGAAATGGCCAGTTTTTCTATTTTGGCAAAAATGGCCATGCGCTAATGTGTTCATTAGCGCGTGAGCACATATTGTGTAGGCAGCAAGGGCTCATGCACTAACCCACGTGCCACTTGGTTAGCGTGAGGCAATATAACTGCACTGATTAGCATAGAACCTGTCTACTCTTTTTCCCAGACTATTTTTTTTAGCGCATGGGTTGAATGCACACATGCAAAAACTACCTGACCACGCCCTGCGGTAGTGCATTTTAGCCTGCAGTAAGCACGCATTAGTGCTTACCTCAGCTTAGTAGCTTTATCTTGGGTTTACGACCATACAATGCAAAGCTCTGCAGATGATTCAAAACGCTGCTGCATGGGTGATTTGTGGTCTGAGAAAGTTCGGCCCTGTGGTTAAAAAACTTCATTGGCTGCCTATACGATTACATATTATTTTTAAGGCAATAGTGTTGGTGTTCAAGGTCATCCACCAAGGGATCCCATATTATTTGTCACAGTTTATAACACTTTATAGGCCACTCAGGGCATTGTGATCTGAGGGGGGCAGTACGATTATTGCTTCCAGGTTTCTCCGCAGCGCACTATGAGAGTACTAGGTCCTCCGCCATCTCTTTCATAGGAGTAACACTGTGGAATAAGTTGACTGGACCACTAAGAGCTCTTGTAGATTTTCAGACGTTTAAGAAACGTCTGAAAACTACTTTATTTGTAGAAGCATTTCAATAAATGCTTTTTTTCCAGGATTATGAATTTTTCTGTATTGATACGCTGTCGAGTGCTGTAAAATAAGGCTGATATGAAGGACCTGTTGTTATTTGTATAATATGAGCCATTTGTTTTTTATTTTATATGATTGTTTTTTTGTAAAACCGCCTAGTTATAGGCGGTTAAGAAATCCTTTAAATAAATAAATAAGAGCCCTTTTATGCAAGTAAATAGCTGTTTATCCACTTAAAAAGAACAGCTGAAAATTGTCCTCTCTGCCACACTGAGTAAAAGTACCCATGACAAAAATGATGGCAGGATGGGATATAAAAGGCTGTCCGGCTCTTCTTGTTGTAAACCGCCTAGAACTACTATGGCTTTGGCGGTATATAAAAATAAAATTATTATTATTACTTGAAACCAAATGCAAATGTTTGCTTAACCTAGGAAACCTCATTCTTTGCCAACCTGAATTTTTATAGTTTATAGTTTCTGCTGCATGAGGTGATGCCGTACACAGCTTGGGTCAGTCTTAGTTTTATTGGTAAAGAAACAAAGGGAAATGGAATAAATCTTGTTGATAAATTAGCTTTTTATTTTTGCCTTCAGCAGTATGGACTCTTCAGGCAGGGGACTTGGAATTATTTTCCTTATTCCTTACTAATGTTTCAGATTCAAATCCTGTAGCACCTTGTTGGTCAGGTGAGCTAAAAATTACATAGATAGAAAGGTAAGAGAGGAGACGGAAGGGGAGAAAGGACAAAGGTGAAATTTTAAATATAAATTCATATTCAGCTTGCAAACAAACTGAAATTATCCTTTGGTCAAGCTTTCAAAAAAACTGCTTTGACAAAATATAGTCTTTAATCTTATTATCTATTTATATCATTTAATATGTATGTATACTAGTCGTAGGTAAGCCATTCTTAATGGATAAATTTCCTTTAAAAAGTAAAAGGATGTTCTCTGCTTCAAGCAGCAGGTGTGTTTTTAATCTTTAATAGGTCACCTTCCCAAGTGCAAGCAGGCAAGCTGTTATTGATCAAAGAGGTTTTGTTGGATAGCTCTCAGATTATTGAGTGACAAACTTTATTGAATTTGACTTAAGAGAAGTCATAAGACAGCTGAAGCATAAGAGCTTGCACTGCCATCAGAGTCATTTTGCGACAGCCAGGGAACAAAGCTCAGAGATGGATACCGAGCTCTTTGCTGGCCCTTGGAGATTAACTGAGCAGGCTTCCTACCAATTCCCAAGCCTGTCAGCAGAACCAATTAGATTTTCTACCAGTAGACAAGAAGGGTGGCACTTGGGGACCTTTCTGCTTTAGGTCGAAGGCTTTTCAAACCGCAATAAGATGACATTGATGATGACACATTGAACATTGGTTGGTTTTAAGACAAGTTAAATTAGCAGTCTTGAAATGATTCCAACTGTCTCCTGACTTCACACTGTTGCCATATTCAGTGGATACTGTCAGGAACAGGTTGATGGCTTAATAGTCTTTCTTGAGTGGATCTGAGCACTTTTACTGTGTGTTTATATGTAGTTCTCATGCTTAAAATATCCATATGAAGTTTTGAAATATTTATTCGAAAGCACCTTCTGCAGAGTTCAGCAATGAGGCTCTCGGTGCTTCGGTCTGGTTTTTTTTTTGCTGCTCTAAGCTGGTTTTCCTAACAACTGCCCTTAAAGTAGTTGATGGCATGGTTTCTTGCAGTTATCCATAACTTCATGCATTTAAGATGACGTTTTAGACTCAGCCTCGTGTATGCCTTCCGAAACCTGTCATTGCAAGTGTAAAGCCTACCTATACAAATGTTAAAATGCTGTTGGGACTGTTATCACTTAATATGTAATTTAAAACAAAACTGTAAATAACAGAAGTGAGCTGAAAGATGAGGCTATTCAAGAATTAGGTTGCCTCTAGGTAAAAGAAATATGTGTGTAGGAGCCTGATTGATTATGGATATTGATTAGGGTATATCTAAGAGTGAAAGGTTGGAGTCAGTCCAGCCCAAGGACCCAGGAGTATATGCTGTGCACTTAGTGTTGGATTCTATTAATGGTGCTCAAAAAATGGATGCCGAAAATGATAGGCACTAAGGCCCTGATTCTATAAAAGATGCCTACAGTTAGGCACTTAGATTGGCGAACCCAACTGATCTAGGTGCCTAACTTAATTTTTTAAATTGGCGTAATCAATGCGGATGATTGACAGTGTCATTAAAAATCAATAAAAAAATAATAATAAATTGCTGGTATGCACCTCACTCAGTAGGTGCCTACTAGACAATGACACAGTGGCAGTTACTCGTGGCTAGCCGTGGGTAACTCGCCGAAACAGTGTGGGGGGAGGGAAGTGATTACTGTGGGCACGGGGACAAGGCCATCCACCGCCCCGTGGAGTGGTGAATGACCTTGTCCCCGCAGTTAGGGAGGAAAGGCGCGCGATCATGCCTGCAGTTGCGTGTGTGTGGGCAGAAGCTTCTCTTCTGACCCAACAACTTCCGGCTGCGTCAAAGAAGAAGCTTCACCCCCACACATGCTACTGCAGGCACAGGCAGGCTTAGCCGGCTTCAGTAAGTTTATTTTCTAAAATGCCGCAAAGATAAGGGGGAGGGAGGGAGGAAAATAGATTTAGCCGTAGGTAGGTAGGGAGGAAGGGGGCTGCACGCGATCGGTGACCGCACGCCTTCCCTCCCTTGTTTCTTTACTAATGCACCACGAAGGTAAGGGGGAGGGAGGGAGATTCTCAGGCCGCTGAAGGGTGGTGAGGTTGCGAGAGGGAAGGGTGGATGCTGCGGGGACAGTGAAGGGGGCGGTGAAGGGGATGGCGGGGACGGCAGGGATGGGGCGGTAAAGGGGACAGTGGTCCGGTGACAGGGACAGATTTTTTTCCCCCGTGTCATTCTCTAGTGCTACCACTTCAAGGGAGGCATCTACACGAAGCACCTACCGGTGCCTACATGGCAAGAAGGCATAGTTAGGGGCATATTCAGGGTGGAGTTTGTGCATGGATTGAGTTAGGTGCCCTCATTTAGGCCATGGAAACTCTGACCTAAATGGAATGCAGCTAAGGATTTTAATGCCTAGCAGGGTCTGAGATTGCATGGGTGCTGCTAGGCACGATTCTATAAATAGCGCCTAGCAGTTGAATGACAACTATTGGCACCTAGGAATTAGATGCCATTTATATAATCAGGTCCTAAGTGTGATTCTATAAAGGGCATGTGCCCTTTATAGAATCATTCTTAGCACCAGGTCCTGCACCCTAACTTTAGGTGCCAGGCTCATGCCTGCTGCAAAATGGCGTCAATGTTGGTGCTCAGGTTGGGTGCAGTGACCCAGTATTCCAGTGTATCTCCAACCTTATTAGCTGCTTTTTGAAGCACATCATAATTGAAATGATAAAATTGCAAAACCAACAAAAAATTAAATTTGAGAGTTGTTTATTTAAAGTTCTTAAACTATGGGCTCCTTTTACTAAGCTGCGTTAGGGCTTTAACGGATGGAATAGCGCGCGCTACATTGCCGCACGCATTAGACCTTAACACCAGCATTGAGCTGGCGTTAGTTCTAGAAGCATAGTGCGCGGTGTAGCGCGTGGTAATTTCCTGCGTGCGCTAAAACCGCTAGGGCACCTTAGTAAAAGGAGCCCTATGTATGGGTAATTGTAACAACAGTGAAACTAAAGAAGATAGAATGGAATTGCTAATCGATGCGATGGATGTTTGTTTTTGAGTGCAAATTAACTCAAAACGCGGCTCGATAGTCGACAAGCAAACACGCATTTCATCATCTACCATCTGCTGTCATTCTCCTTTTTTCAATTTAATTTCTCTCAGAGCTGAAAATCCAAGTTCGCAAAGATAAGAAGATCCAAATGGTAACAAAGCCTTTGATAGCTTTGTTGCTCAAGTTAGGATAACTGCTGCATAAAAAAGAAAACTAAAATGAACTTGCCGCTAGTTTTCAAGCGCCAATCACGTCAAAGAATGATGCTTGTCTGGGCGGTTGTATCCTTATGCACCCAGATGCTCATAACATTGACAGACTCTTGCATATGTGATGTACAGACTTATGAAAGAAATTTTTGAAAATAAAGTAAAATTCTGGAATCTCTCACGGCACACCCGGAATATCTTTCAGGCATACAGTTTGAGAGACACTGCAGTATTCTATAGCTGTATGCACAGACACTGGTTAGCAGCATTGCAGAAGATATTTGTCTGCAAAGAAGGGAGATGGTGCCCATGGAGAGCCCCTGATAGGCTAGTGCCCCTTCCATGACAAGTTTCAATTTTCTACCACTCTCTGGGTGAAGAAGAACTTCCTTAGATTCCATACAAACATAAGGAAGTTCTTCTTCACCCAGAGAGTGGTAGAAAACTGGAAAGCTCTTCCGGAGTCTGTCATAGGGGAAAACACCCTGCAGGGATTCAAGACAAAGTTAGACAAGTTCCTGCTGAAACGGAATGTACGCAGGTAAGGCTGGACTCAGTTAGGGCACTGGTCTTTGACCAAGGGCCTCCACATGAGCGAACTGCTGGGCACAGCAGCGGCAATTCTTATGTTCTTATGAAATTCTAGAAACGGTGCCTAAAAGTTAATTAAGAAATGACATTTAAAATGGCAAAAAAACATTTGAGTTAAAGCACCTACTGGTGCCTAAAAATCTGCACTGGAATCGAGCCTCCATAGGCGCTTTAGGCCACTTAACACCACTGTGGGCATGGCTAATGCTGGAAATAGCGTTAGAAGACTTAAAGTGCAATCCACAACAAAAACAGGTGCTGGAAATGTAGGCCTGAAAAACCCTGGCCTACATTTCCAGTGTCTCTTTTACGGAGGTGCGATTCTGTATATGGCACCATCGCGTGACTGACATGTGATCAGTGGCCACTTTTTAAGCAGCCGCTGATATTGGCGCCTTATAGAGAATCCAGGCCTACGGGAGTTAGGCACCCTGCCGTATAAAATAGTGTGCAGCCAGATGTGTATGCAAATTCTAATGGCTACCAATTAATTTCAGTAATTAGTTGTTAGCACCCAATTATGGATGGTTTGGAGCTTGTTATTCAATTAATTTGGGCACACAAATCTGGATGCCATATGTAAAATCTAGGGGCTAGGGGATAATTCTATAAAGTTGATGCTAACAAAACAAGAGAGGGAAATCAGAGTGCAAACCACACAAAACCAAGACAGAAAAAGCAATAGATCACTTGAAGTGGACTTTATTAATGGACTTGACATGATCTGTGCTTTGGCACAAACGCCTGTATCAGGGGCCACATAGAGGGGCATTTTCGATAGGACGTCTAAGTCTGAGGTTCGACATTTTGGAAAAGATGTCCACATACTCAATAGAAAAAAATGTCCATTTTCAAAGCTGCCAGATGTCTATCTTTTATTTTTGGAAAATGGCCTATATAGACGTTTTGGTCCTTAGGACATCTACCTTTTGGGCCATTTTCAAAAATAAAAACATCCATGTGAAAATCATACAAAAGCAAATTTTGTAGACTTACCCAACTACCTTATCTGATCACAGCAGGGGAATCCCCATCAGCTGAGCTGGATTCGGGGATTCCTTCTGGCTCAGATGATGGAGATTCTCCTGCCAAGATCAGCTAGAGCCCTACACCCCTCCCTCTGACATCCCCCCGACATCCCCGAACCCCCCCCCCATGACATCCCCAGATCTCCCCTCCAACATCCTCTCACATCCCTCCAACATTCCTGGACTCCCCCTCCCCCAAAACCACCCGACATGAGGTAACTCCCCCCGCATCACTCAACACCACCCGACATGAGACAACACCCCCCTCCACATCACCCAACACCCCCATACCTTCCCATGCAAAATCGGCCAGAGAGAAGCCCAAGGCCCTGATTGACTCAAAATTGCCATTTGATTATCGCTGCAGGGCGTCCAGGTTTAAGCCTGCCCAATTCCCAACACGCCCCTTTGAGCCTTAGATGCACAACAGTTTAGAAGTGCTGGTGTGCGTCCAGAAAGTTGTTTTTGATTATCGGCATTTGGATGTCCCTGCTATTAGGTCATCCAAGTGCCGACTTAGGCTGGTTTTTGGACATGTCAACGTTTTGATTATGAGCCTCATAGTGTCCAGATAATAAAATAAATCACAAAGCATCCCAAATAAACCAAACTACAGCAAATATTCCCCCCTCCCCTGCTGCTGCGGTAACTGCCCCAAAGCCTATAGAGATTTAAAGGGCTTCTGGACTCTTGCTGCACAGCTTTGTCTTAGTGATGAAGAGAAACTGTTGGCATGCTCCGGAAATGCCAACGGTTTCTCTTCAGCACTAAATTAATAGTAGTGTGGCCCTATTACCACATGCTAAGTGGTTAGTACAGGATTACCGTGTGAACTAGAGAATGACATGGGGAAAAAATCTGTCCCCGTCACTGCACTGTCCCCGGCTCACCATCCTCTGCACCGCCCCATCACCGTCGTTCCCTTCACTGCCCCGTCACCGTCATCGCCATCCCTTTCACCGCCCCATCACCGCCACTGCCATCCCATTCACTGCCCCGTCACCGTCCCCGCAGCATCCATATAAGCCTTAGTACTGCAATATTTAGCTTATTCCTTCCTTATAAATCAAAGTTCTGGCTGCTGAACTAGAGAAAGAGATGTTCAGCTAGCAGGGCTTTGTTTATAAATTTGTTATCAACACAACTAATATACTACTTTATCCTAAAGCAAAAAATAAATAAATAAATAGAATTTTTTTTTTCTACCTTTGTTGTCTGGTTTCTGCTTTCCTTATCTTCTCATTCAATTCCTTCCATCCACTGTGTGTCTTCTCTCTGCGTCTTCCATTTGCTGTACTGTGCCTCTCCCTTCACCCCCTCCCACAATTGGTCTAGCACCCATCTTCTTCCCTCCGCTCCCCCATAGTCTGGCATCTGTCTTCTTCCCTTCCAGCGTCTTCTCCCCACTTTGCCTTTCACATTTCCCTTCAGGGTCTGTTCCTCTCTACCCTCTTTCAATGTCTGTTCTATTCCTTTCCACCACCACCCTTCCCTCCCTCCTTTACCATCTGTTCCTTTCTACCACCCTTTTTTCATATCTTCTATCAGTTCCCCCACCATCACTAGCAGTCTCTCTTCTCCCTTACCATGAGCAAATAGAACTTCTGAAAATTGTATTGCTGAGGCATTATTTCTAGTACGCCTTTTTTTCCAGATGGATAATGACATCAATTTTATAATTCTTACTGTCTGCTCTGATTTGATTCACAATTTGGTTTGTGTTTTGTACCCGAGGATTCCATGAGGCATTTAACCTTTTCCTGTCTCTTCTGTGATTTTAAGTTGATTCCTTCAATAATGGAGTCTTATGGCAGTAGCAGTTTTCTCTTTTGGGCTCTTTTGACATTGTTTAAGGGATTTCTTGTACATTTGGTGCTGGTCTTCTTTGATGAGGTCACTTCAGAATCTATTTCCAAGGAAGAGAAACTTTTTCCCTTTCACTCCCTCCTTCCTTGTGTGAGCCGGGAACACGCGGTCCCCGCAGCCCCCACCCGCACGCCGGCTCGATCGTTTAACCAGCTTCCTCTCTCCACCTCACCTTAGTTTGCCGGCTTTCTTTTTCGGCGACCGGCACGCTTTCAAAGAGCCACGCATGCGCGGCTGCTCAAAGTTCAATCTTCTGCTCTGCTGCAACTTCCTGTTTCTGGTTGGGTCAGAGCAGAAGATTGAATACTGAGCAGCCGCACATGCGCGGCTCTTTGAAAGTGTGCCGGTCGCCGAAAAAGAAAGCCGGCAAACTAAGGTGAGGTGGAGAGAGGAAGCTGGTTAAACGATCGAGCCGGCGTGTGGGTGGGCGGGTGGGGGCTGCTGGGACCGCGCAATCCTTGATGCCTCACTGCGGTGACAAGACTATTCACTGCTCCACGGGGCGGTGAATGGCCTTGTCCCCGTCCCCGCAGAGGCTGCTATTTTTCATTCCCTGTTTTGGTGGGTTACCCGCAGCTAAACGCGGTAGCCATGGGTAAACCACCACCGTGTTATTCTCTAGTGTGAACCTTTACTACTTACAAAATAGGTGTTGGTAAGTGCTCATGTGGTAATTCTTTTTAATGTTTACTACACTTAGGGAACACTAATATTATTATAATTGTGATAATACCATAAATAACTACCTATATATCACAATATTATAGATTTTATAACATTCATACATAATTTTTAAATAGTGCTCAGACCCGCAACCAACAATGTTTAAGTGTATAAAACAAAACACCGGCTGCCATATTTTTAATGGCCACATCCTAATGGCAATATTACCACATGGCATTCAATAAGAAAAACAGAAAACTGGCTGCAGTAAAAATGGCCCTGCTGCAGTGTATCGCAAACTGTGTGCCTCCTGAGATTTCAGGTGTGCTGTGACACACTGGCGAGGAGGAGAGTCGCCCACAAGGCGAGAGGCATGTCTTGTAGAAAGTCAGCCAGCGTAGATGACTCTCCTCCTGGCCGGCGTCTCTCCTCCTCGCCCTGCATCTCCTGGTTCCCTTCACTGAAGCCGGTTGCGGCCAGATGGACCACCACGCATGCGCGGACATTGACATATTGACATCTGTGCACTTCCGGGTGCCTTCCGGCTGGGGCACTACTGTAGACTTAGTGTGCCGCCAGCCGGAAAGTTTGCGAGACACTGCATGGGAAAAATACACACTAGGACACACTAAGGCCACAGTTTAGTAAAAAGACTCCTTTATGGTTCTCTTTTATAAAGACATGCCATTATACACAAAAAAAGACACCTTTCTGAATGCTTCATACAGACATCTTGTTATAAAATTAGTAAACAGGCCTCTCTGAGAATAATGGAGCATGTGTTAGTTCATGAGCGTGATATAATTTACCCAGGAGCAAAAGGAGTGTCAGTAGGTGATGTGGGATTTGAACCCTGGTTCTCAGCTTGCTTCTGTAATCAGTAGGCTCCTCCTGCACACATTTCGTTATATGTTCAGTTTTCTTTGATCTTAACTTCTGTAAGCTTCAATGTATCCTACTGTAATTGTGTTACGAACATATGGATAATGGCATACTTTGTTACCATTTTGAACTCAGTTGCTGTGACATCTGCACCAAAGGTGGCTGCCTGTGTATTTCTGAATTGCTATGATTGTAAAACGCTTTAAGTCCCTGTTTGTATGTAAGGTGCTATGCAAAACTAAATTATTACTATTATCATATGGATTGAGGTTAAATTAGCACCATAGGTCATGCAAAAAATCATGCTCATTTTTTCTGACTTGACATCAGAACAATTGAATATGAATTTGCAAAATAGCAATGTTGTCAAACCAAGTTAAAAAATGCACGGAGTGCATAAGAAGCAAGACTAAAAAAAAAAAATAACCCACAATCAGGCTTATAATTCTCTGCTGAAGCAGGTAGAATAGGAAAATGCTGTCACCTTACAAGACAGACCTGTGTGCTCTGCTTCTGCTTATTTTGCTCCTAGTCTGCTTTGTAGTTTTTTTTTTTTTTTAAGATTTAGCTCCAAAGAGCAAAGCTAAGGGTTGAAGGGTAAGGAACAGTACCCCTGATCAGTGGCATAGTAAGGGGGAGGCAGAGCTCCCCAGGTGCTGTTTTGGTGGGGGTGCCAGTACCTCTCTGCCCCCCCCCCCATGCTCACACCCTCCTTTCCCCCCGCCGTACCTCTTTAAATCTTCATCAGTGCGAGCAACTTCTTTGGACTACTGCTTACGCCGGTCTGGCTTCCTTCTGAAATCACATCCAGGTCATGGGATCAGGAAATGATGACAAAGGGAAAGCCAACACCAGCATGAGCAGCAGACCGGAACAGCTGCTGGTGCTTTTGAAGATTTAAAGAGGTATGGGAGGAAGGAAGGGTGCAAGAGTGGTGGGGTGGAGGCACGGAAGGAGTAGGGGGAGCAGAATGAGGAATGAGCTGGGGCAGCAAGGAGGGAGTGGGAGGGCACCACTGCTCTGGGCACCTCCTACCCTTGTTACGTCACTGCCCCTGATTTCTATTTTCCACGCTCCATGAATGAAATCAGACCCTTATTTACTAATTTGTATTTAACCAATTTAACTTGTGTTATGGCACATTAATTTGAGTTAAGCACATGAAGGGTAGTTTCATAACAGGAATCCCATATTTAAAAACCATTTGCATACATAAAGGCAGCAAAAATTAACACTTGTGTGCTTAAGTCTCAAACTTTTTTTGTTCCGGCACATTTAAACGGAGCAAATGGTTTTTTGTGGCACATTATAACTGAAATTATAAAATTGCAAAACCAACAAAAAATTAAATTTGAGAGTTATTTATGTGGAGGGGAATAATCAAAAGAAACATCTAAGTTCGTTTTGGGACTAAGTCGCAAGTTTCCCATTTTCGTCCAAAAATTTGTCCAAATCACAAACACCTGGAAAAAATACCTTTTGGGAGTGGGAGGGACCAGAAAAGTGATGGGCTGGACACCCAAACATGGCACCAGAGTAGTGGGATACCTTACAGGCTGCTGTGAACTTCACAAAAAGGGTCCCACATAAATATCTCACTACGGCTTCATTATGGGTCACGGTGAGCCTCCCAAAACACCCCCAGAATCTACTAGACCCACCTATCTACCACCCCAATAGCCCTTATGACTGCAGGAGCCACTTATATGGCAGCAAAAAAAGGGTTAGGGTTTTGGTTTTTTTGGGGGGGTGCACATTTTTCACCATGAATGCAGTGATTAGAGTGGCTTATGGGCCTGGGTCCTCCTCTCCATGGTTCACTAACCCACCCCCAAGACCACTTAAGCCACCTCTTTGCAGCTCTACTAGGCTTTCCTATGCCAGGCTGCCAGTTGCTGATGTTCTGGATGCAGATATGTAAAGTTGTTATTACGATTTTAGGGGTGGGTGGGGGGGGGCTCAGTGATCACTGTGGCAGTGTGTGTGGGTCTGTACTTGTGTCTTCAGTGCTTATCTGGTCACTTTGGATACCTCCTTGTGACTTAGACCTGGTTTTAGGTGGCCTTAGTCACAACATCCAGGTTCTGTTTAGGCAGTGTTGTAAAACTTTCGGCTATACATGCTGTATGACTAAGTCTAAGACTGCCCACGTCCTGCCCAAATCCTGCCCTCGACACTCCTCGTTCAGTAGCACTGTGAAGGCCTAAGTCGTTTTTAAATATGTCTAAAACCTGGTTCGATTATCGGCACTTAGACGTCTTGTGTTACTGATCATCCAAGTGCCGATTTAGGCCAGTTTTTAGATGTGTTTCTGTTTTGATTAAGAGCCCCCTAAAGTTCTTTAAGCTATGTAACAATGGTGAAACTAGATTAAATAGAATCGAATTGGCAATCAATGCGATGGATGAGCTTGTTTATGAGTGCAAATGAACTCAAAACGCAGCTTGAGAGTCGAAAAGCAAACACGCCATTCTCCACCATCTTCAATTTTATTTCTGTCAGAGCTGAAAATCCAAGTTCACAAATGGTAGCAAAGCTTTGTTGCTCAAGTTAGGATAATTACTGCATAAAAAATAAAATTTACTTGGCGTTAGTTTTCAAGGGCCAATCACGTCAAAGAATGATGCTTGTCTGGGTGATTGTATCCTTATGCACATAGACGCTCCTAACATTGACAGACTTTTGTGTATGTGATGTACTGTATATGTCATCTATTCTAGTGTATACTTATGAAGGGAAATTTTAAAAATAAAGTTCAATAAAGAAGGTATTATTTTAGCCTTTATTATTTTGTTTTATTTCTACATATTGCCCTAAAAAGAAAGTAAAATTCTGGAATCTCTTTGGGGCACAGTTTGAGAGACACTGGCTTAGGTCCTAAGTTCTAGTTTCAGAATTGTGTAACGGCTGTAATATGTAAATGCAAGGAGCGCCCACTTAACAACACAATAGAATGCTGTAAATTACGCAAGGGGGCGTACGCATGGGCAGATCTCCCACTTATATCACTTAGAGAGGGCTAGATTCACTAAGCAAATCGATCATGTACCGATCAGTTTGCGAGCCCTTTGCGACCCGATTTCCCTCCGATCTGATTCATTAACCTCTGTCCCAATCATCCTGCAATCCGCGCATGAAAATGAGGGGGAATGGCATTCAAATGCAGACAGGAAGTGATTTCACTAAAATAAAAAAAGCAATACTGAGTGGGCTGGCTGATCCAAAATAAGCGACTGCTGAGGACCAGTCGCTGAGGTCCTTTCAGACTGCCCTGCTTCTCTGCCCTGATCTCCTGCTTTCTCCTGCCTTCCCCAATCTCATGCTCTGCCCCGAATCTCTCCTGCCTGCCGCCCCGATCTTGCCCTGAATCTCTCCTGCCTGCTGCCCCGATTCACCGCTCTGCTCTTGTCCCGAATCTCTCTTGCCTGCTGCCCCGACTTGCCACCCTGCTCTTGCCCCGAATCTATCCTCTTCCCCCCCCCCGACTTGCCTCCCTGCTCTCACCCCGAATCTCTCCTGCCACCCCAACTCTCCTGCCCTTCCTCGCACTGCGAGCCCGTGGTTTTAACCTGTGGGCTTAAAGCGGGTTAAAACCATGGGCTTGCTGGGCTAGTAAAAGTTTTTAAAAAGTCACGGCTCTAGATGGCTCTTAGACGCATGCGCAGACCATCTATAGATAGTCTGCGCATGCGTCGGGATAGCACACTAGCGATCCGTGCGGTCGGAGAGGGGCGTTCCTCTGATCGCCCTCATTTCAATTTATTTGTTTTGTAAATTCGTCGGGCCTGCATGGATCGGCCACGGATCAGTAACACAATGGAGGTTAGTGAATCTAGCCCATTATGCTGTAAATTACACTGTTGCTACATTTAGGTACCTGCACTTACTGTAAATATTGGGTGCTCCAGTGCCGGGTTACACTCGCATTCTGTAACAGAATTTGGATGCCCAGTTTTCATTGTGGAATGTGTGCTTTTTGCATGTTTTCAGGGCATGTAAAAGGAGGTTCTCACTCATAGAATTAACCCCTCCCCTCCAATTACTAAATAGGCCTTATGGAGAATAACGGAGCTTGCATTAATTAATGTGTGTTTACTGGAACACATGCTAGTAAATGAGGCTCTGAATGAAAAGGGAGAGAGCTAAGCTGTATTACAAGTTGAGATCTGACAGAATGCCCCAATCATTGTGCACTGGAGTCGCAGTTCAGCAACCCAGATGATGAACAGTGACATCCACCCTAGTCTACAAATTCCACTTTTAAAATGCTTAAAACGATTTTAAATACAGTATAAGTATCTCCTCTACACTAATGGGAGCAGCGATATTGATATGGATCTCATTAACCCCTGGATTCTATATAGGCCACCCAATGTGGGGCACAGATCCAAGATCTGCACATAAACTGTTAATGAGCCATTAATATTGGCACCCATTTGGAACTACTCATGGATCTGTTTTCTGCCCTGTTCTATTAAATGACAGATTGTGAGCCCGCTGGGACAGACAGGGGAAATGCTCGAGTACTTGAATACATTCATATAAACCGTTCTGAGCTCCCTGGGGAGAACGGTATATAAAAAAAATGTGTATGTAAATTTTATGGTTTGCTACTCTAAAGGGGGCATGACCGTGGGAGGGGTTTAGTGCGGGTTAGGAGCATTCCCAGAAATTAGGCACCATGTTATAGATTAGGGCAGGGGTGGGCAACTCCAGTCCTCGAGGGCTTTCAGGATTTCCCCAATGAATATGCATTGAAAGCAATGCATGCAAAGAGATCTCATGCATATTCATTGGGGGAATCCTGAAACCCTGACTGGATTCCGGCCCTTGAGGACCGGAGTCGCCCACCCCCAAACTGCCATTAGTTGCACGCCAGCATTTGCATGAGGTTTCAGCAGGCGTTAAGTGCTGCGCCCAAAGCTAGGCACGAGATCCACGCTAAGCTAGTATTCTGTAAAGGGTGCGCCATGCAGAGTGCTCTTTGCGGAATGCTAGTTTAGCACGGATCTTCCTGGCACCTAATTTTGGACCAAAATTCAAGGAATGGAAAACCCACAAATAACCAGGATCAGAGCAGGAGTCCAAAATAAAATCACTTTATTAAAAACACTATACAGTGCTCCCCCTGAATTCGCGGTCGGCGGTTCGCGGTCCCAATCATTCGCGGTATTTTCCGACCACAAATGACCGGCCAGAAGAAGGCAACCGGAACACCGGCGAGTAAAGGAAATCACTCGCTGTATGCTCCGACTGCCTCTTCCTGTACTAAAGTCAGGCCTTACCAATCAGGAGCTGCGAGTCAAAGATTAGAGACCCTTTATGTTTATCCCACGCTTTTTAAAATTCCATCATCGTTTTCGTCTCTACCACTTCCCTCGGGAGGGCATAGTGACATTGGCGGAATATGAGGCATACAGCAGAGTTCTGAACAGATTGAAGGGGAGAAAGATGGTTTAGCAGAAGGCCAGGTTGCAATAGTCTAAGCGAGAGGTGTTGAGGGTCTTAATAGTGCGGTCATAAAGAAAAAGTCTGATTTAGCAATAGTGTAGAGAAAGAAACAACAGGTTTTGGCAGTCTGTTGGATATATAAAGAGGAGAGAGATGAGTCAAATATTACCCTGAGGTTGTGAACCGACAAGACAGGGAGGATGAGGGCATTGTTCACTGAAATAGAGAATTGGGGAAGAGGAGAGACAGGTTTAGATGGAAAGATAAGCAGCTCAATCTTGGCCATGTTTAATTTTAGATGGTGGTAAGACATCCAGGAAGCAATGTCAGACAAGCAGGATGAAATCCAGGATTGAATGTCTGTCGAGATTTCAGGGGTAGAGAGATAGATGAGTCGTTGGCATAGAGGTGCTACTGAAAGCCATGGAAGGAGATTAGAGCACCAAGGGAAGAAGTGTAGATGGAAGAAATAAGCGGTCCCAGAACAGAGCCCTGAGGCACCAACCGACAGCGGGATGGCAATGGAAGAGGATCTACTACAACATACACTAAAGGTGTGATGGAAAAGATAGGAAGCAAACCATGAGATAACAGAGCCCTGAAATCCAAGCGAGTATAGCGTATCAATGATTTACCATTTCAAAAGTTTTAGGATTTGTCATCTCTCCGCAGAAATGTTTATATGCAGCAGGTTGTGCCCCTGTGTCTGCCCCTGAGGAAGAGAAACAAAACAGGGGACTCTGTAGAGCATTTGGCTGAGGCATCCCCTAAAAAAAAGGGCTTGGACTCCATGCAGACATATGAAAGCTAAGTTTTCCTTTATATTTTAAAACAATAGAGGAAACTGCTACTAACAAGGACTGTTGCATCATAACGATTTTTATTGGACATTGATGATTTCTTTAAATTCTGGATTTGTACATGACACTTTACTATTGTATTCTTTTTTTTTTTAAAAAAAAGCACTTTAGCACTTGGAAAAAGTTTTCAGGATGACAGAAGGTGATGTTTGTGGGTAAAATCCTGTAGGGCGCTCTTGCGCTGTGGATATACCTAGGTGAACTCCTTATAAAATTACGAGGAAGTTCCCATGAACTGATTAGTCATCCTGTTTAAACTATATTTAAATTTTAATTTAACTACACTCGTGCAAAAGAAAGAATATAAAGAACTATGAGCAGGTCTTTAGGATCAATTGGTATACGAAACTGACCCCCTCCTTATTTATTTTGGGGGGGCTTTTGATATTTGTGGGGTTAAATGACTTGCCCAGAGTCTCAGAGAGCAGTCTGGGATTAAACTCACAACCTCAGGGTGCTGAGGTAGGACCTCTAACCACTAGGTCACTCCTCCCCCTAGAAAGCCAGTGGAGGTGGGTGACAGCTGTCAAATTAGAGCAAAGTGTCTGTACATTTGGGAGAGATGGGAAGATGAAACATAATATTAATAGAGATCACAACTTAAAAAAATGGAACCTGAAAGCAATCAATAAGCAGGACAAATTTCAAATTTTCATTACAATGATTAATTCTTCATGCTCCCTTTCTACATAAAACAGGATTACTCTCTTTGTATGTTCCCAAAGCAGTGAACAGAAAAGCCACACACGCTCAAATTCTCTGAGAGGTTAGAAATGTATAGGGCGATAGACGCCCCTGTCACTGTCTGTCACCTGTTGCAAAAAGAACCTATTAAGTGAAAAAATATTTCTTCTTCAAAACTAAGGCTGCCAATTCACATAAAAATGTGGTGGGTACACATGAATTGCCTGGTAATTTTGTAATGCATTTTCTTTTTAAATGGCTCTGCTTGGTATTTGCAGTCATTTTTTCCCCTTTTTAAATTACCTATTATTTGCTGTACTTTTCCTCCTGCTTAAACTGCTTTGTCTGGTATATAGCAGAAAGATTTCTCTTCACTTCTAAAGCTGCTTGCCTGGTATTGTTTCGGTTTTGCTAATCGAGTTATCTCACAAAGTTCAGTTTCTGGAATGTTCAAAACAAATGAAGGGGAAAGATGGAATAACCAAACAACTTATATCGAAATCCGCCTTCAAACAGACAAACAAAGGGCTCCTTTTACTAAGATGTGCTAGCGTTTTTAGTGCACGCACAAAATTACTGCCCGCTAAACCGCGCAGTACGCTTCTAGAATAACGTCAGCTCAATTTATTTATTTAGATTTTTATCCCGTCCTCCCAGTAGCTCAGAACGGCCTACAAGCAAACATTCATAGTGGAGTACATTTGGACAATAGAAAGACTATACGATAGTTTAAGTACAAGGACTATACGGCAATTTAAGTACAGGTTAAGAATGGAGAAGAGAGGGTAGAGGGGAGGGGGATTTAAGGGGGTGAGGCGTAGACTGCGGTTGAATTTTAGTTGAAGAGGAGGGTCTTTACCGCTTTCCAGAAGGTCATCAGTGAGTTCTGTAATCTGATTTGCGGGCGGAGTTGGTTCCAGAGTTGGGTAATGAAGTGGCTGTAGGAGCGTTTGCGGGCAGTTTCTGACAGGAGAGACCTTCCTGGGGGGCTGCAAAGGCGTTTCTCCATTTCCGAGAGGAGGGGGCGGGTGGGGATGTACAGGATTAGCTTGGATTCTATGTAGGCAGGGGTAGTGACGTAAATTCTTTTATGCGCTATTACCAGGGCCTTGAATGCGCAGCGTTGGTTAATTGGAAGCCAGTGTTCAGCGCGGAGGGCTGGGGAGATGGGATTGTGGTAGTTGAGGCAGTGTAGGAGGTGGATTGCTGCATTTTGTACCTGCTGGAGGCGCTTGAGATCTTTTTTGGCATTAAGGTCTAGTGCGTGCGGCAATTTAGCGCACGCTATTTAGTGCGTTAAGGCCCTAACACACCTTAGTAAAAGGAGCCCAAAATGCACATATAATACAATCAGAGCATCAAAAAATTTTCACCGAGGACTTTTTCTCCACTAAAAATATCATAAGATCTGGAATCCCTATCCTAAGAAGGCATCTGAAAAATTGCCACCTATAGAAAATGATGGTAGATAAAGGCCGTTTCCCCATCCATATAATCTACTACCTCTTCCTATCCCCAGAGATCCTATATACTTGTCCCATTCTTTCTGATATAGTTTTCATCTCTATCATGTCCACTGGGAGGCCATTCCACGCATCCACCATGCTTTCTATAAAGTAGTGTTTCCTTAGATTACTCCTATCCCCTTTTAATTTAATTTTATGCCCTCCAGAGGGGTTTGGGATTTTTTAAGTTGAAAGAGACTAGCCCCTTGTGCATTTATATCATGGACATATTTAAATATCTCTATGATGTCTCCTTTCTCCAGAATTGTACATAGTACTCTAAATAGGGCCTCTCAAGGTAAACTACCGGTAATACCTTTCTTTTTTTCTGCTGGTCATTCTGATCTCTTTGCATCTTAGCATCATTCTGACTTTTTGCCATGGTTTTTTCTACCTGTTTGGGCACTTTAAGATCATCAGATATGATCAACCCTAAGTCCTGTTGTTTCTTCCATGCACAGAAGTACTTCACCCTCTATATTTTACTGCTTTTGCAGCCTAAATGCATTAAACCTAGTTGTCAACTTGTGGTTCATTCTTCATGCTTTAGTAAATCCCTCCTCATGCTATCCGTCAGTTTGGTATCATCTGCAAAGAGGCAAATCTTAAAAGATAGCCTTTCTATGTACAGTATCATTCATAAAGATGTTAAAAAGAGCTGGTCCAAGGATCGAACCCTGTGGCCCACCACTGATAGCATCCTTTTCCTCAAAATGAGCTCCATTTACCATTCCCCTCTTTCTCCTTCCACTTAATCAGTTTCTAACTTTAAGGCCCATGTCAAGGGCACAGTATTTATCAATAACCTATTCAGAACAACGTCAAAGGTCTTGCTAAAATCTAAGTACTCCCCCTAAATCCAACTGTTTGGTCACCCAGTCAAAGGAATTAATCAGATTTCTCTAGCAAGACCTATCTCTAGTAAAACCACACTGCCTCAGGTCCTTCAATCCATTTGATTCCAGAAACATCATTATCCTCTGCTTTAGAAGTGTTTCCATTAATTTGCTCACCACAGAAGCTCTCAACTTCCCCCCTACCTCTGCCCCTGAAGAGAGCAATCAAGCTAGCCTCTCCCCAGTCCTTCAGGACCAGTCCAGATTTCAAAGCATTGAAAAGAACAGACAGTGGAGCCATCAGCACCTCTTCAAGTTTATAGGTCAAAATATTCCATTTAGAAAAACAGAAGTGTTCCTACATGTCATCAAATTTTGACATCAACATATGGTTCCTAAATCAGACATCTCTTGAAAAGGTCCTAAAAAAGTTCATAAAAATCAAAGCAGCGTTTTTCTGATGTATTCCCATGCTTTACTACGAGCCTGAAACAAATAGAAGAGCAATTTTATGACCTCTAAATTGAAATTGAGTAATTCTGCCAAAAACATCTAGTTCACAGCCATAATTGAACGAGAAAAGCATCTAAATTTCTTGTTCAATTATGCCTTTGAGCTAGATGTTTTCATGCTCAACACATCCATCCGCAAGTACCATTTTTGAGGAAAACAAAGTCACAGGAATGTCTGTTTGGCAGCATTGCTAGTGAACTAGCCATACAGACATCCGGGAAGTACAGAGGGGCAGCCTAATGGTCAGTGCAGTGGACTTCACATAATTGGATACAGGTATAAATCCCACCTAAACCCCTTCATATTGTATGGAAAGCCCTCCAGGAACAGAGAAAACCTCCTGTTCCTAAAAGTCCATCACTACAAGTCTCAGTTTGAAGGGAAGTCCTTTGGCTTATTCTTCATCTATCAAAATTCTCGGTGTTACCTTGGATACCACATTGCCATTTCACTCACACATTTCCAATGTAGCTTCTTCATCTTTTCTATTGCTTCGTCAGCTTCGCTCAGTTAGGTCTTTATTAAGCGCAACAACTTACGAATCCTTTTACACTCACTGGTTATTTCTAGACTGAACTATTGTAACTCTTTATTAATTGGGTTTCCTCAGTACCAGTTGTGTCGACTCCAGTTCATGCAAATACTGCTCTCAGGCTCCTTTACTGTCATTCAAAATTTGATCATATCACTCCACTCCTCAACAAAATCTTAGACTTAAGAGCAACAATACCTACACCCACACCCGAATTCGAATTCCAGTTCAGACCACATGAAAGGGTGCCCAGAGTGGACATGCTCTGGGATCATTTTGAGCTCCCTAATTGTTTAACAATATACCAAATCAAACTGCTTGCTAGACGAATGCCCATCCAAGATCATGAAAGTGGCAGTACCTGAATTTAAAAGGGATTTATTTAACTGGATAACAACCACTCTCATCAGAGGGACATATCATGAGGAAATGGGACACATCTTGATCACACCCATCCCTAAAGACCAAAAAAACTCTATCGCACTGAAGTCCAGTTACAGGCCCATAGCAAGTTTCCCCTTATTCACAAAACTACTGGAAGAACTGGTCAATATGGAACTAGTGAATTACCTAGAAAAATTCAATATCCTTAGTGAACACCAATCAGGTTTCAGAAAAGGATACAGCACAGAGACAGTGTTAGCTTCAATACTCAATCACCTTTACGGTCTCTTTAGCAAAGGTACTAGTGCTCTGATCTTACAACTAGATTTCAGCAGTGCTTTTGACCTAGTGGATCATGAAATAATGTTACTTTGCTTGGACGCATTGGGGCTCTCGGGAAGAGTTTTGAACTGGTTTCAGGGTTTTTTGACCAAAAGATCATATCAAGTAGTCTGCGATGGGAAATACTCCAGCTCTTGGAAAAATCCTTCGGGGGTGCCCCAAGGCTCTCCACTATCTCCCACCTTATTTAATATCTCCATTTCATCTTTAGGTCATCTATTACAAAAGTTAAACTTAAAATACTACATATATGCTGATGATATCTCTATTTTAATTCTGCTGAATAACATGACCAACAAAACTTTAGAACACATTGCCCATATCATGACCGAAATCGAACAGTGGACAATCAATTTTAAATTGAAATTAAACACAGAAAAGACAAAAATTTTCCTGGCAAGCACAAAGGATAAAATTACCAGAACATCTTTACACCTAAATGGTCACAATTACCCAATAACAAAAACCATAAAAATACTAGGAGTCACATTAGACACCCACCTGACCATGATTGAACACACAAACCTAGTGACAAAAAAGTGCTTTTATGGAAATTAAAGACCATTAAAAAATATTTTGACCCTCTATCTTTTAGACTTCTGGTTCAGTCATTGGTCCTTTCCAGATTGGACTACTGCAACATCATTTATGTGGGTTTACCTAAAAAAACTGTAAAAAAATTAAGAATAGTGTAGAACACGGCCGTCTGCTTAATATTCAGACTAAAGAAAAGCAAGCATGTTAGCCCCTACTACAAACTGCTACACTGGTTACCAATGGAGGCACGAATAATGTTCAAGTTCTCTTGCTTATACTTTAAACTGGTGTGGGGAATGGCCCCTACCTATCTCTTATCACATTTCAAGCTACACATTCCCAGTAGGACAACCAGAAACTCCAATCTTTTTGCCTACCCAAGGATCACTGATTGCAAATACAGGTCCTTTATGGACAGAACTTTGAAGTCTCAAGCTAGCAAACAGCAGACCTGGCTAGGCAACTACATCAACAGAGCTAGGCTGACCTAAGTTGCATTTTGGAAAGAAATTAAGACAGCACTATTCAACAGATTTATCTCCTAATCAGTTACCAGTTCTAAATGATTAACTCCATGCTGATAACTTGAGAAATACGTGTACTGTACTAACTGTATTGTATCATATTGTATTTTACTAATTGTAATCTGTAATTCACTGTCTATACTGTATCATCCTCGCCATTTGCATTCTGTAATTCGCTGACTGTCCAGCTCTCTTCACTGTGAACCGCCTAGAAGTCGTAAGATTATAGCGGTATAGAAGAAATAAAGTTATTATTATTATTATTAAATCTGAACATATGCTTCCACTTTTCAGATCCAGATTTCTGGTCTTCCTTTATTAACTGTCTAATCATTTGATTCTTCGTTCCTCCAGTCAGTCTATTCCATCCTTCAGGCAGATGTTTCTGGATATCTATAGAGATTAGTTTCTCTGTAAAGGCTCCAACACTCTGGAACTCTCTCCCGCTATACTTGAAAACGTATTATTTCAATATGGCGTTTGATCAGAGTTCCTAATAGTAAGACTCTTTGTATCTCTTTCTCGTTAGTATTTAAAGGACATATGGACTCTGTTCTTGATATTCTATCTCTCCTTTCTTTCTTTTTTTTTTCGCTCTTACTTATCCTCCTTTTGTTCCTATCCTCTTCGTTTTTTCCACATAATATTGTTTACCTTTCCTGCCCTTGTTTGCCTATTTGTGTCTAGTTTTGTTTAACCTGTTTATGAACATTTTTCCTTGTCTGTTTTTATTGATTTTAATTATTCTCTCTTGTTTTATTTTAAACTGCTTTGATTTGACTTTTTTGTTAAAATTAGCAGTATATCAAATACAATAACTGTACCTGTAGCCCTCAGGCGTACAGGTCACATATATTTAGATAGAAGGTATTTCTATGTTCCAGGAGGTCTTACATACCGTATTCTTTTGCTCAATAAGATGCACCTGACCATAAGACGCACCCTAGATTTAGAGGAGGAAAACCCAAGAAAAAAATATTCTGAACCAAATTATGCCTCTGAACACAGCCCCCTAGAAAAAAGACAAATATATTGCAGCAGACAGATTTCGATCACTACATTGAAATCCTACCTTTGTTGTCTGGTGATTTTTGGTTGCACTAGATAGTTCTTTCTTTCTTTCTTTCTTTACTTTTCTTTCTTTCCTTTCTTACTTTCTCAGGCCCAACAATTGTCTCTTTCTATTCCCTCCCTTCCTCCTTTCTTCCTGAGTTCTTGCCCCCTCCCCCTCACTGCCTTCCAGCCTTTGTCCTTCCTCCCTCCCACACCGAAGCATGCATGCCTTCCTCCCTGCTACGCTGATTCCTCCTTCCTGGTCCGCCATTCGCCCACTGCTGCCGCAACTCCACAAGCCTTCCTTCCTCCCTGCCACACTGATTCTTCCTCCCTGGTCTGCCAACAGACACTGCCACCGCTGCAGAATGACACCTCCAAGCTTCACCACCCCTCCCTCCCTCCTCTGGAACCAGACTTTTTAGCAGGCGCCATAAGGAGCACAAAAAAATCCTGGCAAATCCCAACCTACTAACACCCCAATAGCCCAAATAACCAGAGGCTCACCTCCCAGGCCATTCACCAGTGCCACTAGCACACCCACACCAAGCTACACCCCCCTCCCTGAACTTGCCACAGGAACGATCCTCAAGGCCCCACCCCAGGAACTGAAGCACTTCCCACCTCTCAGGAGACCAAAGATCCCTCCACAGATCAAAAGCTGGCTCCTTTGACCAAAATGAGGCTCCTGCACTTCTGGACCGCAGAGCACACCTGATGCCGCTGCTGACATGGCAGCGGCTGACTCCTGCTGCCGACTCTTACTGCTGACAGAGCAAAGTGGCTGCCAACTCCTGCTGCCGACAGGGCAAAGTGGCTGCCGACTCTGAAACCGACTCCTGCTGCCAACAGGGCAAAGCGGCTGCCGACTCCTGCTGCCAACAGGGCAAAGCGGCTGCCGACTCCTGCGTGCAACTCCACAAAGGGCCAGCAGCTTGCAGTCGGGCCCACAAGCCTTCTTCTGACATCGGAGATAAAGTCTGGGCCATGGGCCAGTGATTGGCTGGTCTGGACCTTCTTTCCGATGGGAATTGACATCGGGGCAAGACTAGTGGGCCCAATTGCACACCGCCAGTCCTTCTCTTCCTTTCTGCAACGGTAAGCAAGTAAGAGGGTGGTGAGGGGATGTCGGGGTGGCGACGAGCAGCAACAGAACGCCGGGGGGAGGCTGTGGAGATGTATTCGCTTCATAAGATGCACCCCATTTTCCACCCCATTTTTGGGGATGGAAAAAGTACGTCTTATGGAGAGAAAAATACGGTATTTGTGATGAAATTAAAGTTAAGTGGAAATTGAACCTGGGTCCCATCGTTAACTGTCCTCTGCACCAACCACTAGGCTACTCCATCCACTTGCTTGCTGTCAAAGAATCTGCTATCTACTGCCACTGTCACATCTTTGGGGGTGGGGAATGGGAGGGGGGGTCAGTGACCACTCGGGAATTAAGAGGGGGATCATGCCTTAATCCCTCTGATGCTTGGTCAGTTAGGAAAACCTTTTCTTACTTAGTCATGACTGAAAAAAATACATACAGTCAAACCTCAATTTACGAGTACCGCGGTTTACGGGTGTTTTGCAAGACGAGCAAAACATTTCTAAAATCTGCGACTCGTAAACCGAGCTTGACTCGCTATACGAGCGTGTCCCAAAGTAAAACATCCCGCATCCCCCTCTCCATACCTTGCAATGCACGTACACCGGCTGCAGATTTTCTTTCTGATTCTCTTCCACTTCAGTTTTCCCTTTTAGGGTGTCCAACCTGCTGCCCCGTGTGGCCCGCTCGAGGGCAATGTGTTTGTTCACCTGGATGATTGCCTTCTTGCCGGCTCCCTCCTCCTTGTTGTGGTGTTCGCTCGGGGCCACCGGCGGCAGCTCCTACATGCCTCCTGCGGCTGGCCCGGTGATGCTCCCTCTGACGTTGCGATGTCAGAGGGAAGGCTTCGGGGTTGGCTGCGGGGGACATGTGGGAACCGCTGCCCGCAGCATTCTGGTCTTGTAGTTTTAGCTAGAATCCATAGACAATGTCGGTGAGGGAATTAACACTACATTTCCCGTAGATCAAATGCCTCCTTGTCCTCTAACGTCATAGGTGCGCGAGGGAGGGAAATAGATGTAAGCGCGCCTGTGCACGACCGGCCCTCTCTATCTCGCGCACTGTACACTGGCTGTCCTTTTGCGGCCTTGCAGGCAGTAATCGTTCATCAGCTGAAGGCAAGCGAGCGGAGAACTTGAAAAACAAGAAAGGCGGGGCGATGTTGAAGGCCCGACGGAAATCCGAGAGGTACAGCTGATGGGGAGAGGCAAACGCGGAGACTAGACCGGGAACTGAAGTTTATCCTGGTAGATGCTTGTGGCTGCGTCAGCTCAGCCGCTGCCTGTCAGTGTGTGACAGAGAGTATGAGGGAGCTCCTGCCAAAGCCGGCATGAAGGTAGGCATCCACGACACAAAACGAACGAAAAAGAAGTTAAAGCTGCAAGGCCCTAGTGAGGTTGGTTCGGCTATGGAAAGAGCCCCAGAGCCCAAGTTCTGTTATGTTTATGTTGGTCGCTGGCAGAAGTAGCAACGAATTGTTCGAGTCTCCGTTATATCCTATGGGGAACTTTGCTTTGATAAACAAGCATTTTGGATTACGAGCATGCTCCTGGAACGGATCATGCTCGTAAACCAAGGTACCACTGTACTTTTTTTTTTTTTTGCTCTGGCCCTTTTTTTTCTATTACATCATCACTGAAAAAGTCAAGATTTTAAACCCACCTAAGTCCCACTGAAATCATGCCTTCAACATTCCCCCATGCAATCTAGACGAACAGCAAAGCAAAACAACCCAATTCTGAGTTTTGAAAATTATGACAGATACTTTTTTGGCAAGAAAAATGCCTTCTCTGTCGCTTTGTAAGGCTTTTGAGACATTTTTCTCTTTTGAAAATGAGTACCATAGTGTGCATAGCATCTCCTCAGAATGCTTCACAAATCAGTCTTGCAGTTTCTGGAATCCAATAAGTGACAGGATACAAGGCAGAATGGTTTTTACCAGAATTAGGTCATGTCTGATGAAACTGATCAATTTCTTTAACTGAGTGACCTGAAAGCTGGGTCAGGGAGAGCACTACATGGATTTCAACAAATTTTTCATAAGCTTCCACATAGATGACTTAAAGATAATTGAGTGCTCTTCTTATGGTCTCTGAAGTAGCTGACTAGGTTAGAAACAGGTTGGATGAGAAGCAGCCAGTCTCTTTGTGCTTCCTCTGGCTCAGGGGGTGGGCAACTTGGTCCTCAAGGGCCGTAACCCTGTTGGGTTTTCAGGATTTTCCAATGAATATGCATGAGATATATTACTGCCTCCATTGTGTGCAGATAGATCTCATGCATATTGATTGGGGAAATCCTGAAAATCTGACTGGGTTGTGACGTTCAAGGGCCCAGTTTGCCTACCCCTGCTCTGACTCATACCTATTGCCTGTGCTTTCTTTTCCCTCCCCTCCCCCTCCCCTTCTGTCTTATCACACCAGAATCTTGCTATCCCCTCTTACAAATAAGTCGAATACAATTTCATGCTCTGTCCACTTGTACCCCCCTTACAGTTATGATCTAAGGCACTTAGGGCTAGATCCTCAAAACTTCCCATGCCCTTAATGATGGTAGCTAAACCGGTTCCAGCCAGTTTGGTGTGCCAGTATTTAACCGGCCGATTATCAGAATGGCCTTTTACGAGCTTCCTAGCAGTCTCTGACTCTGCCATGCAAACAGGGCAGGATTAATTCTTCGAGAGCCCCTAGGCACACAAGTACACTGGGCCCCCTGCCCCCTCCCCATTTATTTACCTGTTTTCTAATTTACTTCTTTATTTGCACTTGATTTCTTTTTTCTTTTATTTTAAAATTTAAAACAGACAACAAAGATTACCATACCAGTGCCAGTGTACAGTTTTTATTCTATGCAACCCCCAAACATCTCTGAACAAATCCTCCCTTCCTTCCTAGAGGAAGAGATCTTCAGCCAGCAGGGCTTTGGGAAGCCCACCAATTAATATTTTACATTTGAGTAGGAGGCATGGGGCATTTCTCAATGAGCTTTCAGAGGTTAAAAACTCTTTCTTCAGGTCAGGAAACTATACTGCTGTTACAGTATCCCTGTCCTGACCTGAGGAAAGGGAGTTTTGTCATGATTTTCAAAACTCAGAACTGGGATGTTTTTGTAAAAATTGTATTAAAATTAGTCCAATAAAAAGGATCACCTTATTTCCATTTTCTATCTATAAACATTTATCAACACAGCTACAATAATACTTTATTCTAAAGCAAAAATAAATAAGTAAAAGAAATAGAATTTTTTTTCTACTTTTGTTGTCTGGTTTCTGTTTTCCTCATCTTCTCATCATTCTCTTCCTTCTATCCACTGCCTGTCCTCTCTCTGCCTCTTCCATAAGGCATCTGCTCTCTTTCTATGTCTCTTCCAGAAACTGCCTGCCTCCCCATTGATCTGGCATCCATCTACTTCCATCTGCTGTCCCCATGGTGTGGCATCTGTTTTCCTCCCTTCTATCTCTCCCTCCTTCCCAGCAGATTTTACCATCTCTTTCTCCTGCTTTCCTCCCCCAGATCTGGTATCTGTCTCTTCCTCTTCCCCCCATGCTCTGGCATCTCTCTCTCCTCCTCCTCCATCCTTTTCTTCCCTGGTCTTTCTTCTCAATTTATTTTCTGCCTCTGTCTAAAATCTTTCTTGCTATTCAGTCCTCCTCAATGTCCCTCTTTCATTGTGTCTACTTACAGCTTGCCATCTCTTTCCCTCATCCCTTCCAGTATCTAACTCTATCCTCTTCCCTCAGTCCAACATGTGCCTTTTTTTTCTCTGTCTTCCCCACTTCCTTCCAGTGTCTGTTCGCCTCTATCATCCCCCTTTCATTAAGTGTCTGTCCCCCTCTCTCACCCCTTTCTTCCATTCAGCATCTGTCCCCCTCTCTCACCTGTCCCTCCATTTCCATTTAGCGTCTGTCTCCCCTCTCACCCATCCCCCACTTCCATTCAGTGTCTGTCCCCTTCTCTCACCTGTCCCCAACTTACATTCAGCATCTGCTTTCCTCTCTCTTTCCTCCCCATTTCCTTTCAGTGTCTACTCCCCTCTCTCACTCCCCCTCCCCACTTCCATCCAGTGTCTGTCCCCCTCTTTCTCCACACAATAAACCTAAAGCACCACTCAACCTCTTCCCCTATCAGATCATCTCTCTCCCCCTATCAGATCATCTCTCTCCCTTCCCCTCACCTTCACGGATGCTTTCCAAAACCAAAGTTCTCTCAGACGGGACCTGATGGGGAAGCCGTTCTCACTAGTTGCATGCGGCTGTCCCGAACCTTCTCCTCTGATGCAACTTCCAGTTTCTGCCAGATCGCGTCAGAGGACAAGCTTCGGGGCAGCCATGCGCATGCAACTAGTGAGAATGGCTGCCACATCGTAGCCCCTCTGAAAGAGAAAACTGGTTTGGAAAAGTGCCACGAAGGTAAGGAAGGGAGATAGCCCAACAAGGGGAAGACATGCCCAGACAGCGGGGCCCAGGGCAGCTGTCCTGTTAGCCCTCCCCTAATGCCGGCCCTGGCCATACCACCACACTGGTGGGCCTTCCTAATGTTTTCAGGCCTGAGGCACATACCTACTGGGCCTATCCTTTAATCCAGCCCTGCATTCAAATGTAGTACAACGAGATCATTAATATTAAAATAGTATTAATAAATAGGCTCAACAGTATTTAAAGGAAACTCTAGCATCACCGAGTGATTCCCTAACCTTGTTCTGCCACATTTGCGGGCAAAATTTTTTGACAGGATCAGAGTTTTCATAGCCTTATTTTCTGGTCAGTACTTAGGCAGTGACAGGAAAGTATGGCTTGACAGCTCATACCCCTCTCGCAAATAAAAAAAAATTCTCAAATGATGAAGGATGGCAGGAGGGATGGCCATTTCCATCTCCTGCTGCCGGGGTCTCGTCCCCCAATAACCCCCCGACACCCCCAGCAGGAGAGATGCCTATTCCCTCCTGCTGACGTTGATCCCCAACACCCCTAACACCCCTCCTTGACATCCCCAGCAGGAGGGATGCCCACTCCCTTTGTTGGTGATCCCCACCCTCCCGACAATCCCCTTAGCTTTCCGATGAAGGCTGGACAAAGGGATGCCTACTCCCTCCAGCCTGCAGGCCTGCCTCTTCAAAATGGTGGCCCTTCCCCCTCCCGGAGCATCCTGGGATGCACCAAGGAGGGGCATAAGGCTCTGACTGGCCCAGATGTTTAGGGCCTCTCCCATGGGAGGGGCATTAGGTACATGGGCCAGTCAGAGCCTTAGGCCCCTCCCTAATACATCCCAGGATACACCAGGAAGGGGGCCTAAATCTTAGAGCCGGATTCTCCTAGGCAACTTGCTACTCTCAGGCCTTCTTCCACTTAGCCATCTCGCTCCCCTCCAATCCATCCAGAATTTGGCTGCACAACTCATATTCTAGGAGAGCCGCTTTACTCACGTTACCCCTCTCCTAAAGTCACTTCATTGACTTCCCATCCATTTCTGAATACAATTCAAACTCCTTTTACTGACCTACAAATGCATTCACTCAGCTGCCCCTCACTATCTCTCTTTACTTATCTCCCTCTATGATCACCCACCATGAACTCTGCTCAGCTGGTAAATCCCTCCTATCTGTTCCCTTCTCTTTGGCTGTCAGCTCCAGACTCTGTCCCTTCTACCTTGCTGCATCATATGCTTAGAACAAGCTGCTCAAATCCCTATAGCGGGTTCCATCTCTAGCAGTGTTCAAGGCCCAGTTAAAAGCCCTCCTCTTTGAGAGTGTTTTCGACTCCTAACTCCTCTCACCTTGAGTTCTGCATCCCTAACCCTATATGTCGTGTCTGTCTGTCCAAGTTAGATTGTAAGCTCTTCTCAGCAGGGACCATCTATAAATGTCAGCCCATCTCTTTGAGAGTGCTTTCGACTCCTAACTCCTCTCACCTTGGATTTTGCATCCCCAACCCTATATGTCATGTCTGGCTATTTCGCTGACTGCGAGGCATTGCTCTCCAGTATCTCCTCCTGATGTGCCATTGTTCCGGCAAACTGCCCAGCGGTGAATGCTGCTGATCTCTCCATAAAATTTAAGTGTTTTCCTTCTCTCGGCGCGCCATGAAAATGGCAGCGCCGGGCGATACCCCTTCCTTCCTTGCCCCTCCTTCTCCTTCCTCTTCTTTTGGCCATTTTCTTCCTCCTCCTTTTTGCTCCCTCCCCCCTTCTGACCCAGGAGCCCCCCCCCCTCACCCTTTGTAGCAGGCCTTTACTAGTCACTTTGTCCGGCTTCTATACAAAGTCAAAGATTCTTTAAAATACAGAGGAGCAGGAGCATATAAGACTTGATGAACAATAGACAATACTTTACCCTAAACAAAACCAGCAGCCGATGGAGTTGACAAAGCACAGGGCTGATGTGAGCAGACCTAGGCATACCTGTAACAAGGCGGGCAGCTGTATCTTGGACCATCTGCAGCACCCTACATTTGGTTGACCTTCTAATTTCAAAAAAATTGTAGCTTGAAGGTTCTTACTTCTTTGCACTGTGTTAAGCAAACCTCAAGTAAAAGTGTTTCTTCTGTGTCAATTTATGTAATTACCCATTTGGTAAGATGAAGTGTTTCATCATACTAGTTAATGTGGTTTTCATGTGGTATTCCTTGTCTTTACATCTTTTTCTCTCTATTGTATAGGTTTTGCATTTGTACAACTTGTAACTTATCACTGATTTTTTTTAGGCATTGTGGTAATCTTTTTCTCATTTCTAGTTCAACATTAAGGGCCTGTTTTACAAAGGGCTTCGGGGCTGTTGCTGCGCGGCTTTGTAAGACAGCCCCAAAGTTTATAGCGGGTAATATATTCTAAAAATAAATAAGGTTGTTTTCTTATTAATTTCCGTTGCAGAATGCAGTTTTGAATGTTCCTGTGAAATGTTTGACATATTCATTTTATTGTAATTGCTGTTGGTAGATTAGGTGATTATTTTAAGGAATAACATGTCTACCTAATTTTTTTCTTTGTAAATACCCTAGAGCCATATTCAAAAATCTGTTAAAGGAATTAATTTTTAAAAAGTAAATGCTTTTTTTTTTTCCCCCTGTGGTAAATAAAAGATTTAATTCATACCTGATAACACTGGCCAGTTAAAATGTCACTTATTAATTTTGAATGTGTATGGGTGCTTTTCGTTGCATGTATTGAATCAATTTTTCAATACCCTTTGAAAATTAGCAGCCACAGAGCATGTGCAGGTAACAGAGCATGGGTCAAATAGCTCATGTATTATGTCAGAATCCTCTTCCCCCAGCCCGCGCATAAATATGCTCCTGGGAAATTCTCTTTTTAATAGAACTAGAAAACTATGCATATTGTGGAAGGATAAGGGAAGAGGTCATTTTCTAACAAAGGCCTAAAAATTGTACAATGTGTAATTTTCACCTACCACATATTTGTCTAGGCAGCCAAATGGGGTAAAATAGTGCCTACACTTTTGGAAATATCATATATATATATGCCATTTTTGTCCCCTGATCCCTGGCAACTCACCATTTAGCCTGGCTGACATATGTCTTCGTCCACTGTGGTAGACCATGCATACGTGTAGCTGGGTTGAGAGAAAGAGTTTTCAGATGGGACAGTCAAAGTACCTTACCCATTTTGATATGACAAGGTTGCTTTGAAAATTACCCTTTCATTTATAGGTGCTCTTTATCCATATATCTTGTTCCATATACTGCAATATATGTCCATATATACTGGTTGAGAAATAAATGCAATTATTCCATATACTCCATGAAACAAACGTAACAGGGACCAAAGAGATTTTGAAAGATTTTATATCCAACTTAGGGCTCCTTTTACTAAGCTGCGATAGCGTTTTTAGCGCACGCAGAATTTTAGTGTGTGCTAAAACCGCGCTACGTGGCTAGAACTAACGCCAGCTCAATGCTGGCATTAGGGTCGAGCGCACAGGACAATTCAGCATGCGCTAAAACCGCAGCTTAGTAAATGGATCCCTTAGTAAATGTGGCATGGATCTAATAATAATTTGAAGAAATACGAGCCTGTCCAGGATGCTCACTAGAATATCTTTCTCTGGTGGTCCTGGTTAAATGTATTCTGTGTGGTAGTGATGTGTGATAGAATGCTAAACCTTTTAAAGCAGTTAAACAAACCTGTGTATATGTGAATAAAGGTAATTGTGGCCTATTTTCAAAAGATTTAGAGTGGCATAATCGAAAGGGACGTCTAAGTCTGTTTTCGTCTAAGTAACAAGTCGTCCAAAGTAAAAAAACAGCCTAGGACACATTTTCGAAAAATACATCCAGAATTTTTTTTGTTTCGAAAATCATCTAACTGATCGTCCAAATCGCTAAAGCGCCATCTTTATACCATATTTTCGTCTAACTTTTCGTCCAAATCCAAAACGCCTAAAACAAGCCCTGTTGGACATGGAAGGGGTCTGCAAAGTGATGGACTGAACACCCAGACATGCCACCTAAATAGTGGGGTACCTTATAGGGCACTGCTGTGAACTTCACAAAAAAGGGTGCCATGTCTTCTCCTCACTACAGCTCCCTTATAGGTCATGGTGAGCCCCCAAAACCACCTCCAGAATCCCCTAGACCCACTTTTCTACCATCCTAATAGTCCTTATGGCTGCAGGAGCCATTTATATGCCAGTACAAATGGGTTTTGGGGGTGTGTAGGGGAGTGCACATGTTTAAGTATCAATGCAGTGATTACAGGGGCTTATGGGCATGGGTCCTCCTCTCCATGAGCCCCTAACCCACCCCCAAGACAGCTTAAGCCACCTCTGTGCTGGACGACTAGGCTTTCCTATGCCAGGCGGCCAGGTAATGATGGTCTGGAGGCTGAATTTTAAAGGTGTGATTAATATTTTTATGGGGGTGGGGGATCGGTGATCTCTGGGGTAGTGTGTTGGGGGGGGTCTGTTTTATGTGTTTGCAGTGCTTATCTGGTAGCTTTAGTTGTTTTTTTGTGACTTAGACCATATTTTACATGGTCTAAGTCACAATGTCCAAGTTCCTTTGATCCTGGGCTGTATAACTTTTGGTTATACATGCTGTACGACTAAGTCTAAGCCGGCCCATGTCCCGCCCAACTCCCGCCCTCGACACTCCTCCCGAAACGCCCCATTTAGCTTTGGTCGTTCAGCGGAACTATGAAGGCATAGGTCGTTTAGAAATACGTCCAAAACCCGTTTTTATTATTGGCACTTGGACGTATTTGGGAAATGTTCGTCCAAGTGCTGACTTAGGCCGGTTTTTGGATGTTTTTCTCTTTCAATTATGAGCCCCTTAGGTTCCTGACTTTGAAAGGCCCCCAGATCTTATAAACTAAAGATCCTTGCTGACTAGTATCTATACTTCTCCGCATGCTCTCAGATCTACCCAGTAGAATTTACTGGTGGTTCCATCTTTCTGGATCATTGTTTTGGATACTATCCACCCGAAAGCACTTAGCATGACTGCATCCTCTCTCTGAAATTCCCTACCATTCTATCTTAGACTAGAACACTATTAAATTTAAGACTGGTTTAAAAACATTTTTTTCCTATATAAGCTGAAATTTTAGATTGGAAAAGGCATCAATTTACAGAATGTTTACAACTTTTGCTTTCCTTTAAAATTTCAATTTACAGTATATTAAATTGATTTCTTTATAAGTCACCTACATAGTTTTCTAATAGACAGTATGTGGAACTTGAGCTTACAATTAACAAAGTTCTAAGTGTATGCTTTGTGTCAGGGCACCACACTATTGAACCTTTTTACAAAGAGGTAGCAATTCCCATGCGGCAAAGTGATACTGCCCATTCAATTCCTATGGGCTGAATCGCCTTTGACATGGAAGAATCATTTTTGCGGCTTTGTAAAAGGGGACCTATCTGTTAGCATGGTCAAACACTAAGGACCCCTTTTACAAAGACATGGTAGCGATTCTCCCACGGCAAATGCACCGAAGCCCATAGGAAATGAATGGGCTTCAGTGCATTTGCCGTGGGGGAATCACTATTACAGCTTTGTAAAAGGAGCATTAAGAGTATGCACTAATTACGGTGTTAACCACTTATTGCCCTTAAGGTATCTAAATGAAGTATGAGCATCTGTGGAATATCAGGCTATCTGTGACATTAGGTAGGATTTTCTTTCCTTACGTTATCTTCTGCTCGCTGTTTATTATCTTTACAAATGGTGTTTTAGAAGACAGTGCTATGTAAGACCTTCTTGTGACTTTTACTGAAAGTGGCTACAGTGTTGGTAAATAAGTGCTATAATTATACTAAATAGGGATTTTATACTAAAATGATAATATTGATTATTCCATTCAGTGGTAACATTGTTTAAAAGGAGAGAATAAAGGGCTTTTGGCTTGGCTGAGATCTATAGCCGTTCCTATTATTATGTCTCTTGCTTGTTGTATCAACTTCAGCACATTTGATAACTGCAATTAAGGGAATTGATTTCACCAGCTCTTACCGCAAATTTTATCAGTGCTTGCTTTTCAAGTGTTCCAGGACAACTTGCTTTAGAAATTCTTGGGTCTGACAGTAAATGATAGGTTTTAAATATCTGTGAATACAATATTAATTTAGATGTGTTAGAATCAGAGAGAGTAGAATCTTCAAAACTGTAATAAGTGAAAGTGGATTGGATTATCAACAATATCTCTTTATGGCTTATTTTTAGAAACAGGTAAATATAATTTATTATTTATGTAATTTTTTAGCCCAGAACGGGTTACAGGTTCACATACATAGTATAGATCAGGAACAAGAAAACATGAGCACATATTAGACAACAGCAAGATAACACTAACACATATTTTATACAGATTAAATGTGGCTCTTAATGATAAAGTATGTTAAATTAGTGATTTCTATTCCGCCATTACCTTGCGGTTCAAGGCGGATTACAAAAGGAGTTATCTGGCCATTTCCAGAGGAATTGAAGAGTAGAGCAGGTTGCTTCAGAGAATTGGGAAGAGTCTTACGGTGTTAGTTTGTCTTCAAGGATTTCTTGAATAGCATGGTTTTTATTTCTTTTCTGAACGATTTGTAGTCTGGGGTCATTATCAGTAAATTGGAGAGTTGGTAGTCTAGTTTTGCTGCTTGTGTAGCTAGAAGGCTATCGTACAGTTTTTCTTGTTTGACGTCTCTGATTGGGGGATGCGTGAACGGTTTGTGGATTCTCCTATGTCTGGTTGAGGTAGTTTGTATTAGGCGGTTGTCTAGGTAGGCTGGGCTGTCTCCGTTTATAGTTTTAAAAAGTAGGCAGTAGAATTTGAATAGTACTCTTGCTTGTATTAGAAGCCAGTGTGAATCTAGGTATGCCATCATGATGTGGTCGTGTTTCCTCAGTGAATAGATAAGTCTTAGCACTGTGTTTTGAACTGTTTGTAGTTGTTTTATCATGGTTGTGGTGCAGGGTAGATAGAGTATGTTGCAGTAGTCTAGAAGACCTAGGACTAGGGACTTGACCAAGAGCTGGAATTGTGTTCTGTCGAAGAATTTTTGAATTTTCCTTAAGTTTCTCATGACCGCAAATGTTTTTATATTGTTTTGTTGATTTGTGGTTGCATGGTACAGCATCTGTCTATCGTCTTCCTAAAAGTTTTGGAGTGGGTTGTATGGGATATGTGATTGAGTTTATTACTAGATTTGTTATGGTTGGGGTTTTATTATTTTCGAGAAGAATTAATTTTATCTTGTCTGGGTTCAGTTTCAGTTTGTGATTTTTCATCCATGTTGCTACTGTTTCAAGTGTCCTGTGTATGTGTCTGTCATGGAGGATGTTGGTTGGTCAAAAGGAAGAAGAATGGTGATGTCGTCTGCATAGCTATAGGGGGTTAAGCCTAATTTGTCCAGGCAGGTGCCGAGGGATGAAGAGAGTTGGGGATAGTGGAGACCCTTGGAGTACGGGGGTTGGACCATGATTCAGATTTTTCTTTGTTCAACTTTACTCTTTAAGTTCTGGATTGTAGGAATCCTTGAAACCATGTGTGTACCTTATCTGTGATTCCTATTGTATCTAGTATTTGTAGCATATGTGAGGGACCATACCAGTATTTTACCTGAACTGGATCTACATTTGTAGATATTATTATATAAAAAGATAAGTTTTCACTGCGATGAAGGGGCAGTGTACAAGGAGGGAGGGATCTGGAACAAGAGGGGTTGTAAAAAAAAAAAAAAAAGAAAAAGGTATATGAGGTATGTGCGGGAGGGGGGGCTGGAAAAAAAGTGGCTGGTGTGTGCAAAAAAGGTAGATGAGGCGTGTGGATGTCTAGAAAAAAGTTGGTTAGTGGGTGTGTGTATAAGTACAGGGACGGGTGCTGGAATAAATATGGATGGAATGAGTTGGGGGCTGAGAAAGATAGATGAGGTGTATGTGGGTAAGTGTTTGTGTGCGTGTGTGCCATGGGAATAGGATTGAGGTCTCTAGGAAGATGCACGGGAAACTGCTGCTGTGACTGCAGTGTGTGTGTATGGGGGGAGGGGGATTTCATGCGTAGGGAGGGGTAGATGCCATACCTTATAATAGGGGAATTATGCACAAGAAAATTGTAAATTAAGATGTACAGAATTTTGCAGAAAATTTCCTTTATTTTGTGCTAAATTTCCCCTGTATTTTATTGTATTTATTTATTTAATTTCTATTCTATTCTCCTGGGGGCTCAGAACGGGTTACAATTGACATTAAAAAAAAATTACAGGACAAAGACATTCCTAGAAGAGACAGGAGAGTGAGAAAAGGAGAGAGAGGAGGGGAGGGGGAGCACGAGAAGGCAGGGAGTCAGAGGTGGGAAGGGGCAGGAGGAGGAGGGAGAGAGGAGGAGAGCAGGGAGTAGGCTAATCGTTAGCACTGTTCAAGTGAAGAGATGGGTCTTCAGCATTTTCCGGAAGGTCATCAGCAAGACTTGAGATCTTATCTGGGCAAGCAACTGATTCCAGAGACAGGGGATGAAGTGGCTGTATGAGCGTTTATGAGCCGTTTCCATTAGGAGGGATCTTCCTGCAAGGATGTGCAGACGTTTCTCAGTTTCAGAGTGGAGTGAGCGGGCAGGAGTGTACTGTGGGAGTTTGGATATGATGTAGGCTGGGGTGGTGAGATGGAATCTCTTGTAGGCCATTACGAGGGCTTTGAATACACAGCGCTTGTTAATCAGCAGCCAGTGTTCCTCATGGAGGGCTGGGGAGATGGGGTCGTGGTAGTCGAGGTCATGTAGGAGGCGGATTGCAGAGTTCTGCACTCGCTGGAGGCGAGTGATTCCATTGAAAATAGAGTTGCAATAATCCATTCTGGAGAGTACATAGGCATAGAGGAGTTGGGCTAGGTTAGGTTCAGTGATATATGGCTAGATCCTTTTTGGCTGGCGCAGATAGTAGAAGGAAGTGGAGACCCCTGAGAGATGTGGGCTGAGAGGGATTGTTTTAATGCAGTATTATATACCAGTTGTAGATGATGAAGTAATGTCCCTGGGAGACCATTGTAAAGGGCATTGCAGTAATCAATCTTTGAAACAATTAAGCAGTGTGTGAAAGTATTCAAATCACTTTTAAACCTTTAAAGCACAAATAAATAAATGAGGACTTTACTACTGAGAGAATATGTAAGTTCAAGGTCTGGGCGGAGTCTAACTGCAAACCTAGGGGCAAATTCTATAAATGGCGTCCCGATTGTAAGCGGTGGTAGGCATCCTACCATTGTCTAACCAGCCATTTGGGGCACACGTTTAAAAAGAAAAACACCCCGAGGCAGGCTGCCTACATTGTAGGCGTCTTTGCGAGCCTAGGGAGGCGCATAGGGCCACCTAAGCTCATCCAAGGCTGGGTGTGGTTTCATCCAGAAGCGGCCTTAGGCGAGCTTAGGTGGCTCTAGGCAGCTCCCTGGGGCCTCAATAGGCGCCTGAAATGTAGGCCAGCAGAGTCCAATTGCATTATGGGCCATGAGTTAAAACAAACATAATAACTAGGACAAACTAAAATCATAAAATCAACAGGGGAGAACTTATCTTTTCTTTCCAAAAAACTGTTAAGTCAAGAATGCGATGACAAACAATTGGTTTTTTAGCTGTTTCTTGAATTGAACTAATCAATACATTGTCATAAGTGACACCAAGTCCTTGCATTTTATGAAAATAAAGAGGCATTAACATTTAGATGCCAGAAATGCACTTAAATGACCAATGTATGTATGTATATACGACCAAGGAACATTGGAGTGGATGGTCACAAAACAGGCGCTGATGTTGTACAGTTCAACATCACTTTTGGCGCCATCTTCAGTGGTTTCTTGGTAGAGAATCTTGTGCTCATCACAGCAATATCTTTTCACAAATACTGACTCCTGATGCAGATCAATTGGCCGAAACACAGCACGTGTCAAGTCATTGCACTGTTGGTTTAATAACGCTTATTTTTGTGGATAACATCAGCGCTTGTTTTGTGACCGTCCACTCAGTTGTTGGTTGGTTGTACTTTTTTCACAAGAGGACTATTGTTCTGTTTATCTTGTTTTTTTGTATGTATGTATGCAACCACTCAAATCAAGGAGTTTAAATGAAAAACCCTATAGAAATTGGCCAACTCAAAAAATATTCAAAAATATAGGATACAGTGTATCGATACACTGGTCAACAAGCATTTTGCTACTGGAGTTCTGTCACTTGTACCTTAACAAGGGCTACATGCTGACTCAATCTGAAAACAGTTTTCGTCTATCACATCCTGTTTTTAAGTTATGCGTCAGTTTGTGTTTATATCATTTTTGTCAATAAAGCTACTGTGAAGCGTCGGTATTTTACTGCTGTAACACAATGGGCTCCTTATACGAAGGTGCACTAGGGCCTTAACGCGCGGAATAGTGCGTGCTAAATTGCCGCATGCACTAGCCCCTACCACCTCCTTTTGAGCAGGCGGTAGATTTTCGGCTAGCACGCGCTAATCCGGTGCGTGCGCTAAAAACGCTAGCGCACCTTCGTAAAAGGAGCCCAATATTGCATTTTAGGAAAGCTCATTGATCACATATACCAGTAATTTGAAAGTTTATACCAAAAAAGCGATTGTGCTGCTTTTACTACCTGTGAATTTTTATATTTTGTTTGTTTTTGTCTAAGATATTATAATTATTATGAACAGACGAGGTTGTGTTAACCATCCTAATCATTTCTGTAACGTCTGTGCACAATTTACTGCACAAGGTCAGCGAAAGAATCTGCCCAGCAGACTTCAAAGTGCTCACAAGCATTATTTTGGCTGTAAAACTGGGGAGCAATATAAAGCGTGGGCACCTCATGTCTGCTATTCCAGATTAACCCAGTGGCTGAATGGGAAACGGAAGAAGAGGCCTTTCGAACAAATCATCACTCAGACTGTTATTTTTGCATGACAAAATTTGCTGGATTCACAAAGAAGAATAAATCAAAAACTGTGTATCCTGATTGCCCGTCAGCAATTAAACCCGGAGAATCCAGTTCCAATTCCTCCCTCCATATCTGCAGCACAGTATGCCGAAAGTTCAGATGAAGAATGTGCCTCTGCTGCTGTGGAGGAGTTGGATGAACCTGAAGTGGATGAAAAACTCAAGAAGATCTTAATGATCTGGTTTAGAGACTTGTCACTGTCAAAGGAGAAAGCAGAATTGTTGGGTTCAAGGCGGAAGCAATGGAATCTTTTAAGGCAGGACTCCAAAATATCTTTATTGTCACACCATCCTGGCTTCCTTTTACCAAATGGAAGGAAACATTTGTTTCTGTACTGATATTAATGATCTCATGCGTTAACTGGGATATGAACATGTTTCTGACGAATGGAGACTATTCATTGATACCAGCAAAGCAAGCCTTAAAGCGGTACTTTTACACAATGGTGAACTTAGGGCCCTCAACAATCCACTTGCTCGTTCATCTTGTCATACTATCGCCAGAGGCGGGCTACTTTTCCGGAGCCCATTCTGTAGAAAGTTAACCATCTTTTCCTTCTGCAGTGATTCTGTTATTTTTCCTACTACTGACATGAGACTTAGGTAAGTGAAAGAACCCCTTAGACAAATTTCTGAAGCTAACTGTCAGGCTGCTTTAAATGATCCCCACTTTTTATAAGTCTTATAATAACAAAAACAGTTTGTGGGAGGTGTGCACATTTATGAGAAAGGATCATAAGCTATTAAACTATTTTGATGATATTAAAATAGGTATCAAAGACCAATAACCCTCCAATTATGATGAATATAAGAAGGAATTTTTTTCAAAGACTTGTAGATCTTCTTAACTATAAATAATGTTATTTCATATTCTTTCTTTTTATATATATACTAGCTGATGCCCCGGCGTTGCACGGGTATTTAATTATAGCAATAACACTGTAAATGGATTCAAATAAAGATACTTTATAGTGGTGAATGAAATTATTTTTTTACAGCTTTATAAAAAGTACAATATTCAAATTATAATGTGAAATATTTGACAAAATGAATACAATACAACTAACACAAAACTTGATTATAAACAACATTTTTAGTTTCACCTCCAGGAGCAAGAACATATAAATTCTTGGGTGAACCCACCCTTGAGCAAGCAACATAGAGTTGTGGGCCGCGAGACCCCCCAGAACATATCACCCCAGGTAGTGAGGGATCTGCATACCAAGTTTCGTTCAAATCGGTCAAGCCGTTTTTGCGTGATCGCGGCACATACATACATACATACCTCCGATTTTATATATATAGATATGGCTCCTTTTACTAAGATGAGCTAGCGTTTTTAGCGCACGCAGGAAATTACTGCACGTGACACCGCACGCTATGCTTCTAGAACTAATGCCAGCTCAATGCTGGCGTTAAGGTCCAGCACACGCGACAATGTAGAGCGTGCTATTCCGCACGTTAAAGCCCTAACGTGGCTTAGTAAAAGGAGCCCATAGTTTTTTGAAAGGTGGAAAGACCTCAAGTGTTCACGACGGTCTGCCTTTGAAACAAGTCCTGTCAAAACAGCCCCCTGTGAACTATCATTAGTCTCATATACCTTTCTTTTTATATTAACTCTTATCACTATTGAAGTCTTTTTAATTAATAACTTAGGGGTCCTTTTGTCAAGCTATGATAGGGGTTTAACTTGCGTAATACCGTGCGTTAAACCGCCTGCCGCACTAGCCGCTAATGCCTGCATTGAGCAGGCGTTAGTTTTTTAGCCGGCCGTGGGGGTTAGCGCGTGATGAAATGTCCGACGCGCTAGTTCGCCTTGATAAAAGGAGCCCTTAGAGTTAAAAGCTTTTAAATTTCTAATTTTAAATTGCAAATTTCAAAACTTAGGGCCTCTTCTACCAAACTGCGCTAGCGGTTTTAGCGTGGGGAGCCGCCGCTGAATGGCCCGCGCTGCTCCCGACACTCATAGAGTTCTTATGAGCATTGGGAGCAGCGCGGGTCATTCAGCGCAGCACCCGGCGCTAAAATCACTAGCACGGTTTAGTAGAAGAGGGGGTTAGTGAAGTAGCCAGTAGTGAATCCTAATAAATATTGCTTTAATCTTCAGGCGTAATAACTTCTTGAAGCCTAAAGTACTTAGTTTTTTGTAAAATAGGTGAAACATAATAATACTACTAGACATGCTCAGTGCTGTACACATTATATACTGGTACTTTCTCTATTTCTAATGGACTCTCAATCTATTTTTGTACCTTGGGCACTGGAGTGTGAAGTGACTTGCCCAGGGCCACAAGGAGCTGTAGTGTAAATTGAACCCAGTTCCCTAGGAACCCACATAATTCCTTGCTCCGCCCCCCGTAATGCCTCTGACCTGCCCACTTTGGGGCATGGTTGATGAGTGCTGGCATTAAGCGGCACTGTTCTGTTAAGTGCTGCTGAATATTGGCAGCTGGAGGTGGGTGGGGGGAGGGCAAATGTTTTAACGGGCAGGAGATTCCTGCTGGGTCAAATCGCTTTGACTATTGACGGGTCTGTTTTTATCAATATTAAAGAAAATTAAGTACAGAATTTACCCCATAATGGATTTTTCTTGTGGTTTAATATTAAAGTTTGTGAAGTTCATGTGGTGATAAACTGTTTCATACTACTCCATTTTCATCCAAATACAGCTTTCCTTCTGTTTCACTGCTAGTCTAAGCCGCTTTTTGATGGCCTGAGGTTTTTAGAGCATAAAGTCATTTATAGGGAAATGGCTTAGCTGAGTAAAGCAATGTACATGACTACTGAACATTCTGGCTGACTATAAATTTTACAGTATGAGAGCACAACTTAATTACTTATGCAATTTTGGAGGGGTATGACAGGAAGAAAAGTGTTTTATAAGTTCAATAAAATACTTACACTTCCTAGACTAACAGAGGATGTCTAACAGAGGTGTGTGTGTATGGGGAGGGGGGGTTGTAATTTTATAGCAGAGGCCTATCAAAAGCACTATTTAAGATGCCTTTTCTAAACTTATCCTATAAAGAAAATTAAGCGCCTAGTCTAATATAATAAAACCCTAAGCCAAGCATGCTCACTCCCACCTGCATGTTCCCGTTTTCTGTGAGCTGTAGGGCACCGCAGGTAGGAGTGCGCATGTGTGTAAATCTCTCTCTTTTTCTCTCTTCCCCCCGAGGTGGATGTCGGCTGTGGCGGCTGTCGGCAGCTGCAGGCCGCAGCAGCTGTAGGCCGCGGTGGCTGTCGGCGGCTGCAGGCCGTGGCGGCCGAGTACAGAGCATGGAGCCACCAGCAGCAGGTGATGGTACTGAGTGTAGGAGGGGCAGGAGAAGCTAGACTGAGGGAAAAAATGATGATGCACAGGGAAATGGAGAGTGAGGGAATGCTGCGGCTGCTGCACAGGGAAGTAGGGAAGGAGATAGGAAGAAAGACATAGGGACAGGGGCAGGGAGAGAGACAGAAAGACAGACAGACAGACAAAGGGGGCCAGGGAGGGAGAGAGACAGAAAGAAAGACAGCAGGAGGAAGAGAGACAGAAAGAAAAAGACAGGGGTAGGGAGAGAAACAGAAAGAAAGACAGACATATATTCTAGCACCAACGGGAGGAAGGGAGAACAGAAGAATAGAAAGAACAGAAGAAAGACACAGGGACATGGAGAGACACAGAAAGACAGACAGACAAAGGGGGCCAGGGAGAGAGACAGACAGAAAGAAAGACAGCGGGATAGAGAGACAGACATATATTCTAGCACCCGTTAATGTAACTGGCTAAAATACTAGTTTTCTTTATAAAGTACTAGAGCAAGTGGCCAATAATGTGCTAAGCGTTCTAGAGTGGATTTAGCACGCGCCAAATCAACGCATGCGCTAACCGTTAATGCGTTCATAGGATAACATGCACATGTTAGCATTTAGCGTGCGCTAAAAAGCTTAGCGTTCCTTTGTAAAAGAGGTGGTTAGTATAAGCTGGTTTAACACAGTAACACAGCGAACGTTGGCAGATAAAGACTTGCATGGTCCATCCAGTCTGCCCAACAAGGTGGCCAGAATTGTATTTGGCACTTTACATAGGTTCTACTTCTTCATGATTAAATACCGGTGTATTTAATCTCTATCTTTCCCTATCAAATTTTGGGGCACAGACTGTAGAAGTCTGCCCAGCTGCTTCCTAACTACTGGAGTTGCTGTTGAAACCCACTCAAGCCTTGATCCTGGCCTGGACCATAATAGTCTGCCTCTGAAGCTGTAAGTACGTGTATAAATGACTCTATTTCATAAGCAATTGATGCACTTGCGCCTCTCAAACTTCACCTATGTACATGCCCACAGTGAAAATATACGCCAAGCAAACAGCAAGCATACGTTTCACTGGTCAGCATTTATGTGCCTAAGTATCTAAAATTGTACGTTGAAACTGTTCACAATTCGTCATTAGGGCAGTAATTTTATAAAGAGTCATGCAGAATGAAGCACCTACATAAATGTTAATTTTAGATACTTAGTATGAACTGGATGGAATGATTGCAAACCAAATAAAGTGTCCAAAAAGCAAATGTTGAAATTGTACGAATATGATGGAACACTAATGTGATTTAAATCAAGGGAAAAAAGACCACAAAATACCTCAAGAGTGCAATCAATAAGTCACAATCTTTTTGGGGTTGGGTATCATCACTGGTCAAAAATCCTTGAATGTACAAATATTTTTAGTTTTAAACATTTTATAATTTTTTCATATTGCTTTTGTGTTTAACTTATTAGCTAAATAATATAGTGATTTAATATTAGATTATTCTTCTTGTCAATGAGCATCGAATGACCAGCAACTGTATATTCAAAATTCAACTGATTGCATCTTGCTTATCTATGAAATACTATTAAGCAATCAGTTGAATTTTGAATATACAGTTGCTGGTCATTCGATGCTCATTGACAAGAAGAATAATCTAATATTAAATCACTATATTATTTAGCTAATAAGTTAAACACAAAAGCAATATGAAAAAATTATAAAATGTTTAAAACTAAAAATATTTGTACATTCAAGGATTTTTGACCAGTGATGATGCCCAACCCCAAAAAGATTGTGACTTATTGATTGCACTCTTGGGGTATTTTGAGGTCTTTTTTCCCTTGATTTAAATCACATTATATACATAATTAGTGTTCCATCATATTCGTACAATTTCAAAATTTGCTTTTTGGACACTTTATTTGGTTTCCAATCATTCCATTCAATTCATACTAAGTATCTAAAATTAACATTCTAGGTGCTTCATTCTGCATGACTCTTTATAAAATTACTGCCCTAATGACGAATTGTGAACAATTTCAACGTATATAATGACGTACAAACCTACATAGAACTGTGTCTATTTCTTTCATAAAATTAATACATTAATGTTCAAGACTCCCTTCTTACCTTGCCAAATTGATGACTCCAAATAGGAAGCCATGACTCTGATCAGTTTGGAACACTGCCTTATGGTTCCTCCATTATATTGTGCCAGATTAGAGTCAACCTGTCACTCAGCTTTCTAAAGTCAAACCCCATTCCTCTAGAACTCTATGCCCTTTAATATTAGGGCCAAGGAGTCCTATCCCCATTTTAGGAGTCTGTTAAAATCTCATTTTTTTCCTTGACTTTTGCTGGCTTTAGGTGGGCTGTCGGCTACTTTACCCTACTCTAGGCTTGTCTTCCTGTGTATGTCCTTCTTCAGTCTTTCCACTGTTCTTGTACAGAATCATAATTCTTTTCTGCTTTCCCTAAAGCTTGTATACTGCCCTGATTCCAGTACTGAAGAGCGGTATATTAAGAGCCTTTTGGTTGAGGATGGGCTAGGGAGGGCTTCAATGGCTGGGAGGGTGTAGATGGGCTGGAGTGAGCTTTGGAACCCAAGCACAGTACTGGGTAGAACTTTGGATTCTTGCCCAGAAACAGCTAAGAAGAAAAAAATTTAAATTGAATCAGGTTGGGCAGACTGGCTGGACCTTTAGGGTCTTTATCTGCCATCATCTACTATGTTACTATGTAAACATACTGTAATAAGGCAAACATTTCTTTAGTTACTCAGTCTTCCATTGCCTCAGGCACAAACTTGAATTGTAAGCCCTCTGTGGAAGGTAAATACCTACTGCGTCTGAATGTAAATTGCCTTGAACTACTATTAAAAAGTGGCTTGAGCTCAACCCCAAATCATTTTCCCTTCCCTTCCCCTACTGATGAATAAAAAATGAGACGAACACTAGACAGGGCTTATAAACCCTATCATGGTCAGAAAACAATATAGTAGATAATAGAAGGTAAGAACCTCACGGTCAACCTGGTCTACTGTGTTATGATTCTCTCTAGTTCTTTTAACAATTTGTGTAAATGAGTATATAAATTTCTATACTTAAACTAGCTTATTATTTCTTGAGGGCTTATGTGCATTGATGATGCTGAGAGTTATGGCATTGGTAGGTTAACATAAGAACATAAGAACATAAGAAGTTGCCTCCGCTGAGGCAGACCATAGGTCCATCCTGCTCAGCGGTCCGCTCCCGCGGCGGCCCATCAGGCCCATTGACTGAGCAATGGTCTATACCTATCTATACCCCCCGATCCCTTTTTCTTCTAGGAATCTATCCAAACCTTCTTTGAAACCATTTAGTGTTTTCTTGTCTACAACAGCCTCTGGGAGCGCGTTCCATGTATCTACCACCCTCTGAGTGAAAAAGTACTTCCTAGCGTTTGTTCTCAGAGGGGGGAAATTTAGTGGTGACACAAGGAAGTATTTCTTCACGGAAAGGGTGGTAGATCACTGGAACAAACTTCCGGTGCAGGTGATCAAGGCCACCAGCGTGCTTGATTTTAAGAATAAATGGGACATACACGTGGGATCCCTACAAGGGCCAAGTTAAGGAACAGGGTCACTAGCACTCAATGGGGTGGGTCAATAGAGTGGGCAGACTTGATGGGCTGTGGCCCTTTTCTGCCGTCATCTTTCTATGTTTCTATGTTTCTATGTTGTTCTAAACCTGTCCCCTTTCAATTTCCCCCAATGCCCCCTTGTGCTTGTGGTGCCCCTTAATTTGAAAAATCTGTCCCTGTCTACTTTTTCTATGCCCTTCAGGATCTTGAAGGTTTCTATCATGTCTCCTCTAAGTCTTCGCTTCTCCAGGGAGAAAAGTCCCAACTGCTTCAATCTGTCGGTATATGGGAGATTTTCCATTCCCCTTATCAGTTTGGTTGCTCTTCTTTGTACTCCCTCAAGTACCGCCATGTCTTTCTTGAGGTACGGCGACCAGTACTGGACACAGTACTCCAGATGCGGCCGTACCATTGCACGATACAGCGGCATGATAACTTCCTTCGTCCTGGTTGTAATACCCTTCTTAATGATACCCAGCATTCTGTTTGCTTTCCTAGAGGCTGTGGCGCATTGCGCCGATGCCTTCAGTGTTGCGTCTACCATCACTCCCAGGTCTCTCTCCAGGTTACTAACCCCTAGTGGTGTTCCCCCCATTTTGTATGTGAACATCGGGTTCTTTTTCCCCACGTGCATGACCTTGCATTTCCCCACGTTGAAGCTCATCTGACATTTTTCGGCCCACTTTTCCAGCTGCGTTAGATCCTTTTGGAGATCCTCGCAGTCTTCCTTGGTTTGAGCCCTGCTGTATAGTTTGGTGTCATCTGCAAATTTAATGACTTCACACTTAGTTCCCGCCTCTAGGTCATTTATGTAGATATTGAACAAGAGCGGTCCCAGCACCGACCCCTGCGGAACTCCGCTCGTGACCCCTTTCCAGTCTGAGTAGTGGCCCTTTACGCCAACCCTCTGCTTCCTGTTTAACAGCCAGTTTTTGATCCATCGGTGGACCTCCCCTTGTACCCCGTGGTTCCATATCTTTTTAAGCAGTCTCTCGTGTGGCACCTTGTCGAAGGCTTTTTGGAAGTCAAGGTAAATGATGTCTATAGATTCCCCTTTATCCACCTGGCTGTTCACTCCCTCAAAGAAGTACAATAAGTTTGTGAGGCATGACCTACCCTTACAGAAGCCATGTTGACTTGGTTTTAGCTGCCCATTTTTTTCGATGTGCTCACAGATGCCGTCTTTAATCAGTGCCTCCATCATCTTTCCCGGGACTGAGGTCAGGCTCACCGGCCTGTAGTTTCCCGGGTCCCCCCTTGCGCCCTTTTTGAAGATGGGCGTGACATTTGCTATTTTCCAATCCTCCGGGATCTCTCCGGTTTTTAAGGATAGGTTGCATATCTGTCGAAGTGGCTCCGCTATTACGTCTTTTAGTTCCTTGAGTACCCTTGGGTGAATGCCATCCGGACCCGGCGATTTGTCGCTCTTTAGTCTGTCAATCTGCTTGAGTACATCCTCTTGGCTTACCTCTAAATTGACCAGCTTATCCTCTTGGTCTCCTATTACGATCTCCTCGGGTTCTGGAATGTTGGTTATATTCTCCATCGTGAAGACTGACGTGAAGAACTCATTTAACCTGTCAGCTATCTCTCTTCTTTTACAACTCCCTTTCGGTCTCCATCGTCCAATGGTCCCACTTCTTCTCTCGCCGGTTGCTTCCCCTTCACGTATCTGAAGAACGACTTGAAGTTTGTTGCTTCCTTTGCCAGTCTCTCTTCGTATTCTCTTTTTGCTTTTCTAATCACTCGGTGACACTCTTTCTGGTGTTCTTTGTGCCTTTTTTGGTTCTCCTCTGTTTGGTCTTTTTTTCCATTTTCTGAACGATGCTTTCTTGTCGCTTATCGCCTTCTTCACTGCATTTGTTATCCACACTGGGTTTTTTGTTCTATTTTTTTTGCACCCTTTTCTGAACTTGGGGATGCATATGCTTTGTGCTTCGTGCACAGTCTCCTTGAGTAAGGTCCAGGCTTTTTCTACGGATTCCGTCTTCCCTATGTTGCCTTTGAGCTTCTTTCCCACCATTTTTCTCATGGCATCATAATTTCCTTTTTTGAAGTTGAGTGCCGTCGTTGTGGTTCTTTTCCCCTTTGATGATCCAATTTCAAGCTTGCACTGGATCATGTTGTGATCGCTGTTACCTAGTGGGGGTAATACCGCCACCTCCTTTGCTGGCCCCCCTAGTCCGTTAAAGATTAGGTCAAGAGTGGCATCGCCCCGTGTTGGTTCCGTGACCAGCTGCTCCATGAAACAGTCCCTCGTGACTTCTATGAATTTTGTCTCTCTTGCGCAGTTTGAGTGCCCAATACTCCAGTCTATCCCAGGATGGTTGAAGTCCCCCATCACCACCACATTTCCGCTTCTGCATACCTGTTTCAGTTCAGCCTCCATCTCCTGGTCGATTTCTTCCGGTTGTCCAGGTGGGCGGTAGTACAGACCCAGTTTAATGTCTGCTCCTGCTCCTCCCTGTAGCTTAACCCATAGTGATTCCAGGCCATCCGCCCGTACTGTTGTTTCCGTCCTGGCTGATGGTATGGAGTCTTTTATGTACAGCGCTATTCCTCCACCCTTTTTATGTGTCCTGTCTCTCCTGTATAGTTTGTACCCTGGTATGGCCACATCCCATTGATTGTCCTCGGTCCACCACGTTTCTGTGACTCCAATTATGTCTAGGTCCTTATTGCTGGCTGTGATTTCCAGTTCTCCCATTTTGGCCCTCAGGCTCCTAGCATTTGTGTATAGGCAGTTTAAGACCCAGTTTTTTGTCCTCTCTCTTTGTTTCCCTTGTGCTTTGGTATTCCTGCAGTTTCCCTCATGGTTTGCCAGCCCCTGAGCTTCGTCCTCCTCCTGTTGTGTGTGTGTGACGTCCTCTGCCTGTTTCCCCTGCGCCTCCTGCTCTCCTAATTCCCACTCAGTCCTGGGCTCTTTTTCACAATGACTTTGCCCCTCTGTTTCCTGTTGTTCTGTATTGGTCCCGCTTACCTGGTCCATTTGTGCCCTCGATCCCTGCAATGCGTCTTTAGGTCCTTTTTCAACCCATACACCCTCAGACCCGAGTCCTCTTTTACAATGTCCCAGTTCAGTATCTTTGTCAGGTACTGATGTCCGATGTGTCGAGGTCAGGTCGACTATCGGCTTTCCCCTTCTTCTCAGTTTAAAGCCAAGTCTATGACGTTCTGGATGTTGCGTGCCAGCATCCTCGTCCCAGCTGTGCTAAGGTGCAGTCCATCTCTTCTGTAGAGCTTGTTCTTCCCCAAGAAGGTAGTCCAGTTCTTAACAAAGTGGAAGCCCTCCTCCTCGCACCATCTCCTCAGCCAAAAGTTAATTGATTGTAGTTCGCTCTGTCTCTTTGTGTCCGCTCTCGGTACTGGCAAGATCTCTGAGAAGGCTATCTTAACTACTGGCAGGTCTGAGCCTCAGTATGGGCCAATGTTGGCAGTGGAGTGTCCCATTGACAACTCTGGCATTACTTCTATATCTTGCTGGGAAAACTCAATGGATAATTACATTGAATACTCCATCAAAAATTACAAAGACTAGGGGACACTCGATGAAGTTACAAGGAAATACTTTTAAAACCAATAGAAGGAAATATTTTTTCACTCAGAGAATAGTTAAGCTCTGGAACGCATTGCCAGAGGTTGTGGTAAGAGTGGATAGCGTAGCTGGTTTTAAGAAAGGTTTAGACAAATTCCTGGAGGAAAAGTCCATAGTCTGTTATTGAGAAAGGCATGGGGGAAGCCACTGCTTGCCCTGGATCGGTAGTATAGAATATTGCTACTCCTTGGGTTTTTGCCAGGTACTAGAGACCTAGATTGGCCACCGTGAGAATGGGCTACTGGGCTTGATGGACCATTGGACTGACCCAGTAAGGCTGTTCTTATGTTAACAGATTGTAATATAGTGCTGGAAGTTGAGCCCCCTCAGATTGGAAGGCACTCAGAGAGTAACTGGGGCAGAGCTGAAGACTCTTCAAAGTAAATCTAGTGTTTGTGAATCTTTTGAAACAAAAGCTGTCGGGATGTCTGACTGTTATACAGTATGTGCTATCTGCTTGCTGCCAAAAATTCAAGATGTAACGGAGAGCTTGCCGAAACTCATCAAGCCTAATGACTATTATCCATGTTAGCAATAATGATATTACTACTATTATTTCTAGAGTGCTACCAGACATACATAGTGCTGTGCTACTCGAATTAGCTTAGAATCTAAACAATCAAGACAGATAAACAGGATGTCAGGGTAGGGGTTACAGTTAGAGCAGAGATCTCAAAGTCCCTCCTTGAGGGCCGCAATCCAGTTGGGTTTTCAGGATTTCCCCAATGAATATGCATTGAAAGCAGGGCATGCACATAGATCTCATGCATATTCATTGGGGAAATCCTGAAAACACGACTGAATTGCGGCCCTCAAGGAGGGACTTTGAGACCCCTGAGTTAGAGGGCATGATTAGACTGCTGGCTAGAGTGGTGAGCAGAGAGGAGTACGGTTATGAGTTGAAGGCTGTCTCAAAAAAGTGGGTTTTCAGCCTACTTTTAAACAAGAGAAGGGAAGGGGCATGGAGGATGGATTCAGGTAGTTTATTCCAGATACATGGGGTAGTTAACTGAAAGGAACAAAGTCTGGAATTGGAAGTGAAGAAGAAGGGTACAGATAAAAGTAATTTGTCTGAGGAATGGAGTTCTCAGGGAGGTGTATAAGGAGAGATAAAAGAGGAGAGATACAGAGGGGCTGCAGAATGAACTCACTGGTAGGTTAGTAAAAGGAGTTTGAACTGTATGCGAAGGTGGATGGGGTGCCAGTGAAGTGATTTGAGGAGAAGGATGAGGTGAGTGTAATGAGGTTGACAGAAGATAAGTTATATATTAGAGTTTTGTACAGATTGCAGGGGGGGAGAGGAGGTTCAGCGGGAGACCAGTTAGAAGTAGATTGCAATAGTCTAAATGTGAGGTTATGAGAGTGTGGACAAGGGTCCGAGTAGTGTGCTCAGAGAGGAAGGGGAAAATTTTGGTGATATTGTAGAAATAGAAGCAACAGGTTTTAGCAGTCTGTTGGTAGTAGGTAGAAAATAAGAGGTTAGAATCCAAGATGATTCCAAGGTTATGAGCAGAGGAAACAGAAATGATAAGTGTTATTTACAGAGATGGAGAACAGAAGGAGAGGAGCAGAGGGTTTAGGAGGAAAGAAGATCAGTTCAGTCTCAGATATGTTTAGTTTCAGGTAGTGGTGGGACATCCAGGCAGCAATATCAGCCAGACAGTCTGAGACTTTTTCTTGGATTTTAGGTGAAATCTCAGTTGTAGAGAGGGAGATCTGGGAATCATCAGCATATAGGTGACACTGGAAGCCATGGGAGGAGATCAGGGCGATGAGGGAAGAGATGTAGAGAGAGAAGAGGTCCTAAGAAAGAGCCCTAGGGTACATCAGCCACTAGCGGGATAGCAGCAGAGGAGGACCAGCGCATACACTAAAGGTGCGATGGAAGAGATAGGAGGCAAACCAGGAGAAAACAGATATGTGGTATCCAAGCAAGGACAGAGTATCAAGAAGTAAGCAATGATTAATAGTATCAAAAGCCGCAGACAGGTCAAGAAGGATGATGATAAAGACAGGAACAGATCACTGCAGACTTTGATAAGGACAGATTATAGAGGATAAAAGGAAGTCAAGGCAGCGATGGAGGACAATGCACTTGAATAGCTTAAATAGGAACAGAAGAAGGGAGACAGGGCGATAGTTGGAGATAGGGTCCAGCAAGGGCATTTTTGAGAAGCGGCTTCACCACCACATGTTTGAAGGCATCATAAACAGTTGTAGTGGAAATGGATAGGTTGAGGATACAACAGCAGAATAACTATATGAGAAAGGGTCAAGAAGAGGGGTAGAATAGGGTCAGAGGGGCATGTAGTGGGCTTGGCTGAGGACAGAAGCTGTGTGTTTTCTTCTGTGATTTAAGAGAAAGAAGAAAAGTCAATGGGAATTGAAGGAGAATTGAGAGGATGGGACCAGGCAAGGGGAGGTGGGTCAGGAGAGGAAGGATGTGCAGATTTCACCTGAGTTGGGTGAAGGAAGAAGGGATGGTGGGAACTGGAAAGTCAGGAGAATGGATGGTGGAAAGGGGAGAAGGATGTGACTTTGCAGCAAATTCAAGAGTGATCGTGTGAACCTTATCATGAAAGAATTCAGCCATCATGTGGGGAAAGGAAAGAAGGAGAAGTTGGAGGATAGAGAACTTTGAGGAGGGAGTTCAGTGTGTCAAAGAGACGGTGGGGATTTGAAAAAAGGGAGTTAGTTAACTGGATATAGTAGTTTTGCTTGGTCAGCGTGAGAGCAGAATTAAAGGAGGTCAGCATGAATTTAAAGTGAAGGAAGTCAGCATTTAAGCTAAAGTCACTCGGTAGAGTTGGTACAGTAATTTAAGTGTCAGATACTGGGAGTGAGTCAAGGGTGAGTTTGGTATACCTGACAGAGTGGAAAATGGGGAGCAAGGGCATCTAGTGCAGAGGAGAGATTAGAATTGTATGACAAGATAGCCTCGTGGATAGACTTGGATAACATGGAAGCGAGGCGAGCTGAAACAGTAGTGGAAAGTGTGGAAGGATCAAGGGCATGAAGATATCAAAACCTGGTGGTGATGACTGGGTATGGCTGTTGTGGAGTGAGTAATTGTGAAGGTTACCAGATGATGACCAGAGATGGGGAGCAGTGAAGTGGAGAAGTTAGGGAAGAAGACAAGATCAAGGCAGTGGTTATGCCAGTGAGTAGGTGTAGTAGAACATATATGGAGGTCAAATGATTAGGTTAAGGTAAGAAACTTAGAGGCATAAGTGTTTGAGGGATCATCAGCATAAATGATAAAATCCCCAAGAAAAAGTGACTTTGTGGCTCTGGGAAAGAAGGTGAATCGGACAGATATGCAGGTGGTGTTCTTGTCGATTTGCCTTGTTGAAGGTAAAGGGCAAGGCAGAGAAGCGCACATATTGGAAATGAATGTGTGGCTGTATGGATAGCATGTTCGAGAGCATTTTGGCTTCCTGGACCATGGGATGATTTTGCAAGGGCTGCTGAGTTGAAATGGTGTGCATCCATCAAAGAAGGGACAAAGTTACTTGTGACCTGGATTGGCCACTGTGAAGATGGGATATTGGGCTTGATGAACGATTGGTCTGACAAAGTAAGGCTATTCTTATGTTCTTAACTGTCTTCAGCAGCAGACTGGCTAATCTACTGAAGAGAGCATTAAACTAGAATTGTTGAAGCTGGGTGATCAAAGGCCCCAGATAAGTATAAGCTCTCAGCTAAGTGAATCATTAAATAACTCTTCACACATGGGAAAAAGGGGCAATGTCTAGAAAGCAGTAAATACTAATGCTCGTAGTATGGGAAACAAGGTTCTCAATCTAGAGGCAGGTGATGGAAAATGCTGATTTGGATTTAGGAGCAATCACAGATATCCATGACTGGGATATAGTTATACCAGGCTATATAATCTGTTCAAGAAAGACAGGGTAGGAAGAAAAAGAGGGAGACTGGTATTGTGTGCCAAAGATCACATTAAAGACACACAATTGCAAGATCTAGAGAGTAAGGAAGATGCACTCTGGGTCAATCTGGAAAGAAGGAATGAAAAATGTGTTTATGTTGGTGTGATAAACAGGCTTCCTTCACAGACAGAAGTGGACAGAGATTTAATAGAAGTCATTCAAAATAAAGTTGTAAATGTGGAAGTTCTACTAATAGGTGATTTTAATATGCCCGATGTTGGTTTGGGGCATCCCTATTATGGGAAGATCCAGGATTCTTTACAAGGAGAACTGTTCCAGCAGTTGGTCATCAAACCTACAAGGGACGGGGCCATACTGGACTTAGTGCTTACAAACGGGGAAAGTATTTATGATGTTATGGTGAATGATTATCTGGTATCCAGTGACCACCACATGCTTTGGTTTAATATTAATACAGGTGTAGAGAGGGCTCTTTCGAAAGTGAAGGTTCTTGACTTTAAAATAACTAATTTTATTCAGATGGGGAATAACATCTGGAAGAAGTGGTCAAAACTTAAAGGCAACAAATCATTTTGTAAGGAAAGTAAGAGAAAAAAAAGACCTCTTTGGTTCTCAAAAATAGTAGCTGAGAAGTTAAGGAAAAAGGTTAGCTTTCATGAACTACAAAAGATTGACAAAAGAGGAAGACAGACAAAAATATCTGGAAAAGTTAAGAGAGGCTATTCAAGTAGTCAGGAAAGCAAAGATGCAAATGGAAGAAAAACAGCCAACATGGTAAAACGGGGGGGGGGGGGGGGGGGGGAGGGGGGATATATTAGTGATAGGAAGAAGTGCAAAAGTGACATTGTGAGACACAAAGGTGAAGGGAAAGAATATATAGAAACTGCTAAAGATAAGGCTGAATTGCTTAACAAATATTTCTGTTCTGTGTTCACAGCTGAAGTGCTGGGAGCAGGATCACAGAAGACAAACACAAATAGGGATGGAGGTGTGGTAGACCCTGAATGATTTTCAGAGGACTGTATTTGTGAGAAGCTAGCTCACAAAAGGTGAAGAAAGTAATGGGGCCAGATGACATACATCTGAGGATACTGAAGAAACTTAGGGAAGTTCTGGCAGCTCAGGTGACTGATCCTTTCAATGTATCTTTAGAGTCAGGAGTGGTGACAGAGGACTGAAGAAGGACTGATGTGGTATCTTTCCACAAAAGTGGAAGTAAGTAAGAGGTTGGAGAGTCATAGGCCAGTAAGTCTGACTTCTGTGGTAAGTAAATTAATGGAAACACTTTTAAAACAGAAAATAGTGAAGTTTCTGGAAACTAGTGGATTACAGGACCTGAGGCAACATGGATTCGCTAGATGCAGATCTTGTCAGATAAATCTGTTAGATTTCTTTGACTGCATGACCAGAGAATTGGATAAAGGGAGAGCGCTAGATGTGTGAATTTGGATTTTAACCATCTTATCCTTCAAATTTTATGTCATTGACAAATCACCCTTTACTGAATGATGAACATGGGGGATGTACTCCTCCTTCTTGTTTTATTTTTGTGATTTTATTTTACTTTTAAAGTTTTTTTGTGGAAAAAGATGACCTCAAGTGCTCACAATTGTTTGACTTTAGAACTCGTCTTGTCATAACAGCCTCCTGCGAGCTATCATTAGTCTCCTTTTTTCCCCCTACTCTTTCAATATTTTATTTATTTTAAAATTCTAAATCTTTGAAACTTTCAATTTTTTCATTTTTTCAATTTCTTAAAGATTCATTTATATTGATAGTTATAATGATAGTAAACCCATTACAGAATAACTTGTGAATAAACATCAGCCTGACTGCAAGATGATAATTGGGTTTACAGACTAGATGGGCCATTTGACCTTTATCCGCCGTCATGTTTCTATGTGTGTGCACGAAAGAGAAGCGGGTATTGTATGTGATGACTTTGAGGTGACCAAACAGGTTGAAAAGGTGATGGCGAAAGCTAGAAGAATGCTTGGGTGCATAGGGAGAGGAATGGCCATTAGGAAAAAGGAGGTAATGATGCCCCCCTGTATCAGACTCTGATGAGACCTCATTTAGAATATTGTGTACAATTCTGGAGAAAGTACCTTCAAAAAGATATAAACAGGATGGAGTTGGCTCTGAGACTGGCTACTAAAATGGGCAGTGGTCTCCATCATAAAGCATATGGGGACAGACTTAAAGATCTCAATACACATTCTTTGGAGGAAAGGCTGGAGAGGGGAGATATGATAGAGATGTTTAAATACCTTTGTAGCTTAAATGTACATGAGGCGAGTTTCTTTCAATTGAAGGAAAACTCTGGAATGAGGGTCCATAGGATGAAGGTAAAAGGAGACAAACTCAGAACTAATCCCAGAAAATACTTTTTTCACAGAAAGGGTGGTGAATGCCTGGAACGGCCTACCAATGGAGGTGGTGGAGACAAAAAGAACTATATTCTGTAAACGGAGTTTTAAGTTAGACACTGGTAGGCCTATCATTGCCTAACTTAAGTTCAAAACACCATTAAAAATAATAATAATGGCATTAAAAAAAATGTAGGCGGCTACCAGTTTCTAAAAAAAAAAAAAAAATGGTGCCCGCATCATGGCTATGGAGGCGCTTCATTACACTCAATGCCACTGTAGGCGTGGCTAAAACCAGAAGTGGTGTTAGACATCATAAAGTGCCTCTGTAGCCACGATTCACATGAAAGGCAGGTGCCAGAAATATAGGCCTTGACATTTCAGGTGCCTACGTTTCACGATTCTATAAACGGTGCTATTGCGCAATTGACATGTGATCGTCGGCCAATGACAACAGCGACACTTTTAGAATCCAAACCAAAGTGTATCTGAATTCAAGAAAGCTTGAGATGAATACTTTGGATCTTTAAGGGAGGGAAAGGGATAGGAGATAGCCTTGATAGACAAGATAGGCCATATGGTCTTTATCTGTCTTCATTTTTCTCTGTTTCTAAGAAACCGTCATAGTTCTGCAAGCTTTTATTTATTGCCCACTGTGGCTATGGTAAGCTATTAGGAACGAAGTAGGTGCACTGTTTCTGTTTTAGACAACACTATACCTACAGGGTATTGTCAGCAACCGGCACAGTTGATTCATAGCAGAAGGCAATCCTCTCTTGCCTGTGAATAAACATCAGTCTGACTGTGCAAGATGATAATTGCTCTGTCTGCACTTCCTTTGGCACCTACTGATCTCTACTAAGTGGTTGGTAAAGCATATTTTTCTATGAATGTCAAGCACTTCTACAATTTTTGAAGGACTTACTTGATTGTTCTTTTCTACACTTAGTTTTAGGATTGTTTTCTCTAAGCAGACTTTCTTTGTTGCCACAATTCTTTGTAACTTTCTCAAGTGATTGTATATGGAAACTGCTTTACTCACTCCCATTTCACCCCTAAAGACACAACCTATGGATCCGTAGTCGAGAGATTTTGTTTCCCTAGATATGGAGGGGGGGGGGGTGGAATTCTGTTTTTGAACAATGTCCTTAGAATATATGTGCTTTTTCCTGGTTAAACAGCTTTTATTACTTCTCTGCTAGTTATATATATATATATTTTTTTTCATATTGGAATCAATCAAGCATGAACTGGGAGATAGAACATTTCTTTTCAAACTAGAAATATAATTTCAGTAAAGTGAACACAGATAATTTTGTAATTCCCTTCCACCTGAAGGTACATAAGATGTGACTTTGAAAGGGTTTAAATGGCAATTTTATAATCTAGACATCCACATTTGCATGCTTACATAAGAAATGCCATATTAGGACAGACCGAAGGTCCATCAAGCCAGTATCCTGTTTCCAACAGCGGTCAAATACTTGGCTAGATCTCAAGCAGCAAACAGATTCTATGCTGCTTATCCTAGAAATAAGCGATAGTTGTCCAAGTCATCTCAATAATGTCCTATGGACTTCTCTTTTTAGGAAATTATCCAAACTTTTTATAAACCCCGCTAAGCTAACTGATTTCACCACATCCTCTGGCAATGAATTCCAGAGTTTAATTACAAGTTGTGTGAAGAAATCTTTTCTCCGGTTTGTTGTAAATCTACTATTTAGAAGTTTTATTGCATGTCTCCTTGTCCTAGTATTTTTGGAAAGAGTGAACAAGCGATTCCCATCTACCCTTTCCACTCCACTCATTATTTTATAGACCTTCTTGTGCACATAAATATATATAATGCCAACACTTATGGCAGTGATTTCTAAATCTGTCTTGGGGAACCCCAGCTATTCAGGATTTCAGGATATCCCTAGTGAATATGCATGAGATAGATTTGTATATTCATTGTGGATATCCTGAAACCCTGACAAAAGGTGACCAATGACTTCCTTTCTCCCATGTGTTAACCCTATACCTCCCCTTCTATTGCTTTGTAACCCTCCCTCTCTCTAATGTAATTTCCCAGTAGTTTGTACTGGTCCTCTTATTGTAAACTGCTTACAACTTTGCGGCTTTAGCAATCTATAAATACTGTAAAGGATTATTATTATTTTACTACATTTTCTACATAAAGATTTGTAACTTTTCTTTTTCTACTTATGGGGTCCTTTTACTAAGGTGCGCTAACTGATTTAGCACGTGCTAAATCCTAACGCGCCCATAGAATGTAATGAGTGCGTTAGGATTTAGTGAGCGCTAATCTTCAGCGTGCCTTGAACCGCAAGGCAATGGCGGAATAGAAATCTCTCATGTAATGTAAAAGGACCCCTATTTTATTTAGTTAGATCTGTTAACCACCTTTTCATGAAGAGATTCACCCAAAGCTTGGTTTACAATACTTTGACTAGTAATCGGGTACTCTTGAAGTATTTTCCCCTATCTATTCCAGAAGGCTCACCTGTAGAATTCCCTTCCACTATGGGCTCCTTTTGCGAAGGTGCACTAGCGTTTTAGCGCACGCAGCAGATTAGCACATGCTAGCCGAAAAACTACCGCCTGCTCAAGAGGAGGCGGTAGCGGCTAGCGTGCATGGCATTTTAGCGTGCGCTATTCTACGCGTTAAGGCCCTAACACGCCTTCGTAAAAGGAGCCCTATATCTTAGGACTAAAAAATCTATGAAAAATTTTAAGACTTAATTAAAGGCTCATTACTTTAAAATGGCATTTGACACGACTCTTTTATAATTTTCTTTTTTATTTCTTTCTTGCTAATACGGGTTTTCTAGTCCTCTTTACCTTTTGTTGTCTTTCTTTTTGTTCTTCCCCATAATACATTGTAAATCTTTCCTTCCCTTTATAGCCAAATTGTTTGTTTTGTCATGGTTGATTTACCTTTTTGGCCTTTGTGATTTTATCATTTTTAACCCTTTTCATTGTAAACCACTTTGTTTTAACAATCTCGTTAATAATTGTGGTATATCAAATAAAGTACCGTATTTTCACGCATATAACGCGCGCGTTATACGTGTTTTTACAAACCTTGCATAACCTTGCGCGGTATACGCATGAGCGCGCAATATAAAATTTTTTTTACATAGTTCCCCCCCGACGTCCGATTCACCCCCCTCCGCAGGACCGCACGCACCCGCACCCCCACCCCGAAGGACCGCTCGCACGCACTCCCACCCGCACCCCCACCCTGAAGGACCGCTCGTACCCCCACAGCCTCCCGGCCCCCCCCCCCCCATCATGTAGAAGCTCCTACCGGTGTCCTGCTGCTTCCTTTTGGCGGTCCCGGCCCTTCTGTGAGCCTTGCGCCTGCTGCTTCCTCTTCCGGCGGTTCGCCCTTTCTCTAACGTCAAGCCCTCTTGCCCCGCTGACTCCCCGACACGATCGGGGCAAGAGGGAGCTCAAGCTCTCTTGCCCCAGTCAACCGTGGCACCCCCGACACGATCAGGGCAAGAGGGAGCTCAAGCCCTCTTGCCCCTGCCAATGGCGCACAATCGGGGCAAAAGGGAGTCCAAGCCCTCTTGCCCCGCCGACTCCCCAACTCCCCGACAATATCGGGCCAGGAGGGAACCCAAACCCTCCTGGCCACGGCGACCCCCTACCCCCACCCCGCACTACATTACGGGCAGGAGGGATCCCAGCCCTCCTGCCCTCGACGCAAACCCCCCTCCCCCAACGACCGCCCCCCCAAAGAACCTCCGACCGCCCCCCCAGCCGACCCGCGACCACCCTGGGCGACCCCCACGACACCCCCACCCCCCTTCCCCGTACCTTTGTGTAGTTGGCCGGACAGATGGGAGCCAAACCCGCCTGTCCGGCAGGCAGCCAACGACGGAATGAGGCCGGATTGGCCCATCCGTCCCAAAGCTCCGCCTACTGGTGGGGCCTAAGGCGCCTGGGCCAATCAGAATAGGCCAGGGAGCCTTAGGTCCCTCCTGGGGGCGGGGCCTTGGGCACATGGTCGGGTTGGGCCCATGTGCCTCAGGCCCCGCCCCCAGGAGGGACCTAAGGCTCCCAAGCCTATTCTGATTGGCCCAGGTGCCTTAGGCCCCACCAATAGGCGGAGCTTTGGGACGGATGGGCCAATCCTGCCTCATTCCGTCGTTGGCTGCCTGCCGGATAGGCGGGTTTGGCTCTCGTCTGTCCGGCCAACTACACAAAGGTACGGGGAAGGGGGGTGGGGGTGTCGTGGGGGTCGGCCAGGGGGGTCGCAGGTCGGCTGGGGGGCAGTCGGAGGTTCTTGGGGGGGTGGTCGTTGGGGGGAGGGGGGTTTGCGTCGAGGGCAGGAGGGCCTGGGATCCCTCCTGCCGTAATGTAGTGTGGGGTGGGGGTAGGGGTCGCCGTGGCCAGGAGGGTTTGGGCTCCCTCCTGGCCCGATATTGTCGGGGAGTTGGGGAGTTGGCGGGGCAAGAGGGCTTGGGCTCCCTTTTGCCCCAATCATGTCGGGGGGGGAAAGAGGGCTTGAGCTCCCTCTTGCCCCGATCGTGTCGGGGGTGCCGCGGTTGGCTGGGGCAAGAGGGCTTGAGCTCCCTCTTGCCCCGATCGTGTCGGGGAGTTGAGGAGTCGGTGGGGCAAGAGGGCTTGGACTCCCTCTTGCCCCGGTCGTGTCGGGGGTACCGCGGTTGGCTGGGGCAAGAGGGCTTGAGCTCTCTCTTGCCCCGATCGTGTCGGGGAGTCGGAGAGTCGGCGGGGCAAGAGGGATTGACGTTAGAGAAAGGGCAAACCGCTGGAAGAGGAAGCAGCTCAGGCGCAGGGCTCACGGAAGGGCCGGGTCCGCCAAGAGAAAGCAGCAGGACACCGGTAGGAGCTTCTACATGATGGGGGGGTCGGGAGGCTGTGGGGGTGCGAGCGGTCCTTCAGGGTGGGGGTGCGGGTGCGGGTGGGAGTGCGTGCGAGCGGTCCTTCGGGGTGGGGGTGCAAGCGGTCCTGTGGGGGGGGGTGAATCGGACGTCGGGGGGGCATCAGGCTTTCAGGGTGGGGACAGGACTTCAAGGGGGAGAGGAGAGTCGGGGCGGGCGAAAGGAGAGTCGGGGTGGGCAAAAGGAGAGTCGGGCAGCATGCGCGGTATACGGTTGTGCGCGGTATATAAAAATTTCTGTACATAAATTTGTGTTTTCCACGTGCTATACCCGTGTGCGCGTTTTACACGGGTGCACGTTATCTACGTGAAAATACGGTAACCATAACTATAGCAATGGAATTATACCGTTACTGATTGGAAAACACTCTAAAGAGGCGTAATAAGTTTTCAAATAAATTAAACTAATCCGCTATAATAAAACCCTTAGCATGCATGCGCACTTCAAACTCTGTGTTCTGTGCTTCCATGGTGCCGTGCTCCCGCATGCGCAGTAAGACCCCGCGGCGGTTTCTCTATCGGCCTCTGTTCTCATGCGAATACGCAGCAATGGTTTCCCCTCCCACACCCCAGCCAGCCTGCGCCTCGATGAACGGAAAATGTCCAGGTCTCTAGGGATCAAGGCACCACTGCCAGGCACACAGACAGGGACTAGTGGAGTTTCCACAGCCCGAGGCCGGACCAAGCGACAGCAGCCGCGGTTTCATCAAGCAGCTGCAGGGCATTTGCTAGGCCGGCCCACTTTGATAATGCGAGGTGGGTCGGCCTAACAAAAGCCGCGATGCTGCCAGGTCTAGCGAATGCTGCACAGGGGGAGCAGATAAGGGAGAAGGGGTACTACTGGACAGGGGGAGGTAAAAGTAAGGGAGTAGGGCTACTGCTGGACAGGGTGAGCAGGAAAGGCGTGCTGCTGGACAGAGGGGAGGTAAAAGGAAGGGAGAAGGGCTACTGCTAGACAGGGGGAGCAAGGAAGGGGTGCTGCTGGACAGAAGGGAGGTAAAAGTAAGGGAGTAGGGCTACTGCTGGACAGGGGGAGCAGGGAAGGCGTGCTGCTGGACAAAGGGGAGGTAAAAGGAAGGGAGAAGGGCTACTGCTAGACAGGGGGAGCAGGGAAGGGGTGCTGCTGGACAGAAGGGAGGTAAAAGGAAGGGAGAAGGGCTATTGGTGGACAGGAGGAGCAGGGAACGGGTGTTGCTGGACAAGGGGGAGATAAAAATAAGGGAGAAAGGCTGCTAGCACCCGTTAATGTAACGGGATAAAAAACTAGTGCAATATATCACAAATAGGCACTCCAATAGCATAATATCTATTTTTAAAGTAGGTGTTCCCTTTGGCGGAATATTGGCAGGAGATAGGCGGGGCAGACATTTAGGTGGGCAGTATACAGAATAATGTGCCCACATGCTTATTAGGTTAAGGCACCCCATTTATACCAGGTCTATGATAAGTGTAAATCGGGGTGTCTAAATGTACACTAGTATTCTGCACGGACTCTTGGGTTCCCACCTGTCCGTTTGGAAGAGGCTCTCACCCTGTGTTACTGAGGTACCAAAATGGAGGCATCTTCTTGTCAAATTGCACCCTTAGTAGACAGTGGAGCAGAAAAGGTCAGTAATAACCATTGCTGTTATGGTTATAATGGTCTCTTTTCATGGGAAGGTGCTCAACAACATTAGATTGTCACACTTTCACACTTTTTTTTTTTTTTTTTTTCCAGCAGAGCAGTGACAGACAGTTAAAAGCCTCTTTGTGTAGGATGTTATTTCGTAAGGACACCAGCACTGGATTATCCGCTTTACTTTAAACTTCTACCAGATTGTACAAAGAGATAAAACAAAATAGCCATAGTCCCAGGGGAGGTGAAGTGCTGGCCAGAACTGCCTGGGTCCGCAGCTTTCATTTTGATTAGTCACATGTGAGGAAAATTCACTTAGGCCGAGAGGTAAATTTAATACCAGTTATGCCCATGCTGTTCATATCACAATCATTTTCACATGATGCCACTCAATTCCCTGAGAAGCAGAAAGGTAAATCGGTGGCTGGCCAGCTAAGGTGTCATAATGCATTAGGACCAGGGCTCGCTGCAGGGGATAATGGTTCTGATTGCTGTTGACTCATGTCTCCACCAACCGCCTCATGTAAAATAAGTGACATTTAAAAGGCATCAAGATGTGAGAAGACGTAAGGGGGTGGGGGATGGGGGGAGCACTATACTAATCTTGCCACCTGAACGTAAAGTCCCTTTTTTACCCTGAGTGGTATAAAATGATAACTCAATATGCCATCAGTGACCTGCAATAAGCTTTTAACTTCCTGTCTTCTGTTTTTAGAGGAAAAATCTGTAAAATTGCTTCTGGGAACTGCTCCAACATGTTATCATTTATTTCCAATTTAATTTTTTTTTTCTTTTTAGTTTAATTCTTTTGCCCTTGGATATCGCTCTATTCATCTTTAAAAAAAAAAAAAAGCTTAAGGCAGAATCAAGTTAGGCAGTGGTGTATAACAAAAGGCAGCCTAGTCTCTGAAGGCCCATTTAAATCTATTTTTATAAAGAGAATCAAATTCCAGTTTACAGTAAGCATATGCTTCAGTTGACATCTGTTTCTGAGACTCGGATGCTTTGTTTGCATAACAGGCACCCAATAAATGGCCTTGTTTTAAGTCTGCTCACTCGTTGCATTTCAGTGGTTCAGCTGGGGATTTGAGCTACAGCTGATCCCCTACCGCTAGCAGCCTGATAAGAAAGAGGAGAAAATCTGAGAAGGCCAGTTCTGTTTATTAATGCAGATTTTAGCATTCTCTAGGAACCATGTAACGTAACCAAAGCTAGATGGCAGCCAAATTCTTGTTTGCTCAAGTCGAACAAGGGCATGCTTGATAGCGCACCAAGTAAGTAGGGTAAAAGTTTTCGTTTTCACTATTAATTAACAATGTAATGAATAACTGGGCAGACAAGATGGACCAATTGTTATTATTATTAATATTGCTATTTACATAGGACTACCAGGTGTGCACAGTGTTTTCAGATATATGTAATAGATAGTCTCTGCTTCTGGAAACTTCTAACAGTGGTCTGTGGAGTTGGAGGGCTGAGGTTTTTGGCCTGTGCGTTATCTGTACATAAGTGGAAGGTAAAAGAAGTTCTAAACCTTTTGGCATTTCTTTCTGTCTGTCTTTCTTTCTCTCTCCCCACTCCTTTTCTTTCTTTCTGTCTCTCTCCTTGGCCCCCTGTCTGTCTATCTTTCTTTCTCTCTCCCTGCCCCCAGTCTGTCTGTCTGTCTTTCTTTCTGTCTCTCTCCCTGCCCCCTGTCTGTCTTTTTTCTGTCTCTCTTCCTGCCCGCTGTCTGTCTTATCCCTTACTTTTACCTCCCCCGTCCAGCAGTACCCCTTCCCTGCTCCCCCTGTCCAGCAGTAGCCCTTCTCCCTTACTTTTACCTCCCCCTGTCCAGCAGCACCCCTTCCCTGCTCCCCCTGTCCAGCAGTAGACCTTCTCCCTTATTTTTACCTCCCCTCTGTCCAGCAGCACCTCTTCCCTGCTCCCCCTGTCCAGCAGTAGCCCTTCTCCCTTACTTTTACCTCCCCCCTGTCCAGTAGTACCCCTTTTCCCTTCCATGCTCGCCCTGTCCAGCATCCACTATCTTGGGCAGCTTCGGGGCTTTTGCTAGGCAGGCCGGCCTCGCCTTGCATTATTGAAGTGGGCCGGGCTAGCAAATGTCCCGTGACTGCTTGATGAAACCGCAGCTGCTGACGCTGCTGATCTGGAGATGAAAAGAAGAGGCGTCGCGGCAGCATAGTCAGAAGGCAGATAGTCAGCCGGCATTGGAAATTGGGGCAGGAAATCAGCTGAGGCAGGCACTGCGCATGCGCGGCATGGGAGTATGGAGATTGAAGTACACATGCATGCTATGGGTTTTATTATAGTGGAACTTGTTAGACTGGTGCAGTTTTTCCACTAGTAGGAGGGGGGGAGGGGTGGGAAGATGTTAAACCAGTGAAAGGCTTAGACTCTGGATTTTTTTTTTTTAATAGTATTTTTATACCACTTATAACCTAAGTGGTGCACATTCAAGTACTTAAGCATTTTTCCCTATCTGTCCTGGCAGGTTCACTCTGGCTAATGTACCTGGATGGCAGTACCAAGGACTGTAGCTGCCTTTCTCATTTGCTTTGTTTATTATTCTGTGTTGGTTCTGTGTACCTTTCACCAATAAACAGATTTAAAGATAATAAGACAAGAAACACAGACAAGCTACCCAGAACCTTTTAAGTACAGCCAGCTGTAAACAGTGAGTCCTAGTGAGAGTCCATCTAAGGAAACTGCTTGAGAGTAAGGTGAGGAGGCATGTACAGGACAAATAGGTTTAGATTTTTTTAAAAATGGTCTCAAAGAAGTGTGTTTTCAGGCTGGATTTGCATCTGGCATGAAAGAGAGCATGGTGCATGTATTCAGGGAAGTTACTCCAAACACTTGGTGTGGCACAGATGTACCGGTGGAAGAAAAGAATATGAATAACAGCAGCTTGCCCACTGAGTGCCATTTGGGAAGAGGATGCGGGGCCAAAGTAGACAGGAGAGATGCTATAATGAGGTTTGTAGAATGGATGCTTTTGCAGACAAGAATGTGCAGTTTACGTGTAATCAAATTGGGAACCAGCTGTAGTGATTGAAGGGTTACATGGCCATATCGGTCTGGAAGAAGATAAGCTATATCACTGAGTTCTGAACAGATTGCAATGAAGAGGGATTATTTAGTGGCAGACCCATGAGGAGCAAGTTGCAGTAGTCTAAGCTGGAGGTGATGAGAAAGCGAATAAGAGTTCTTGTGATAAATTCAGACAGGAAAGGATGGATTTCTGAGAGATTATAGAGAAAAGATTGGTGCTTTTGATATGGTTTGTGGATGTGCAGAGGTAAAGAAAGGAAGGCATTAAAAAGAACCCTGAGGTTGGTTGATCCAGTCCTGGGCTTACCCCAGTGCATGCTGGGATTTGTAGCCTTGCTTTTCTTATGGAACGCAATAGGGAAATCAGAACTACAACTTCCTGCATGAAACAGTGTAAACCCAGGACTGGATCAATCTTGTCCTACAACTCTAGATCCAGTTGGCAGCCTTAGTCTATGGGGACTAAGAGGATTGTCTTGTTTTATTTGTTGGGGGTTTATTTATTGCCTTTTTCAAGAAGAGATTCACCCAAAGGAGTTATTCGCAGTGATCAAGAAAGAAGAGATGGTGGGACCAGGTTTTGGGGTAAAATGAGAAGTTCTGTTCTGGCCATATTGCGTTTTAGGCAATGATAGAATAATCAGGCACCAGTGTTGGACTCCTAAGTGAGAGCCCTGTGCTGTACACAGCAATAGACCTGGGAGTCATCCATATAAAGAAAACTGCAGAATCTCCATTTTTCCAGAAACTATTTCTGGGTTTAGTTGTGTGAAACTGCTTTTTCTAAGGAAAAGTTGGGATTCCCATGCTTAAAAGATCTAAACAATTAAGAGAATCCTTAGTAAGAATGGGTAAAGTTACACTAACTCAATAACATAAAAACAATGAAGCAGAGAAAATGAAGCCAGATAAAGACCATATGACCTATCAAGTCTGCCCATCTATGCCACCTACTATCCCTTCTCTCCTGTAGGGATCCCATGTGCTTGTCTTAAGCTTTCTTTAATTTAGATACAGTCTTTGGCTCCACCACCTGTACTGGGAGATTAATTCACATATTCACCATTCTTCCCATAAAGGTTATTCCTGAGTCTGTCCCCTTTCACTTTCATCCTATTTCCCTTATTCCAAAGCTTCTTGGCAAAATGTCAGTAACATATAATAACTTAGAAAGCCATTTTCGATAGGACACCTAACTCCGACTTTGGACGTCTCCCATAAGAAGTCCAAAAGTCATAGAAATCTGAAGGCTGGTAAAGGCCAAATGGCCCATCCAGTCTGCCCATTCACAACATTCACTATCTCCTCCTTTCCTTTGGCTAAGGCATTGTGAGGTCATAGAACTTTGTGGTTATAGAAATATAGATGCATGATGGCACATAAAGGTCAAATGGCCCATCCAGTCTGCCCACCCACAGCAACTACTATCTCCTCCTCTTCAAAAGAGATTTCATGTGCTTGTCCTATGCTCTCTTGAACTCACACACAGTCTTTGTCTTCACCACCTCTACCAGGAGACTATTCCACACATCTACCACCCTTTCAGTAAAAAAAAATATTTCCTTAGATTACTCCTGAGCCTATCATCTCTTAACTTTATCATATGCCCTCTCATTCTGGCGCTTAATTTCAAATTAAAAACACTCATCTCATGCACATTTATGCCACATAGGTATTTAATCATCTCTATTATATCTCCATCCCCCACCTTTCCTCCAAAGTATACATATTGAAATAAGAAAATAAGAACATAAGAATTACCATACTGGGACAGACCAAAGGTCCATCAAGCTCAGTATCCTGTTTCCAACAGTGGGCCACCCAGGTCCCAAGTACCAAACTAGATCCCAAGTAGTAAAACAGATTTTATGCTGCTTATCCTAGGAATAAGCAGTGGATTTCCCCAAGCCATCTAGATAATGACCTATGGACAGTTCTCTTTTAGGAAATTATCCAAATCTTTTTTAAACCTTGCTAAGCTAACTGGTTTCTCCACATTCTCTGGCAATGAATTCTAGAGTTTAATTACATGTTGTGTGAAGAATGTCTGTCCCCATATGCTTATGACGAAGACCACCAACCATTTTAGTAGCCTTCCTCTGAACTGACTCCACTCTTTTTGAAGATGTGGTCTCCAGAACTAAATGAGGTCTTGCCAGACTTTCTTTTCCTACTCTCCCTATGCATCCTAGCATTCTTCTAGCTTTTGCTGTTGCCTTTTCAACCTGTTTGGCCACCTTTATATCATCACATACTATCACCGCTCCTCTTTTGTGCACAAAAAGTTCTTCACCCCATAATCTATACCGTTCCCTTGGGTTTTTGCAGCCCAAATGTATTACCTTGTATCTCTTAGCATTAAATCTTAGCTGCCAAATTTCAGACCACTCTTCAAGCTTCATTAGGTCATTCCTCATGTTGTTCACATCATCAGAAGTGTCTACTCTGTTGCAAATTTTGGTATCATCCATGAAGAGGTAAATCTTACCTGATAGCCCTTCAGTAGTATTGCTTACAAATATGTTAAAATGAACAGAGCCAAGAACCAAACCTTTAGACACTCAACTGGCAACATTCCTTTCCTCAGCGAGATTTCCATTAAGCACTACCTTCTGTTGCCTTCCACGCAACCAGTTCCTGACCCAGTCCATCATTTGGAGGCCCAACCTGAGAGCACTCAGTTTATTTATTAGATGCCTGTGTAGAACAGTGTCAAAGGTTTTGCTAAAATCTAAATACACCACATCTAGTGCATTCCCTCTATTCAATTTTCTGGTCATCCAGTCAAAGAAATTGATCAGATTTGTCTGACAAGATCGGCCTCTAGTGAATCTAGGTTGCCTAGGGTCCTGTAATCCACAGGATTTCAGAAACGTCACTATTCTCTGTTTTAAAAGTGTTTCCATTGATTTACTTACCACAAAAGTCAGATTTACCGGCCTGTAGTTCCCTCCTTCCTCCTTACTTCCACTTTTATGGAGAGGGACCACATCCACCCTTCTCCAGTCCTCCCCTATCACTCGATTCAACAGAAGCATTGAAAAGGTCAGCCCGCAGAGCCGCCAGACCTTCCCTAAGTTCCTTCAGTATCCTTGGATCCTTGGATGTATGCTATCCAGCACTATTGAGTTGTCCACCTTTAGTTTAGTGAGCTCCTCACAAACACAATCCTCTGAAAATGATCAAGTTCTACCACACACCTCCAGACCTCTTTATATCTGTCTTCTGTGGTTCCCGCTCTTGGTGCTTCAGCTGTTAGCATAAAACAGAAATATTTGTTAAGTAATTCAGCCTTAGGTTTATGAGCTTCTACATATTTCTCCCCTTCACCTTTGAGCCTCACAATGTCACTTATACACTTCTTCCTATCACTAATATATCTTAAAAAAAATGTCTTCTCCACCCCGATTTACCTTGTTGGCTATTTTCTCTTCCATGTTCGTCTTTGTTTTCCTGACTATTTGATAAGCCTTTCTTGATTTTTTTTCAGATATTTTTACCTCTCTTCCTCTTTCTGCAATCTTTTGTAGTTTAAGATAAACTAACCTCTTTTTCTTTACCTTCTCATCTACTACTTTTGAAACCCAAAACAGCCTTCTTTCCCTCTTACTTACTTTCCTTACAAAATGGTCTGATGCCCTTACAATAGCTTCTTTCAGTTTTGCCCATTGCTTTCCTACTTCTTCCAGATGTTTCCATCCAGATAGCAATTCTTTGCCATAATCCCCCATCTGAACAAAGTTAGTTTTTTTTAAAGTCAAGAACCTTTGCTTTTGAATAAGCCCTCTCTACACCTGTCTTAATATTAAACCACACCATGAAGTGATCACTAGATGTCAGATGATTACCCACTATAACATCAGAAATACTTTCCCCGTTTCTAAGCACTAAGTCCAATATGACCCCATCCCGTGTGGGTTCCAGTACAACCTGCTGGAACAGTTCTCTTTGTAGAGAATCCAGAATCTCCCTACTTCTAGAAGACCCCGCAATAGGGATATTCCAATCAACCTCTTGCATGTTAAAATCACCTATTAGTAAGACTTCCCCTTTCACAGCTATAGTCTGAATGTCTATTATTAAATCTCTGTCCGTTGTATATTACACCAATGTAAGTATATTTTCCATTCACTCTTTTCAGATTGACCCACAGTATCTCTTCCTTATACTGCAGATCCTAGATTTGTGTAGCTTTAATATGGTCTTTAACATATAACACCCCCCCTTCTTTTCTTCCTACCTTGTCTTTCCTGAACAGATTATAGCCCAGTATAACTATATCCCAGTCATGGCTCTCTGTGAAGCATGTCTCTGTGATCACCACTAAATCTAATTCAGCCCCTTCCATCACAGCCTCTAGATCTAGGACCTTGTTTCTCATACTTGGAGCATTAGTATATACTGTTTTACAGACTGCCTCCTTTTCTCATTTGTGTAACATAACATAACATAACTTTATTCTTCTATACCGCCACAATCAATCAAATTCTAGACGGTTTACACAGAAGATGGCTGGACAATCAGCGAAATATAATTAATTAAAAATGCAACAGAATTCCTAAAATATTCAATATAAAATTTTAATTAACAATGATGTCCCCTATTTAGGAAAGAAATTTATCAAACAACGCTGACTTGATTACTTTTCGAAATGCACCATATGATAACATAACTCCACCAATACAATTACGCCACCAGGACTGCTGCTTACTTGCTTGAAATGTAAGAGTCCTATCCAAAAAAGTCTTATATCTGCAGCCAGTAATTTTTGGATAAACAAATGAATTAAACAAATGAATTGGAATTCCTAGTTATCCTCGTTGGACTGTATAACACAAAATGAGATAAAAGATAACTTGGGGCAAATCCCCAAACCAGCTTAAAACAGATGCAAGAAAATTTGAAAAGTACTCGTGCTTCCACCAAGAGTCAATGCATCAGTCGATAGTAAGGACTAATATGGTCATTTTTCTTCAGCCCAAATATCAATCGAATAGCTGTATTCTGTACTATTCTCAATTTTCTCAAAATTTTCTTTGGGGCTCCCAAATAAACAATATTACAGTAATCAAGTATGGACAAAACTAGTCTTTAGTTTCCATAGTGCAAAAAAGCATTTTTTTATCACTAAATTTGTGTGTTCTACCATAGATAGTTGAGAATCTAGCACGACTCCCAATATTTTTATAGATTTTGAGATTGGGTAGTCATGACCATTTAAGCAAAGCGATGGTCTAGTTATTTTGTCTTTTGGGCTAGCCAGAAAGATTTTTGTCTTTTCAGTATTAAGTTTCAATTTAAAATTGATAGTCCATTTCTCTATCTCAGTCAGGATATGGGAAATTTGTTTTAAAATATCATTAGTTAAATCATTTAGAGGAATTAAAATAGAAATATCATCAGTATATATATATAAAAGTTTAGATTTAAATTTTGCAATAGATGTCCCAAAGATGATACATAAATATTAAATAGCGTGGGAGATAATGGGGAGCCCTGAGGTACCCCAGATGGATTACTCCAGGAGTGAGACTATTTACCATCACAGATCACTCAGTATAAGTTATTATTATTATTAGGATTTTATATACCGCCTATCAAGGCTTTCTAAGCGGTTTTACAATCAGGTACTTAAGCATTTTCCCTATCTATCCCGGTGGGCTCACAATCTATCTAACGTACCTGGGGCTATGGAGGATTAAGTGACTTGCCCAGGGTCACAAGGAGCAGCGCGGGGTTTGAACCCACAACCCCGGTGTGCTGAGGCTGTAGCTTCAACCACTGCGCCACACACTCCTCTTTTCTCTGATCTTTTCGTCAAGAAACCCTGAAACCAATTCAACACTCTTCTTGAAAGTCCTGCCCCATTGATTCTAGTTTAAAGCCCTCTTCAGTAGGTTAGACAGTCTGCTGTTGAAGATACTTCTTCCCTTCGTTGATAGATGCACACCATCCCTTTCCAGCAGCCCTTGGAAAATCATCTCATAGTCCAGAAAGCTGAAACGCTCTGGATGATACCATTCATTCAGGCATGCATTCATCTCCAGGATGTGAGCATCTCTGACCGGGTCTTTACCCTCGACAGGGATGGTTGACAAGAACACCACCTGCGTAACTGACTGCTCCACCTTCTCTGCCAGAGCGACAAAGTCACTTTTGGTATGTTCAGAGAGTTACCTAGCAGTATCATTGTTGCCAATATGGATGAGCAGCATTGGATAATAGTCATTAGGCTAGATGAGTCTCAGCAAATTCTCTGTAACATCTTAGATTTTGTCATCAGGAAGACATCATACCTCCTGGTACATCATGATTGGTCTGCAGATGGACATCGCTGTACCCCTTAGAAGGGAATCACCAACCACCACTACCTCACACTTCCTAGTGGTCATGAATCCAGCAACTTTGGGGATTTCAAACTTTGGTCCTTCCTCCATCTCCTCTACTTCTAGGACTACATACTGGTTCATCAGTTCAAGGGTAGGTGGTGTTACAATATCAGTTTTGCAGGGTCCCATAATCTAAGTCTGGCTGTCCTCCTTCAGCATGATCTGTTCTTCCCTATTATTGATCAATTAAGGTACGCACCGATATCAGTGCCTAACTTTAGGCGGACTTTATAGAATTAGGGCCAAAATGTCTATGTCCGATATCAAGTACATAGCTGATGAATTTGTTGTTCCCACCCCTTCTGATGTGGATTTCCTATTTTCTGGAGGGCAGTGTCATCACCGGCATGGCTTAGTGAGTGGCTCCTATGTAAAAGTGCTAGTCTATTTTCCCCCTTCAACCAGTGTTCTCAATCTCTCTCTCTCTTTTCTCAGCCAGTTCCCTCAAACTTTCTTTATGCCCCCAGAGCCAGTCTCTCCAGTCTATAAGATGTCTCTCTTCCCTCTTCTCAGCCAGCTGCCCAGTCTCTCTTTCTCCCCCTCTCATCCAGCCCCCCCCCCCCAAAATCATTCCAGAAGTTCATAGGCATATTTCTTTTGACTCCCCACTCCCAGCTTCCTGAGACCAGCCAATGCCATACCATACCAATGCCAGTTCCTCTCTGTATGCCACTGGAAGGTGGTGCAGAGACACAGCTATTGGTAAATGTAGGATGTACCATGCTTACCTCCTCTCAGTGTGCCTGGCAATGCTGTCCCCTTCCCCAAATTTATTTCACTTCCTCAGATTACCTAAGGATAGAGCTGCCTCTGGATAAATCCCATATTTTTCAATATACATTATTTATTAACTCTTAGGAAAAGTTTATTGCCAAAACAATTATTGTATCTAATATTTACCAGATGTCCAGGAAAACCCAGATATATCCTCTTTTTAGAGGACTGTCCAGGTGCCTGAGCTTTGGCCCTGTCTGGAGGGCCTCTGAGCGGTGTCAGGTCAAAAGCGCACCGGGACAAAGGCGCGCCCAGACAATTGAGCGTAGCGCGGAGGTGCGCGCTGCAGAAAATTACTGTTTTTACGGCTCCGACGGGGGGGGGCGTGGGGGGGAATCCCCCCACTTTACTTAATAGAGATCGCGCCGCATTGTGGGGGCGTTATGGGGGGTGTGGGGGATTGTAACCCCCCTCATTTTATTGAAAACTTCACTTTTTCCCTGTTTTTAGGGAAAAAGTTAAGTTTACAGTAAAATGTGGAGGATTACAACCCCCCAAACCCCCCACAACGCCAGCACAATCTCTATTAAGTAAACTGGGGGGGCTCCCCAACAAAACCCCCTGTCGGAGCCCCAAAAAACTGTAATTTTCTTCGGCGCGCGCCTCCGTCCTAAGCTCAGTTGTCGGCGCGCGCCTTTCTCTTTCGTGGGGTTGTCTATGAACCCCTCTGAGCATGCACGGATGACGTCACACGCATCCATGCATGCTCGGAGTCCCTCCAGATGCCGCCTGAAGGTTGGGACAGAAGAGATGAGACTTTGTGGGAGCAGGGCTGGAGGTGGAATGGGGAAGGGTTGGAGGCAGAACAAGGGCATTCGGGCCTAACTGGTTAAGGGTTGCTGAATATCAGCAGTTAGCACAGTTTCATTATTGCACTCTGATTAACACAGTCATTACTGCCTAAAAAATAGATGTTGGTAAATGCTCATACACTCATTTTTTAACGGCCATTTGTTAAGGGCAACATTAGCACAGGGCCCTTAATAGGGAAAAAGTAAAACTGGCTATTTTCCAGTTACGGTACAAATGACCTTAGCACATGGGGAAAACCCGCATAAGGGGACACTATGGCTACTTTCTATTGTAGCTTATTAAAGGGAACCCTAACATTGTTTTATAATTGCAAGGTGTACCGTATTTTCGCGGATATAACGCGCGCGTTATACGTGATTTTACGTACCGCGCATACCCCTCGCGCGTTATATGCCTGAGCGCGGTATACAAAAGTTTTTAAACATAGTTCCCACCCCGCCCGACGCCCGATTCACCCCCCCAGCAGGACCGCTCGCACCCCCACCCCGAACGACCGCTCGCACGCGCTCCCACCCGCACCCGCATCCACGATCGGAGCAAGAGGGAGCCCAAGCCCTCTTGCCCGGCCGACTCCCCGACGTCCGATACATCCCCCCCCCGGCAGGACCACTCGCACCCTCACCCCGAAGGACCGCCGACTCCCCAACAATATCGGGCCAGGAGGGAGCCCAAACCCTCCTGGCCACGGCGACCCCCTAACCCCACCCCGCACTACATTACGGGCAGGAGGGATCCCAGGCCCTCCTGCCCTCGACGCAAACCCCCTCCCCCCAACGACCGCCCCCCCCAAGAACCTCCGCCCGTCCCCCAGCCGACCCGCGACCCCCCTGGCCGACCCCCACGACACCCCCACCCGCCTTCCCCGTACTTTGTGTAGTTGGGCCAGAAGGGAGCCCAAACCCTCCTGGCCACGGCGACCCCCTAACCCCACCCCGCACTACATTACGGGCAGGAGGGATCCCAGGCCCTCCTGCCCTCGACGCAAACCCCCCTCCCCCCCAGCCGACCCGCGACCCCCCTGGCCGACCCCCACGACCCCCCCACCCCCCTTCCCCGTACCTTTGGAAGTTGGCCGGACAGACGGGAGCCAAACCCGCCTGTCCGGCAGGCAGCCAACGAAGGAATGAGGCCGGATTGGCCCATCCGTCCTAAAGCTCCGCCTACTGGTGGGGCCTAAGGCGCGTGGGCCAATCAGAATAGGCCCTGGAGCCTTAGGTCCCACCTGGGGGCGCGGCCTGAGGCACATGGGCCAAACCCGACCATGTGTCTCAGGCCGCGCCCCCAGGTGGGACCTAAGGCTCCAGGGCCTATTCTGATTGGCCCACGCGCCTTAGGCCCCACCAGTAGGCGGAGCTTTAGGACGGATGGGCCAATCCGGCCTCATTCCTTCGGTGGCTGCCTGCCGGACAGGCGGGTTTGGCTCCCGTCTGTCCGGCCAACTTCCAAAGGTACGGGGAAGGGGGGTGGGGGGGTCGGCCAGGGGGGTCGCGGGTCGGGCGGAGGTTCTGGGGGGGGCGGTCGTTGGAGGGAGGGGGGTTTGCGTCGAGGGCAGGAGGGCCTGGGATCCCTCCTGCCCGTAATGTAGTGCGGGGTGGGGTTAGGGGGTCGCCGTGGCCAGGAGGGTTTGGGCTCCCTTCTGGCCCAACTACACAAAGTACGGGGAAGGCGGGTGGGGGTGTCGTGGGGGTCGGCCAGGGGGGTCGCGGGTCGGCTGGGGGACGGGCGGAGGTTCTTGGGGGGGGGGGCGGTCGTTGGGGGGAGGGGGTTTGCGTCGAGGGCAGGAGGGCTTGGGATCCCTCCTGCCCGTAATGTAGTGCGGGGTGGGGTTAGGGGGTCGCCGTGGCCAGGAGGATTTGGGCTCCCTCCTGGCCCAATATTGTCGGGGAGTCGGCGGTCCTTCGGGGTGGGGGTGCGAGTGGTCCTGCCGAGGGGGGAGAAGAATCGGACGTCGAGGGGGGGCATCAGGCTTTCAGGATGGGGACAGGACTTCAAGGGGGGACAGGCAGACCTTCAAGGGGGGACAGGCAGACCTTCAAGGGGGGACAGGACTTCAAGGGGGACAGGCACGGAGAGGCGGGGCAGTGCACCGAAAGTCAGGGCGGGTGAACGGTGAGTCGGGGCAACCAGAGGAGAGTCGGGGCAGTGCACCGAAAGTCAGGGTGAGTCGGGGCAACCAGAGGAGAGTCGGGGCAGTGCACCGAAAGTCAGGGTGAGTCGGGGCAACCAGATGAGAGTCGGGGAGAGCGAAAGGAGAGTCGGGGTGGCCAGAGGAGAGTCGGGCAGCATGCGCGTTATATGACTGAGCGCGGTATAGAAAAGTTTTTGTACATATCATCGTGATTTCTGCGCGCTATACCCCTGTGCGCGTTTTACAATGGTGCGCGTTATATCCGCGAAAATACGGTAGTCCCCATCCATTCCTGCCCTGTAAAAAAATTAGCCTATCTTGCAGTGTGTTGTTAAGGTGAATTGTGACCCACTTTAAACACCAAACAAGGCCTAGTAAAGGGACCTTGTAATGTATTTTAGTCCAGTATTATGGAAAACATATCCAGATGTTTAAAGAAAACTACACCTTTGTACCATCAGCTAAGTCTAGATATCTACAGCTACAAAATATGTTAGATATTTAAGGGGCACTTTTACTAAAGGGTGGTAAAATTTGATCTTTGTGCTTTTTGACACAGGACTTTCTGACATTCTAAGTCCAGATTGAACATAGAAACATGACGGCAGCTCTCTATCTCTTTCTCTACCTCTGTCTTTATATTTTTATCTTTACTTTTCATAAATTGTTTCTTCAGGTACTTTAGTTAGATTGTGAGCCTTTGGGACAGTTAGGGAATTTCCAAGTACCTATCTTATTTATTTTATTTATTGTATCTTTTAATGCATCATTTTTGTAAACCGCTTAGAAACCTCACGGTTATTAGCGGTATATAAGAATTAAATTAAATTAAATCCAGTCTGCCCATCTTCAGCATCCACTATCTCCGCTCCCTGACAGATCCCACATGCCTGTCCCACGCTTTCATGAACTCAGACACAGTCTTTGTGTTCACCACCTCTACCAAGTGTGTGTGTTACTAACATACACACTTGGTAGAGGTGGTGAGCACAGTGTTATCTGATTATTGAACACTAGCCAGATAATGCCCATGACATCCCTTCAAAAACATATAAAAAAAATTAGTTAACATGCACTTAATATTGGAAAAGTAGCAAAATGCATTAAAGCATTTTGCAGTAGCCTGGGGCTTAATGCCTTTTAGTAAAAGAGCCCCTATGTTTAGATGTCAAGGGGCCTTTTGCTAAAGCTTAGCATATGCTAAATGCTTTGTGTTCTATTTTATACCTGTGGGCCATGTGGCACTTAGCATAGGCTAGTGTCCATTAGCACCAGTAGCATAGTAAAGGGGGAGGGGAGCCCTGGGTGTCATCTTTGGGGGGGGGGGGGCACTGGCGCCGGAGCCTCTCCTTCTCTCTACCCTGCACAAGCAGCATCTTCCACCTATTGCTCACCCCAGCCTCGGTTCCCTTTTGACATCACTTCCTGGTCACATGACCAGGGCATGATGTCAGAAGGGAGCCAAGGCCGGTGCGAGCAGCGGGTGGAAGATGCTGCTCGCACATGTGAACATTTCAAGAGGTATAAGGGGGGAGGGGTGGGGAGCACTCAAGTGGCGGGAAGAGTGTGTGTGGGGGTGCATGGTGCAACGATGCCAGGTGCCAACCTTCCTCCCTCCCACTGATTAGCAAGCACTAAGGGTTTCATTGCCGTGCGCGCTACACACTAACGCCTCCATAGAGCTTGCGTTAGTATTTTTTGTGTAGTGCTGGGTTAGCGCGCGCTAAAAACACTAGCGCACCTTCGTAAAAGGAGCCCTAAGTGTTAGTAAACCCCATCTTTATATGTAGAATTGAAACGGGTAAATATCAGAATAAAATGTCTAACTTCCATACAGTCTCTCAAAAATGTAGCCCATTAAGCCTAAAAATAATAATGAACCAGTTTGTTTTATAAAACTACCAGTTTCTTGAGTTATTCTAATGCTTCTTTCTATCTGGAATTTTGAAAAAAAAAAAAAAAAAAAAAAGCAATGACTGGAGACTGCAGTAGCTGAACAAACAGCATCCTGAATGGATTTACCTATCAACTTTTTTCTAGTGGCACCATGAACAGTGATATGAAATATATCTACTTCATTTACTCTTATTCAGTGCGCCAACTTTCTTTTTCTCCCCCCTTTAATTTTTATATATGGTAAAAATTTCATTGAAGAGAGATTTTAGATGACAGGACTGTAATTTTAAACCCAATGGAAGAGGAGTAAGCAATTTGAGCTTAGCTGAAGCATAATCTTAGGTTGTCAAGAAGAAACCCATTCTCCCTATGCTAATCAATCAGTATATCAACCAACCAATCATCTCCTCAGCTTAGCATATATCCTAAGGTTTGATATATCTATTAACTGCCCATCATGCAGCTGGTCTCTGGATGATGAGATTTCTCCCTATCTTGGCATTTGGAGACAGACAACAGAGCTATCACAGGCTTGGATAAATACCAAAGTAGAAATTTCAATCCTATCTGAAAGCACTGGCAATCCAAGAATATTGAAAATATTCTCAGAAAATAATCTATATGAACTACTATTTTTCCATGGGCATAGAGTATGTGAACGCTATTCAGATCTCTCTTATGAAACTGCACGCTGAACAGAGCGATTAGGATTTGTTGTTAGCTGCTGTTACTGAAAGAAGACCCCATCAGTTGGCTAAACAAATGGAAAACAGAATTTCTATCAAAAGTGAATATCAGCTTCTGAAAACACAGGAGCTCAATAAATTGGGGGTCATTTTACTAAGCTGCATTAAGCAGCTAACATCGGTTTTAGCATGAGCTGTGATAATGGCTAAGACACATTCAGACAGAGTAGTAAGAAATCTGCACTAACTGCTTAACATGAGAATGGGTGGTGCATAGGGTTACCATAGTTTTCACATGACCCCGCCCCATTCTGCCTCCAGCCCTGCCCTCACGAAGCCTCCTCTCTTCTTCTGGACGAGCTCCAGCCGCGTCTGGAAGGCCTGGGACATGGGTGGATGTGTGTGATGTCATCTGCGCATGCTCAGAGGCCCTCTAGATATGGCCGGAACTCGTCGGGCCTTTCCAAAATCCAGACAAATGCCAGGTTTTGGAAAGTCCGTTAAAAAGAGGACATGTCCGGTTTTCCTGGACATCTGGTAACCCTAGTGGTGCATAGGCGCAAGCCCTTCCCCTAACAGTAATCTGACTGTCCTCCTACCCATCCAGACCCCATGAAAACACTCTAGGCTTGAGGAAATAGGATGGGAGTGGACTCCTCTGCACCAGCCCTGTTTGGCTGCAGATACAAAATGGCACCCGCTGACTCCTCCTATTATTTATCACTTATATAGTGCAGAAAGGTGTTTGCAGTGCTGTACTAGAAGTAGTCTCACCAGTGGCGTACCTAGGGTATGTGGCACCCGGGGCCCATCATTTTTTGACACCCCCCCCCCCCCCATGTAAAAAAATTTTTTTTTTTTTTTTTTTGCAATAACCATGAAATGGAATAAATGGTCAGAATAGAAACAGGCAGTGAAAATTTTCTTTTATTGAACCTCATATATGTAACCATTATTCCAAACATAACATAACATAAATTATGTCTAAATTGTCATGACATCAGAAGTACATATGGAGTAGTTGCAGGTGATGCTTGGGACAGTTCTGATTGTGTTAGTTCGGTTTTATGTGTTTTTTGAATAGAAGGGTTTTTATTTCTTTTTGAAGGTTTTGCAGTCTGTGGTTGATATCAATTGGTTGTAGAGTTGGGGGTCGAGTGTTGCAGCTCGAATGGCTAGGAGGTTGTCGAACAGTTTTTTTCTTTTGACGTTTTTGGTTGGAGGGTGTATGAATGGTGCACAAGTTCTCCTATGTCTGTTTGAAGTGGATTGAATTATTTAGCTGAAGAAATTAGTTACCCCCCATTCCACACACATTAATTCTCTTCCATTTTTGTTCCCATTATAAAAAACACTGATAAGTTCCCAGAAAAAAAATACATTAAAATAAGAAGTGAAAACAAAGGCCCCTACAGATGAGAACATAACATAAGAATAGCCTAACTGGGTCAGACCAATGGTCCATCATGCCCAGTAGCCCATTCTCATGGTAGCCAATCCAGGACACTAATACCTGGTCAAAACCCAAAGAGTAGCAACATTCCATGCTACCGATCCAGGGCAAGCAGACACTTCCCCCATGTCTTAATAACAGATTATGGACTTTTCCTCCAGGAATTTGTCCAAATCTTTCTTAAAACCAGCTACACTATCTGCTTTTACCATAACTTCTGGCCACTTCATTTTTAAGTTTAGATCTTTCCTTTCAAACAGAGACCTTGCTAGATGTTAAATACAGCACAAGGTAACTTCACATGGACTTAGCTGTGCAGGAAATGTGAATCTCCTCATACACCCACCATATAGTGCAAAAATGTGCAAAGGTCTGTTTTTTTCTTTCGATCACTACATAGCCTAATGCCACACAAGCAGCGCTGTTACAAACATATTCTGTAGGTCAATGCTAAGGATAACAAAGTTTCCTTCCTTGGACCAGAAGGAGATAAACCACTGGAAGAGATCCCAAAACAACACCCAAAGACCCACTCAGTGTGTGAATCAGTTGAGTGGAGTGGACTAACTGGGGGGTGGAAATGGGCCCGGAGTTTGCTCAGCAGAATTTCCCAGACCACCTCTTCCTCTCAACACATTGACACGCTGCCACCATCACCACTAGGAACACCTCACTGGGTAGGCCAGCTATGCTATAAACTTTATAAAACACATTATTATATTTTCTTATAAAGCACATATTTTAACTGACCTCTCTGACATCCTCAGCCTTTCCATTCACAAAAATAGAAGGAAGAAAAGTTCCCATTTCCTGCTGTCTCATGTCCCCGGCCTATACAATATTTTTTTTTCTGCAGACCCTTCAAAAGTCTGACCAAATCCTCGTTTCACTTGCATTATAAAGTACTGAGGATGCCATCTCTCCCCAATCCCAGGTCCTAAAGTCTAAGACAGTAGCGCAAACTAATGCTGCCAGATACAGGAAAAAAAAATTTTGATTCGATTCAGCCCTATTGAATTGGTTTTTCAATTCGATTTTCCTGCCCAGTTGGGTGATTTTTTTCAAAACTCCTGGTGGGTTTTATAGCTTTTTCACCCCCTTTGGCTTCTCCTAACCACACTGGCGCTGTGGTGTAAATAAAATAAAGAAACAAAAAGGACTTTTCCTCTTTCTGTTAAATCCTAGCTCACGTTTGCAGTCCAACACCAGCTCTGGCAGGATACACATTTCAAATCTGACATGTTATAATCACAAAACAGAAAATAAAATTAATTTTTCTACCTTTTGTTGTCTGGTTATATTTCAAATCTTGTTGGTCCAAGGCTCTGGTTTTCTTCTGATAACTTGCTTGCCAGGGTCTCCTTCTTTCTGCATGCTAACCATCCATCTGCCAACTCTGTCCTCCCTTTCCATTTCCCTTCCCTTCCCAGGAAGTCTGGTATCTTTCCTTTTTTTCATCTCCCTCCACAGATCCACCTTTTCTTAAATACCCTTTCATCCGGCATCTCTCCCTCCTTCCCCACCATCCCAGAGTCCACCATCTCTCCGTTTCTTTTCCTAATTACCCACCTATCCAGTATCTCTATCCCTCCTCCACACCATCCCTTGTGTCCAATTTCTCTCCCTTTCTGTTCCTTCCCTCCCTAAATCCCATGGTCCATCATCTCTCTCCCTCTCCTCTATTTTCAGACCCATTATTTCTTCCCCCCCCAAAGTTTGGCATATGCATGTCTCTTTGAACACCCCCTTCCCTCCGTGTACTTCTAAATCATGGTCCCCCCCCAAAGGCCTGTCCCCCCTTAAAGGTCTGCCTGTCCCACCTTGAAGGCCTGCACCCCCCTTGAAGGCCTGTCCCTTCCCCTTGTAGGCCTGTCCCCCCCTTGAAGGCCTGCCTGCCTGTCCCCCCCTTGAAGGTCTGCACCCCCCGAAGGCCTGCACCCCCCCGAAGGCCTGTCCCCCACTTGAAGGCCTGTCCCACCCCCTTGTAGCTTCTCCCCCCCCCCTTGTAGGCCTGTCCCCCCTTGAAGGCCTGCCTGCCTGCCTTTCCCCCCTTGAAGGCCTGTCCCCCCTTGAAGGCCTGCACCCCCTTGAAGGCCTGCACCACCCCCCTCGAAGGCCTGCACTCCCTTGAAGGTCTGCACCCCCCCCCCCGAAGGCCTGTCCCCCACTTGAAGGCTTGTCCCACCCCCTTGTAGCTTCTCCCCCTCTTGTAGGCCTGTCCCCCCCTTGAAGGCCTGCCTGCCTGCCTTTCCCCCCCCCCTTGAAGGCCTGCACCCCCTTGAAGGACTGCACCCCCCCCCCCCGAAGGCCTGCACTCCCTTGAAGGTCTGCACCCCCCCGAAGGCCTGTCCCCCCCTTGAAGGCCTGTCCCCCCCCTTGTAGGCCTGTCCCCCCCCTTGTAGGCCTGTCCCCCCCTTGAAGGCCTGCCTGCCTTTCCCCCCTTGAAGGCCTGTTCCCCCCCTTGTAGGCCTGCACCCCCTTGAAGGTCTGCACCCCCCCAAAGGCCTACACCCCCCCCCCGAAGGCCTGCACCCCCCTGAAGGCCTGCCTGCCCCCCTTGAAGGCCTGCACCCCTTGAAGGTCTGCACCCCCCCCCGAAGGCCTGTCCCCCCTTGAAGGCCTGCCTGCCTGCCTGTCACCCCCCTCCCCCTTGAAAGCCTGCTTGCCTGCCCGCCCGCCCCACCCTGAAGGCCTGATGCCCCGACCCACCCCGAAGGACCGCTCGCCCCCCTGGCCTCCCCGCACCACCTATGAAGCAGCCGCAGCAGGATCGCGAAGTCAGCGTCAGCGATCCCTGCGCTGCTTCCTGCGCCACGGTCCCGCCCCTCCTCTGACGTCAGAGGAGGGGCGGGATCGCGGCGCAGGAAGCAGCGCAGGGATGCTGACGCTGACTTCGCGATCCTGCTGCGGGCTGCTTCACAGGTGGTGCAGGAAGGTCAGTGGGGCGAGCGGTCCTTCGGGGGTGGCGGGGGACTGAACGGCAAGGCCGGGAACACCCCCTTAGGGCTGGTACCCGGGGCGGCCCGCCCCCCCCGCCCCCCCCTAGGTACGCCACTGAGTCTCACAATACTACCACTTGGGATCATCCTTCTGCATAAGGGCAAGTGGAGGTGGACTGCTCCTATCTCATCACACTAGATCCCCAAAGATGGCCCTCAGGTTTCGGGGGGGAGGGAGAGAATCACTGTTGAAAGGGCTTTCAGAAGTGTGTAAGGTTTCCTGTCAATACTATGGTCGAGTTGGAGGGGCTGATGAGATCTTGATTGAGGTCTCTGTAGGCTTTGTGGAGGATCAAATTGGGGGGGGGGGGGTTTCAGCAGCTGTAATTTATGTAGGTGCCTCCCATGCTCTCTATATAACACGCTACCTGTGTGGTTTGCCTTGTGTGTTGCATGCTAAGTGCAAAACCTTACTGCATATACTAAAAATGACTTGAATTTCAGAAGGTTTAGAGGTTTAGTACTTTCACAATGTAGCAATTGCTTAATCCAGTGATTCTCAACCTGTGTCATGACACACCAGTGCAACGCAAAGCACAAGGAAGTGTATTGTGGGGTCCAACAGCCTACTGTAATTTCATTTTCTTCTGGAATCTTGTAAGATATGGTCAACAGTTCCTTCTCTGCTGATACACAACTTCTTTCTCCACTCTTCTGTGGGAGTGTCGTTTATGCTTTTGTTGGCTCTGCAGGACAACAGTTTCCTCCACCTGTACTGGGCCCAATATTTGTACAAATGTACACAGACACACACGACTCATAGGAACTTTTGTCTCAGCTGCAGACACTGTTTATTCCCCCTCTGCCTGCAGACAAGTATCTTTTTTTTTTTTTCTTTCAAATTATTTTGTCATCTATTCTTACAACTTATAGGGTTTCTTTCAATTCATACTACTCCATAAGAGTCCACTTTAGAAAATAAGATTCTGTAGCTTTTGAACAAAAGGAAAGACCTTGGAGGTATCCCTGATGCAGCTGATGCTGGCCAACATCCAGTATAGGATGTGAAAAGGATTAGAGACAAGACTATCACAAAGAAGTTTGTTTGTCTTCCTCAAGGGAGTCCATATTTAGCTGGTGGCACTCAGCATTTTACTGCTTGCCACTGGCGTTATGCCTGGAAATTCAATGCTGGCTAAGGCTTTGGCATTGAATTTCCAGGTTCCAGCTACGCCATAGCCAATTAAGTGCAATAATCAGTACTTACCAGTTATGATGAATCACATAAAGATAGAACTGACTTTTTTAATGCAGTTACTTTGGCTGGTTAAGTGCTGAATATTGGCACTTAACCAGCCAAGTGTGACTCTGCCCCTGTATGCCCCTCTAAAAGCCAGTTTTGCTTCAAGTGCTAACTAGTCATTTCATCAGCACTAAAGCCCGGATCCTATAAAAGGCACTGGCGGGTGCCGATCACGTCAGTCATGCAACAGTGCCGTTTCTAGAATCATGGCTTCGTGAAAGGGAGGCACTGGGAATGCAGGCCATGGTTTTAAAGGCCTACACTTCCTTCACCTACCTTTCATGTAAATCACAAATACGGAGGCACTTTACGACGCCTAATTCCACTTCTGGTGTTAGCCACACCTACAGCGGTATTAGGAATCGTAAAGCGCCTCTGAAGACGGGAGAATGGTGGCTGTTTTGGAGGCGCCTCCCTTTTTTACAATCAGTTTTTAATTGGTTTTAAACGAAGCGGTCAATTACCACACCATTTATCACTAGAACAATTAAGTTAGCCGCCTAACTTGGAGTGCCGTTCTTAGAATCAGGGCCTAACTGGTTAAGTGTAATGGAAAATAACCGATTAGCCTTGAACAGGTGATTTAACCGGCCAAAAACAGCTTCTGGCTGGTTAAATTGCTTTGAATATCAATCCTAAGATTACTAAAAAAAAGTGAGTTTGGAATTTTTGAAATTTTGACAGATGTAGAATAAGTTTATTCTTATTTAATATTGTTTTGATATCAATAAATAAAGACATGAACTTATGATGGAGAACTGTAGCAGATGGACTATTCTTATTTCTTATTTTTGAGGCAGATTAAATGAGGCCCTTGGATTTTCATAAGAACATAAGAATTGCTGCTGCTGGGTCAGACCAGTAGTCCATCCTGCCCAGCAGTCCGCTCATGCGGCGGCCCTCAGGTCAAAGACCAGAGTGCTAAATGAGTCCAGCCTCACCTGCGTACGTTCCAGTTTAGCAGGAACTTGTCCAACTTTCCCCTATAATAGACTCCGGAAGAACGTTCCAGTTTTCTACCACTTTCTGGGTGAAGAATAACTTCCTTACGTTTGTACGGAATTTGTCCCCTTTCAACTTTAGAGAGTGCCCTCTCGTTCTCCCTACCTTGGAGATGGTGAACAGTCTGTCTATATCTACTAAGTCCATTCCATTCAGTATTTTGAATGTTTCGATCATGTTCCCTCTCAGTCTCCTCTTTTCAAGGGAGAAGAGGCCCAGTTTCTCCAATCTCTCACTGTATGGCAACTCCTCCAGCCCCTTAACCATTTTAGTCGCTCTTCTCTGGACCCTTTCGAGTAGTACCATGTCCTTCTTCGTGTATGACGACCAGTGCTGGATGCAGTACTTCAGGTGAGGGCGCACCATGGCCCGGTACAGTGGCATGATAACCTTCTTGGATCTGTTCGTGATCCCCTTCTTAATCATTCCTAGCATTCTGTTTGCCCTTTTTGCTGCCGCAGCGCATTGCGCACACGGCTTCATCGACTTCGATCAGAACACCCAAGTCTCTTTCCTGGGGGGTCTCTCCAAGTACCGCCCTGGACATCCTGTATTCGTGCATGAGATTTTTGTTACCGACATGCATCACTTTATACTTATCCACATTAAACCTTATTTGCCATGTCGATGCCCATTTCTCAAGCTTGATTATGTCACGTTGCAGATCTTCACAATCTCCCTGTGTCTTCACTACTCTGAATAACTTCGTATTGTCTGCAAATTTAATCACCTCACTCGTTGTACCAATGTCCAGATCATTAATAAAGATGTTGAAGAGCACGGATCCAAGCACCGAGCCCTGTGGCACCCCACTGGTGATGCTCTTCCAGTCCAAGTATTGTCTATTTACCCCCCACTCTGTTTCCTATGCTCAAGCCAGTTTTTAATCCACGTGAGTATTTCACCCTCGATTCCATGGCTTCCATTTTTCAAAGTAGTCGTTCATGCGGAACCTTGTCGAACGCCTTCTGAAAATCCAGATATACAATGTCGACTGGGTCGCCCTTGTTTATTCACCTGTTTACTCCCTCGAAGAAGTGCAGCAAGTTCATCAGCCAAGATCTGCCTTTGCTGAAACCGTGCTGGCTAGTCCTCATCAGACTGTATCCATCAAGGTGATCAATGATGCGGTCCTTTATCAGCGCTTCTACCATCTTTCCCAGTACCGAGGTCAGACTCACTGGTCTATAGTTTCTCGGATCTCCCCTCGAACCCTTTTTGAAGATCGGCGTAACATTCGCCACCTTCCAGTTTTCTGGGATCTTTCCAGATTTGATCGACAGATTGGCTATTAGTTGAAGCAGTTCAGCTATAGTCCCTTTCAGTTCCTTGATGACCCTCAGATGGATGCCATCTGGTCCCGGGGATTTATAACTCTTTTAGCCTATCAATCTGCCTGCATACCTCTTCTAGACTGACCGTCAACCCTCTCAGTTTCCCATCTTTGTTTCCAGCATATAGCCTGATGGGTTCTGGTATGCTGCGTATATCCTGTTCGGTAAATACAGCCGCAAAAAATGTGTTCAGTTTGTCGGTGATTTCTTTGTCTTCCTTTAGCATTCCCTTTATTCCATGGTCATCCAACGGCCCCACCGCTTCTTTCGCGGGTCATTTCCCCTTAATGTATTGAAAGAATGGCTTGAAGTTTTTCGCCTCCTTGGCTATTTTTTCCTCATAGTCTCTTTTGGCCCCTTTTACCGCCTTATGGCACCTGCGTTGATGTTTGTGCTTATTCCAGTTTTCATCCGTTTTTGACCTTTTCCATTCCTTAAATGAAGTTTTCTTGTCTCTGATCGTGTCCTTCACCTCTACAGTGAGCCACGCCGGTTCTTTGTTCTTTTTTCTCTTGGATCCTTTGTTGATACACGGTATATGTAGATTTTGCGCCTCAGTGACTGTGTCCTTAAAAAGGGACCAAGCTTGCTCTAGCATTTTTACAGTGCGTATCCTCTTCTTAATCTTCTTCCCCACCATGAGTCTCATCCCTTCGTAATTTCCTTTTCAGAAGTTCAGCACCGTGGCCGTCGTTCTGGACCAATGTTTCTCCCCTGCATCCAGGTTGAAGCGGATCATATTGTGATTGCTGCTTCCCAGCGTCCCCTCTATTCTACACCTAGTGCCGGTCCTCGCAGTCCATTCTGAATTAAGTCCAGAATTGCATTTCCTCTTGTATTTTCCTTGACAAGTTGTTCCAGAAAGCAATCGCCTACAGCATCCAGGAACTTGGTCTCCCTAGTGCAACCGGAGGTGCTTAGGTTCCAGTCTATTCCCGGATAGTTGAAGTTAACCATGATAACTGCATTGTCTCCCTTGTAGTTGCGTTTAATCTCGTCCGTTATTTCCCCATCAATTTCTTCAGACTGCCCTGGGGGCCGGTAATAGATGCCGATCTTCGTTTCCAGTCCATTTATTCCTGGAATTTTGACCCATAGAGACTCTTAACTTATCCATCAGTTGTGGTGTGTTCTTTCCAGTAGATTCAATTCCCTCTTTGACGTAAATGGCAATGTCCCTACCTTATTGAGCCACTCTGTCTCTGCGGTATAGCTTGTATCCAGATAGCACAGTGTACCAAACGTTTTCCTCAGTCCACCATGTTTCCGTAATTCCAATGATGTCAATGTTATCTTTTTGTGCCATAGCTTCTAATTCACCCATCATAATCCTTAGGCTCCTTGCGTTCGTGTACATACACTTGAGTTTGCGGCCTGTTCCTTTCTTGCATTTCCTTCCCTCTTATGTTCCTTTCAATCTCTCTTGCCTGTGATCTGATGAGTCTTCCCCTATATCTTCCTGCATGGTATCCTCAAGGTATACTGGTTACTGAACCATTGACTCTCTCTCTTTTGGTCGACTGCCGACTTTCCCCTTCTTCCTAGTTTAAAAACTTCTCAACTTCTCTCTTGATGTTGCTTGTAAGTAGCCTCGTTCCGTCTCTACTGAGGTGTAGTCCATCCTTCCTGTATAGCTTGCTCTTCCCCCACAACATCGTCCAGTTGCGCACGAAGTGAAATCCTTCTTCCTCAAACCAGCACTACATCCACGAGTTGACTGCTTGCTGCTCCATCTGCCTCCTTGTCAGCCCTGGGTACCGGCAGGATCTCCGAGAATGCTATCCTCTGCGTTCTGGTCTTCAGCTTCCTTCCTAGCATCTGGAACTGGTCCTTCTCTGTTGTAGTTCCTGCTGCCTATGTTGTTCACCCCCCACATGGATTATCACCGCCATATCTTCTTCTTCCACACTGTCGATAATCCTGTCAATGCAGATCACTATGTCTTCTACCTTGGCTCCTGGTAGGCAGGTCACCAATTGATCCAGTCTTCCTCCTGCTATGTGGCTGTCGACTTGTCTGATGATGGAGTCCCCCACATTGATTGCTGTCCTCTCTATTTTCTCTTGATTCTCTAGCCGCAGGTCAGTGTCCCTGGTGTATGTCCATCTCTTCAGTCGTAGGCCCGTGTCCTTCGTTCCCATTCATTTTCTCTCATCCTGGCGCCAGCTTGCAACGGGCCCGTCTTCTTGTGGGTTTCCTCCGCTGTTTCCAGATCTCGCTGCTGTGTCACCCATTTATTCCTGGTGGTTTTCCGTCGGGTTGTCCACTTTCTCTGTAGGTGTATCTCGGCAGTTCCACTGTTGCTGGTGATTACCCATGGCCTCCCTGTATGCCTCCTCTATGAACTTCTCCAGCTTTCGGACTTCTTCCTCGATGGTGTCCTCTGTCTTGATGTTCTCTACATCTCCGTCTTCATCCTCCGCTGCTTGAAGTTCTCTGTATCTCTGTCTTCCTCCTCCATAGCTTGACGTGCCTCCAGTTCCAGAATCCTGCCCTCCAGGAGTCTAATTTGTTTCTTTAGGCTCTCCAGTTCTCTGCATCGAGCGCATATGTAATACCGCCTCCCAGAGGGGAGGTAGTCATACATATGGCAGACAGTGCAGAAAACTGGGTAGCTCAACATCCTGCTTCTGTCTGTTGCTTCCATTGCTGCCCGCTTGCCGGTCTGCTGTGGATGTCTTCTGTGTCTGCTGTGGCTGTCCTCTGTGCCTGCTGTGTCCGCTGTGGCTGTGCTTGCTGTGTCCTCTACGTCTGCCTAGTTGTGTGTCCTCTGCGCCTGTAGTGTCCTCTGTGTCTGCCTGGCTGTGTGTCCTCTGTGCCTGCTGTGTCCTCTGTGTCTGCCTGGCTGTGTGTCCTCTGCGCCTGCTGTGTCCTCTGAACCTGCCTGGTTGTGTGTCCTCTGTATCTGCTTTGTCTGCCTGGCTATATGTTCTCTGCGCCTGCTGAGTCCTCTGCGTCTGCCTGGCTGTGTGTCCTCTGTGCCTACTGTGTCCTCTGTGTCTGCCTAGTTGTGTGTCCTCTGCGCCTGTGGTGTCCTCTGTGTCTGCCTGGCTGTGTCTCCTCTGTGCCTGCTGTGTCCTCTGTGTCTGCCTGGCTGTGTGTTCTCTGCACCTGCTGTGTCCTTTGCGCCTGCCTAGTTGTGTGTCCTCTGTATCTGTTGTGCCTGCCTGGTTGTGTGTCCTCTGCGCCTGCTGTGTCCGCTGCATCTGCCTGGTTGTGTGTCCTCTAAGTCTGCCTGGTTGTGTGTCCTCTGTGCCTGCTGTGGTCTCCTTCTGCTCTCCTTTAAAGGTGGCTTGTCCCTTCTCGCCTTCGAAGCGCGCCGTTGGGCCCTCCCCTTTTAAGGGGGAGCTTCGATGATCGACATCGGGGGGATGGGCGGCGCTAACTCTCTCCGATTCCCTCAGTCTCCTACCTCTTCTTTCCCCTTTCCAAACTCCAATTGAGACCCTCCCGTGCGCTTTCTACTTTTGCTTCCTTCTCTCTGTACTGCTCGCCTTTCCAAGCTTTCTAATGTAGGAAAATACTTGCTATATCTAAATATATAACTTGCTACCAGCTACCAATGATACTAATCCAAATAAATTATTTTTTTTTAATTAAACTCAAAAATTAACCATAAGCAAGATAACAAGGTCCTTTTACTAAGGTACGGTGAAATCTAGGCTTAAAGAGTTTGAATGTGGGTGTTTTTCGACATTAAAGTTGAGCATTTTCTTTCTTTCTTTTACTCCCATTGTACGACATTTGCAAAATATAATGCAGGAGCATATACGAAGGGGTGCTGGAAAGTTCTCAGCCCAATCAAGACGAGAATGACGTTGATATGGTTCAATCAATGATCTGAAACAATGTCTAAAATATAGAATTTCATTTCTGCAAATTGGCACTGAACGAAATAAGATGACACACTTTTCAGCTGCAGTGGCAAAATGCTCAGAATTTAGGAAGTTGGTTGCTTGAGCTGAGAACTTTTCAGCAACCCCTCGTATATAATAAAAGTGAGCCAAGTATAGGACAATCAAGCCATTGTGTCATCACTGATGAGGTTGGCCTATATTGGTTAAATGAGGCTTTATGACATCACAATCTCAGCTCTGGTTACCAGAGACTGAAACTCTTCACACTACCAGGGGGTGCTGAAAAGTTCTCAGCCCAACCAAGAACAGAATGACATGGATATGGTTCGATCAGTGATCTGAAACAATGTCAAAACGTAGAATTTCGTTTCTGTAAATTGGCATGTAACGCAATAAGATACACTTTTCAGCTGCAGAATGCTCAGAATTTAGGAAGTTGGTTGCTTGGGCTGAGAACTTTTCAGCACACCCTCTTCATACTTCCTATGTAGGAGGCACTAGGATCTTCCATGTTAACCCAATGTTATCCAATTAGCACACAGTAATCCTATTGCACTGGCTGGATAATGTGGCCACTCCTGCCTTGCGCCCATGACACGCCCTTCTAAAAATATTTTTTTTAATATTGAATGTATGCTTAGCAGGCAAAATTCTGCAAAATGCTTTAATACCAAGCAAAAACAGCGAGGTCCACAGAAAGGAGAAAAGCATTCGAGGAAATTGATCCAAGATGACAGGCTTTATTTATTACAGCAGGGTCCAAGAGAGGTCAGCACTTACACAATGGTGTGACACAGGCCATGTTTTTGCAATGATTCCTGCAAAAGGAGTCCAAGTATGCTGTTGTACTATGAAACCTTATATAGACACTTGTGGGCTGAACTCACTGAAGCAGTTGTCTTCTTTTTGCTAGAAGATAAGTGTTTTCTACACATCAACAAACAATTCCCTTTGCATTGACGTCTATATAAGGTGTTGACCTCTCTTGGACCTTGTAATAAATAAAGCCTGTCACCTTGGATTCAGTTTCCTTGGCTGTTTTTCTGTTTTTTTGAGAACCTCACTGCTTTTGCTTGGTGTTTGATACCCATGAGGACCTATTTCTCCTTTTTTCTTGCAAAATTCTTTAGCACATTTTGCAGTAGCCTGTTTTCTCATGCTAAAGCCACATTAAGAGCTTATTGTCCACCATAATACCATAAGTTTGCATTTCAGAGCTTGGCTTATTCAGTTCCCCACAGTCATATGTAGGGGATGATGAAAAGTTCTCAGCCCAACCAAGAAGAGAGTGATGCGGATATGGCTCTGAAGCAATGTCTAAAACAAGTGGTCTGAAGCAATGTCTAAAACATAGAATTTCGTTTCTGCAAATTGGCATTTAACGAAATAAGATACTCTTTTCAACTACAATGGCAAAATAACACTCTGAATTTAGGAGTTGGTTGGTTGGATTGAGAACTTTTCAGCAACCCCTCCTACAGTTCTACAAAATCAGTCAAGATTCAACTCCAAACCTGATACCACTCCATGTTGTTCCACCAACTTTAACACCGTTTGAAACAATTGTCTAGGGTGGGTCAGGAGCAAGAGAAGGTCATCTACAAAGGCTATACATTGGACCTCCACAACCCCGCTATATTTCCATCCCCCCTTAGTTTTTGTCAGTAAAGATTCCAGTGAAAGGACAAACAATAATGGGGACAGGGGGCATCCCTGTCTGGTTCCCCACCCAAAGGTGAAAAAACCTGAGACTGTCCCTATAAGCAAAATTGCTGAAGCTGGGTTTAAATATAAAGTCTTAATCATGTTGGCCAACTATGATTATGTGCAGATCATTGTAGCTTTAAGAAGATGTTGAAAACCAATCTGTTTGTAGATGCATACTTTTGATTTGTCCTTCCTGAAATTGTTTGGATATTTTGGGGACATATACCCTTATATGTTATTGAAGAATCAGTAGGTTATATTTCTTATGTGTTCTGATATTGTTTTCAAGAGTGATTTGTATTGTTTGTTTTTGCCTTATGTATGTTTATATGGAAACCGCTGCGACTTCAGACGGTATACAAAATTTTTTAAATAAAGAAATATTGAGAAAGGGGCCACCCCATACCATATTTTTTTAAAATAAGGAATAAATACTCCCAGGTCATCCAGTCAAATGCTTTTCGGGCATCTAAGCTTATTAGCAAGGCTGGAACGCCATGTGTGACACTATGGCCATGGGTAGCCGTTATTGTCCTAAAATTCCATACTACCTGACTACCTTGCACAAAACCTACTTCATCAGTGTGGATTAATCCCAGTAAAAGCTGAGACAACCTTGTCACTAATATTTCACCATCAATTTAACATCAAAATTAATCAGTGAAATTGGTCTATAAGATTCTATAGATTTGGGGTTCTTACCAGGTTTATATATCAATACTACAAGAGAACAATTAGCGTAAAGCGGGAATTCCCCCCCTCAAGAACACCTAATTATAATAGGCCTCTAAAGGTAATGAAATATGGTCCTACAGTACCTTGTGAAATTCTACAGAGAGATCATCTGAACCTGGGGCTTTAGAAAGGGGGAACTGCCTAATTGTGTCTCTAATTTCCAATACTGTAATAGGGGCATGAAGAGTCTGTCTTGTCTTTGTTGGTATTTGAAGTAAATTTAAATGTGCAATATATCTCTTGTGAAGGGATATCCTGTCCCTGATAAAATGCTTGAAAATGATGATAAAATAGCGGTCAATCGATCCCTATCAGTAATCATCTCATTTTGATGCAATATCCCCTTTTTGTACAATCCCACTTTATTTTGGGACTAGTGGGTTATTTCTGTCTACCTGCCAGGACTTTCTAAGAAGCGTCAAATTTCAGAGACTTAAACCCCTCCTCCTCATACCTCATCACTGTCATTGATTCTGTAAATCTTACTCCATTCTCCACTTTATGGATCGTCTGCCAAATGAGCCTTTGGAGCAAACATCCTTTATGGATCTTACGATAAAGGCAGTCTTCCTGGTGGCTATTATCTCAGCCCTTAGAGTTTCAGAGCTTCAGGCGCTCTCCTGCCGGGATCCTTTTATGTGTATTGCGGATTTTGGTGTGATGCTGCATATTGTTCTTTTCTTCCAAAAGTGGTTTCCACTTTTCACATGAATTGGGAAGTCCAACTTCCTGCTTTTGCTTCCTCTGGTTTGAGGGAGCAGGACCGGGTGTTACTGTCCTTGGACATGTGCAGGTTTTTGTTGTGGTATCTGGAAGTTACCAATGAGTTTCTCCTCTCTAACCACCTGTTTGTTCTAGTGGATCCTGCCTACAAGGCCACCATTTTGAGGTGAATCCGTATGGCCATTTCCACAGCTTACATGGCGGCCGGAAAAAAGTCCCCACCCTGCAGTGCGGGCTCATTCTTCCAGAAGTGTTTCATATTTTTCGGCAGAGTCATCGGCGGTTCCTCTGGATGAGATTTGTAGGGCTGCTACCTGGTCTTCTTTGCATCTGGTCACCAAGTTTTACAGGATCAATTTGGCAACCATGCAGGATGCTGCTTTTGGTGCCTCTGTTTTGGCAGCGGGCTCATCAGTCCCACCCTGATTCTCAGGGACTACTCTGTTATGTCCCACTGATCCCAAAATAAAGTGGGATTGTACATGAATGAAAGATTAGGTTCTTACCTTTGCTAATCTTTCTTGTAAATCCACACTTTATTCTGGAAACCTGACCTGTATTTTCCTGATTTGCCGATTGTCTGCCTTTCAAGTACTGGTAAGCTGGATTTCTATTTTCTAACCAGCCTTTATAGAGTGCCATCTGATTGGGATTAGCACTCAGTTTTGAGGGGTCTCTAGTTAGGGCGCCCCTTTCTGTCAGTGCATGTTGTTTCTACTTATAGCACTGTTATTATCGTTCAGGTTACTAATGTTTGATATCCTATTCAATTTTGTTTACTTGTAAGCAGAATTTGTCGGGGAGTGTCCCCGTTCCCCTCTCTCTCATTATTATTATCCTCTAGAGATGTTCCTGGCTGCTTTGCTACTGACTGATGTTTACAGAACCAGTGACAGTTGTGAGGTATGAGGGGAAAGGGTTTAACTTTAAATCTCTGAAATTTGAGGCTTCCTACAAAGTCCTGGCGGGTAGACAGAAATAATCCACTGGTCCCGGAATAAAGTGTGCATTTATAAGCAGGAAGATTAGCAAATGTAAGAACCTAATCTTTCATTGCAAAACTGGGGGCCCTACCTTGGACAGAAACATAGAAACATTATGGCAGATAAAGGCAAAATGGCCCATCTAGTCTGCCCATCCGCAATAACCATTATCTCTTTCTCACTCCGAGAGATCCCAAGTGCCTATCCCAGGCCCTTTTGAATTCAGACACAGTCTTTGTCTCCACCACCTCTTCTGGAAGACTGTTCCATGCATCTACCACCAGATGAGGCAACAATTTACCTGTGTGATTACCATATTTATAAAATTTATATTTATAATACTGGTGGGATCTCATAGTTTTCTCATGCAATTTAAAATTCAATGCCACTCTCACTGCATGCAATAATTACCTCCCATTATTGCTTATAAAGTAAAATAAGAACATAAGAAGTTGCCTCCACTGGGTCAGACCAGAGGTCCATCGCGCCCAGCGGTCCACTCCCGCGGCGGCCCATCAGGTCTATGACCTGTGAAGTGGTTCCTGACCATTTATGTAACCTACCTCTGCTTCTATCTGTACCCCTCAATCCCTTTATCCTTCAGGAACCTATCCAAACCTTCCTTGAACCCCCGTACTGTGCTCTGGTCTATCACAACCTCCGGAAGCGTGTTCCATGTGTCCACCACTCTCTGGGTAAAAAAGAACTTCCTAGCATTTGTCCTAAACCTGTCCCCTTTCAATTTCTCCGAGTGACCCCTAGTCCTTGTGGTTCCCCACAGTCTGAAGAATCTGTCCCTGTCTACCTTCTCTATGCCCTTCAGGATTTTGAAGGTTTCTATCATGTCTCCTCTAAATCTCCTCTTCTCTAGGGAGAACAGCCCCAGCATTTTCAACCTGTCAGCGTATGAAAAGTTTTCCATACCTTTTATCAATTTAGTCGCTCTTCTCTGGACCCCCTCAAGTACTGCCATGTCCTTCTTGAGGTACGGCGACCAGTACTGGACACAGTACTCCAGGTGCAGGCGCACCATTGCACGATACAGCGGCATGATGACTTCCTTCGTCCTGGTTGTGATACCCTTTTTAATGATACCCAACATTCTGTTCGCTTTCTTTGCGGCTGTGACGATGTTTTCAATGTTGTGTCCACCATCACCCCCAGGTCTCTTTCAAGGTTGCTCACCCCTAACAATGATCCCCCCATTTTGTAACTGAACATTGGGTTCTTTTTCCCTACATGCATTACCTTGCATTTCTCTATGTTAAAACTCATTTGCCACTTTTTTGCCCACTCTTCCAGTCTCGTTAGGTCCCTTTGTAGGTTTTCGAGTTCTGCTTTTGGCAACATGTTTTTGAAGCAACACCCTTAGCCAGATAAATGCAGAATATTGCCTCTGGAACGCCCCCAAAATAGCCATTTTCAGATAGGTGCTAGCTGGTAAAGTCCCGCTGGAAATGACCAGTTAACCTCGAACAAGCGATTTAACTGGCCAGGAGCCATTTCTAGCTGGTTAAATCACTTTGAATATTGACTCAAGAGATTAGGGCCTAATAGTTCCTTGATATGTCATGCTTTACTGCTATGGCAAAAACGGTGAACATTTCCTGAATATATACATACTAATATGAAAAAAAGGGCTTGCTCAGTGTATTTGAAGTGGCTAGGACTGAGTAAAGTCAATGTTGGTGTCATCAGTAAATAGAAGCGAGATCTTTACATTGGTAAAATCCATGATTGTCATTACATTAGTCGAGTTGTCCTATTTCTATTCTCCAGTTGAATAGCTTTTCAAAATCTCTTCATACTTGCAATATTATAGGTTAACAGATGTGCTTGAACTGGTAAGCTCATTACGGTATGCTGAAGTGGAAGAGCTATCACCAAGACTATCATAGAATATGTTTTTCTCAAGGTTTCGAAAATGAGTGTTCATTTCAAGCAGATATTATGAGAACCCAATTGCTAATCCTAAATTCAGGTATACTACCACTCTGTCTAGGAAGATTGCTAGTTGATCATGCTAAGATGCTCCCTTATCCGTTATTGGATCTAAAAAAGAAGGGGATTAAGAATTATCCTACTTCCCAGTTAATGTGCAAATCATGAAAAAAAAGAAAGAAAGAGAAAGCCCTCGGCTTAGAAAGGCCTCCGAATGCTGTACTGCACTAAAATAATGATGACTTAGACTTTTTAATAGCTTCAAATATCACATCTTAAAGTCGAAAGTGCTGTCCTTTCAAAGCATAAATGTGTTATTTGCACTGAAGAGTTTAATGATTGCTTTTTGACATGTTGTTTTGTAGATGTATATTTCATTACGATCTCAGAGTGCATTTAAATATAGAACCACAGAAAATACAGGTTGCCTTTAATATTTGACTTGCATGTTTGAATAGAACTTATTTTCTTGAAACTTAAATAGTTTCTAGAATGTGATTGCTTTATAACTATATTGGGTAACAGTTTGATAAATACTTCTGTGAAGTACATAAAAAAATTATATGCTGCATCCCCTGGCAACAAAGGCATATGTCTCTTGAAATATGGTTGCATAGTGCAAATTATAGTATTTGCTGTTTTTAATTTGCTACAAGCAAAGTAGTTTCAACTGTTCTTTTTGTCACAGTGTTCACAAACTAGCACTAAAGAGAATGAAGTATTTTTATTCCATGTTGTCAGAAGAGGGAAAACCTCCTCACCAAATGCAGATTTTCCATTTTTAGGACACGGCACCATTCTTGTATTTCAGCCTCGTCAGTAGATTCAGTTCCTATCAGTGAGATAAGTGCGTATGTGGCTCCGAACATCTGAAAAATAGTTTTAAAAGGAAAGAAAAATTGTTAGTGTTTCCACACGGTATGATAATACATTTTCAAATATGTCAGACACATCTTTGTTAAAATTAAACCAAGGATTGGTTTTGAGCGAAAGCCCTATATCCTTACAGATGCCTTGCATGGCTGCATCTAAGCTGCTTATTATATTGATGGGTTTTGCTGCTCTGCAGAAAATGAAAATAGGCAGCTGCTTCCTTCCATCAAAGGAAAAAAACGCAGCCCGAGTTTTTATTAAACGAGTGCTCATTTCTTCTATTGCCAAAATTCTTGCACAAAACAAAAGAGCCATTTCGCGACATTATTTCTTAACCAGAAATGAACAACTGACAGCGAGCGATAAGCCTGCTTGCTTTTCACGACTGGTAATCATTTTGTGTGAAATAGATGTTTTAATATGGTTGAAAATCTAAGTTTGAAATGTACCATCTACTATGTTTCCAGACCTCATTTGCCGTGGCAATAATCACAAAAGACCTGAACCAGTATTGTTTAAAGCATCTCATAAGCATTCCAAAATTGGATAGGGGAACTGGAATCATTCACTTGAGGAAAAAAAATAATCAGGCAAGTTGGTTTGTTACTGTTTGTAGGTTTACTGTTATTATGGGCTACAGAGTTTCCATATGAGCTCAGTCCAGGCCCTCAAATTTGGAGCATTAAAAATATTTACAGATCACGGCCCACTGTGTGTCCTTTTGCTTCATGAATAATAATGAGACTGAAGAAGAGGACTAGAGAGGACTGAGGCCATTTTTGCCTAGCACTTATGGTATATGTTTTTCTCACTGATCTGATTATGACAGTCTGTTTAAAACTGAGAGACAGTCAAGTGTCTGTGAAATATGTCAGAATTAGAAGTGCTGCTGAAATGAATCTCTTATTCAGTTGGTGTTCCCGTTTCTGCTCACTTTCTTGGGAAGATTTTGAGGCACTTATTATTCTAAGTTGGAAGCATATGAACATTTATTGAATACGCAGTAAGGATTATTGTTCCCAGTGGAAGAGAGGATAGGATAGAGAGCTGGGGCTAATTCTGGAAGTGGGTGCCTCCATGTAGGTGCCCCAATGCCACACTCTGAGGCCCTGATTCTATAAAAGATGTCTACAGTTTGGCACCTAGATCAGTGCGCCTAGCCTATTAAGACAGCTAACGTAATTTTTTAATTGGCTTAATCCATGCTGATAATTGAAAACACCATTAAAACCCATTTTATAAAATTAATTTGCCGGTAGGCGTCTGCCACTTTAAGGTAGGTGTATTCACCAAGATGCCTACTGGTACCTACATGGCAAGTAGACATGTTTAGGGTGGATTCAGGGAGGATTTGGGGCATAGATTAGATGCCAGTACATACCTACCTTAGGCTCACTCATTTACGCCAAGAAAATCCTGGCCTAAATAGAGTGAAACCACAAGTTGATACTGGAGAATTATAGCCTAAATGGAGGAAAAGATCTCAGAATCACCACTTAGGGAACATGTATCGTTCTCCCTAAGAATATTGTGGTGATGAATATCTATCATTGATCAAAAAACCTCCATCCTATCCAAAAAATGATATAATTTTTTAATTAATATTTTTATACTTTTTTAATCTTTCTTTCTTAAATTTATATTAACAATTAAATAGGTGCAATTAATCATGTGCAGAAAACCAACACTTATCTGTTGTAGAACTTTTTGAGTCATCAACAACAGATAAGTGTTGGTTTTCTGCACATGATTAATTGCACCTATTTAATTGCTAATATAAATTTAAGAAAGAAAGATAAGAAAGTATAAAAATATTAATTAAAAAATTTAAACATTTTTTGGACAAGATGGAGGTTTTTTGATCAATGATAGATATTCATCACCACAATATTCTTAGGGAGAACGATACATATTCCCTAAGTGGTGAATCTGAGATATTTTCCTCCATTTAGGCTATAATTCTCCAGTATCAACTTGTGGTGGTACTTATAATTTATTTGTTGATACACATTTTTCACTATCTTTTTTGATTTTTCTAAATAGAGTGTACCAAAGGATTTTAATGCCTTGCAATGCCTAAGAACACTTCTGTTACATCTTCTGATGAATATCCTCTGGTCACGAACTATTGCAGAAGGATGTCAGTCACATCTTTCAGCTCCTCCTCCTTCAATTGTGAAGCATGGTGCCCTCTCCAGTTTTTCTTTATGCAAGCAAACTGAGGTCTACTCCTCCTGATTTGCTCTGTTTGGTTTTATTATTTTCAAGTTTTATTGTCTATCTCATGAGGCTTAGGTGCCTATAGGTCCCCAATTTGGGGCTACTCTGCTTGGGAGAAGATGCAGATTCCACACGGGTGGTTTGTAGCTTGTGAGGCAACTCCCAGATGTACCTGTTAAGCTAGCCTGCTCTGTGCATTTTGGAAGCTCAGGAACCATTCCCCTGGGAGCTAACTCACATTCTGATTTATCAGAGGCTTGTGCGCAGGCTGTGGGGCCCCTGTGTTAGTCCCTTTGGGCTTCAGAGAGCCAGCTTCATTTTTTGCTCCCCCTGTTGCGACACAAGGATCCGTGAGGTTTGAGCTTACAGTTGATGCTGGGCCAACTGGGAGCCCAAAGAGATCATTGTGACAGGAATTGAAGCTGCAGAGAAAGCTGTCACAGATAAGCAACACAGCATGGTGAGTACAGCCATTATTACCTTTGGAGAAAATCAGAGGGAGGGGGGTGTCTGAAAATTTGTTTTTTAAAAGTTTCTGGGGCCCTACCTCTAAAACTATTTTCTCTTAATTTTTTGATCTTCAGGGGGAGCTCCCACGGACTGATTTGGGCACAAATTTACTGGCGATGGCCATCTTGGATTTTAAATGATATTTTTTTTCTAAAGCCTCCATCTGCCTCAAAACCCCTCAATTTCCCTCATAATGGACAGGGATAGACTCCACAACCTGTTCTGCCTCCCATATCATGCCAAATTTGTGCTAAATGACCGGCCGAGGAGTGCCCTTGTACTGCGTGCCATGGGGCATGTGAGGGAGAAGCAGGAGCCTCAGGCTTAGCCTCACCTGAGTCCTCTAGGGCTGGGAAAACTGCAGGGGGTCTGGGTGGCTAGAATGAAATCCCTCCCAGAGACCCCAAACAGTGATTATGCGAAACTCAAGTACATGGAAGCAGTGGAGCCCTAGAGAAGCCAGTTTGAGGTCCTGCTGAGGCCTCCTGTTCAGGGGTTTACCTTGGACTTTGTGAATCTCTTATGGAAAACTTATTTGATGGGTCCATGAGACTCTGCACTGCCTGTGGGTGTGCCAGCATTGGACTGGGGAGAAATTCCTTCCCAGGAGTCCTCCCCGTTGCTAAGAAATCTGGCACCCAGTCTGAGCATGTGGACTAGGACTGGGAAGATTGGAGATCAATCTCCATGCCTTTATTTTCCAAGAGTGCAGTTTCTTGCCTGGAGAACTCCAGTTCTCTTTCAAGGACCAGGAGTCAGGAGGCGATAGTCCTGCTCTACCAGGGAGAGGATCCTCTGTGCAGTGGCTTCTCAAGTCGGCTACAGTGCTTCATGTTATTAAGGATGCACTAAGAGAACTGAAGCTGGAACCTCAACAGTCGTCGACCTCACAGTGCACGGTCATGAGCAGCAAAATTGTCTAGACTACATGTTTCTCTGCACACCTGGATATCACCTTGCTGGTCACTGAGCAATGGGAGTCACTGGAAAGCTCCTTAAGGGTAGCCAAGACTATATCCAAGCTTTACCATATGGCTCTGGAATTTCAGCAGCTCTTTACTCAGCCGAACGTGAATTCCATGGTGGATCAAGTGGCAAAGTGTACCTCACTCCCTAGTGAGAGACGTGTGATGTTAAAGGATATGCGGGACCGTAAGGTAGATGTGGTGCTTAGGAAGCAATTTGAAATGCTAAATTTGGTAGCCTTATTTGTGGCACATGCCTCCCACACCAGATTGTGGTGCAGTCCTGCAGTAGAGGAGGATGCATGCCCCAATTAATGTTGGTGGGTGATTATGTGGTGGATGCTCTTTATGATAATATTATAGTTATGAATAAGGTGTTGGCGTACACCGTTGCCACCCACAAGATACTCTGGATCATACAATTGGCGGGTGATTCGGCCTCCAAGTCTACCTTAAGCAGACTGCCTTTTAAAGGGCAGATGCTCTTTGGAAAGGGATTGGTTGACCATATGGCCAGTGTGATAGATCACTGTCCTAAGTGTCTGCCAGACAGCAGGCCTCACCAATCCACTGGAGGAGGCAAAGGCAATTTTTGTTCTTCATGATGTTCCTACCAGTACTATGCAAGTGTCTCCACTCAGAGATTTTATCAGGGATAAAGATTTGGCAGTTCCAGATGCCAGCAACCCTCGGGGTCTTGCATCAGCCCTGCCTCCAAGAAGATGCAATGACACCAAGGTAGCAGTCCTTCTCCCATACATTGACGGGAGACTATCGGCGTTCTGGAGGGCACGGGAGAAATTTTCTCGGACTACATCGGTTCTACATCTTATTCAAGAGGGTCCCCCAGATCTGTTTGTGGATTTTCCAGCCATATGACTGGATAAGGAGGCCAGTGTCCATGTTACTAGGCATTCAAACACTAGAACCAGTTCCCGAAAAAGAATCGAGCTCTGGAAGATACTCCTTATACTTCATAAGAACCTAAGAATTGCCGCTGCTAGGTCAGACCAGAGGTCCATTGTGCCCAGTAGTCCGCTCCTGCGGCTGCCCTTAGGTCAAAGACCATTGCCCTATCTGAGACTAGCCTTACCTGCGTATGTTCCGGTTCAGCAGGAACTTGTCTAACTTTGTCTGAATCCCTGGAGGGTGTTTTCCCCTATAACAGCCTCTGGAAGAGCGTTCCAGTTTTCTCCCACTCTCTGGGTGAAGAAGAACTTCCTTATGTTTGTACGGAATCTATCCCCTTTTAACTTTAGAGATTGCCCTCTCGTTCTCTCTACCTTGGAGAGGGTGAATAACCTGTCTCTATCTACGAAGTCTATTCCCTTCATTATTTTGAATGTTTCGATCATGTCTCCTCTCAGCCTCCTCTTTTCAAGAGAGAAGAGGCCTAGTTTCTCTAACCTCTCACTGTACAGCAACTCCTCCAGCTCCTTAACTATTTTAGACACACTTCTCTGGACCCTTTCGAGTAGTACCGTGTCTTTCTTCATGTACGGCGACCAGTGCTGGATGCAGTATTCCAGGTATGCCCCCATGGCCCGGTACAGCGGCATGATAACCTTCTCCGATCTATTCGTGATCCCCTTCATAATCATTCCTAGCATTCTGTTCACCCTTTTTGCAGCTGCTGCGCATTGCGCGGACGGCTTCATTGACTTGTCGACCAGTACTCCCAAGTCTCTTTCCTGGGGGGTCTCTCCGAGTACCGCACCAGACATCCTATATTCGTGTATAAGATTTTGTTACCGACATGCATCACCTTACACTTATCCATGTTAAACCTCATTTGCCATGATGTGGCCCATTTCTCGAGAATGTTTATGTCACGTTGCAGGTCTTCGCAATCCTTCTATGTCTTCACTACTCTGAATAGCTTCATATCGTCCGCAAATTTAATCACCTTGCTCATCGTACCAATTTCCAGGTCATTTATAAATATGTTGAAGAGCACAGGTCCAAGCACCGAACCCTGTGGCACTCCACTCGTGATGCTTTTCCAGTCCGTGTATTGTATGTTTACCACCACTCTCTGTTTCCTATCTGCCAACCAGTTTTTAATCCACATGAGTATTTCACCCTCGATTCCATGGCTCGCAATTTTTTGAAGTAGTCGTTCTTGCGGGACCTTGTCAAACGCTTTCTGAAAATCCAGATATACAATGTCGACTGGCTCGCCTTTGTCTACTGCCTGTTTACTCCCTCGAAGAAGTGCAGCAAGTTCGTCAAGCAAGATCTTCCCTTGCTGAAGCCATGCTGGCTGGTCCTCATCAGATTGTGTCCATTAAGGTGATCAATGATGCGGTTCTTTATCAGCGCTTCTACCATCTTTCCTGGTACCGAGGTCTGTAGTTTCCCGGATCTCCCATCGAACCTTTCTTAAAGATCGGCGTAACATTTGCCATTTTCCAATCTTCTGGAATCCTTCCTGTTTTGATTGACAGTTCAGCAGTTCAGCTATAGCCCCTATCAGTTCCTTGATTGCCCAAGAAAGGCACTGAATACTGGAGACCAATTCTGGACCTAAAATCTGTGAATGCAGCCCTGAAAGTACCACACTTCCACATGGAGACGGTCCAGTCAATTATTGTGGCAGTGCACTGAGTGAATTCCTACCCTCCCTAGATTGAATGGAGGCGTACCTTCATATTCACATCTTCCCGGCCCACAGGAGATACCTGAGGATCCATGCCTACTAAGGCATTTCCAGTTTGTGGCCTTACCCTTCAGTTTAGCAATGGCCCCGTACACCTTCACCAAGGTGATGGTGGTGGTCACAGTTCACCTCCCCAGGATGGGAATTCAGGAGCACCCTTACTTAAATGATTGGCTGGTCAGAGCTCCATCAAACACAGAGGGAGAGCAGATGGTACAGCAATTTATGTATCTCCTTCAGAATCTGGGCTGGATAGTCAACTTCAAGAAAAGTCATCTAGATCTGACCCAATGCTTAGAGTGATTGGGAGTCTGCTTCAACATGGCGGAGGGCCACATCTTTCTTCCAGAACCATGCAAATAGAAGCTCAAGAAGCAGATTTCAGATCTCAGAGAGATGTAAAGCCCCACTGCCTGATATTACCTTCAGGTACTGGAATTGATGGCAGCAACTCTGGAAGTGGTTACCTGGGTGAAAGCGCACATGCATCCCTATAGGAGTTCCTCCTGTCCCGGTGGTCCTCCCAGTGTCATTCACTCCAGATACAGGTTCCCTGGTCTGTTGAAGCAAGAAATAGCTTGTGATGGTGACTCAAAGTAGACTCCTTATTGAAGAGCATCCCACTCCGAATCCCCTCATGAGTGATCCTAACAACCAATGCCAGCCTGTCAGGCTGGGGAGCCCATTGCAGCAGGTATACAGTACAGAGCCAATGGTCTCTCCATCAGAGAAAATGATCCATAAATCATCTGGAACTGCGAGCCATTCAGCTAGCCTTAAATTTGTTGGAGAAAGATCTGGAAGGCAAAGCAGTCAGAGTGTTCTCAGCCATGCCACCGCGGTAGCATTTGTGAACAGACAAGGAGGCACCAAGAGTGCCCCATTATGTCTAGAGGCTCAGATGTTGTTCAGATGGGCAGAAGCTCATCATCAAGTGCTCTCCGCAGCCCATGTAGCTGGAGTGGAAAACATGCAGGCGGACTTTCTCAGCAGAAACACAGAGCATCCTCAGGCTGCATCTGGGTAAATTCGCTAGACAGAGAGAGGATAGATGCTATTCTGGCATTGTAAATCCTGTTTGATTTAGTAAAAGGTGAAAAGTATATTGTTTGTTAAGGGGGAGTTTGTTCCTATCCCCTTTTAGCAAATTTCCCCTGGTGCAACCTGAGGGCGAAACGTGGCCATGTCAGGTTTTGGTTATTCAATTCTATATACAGTAGGTCACCAAACTTTAGGCACCCAAATTTGGGTGTGTATCCCAGATCTACATGCAAACTAATTAATTAATAAGCCATTAACAATCAATACTTGGTGTTAATTGGCACTAATTTGGGTCTACACGCAAATCTTTATAGCTGCAATGCAAAAGGGGAGGGGCATGAGCATTCCAAGAAAAATCTCCACAAACACATTAGACCCAAAAGCTCAAATCGTGTGAAAATTTGGGTACACAGTGAATTTAAAAAAATATATCTCAATTTTTTTTATATATTATGTTTTATTTGTCATTTTTTATATGAAATGAAATAAAGGGGGAAAAGCCTTGGGGCACAGCCCGGGACCAGCGTCCTCGTAGACCTTTCAGTTCCTCCTCACAGGCATAAAAACCTCCTGACTTTAAAGTCTTTAGTTTTGACATTACAAAAATGGTACAACCTTTCCCACTACAATAAAAATCTAAAGTTTCAAAAAGCATTTATAAATTAACTTCCTACAGATTAATCTCACTCATTTTATATTGCAGCCTTCATCAATGTATACTCATGACTCAAAATAGGATCCCCCCGCCGCCGATGGCCAGCGTTTCGCCGGTACAGCTGCTTCAGGGCTAATGGGATCAAGCGACATCACAGCTCACTCCAACAGTTAAAGCATGGCCATGTCCTCTTTTGCCGTTTGACATGCAGCTCCTGATTGGTGAGGCCCACTTTAGTACAGGAAGAGGCAATCAGAGCATATCGCAAGTGATTTCCTTCACATGCTGGTGCTCCAGCTGCCCTCTCCTGCCTCCAAAGCTTCCCCTTCATGGTCGGAAAATACCGCGAATGACCGGGACCGCACATTCACAGGGGAAACTGTACTAGTTTATTTATTGTAGTATTTTATATATTGCTTATAGTAGTTTACATTCAGGTACTCAAGCATTTTCCCTATCTGTCCCAGTGGGTTCATAATCTATCTAATGTACCTAGGGCAATGGAGGATTGAGTGACTTGCCCAGGGTCACAAGGAGAAGCATGGGTTTGAACCCACAACCTCAGGGTGCTGAGGCTGTAGCTCTAACCACTATGCCACACTCTCCTCCAATACAAAATCAGAAGTGAGCCAAGTAGAACAATGAAGCCATTGTGACATCACTGATGAAGCTGGCTCTTAGGCATTGGTGGAATGAGGCATTATGACATCAGGGAAAGGGATAGGGACTTGTATACTGCTCTTTGTAGTTATACAACCACACTCAAAGCAGTTTACATGCAGGTACTTCAAACATTTTCCGTCTGTCCTGATGGGCTCACAATCTATCAAATGTACCTGGGACCATGGGGGGTATTGGTGACTTGCCTCCATGGTCACAAGGTGCAGCTTGGGTTTGAACCCACAACCTCAGGGTTCTGAGGCTATAGCTCTAACCACTATGCCACACTCTCCTCTACAGGTAGGCAGATTTTCCTAGTGCCAAACTTTGGGCACCATTTATAGAATTTTCCCTTATGTATTTTTTTAAATTATTGGGTCTAAATGAATAGCACCAGCATGGTGAACACACTATCCAAATATTCAGTGTCACTACCTGTAAGTACAGTGTTGCTAAATTAAGTATCAGTATTTAATGTTTACTGATCACTATATGGGTTCAGTATTCGGCTCTGTGTTATTCACAGAAACAAAGGCAAGAGTTCGTTTTTTTTTTGTTGTCTGCACTAATAGGTTTCACTGTGTTTAAATGACGGAATGGTATAAATTCCTTTAATGCCGATCATTCTTTTATTACTTTCAGAGAAATTTACTTACCATTTTTAGCGAGAGATACTTTACTTTTAATACAATTAACATTTCTATTTTTTCTGTTACTCATATGCCATTCACGAGTGCCAAAAATGCTATTATTACTTCTAATCTATTCAGTAGCCTTTTAATGCTCTTATTATGTCTTGTTATTTTACATGAACAAACATCTCTGGAACAAGTACTGTGCACAAACAATACTGTGTAGAGCCATTTAGTTGGGAAGCTCTCTGCGTTGCCACACATGAGACCTGAATCCGCCACACACCTGATTGCTCTTGCTTCTTGAACCTGCAGGGGATTTTGAGAGACGCTTCCGTGAGACTGTGGGAATCCTCTTGTCCATCCTGTGGAGTCTGCTCCCCCTAGTGTGCGTGAAGCACAGGTGTATTAAACACATCATTACAAAAGTGGGTTCTTAGGGGGGGCTGCCTATTCTTAGGATACTTTTTATATTTGGTATAATTGCTCGCTGTCCTTCACGAACCTGAAGTAGTAGCAGAAGCACTGTGGTGTGTCTTGGAGGAAAGCAAAAAAATGAACATACATAAGAACATAAGAAGCGCCATCTCCGGATCAGACCTTCGGTCCATCAAGTCCGGCGATCCGCACACGCGGAGGCCCTGCTAGGTATTCACCTGGCTTATTTTATAGCCAACCATATCTTTATATGCCTATCTCAAGGAGATATGCATCTAGTTTGCTTTTGAAACCTAGGACTGTCGATTCCGCAATAATCTCCCCTGGGAGAGTATTCCAGATGTCAACCACTCTCTGTGTGAAGCAGAACTTCCTGACATTAGTCCTGAACTTGCCCCCCCTTAGCTTCATTTCATGTCCTCTTGTCCGTGTCAAATTGGACATTGTAAATAATCTTCTCTGCTCTATTTTGTCAATTCCTTTCAGTATTTTGAAGGTCTCGATCATATCCCCACGCAGTCTCCTTTTCTCAAGGGAGAACAATCCCAGTGTTTTAAGTCGATCCTCATATTCCAGTTTCTCCATACCCTTCACTAGTTTAGTTGCTCGTCTCTGCACCCTCTCCAGCAGTTTTATATCCTTCTTTAGGTAGGGAGACCAATGTTGGACGCAGTATTCCAAGTGGGGTCTGACCATTGCCCTATAAAGCGGCATTATAACTTTCTCCGATCTACTCGAGATTCCTTTCTTTATCATGCCCAACATTCTATTTGCCTTATTTGCCGCTGCCACGCATTGTGCCGACGGCTTCAGGGTCCTATCTATCAGTACACCCAGATCTCTTTCTTGTTCACTTTTCCCCAGAGTTGCACCTGACATTCTGTACTCGTATTCCTTATTTTTACTGCCTAAATGCATTACCTTGCATTTCTCCACGTTGAACTTCATCTGCCATTTCTCCGCCCATTTTTCTAACCGACACAAATCGCTCTGGAGTTCCTCACTGTCCTCCTGCGATCTGATTGCCCGGCAGAGTTTTGTGTCGTCTGCAAACTTGATGATCTCACTGGATGTTCCGTTTTCCAGGTCATTGATATAAATATTAAAAAGGATCGGCCCAAGTACCGAGCCCTGGGGCACACCACTAGTCACTCTCTCCCAGTCGGAGAACTTCCCATTTATGCCCACTCTCTGCTTTCGGTTTTCCAGCCATTTGCCTATCCATCTTTGTATATCTCCCTCTATGCCATGGCTTTGTAGCTTCCTGAGAAGTCTTTCGTGTGGAACTTTGTCAAATGCTTTCTGGAAGTCCAAGTATATTATGTCCACCGGCTTTCCACTATCAATTTGCTCGTTCACGGTCTCAAAGAATTGGAGTAAATTCGTCAGACACGATTTCCCTTTCCTGAATCCATGTTGACTGGGTTTCATCAAGTCGTGTGTGTCCAAGTGCTGAACTATGCTATCCTTGATCAGTGATTCAATCATCTTGCCGGGGACAGACGTAAGACTCACAGGTCTATAGTTGCCCGGTTCTCCTCTCGATCCTTTTTTGAAAATTGGCGTGACGTTCGCTTTCCTCCAGTCGTCTGGTATCTGACCAGTTCTGATTGACAGGTTTGCAAGTTTTTGCAATAACTCTCCAATTTCAATCTTCAATTCCTTCAAGACTCTCGGGTGAATTTCATCCGGTCCAGGTGATTTGTCACTTTTAAGTTTGTCGATCTGATAGTATATCTGGGCTAAGTCCACTTCAACTGTGGTGAGGCTGTCTTCTATTTCTCCTGCAAACACTTTCTCCGCTTCAGGTATTGTTGAGGTGTCCTCCTTCGTAAAAACGGACGCAAAGAAGGAATTTAGTTTGTCTGCGATTTGTTTATCTTCCTTGATGTACCCTTTTCTTCCCTTGTCGTCCAGGGGTCCCACTGCCTCTTTTGCAGGTTTTTTCCCTTTCACGTATCTAAAGAAGGGCTTGAAGTTTTTGGCCTCCCGGGCTATTTTTTCCTCATAGTCCTGTTTTGCTTCCCTCACCGCCTTGTGACATTTCTTCTGTTCATCTTTATGTTTGTTCCAGGCTTCGGTTGTCTTCGTGCATTTCCATTTTTTGAAAGAGTCCTTCTTTACCTTTATGGCTTCCTTCACCTGTATGGTAAGCCATGCCGGTTCTCTTTTGCCTTTAGTTCTCCGATCTTTGGAAATCCTCGGAATGTAGAGATCTTGTGCTTCTGCAATAGTATTTTTCAATAGGCACCATGCCTGATCTACTGTTTCAAGTTTGTCCACCATCTTCTCGAGTCGTTTTGTTACCATGGCTCTCATGCAATCGTATTTACCCTTTTTAAAGTTTAAGGTGGTGGTTAAGGTTTTGACATGTTTCCCTTTCCCGATGTCAAGTTTAAAGTTGATTACATTGTGATCACTCGTTCCCAGTGGAACCATGACTTCTACTTCTGTTATCGGTCCAGTGAGACCATTTAGGACCAAGTCCAAGGTGGCGTCGCCTCTTGTCGGCTCTTTTACCATTTGCTCCAGGAAGCAATCCCCTAGCACCTCCAGGAACTTGGCCTCCTTGCCGCAGTTGGAGGCTCCTAGTTTCCAGTCTATTCCTGGGAAATTGAAGTCTCCCAATATAACTACATTGCCTGTCTTGCATACTTGTTTGATTTCCTCCATCATTTCTGAGTCAGTGACTTCCGCCTGTCCTGGGGGACGATAGTAAAGGCCAATTTTTATATCTGCGCCATTGCGACCAGGAATTTTGATCCAGAGGGACTCCAGCTTCTCTTTCCTGTCTGTTGTACTCATTCCAACAGAATCTATTTCTTCCTTAACATATAGGGCAATACCTCCACCTTTCTGCCCTTCTCGATCTCTTCTATATAGTTTGTATCCCTGTAGTACTGTGTCCCATTTGTTTTCTTCATTCCACCATGTTTCTGTTATGCCAATGATATCCATGTTCTCATGTCTTGCTATCGTCTCTAGTTCTCCCATTTTGTTTCCTAGACTTCTAGCATTTGTATACATACATCTAAGTTCCCTTCGTGTTACCTTTTTGGACCTTCTACTCTTGGCTGTCCTTACAGTTTCATTTACGGTATCCTTTACTGCTCCTGTGTTATCTCCCATGTTTGCTGTGTGGTCATCCCCTCCTGTGTCTGAGTTGTCCTTTCCTGCTTGTTCTCCTTTGTTGGCTGTGAGGTCGACCTCTCTTGTGTATGAGTAGTGGTCCTTTGTTCCTACGTCGGGGCATCCTGTTGTCCGTGCCATCGACCGGTTGTCGACTGTCGGCTTTCCCCTGTCCTTCAGTTTAAAGCCTTCTCTATTGCTTTCTTCATGTTGCCTGCCAAAACTCTTGCTCCTTCCTTGTTGAGGTGTAGTCCATCCCTTCTGTAGTACTTGCTTTTTCCCCAGAACGCCGTCCAGTTGCGCACGAAGTCGAAGCCTTCGTCTTCGCACCATCGTCTCATCCAGGCGTTGATCACTTGCAATTCCCCTTGTCTCTTTCCATCTGCTCTTGGTACAGGGAGGATTTCAGAGAAGGCCACCTTCACCTCCCTGTTCTTCAATTGTCTTCCGAGTGAGCGGAGCTGGCCCTTCATCTCTTCCCTGTCATACTTCCGCCCGCTCACATCATTTGTTCCCACGTGGATAAGCACAGCGGTGTCCACTCCCCGTGCGCCATCTATGATCCTGGAGATCCTGCTGGTCACATCCTTTACTCTTGCTCCAGGCAGACAGGTGACGACTCTGTCCTCTCTTCCTCCTGCGGTGCTACAAACCCTATAGCTGTGTTTTGTGGAGCGATAGCCATATAGATCTAGTCCTCTCTGTAAGGGAGGAACAGGAATGTTTGGGAGAAGAGGGCAGTGCTATGCCATTCTGATTGATAGAGAAGCTAAAAGCCTTAAGTGTCCACTTGAACCAGTGTAACTTTCCTCCAGATAAGTGCTTTGGAGGAGTAAGAGTGTCCTGCAGGGCTATAAACTCTGTTGATGACATGACATGTATCAGCTCTCAGGCTGTTCTTTCAGCTTCTTATTCCACTAGTTTGTAACTGTTATCATGAAAGTCACTGTGTAGTTAAAACATTAATAATTAAGCAACTGGTCTATCTGTATTTGCGTTGTTCCTCAAGAAAATGGATGTGCCCAGAGTTTGGGGCATATACTATAAGTAGATTCAAAATATGGTGGCTCATATTAACTGAAGCCTTCCAAACAGGAGTATTAAGAGCCAGATTGGTGTATAATATTCCTATCACAACTTAATGCTGTAGTCATCTTTACCAGGGAGGAGCGTGAAAGATATTTCCTTTATGGATTTCTTTTGGATGAAAGTTATTCTTTTCATAATACACCGAGGAGCAGGCTTAGTAAATGGCACCAGGATGATGCGTTCTAAGCATGAGTTCTATCATTGTCTTCTACCTCTTGTGTGCGTTTTCGGCAATTATTAAAAACTCATTTGTACAGCCAGTATTTCTTTGATTAATGTTATTATTAAGGTTTGTTCAGTTTTCTTTTTCTTTATTTTGTGAACTGCATTGAACTGCAAGGTTTCACGGTATATAAATTATTATGTTATGTTATAAAGGCAGTTCGGCACAGAACCATCTTGATAGAATATTAGCTTAACTCATTTTTGCACCTAACTTTAGACGAGCATTTTCACCTGCCAAAAGCTGCTGTAAAGCTTGTGCCCAACTACTGTCAGGCACGGAAATGGAAGTTTTTCATAACTCTGTGCCTAAATCCTGGGAATACCCATGACCTGCCCGTGCCCCTCCCTTGGCCATGCTCTCTTTGGAGTTGTGCTTGAGACAAGCTAGGCGCTCAGGGGTAAATTCTGTAAATGGTGTCTAAAAAGATAGGCATTGTGTCAATCACACTTAGATGCCTTTTACAGAATCACGCTTACTGGCACGTAACTTATTACATTACATTGGTATCTTCTATCCCGCCAATACCTTTCAGTTCTAGGCGGTTTACAACAAGAGTTGGCCTGGGCATTTCCAGGGAGAATACACGGTTAATAGATGTAGTATGCGTCGGGATCTGTGGAGGGTCGATCAGGTTTAGTTAGATATTTGACAAATTTCTTGAATAGAAAAGTTAAAAGTTTTTTTCCTGAATGTTTTATAGTTGGGCATCATAGTCAGCAGATTGGAGAGGTGGCGGTCTAGTTTCACTGCTCTGGTGACTAATAGTCCGGCGTATATTTTTTTGCTTTGTATGCCTGTGATTGGGGGGGGGGAGTGTACTTGAGTTCTCCTTGGTCTGGATGTGTTTTTCCTGATTAGGCGGTTGCTCAGATAGCTTGGTCTGTTTCCATTTAGGGCTTTGAATAGAGTGCAGTAGAATTTGTATTGTATGTGTGCTTGTACTGGGAGCCAGTGTGAATCTCGGAAAGCGGTGGTAATGTGGTCATATTTTTCAGCGAGTAAATCAGTCTAAGAGCTGTATTTTGGACTGTTTGTAATTGTTTTAGCATGTGTGTTGGGCATGACAGGTATAGGATGTTACAGTAGTCCAGGAGTCGTAGGCTTAGTGCTTGTTTGAAGAGTTTGAATTGTTCGTTGTTGAAGTATTTTCAGATTTGCCTTAGGTTGCGCATAGTTGCGAATGACTTCTGGATCATTTTGCTGATTTGAAGCTGCATGGTGCAGCCTTTGTCTATCATTGCTCCCAGCAGTTTTAGGTTGGGTTGTATGGGGTATGTGATGGAGTCTATTTCTAGGTTTGCTATGGTTGGGTTTTTGTTTTTTTCTAGAAGTAAGAAATTGGTTTTGTCTTGATTTAGCTTTAATTTGTGGTCTCTCATCCATTTTGACACATTTATAACTTAGCCACGTGTAATATAGGCCAGGGTTTTAAAGGCCTACATTATAGGTACCTAAGTCCTATAGAGAATTAGATCTTAGGTCTTTCTCCACTACTACTTTGGTGTTGGGCACAGCTAGTAGTCATGTGATAGGTACCTACCTTTTGTAGAATCACGCCTTAGAACAGGGGTGCCCACACTTTATGGGCTTGCGAGCTACTTTTATAATGACTAAGTCAAAATGATCTACCAACAATAAAATTTAAAAAAACCACAAAGCACACTGAAAGGCAGAGAAAATGTTAATTATTCATATTCCAGGTTTTTTCAAAGAGGTCACGGCAGATGACTCTATGCAATGTCACCTCAGTAACAAAATACAAAAATAGACAAATACACCCCCTCCCTTTTTACTAAACCACAATAGTAGGTTTTAGCACATGGAGTTATGCTGAATGCCTCGTGCTGCTCTCAATGCTCATAGGCTCCCTGCGCTAAAAAACGCTATTGCGGTTTAGTAAAAGGGAGCCATAGTGCAAAATATAGACAGCAGATATAAATTCTCAAAACTGACACATTTTGATCACTAAATTGAAAATAAAATCATTTTTCCTACCTTTGCTGTTTGGTGATTTCATGAGTCTCTGATTGCACTTTCTTCTTCTGACTGTGCATCCAATCTTTCTTCCTTTCTTTCAGCCTCCTGTATGTTTCCTCTCCTCCAGACCTCATTCTCTCCCCCAACTTTTTCTTTCTGTCTCCCTGTTCCCCCTTCTTTCTGTCTCCCTGTCTGCCCCCTTTCTTTCTTTCTCCATGCCCTCCCCCAAGCCACTCGGTTTGCTGCCACCGCCATCGGGGAACAGCCCCCAAGCCACCGCCTTCCCAAGCTTTCCCTGCAGAAGCGTCGCGCTGACCAGCATTCCGCTCCCTGACGTCAATTCTGACGTAGGAGAGGAAGTTCCGGGCCAACAAGGCATTTCTCCTCATTCCATCCAGCCTGAGCCCCATCTCTCCTTGATCCAGCATTTCCCTTCTGTGTCTGTCAGAATTACCATTCCACCTATTTTCCAGCATCACCCTTCTTTGTGTCCATCTCACCTATATCCCTATCTCACCACTTTTTCAGAATCTTCATTTGTCTCTGTCCTTGTCTTTACCCCATGTTCACCATTTGCCCTTTCAATGTCTTTATCTCCCCCCCCCACCCCACACTTTTTCAGCATTACTTCTATGTCTCTATTTCACCTCCTCTTCATGTCCCCTCTGTATCTCTATCCTTATTCAGTAGGTCCTGCTTACTCTTTCTCTTCTTTGTGTCACTATCTCCATTTTCAGCTTTCCCCCCTTTTCCTTTGTTAATGCACCCTGTAGCCAGAATCTTTCCACCCTCCCTCCACTCCGGCCCAGCCCAGTATGAAATATTTCCTTTTGTTTCCCTTCCCTCTCTTTTTTGCTCCCTCACCTCACGAGTCCTCTCCCTTCTACCTGCACCTGGCAAAACCCCCCCTGCTCCGCGGCTCTCTTAAGCAACTCGTCAGCAGCGGTGATCAAGACAAGCTGCCGACATCGAGGCCTTCCCTCTATGAGTCCCGCCTTTGTGGAAAAAGGAAGTTGAAACAAGCGGGACTCGCAGAGGGTAGGCCCCAACGTCAGAAGCTTGTGTCGATCGCTGCTGCTGAGTTGCCGAAGAGAGCCGCGGAGCAGGGGGTGTGGCCGGAAGCAGGTAGAAGGGAGAGGGCTGCTGGAAGAGGTATAAGTTCCGGAGTATGACACCGACCCGGGCCAGGATGATTTCTTTTTCAGGCTGTTGCTGTTGCTGCTGCCGATGCCACGCCACCACGCCCCCCCTCCCCTCCCCGAAATGACAAAAACAGCCTAATGCCCGGCGTCGGCGTTTTTGACGTCGGGGAGAGGAAGGCTGATAGGCCCGGTAGATCGGGACGGCAACACGAGTCTATCACAGAGCCCAGGATGGGCTCTGCGATCGTCTCACGTTGCCTTCCTGAGCTACCGGTCGATCGCGATCGACGCGTTGGGCACCCCTGCCTTAGAAGATAGGCGCCTATCGCCCAATTAATTTTTTTTTTCCAATTATGAGCTTGTTAAAGCTCATAATTGAAGCCAATTTACTAATTACCCCCACCCCCTTTTACTAAGCCAGGGTAGAAGTTTATACCATGGCTTGGAGCACCAAATGCTCTGACACTGCTTTGATGTTCATAGGAATTCTATGCACATCAGAGCATTTAGCACTGCGGGCTGCAGTAGAAACCCCTACCATGGCTTAGTAAAAAGGGGGAGGGAGGGGGGGGGGTTAAGTTAGGCACCTAACCTTGGGTGTCTATTTATTTAGGTGCCTTTTATAGAAGTTGTCTCTCAGTTTACAGAATAGGGGCATAGGTTAGTTTTGCATACCGTCGCTAACTAGTGCCAATTATTACTTGTTAATGCCAATTATTGGTGCTTATCTCCAACTGTGCTAATTTAGCACCAATTTGATAACTAAAGGTGATTATCACATTGCCAGAGGTTGTGGTAAGAGCCAATAGCATTGCTGGTTTTAAGAAAGCTTTGGACACTTTCCTGGAGGAAAACTCCATAGTCTGTTATTGAGAAAGACATGGGGGAAGCCACTGCTTGCCCTGGATCGGTAGCATGGAATGTTGTTACTCTTTGGGTTTTGGCCAGGTACTAGTGACCTGGATTGGCCACTGTGAGAATGGGCTACTGGGCTTGATGGACCATTGGTCTGACCCAGTATGGCTGTTCTTATGTGTGTTTGTGAACTGTGTGTTTTGAAGTGCTCAATTTCATGATTTTATCAGCCAAACTTCCCTCCTGTGTGTTTGTGATCTGTGCGTTTTGTGTGAAGTACTCAACCTTGTGGTTTTTATCAGCCAGACTTCCCTCCTAATCTAATCTAATACACAGTTTATTAAACGCACTATACTAAAAAGGTTCAAGGTGATTTACATTCAGTGAGGCCATAAAATCTATGAAAAATTATAAAAGCAATCGATAATTAAAATATCATCATAACATGAATATTACAAGTCATATAAAAAAGTTTTTTTTATCAGCCTAACTTCCCTCCTGTGTGTGGTTTGTTTATTTTTTTGTGAAGTGCCCAACCTCATGGCTTTTTTCAACAAAACTTCCCTCCTGGCTTTTTCGTGAGGTTGAGTGTTGAAATCTTTCTTAGTGTGTTCCAGGCCTCATTCCGGTGTTCCAATAACCTTTCTCAGTGCATTCCAAACCTCACTCTGGTGCTCCAACAGTCTTTTTCAGTGCATTCCAAGCTTTATTTTGGTGCTGCTCCTCAAGCTTTATTTTGGTGCTGCTCCAAACATCTTCTCAAACCCCAAAAGGACCCCCCAGTGAATTTTTCCAAACTTGACACCTAGCTAAATCACTTTCTGGTACCTTAAAATGTAACCTCTCCCCCATTTCATCAAAATTCTCAGAGCCGTTTTCAAATAAATAAAATTTCCAACAAACATATAATAACAATCCACTTTATTGAATATCAGCACTTAACCAGCCAAGTGCTCGCTCTGCCCATGGAATACCCTCAAAATAGCTGGTTTTCACTTAGCTGTTCACCACTAATTTTCAGTGGCGATAATCAGTTAAATGCCACTGGATATTAGCAGATAGCTCCAAACAAATGATTTCACCATTCAACAGCTGTTTCCAGTCAATTAAACCCTTTTGAATGATGACCAGAATATAGACAATCACAGTGCTAACCTAAAACAATATAGAAATTAATACACATAAATAGAATATCTGAAAATAAGCCAATCTAAAATTAGATTTTGCAGAAACAGCAATATGAACAGTATTTTATTTCATTTATTAAAATGTATATACTGCCTTAGCGGACAAGGCAATTTACAATATAAAAAGTTAAAACAACATACATCCACTATCATAATTATCATAAAACACTCATTTCCAAATTTCGACATGCACACTCAGAATGGGTACCATCAAAAAAACTTCATGGAAAGAATATATTTGTTAGCTGGCTCTTCTCCAAACATAAATCTATAGATGGCTTATTCCAACACGTCCTTATACCATGCACTCAAGTGACTATCAGATTTCTTCCAAGATCTAGTTTAAAAGCTGTTTTCTCGCTTTCTTTTTCTCTCTCTCTCTTTTTAAAGTATGCACTAGCAGCCTGGTTCCACCCTAATTAAGGTGGAGCCCCTGCTTTTGGAATTGGCTGTCCCTTCCCCAGAAAGTTGTCCAACTCATAACAAACCTAAATTCCTCTTTCCTGCACCATTATCTCATCCATGAATTGAGACTCGAGCTCTATGATCCTGCATGTAGAACAAGGTGCGCTTCTGAAAATGCTATCCTAGAAGTTCTGATTTCATCTTTCTACTTAAAAGTTTTAATTTTGCCTTCAGAACCTTCCTCCAGCACTTTCCTATAAAAGGGATGTTAGTAATACCTTAGTTTATTTTCCAGTAGAAAACTGAATAGGTTCATGGAATCTATGGCGTTAAACCATGCTTATTGATCTCATGCATATTTATTACTTATAATCATTTAGACGCCATAGATTTAACCACATTCACTCAAACATTCAATAATTTATTAATATTTTTCAACATACTTATGTAAATAATCTCCACCAAGTATAATAAATTCATCGTTTTATCCTAGTAAATTGCTACAATACAAACCTTCCCCCCGTCAACCCAAGGATTCAGTCAATGTTTCACCTGGGTCCATTTACTAAGGCGCGCTAAAGATTAGCGTGCGCTAAATGCTAAAGCGCCCATTATTTTCTATGGGCGCGTTAGCATTTAGTGTGCACTAAATCACTTAGCGCACCTTAGTAAAAGGACCCCTCAGTGTCCTATTTTTATTTTTGTAAAATCCATACAATATCTCCACTGAACATTCAGTGTATGCTGTATCAATCTTCAATGAACAAGTCACTGAATGTCACTCAGGAAAAAACATCCTATACCTGTCATGCCCAACCCACATGCTAAAACAATTACAAACAGTCCAAAATACAGCTCTTAGACTGATTTACTCGCTGAAAAAATATGACCACATTACCACCGCTTTCCGAGATTCACACTGGCTCCCAGTACAAGCACACATACAATACAAATTCTACTGCACCCTATTCAAAGCCCTAAATGGAAACAGACCAAGCTATCTGAGCAACCGCCTAATCAGGAAAAACACATCCAGACCAAGGAGAACTCAAGCACACTTCACCCCTCCCCCCACAATGCTCTTCAATGAATCAACTCTTCACAAACTTTGATTGTCACACCTCAACACATTGGGGATATCCTGAAATCTAACCTGTTGTAGCATTCAGGACCTGACCTTCTGCATCCCTGAACTAAGCAAAATTGTAGGAAGTCTATTGGATTCTTGTCACCCTTTAGTGTTGGCATCATTCCTTGATCATGCTGTACATTGATAGGCAGTCTTTGTCAGAAGTATTGCCTAATTCTTGATGACAATCAATCCTGAACTAGAGAGTTGCACGGGGACAGAAATCCCACCCATCCCCATCAGGATCCTCTCCGTCCCCGCACATCCCCATCAGGATCCTCTCCGTCCCCACTCATCCCCGTCAGGATCCTCTCCGTCCCCACCCATCCCCGCAAGGAATTACCTCCATCCTTGCCCGTCCCCATAAAAAGCAGCAATTACTTCTGACAGGATCATCAATTGCACAGTCTCTTTTGTGTTTGCGCTGCTGTTTTCCTTGTGGTATCTCTTTGGTGGAACCCTTTTTTTGTTTTCTGTTCAGGTAATTAACTTATAAACCCCCTCTTGTACTAAGGCTGACGTGTCCATTATATTATATGGACGAACCCTGCTTCCAAAGCCTTTCATCCCTGTGGGAGTCCCGTTGGCTAGAAGGGGGTCCCTGTGGGAGTCCCGTGGGCCAGAGGAGGATCCCCGTGGGAGTCCCGTGGATTGGGGGGATTCTCACGGGACCCCCACGGGATTCCCGCGATCCCCATTCCCGTGCAGACCTCTATCCTGAACACTTCTCCGATGAAGCCTGGATGACTTGGAATTTATTTGACTTATTGCAAAACTTTTTAAATGCATCATTACCCTGCAATTAAAATCCTTTTTGAATGAAACTGGTAATTCTGATGTTTTTCAACTTGGCTTCCACAGAACAGAAACATCTTCATGGCCATTTAAGATGAGGTCCTTTTATGTCTAGTTAATGGGGAGCAGGTTGGCCTGGTTCTCTTGGACTTTTTTGTTTAACCTGTCTTTCGGACTGTTATGGTGCATTGTGACCGCAAAGTGCGGTATTGGGATGGCTGACCTCAGTAACAGTATATTTTGACTCATTGTCTAATTTTTTAAAAATCTGCCTTGTGGAGTTCTGCAAAGGTATTCATTGTTTGTCTTTCTGGGGGTTTTATATAACTTTTGAAGTGTTTGATATGTACTTTGGATTGTATGATTTTTAGCTAGGCAATAACATCCAGATCTCTTCCTAGTAGAGATGGGAGAAAATTCCCAGTATTTGTTTAACTTAAATCATATATGTTTTTATTTTATAAATCAAAATATTAATGGAATGATATACACGTCGCAATAGCATATACACATCATAATATATATTCTTTAACGTTTAGCACACACAGGTGTTTGTTTGATATCTTTTTTGCGCTTTGTTTCATACCTTAACCACCATGGACCCCTGAGGAAGGCGTGTTATCCGAAACACGGACCGTGTCGGGTCCCTTGGTTGGCAATAAGGTTGTATATTCACTGCAATTTTTATTGGTTTAATAAACGCCTGCATCTTGTACATAGTCTGCGGTTTGTGTTTTGTTGTTTGCTCTCTGCATAGTTTACTGCAGACTACTTTGGATTCTCTTTTTGTGTTTTTTAAAATTGTAATCAAAAACATCAAGGATATAAACAACAGTAGATCTATTACATACAGTTGTTGTGTTCCTATAGCACAGTGGTCTCAAACTCATGGCCCGGGGGCCACATGCGGCCCGCCAGGTACTATTTTGAGGCCCTCGGTATGTTTATCATAATCACAAAAATAAAATCAAACAGTTTCTTGATCATATGTCTCTTTAGCTGTAAATTACAATATTATTATTAAGACTTAGCCAAAAGGAAAGATTTATAAACTATAAAGAGTTTTATCTCATGCAGAATTGTCATCTATATAATAAAACCGTAGGCGGCGCATGCGCAGTCTTATCAGCATGCTTCCATGATCCGTATGTCCGTGGCCACCAAGACTGCAGCATGCCCCGCGCTTACTACGGCCCCACGCGCAGCTCAGTTCGGCACGGCGGTTTCCCCAGATAGGGGAAGCCGAAAAACTCAATCCCGCCTCATGGTCCTGCCGCCGCTCACGAATTCCCTCCCCCCCAATCCTCCTGCAACAGCCGCTACCGCTCCTGTTCAAAGCGGCCTGCTGAGGTTCGCGGCCGCTGTAACGAACCTCGCAGGCCGCTCTCCACATGGTAGCACGTTCCCTCTGACGCAATCGCGTCAGAGGGAACATGCTACCGAGTTGGAGAGCGGCCTGCGAGGTTCGTTACAGCGGCCGCGAACCTCAGCAGGCCGCTTTGAACAGGAGCGGTTGCGGGAGGAGGGGGGGGGAGTTTTAACAGGAGGAGTCGCCGAAAAAAACCTTCAGCCGCAGCAGGCCAGCACACGGGAAGGGAAGGGGGAGGGGCCGAACGGAGCAGGGCAGCTCAAGGTAAGAAGGGAATGGGGGGTGGGGGAAAATGTTTCTACTACTCAGCAGGGACCTGGAGGGGAAGGGAAAACCGCTGCTGCTTCTGCAAAGGAAAGTGGTGGTAGGGGAGAGAAGGGAATGGGGGGTGGGTGGGGGAAAATGCTGCTACTACTTCACAGGGATCTGGAGGGGAAGGGAAATATCACAGCTGCTTCTGCAAAATAAAGTGGGGGGGGGGAGAGAAGGGAATGGGGGGTGGGGGAAAATGCTGCTACTGCTTCAGCAAGGACCTGGAGGGAAAGAGAAATACCGCTGCTGCTTCTGCAAAGGAAAGTGGGGGGGGGGAGAGAAGGGAATGGGGGGGTGGGTGGGAGAAAATGCTGCTACTACTTCACAGGGATCTGGAGGGGAAGGGAAATAGCACTGCTGCTTCTGCAAAGGAAAGTGGGGGGGGGAGAGAAGGGAATGGGGGGTGGGTGGGGGGAAATGCTGCTACTACTTCTCAGAGATCTGGAGGGGAAGGGAAATATCACAGCTGCTTCTGCAAAATAAAGTGGGGGGGGAGAGAAGGGAATGGGGGGTGGGGGAAAATGCTGCTACTGCTTCAGCAAGGACCTGGAGGGAAAGAGAAATACCGCTGCTGCTTCTGCAAAGGAAAGTGGGGGGGGAGAGAAGGGAATGGGGGGTGGGTGGGGGGAAATGCTGCTACTACTTCACAGGGATCTGGAGGGGAAGGGAAATAGCACTGCTGCTTCTGCAAAGGAAAGTGGGGGGGGGGGGAGACACAGAAAGAAATACAGATAGACAAAGGAGGCTAGGGAGAGAGACAGACAGAAATAAAGACAGACAGGGGACCAGAGAGACACAGAAATAAAGACAGACAGGCAAAGGGTGCCAGGGAGAGAGAGAAAAAAATTGCAGGAGGGAGAAAGACAGAAAGAAAGGAAGAAAGAAACAGGAGCAGGGAGAGAGACATAAAGAAAGAAAGACAGACAGCCATATATTCTAGCACCCGTTAATGTAACGGGCTTAAACACTAGTTTCTTTAATAAGACATTAACTATTTTTTTCTGAGGCCCTCCAAGTACCTACAAATCCAAAATTTGACCCTGCAAAGGGTTTGAGTTGGAGACCACTGCTATAGCACCTATGACAGAAATGCTGGTAACAAAAAATGCAGCATACGTGTACTCACATAACTAACAGTGCTGAGCCAATCATGATTTAAAAAAAACAAACAACTAATTAAAGGAGTAATTGCTGTGATTTTTTTTTTAATTTTTAAATCAACTTTCTGCAATTTTCAAAAATAATACACAAGATTATCCACTCTTCATAGAAAGTGAAGGAGTACCACGAAATTTACATGCAATTTGAGAAAGCATTTAAAGGCAATACAATATAAAAGCCCTTCTCACATTAAAGTCCACCATATCATTGGGGGAGGGGGAGGCGGAGTTGGCACCAGAAATAAGGAACATTTTCAACTACCTGCTAAAAAGTTTAGGAAAACTGCACCAATGCATGCGGTATCTATTAAGAATCTCCACCAGAGCTCATTCCTCTTCAGAAACCAGCCACCTGAATGCTAACTTGATCCTCAGATGCACCACTCCACGTTCAAACTATTTCATCACGTTAAGCTTGATGTGCAGAATCTTCCCTGGATCAATTTTTAATTTGTATTTTTAATGTAATCTTTTAATGATAGTTTTAAATACTTTAATATGTCTGTAATTTATTTCTTAATCATAAGACTTAGGGCTCCTTTTATCGAGCCGTGCTAACCCCCGCGGCCGGCTAAAAAACTAACGCCTGCTCAATGCAGGCGTTAGCGGCTAGCGCGGCAGGCGGTTTAACGTGCGGTATTACGCGCGTTAAACCCCTACCGCAGCTTGATAAAAGGACCCCTTAGCTTTAGTGTTGTGGTCACTGTTAGGGACTGTTTTCGCCGACATGTTTCACGGCAAACGCTTTTTCAAGGCTGGGTCCCTAAATGGGAACCCAGCTGCATTAACAGGGCACACATAGCCAAATATAAAACATTCATACATAAAAACCATTTAAATAAATTCATATGCATAATATCAGTTTTATCCTACCTAGTAGTGAAACGCCATCAATCTCGACCACAATTTTGAGAATAGCATAAACTAAATTACTTCTGAGATGGGGTAGAAGAGGGAGATGAAGAGGTTCCCAGTGGAATCTTATCACTCAGAAAGACAGTTGAGAAGATTTTAAAAAACCACAGGGCTCCTTTTACTAAGCCATTTACATAGAAACATAGAAGATGACGACAGAAAAGGGCTACAGCCCATCAAGTCTGCCCACTCTGCTTACCCACCCCCTGTCTATGCCCTAATGACCCAATTTCCTTATCTTGACCCTCGTAGGGATCTCACATGGGTATCCCATTTATTCTTAAAGTCTGGCACGCTGTCTGCCTCGATCACCTGCACTGGAAGCTTGTTCCAATGATCAACCACTCTCTGTGAAGAAATACTTTCTGGTGTCTGCAGCAGCCACTCTCTCCTCCTCTCCCTATTGGCTAAGGCTCTTAACATTTGCATATCCTCTTCCTATAGGCTAAGGCTCTTTACATCTGCATTGTGATGTCATAGAACTTTCTGATTATAGAAACATAGAAACATGATGGCAGATAAAGGCCAAATGACCCATCATAGAAACATAGAAACATAGAAGATGGCGGCAGAAAAGGGCTACAGCCCATCAAGTCTGCCCACTCTGCTTACCCACCCCCTGTCTATGCCCTAATGACCCAATTTCCTTATCTTGACCCTCGTAGGGATCCCACATGGGTATCCCATTTATTCTTAAAGTCTGGCACGCTGTCTGCCTCGATCACCTGCACTGGAAGCTTGTTCCAATGATCAACCACTCTCTCTGTGAAGAAATACTTTCTGGTGTCTGCAGCAGCCACTCTCTCCTCCTCTCCCTATTGGCTAAGGCTCTTAACATTTGCATCTCCTCTTCCTATAGGCTAAGGCTCTTTACATCTGCATTGTGATGTCATAGAACTTTCTGATTATAGAAACATAGAAACATGATGGCAGATAAAGGCCAAATGACCCATCATAGAAACATAGAAACATAGAAGATGGCGGCAGAAGTCTGCCCACTCTGCTTACCCACCCCCTGTCTATGCCCTAATGACCCAATTTCCTTATCTTGACCCTCGTAGGGATCCCACATGGGTATCCCATTTATTCTTAAAGTCTGGCACGCTGTCTGCCTCGATCACCTGCACTGGAAGCTTGTTCCAATGATCAACCACTCTCTCTGTGAAGAAATACTTTCTGGTGTCTGCAGCAGCCACTCTCTCCTCCTCTCCCTATTGGCTAAGGCTCTTAACATTTGCATCTCCTCTTCCTATAGGCTAAGGCTCTTTACATCTGCATTGTGATGTCATAGAACTTTCTGATTATAGAAACATAGAAACATGATGGCAGATAAAGGCCAAATGACCCATCATAGAAACATAGAAACATAGAAGATGGCGGCAGAAAAGGGCTACAGCCCATCAAGTCTGCCCACTCTGCTTACCCACCCCCTGTCTATGCCCTAATGACCCAATTTCCTTATCTTGACCCTCGTAGGGATCCCACATGGGTATCCCATTTATTCTTAAAGTCTGGCACGCTGTCTGCCTCGATCACCTGCACTGGAAGCTTGTTCCAATGATCAACCACTCTCTCTGTGAAGAAATACTTTCTGGTGTCTGCAGCAGCCACTCTCTCCTCCTCTCCCTATTGGCTAAGGCTCTTAACATTTGCATCTCCTCTTCCTATAGGCTAAGGCTCTTTACATCTGCATTGTGATGTCATAGAACTTTCTGATTATAGAAACATAGAAACATGATGGCAGATAAAGGCCAAATGACCCATCATAGAAACATAGAAACATAGAAGATGGCGGCAGAAAAGGGCTACAGCCCATCAAGTCTGCCCACTCTGCTTACCCACCCCCTGTCTATGCCCTAATGACCCAATTTCCTTATCTTGACCCTCGTAGGGATCCCACATGGGTATCCCATTTATTCTTAAAGTCTGGCACGCTGTCTGCCTCGATCACCTGCACTGGAAGCTTGTTCCAATGATCAACCACTCTCTCTGTGAAGAAATACTTTCTGGTGTCTGCAGCAGCCACTCTCTCCTCCTCTCCCTATTGGCTAAGGCTCTTAACATTTGCATCTCCTCTTCCTATAGGCTAAGGCTCTTTACATCTGCATTGTGATGTCATAGAACTTTCTGATTATAGAAACATAGAAACATGATGGCAGATAAAGGCCAAATGACCCATCATAGAAACATAGAAACATAGAAGATGGCGGCAGAACAGGGCTACAGCCCATCAAGTCTGCCCACTCTGCTTACCCACCCCCTGTCTATGCCCTAATGACCCAATTTCCTTATCTTGACCCTCGTAGGGATCCCACATGGGTATCCCATTTATTCTTAAAGTCTGGCACGCTGTCTGCCTCGATCACCTGCACTGGAAGCTTGTTCCAATGATCAACCACTCTCTCTGTGAAGAAATACTTTCTGGTGTCTGCAGCAGCCACTCTCTCCTCCTCTCCCTATTGGCTAAGGCTCTTAACATTTGCATATCCTCTTCCTATAGGCTAAGGCTCTTTACATCTGCATTGTGATGTCATAGAACTTTCTGATTATAGAAACATAGAAACATGATGGCAGATAAAGGCCAAATGACCCATCATAGAAACATAGAAACATAGAAGATGGCGGCAGAAAAGGGCTACAGCCCATCAAGTCTGCCCACTCTGCTTACCCACCCCCTGTCTATGCCCTAATGACCCAATTTCCTTATCTTGACCCTCGTAGGGATCCCACATGGGTATCCCATTTATTCTTAAAGTCTGGCACGCTGTCTGCCTCGATCACCTGCACTGGAAGCTTGTTCCAATGATCAACCACTCTCTCTGTGAAGAAATACTTTCTGGTGTCTGCAGCAGCCACTCTCTCCTCCTCTCCCTATTGGCTAAGGCTCTTAACATTTGCATCTCCTCTTCCTATAGGCTAAGGCTCTTTACATCTGCATTGTGATGTCATAGAACTTTCTGATTATAGAAACATAGAAACATGATGGCAGATAAAGGCCAAATGACCCATCATAGAAACATAGAAACATAGAAGATGGCGGCAGAAAAGGGCTACAGCCCATCAAGTCTGCCCACTCTGCTTACCCACCCCCTGTCTATGCCCTAATGACCCAATTTCCTTATCTTGACCCTCGTAGGGATCCCACATGGGTATCCCATTTATTCTTAAAGTCTGGCACGCTGTCTGCCTCGATCACCTGCACTGGAAACTTGTTCCAATGATCAACCACTCTCTCTGTGAAGAAATACTTTCTGGTGTCTGCAGCAGCCACTCTCTCCTCCTCTCCCTATTGGCTAAGGCTCTTAACATTTGCATCTCCTCTTCCTATAGGCTAAGGCTCTTTACATCTGCATTGTGATGTCATAGAACTTTCTGATTATAGAAACATAGAAACATGATGGCAGATAAAGGCCAAATGACCCATCATAGAAACATAGAAACATAGAAGATGGCGGCAGAACAGGGCTACAGCCCATCAAGTCTGCCCACTCTGCTTACCCACCCCCTGTCTATGCCCTAATGACCCAATTTCCTTATCTTGACCCTCATAGGGATCCCACATGGGTATCCCATTTATTCTTAAAGTCTGGCTCGCTGTCTGCCTCGATCACCTGCACTGGAAGCTTGTTCCAATGATCAACCACTCTCTCTGTGAAGAAATACTTTCTGGTGTCGCCATGAAATTTTCCGCCCCTGAGTTTGAGCGGGTGCCCTCTTGTGGCCGAGGGTCCCTTGAGAAAGAAAATATCATCTTCCACTTCGACACGTCCCGTGAGGTACTTAAATGTTTCGATCATGTCTCCCCGGAGCACTAAGGGGCAAATTCTATAAGAAGCGGCCAAAAGTTAGGCACTGATATAGGCACCGTTCAGCGCGATTCAAGTACAATTGGGTGCTGTTTAGTGAACCGCGCTGAGCAGCACCTAGTTTGGAAGCACCCAATAAATAGGCCAGCTCTAGGCACAACTAAAACATAGGCGCCCATGCAAGCGCTTAAGCGCGCTTAAGAGCAACAATTCTGTAACAAGGCGCCTAACACGAAGCCACGCCAACGCCTAACATGCATAGCTCCTATTTTTTTTTAAGGGCCGCCTAAATTTTTAGAGGCGCCTTGTTACAGAATCGCTCTTTCTTGATAGGCGCCTAGGTTTCAATCAGTGCTGATTAAAAAGCTTAATTGAGCTTGTTATTCAATTTAGATAGGCGCCTATCTAGTTGAGCGCCTCCGAAATAGGTGCCTAACAGACACCGGTTACGGAATTTGGGCCTAAATGCTACGATGCTCTACCGCAGCTTAGTAAAATCCAGTGACAGATTTTAGATCTTTATATGGAACAATACATTTACACAGAAATTTTATGAAAAAAGAAGCTTCTATTTGTAGCACTTTCAGTCTGTCTCTTCTTCTATGTAGTCCCAGAACATTCTGATTTTGAGTCCACAAAGCTCAGGATTGCCACACTGAAAATATTTCATCAAAACTGGCTGTTTCTCTGATTCAAGTGCAAAAGTTACTACTAAGGTAGTAGGGACAATGAGCACTGCCAAAGAAGTCTTTATAAATGTAATCAGTCCCATATTTTTTCACCACTTCTTGTTCTAACAAATCCACAGAGAGTCCTAAACATTCCCCCTGTTTAATCTTCAGCAGAAAGTACATAATACACTTATAAGACTTGTGGATAAGGGGATTCTGGAATTTGTAAAGCCTCAAGAAGGTAGGTATTTTCAAATGATATTTTAGGCACCGTTGAAAAGTTAATAACCAATAGCAGAACTAGAAAAGGTTCAAAGAAGAGCGACCAAGATGATAAATGGGATGCAACTTCTCATATGAGGAAAGACTAAAGAGGTTAGGGCTCTTCAGCGTGGAAAAGAGACGGCTGAGGGGACATATGATTGAAGTCTACAAAGACCCGAGTGGTGTAGAACAGGTACAAGTGGATCGATTTTTTACTTCATCAAAATTTACAAAGGCTAGGGGACACTTTTAAAACCAATAGAAGGAAATAGTTTTCACTCAGAGAATAGTTAAGATCTGGATGCGTTGCCAGAGAATATGGTAAGAGCAGTTAACGTAGCTGGTTTTAAAAATGGTTTGGATAAGTTCCCGAAGGAAAAGTCCGCAGTCTGCTATTGTGACAGACATGGGGGAAGCCACTGCTTGCCCTGGATCGTAGCTGAGGGTACCCAGCGCTGGTGCCTATGCAGCACTTCCTGACTGACCCTCGCCTCCTAATGCAGGAGCAGCAGCAGCAGTGGATGGCCAGCAAGAGGCAGCGCCTAGCACTGCCACTCCTGTTTTAGGAGGTCCGAAGGTATGGGAAAGAGGGTCAGTCACCGAATTGGCGAGCCCAATTTTTTTAAGAAAACGAATCGGTTCGAATAGATTCACCAAAGTGAATTGATGAATCGATTCAAATTGGCAAATCGGGCAGCATTATGCACAGCTGATGTCATACCAGGTAGGCAAGTCAGCTGGTAGGCGTCTCTCTTCCTCCTCAGTGTGCTGTGGCACATTTGGAATCTCAGGAGGCACCCAGTTTGCTATACACTGCAATAGAAGTAAAACATGGATGTCTCAATTCATCCTCCTTTTTCTGGAGCCATATGGTAACCCTAACAATGGATATATTTATTAAAATTTGATGAATTTCTTTACTTAACATAAACAAAAGCAATGAAGAATAAAAAAAGTAAGTATAAAATTTAATATCTAGAAAGGAACACCGATATGTGATAGGAAAGATAATAAACACACAAGAAACATTCAGGGCTCCTTTTACAAAAGTGTGTTAGGGCCTTAACACGCAGAATAGAGCGTGCTAAAATTCACGTGCTAGCTGCTACTGCCTTCTCTTGAGCAGGCGGTAGTTTTTCGGGTAGTGCGCACTAATCTGGTGCATGTGCTAAGTTCAAGTTCAAGTTTAAGTTCAAGTTTATTTGTTCTTGATGAATCGCCTATTTAAATTGCGAGGCGATGTACAACATAAAAACGCTAGCGCACCTTTGTAAAAGGAGCCCTCATTCTCTGAAAAACTATCTAAAATTTAAATAATAATTTTTTTGATGCTGATTGCTGCCCTATCCCTAGGCAAGTCTGAAAGATTAACAGAAAGCTTAATTAAAAATGGGTTTTCAATAAAGCCTTGAAGTTTCTCAATGATTTTTCTGACTGAATGGGCAGTGGAAGGTTATTCCATAAAAAAATGGGGCCATGCATTAAAAAGCCACTTTTACATGTAGTTTGGTAATAGGCTCGCTTTGGACTAGGTAATATGAGTCTATGGTCGTTCAGAGAACACAGCAGGCGGGGGAGGATTAAGACCTGCATATAGATTTTTACATAGAGCTGAATACATTTCTCCTGCTAAATTCAGAAACTGTGCCTGAAGTAGGGAAAACCTCTAGCCTACTCCTGCTCCTTAAGGGTCTTATTAGTGGCTCACTTAACTGGTACAGTAGGGTCTTATTATCACACTAGTGTTTCAGCCCGTTACATTAACGGGTGCTAGTAAAGCCTCCTTCCCTCACATGTCCCCTATTTTCAGCCCTAGCTCCAGCTCCAAACCCATTTTTACCCCCAGCCCCCTTCTCCCATCTTTTCCCTTTCAGCCCCAGCCCCTTTTTCTCAACAGCAGCATTTCCCTCCCCCTCCATTTTCCTGTGCAGCAGCAGCAGCATTTCCCTCCCCCAGCCCACTTCCCTGTGCAGCAGCACCTCTTCCATACTCCCCCTGCCCCTTTTCCCTGCTCCCCCCTGTCCCTCTTCTCTGCTCCCCTGGTCCAGCAGCACCTGTTCCCTGCTCCCCTGGCCCAGCAGCACCTCTTCCCTTCTCTCTGCTCCCCCTGTCCCTCTTCCCTGCTCCCCCTCTCCAGAAGCACCTGTTCTCTACTCCCCCTGTCCAACAGCACCCCTTCCCTGCTCCCCCTATCCCTCTTCCCTGCTCCCCCGGTCCAGCAGCACCTCTTTCCTGCTCCCCTGGTCCCTCTTCCCTGCTCCCCCCCCCTCACTGCCTTCCATACTTTGTCCATCCCACACCCTCCGAAGCCAACCTGCCTGCCAGCCATCCCCCTGTGCAATAGAACCCTCTCCCCCGCCACTATCGCCGCCGTGTAGCCGACCCCACTGACCCTCCCAGTGCGAGACGACCGTCAAACCTACTGGCTCCAGCAGCGGCCGCATCACACTAAAGACGCTGCTTCGCGGCCTTCCCATGCTCTGATTTCCTCTGCCAGCGTCTCTGATGATGTCATCAGAGACGTGGCAGAGGAAATCAGAGCATGGGAAGGCCGCGAAGCAGCGTCTTTAGTGTGATGCGGCCGCTGCTGGAGCTGGGAGGTTTGTGCAACTTGTGGTGAGAGGGTCAATGGGGGTTCGTGTGCGCCGGGGAAGGGGGCGATGACGGCGGCGAACTTACAGTGAGGGCCGGAGCCAGCAAGCCCGCTGTGAGAAAGAGAGAGAGAGAGATGTGTGGTAAGCGAGCATGCGCACTCTGCCAACCACGGAACTACAGATCAGGTAACATGGCGGTAAGAGTACGCATGCGCGCTTAGCATTTTATTATAGTAGATAACGAGTTCCAGCTTAGAGCCTTATCTGAGGCATGCTGGCCCTTTTAGACAACTTGGTGCCCAAACATTCTGGGGGCAACCAACAAGGAGCCAATTTTCCTGGATCTTCCCTGAGGTGACGCTGAGGGGATATTTCTGGAGATGCTCAGGTCAAGAGGTCAGAACAGGATTTGTGGAAAGCGACATCTTCCCAGATAGGACCTGAGCCCAAAAGAAGATAAAAATGGATTCCCAAAAAGGCTCGTGGTTTCTGGCTATCATTCTCTAAGAGGGGGCATGCTGATGATTCTTGATCCTGAGGCCTGATGGCTATGCTCAGCCTGAGCTGCCTCCCTTTGTGCATGTGACAGAGGCCTGAAGAGAATTGCCAGACCTAGACCTCCTCCTCCAGAACACCTGCAGAGTCCTCTCTCCCACACAGCCCCTATTGGGCAGTGATCCAGGTGCCATGCATCGTTTCAGAGCTCCAGCTGACCGAGAGAGAGTCAAATTCATCTCTCCCACTCATACCGTGTTGGGCAATGTTCCTGTGTTCCAGCATCGTGCCAGAGCTCCAGCTGACTGAGAGAGACCTCCCCTACACGTGCAGGTTGTATCAGCTTTTCTGTGTAATCTGAGAATTATTCAGGGGGTGGATTCATAGCCCATAGGAAGAACGTGTGTATGCTTCCCAAGTAATCAACACAATAGTGGGTAATTGTATTCCTTATGCATCCCAGCTTATCTAAGCACATCTCATACCTAATTTGCACTTTTTGATCATTATTATTTGCCACTTGCAAAATAAATAAATATTCTATTTTGCTAACACAGAACCTGGTTTATTTGCTTGTCATAAATCCCATATATATAGGGGTTTGGATTTGGATCTTTGGGAATACAGATACATATAGATCAGGCTTGTCCAACTTTTTTCTATCAGAGGACACATTTTATACTTTGTAATATTCAGAGGACCAAAACACACACTGTTGTAGCTTGCCATATGCTTTGTCAAATAGTGGCAAAAAAACAACGTGTCGTCTCCTCCCAGCCAGTCTCTCTCTCATGTACCCACAGCCTCCATCCAGTCTACTTTTTCTCTCTCACGTACCCTCTACCCAGGCTTTATACAATATCTTTCCCCTTCGTTTGCAGAACAATGTGCTTCCAGCATCCCCAATGTGATTCAGCTCTCTGCTAGTGCTGAAAGTTCAGGTTGGTCTCATGGTTTCAAATCTCAGGAGACTCGAAACTCTGAGACTAATCCAAACTTCCAGCACTGCTTGACTGAAACTTACAGAGATCTGAGAGCTAGATGCAGTAAACAGGATCGGTAAGACCACGTGGGTCCATTCTGATCAAATTTTTGAACGATTCTAAAAGAGCTATTGATGCATTAAAAATTCTGCATGCAAATGATTTGCGCAGAGGTTTGTCATAATCCCTGACTCTCCCATCCAATCGATCGCTGTGAGAGCAACTCTAACACATGCGCAGAGCTGGCAGGAGAAGCCTGAACAGCAGAGAGGCAGGGTAAGCCGCAAAGCAACCTCCTTCCACTCAGATGTTTGGGACAGAAAACCTTTTTTTTTTTTTAATGGGCACAGATGCTGTGTGTTTTCCTGTGCACAGTGATGGGTATATTACCCTTTTGATAATTACATTTCAGTGGTGGTGGAGTTATTTTTTGCCAGTGATAGTACATAAGCAGCTTGGACTTTAAACAGTATTGAAGTTGTTTACTGCTGCATTGAAATTTTTGAGGCTTTTTCTCCACTGGTTTGTGAAATGATTATCGGGGGAGTGTAACCCATCTCTAGTGAGTTATATTTTGTAGTTAAATTTTGGGATTTTTTTTTATTACTCTTAGTTTTTTCTTGAGAGACATTTAAATACCTACATGATGTAAATGCACATGAGTCGTGTCTCTTTCATTTGAAAGGAATGAGAGGGCATAGGATGAAGTTAAGAGGTGATAGGCTCAGGAGTTATCTAAGGAAATACTTTTTTACAGAAAGGGTGATAGATGCGTCAAACAGACTCCCAGAAGAAGTGTTGGAGACAGAGATTGTGTCTGAATTCAAGAAAGCCTGGGATAGGCACGTGGGAGAGAGGAAGAGAGAAAGATTACTGAGGATGGGCAGACTGGATGGATCACTTGGCCTTATCTGCCATCATGTTTCTATGTTTATACAATAGTTCCTAAACTTAAAATGATGCTTAACTGTTCTAATCTCAGTTGCAAGATTATCCCAAATCTTTGCTCCAAGATTTGAAAAAGATTTTTCTAATATGATCTTAGATTTCATGTTTTTTATCAGATGGAAAGCCAAGATTTATTATTATTATTTAGCTTGCTCTCCCAAAATAGCTCAGAACAGGTTACAAATTAGGTACTCCAGCATTTTCCCTATCTGTCCCAGTGGGCTCACAGTCTATCTAATGTACCTGGGATAGTGGAGCATTAAGTGACTTGCCTAGGGTCACAAGGAGCAGCACAGGGTTTGCACTGACAACCTCAGGGTACTGAGGCTGTAGCTCTAACCACTATGCCACATTCTCCTTTTTTAGTGTCTCAGAGAATCTAGAATTTGAACGATATGATGATATTACTAAGACAGTTGAAAGGTCTTCTATGTTTAGGCCATACAGAGATTTATGAACAAAATATGCCACCTTAAACTCAACTTGTGATATAATGGGGAGCCAATGAAAGCTTTTCAACATAGGTATAAAATGTTGAAGTTTAGGACTTCGTTGAGGGTGGAACTGCAACTAATATGCAAATTTTGCCAAACATAGGAGCCTAAATTTTATTTAATGCTAAAAGATGTGACCATGGGGCTCATTTTCAAAAAAGAAAAATGTCCCAAAAAATGGCATAAAGGGGCAGATGGATGATTTTCTTGCCAAACCCTTCCAATTCACTAATTTCAAAACCTACATTCTAGACAGATATGTATGCTGTCGATCAGTAGTTCATCTAAATCTCAAGGGGGGCATGTTAGAGGCTTGGTGTGAACATGACTAGGCACTTAGATAAGAGCCGAGTCAGGTCTCATAGACGAGGACAGCAATGCAAATAGGGGAGTCGTGAAACAAAAGATGTCATGTATTCAGCGATGGATAATCCAAGCTATTCTTTATTAATAGACAACACGGTGTGGACTGATGAACTCGACACTGGCAGTGTTTCAGCAAATGTGCCTTTGTCAAGAGTCTTTCTATCTGATGTATCATAGAACATATAACGCTTTTTACCCAGAGGTGTATCTTGTTGAAAATTAACGCTGTAGAATTTCCCTTGTGGCTATGGAGATCCTCAACTGTGACCTGAAGGCTGAAGGGAGATGCCCTGCCGCGATGCTCACCCCAAAGTGCCGCGGTTCGGAGGGGGGTGGGTGATCACCATCACGGCAGGAAAGATGAGCCATCTCTCCTGCAGCGATAGGCAGGTTGCTGGGGCCGCTGAGCTGCAGCGATCAGCTCAGCGGCCCCTTTTTCAGCACTTATACCTGTTTTGACTTGGTCTAAGTCGAAACGTATAAGTGCCAACTAGGCAACCTGCCTAAAGTTTTGATTATACCTGCTGTACGCCTAGGTCTAGGTCGGCCCACTGCCCGCCCTTTCCCCTCCTCTAAAAACGCCTCTTTTGGCTCTATGCGTTTAGAGGCAAGGGAAGGCCTAAGCTGGTTTTAGATACGTCTAAAACCAGCTTTGATTATGGGTACTTGGACGATCAGGCTTTTTGATTGTCCAAGTACACATTTAGGCCACTTTTTAGACTTTTTTTTTATTATGAGCTCCACAGCATTTAGCATGCACTAATGTTCATTAGTGCATGTTAAGTTATAGTACAAGGCCCCTATGTCATTCAGAGGATTTTGCTTCACTACATGACCTTAATACTAGAGACTGGAATATAAGGAACAAAATACCCAAGAGTTGCAATAAAGACTTCCAGTGCCTCCGTTTTAGGTCTCTTCCGCTATTATGGCATTATTCTGGGCTTAAGCAAGTTTCAGGCTCCTTTTATCAAGCTGTGCTAGCGGTTTAAAGCGAGTAACAGCGCGCATTAAACCGCTGGCCGCTACCGCCTCCTCTTGAGCAGGCGGTAGTTTTTAGCCAGCGCGGGGGTTAGCGCCTGATGAAAAGTCACGATGAAGCCTAGAAGAGATGACGAGGCTTGCCCCAAACCAGCCTTTATTCTTTATTGTTCCCTGTTACCGAAAGAGAGGACTAAACTCTTTAAGAGAATCTCCTGTCTCGAGCCTTGTTTTGCTTCAGATGAGAAGAACTGTAATAATAAGCCTTTCAACTTCCTCACCCCTATGGGAGAATGTTTTACAAATCATAAATACAAGTCAGTTTGACTCCAGTTCTGAACACCACCATCACAAAAAGCATGCCATTTGAATAACCAATTTCCGTGAAAAGCGTTTAAGTGTTGGTAAATAAAGTGCTTTTATGTTTTTGTTTTATAGGTGTTTGGCCTTCTGAAGAGGTACTCGCATACTACTGCCTCAAGCACAATCAAATGTTTAGGTATGGCGCCTGCACATAAAAGCCTCTTACTAATCCATTAGTTTTCTTGTATCTGCAAGGTAAAGATTGCTATGATTAAAATCTCCATATTAAATTTATTAAAAAGTTCAACTTGAAAATATGTTTGCTCTTGACAAAGAATGAAGAACTGCCGGCGGGTGCTAATATTGCACAGCAAGCTTTTGAAATACATCAAAGACTTTTGATTTCCACTCTAGGCAGTTTCTTTCACTTTGATTTTTGGGAAACAAAAGTGGAGCTTCAATTGATTACTGCTTATTGTGAAGGTCAAGGGAAATAAAGGCATTCGGTATACTCACTTGAGTACCACTGCGGATTATCCGATAAATAACACCACACCATAATATACTGGATGACAAAGTAGCTACTTATTTATCTGCAATACTGTATTTGCCAGAATGTCATTTGTACATAAACTTAATTGAGCAATCTAAATTCTGCACACTTGGCTGCATTTTGAGACGTTTGCTTTCCATAAATTTTATATTTATTCAATATATGTTTAAAAAATATATATTTAGAGCTCACCCATCTACAATTCAAGGCAAGTTACAAACTGACATAAAATCTACTGTATAATTAATATCATACACTAAAACAAAATTATATATGTATATATATTTTACACTTTTCTGGCTGGTTTTGGGAAAAAAAAAATGAATGTGGGATTAACAATGTTATCCTTCCTGAACAATTATCTTTCGCTACTCTAGCTAGTTTAGTTGTAAAAGACAGCGCCATTGACGAGGAAAAAAAAAAAAAAGAGAGAACCTTCTCAGATTTTTCAGCTCAGCGGTGGTAATATTGCAGCGAACACTAATGAGGGAACCCCTACTGTTTTGCCTGCGTTGTGACTTTTCTTTTTCATAATTATTTTTAAAACGCAAAACGACATGAGGTAGCCTGGTAGCGTCTGTACAACTTCCTAGTGGCTCCGTTCTTGCTGCAGATGGCAATTTGTTCTTGTAACGTATATATCCCTATGAGCGTTTTCTCCTAATTTGAATGGTCTCTGCCATTTTCCTATTCTTTTTTCTTTTTTTTTTTTTTTCCAGGGACCTTGCTGTGTGTGAGCTTGGAGGTGGCATGACATGCTTGGCTGGGCTCATGGTAGGTCTTTTCTCAATTCCAGTTCCATTCAGAGGGGGGAAACAAAAGGGGGGGGGGAAATGTTCCAGGGCCTCCAACTGCAGGGTCAGAGAACTGTCAACAGCATAAGCTGCGGTCAAGCCGCAGTGCCTTCAGAGACCTTCCACACTGACCTGCTTTCGCATCATATTGATTTTACGGTTGCCTCGATGAGTAGAAACATTTTACCTCTGTAGTCAATATCTCTTGTTGTGACATTCCCAGGCCACGGTACGTTCTGTCTTTCATTGCCACTGCTGAAGTAATTTGTTGGGTTTTTTTTCAGATTATAGTTCCGTTTGCTAAGATACAGGAATAGCTTGGCGAATCACAGTTGGAGCACCATGATATAGCTGCTAATGTTTTGCCTGCATTATTACACCAACAAACATGATACAGAGCTCTCAGTAATTAGATTCTTTTGAATTAGATTGGCCATTCAGGAACGTTATTCACCATTCTCTGGGTTTCTGAGTCATGCATTCAGGAGATATTATGTAGTAGCACAGTGCATTAGACAAGTTTTTTTATGTCTCTACAAATAAAAGCATATTGTTAACACTGATTGGCATTTGACAAACCTGTCGCTCTTATACAATGTGTCGAGGTTACAGCCCAATGTGCGAGCATGTCAAAGCTCACAAAAAAATTACCCTTACAAAGCCATCTGCCTGCAATGCAAAGTTATATGAAGGGCATCAGGCAGTCAGACAGAAGCAGGCTGAAAGGCAGAGTGACAGCCTCCGATGATGGCTCTACTAGATAAACAGAAGCCCGCAAATGAAAGCCTCTCAGAATACCATCATCCGCTGTCACAATGCAATTACTGAACAGAATGATAGCAAGATAGAGGCTCCCGCAAATGGAATGATAAAAGTATTGACTGATTTGATTGAATGATTAAAATAATGCAGACATAAAATGAAAAAAGATTGAAGATTGTTACAGAGAAATAGGTGAGGAAGCATGATACTGAAGGCTTGTCACTCCTGTCTTCACTTCCACACAGACAAGCATATTTGCTCATTGTTTGCTGTGCTTTTTTTTTTCCTTCTCTCTCTCTCTCTCTCTCTCTCTCCCTTACAGGTTGCTGTTTCTGCAGATGTCAAAGAAGTTCTGTTAACTGATGGAAATGAAAAGGCCATCAAAAGTATCCTTATTCCGATAGAAAGCTGATTTTCTGTGCGTCCTGCTTTTTTACTGGCTGTGGAACAATTGATGCAGGAAAGGACAGCTTAGGGCATGAAAAGAACATTTTCGAACATAAGTAATTAAAATAAAGTAGAAAGATATGTAGCTCATCTAGCATAAGTGCCTTTGCCACATACACTCCTGAGTTTGCCCTTGATAAGAAAGGAAATGCGTCTCGGAGAAACAGCAAGGGTTGAAAGAAATATTTGTCTGATGCTGAAGTAAAGCGATTGCAGTCATTTTAGTCTGGAAAATTTAAGAAGTCAGCCATCTATAAAATGGAAAGATTCATTGCATTGCAAAGAGGATATTTTAAGAAGTTTCAGGATGTGTGGAAACCATTGACAAGATATTGTACAGAGTAATTGGATATGTTTCCCTGGAATATATTAGTTTAAAAGGGTAGGGTGGGGATTGTGGTATTGAAGTGTATTTATAAGATTATTGGATATGGGGTAGGGAGGGGTAAGAAGTTATGTAATAAACAAAGATATTTGCATTGATTATCTGAATGAGTATGTACTTACACTTTATGTAATTTTGAAAATGAATAAAAATTTGGAAAAAAAAGAAGTCAGCCAATACGATGAATTCCACTTCATATTCATTCCCTTTCTCACTGTGCAGTGTTTTATTGTAGAATAGTATAACCAGGGCATCAGGATATCTTAAAATATTTCCAGCAAATAATGCCAAAAGATTCTTTCTGTTGGTCCTACCTGTCATCTATCAAAAGGATATACCAGGCCACTTTAGGAAGGGTAAAAAAACACACATTTTAGCATGAATATGATGGTCTCTTAGAATCAAAATGACAATCTTTATTAATTGGCACTATGGCCTTCTGCCAAGAAAATTAGTAAAAATTGCATTTTACCATTGGTCTGTGCTATGTGTAACCATGAAACTGTATTTTAGGAGCAATTTGCAAATCCTACAGGTAGCTAGCAGATCCATAGATAAACCTCAAAGCTAATTTTCAAAGGGAAATTTTCTGAGGAGATTCCCCATTAAAAATTTTGGGCTCAGACTCCTAGAAAAGCCTTAGAGTCAGGGGCTACTTTTTTCTCCAAATTCCCTTATAAATGCCTTGTCACATATGATAATAATAATTATGTTAGGGGGGATCTGATACAGTTGTAGGATTTATGGGTGGGTAAGTGTAAGAAAGGTGATGTTTAAGAATGTATTTATAGCTTGTCAATTTGAAGAAGAATATGATAATTGAGGCCTATTTGTCCTGCTCTGCCTTGATAAAGGTAATTTCTTCTTGTTTTTTCTTCTTTTTTCTATTTACTTAAATTTTGTTAATGACCTCTCCATTGCTTTCAGCAATTCTTGTAATGTGGGCTTGTACTTGGGATGTATTTCTTGACTATTATGAATTAGATATTTTCAATATTTTCTTGCATACCATATAAATTATTTTAATATGCAATAAAAAAAATTGTAGCCATTGTAAAAGTACAAACAGGTTCTATATCTGCTTTACCACAGGTGTAAATTACACACAGGAAAATAATGAAAAACAGAGGTGTAGCTAGATGGGGGTGCAAGGGGGAGCAGCTCCTCCCCAAATGAATTTTGAATGAAACAGCACCTATCCAGATCAACCTCACACCAGTGCCTATTTTACAGAAGGCCTGCTCTCCCTGATGTCAAAACTTAGAAATTCTCTTATGTGTTTTTACTAGTGGCTAAAAGTACATTGCCAAGTTTACAACCCTTGGCTGGAGAGAGTCTTTTTCATTGTGTAACGGTGATGCCTAGTAGCCAGGTTTGCGACCCACAATTACATGGATCCAGGCTGAGGATGCCCTTGTGATATAGATGCAATTCTTCAAGTAGTTGTAAATGAAACCTCGTGGCATCCAATTCCCCATCCTGCCCAAAGGGGAAGGAGTGAAATGCCAGATCAAAACAGAAAATCCAGCTGATAGTTGAATCTATTAGGTACTATTTCTGCTGTATAGGGCAATTTATAGAGCCATTGAGATGAGCAGATAGTGATTTACCTGTCTAAATTGGCCTGGCTGAATACATTACCTTCCTCTTTTCAGATAAAAGCGTCCAGGGCTTCCATAAATCATTTGCTATTAACCAGTTTTAAAAGCGGCATGCCCCCCCCCCCCCTCCCCACCCCACCACAGGGGTTTGTTTGAGGATAGAAACAGCACCCATACATTTCATTCTCAAACAGCATGCTAGTTGATCTCTGCTTAGTTAGCCAAATAAATATCAGGTGAGAAGTAGACATATTGTTTGTACTTGCAGACTTTATACTATAACACTTTAAAAAAAAGTCTATTATAAGGATGTATACATGGCAAAACTGTTTAGGTTGTTTTCAGTTCATTTGGCTTCTTTTCCCTATTTTAGGGTGGGTTTTTTCCCCCAGTTTGTTTCACCCTTGTTTTAATGGAAATTTGTAAATCTGTGCTATGACTTTTTAATGCATACTTAGGGGGTTAATTATCAAGGTGTAATAAAAGTCAGGCTAAATGTACCATGAGAGTAACAAACCTTTGTTAGTTCAGTATTACATTAGTGACTAACCATTACCCATTCACCCCTTCCACAACCTAGAAGGTCCACTTCCTAAGCAGAGGACCTCCCCCAAGTGTATTATGCACCAGTTCATTCAGAATTTCATCTGTCTGACCACGATCAGGACTGTGAACATTGTGCTTGGATATCACTAAGAGCATGAAAAGTCCATCTAAATCACCTATGAGAACATTTAGATGTGGAGAAGAAGCTGCTTTTAGAAAAAAATTGCCACAAAGATCATGTAATCATGGATTACAAATCCATCCACTAGGTATCACCATTGGACGATGACAGATACTCTCCAAAAGCCACCTACTTCTACCAGATCAGTCAAGAATCTTCCATGAAGAATCAATCTACCTCTCAATGCAGGGACCTTAAGAGTCCAGTCAGCCAAAGGGTAAATGCCCTTGAGATATCCAGACTTACAGTGACATACTAATCCTCCAACTTTCTGAAATTGGCATAAACTCCACAGTCTTAGATTGATTCTCAAAATTCTTACGTTCCCGCTCCTACTTCGTTAACATGAATGGCACCTCATCCTCCTCTTGGAAACTGATCTGCGGAGTTCCTCAGGGTTCACCTCTATCCCCGATTATTTTCAATGTTTATATGTCCTCCCTGAAACTCCTCCAACTATCCACCTCGGAGACACTTTACACCTACGCCGACGACATCCTTGTCCTCCTCGAGACCGACTCTAACCTCACCAACCTCTCTGATAACATCTCTTCTTGTATAACAAATCTCCAATCCTGGGCTCTCATCGTTCAAATGAAACTAAATGAGACCAAAACAAAACTACTTTGGCTCGGCCCAAAATTAGATCAGCTACCCACCCTCATCCCACTATCATCTGGTACCAATCTGCAGCTTGAGCACTCTAGCAAAGTTCTGGGAATCATCATTGACTCTACACTGTCCTTCAACGACCACATCAACTCCCTAGTAAAAAAATGCTTTTTCAATTTTCACATGCTAAGAAAAGTCAGATCCTGCTTCCACCAACAACATTTCGCTGTCTTCGTTCAATCCATTATTCTATCCAGACTAGATTACTGCAACTCCATCTACCTAAGCCTAACAAAGAAAAGTCTTCTCAGACTTCAGCGGATTCAGAACACCGCAGCTAAACTAATCTTCACAAAAAGCAAATTCGACCATGTCTCCCCGCTTCTGTCTAAGCTTCACTGGCTCCCAGTCATCCTCAGGGTTCACTACAAATGCGCCTGTCTAGCCTTCAAATCTCTTCACGGCATCCTTCCTCCCCTCTTTCCACTATCTTGGCTCTCCTCGAATCCTAACTCCACCAGATCCACTCAAAAATTCAAACTATCCTTCCCCTCTTTAAAAGGCATATCCCATACAGGAAAACTTGGAACATCCCTCCTCTTCAGGATCACCGAGCTATGGAACAGCTTTACTGCCCATCTTCGGAGTTTAACCTCCCTCCAACGCTTCAGAAAACATTTGAAAACTTGGCTTTTCTCCAAAATGTAACTACTCCCTCCCTCTCCATTATACTAAGTCCCCTCTTTCCTTCCTTTTTACCAAGCCCTTCTTCTTTCCATTGGAGTTCCTTTCTTTATTAATTCCTGTAAACCGTGTCGCGCTCCACTTCTGTGGAGATGATGCGGTATATAAACTTAAGGTTTAGTTTAGTTTAGTTTAGCTGCTTATAAAATGTCTGCAGATATCTGAGGAGAGAGCCTTTGAATCAGCTTCAGCCAAAGCACTGATAATGTCCAAGGAGACCAGTGCAGGTTATCCTACCAATAAGAAGAAGCATTTGGACTTGCTCCCTCCACATAAACATCAACACAGTACCTACTCCTCTTTTCCTGAGCTAGCTGATGCTGCAAAAGGCCTGCTCAGTGCATCCTCTGCATTATGACCTGCACCTAATACACTGGTGTTGGTCACAGTCTTCCTCACTGGCATCTTTCTACCTTTCTGAGCATTCTCACTGTTTTCTACAAAAGATGTTTACGGATTATGTAAAGGGGTATTTAAAAAATCCATCTGATGTTCCTGTCCTCCTCACTTTCTTTAGGGGGTAGCTGAATATCGAAAGGACCCAGGAGATCCTCATCATTACCGTACCATACAGTGTCTTATACCCTGGCTATTTCAGCTGGAATTCTATGCAAAAGTGGAAGAGCAGCCGCATGGCACCCAAGGAAGGAGACAGTGGGATTTAAATAGGTTGCACTCTGTACGGCAGTAAAACCAGATGTGAGGAGAAAGGATGAAAAGGAATCCACCAGTGAGGAATGTCTCCATATAAGAACATTTGGGGGGCAATTCTATAATATTGGCAGGAACATTTACATGCCCATTGCATGAGTACATTTTTAGGATACTAGCATATACAGTAAAACCTTGGTTTTCGAGCATAATTTGTTCCGGAAGCATGCTTTTAATCCAAAGCATTCGTATATCAAAGCGAATTTCCCCATAGGAAATAATGGAGACTCAGACGATTCGTTCCACATTCCCAAAACTTTAATGTACTTGTGTTGCGCTTATATTGTGCTCAGTTGTGATACTTGTGCTGCATTCAACTGCGCTCAGCGATGCGACATACGTATGTTGTGCGTACTTGTACGTGGTGCGCGTCGATGTGCTCGTATTGCAAGTCAACACTTGTTGATCAAGTTAAAATTTTATCAAATGTTTTGCTCGTCTTGCAAAACACTCACACACCAAGTTACTCGCAATCCAAGGTTTTACTGTATATGCATTTGTGTACATCTTCATGCATATATGCCAACATGCCACTTAAGGCTATTCTGCAAGTACTTGCTTTTAACCTACATGGTTTTAATTTGCAAGGGAGGGGTAATGGAATAGAAAGGGGTGGGACATAGGTAGAGATCCCACTTATGCTCATCACGTACACGATACTGTACGCTACATATGGTCCTGCCACACTTACTTACAGAAGCTTTGTGACTTGCACCTAAATATTATCCAATCAAGCACGGCTCCTTAATAAAAAAAAGATTTTCAGCAATAGAATCCTATAAATCAATCTCAATAATCATTTACTACTACAAAAATTTCCAGTTATCTAATATAATAAAACGCTAGCCGCGCATGCGCACTCCATCTGCGTGTTCTGTTTTCCGTGTGCTGTAGGGCACCGGTAGGAGTGCGCATGCGCGCGAATCTCTCTCTCTGGCCGGCAGAGAATCTGTACACGGGACTCCCTGCTCTTCAGCTCCTCCAGGCAGTGGCAAACCAAACAGGACCCGATCGCGGAACCCAAGGTAATGTTCTGACCGAAGTTAGTTTTAAGTTCTAAGCCGCTGCCGTGGCTCCTCTCATGAGCCGCACCTGCGTCGGAGAAGGCTTCCGACGCAGGCAGGGATCGTGAGAGAAGCTGCTGCCACGGCTTACAACTTAAAAACTAACTTCGGTCAGAACTAAGGGGCTCCTCTCCCCAGCACACCCGAACCCCCGTTCAGCCTCCCATCCGACCCTACCTTCGGCTCCCTTAGTCCCTTACCGCCGCTCCTCTTCTCTTCTTGCCCCCCGGTCCCGACAAACGTCCTTACTCCAGCAGGGGGCCTCAGCACTCTAAACACGCTGCTTCGCGGCCTGCTACTGCCCTGATTTGCTCTGCCCGACACGGCAGAGCAAATCAGGCCAGTGTGTATATATATCTCACAACTCATACAGGACTTCAGCGATGCCACCCTTATCGGCTCAAAAATTCATTGCCGATAGAGAGTTAAACATCCATTCATCACCTGTCCTCATTAATTAACCTTCTTATGGTTATTTTACCTTTAATTATCTTCTTCAATTCAAGTTCAAATCAAATCTTGAATTTTTTACCTTTTTTTAAAAAACTGTCATTGATTAAACAGAACTTATTTTTGATGACTCCAAATCGGGTAGGGGATACAATCACTGACATGACTCATGTTTCGCTGAAAGGCTGTAACAAGGCATCTCCCCTTTTTCAATCCCGCTGTCATCTTGCAATTCCCTTCACCCGCTGTTCAAAAAGTTTTGTTCTGTCACATTAGAGCAGCAGAGTTTAATGACAATTTGACACCTGAATTCTTTTTCCTTAGGGCTGATTCCTAATGTGGAACTTAACATCGTTTAGCTATAATTTAGGCTATTCTCCTCAATGTACATTAATTTACCCTTGTCCACATTAAGTTTCATCTACCATTTGATTGTTCTATCTTCCAGAATCTCAAGGTCCTCCTACGATTTCACAACTGGATAGTTTTGTGTTATCTGCAAATTTGAATACCTCATTCATCACTCCATTTCCCGATCATTTATAAATATGTTAAAAATCATCAGTCCCAATAAGGTTCCTTGTGGCACTCCACTGTTCACCTTCCTCCATTGAGAGAACTGACATGTAATCCTAGTCTTTGTTTTCTATCTTATAACCAATTCACAATAGAACATTGCCTCCAGCACAGTACAGTGCCTTTGGTGATGTGATGCTGGCCAAAGCGCCCATGTCAGCTCACAACTCTCTCCACTGCCCCAGGTATGTTAGATGGATAGTGAGCCCACTGGGACAGATAGGGAAAATGCTTGAGTACCTGTATGTAAACCACCATATACAAGTCACTATTTCTTATCCCCTCTCTTACTTGACTGCCCAAAGGGCTATGAATATTCAGTGCTGAGCAACCTTAAACTTGGGAGTCACTTGGTGGTGTTACCCGTAGACAACAGGATTTATATGTCTCACAATCTGTTCCACCTCATGAAGAGTTGTCGTGCTGTTTAGAACTTGGGAACTAACTAACTAAGGAGATGAGGAAACTGCTATATGTGAGAAGGATCCTGCAAGAACAGAACTTTACAATAAGTTCTGAGTTCTGGTGTCATTGGACGATATTGCCAGCTTATGTGCCTTATCATTCCTATTGTCTGTGGAAAACACCTCTTACAGTTAAGCAAAACAACTTTATACCTGTCCCATCCAGCTGCCATCAGTGTGTTTTCAGAGAGAGCTAAGCAAGTATAGTGTCTAAGCAAGTATAGCTAAGTAAGCAAGTATAGCTAAGCAAGTATAGTGACTAATTCCGATGCCACTGGCAAAAATGAGCTTTACTACCTCGACCTGGTCAGCTCTTCCTGCAGCTAGAAATAGTACTGATTATATTGGTTTGGGAATCACTTTCTACTAATGTGAAATGGTATGGTGGCTATGTTAGTCTACTCTTCAAGCTAATTTGTAGAAATAAAACAAAAACATAAAGGAAAATTTATTGTACTTTATGATTAACTTTTGAAGGTAATCAGTCTTCTTTAATTTAAATTGGGAATAACTTTTTTTTTTTTTGAAGACCAACAAAAGTGCTTTATACAGTAGAATCTTTTCCAGCTTTAAAATACGAGGGATCTTCAAAAAGTTTCCGCACTTTTATTTTTTTTTTAATTACTGTTTATTAAATATCTGTAAAGCAAATTACATCACCACCTGTAAGGTGAGCCGGCTCGGCTGACTGACTAGTCATGACATTCTACAAGACGCCCTCTTACCACTTCTCCGGCCCGAACCATTTCCCGCAAAAAGTTTTTGAAGAACCCTCATAGTTCCTGAAATGGCATGGCCTTTAAAATTTTGGGAGGTTTATAGCAAGTTTAAAGCAATAGGTTGTTACATTTCCTTCCATCTTGTGCAGGAGACTGTCAGAACCGGTTAGAAAAACAGTCAAAATGAAGTTGCCTGTGCAATTGGTTTTTAAATTTATTTGTTTCTTAGATTGATTGTACTTAACTAGCTTGGTACAGATGTGAAAGACATCATCCTAAGAAATTCAGGACGGTTTAACGCTAAATCTATAGCAAGCTGGTAAGATATTTTTTAGATAACCATGCAATTGCCAATGGATACAGTAGCAACAACAAGGTATGCTGTCACTTGTACAATAGCTGTTTTGATAGCCCTGCCAGACATGATGTAATTAAGTTATAATATTACACAGTTTAAAAACTTTTAAAAATGCAATTTTTTGTTTATCAAATTTCAGTTATCTTATCAAGCATAAATCTTGTACAGAAAAGATTGAAATAGTCCAATACATTTCAGGAAAACAAAAATATATAAAGAAACATTATAGACTAATCATTCTCAAGTCTACTATACAGATCCAAGATTATATAGAGCAGACATATAACGATAATACAGTCAAACTTGGTTTGCAAGTAATGCGGTTTGCGAGTGTTTTGCAAGACGAGCAATACATTTTCACAAATTATGACTCGCAAACTAAGCGTTGATTCGATTTGCGAGTCCCCCTGCCTGCGAATGCTGCCTCCCCCGCTAACCGGCATCCCCCCTCGCAAACGCCCGCCTGCCCAAACTGAAGCCTTACCCCCATCTGGCACCGGCAAGCAGCACCAACCCATAGGAGGTGCCGGTGCCCAAAGATCATGCTGCTTGCTGGACTGGGCCTTGAGCATCTGCACTTGCTCAAGGCCTTCTGGCTCTCTCTCTCCGAGAATCTCGGAGAGAGTCAGAAGGCCTTGAGCATGCGCAGATGCTCAAGGCCCAGTCCGGTAAGCAGCATGATCTACCGGCACCGGCACCTCCTGCGGGTTTGTGCCACGTGCCGGTGCCAAATGGGGGTAAGGCTTCAGTTTGAGCAGGTGGGCGTTTGCGAGGGGGGGGGGCAATGTCGGTTCGCAAGGGGGGCGGCATTTGCGAGAGGGGGGACATGCCAGTTCGCAGGGGGGATGTGGAAGCAAACCAGTGGCCTTAGGGGTGGGAGGGGTCTTTTGGGGATGGGGTAGGGTGGGATGGAGCAGTGCTGGTGGCCGCGGGGGGGGGGGGGGAGGAGGTGGAACTAATTAAGTGAGTTTCCCTTACTTCCTATGGGGAAACTCGCTTTGATATATGAGTAATTTGGTTTACAAGCATGCTTCTGGAACGAATTACACTTCTTCCTCGTTATTCACGGGGGATAGGGCAGAGCCGGACCGCGAATGGTGAAAATCCGCGAATATCCGGCTCTGACCCACCCCCGCTTCCCTTCCACCTTCCCCTGGCATCCCGACCTTACCTGGTGGTCTAGCTGGTTTTCGGGGCAGGAGCGATCTTCCTACGCTCCTGCCACGTGCAGATAGCCATTAAGAAATGGCTGTGGGGAGTTCCCATAGTCTCTCGAGAGACTACGGGAACTCCCCACAGCCATTTCCTAATACTGATACTAATACTAATACTGAAGATTTAGCTAGCTCTTTTTTCAGAGGTCTCCAAAATAATTGAAATATCTAACTGTTCTTCATTTTGATTTTGATTAGGAATTTGCTGATCTTGCAACCTCATAATAGGTAAATAATAAACCTGAGAAAAAGGACGGCTTGATTCCTCTGGAACTAACAGTACTTCCAAAAAAATAACTTTTTAAACATCTCCCTTGGCGTCACTGTGAATACCTGAGGGAAATTCAGGAAATGTAAATTATTATTATCCCAGGACAAGCAGGCAGCATATTCTCACAAGTGGGTGACATCATCAATGGAGCCCCGATGCGGACAGCCTTGCAAGCAGACTTGCTTGTAAAACTTTAGAAAGTTTGCGACTGCCGTACCGCAGATGCACGAGTGCCTTCCCACCAGAAGTAGGGCGCGCATCTCCTCAGTGTCTCCTCAGTTCTCAGTTTTCCGCAGAGCTGAAAAGTCTTCATTTCAATGCTCTGCGCTAGACTTAGTTCTACTCGTGCCTTCTCTCACTGCAGCTCGTGTATTTTTCTTTACAGGGTCGCTGTGTTTATTTGCGCGTTTCATTTAAAAAAAAAAAAAAAAAGTTTTGTTTGTTTTTTGATCGTGTCATGGGGGGGCCTACTTCGCGGCTTCAGCCTGCAGGCTTCAATTTTGCTGCCGTCGTGTTTCATTCCATGTCCTGGCCATTCACACAGTTCATGAAGTGTAGTCTGCTCATGTTTGGAGTTGGGAACCTGCTATGCTACACTTACCAATTGAGCCCTTCAATGTCGTCGAGTCCAGATTCAAATAATCTTCAGGGGAATGGATCGGCCTTTGCCTAAGGTTTTGAACCCCATTCCTGCCCCGACCTCACCTCGACTTCGATCAAACCTTCCTCGATGGGGAAGTCTTCGTCTTCAAGGGGCTCAGCTGATTCTTCCCCTGGGGCACCGTTATCTTTGGTATCTCCATCAGGTACGATAGCTAAGCCAACTCCTACAGACATGCCACCTCTAGAACCGGTGGATCCAGTGGATCTGAGGATCTCCAGGACACGTGTCTCGAAATCGAGACAACACTCTTCCTCGAGGTTGTCTACCTCGGAGTCCATAGCCACACCAATTGTACCAGCTCTAGTGGTCTCGGTGTCGGCTTTGCAGAAGTTATTCTGCATCAGGTGTTTGGTAACATGCTTGCCAAGTTAACTCCTGCCTCGACCCTGTTTCCTGCAGGCCAGCCAAGTCTGTTTCCTGCAGACTCAGTCGAGTCCTTGAGAGTGCCTCCAGAAAAGACAATACACTCTATACAAGGAATTGAGTCCTTCAGAGTGCTTCGAGATCATTCTACACACTCTCTGCAAGGAGTTGAATATTTGCAAGTGTCTCAAGATACATTTGCACAAGGAGCTGAGTCCTTATCAGTGTCTCGACTTCGATCTCCAACTTCCAGCCCTACCTCTGCGCATAAGGCATTGCCTTCTTCGAGGCACAGGGTGAGGACTCCTCGACATTCCTCATCGAGGTTTCATTTGAGATCACTACCTCGTTCTCCGAGGCACAGTTCATCTCTACACAATCTGTTGAGGTATTCATCGAGGGCCCGGTCTTCTTCTCAAGACAGACCTCGTTTCTCGAGGCAAAGACAATCTTCGAGGTAACCAGCTTCCTTCTCGAGGAAATCTGCAGTAGAACCATTCTCGTCAGTTGAGTCCTTCTCCTGCGATTTTTTACCAGCTGGTTCTTTTATAACTATGGATTCGGCTCTCAGGTATCAATATTCCAGAAAGGCTTCACCCTCTTTCTCTGCTATGACAGGTACTTCGAAGGATTCCTGGTTGCCTTCGACTCAACGGGATCTCCCCTCTTATGCTTCGCTGTCTTTTACTCAATTTTTATGCCAAATGAGTAAAGATCTTAACATCACTTTGGAGTCCGATTCAACATACTCTAAAGCAGGGGTGTCCAACCTGTGGTCCAAGAGCCGCATGGGCCCAGTGAAGTATTTTATGCGGCCCTGGTCGAGGGCGATGCATTGTTTTACTCTGCTGCCCCTGGATGTTTACCGTCTTGCCGGCTCCCTCCTCTGTCTTGCTGCAGCGTTTGCGCGTTTGTGCAGCCCGAGAAACATTTTTTCGGCCAGTGCGGCCCAGGGAAGCCAAAAGGTTGGACACCCCTGCTCTAAAGAGTATTTGGAAGAACTGGGTATACCTAATCCTTCTAGGGACTTATTAAATTTACCCATGAATGGCATTCTCACTCAAATTTTCAAACGAAATCTTGCTACACCATATTCCATTACGACTGTACCATCAAAACTGGAATCTTGATATCAAATGATTCACTCTAAGGGATTTGAAAAGTCTCAACTATCCCATCAATCTCTTTTTGTTGAATCTTCCTTGAAAACAACCAATCTGGCCAAAGTCTATGCCACAGTCCCACCTGGCCGAGAGGGAAGGGCCATTGATAAATTTGGCCGATGCCTGTATCAAAATTCTATGATGACAAATAGAATTTTAAGCTACAACATTGTCTTTATATCATATCTGAAATATTGGGTCAATGCTATACCTACTTTTTTCAAGTACCTTCCAGAGCATCACCTGACAGAGTTCCAGCATATTCATTCCACTCTGGGACAACTTCGTATATATATGGTCCAGGCTGCATATGATGCTTTTGAGATGTCCTCCAGGACCACTGCTTTCTCGGTGGCAATGCGCCGTCTCGCCTTGCTCCACACCGTAGACATGAACCCGCATCTACAAGATCGACTGGCCAACATCCCATGCCAAGGCAATGAGTTGTTTGATGACTCTATTGAGGCAATTACAAAGCGCTTGTCTGAGCATGAGAAATCATTTGTCTCCATCATCAGACCAAAACTGAAGTCTTCCACCGCTAAGGGTTATAGACCTTCTCCATCTTCCCAGAGATGTTTCCCTACAAAGGCAGTTTTACAAAATTTATTCTCATAAATTGCCAACACTCCCACCATCCCATTCTGGTTAGCTTGGAGGTCACCCACATGTGAGAATATGCTGCCTGCTTGTCCAGGGATAAAGCACAGTTACTTACCATAACAGGTGTTATCCAGGGACAGCAGGCAGACATTCTCAAAACCCACCCACCTCCCCTGGTTGGCTTCTTAGCTACCTATCTGAACTGAGATGCGCACCCTACGTCGGGCGGGAAGGCATTCGCACATGTACAGTGCAGCAGTCGCAAACTTTCTAAAGTTTTACAAGCAAGTCTGCTTTCGAGGCTGTCCACATCGGGGCTCCGTGGATGATGTCACCCACATGTGAGAATATCTGCCTGCTGTCCCTGGATAACACCTGTTACGGTAAGTAACTGTGCTTTCCGAGAACTATTTTCCATTATTTCTATTTTCCTTCTCAAGTTCATATTATCTTTAATTATAACATCCTGAATTTGACGTATCTCACTTAAGTCTTTATCATATATATCAAACCGAAGTTTTGAAGAACCCATTTCAATTTTTAATTCTTTCAGTTCTTCTTCTCGCTTTTTAGTTCTTCCTTCCAGACACTGAATTTGAGGGCACAATAATTTCCCCAGATTAGCCACTAAGTCCCATAAAGAGTCAAGAGTTACTTCAGTAGGTTTAATCAAGGAATAATTTTGCAATTGCACAGTTATAGACTGCTCACCAATCTGGTTCTCATCCCAATTGCCTCCATTGGGATCCTACTCCTTCTCAGCAATTGGCAAACTCACAGAGTCCTTAGATGGTCCTTCCTCTGATCGAGGAGAATCCAGGCCCGCTGATGTTACCACTAAAGCCTCCAGGACAGGAACCGCCACAAACATTGGTGTATCCTGAATCCACTTCGGAAAGCTGGCGCGCTGCGGCTGAGCAGGAGGTGCTCTACAATCGGGGCTCAGCGTGGTATCCAGCCCTGGGAGATCTGCTGTGCCTCCACTCCATGCCGGCATCTCCAGCGGGCATCTCTCCGACGTCTCAATCTGTAGCCTCTTCAAAAAGTTATCCAATGAGCCTTGCTGAGCGTACTCAGGGTGCCATGAGACTCCAGCGGTGCTCCTACTGTTTCGCTTTGGCATGGAGGAAAAAGTTCCCCGAATACCCAGGAAAACTATGAGTTGGAGAAAAAACCCAGAAGAGACCTTCCACATGTCAGGTGAGTGCGGCCATCTTGGATCTGAGACCTCCTTTCCCCATTTTTTTGTTAAGGCATTCTTTTGATTATGTTTTCTGCCTTGGAGTGGACAATGTTTACAGTCTAAGAAGAGGCTCCAAAGAAGGCTACTAAAATGGTTAGTGGTCTATGTTATTAGACATACAGGGACAGATTCAATGATCTCAATATGTGTAATTTGGAGGAAACGCAGGAGACGGGAGATATGATAGAGATATTCAAAACGTTACTAATCTGTTATCAGCCAGTGGTGGATCTGACCCCAGAAAACGCGCATTTAAATCAAATTGTGGAGAAAAAACCTCAAGAACAAATCATTTAGATGGCAATCTATTTTAAGATTTCAAGCCATTGGTCCAGTTGTTAGTCACATTTGTTTGAAGTGGAGATTTTTTGTCCGTAATAAGACTATGAATGGCTTGAAATATTGAAATAGATTGCCGTCTAAATTATTTGTTCAGATTGAGACTTTATCTCCACGATTTGATTTAAATGTGCATTTTCTAGGGTCAGATCCACCACTGGCTGATAACATATTAGTAACTTTTGAATATATATTTTGCTATCAATATTCATTTTTTCTTGAGAAACATTTAAATACCTATATAATGAAAGGAAGTTCCAGAATATGAGAGCATAGGATGAAGTTAAGAGGCTCAGGGCTAATCTAAAGAAATACTTTTTTACAGAAAGGGTGGTACATGCATGGAACAGGCTCCCGGTAGATGTGGTGGAAACAAAGACCGTGTCTAAATTCAAGAAAGCATGGGACAGGCATGTGAGATCTCTTAGGAAGAGGAGGAGATAGTGTGTGTTGTGGATAGGCAGACTGGATGGGCCATTTGACCTTTATCTGCTATCATGTTTCTATGTTTCTTGATGATGTGGTTTAGTGATGTCTTATTTTATTATGTACATTATTATGTACTCTGCTTACAAAATTTGTATGATGATTTATTTCAATGCAATTATGCTAACATCTGGGATTTTTTTATGTGTGTAAACATAGTTCATGGGTGGAGAAAGGGGATAATTTTATAACTGCAATATACACGATAAATCAAAGAAAAAATACATTTATTTCTTTACAATGAAAATTAACCCAGAAAAAAATGATGGGACCCTTTTACTAAAATGTGATAAGGTTTTGCTCTTATCGTGTGTTAGGTGTAAGTATTAGTACAAAGACCATGTAGTAAATGAAGGTGGTGTGCCCAGCAACTGCCCTGCATATAACATACACAGCTGGCACCCACTGCACAAGGGGAGAAATAAACTTCTTTGTACCTTTGTTGTCAGATCATTTTATTTTTCTAATTGGTTTGTCCTTGTCTCTACCATTTTCCCTGGTTGATTTTCACATAACATATTAGATAACGGAAGATAGAGACCCGAATGGCCCATTCAATCTGCACAGCAGTTAAATGCATTATCAATCCATGATTAAACCAAGAATAAAATATGTATACTTGATCCTAATCTTTCTTTGCCATTCTTGGGACACAGACTGTAGAAGTCTGCCCAGCACTGTCCTTATATCTCAACAATTGGAATCACCCTCAAAGCCCACTGCAGTCTGCTATGATCTGTTTTACCATATATGGAACGCAAACTGTAGAAGTCTGCTCATCAAGTTTATGGGAAGTTGGTATCTCCTGTTTTCCTGGGTCATTATAGAAAAAGAATGTAAGAGATTTCAACTATTACAAAACACGGTTGCAAGGCTATTTCTCAAAAAAAATCGATAGAGGGCAAGTCTACTTTTAGAACAACTGCATTGGTTACCGATGAACAAGATAATTAATTCCAAGATAGCCTGTATGGTTCACAAAGTGATCTATGGAGAAAACTTGGAGGGACTAATATCTGATATTAAAGTCTCACACTCCTTCTTCAACTCACATTTATCACAACACCTCAAACTACCCTTCCCGTCACCTCAAAATGTACGGCGGAAGAGTATGTTTGAGGCTACCTTTGAATACCAAGGTCCCATCATTTGGAATAAATTGTCAATACAATTAAGACAACCTACCGCATACCTTGAATTCAGGAAGAAACTAAAGAGATACCTATTCTCCCTATAGCCATTCTTTTATCCTCCACCCCTTTGCTCCTCTTAACAACCATATATCACTCTAAAAATGTAACTTCTAAAACTTGATCTAAATCTTATTGTAAACTGCACTTTGATTTCCTGGTAGACGGTGTGTTTGCTGCTTGTCAGCTGATCCCGGCTTGTGCTGAACCCTGGGTCCCTGCTTGAGTCATGCTTAGTTTACTGGTGAAGTTGTGATGTTGGTGAGCCTTGCAAACACAGCTCTTGAAGACGCCAGGTGACGAAACACAGTCTTGTGTTGGAGCTGAATGCTTTATGAATTGAAGAACATGACCATCATGAGGACAGAGAGGCCTGCCGATTGTGTTTAAAAAACTGTGATTTTCATGTGCTAGACTGTTGTGCAACTCTCAGTTTGAAGCCTCTCTGACTAGATGATCATGGACTAATGAACTCATGAACTATCCAAGATCCAGTTTTGGATAAAAGTAATCACAATGACTGTAGTATGTGTGTGAAAGTTGGGAAGTGAGTGTGAGTGTGAGTGATGGGGATTAGGTTCACTGACTAAATTATTCTGATATTTATTAATAAATTAAATATTGTTAAGTTGTAAAAGTACTGTAATGAAATGAATTGTGGGAGATAAGATTAAAATTGAATTGATTCAGATAATACTTGTTTGTATTAAATATTTAATAGCTGGTTTTAAGAATATTGAGTTATCCAATAGGCAGCTATTTAATTAACTGGAAAAAAAACCCAAGCTTAGGCTTTAGATTAATGAATATGCATGAGAAAGATTTGCATGTGAACTGCATCCATTGTATGCAGATCTCTCTCATGCATATTTGTTAGGTAAACCTGGTCTGCTTATAGCCCTTGAGGACTGAATTTGGATAAGCTTGGACTAATCAATGTATTGAGGCATGAGGATTCACCAACCAGTCTACTTCATCAGATACATTGGGTACTCTTTAGTGATCTAATTTAGCCTCTGGTAGAGATAGGATGCTGGGCTAGATAGGCCATTTGATCCTGACCCAACAAAGCACTTGTGTGTGCACATTAAGCAGGTACAAAGTCTATAGGCTCCTTTTATCAATCCGCGCTAGCGGAGTTAACGCGCGCGACTTTTCATCATGTGTTAACCCCCGCGCTGGCCCAAAACTACCGCCTGCTCAAGAGGAGGCGATAGTGGCTAGCGCGTCCCGTGGTTTAGCACATGTTATTACGCGCGTTAAACCGCTAGCGTGGCTTGATAAAAGGAGCCCTATATGTATATGGTATGTGGTACACATGGTAATTTTCAAAGGGAACATGCTTGTACTATCCCTTTGAAAACTGCTATGAGTACAAGACCCATGGATGTGAAGTACCCATAGATTTTGCACCTAAGAAGAAGGTTGCAAATTGTGTCTTTAGCCTGTGGCTTCATTGGGTGTCCCTCAGTTCATGTATTATTAGATAATATGAATGATAGTCTTCTTTTACTTTCTTTGCACTTTTTTATACAATGCAGTGAATCCTCTAATCTCAAGATTTCCAACCTGATCTTTTTCATATCATTCCAAAGCAAAATGTCTGCATTATTCTCATTTACATTTTCCTAGTCGTTAAGGTCATTTGTGAACATTTGAGTGTATTTTAGCATATAGAATCAGTGAATAATAGATTGCAGTCTCATGCTGTGAAGAAAGATTGTTTTCCCAAGCTATAATGTTGTTTACCGGGTGTTAATAATCACTAATTGATAAGCACATTTAGACTTCCAAAATATGCAATTTTATAGGCTAACAATGTCAAATGTTTAACTTACTGTGTTAAAAACAATAGAATTTGCTATCTTCTCTGCTTAAAATAAATTACACCCAGAATCATTTAGTCTATGTTGAGAACGTTAGGTTAGGTTTTTGGTTGGGGGGGGGGGGGGTTAATGTAGAAACTCAGAAATGCTCTTTTTCTTCAAAATAATAATTTGTATATGATTGTTACAGGTCACCCACCAACTGTGATCTCCTCCAAACCTGTGACAAATCGCCTGCAAATAACTGCACAGCCAAATAACTCACAGAAATAGTATCTTTATTATCTGCCTAGGTCAGTTACTTTATAGATAACAGTTCCATTCTAAGGCCAGAGGGTATTCCAAACATGTCCAAGATGTGTTTAAATATATGCTACACCAAAACACCGTTTTCTACTTGTACACAATCAAGTGAATAAATTCCATTGTAACAGATTTGCATATACTCCTTTCACAGTCTTCCCCTACCAGTGTGGTAACTATGGGTTATCCTGAAACTGTTCACTTGGACTTCCCTCCAAAACAGATCTTTCTCTTTAAGGGGGCACATTTACCGGTATACCAATCTACATAAATGAATTATAAAGTAAACCATCCTGAAAATAACCCCATTAAAACAATCCACACAAATTTATATCTACTATTTGGCATGCAATAGAATATTGTGACAAGCATGCAGGGAACGCTTGTCAGGATAGCAGGACAACCCAAGAACTATAAGTCCCAGAATGCCTGGGAATGGGCTATAGAGGGACAGAGCCACTTTGGGAAAACCAAGGACAGAATCTTCCTAATGAGAAATGGGTTTAGTAACCTACAGAGCCCTAGGGGGCTGGATAAGGTACTTGTATGCAGGAAACGTGCACCATTGTCACCTGTGCTGTGGTTAATCAGCTTGGGAGAGGTTGCCCATGGGTGACTCTGACACTTATGATGTAACATGAGTGTATGAAGGAGGGTAGCCTGAAAATTACAGACCAGTAAGCCTGAGTTCAGTGCTGGGCAAAATGATGGAAACAATTATAAAAAATAAAATTGTGGAACACGATTTAATGAGACAGAGTCAGCTTGGGTTCAGCCAAGGGAAATCTTGCCTCACCAATTTGCTTGACTTCTTTGAAGGTATGAATAAACATGTGGATAAAGGTGAGCCAGTTGATATAGTGTATCTAGATTTTCAGAAAGCTTTTGACAAAATTCCTCGTGAGAGGCTCCTGAGAAAATTAAAGCGTCATGGAATAGGTGGCAAAGTTCAGTTGTGGATTAGGAATTAGTTATCGGATAGAAAACAGAGTGTAGGGTTAAATGGTCATTTTTCTCAATGGAGAAGAGTAAAGAGTAGAGTGCCGCAAGGATCTGTACTGGGACCAGTGCTATTTAACATTTATAAATTATCTGGAAATTGGAACGACAAGCGAGGTAATTAAATTTACAGATGACACTAAACTGTTCAAAGTTGTTAAAACGAATGCGGATTGTGAAAAATTGCAGGCAGACTTTAGGAAATTGGAAGACTGGGCATCCAAGTGGCAGATGAAATTTAATGTGGACAAAATGCAAAGTGATGCACATTGGGAAGAATAGCCTGAATCACAGTTACCGGATGCTAGGGTTCACCTCGGGTTAGTGTCCAAGAAAAGGATCTGGGTGTCATTGTAGTCAATACGATGACACTTTCCACCTGTGTGGCAGTGGCCAAAAAAGCAAACGAGATGCTAGGAATTATTAAAAAAGGGATGGTTAACAAGACTATGTTATAATGCCTCTGTATTGCTCCATGGTGCGACCTCACCTGGAGTACTGTGTTCAATTCTGGTCTCATTATCTCAAGAAAGATATAGTAGCACTAGAAAAGGTTCAAGGAAGAGTGACCAAGATGATAAAGCAGATAGAACTCCTCTCATATGAGGAAAGACTAAAAAGGTTAGGGCTCTTCATCTTGTAAAAGAGACAGCTGAGGGGAGATATGATTGAAGTTGTGGATTGATTTTTCACTCCGTCAAAAATGACAAAGACTAGGGGACACTCGATGAAGTTACAGGGAAATATTTTTAAAACCAATAGGAGGAAATAGTTTTTCACTCAGAGAATAGTTAAGCTCTGGAACGCATTGTCAGAGGTTGTGGTAAGAGCGGATAGTGTAGCTGGTTTTAAGAAGGGTTTGGACAATTTCCTGGAGGAAAAGTCCTTAGTCTATTATTGAGAAAGACATGGAGCAAATCACTGCTTGCCCTGGATCATTAGCATGGAGTGTTGGTACTCTGGGTTTTGGACACGTACTAGTGACCTGGATTGGCCACTGTGAGAATGGGCTACTGGGCTTGATGGACCTTTGGCCCGACCCAGTAAGGCTATTCTTATGTTATTATGTTCTTAAGATGGTCAAACAGATTGAAAAGGCAATGGTGAAAGCGAGAAAGATGCTTGGGTGCAAAGAGAGAGAATGGCCAGTAGGAAAAAGGAGGTATAAGACTCTGATGTGAGAACATAAGGAAGGACCTAGCAAAGCTTGAAGAATGGTCCAGAATTTGGAAGCTAAGATTTAATGCGAAGAAATACAAGTTTAGGGGGTGAAGAACTTATGTGCACAAAAGAGGAACGGGACTTGGGTGTGATAATATGTGTTGATCTTAAGATGGTCAAATAGGTTGAAAAGGCAATAGTGAAAGCTAGAAGGATGCTTGGGTGCATCGAGAGTGGAATGGCCAGTAGGAAAAAGGAGATTACGATGATTCAGTATAAGACTCAGGTGCGACCCCATTTAGAATATTGTATACAATTCTGGAGACCACAACTTCAAAGAGATATAAACAGGATGGATTCGGATCAGAGGACAGCTACTAAAATGGTTGGTGGTCTTTGTCATGTAGTGTATGACAAAGATTTCAATATGTATATTTTGGAGGAAAGGTGGGAAAGGGGGGGAGATATGATAGAGATGTTTAAATATCTACATCAAACTAACTGATCACCTTGAAAATTTTTTTTTTAATGAATATAACTCATTAAATAAATAAGTGTGTATATGAAAAGCTCAGACCCAACAACCAACCTCTAGTGATCAACACGGAGCAAGTTGTTAATGAGACCATCACAGCTGATCACCATCTCATACCACCGCATACAGAAATAAATCTTAAACACTGAATAATTAGCCTGTACTTATCTTCAATGGTGGCAAAGCTGTGACCCATCCCACAACTGCGCAGGTCCTGTAACAATGTGACCAAATATTTAAAGCTGTCCCATATTTCCCTTGACACCCCAACTCAAGTTTCACGAATTGGAGCTTCTTCAGGAGGGGACACCGTTTGCGGGACACCAACACCTGAACAGACTGATAGCGCAGATTTGATTTACTATTTTATCACCTGATTTAATTTGTTTTGGTTTTTCATTAAGTTTTGAGCTAAATATCTACATGAGATAAATGTGCAAGAGGTAAGCCTCTCTTAATTGAAAGGAATTCTGGAATGAGGAGGCATAGCATGAAGGTGAAAGGGGATGTTTATGTTTATTAAAATTTGCTGAATCACCTCAGAAAAGGTGGTGAATGCATAGAACAGCCTCCCGGTGGAAGTGATGGAAACAAAAAGTGTATCTGAATTTAAGAAAGCTTAGGACAAGTACATTGGTTCTCTAGGGGTGAGGAATAGAAAGTAGAATGCATGGTTAGGCAGACTAGATAGGCCAGTGTTCTTCAAAGCAAGGCCCAAGGGCCAATGGAAGTCCCTGAAGGCCTCTGTGGCAGCCCTCATTTACATTCTGGCTTTTTTCTGCTACTCTGACAAACACTGGTCAGCAGTATCACAACCTTGCATGGAAGGATATTTGGAGGCTCTCCTTCAGTTCATTTGGGTCCAAAGTGGTCCTGACTTAAAAATAAACACTCCTTTCACAAAACCACACTAGCGTTTTTTTTAATCACTGGTCGCAGCGTAACAGCTCCGATACTCATAGAATTCCTATGAGCATCGGAGCTGTTATTGCCACAGCCAGTGCTAAAAAACGCTAGCGCGGTTTTGTAAAAAGGGGGGGGGGGGGAGGCACTAGTGAAGACCACTGAGATAGGCCATATGGTCTTTATCTGCCTTCATTTTTCCATGCTTCTGTGTTTCTATATGAGGTGAAAAATGATTTAAAAAATGCTATGAGGAGCAGAGTTTCCATTTTTGCTCAGAGACCCTTTCACCACATTTTAGATTTCATGTGTGGCATAGTACATAATCTGCTATTTTAATTTAATTAGCCTTTGTGGCTAATTATATCATTAGCTATCATGTACTTTAGACTAATGGCCATTAGTTCAATTGTCCATTAGACAAACTGTAATTAGACCAATTATCTTGGACTGAAAACAAGTGGGTGATAGACCTCCTCATATTTTAACCAGGATTTTCCCAGACAGAATAAGTCCATAGAATGGTCTAATAGTATATTACAAATCTTGGTCATTTTAAAAATCCAATGATCTGTAGATAAACAGTGGAGCAAGAACAGTTTCACTATTTGAAACAAGCACTATAAGACCATCGTTCCAACACCCAAAATTGGAAAGAGAAAGAACTTGCACTACACCTTTGAGTAAAAGCTAAGTATATTTAGTGCTGTATAGAGTGTGGAACGATTGGGACTTTCATCAATTTAACTAGTATTAATTTTATATATTAAAAAAGGGGAAATTAACTTATTAAGCCTTTTTATACAATTAAATAAATTAATAAACATTTTTTGTAAGTGTAGAGGGATATAAGAGACCTGTGATAGCTCATGAAGTGGTTGTATTGATAAGACAAGTTCTAATTCAAACAGCCGTGGGCACTTGAGGTCACTGTTCCCCAAAATACTAATTATTAAAAAGAAAAAATGGAAGAGTGTACTTTCCATATTTACCATAGTTGAAGGATGATGTGTCATTGACAAAATATTAGAAGGATAATACGATTACATCTATAGATAGGCCAGATAAACAATTTGAACTGATTGCTTTATTATAACTCACAGCATCACCAGGAAGTATTATATTCTTCTCAGGTGCTTTCTCTTCCTTACATAACAACGAGCATAACCTGTCACATCTACCTTTCTTTAACAGTTTTTAAAATCTATATCTGTATCACATCAGGTGCACATGATTAGAACATCGTTACTCAGCATTTTGAAGGAGGTTTGCCCTACTTAAACCTCAGACATTTAGTTTGGTGTGCTCATGACTGCTGCGGTGAGAGTGAACACCATGGTGAGATCAAAAGAGCTGTCTGAAAGAAAGAAGATTGTAGCAGCTTATAAATCTGGTAAGGGATTTAAAAAGATCTCAAAAGAATTTGACATTAGCCATTCCACGGTCTGGAAAATAATGTACAAGTGACTTTCCATACAACTGCCAACATGCCCAGGTCTGGCTGTCCAAGCAAGTTAACCCCCAGAGCAGACCACAAGATGCTAAAAGAAGTCTCTCAAAACCCTAAAATGTCATCAAATGACTTACAGCAGGCTCTTGCTACTGTTGATGTGAAAGTGCATGCCTCTACAATCAGAAAGAAACGGCACAAATTGAACTTGCATGGGAGGTGTGCAAGAGAAACATCAAGCCAGACTGAAGTTTGCCAGAGAGAACATAGACAAACACCAGGACTTCTATAATAGTGTTCTATGGACAGATGAGTCTAAAATGGAATAATTTGGACACCAGAAAAGAGGACATGTTTGGTGTATACCAAATACAGCTTTCCAGGAAAAGAACCTCATACCAACTGTGAAGCATGGAGGTGGAAGTGTCATGGTTTGGGGATGCTTTTCTGCAGCAGGACCTGATCAACTCACCATCATAGAATCCACAATGAATTCTACCGTGTATCAGAGGGTGCTTGAGGAACATGTGAGGCCATCTGTAAGAAAATTAAAGCTGAAGCAGAACTGGACCCTGCAACACGACAATGACCCAAAACATACCAGTAAATCCACCAAGGACTGCCTGGAAACTAAGAAATGGAGAGTCCTGGAGTGGCCAAGTCAAAGCCCTGATCTTAATCACATTGAGATGCTGTTGGGTGATTTGAAACAGGCTGTCCATTCAAGAAACCCCACAAACATCTCACAGTTGAAAGAATTCGCATTGAGGAGTGGGCCAAACTTTCCTCAGATCGATGTCAGAGACTGGTAGATGACTACAAGAAGCGTCTCAGTACAGTTATTTCAGCCAAAGGGGGTAATACTAGCTATTAGGATGTAAGGTGTCCTAATTTATTCCTCAGTTAGAATACACATTTTTGTGGATATCTTTTGTTTCATGAGTAAATCAAGGAAAATTTTTGTTGTTACATCACTTTCTTTTCATAGAAACATAGAGTATGACGGCAGAAAAGGGCCGACGGCCCAAGTCTGCCCACTCAAGAACCTTCCCTCCTCGAGAATCCATCTTTTAAGCATTCCTCTGGAGCGACCCCACCATACGGTCCCATTGTCCCTTGAAGTCGAGCGTGATACTGGCCTCAACTACCTGACGTGGAAGACCATTCCATCGATCAATTACCCTTTCAGTGAAGAAGTATCTTCTGGTGTCCCCATGAAATCTTCCCCCTCTGAGTTTTAGCAGGTACCCTCTTGTCACCCTGGGACCCGTAGGATAAAAGATTTCTTTCTCCACCTCAATGCGGCCTGTGACGTATTTGAATGTTTCTATCATGTCCCTATTCAGACGTTCTTCATGTGAGAGATCCTTGAGTTCTGAAACCATCCTAGTGGTCATTCGCTGAATCGACTCCATATGTGAACATTTCTTAAGAAAGAACTGAATATTTCATGGGGTGTCCTAATTTTTTCACATGACTGTAGGTGATGACTTGTTTGTACCAACGGAGTCTCTAGCAGAGCATTCATAGTAAGCAGAAGAGCCTGGGTCTATTACCTGAACATGATTTGTGCTGGAGATTCTTCTAATGTATCAGATGAGGTATTCCTCCAATCTTATTCATTACTTTGACTGGGTGACCAGTGAGTTGAGCATTTATGGAGTCCACATCCATGAGGTTTTCTGACCACCAGCAGAACGTTTACTCAGACAGCTCTTGCATCCACTCAGGCAGGTCCTACATCTTAACTATAATCTTGTGATCCTCTAACTCGTGTAACTCTGCTTTAACTTTCTCCTTGATGGTGAATGGCAGACATTGCACAATCATCTGTACTAGTTGGAAAGTGGAATCTATTTCTAAGTGCAGTTGTCTGTCCAATCTACCATACCCAGTGAAAAGATCTGGAATCTGCTCAAATATCTGAGTACTTGTCCACTTAGGACCAGATTTTCCAAACGGTGCCATAATCGGCAGCTGCTTACAAAAGAAGCACCGATTGCGCGTAAGTCATGCAACTGCATCATTTGGAGAATCATGGCTATTTGAAAAGTAGGCGCCAGAAATATAGGTCAGGGTTTTAAAGGTCTACATTTCTGGCACCTACCTTTGATGAGAATTGCATCTACAGAGGTTCCTAAGGTCACTTCTGACATTAACCACACCAACAGTGGCCTTAGGTGCTGCAAGGTGTCTCCTTAGTCAGGACTATGGCACCATTTTTGGAGGAGCCTACAGGCACCTCCATTTTTTTAATAGTGTTTTAATTGGTTTTTAATAAGTGTGGTCAATTACTTTGCTGACTGAACCAATTAACACAAGTTAGGCGGCAGTAGGGTGCTGTGATCAGGTGATCATACCAAGTGGTCACTACCCTTCCTTTCTCCACTCCCCAGGCGCTTCTGGTTGTCCTCCTTACCACTAGGCACTGTTAAAACAAGCACAACACTGTTAAAAAAACACTTCATTCATACTCTGCTAAAATCCATGACCAGGTCCTCCCTGGACTCCGTTCCCTCTCTGGCTTTCATTCTTCTCCAGGTCCTCTCTTCCAGTCGCCACCAGCCCCGTCAGTCCCTAGCCAATGTTCTCAGGGTCTACACTGTAGACTCTACAGGCTGCTTCCTCTTGGGTTTTATGGCAGCTTCTAGTACCATTTACTGGTCTCTCCACTGGTCCTACCACTTCTTCCACCGGTCACAAGCCAGTCACCAATCACCTCGGACTTCAGACTAGCTCTTCTTGCTGTATCTTGTGGGACCATTGCCGGTCCCTTACTCCCTGGCCTCTTTGTATCCTAATGGGTCCTGGTCACTCTTCACCAGTACCTCCACTGGTCATTAAACCTGAGCCCTCCCTGGACTTCAAGCTCTACCGAGCAAGCTGGCTATTCCTTGTGCCAGAGCTACTCCCAGTTACTCAGTCATCTTTTCCTGGACTCATGTGCTGACTCTTCCAGTCCCTCAGTCATCTTTTCCCAGACTCACACCCTAAGGATTCTTCCGGTCTTCTCAGCCACTCTCCTGGTCACTGCTGAGGACTCCTTCCAGCTCCTCAACCACTCTCCATGAGGACTCACCTGGTCACTCACACATCCAGCAGGCCCTCTGCTGGTCAAACTTGAGCTGTCCTTGTACTCCAAGTTGTACCAGACACATCAGTCTATCAGGCTTACTGAAGGTTAGGCCAAAACCAGCATTCCTCCCCTTGTGGGTCACCTGGCTCCTGAAGGACCTCTTGTTCTTCCAACAGTTCTTTGCTTTGGAACTATCTTTTTCAGCACCCTACTTCACTCAGGGTAAATGGACTGCTCCCAGCAGCCTTTGCAGGATCTTTATGCAAATGAGCTACACGCACCACTGCACAGGCCCTCTGTTATTAGAATCAGGCCTTAGTGCTTGTTTCAGCAGTACCAAGGGCAAACACATGGTAAGTGTTTAAAAATGGAAGTTGCAATTGCTGAAAACCTTCAGCACTCAACAGGAGCTGTCAACATCATCTCATGTAGAAATCTACTTTATAACCCTGATTTTTCTTGGATTAATGGTTGTAATCATCCTTACTGTTTGTAGCTCTATGTGCTCAGTCATATAGACATTAACTTCAGGAGACCAAGGAGCATATCTGATCTGAGAGTTTCGCTGGCCATCTTTTCTGGCAAGAGATTTATTGTGGCCCCTGAATACAAGAAGAACTTTACTAGTTTGTCTCCAACCCGCAAGCATGTTATGTTATTAGAGATTTGTAGCCCACCAAATACCCATAAAACAGGTTCTGTGCGGGTCACAATAACAATATAAGTACATCCTTCTAACCATAAGACACCAAAGGAGGAAAATTATACAAACTTATTTTATAATAGGTTTTTAGTTTTTTTATGCAAAATCATATAAAAAGGAATCAAACAAATTTCTAAAGATAATGAATTCCTAGCTTTAACCATTTAATAGCAGATAGATTTTTCATATACAAATTTAAGTTTAATTCCTTTCATTGATGGAAAAGATACTGTATATATTTGAATATAAGCTGACCCAAATATAAACCGAGGCAACCTTTTTCCCCAAAAAATAGAGGAAAAAAGGTTGACTCGAATATAAATTGGGGGTTAATATTCAAGCACTCTGCCCTGCCCAGCTCTGCACCCAGCCCCCCTCTGTCCCTCCCTCCCTGCCCTGCCAGGTTCTGTACCCAGCCTCCTCCCTCCCTGCCCTGCCAGGCTCTGCACCCAGCCCCCCTCCCTTCCTGCATGGCTTTGCACCCTGTCCCTCTCCCTCCCTCTCTCCCTCCCAATGCCTTCCAGGCTTCTGCTAGGCCTGCCATAAGACCCAGTGGGCCAGGACAGGAAGGATCCCTCCCGCCTCCTGTCTCGGCTCACTCAAAAAACTTTTACCCAAATTCCTGCCTTCACTGTGTAACTTTAAAATCCCCAGTGGTCCAGCGGTGGGCCTGGACAGGAGGGATTCCCCCTGCCTCCTGTCCTGGCCAACTGTGCCTTCCTTTACCTCCCTCCCACATCCTCCGCTTACCTTTTACAATCCCAGGTAGTCCAGCAGTAAACCTAAGCAGGAGCGGCCTTCTCACGCTCCTGCCTTTTGGAGAGCTGCTAGTGATTGGCTGTCATGAGTTCTCGCAGCAAGCCTGTTTTGCTTTATTTCCAAACTGCGTACTTCACCTCTCTAATCCAGACACTTGACGAGACTCTCTTTAATTTAGAATATGATTTTGAACTAACCTGGTTCTCAAAACTTAATGAGGAGTCTAGTAAGACTGCTAATACTTTAGACTCTATCAATTTTAAAACATTTTTCATCAACTGTCTGTATTACATCTGGGATAAATTCAGCATGCTGACCAAACCAAAACAGCTTTTTTTTTCAGTATTAAGTTTAAGCTAAACCTTCAAAGCCTATGCTTTAATTTTATTGATTGAATCAATCAGTGCCTTTCAGAATAAATTTTGATCTGCATAAATCATTTGATAATAACAGCATGTATATCATTTTCTCAGGGTTTTGTTTTCATCTCTTCTTAAGACTAAAAGACTTTCTTTATCATCAACTAAGGAGCGTACATTAAGCTGGCTTCAGCATGCACTAGCAAAGTGATTCTTCATTCAGAGCTTGCAATTTGCCATATGCAGGGCATGATTCTTTCTTTGATTCATGGCTGCTGTTACAATAGTAGCATATGCCCTTCTGGCCAAATTCTAGTCATGTGAAGTCCCATCACCTTGTGGCTGTTTGTGCTCTGAATTGGACTGGGTTCCTCTTCTGCAATTTTTCCTCACAGACCATGTCTTTCATGTGCTTGGAGGCAACCTCGCTTACACAGCATATTGTGATGGCAGCATTCAGGGTTATTTCACCAATAAAAATACAAAAGAAGGGGGGCAAGCTTATCAAACAATCATACAAACATTTTAGAGCTTGCCCAATTGAGAAACCCTGTCAGAGCACTATCCAAAAACCATAAATAAATCTCCAATGCAATAGATGAGACATTCTAGGGTTATTTCCCTTTACTCGCATGGGTTGCAGAAGAGAACCATAAGTTTTCCACTCCGTCTCTAGGGTATATCACAGGCTAACTTAGCTCCTCCCATCAGTCTTTCTCTTCTGCATATAGTTGCAGGGTATTAGTTCTGCTTTCTCCAACTTATTATTTTTAATTAGACGTAGTTTTGTTCCCTTTTCGGTTCTTTCACGTTTTTGAACATTTGAAGTGCTGCCTGCTTGAGAATTCACAGACTTCGGTCTGTAGCTGACAGACTGATCCCTTCAGGGTACCTGTCAGCCAGTCTGCTAGTCTTCCTTGGATGTCAGGGCCTTCCCTGACCTTATTTATTTATTCAGTTTTCTATACTGTTCTCCCAAGGGAGCTCAGAACGGTTTACATGAATTTATTCAGGTACTCAAGCATTTTCCCTGTCTGTCCCGGTGGGCTCACAATCTTATCTCACTCCCTGTTAAGCGGGGAATCGAACGCAGACTGTTCAACACGCTTAGGGGCTCAGCGGTGTTCTGTAGCGTTCAGGTTGCATTTTCACGCCTCTGTTCGTCTCCGTGCGCAGTCGGTGGCCCGCAGGGGTAGAGGCATTGTCAGACAGTGGAGTCTGATCGGCAGCCCAAAGCTCAGCTGGAGGACAGCTTTTCCAGCAGTGTGGCAGTGAATTCTCACTCTGGCTCTTAATCGGGGCAGCTATAGTTTCTATGACCAACGTTTGTAAGAGCAGCTGACAGGCTCCAACAACAATTTCTAAAACTTAATTTCAAGGGGTTTTGAGTGTTTTCCAGTGATCCTCTGTGTTCCCCTACCTGGAATATGCTATTTTAGTAATTTTTTATGTTCGGGAAGTGCTGCTTTTAGCGCGTTCATGGCACGAATTTGGGTCTGGTGGCCATCTTGGATTTTCTAATTCAATAAATTTTTATTCAGTATTTTAAAAAATACAAGGAGCAATTCAAATACATAAAAGTAGTATAACATTTTGCATTAATATATAGTTATTTATAAAGGCCCATATTATTAAGAAAAGCTCAAAGTATTGGATTTGTTTGTGGTGATGTATGACAATAGAAAGTGAAATAGGACAAAGTAAAAATTGAAAGAGAGAGGAAAAAAGAAGAGAAAGAAAAAAAAAAATAATTAAAAAAAAAATTTAAAGAGAGGAGAAGAGAAGACAGGAGTGTCTACATAGTAGAATGTACATATAAATCTAAAAATGACCAGGGTGATGTTTTGTTTTTCCAATTCATGGATTTACGGAGTGAAATTTTTTTTTCATATGCATATGATTCAAATCTGTGGTACATACATAGAGAGTTCCACCAAAAAGTATAATCTAATAACGAAGATGATTTCCAATTTTTCAGAATATGCATGAGAGCAGTCACAAACATGGTATCAATGAGTTTAGGAGGACAATTTGATTGCGCGAAACAGGGGTGTTGAGATCGAAGGATTATAATGTCCATAGAAATCTCTTCTGAGCAGTTGGTGATAGATTGTATGGTATTCCAGATTTTGGACCAAAAAGAACGGACCAGAGTACAATGGAAGAACATATGATCAAGAGTTCCTTCCTCTTTCAAACAGTTCCAGCAGATAGAATCTTGTTTTAATTTGGCTTTCCACATACGAAATGGGGTCCATATTGCATTCCACATTATAAAGAGCATTGATTGTGAAACTCTAGAAGATAAAAGTGGGCGGTTTGTTGAAGACCAAAAGAGTTCCCAGTCAATGTCAGAAAGTGGAATGGTTATTATATTATCCCAGTGTTTCATAGCATGATATGAGAAAGTGAAGGATTGGTCTCTTAGAATATTATAAAAAAAAGATATAGCTTTCCCTTTTGATAGAGACCGTAAAGACCAATGGTAAATAATATTTTTAGAAGATATGAAGTCATATTGTATCTGTACAGAAGACAGTATTTCACTGAGTATGATCCATTGTGAATAAGCAGAGGATGTTAGTAGGTATGTGGAGCAAAGTATATCAAAAGGGATTAGTTTATTAAGAGTATATAATTGATGAACAAACCATATACCTGTCCGTTGCCACCGTTTCCATGAAAGGGATTTGCCTTGGTTTTGGATATTGGGATTATTCCAAAGGGACATGAGTGGGCTAACACTAATTGAGATATCAGCTATTTTATCTAAATGATGGAGAGCATGCTGCGTTGAATTCAAAAGAGAGTATTTTCTCAAATGTCTGGGTATTGATATCATTAATAGGCAAGAGATGTGTAAAGGTTTGCATAGAAAACATTCCATTTCATACCAATTAGGAGGGTCTTGAGAGAAGGAGTCATTGACCCAGTAAGCTCCATATTTAGTTAATGAAGCAATATAGTAGTGGTAGAAATCTGGAAAGTTAAGACCACCGTTAATTTTAGAGGCCTTCAGCTTGGCTAGAGCAATTCGAGGTTTTTTCTTGTTCCATATAAATTCAGATAGCTTCTTATTTAGCCAATGGAAAAATGATTTCTGGCATAAAAGAGGAAGCATTGAGAGGATGTAATTAATTTGAGGTGCTAGGGTCATTTTGATGGATGCTATTCTACCCCACCAAGACAAATAAAGTGGACACCACCTAGATGTAGTGTTAAGAACTAAATTTTTGATTTTGGATATATTAAGATTTTGAGCAAAGACTGGATCTTTGTGTATTAAAATCCCTAAATATTTCACAGCTTCATTTGACCATGTGAATGGAAAATTAGCCAAGTCTGATTGAAGAATGTTATTGTTCAGAGGAAAGATTTCTGATTTCTCCCAATTTACAGAATATCCTGAGAAGCTAGAATATTGTTTGATGATATGTATAAGATGAGGGAGAGAAGATTGAGGGTTCCTTAGAAAAATTAATACATCATCAGCATATGCTGCTAGTTTGAAGTCTCGATCAGAGGAGGGAATACCATTAATTAGCGGGCATTGTCGAATAGCAATCTTGGATTTTCAACGATCTTTTTTTCAACATCTCCCTGCTTTTTTAAAATTCAAATTTTTGCCAGGAAAACTGCTGGAATGGGGTCCCGAGGGACTCCTAACTTAGATTCATGAAAAATTTGAGCAAATTTGCTGCATTTTGAACATTTTTGCGCCACATGCTGTGTGGCGCGGTTGGGGGGCGCAGTAACTACAGGTTCAGCCTCCCTTTCACAGAAGCAAGTGATTTCACACTCAGCTAGCCTGTCGGGGTGGCCATTTTTTATTTCGGGGCTTGATTCTGCGGTGGTGGCGGCAAGCCGTGAGACAGACCCTTCGCAGCCTTAAATCCACATGTTCAGTCATCTAAGGGTGACTCCATGCCCCAGGGTCCAGATACCTTCTCAGGGTGCGTGAGATTTTTGTGCTCAGAGTTTCTGGCCAAGGATCTGGCTTCTGGCTGTTCTATCCCCCCCTGCACAGTCTCTGCCTGACGTTTCCTCCTCAGGGAGTTCAGCGTCTGCGCCAGCACTATCTGTTCCTTCTTCACAGTCAGTTCAGGGGGCGCCAATGGCGAATCTGGTCCTCGAGGAGCATTTGGTTGCCAGGCTGCGCTGCTTGGAATAGAGGATCCAGATTTGAATGCTGGATCCACATATCCCGGTGCTGATCAGACTATAGTACTCTTGTTTAACTTTGCGGCGCTGCTTGATCTGATTGTTCAAGTCTTTGCAGGGTTGAGCTTGGATGCCAAGCCTCTTCCTTCTGTTTCTGTTACTTCTTCTCCCTGGCTTTGCAGTGTGAACTCGCAGTCTGAGTCCTTTCTGTGGCATCCGGATATCAGTCTCATAGTTATGGACCAGTTGGGCTCTCCGGATGGGCTTTTCCGGAATGCTAGTGCTATCTTCCACCGGTATCCTCTGGCGCAGGAGTGACAGCAGTTGTTGCGGCGGCCCTAAGTGATTCCCGGGGCGGAAAGGTGTCCCGACGCATGTCACTGCCTAGTGCCAGTTTTTTGACTCTGCTAATTTTGGAGTTAAAGCTGCTGTGGCGATGTCCTTTGTGCCTGCCTAGCTTGCTACATCTGCTAGAGACTGGCAGTAGAGCCTCCTCCTCAGCTTCTGATAGCTGGGATGGAATTCATGATGGAAAGTTCTACGACCTTATGAGAGGGCTGGCTTCAGAGTCAGTGTATTCTATGTCAGCCTGCCGAATGCTTTGGGTTCGGCATTAGGCTGCTGATATGTCCTCCATAGCAACGCTAGCCCGGCTGCCTTTCATGGGCAGTTGCTGTTGGGCAATTGACTGGATGCCCTCATGACTTTGGTGATGGATCGTCATCTGCAGGCGCTGCCAAATAGTATGGCACCCCCCCCTTTTTTTTTTTTGAGGTTCCTGGAGGATTTTTTTTGTGCCTAGAGACCACATTATCCTTTCTCGTCACGGAGATCCTTTCAGGGTTCCAGAGGTCGGTTTGCAAACTACAGGCACTCTCAGCCTGCCTCTGCCTGACCTGCTGAAAGGAAAAAAAATCACGTTGATGCCAGGGAGCTGAGGACCCCTCTGTGGATAGGGGGTCGGATCTTGGAGTGTCTGCAGGCCCGAATGCACACTTCGGCAGACCAGTGGGTCTACGTATTTCTTCAGTCAGGCTACAAGCTGCTATTTGTCTAACCCCTGTTAGATTGGTTTGAGGCTTCTCCTGCCAGGAGACCGGATGTAGTGCGCATAGTCCAGACTACTGTTGAGTGTTTTCTGGATATTCGAGCGATAGAGCCAGTGCCAAGAGCCCTTTCGGGCTCAGGCAGATACTCTGTATTCTTGATCTCCCTAAAGAATGCATCAGTAATTTGGAGACCTCTTCTGGATCTAATATAATTGCTAGTGGCTCTCCAGCTTCCTCGTTTCCAGATGGAGACCATGAAATTGGTCTTTGCAGCAGTGGCTCTGGAGGAGTTCTGGCTTCCCTAGATTTTGAGGAGGTATATTTACAGATTCCCAAATTTTTTTCCAGCTCGCTGCTACTTTCTGTGATTTCATGTGTGGATTCAGCATTATCAGTTTTCGGCTCAGTCATGTGGTCTGATGCCAGCATCCTGGACCTTCACCACTATGTTGGTGGTTGGGGCGGCTCATTGGAGGAGGAGGAGGTTGCAAGTTCTCCCATATCTGGATGACTGATTTCTCAGAGCGCCCTCATTGGAAGCGGGGCGCGCCATGATGAAACAGGTATTCCAGGTTCTGGAGAATCTGGGCCGGATTGTCAGCTTCATCTTCATCTTTATTAACCATCTTGATACGGCGGCAGACTGTGTATACCTGCCTGAGGATCGGAGACAGAAGCTGTGTTTGCTGATTTTGGAGTTTAAAAAAACTAAACCACAAGTTGGCGCCTTCGGCTCATGACTACCTACAGGTTCTAGGCTCCATGGGGGCTCACCAGAGGTGGTTTTTGGGTGAGGGCGTACATGAGTCCTCTTCAGCAGTCCTGGCTCTCTCGCTGGGTGCCCCACCAAAATGTCTTAGCCATGAAGCTGCCATGGACATTGGAGGCTTTGCCCTCAGTTGCTCTGCAAGAGCGTTCTGTTGCACATTGCCTCCTGGATGGTGGTAAACAAGGATGCCAGCCTTTGGGGCTGGTGGGGCTCACTGCCCCCGTCTCCTTCAAGACAACTGGACTCCGTTACATAGGAAGTGGACCTGCACTCGTCTAGCCCTAAAAGATTTCCTGAGGACTTTGGAGGGGCTAGTGGAGTCCCATCTTCTTTTCCTTTGGACGGAACATTGTCTCCTGATGCTGATGGCAGCGCATGTGGCCATATGGACTATGCTCATGTGGCCTTCTAATCCCGTCAGAATCTAGACACTGGAGAATAGACCCTGTCGCCTCAGGCACTCTGGGTGATTGTGAGGCGCTGGGGTCAGCCTCACATTGACTTCATGACCATGACTGGGGAAAAGAAAAAATAAAGAGCGCCGTGCTTCTTCAGTTGCAGATTTGAGCCCAGAAGCAAGAGACTCGAGGCTCGAGTACAGCCATGGCCTCCAGATGTTCGTCGTTATGTCTTTCTGCCTGGGCCGAGGTCCTTCTGTGGCTTGAAAGTCATCCAGGCTGCATCCTTCTAGTTGCTCCAGGCTGGCCTCAAAGTCTGTGGGGCGCAGCTCTGATACATTTGTGGGTTTGGTGCGGTTTGCGCCTGAGCATCTACCCGGTCCTTCTCGCTCAGCTCCCGTTGTCATGGAAGATCCAAGCCACTTTGCTCTTCCAGCTTGGCTCTTGAGTGTGCAGCATTAGATCATACAGGCAATTCAGAGCTTGTGTTTGATCCACTGCTCAAATCTCCGTAGTTGTCCAAGGTGTCTGCCTACGTTAAGACGTGGGAAACTTTTCTCCTTGGAGGTGACCAGGCTCCGGAGGGCCTTTGTTTGGCTCCAGTGTCGCAGGTCCTTCTCTTTCTTTGAGCTGGTCTGGATAAAGTTCTTGCGGTGGCATCTCTGTGTGCCCTGGGGATCGATCTGTCCTATTTTCCATCTCGAGTTAGTTGGTTCTAGTTGACGTCGCATCTAGTTATTGCTCGTTTTTTGAAAGGGGTTCTTCAGTCTAGTCGCCCATTAAGCATCTGTTCCTGGTTTGGGACTTTGACAGGGTCCTATCAGGCCTTGCCAGAGTGCCTTTTGAGCCTCTTCTGGATGAGTTTCTCCTGGACTGAGCTCTCCCGACTATTTTCTGATCGCCATCACTTATGCCCATAGGGTTTCCATTCTGTGGGCGTTGTCTTGTCAGGATCCCTTTCTCCATATTTCAGAGATACAAGTTTCTCTATGGACAGTTCCTTCCTTTTTGTAGACGGTGTTTTCAGCTTTCCCTGTCATTCAGGAAGTGTGTTTGCCTGTTTTTCAGCCGATGAGTTCCAAACATTAGGATTGGCTTAAGAGGAAACTAGACATGCACAGGATGCATCTGCGTTTTCTGGATGGCACTAATGAGTTTTGTCTTTCTAGCCCTGTTTGTGTTGCTTCGTTTGTTGAAGAGTGGTGTTCCTGCTTTTAAGGCGGAATCCATAGATCCATTTCATACCCCTACATTTTTACAGGGAAAGAGTCCCCTGTTTCTGTTTGGCTTCTTTGTGGTCCAAAGCTAGATCTTTTCCTCCTGAGGAATTTTGCAGGGTGGCAATGAGGTTGTCTTCCCACGTTTGCAAAATTCTACAGTGTGGATGGTGCTGCCAGTACAAACTCGGCTTTCGGGTTCTCAGTCTTGAAGGCCGGCACAGCAAGCCCACCCTGACTAGTTGGGGGACTGCTTTTGTACATCCCTATGGTCTAGATAGAATGTCTCACCTATTGCACTGGAAAAGGAAATTATGTACTTACCCTGGTAAGCTCTTTTCCAGTAGATAGATGAGATATTCTAGACACCCACCCTGTCCTTGCTGTGCCTGCTTTCAGATTTCAGAGTTTAGGTCAGATGTCTGTCTCCCTATGCTTCTGCTATATGTTTTGTGGAGACCGGTCAGCCCTTTGGGGCTAGGGAGAGTTTTGTGAATATGTTGTCCATGTTATGGGAGTAATTCCTGAGCTTTTTTGAAGCCTATGTTGATGGTTAATAGTACCTCTCTATGCTTGGGTATGGACTGATGGGAGGAGCTAAGCTAGCCTGTGATGTACCCTAGATGCAGAGAGGGAAACTTACAGTTCTCTTCTGCAACCCATGCGAGTAAAGGAAAATAACCCTATGGTCTAGAATGTCTCACCTATCTACTGGAAAAGAGTTTACCAGGGTAAGTACATAATCTCCTTTGAAACTTCAAAGCTCCTTAGGGTGATTCACACAATATCATACTACCTCTAATCACAGAGACCCAGTTCTTATCATGGGTTTCAACTCCCCTCGTGGAAAAAGAACAATGGAAAAAACTCAAAAAAGTCAGAGAAAAACAGCTGTCCAAAAATCCTCCGAGGTGGGGGATGTAAGGAGCACAAATTTCTCCCAAGAATGGAGGTGTAGCCTACTAGTTAGAGCTGCTGCCTCAGAGCCCTGAGGTTGTGAGTTCGAGCCCAGCCTTCTCCTTGTGATTCTGGGCAAGTCACTTAACACTCCATTGTCCCAGTTACCGCAGTTAGATTATGAGCTTCTGGGACAGATAGGGAAATACTCAAGAGTACATGATTATTATTCAATGAATTATAATCCGCTTTGGGTGAATCTCTTCATGAAAAAGCAGTTAGCAAATAAATAAATAAAGCTCAACATCAAAACAATTAACAACATGGTAGCAAAAATACACCTAAAAGATTACTTAATTATCATAGTCCAGTGGACAGAGAAAAACAATGAGTCGTCTCAGCATTTCATCTTTTGTGAAGGCACTTTCAAACATAAAGCCAAGCCACAACCTTAGCAGGCATGAATTCAATCCAACCCCAACAAAGACCCATTGTTTTGCCTTAATGCTGCATCAGGAGGCACACATGTTGAAATCTTTCAAAAGAAAGAGCAGAGCTTTCATCTCATTGCCACAGACACGAATTTCTAACAAAATGGCAGCTACAAATAAGACGCCAAACTGACTAACTGCCAATTAGCACTCAAATCCAATTTAGAGTCACCCCACCTCAATAAAATGCATGCCAGTGGATCCTGGTGGTTTATGTTTATTAAAATTTAATATTCCGGTAAATCTCTCACAAGTTCTCAGCAGATCACATAAAGTGATAATAATAAAGTTACAATTTACACTTAAAAAATAACTCAGATCCATATAAAATATAAAAAGAACTAAACTCACACTCATTCAAGATACAATCATACTCACTCATACCCCGAAAAAAACAAAAAATCAAAACCATACTACAGGTCAGTTGCCTATTCGTGCATTTTATTGAGTTGGGGTGCCTTTAAATTGGATCTGAGTGCTGATTGGCAGTTATTTTGACATCTTTTTTGTAGTCACTATTTTATTTGGAAATCTTTGTGTATTATCATATTCTTGCCCATTTGGAAATTTTAATAGTTGTCATTTTTTGATAGATTTGAGGTTGACTTTTATCTCCATTTGTATGCGTTAGTGGCGCTTTTTGTTACCCTCTTTAGATATGTGGTAGTACTGATAATAATAATTGCTATAGACTCCTATTTGAACCGTTTTGGTCCTGGTGGACTTGTTTAGCTCTAAAGTGCACCAATTATCATTATAGTATAGGGAAGGTGGCTTAATATGGTGATGCATCAAAACCGCGCAGGGCACTGTCGTGCACGCTTCTGTTACAGAACCCTTAATATAGAAATAGACTTTTTTGCCTACAACTTCATAATTTTATGATATTGAACTAAATTTAAACATATCACTCCAGTTTTATTTACATTACAGTGGTTACCTATTGAAAGGAGAATTCAATCAGAGTATAATCTAATCTAATCTTTGGTTTATATACCGGGTCATCTCCCAGTGGAGCTCGACTCGGTTCACATATAACTAAGACTAGAGTACATAGCAGAAACCATAGGAGAAGGAAGAACTAATTAAAAACTAAAGTATATAAGAAAAGCATAAGAAAAATAACTATAATATTATCATTTCGCTGTGACTGTAATTAAACCATTTAAAAATTGCGAGAACAACAAAGTTTTCAGAGATTTATGAAATAATTGCAGTTGGCCTAAAAGCCTAATGGAGTCAGGAAGTTCATCACACTAAAACAGGGGAAACAAATCCACAAAAATCAAACAAGCAAGAGCAAAAGTGGAAATGTCCAATCAGAATGGTGCACAAAAAGTGTCTTTCAACTCATCTGATAAATCCAAATGTCTTTATTCATCCAAAATAACTCATTCATCCAAAGTAACTCAATGACTCGACATGATCATGTTTCGGCCACCCGGCCTGCATCAGGAGTCTATAAATTATATACATAAATAATAATTATTAAATAAACATAATCATATATAAAAACAAAAACAACAAATGTTAAAAATATGAATGATATTATATAGAAAATATTATGTGTAAAATATATTGTAAAAGAACAGCAAAGAATACCAAACAACGAACACGTATAAAGACCAGCATGGTTAAAAAGAAAGACCTATCCATATCAGCACAGATTATAAAAACCATAAAAGGCTTTATACAAAATATATTTTTAACATTTGTTGTTTTTGTTTTTATACATGATTATGTTTATTTAATAATTATTATTTATGTATATAATTTATAGACTCCTGATGCAGGCCGGGTGGCCAAAACATGATCATGTCGAGTCATTGAGTTACTTTGGATGAATGAGTTATTTTGGATGAAAAAAGACATTTGGATTTATCAGATGAGTTGAAAGACACTTTTTGTGCACCATTCTGATTGGACATTTCCACTTTTGCTCTTGCTTGTCAGGAAGTTCTTTCCAGATCTCTACAAACTTGAAAACAAAAGATCGACTGAGCTTCCCAGCAGATTTTATTACCTGAAAGGAAGGGAAGGCTAACTTTTCCCTATTTTATTTTAAAATTTATATAAGCTACTTTTCCCTATTTTTCAAATTCTGAATAATAAAGTTCCTGCTAAGTTTACATGTTTACCAACCATCCAGAAATTTAAGGTCAAATGATAAAACATTTATTGGATGTACCATCATTCTATGTTGTAAAATTGGAGGAATATCAATCTTTTTTTTTTTTTTTTTTGCTTGTGTGCAAAGCCCCAAAAGATGGAATGTTTTGCCCTCAGAAATCAGACTGTTGGATCTGCAAAAAAAAAAAGCTATTGAAATTTACTTGTTTAAGCAAACATTTGGATACAGATTTCTCAATTGCAGATTTTTATATGTCAATGAGGCTCAGTTGCAATTTCATAATTATGCCTCTGGCTTTTGAAATGCTTAAAATTCATAGCGTAATCTCCTGCCAAACTAAGTGGTAAGAGAAGTGGAATAAATGTGTGACTTTCCATGGCTAATTTACTTCTGACACCATGGAACATATTCAGACACTCAACCCAGACAGTCTCAATGACTTGCTATTGTAAGTCACATCAATGACAGGAAGTGATGTATTCTACTCAGATGCACCTTCCACTTCCAAGAGGGATCATTGAGACTTACACAACAGCCAGTGTGACCCATCGCAATAGTTAAGTAGGGAACTTTTAAATCAGACACACCTAGTTTTGCTAGGCTCCTGCTGGACTTGGAACAGTTAAGATTTCTCATCTGCAGAGTCTGCTGTGTGCTAGTATCAGGAAAGCTGCAGTTCCCCCAGAATTCACGTAACACAATGAATGGCATTTTAGAAAGGACGTCCAAGTCAGAATGTCAAAAATGGGTTTCTAACTCATATGAATTTTAGAACAGGAGTTGGGAGTGTGTGGTGCAGTGGTTAAAGCTACAGCCTCAGCACCCTGAGGTTGTGGGTTCAAACTCATGCTGCTCCTTGTGACCCTGGGCAAGTCACTTAATCCCCCCTTTGCCCCAGGTACATTAGATAGATTGTGATCTCGCTGGGACAGACAGGGAAAAATGCTTGAGTACCTGAATAAATTCATGTAAACTCTTCTGAGCTCCCCTGGGAGAATGGTATAGAAAAGTGAATAAATAAATTGTGCCTTTGTATTCTATAAGAGCAGTCTTATTTAAACATTATTGTCTCATTATTTGATCTCTGTAATTCATCTATAACACTGACATTGTGCGTGTAGTACTATTTCTTCAGGGTTTACCTTTGTAGGTTTTTTCATTTATATTTCTATTAAAAACTTCAATAAAGTTTCTTGGACTCAAAAAACCCCCCAACAACCCTGAATACAGCCATTTCTAAGATACATGTGAGACAAGCCATCCATATTCTGGAAACATCCAGCAGGCCTATCCCCTGTATTATTTGTCATTTTAAAGATATGTTCATTAGAAATTTGAGTAAGTGATTAATCAAATATACAATAAACTTGAAACTTGATTTTACAAACTGTAACATCCAAATTATGAACAGGAAAAAAACAAGGGACATGGACATCTGTATGGCACCATAGGAAAGTTCATCTTATAAAATGCTGTTTCAAGGAATGCCCCCTTACTTAATCATTTTACGATTTAGGTTCAATTATTTTATCTCAGTTTGATTACTATAATGCTGTTTATTCGGCATCAGTGTGCGTACACTCAAGCATCTATGATTGGTTCAAAACACTGCCGCCCACTTGATTTTTAGCAAGTCCAAATTTTATCACATCTCTACCTTTCTGGAGAAGCTTTATTGGTCGCTTCTTCGAGCTAGGATTGATTTTAAATGTTTCTTATTTTTAAATTGTCTCATGGTATGGTTCCCGATATATTGTTATCCTTGGGGGTTTTTTTCACTGGTAATTTGGCTTGCAGATCATCTCACAAACATAACATTGATGTTTCCATCTTTCAAAGGTGTTCACTTTAAGATTCTTTTAGAATACTTTTTATATGTTACAGTCTCCTTGTGGAACAATTTACCAATTATTTTTCAATCTATAAATTCTTATTATTTCACAGAGAAGACATTACTTTTAGAGAGATCTTATAGTATTTAATTGTTTTTTCTCTTTTTTTTAAATGCTTTGTTATCATTATTTGTTAACCACTTCAAGCACTTCAAGTTTAGGGAAGATGTGGTATAGAAATATGAAGATTAGATTAGATACCTATCTGGAGCAGAGGGGTAACTTAATGGTTAGAGCAGTGGGTTGTGAATCAGGGTACACCAGGTTTAAATCCCTCTTAAGTTGTTTGTGATTTTTATTTTTTAATAGTGAGCCCTCCAGAAACAGAAAAATACCTACTGTGCCTGAATGTCTACCACTTCAGTAACCTTGAGTCTTGCAGGTGTCTTATATATTCAGGTACAGTAGGTATTTTTTCATCCCTGGAGGGGCCACAATTAATAGCTGGTGTTGATGGGCAGACTTGATAGGCCATATAGTCTTTATCTACCATCATTTTGTATGAGATCATTATTGAGTCAGCAGTGGTCAGCGGTTTTTAAGGCAGAACTGGGCCCAGATATTCATTTCCAGGCCATCTTGTATCCAACTTCTTGGACTGAGTATCTGGATATTTGTGGTTACCCGGCAGTTAACCAGCCGATATTCAGACTAATGTCCAGTTAACTTGTCGGATAAAGTTAAGACACCCTTTTCACTGTTCTAATTTTATCTATTTAAACAACGGCTACACCTAGACTTTGCCCCATACCGCCCCTGACCCTGGCAGTTTGCAGAGGACTGATTAGAGCTAAGATTGAGTGGCACTGAATTTCAACAGCCAATCAGATCAGCCTCTCATGCTTGATTAAACCCTTTTGAATACTGACCTGTATATTTTTCTGTGTAACCCTAAGGGGTCCTTTTACTAAGGTGCCGTTTTAGTGCACACTGCTACACACTAACGCATCCATAGGATATAACGGATGCGTTAGCATTTAGCGCACACTAATATTTAGCGTGCACTAAATCGGCTAGCGTGCCTTAGTAAGTTCCTGGGAGAGCTTTGGCGGACCACACAAATATTTTTATTGGACTGATTTGAAGGCAAAGCCAGAAACAGCAAGCTAAGAGGCTGGCTGGCACATAGGGGCAAATTCTATAAGAAGCGCCCAAATGTTAGGCACTGAAATAGACACCGTTCAGCATGATTCAAGTAAAATTGGGTGCTGTTTAGTGAATCACGCTGAGCAGCACCTATTTTGGAAGTGCCCAATAAATAGGCCAGCTTTAGGCACAACTAAAAGTTAGGTGGCCGTACGAGCGCTTAAGCACGCTTAAGAGCAGCGATTCTGTAACAAGGTTCCTAACACAAAGCCACGCCCATGCCTAACATGCTTAGCGCCTATTTTTTTGAAGGCCACCTAAACTTTTAGAGGCGCCTTGTTACAGAATCGCTCTTTCTTCATGGGCGCCTAGGTTTCAATTATTGCTGATTAAAAAGCTTAATTGAGCTTGTTATTCAATTTAGATAGGCGCCTATCTAGTTGGGTGCCTCCAAAATAGGTGCCTAACATTAGGCGTCGATTACAGAATTTGAGCCATAATCTACACACTCAGCATTCACTTCTCATAGTCAATAAAGCAGTCCACACAGTTTAATATGCTGGAAATTGTGGAGAATTTACTTCAACTTGGGAGTTCAGATAACTGGGACAAGCGTCTACCAACTAAGTACAGTACTTGTATATGCCAGTAAAGCTAATTAAAATAAAAAGGTAACACAATCTTCTACAGCCTTCAATCTAATTCTCCTCTTTTATGTATAGTTTTTAAGGTAGTGCAGGTGCCTCACAGAAGGATGTCTGAGGTTTTGACACAGTTCCTCATAGGAGGCTCTTGAACAAACTTGACTGGCTGAAGTTAGAACCCAAAGTGGTGAACTGGATTAGAAACTAGTTGATGGACAGACGCCAGAGGGTGATGGTTAATGGAATTCACTCGGAGGAAGGAAAAGTGAGTAATGGAGTGCCTCAAGGATCGGTGTTGGGGACAATTCTATTCAATATATTTGTGAGCGACATTACTGAAGGGTTAGAAGGTAAGGTTTGCCATTTGGCGGATAATATCAAGATTTGTACCAAAGTGGATAAACCGGAGAGAGTGGAAAACATGAAAAAAGATCTGCTAAAGTTAGAAGAATGATCTAATGTTTGGCAACTAAACTTCAATGCAAAGAAGTGCAGAGTGGTGCACTTGGGGAGTAGAAATCCGAGGGAACTGTATGTGCTGAGAGGTGAGAGACATATGCACGGATGGGAAGAGGGACCTTGCGGTGATAGTGTCTGAGGAACTGAAGGCAATGAAACAGTGTGACAAGGCGGTGGCTATTGCCTGAAGGATGCTAGGTTGTGTAGAACAAGGGATAACCAGCAGAAGAAAGGAGGTGTTGATGCCCTTGTACGGGTCATTGGTGAGGCTCCACCTGGAGTATTATGTTTAGTGTTAGAGGCCATATCTAGCTAAGGATGTAAAAAGACTTGAAGCAGTCCAGAGAAAAGTGACAAAAATAGTATGGGGCTTGCACCAAAAGACATACAAGAAGAGATCAGAAGACCTGAATATATGTACTGTAGAGGAGAGGAGTGACAGGGGAGATATGATACAGATGTTTAAATACTTGAAAGGCATTAATATAGAAACAAATCTTTTCCAGAGAAAGGAAAATGGTAAAATTAGAGGGCATGACATAAGGTTGCAGGGAGGAAGACTTAGAAATAATATTAGGAAATTCTTTTTCATGGAGAAGCTAGTAGATGCCTTGAATGTCCTCCCGAGGGAGGTGGTGAAGATTAAAATGATGAAAGAATTCAAAAAAGCTTGGGTTGAACACAGAGGATCTCTAATTAGAAAATGAATGGTATAAAACAAAGGCCGGTACTGGGCAATCCTGCACGGTCTGTGTCCCATATATGGTGATTTGGTTTAGGATGAGTTGAGGAGGGATTTGATAGGAGCTCCAGTGACAGGATGGTTAGGCTAGGCTGGAGTGGGCTTCAATGGCAACTCCAACAGTGGAAACCTAAAGACAGTACAGGGCAGACTTCTATGGTCTATTGCCCAGAAATATTAAAGAAAAGACAATTTAACCGTGAATATACAGTACAATGAGTATGACTATTGAGCAGACTGGATAGACTGTTCAGGTCTTTAGCTGCTGTCATTTACTATATGTTATTATATATGTTTTGAGAGGCTTTACTTCGGTTGATTTTCTTAGTTCCAGCTTGATTAAATAGTACTTCTTCTCTACTTTGTCTTTAGCACTAATGAAAGTGGATTCTGATAATTGAATACATTCTGCAAGTGATCAAGGAAGCTGGTCTTTTTATTTTAGAGTTACTTAAGTTGCTTAAGGTATAAGTATCTTATTAACAAGGTGGGAGAATAATAGACACCTCTCTGCTTTCAAGTCTCCCCAAATCTGGCAGTACAAATGGTTACTTTTAGAGCTCTGAAACCACAAGTGAGGTAATTAATCAATAGATCAGCAAGCAAACAAAGCAGAGGGTCTTTGACTGATATACTGGATGCAGAGGTTTAAGAAAAGCAGTAATATGTTATGGCTTTTCATTAGCCAGAATACAATGTGTGCAACTTTAAACTTTAAATTCCAGCAGGCATAATCACATAAATATTTATTTTGTTATCCGTTGATTATGATCCTCAGTGGGCTAAAGATTGCCCCTTTGGTTATTGTGAAACAGATCATAAAACCTGATCTTCATAGGATCAATTAATTTCTTTTTTTTTTTCTCAATTATATTATTTTTATATTTTCTTTATATACCGGTAATTTCTTCAATAAATATCATTCATTAATAATTTAAATAGCCTCAGCCCTGATGAAAGGTTGTTGAAACATGGTCATGTTGGTAGAGGCACTCCCTTAAATATTTAAATTATTAATGAATGATATTTATTGAAGAAATTATATAAAGAAAATATAAAAATAATATAATTGAAAAAACCAAAAGATTAAATTAATTGATCCTATGAAGATCGGGTTTTGTGATCTGTTTCACAATAACCAATGGGGCAATCTTTATCAAAGGATAACGAAATAAATATTGTATGTGATTATGCCTGCTGGAATTTGTTGTGTAAGAAAAAGCAGAACGTGTCTAATGGATGATATTTCTCAGCTATTCACAAAAAAACATCTAACAGTTACAAATTGCTTATTCCAGCTAAAGATAATATTTGATGTTTGGGAATAGGCAAAGAGAAAATAGTAAAAGAATCTCTTTGCACAGGTGTCAAAGTCGGTCCTGGAGGGCCGCAATCCAGTTGGGTTTTCAGGATTTCCCCAAAGAAGATGCATGAGATCTATTAGCATACAATGAAAGCAATGCATGCAAATAGACCTCATGCATATTCATTGGGGAAATCCTGAAAACCCAACTGGATTCCGGCCCTCGAGGACCGGAGCTGCCCACCCCTGGTCTAGAGATAAGCTGCTGCACAGTTCCAGATTTACTTCACTTTTTCCATTGTGGGGGGTCCCTTCTTAAGTCTGGATTTGGAAGCATCTGTGGTTATTTTCACACAACACTCCAGTACAGGCCATTTTTCACAATGTCTAATGAAATCTGCCGATGCTTACAACTGTCAATAACTCACTGAAGACAAGTTCTTACATTTCGGACAAGAATGTTAACTCTTAAGTTTTCCAGATCCAAAGCGGGCTCCCTTTTCCCCTGCTCCTGTGAACAGTCCAACAGCTCTATAGGCTGTGAGTCTGATTCTCACTCTAGCCTCCTCAAGATCAGAGGTGGTCAAAGATTCACCTGCAATAAATTGGAAGGTGCTGCAGCTTGAAGCAGTTGCGTACCTGGTTTGGTGGTCACCCAGGATGGAGCACTCTCTCCTCCAGCCGGAGCACCCATTCCTCTAAGTAGTGGGGAGGATGCATGGATCACGGGGTTACGGTCCGCATGCTCACAGCTGTTGGTTCTGCCAGTCCCCTGCCCCAGAACAGGAAATTGACATCAGAGGGGACAAGGGCCGGTAGAATTGACAACCACGCACATGCAAACCATGGTTCCACAACTGCTTTATGCACCTCCCCCACTATTTGCATCCAGGGTGAACTATCCCCTACACCTCAGCCTTAGTACGCTAAAGCCTTGAAGATTAAAAGTTACTTTAGTCCTCTTGCATTAATGTTGTTGGGTTAAGAGTAACAGACCTTCCCCACTATTTACTCCCCAAATTCTCTTTGGCCAATCTGTACAAACTGTGTTGTTATGTTAGATATTTAGGAGTAACTTTAGATCCCCAACTCACCTCTTCTCCGCAGATTTTAATGTATTTAAAAATCTGGATTTTTTTGCACTTTGACCTTTATTGTCTATTTAGAGTTGTTTCAACCATGATGGACTGCTTATGCTATTCTAAGTGTACTGTATATAAACTCACAAGAACATAAGAATTTGTCATACTGGGACAGACAGTATCCTGTTTCCAACAGTGGCCAATCCAGGTCCCAAGTACCTAGCTAGATCTCAAGTAGTAAAACAAATTTTATGCTGCTTAACTTAGGAATAAGCCTTGGATTTCCCTAAGCCACCTCAATAATGGCCTATGGACTTCTCTTTTAGGAAATTATCTAAGCCTTTTTTTAAATGCCGCTAAGCTAACTGATTTCACCACATTTTCTGGCAACATCCCAGAATTTAATTACACATTGTGTGAAGAAATATTTTCTCCAGTTTGTTTTAAATCTACTACTAAGTAGCTTCATTGCATGCCCCCCTAGTCCAAGTATTTTTGGAAAGAGTGAACAAGCGATTCTCATCTACCCTTTCCACTCTTACTCCTTTTTTTAAAGACCTCTATCATATCAACCCTGAGCTATCTCTTCTGCAAGCTGAAGAGCCCTAGTCGCTGTAGCCTTCCCTTATAGGGAAGTCATCCAATCCCTTTCAGTCGAATCCTTCTTCCACTTTCTGAAGGATTTTCTTTTAGTTGTTATAGCTTCCATCAACTCACTTGTCAACCACGCTGGCTGCCGTTTGGTCTTTCTTCCTCCTTTTTTAATATATGGAATATATCTAGTCTGGGCTTCTAGGATGGTATTTTTAAATAGTTATTGTAGTGTCATATATGCAGGCATCTCAGAAGCCAATCTCAAACATCTTTAGACTTTTGCTGCTCAAATTGTATGTAAGGCTAAATGTAGAGATCAAGTCACCACTTTTAATGTATTTATACTAGTTACCCATTGGAATATGGGATTCAAAATTCTAACATATGGAATTCAAAATTCTAACATTAACTCATAATGCCTTCCATACTAACAGACCAAATAATGTGGAATATATATCTGCTGTCCTCAGAGAACACCTGCTACAGGTAAGTATCTTTGCTATTTGTATGCAAGGGAAAAGGAAAGGGGATGGGACTTGATATACTGCCTTTCTATGGTTATAATTAAAATGGTTTACATATTATATGCAGGTACTTATTTTGTAGCTGGGGCAATGAAGGGTTATGTGACTTGCCCAGAATCACAAAGAACAGCAGTGGGAATTGAACCCAGTTCCCTAGGTTCATAGGCCATTGCACTAGATTTCATACATATTCAGTGTGGAAATTTTGTAAACCAGGCTGGGTTGTAGACCTTGAAGGATACCTTATGTATTGCATGGATATTGACCATGTAATAATAGGCACTCAGCTTGAAAGTTTGAACCTAGAGTGCTAAGGGCCTGACAGAGAGGTTAAATAGAAGGGGTGAAAGAATGAAGCCTTGTGGTACTACGCAGGACAAGGAATAGGATGCAGATAGTGTTTGATGTAGACATTTTGAATGTCCCTGTCACTCCTATAAATGCTAGTCTTTGAAGTATTAGAGTATGAAGTTTGACCTGCATGGAGTCAATAAAATATGTCTTCATAATCCAGACCTGCAAGTAGACTTATTTTGCCACCCTATTTGTATTTTGTTATAAATTCATGCCGGGCTACAATGCCATGTATTACAGTAACTAAACTTAAATATGAGTATATCTGGGGATTAAAGGTATGAGAAATATTGTGCCCCATTGCACTGCTTCTTTGTTTTAAGAATGCTATGCTATGCTCGTATACCTAACCATGAATTGTTTTATTGCATCTGACAAAGACAGAGAACACTGATTTCATTTAAGTGCACCAAGCCTTGATCTTCAATCTATACAATTTCAAAAGAAAAATGTGTATTGGAATCCGATTCAGTATATTTGCCAAAGGCAGAATCTGTCTTTTCCTTATTTGTAAAGCGTGTTCAGCACTATTGAATCCCCTCTCAACCTCTGTGATGCTCTCTTCTGATATATCATATCCCCTGATGCCAGCTAAGTCCGTTAATGGCTACAGTCTGGATGGTTTCTGCAGGGTATCTGCTGGCAAAGAAAATTTCACACTGGAACAGTATAAGGTTTGGAAGATGAGGAATACATTAGCTATAGTAATGGTTTGAACAGTCAGTCAGCGTTGCCTGGCTGGATTTGGAGTATGCTTACGACTGAAGCCACAAAAAGAAATTTCCCCTCCTGGGGAAGCATTCCCGTGCGAAACGCGAGTCGAGGGGAAGACTTGTGTTTCATGGCTTCTTTGCTTTAGGAGTTTTTTTTAAATTTTGCCACATGGGTTTGCCTGTTGTGTGACCCGCACTACAGCCGCCACAGCGAGCAGATAAGAAATTTTGATTTTCTGCTGTGTTTATAAGATTGAGGTGGTAAGACACTGGTAGTGCAATGATGATCTGATGGCAGCCAATGTTTAGTTCACTTCACTTGAAGTGAACTATCTTAATTAGTTATGTTATTTAATGGATTTAATCTGTGATATCATTTATTATTATAGTTATGAATACACATATCTTTGGATGCTGCCTCAAAGGTTTCACTTGAAAAATGTTGAATTTCCATTTGAGAGGGTTTCTCTACATAAGACTTCCTGTCGGTCTGTAGCTTAGCGCTCCTTTTACTAAGGTGCGCTAGCGTTTTTAGTGCACGCTTAAGATTAGCGCGCGCAAACCACGTGCTAAATGAAAAATACTAATCCAGGCTCTATGGAGACGTTAGCGTTTAGCGCGAGCGGCATTGTAGCGTGCGCTAAAACCACTAGCTCACCTTAGTAAAAGGAGCCCTTAATCTTAATGCATTGGTATGCAAGGAGTGCTGTCATTTTGGCTTTAGAAGTTTGACTAACCAGATTATTTCAAACCTATGGGCTCCTTTTACTAAGCTGTGATGGCGTTTTTAGCGCGTGCTGCAGATTAGCGTGCGCTAACCCCCATGCTACGTGGAAAAACTAACGCCAGCTCAATGGAAGCATTAGCGTCTAGCACGCGCGCTAAAACCGCTAGCGCAGCTTTGTAAAAGGAGTCCTATATGGACAGTTTCCAGAATCATTTTATTTACTACTACTTATGATTTCTATAATGCTGCTATTTTTATGCCATTAAAAAATTTCTAGCACCGTTAAAATGGGAAAATGTGACATCCTGCCTATAACAGATAATGTTACCTACACTGTGATAATTACTGTAGGTCTTGCATTGCGGACCACATTAGACAAATATGACAGTAGACTGTTACAATTTTTCTTATTGATTGCCCTGAAAACTATACTAGCCTATTGGAAGGACTTTTCAGCCCTTAATGGTGGAACACTGTGTGTCTGTATGCGAGATATGAAAAAACGATAGCGGACAACAATGTTTATACGGGTTTACATACTGCCAAAATTTGGTCTAAAGTACTGGCTTATGCACTTAGTACTACCAATTGATGTACCTTGATTTAAGAGTGTTTTTGTTGTATGTGTTTTAGTTCTGTTATTATCTGTCCTTGTATAATGGTAGGGTACTCTTATCTCTATTGTAGTATTTTCCTGCAAGATTGTGAAATATTTTGTATTTGACCAGTTGTCATTTCAGTCTTTTTCTTTTCTTTTTGTACTTCTTTTTCTGAAAATCTAATAAAAACTTATTGAAATTTTAAAAAAAAATGGGATAAGACAGTCATTCTTAGGGAGATTGAAAATAGAAAGTACAGATACACATTTAAATATCAGGATTTTGAATTTTCCTTACGTATATCATATCTCTCCCAAAGAGAGATATGATATACTTGTCCTATGGATAGTTAAAGGAAGAGTTAAAATTTCCAGACTGCATTCCAACCATTGAATAATATCTATATGTCTCAATGGGAAATCAAAAGACAAGATTAGATCCTGCCTCAGAATTGACTTTAGATGTTACTGATTTGTTAGAAGTTTCTGAAGACTTTGTCACCAAAAGAGCTAAGCTTGAAATGAGACATCTTTCATATGTGTGTATGATACAGATTCTGTCATGTGTTGCTATTTTTTATATCAAAATGCAAAATTTCTTGATTTTAAACTGTGCATTTTTCTTGATATATCTATAAAAAAAAAAAAACCAACAATCCAAGAAAGGAGAAAATAATTCCTATCTAAAGCTGGATTTTACTAAGCAGCATAAGAGCATTATACTGCAGGTCTCTGGAGTAGCCTAGTGGTTGGTACAGTGGCCTGCATAGAAGGGGCTCAGGCCCATATCCTACTCTAATTAGTATAGTTGTGATAGAAAACATGAGCCCCAAAAAAGTGGGGAAGGAACACTACATGTCAGCCATAGAGACAATCAATTTATTTCAAACATATAAGTAATAAAAGCATATACATATAAATAGCTAAAACGTAAGCGACATGACTTGATAGTTCGCAGTATTCCTTAGACTCGGTCTAAACGTAAATTTTGGTTTCATGGATTGAGAGCATTCCTTTTTGTTTTTTGCAAGTATATTGGCACCATAACTCACTGAAGACAAAATTTCATCTGTTTACCCCTGAGGAAGGCTTTTTCAAGTCGAAACACAGAACGTGTTGGGGTCCAGTATTGAAAGGATTTAAAAACTCTCTGTGAAGCTTGTTTTCCCCCAAAAAGGTTACCTCGAATATAAACCAAGGTTGGAAATCTGGGTACATGAGCATTGTTTGTCAGGGATCGTGTCATAAGTAATCACTAATTTTTCAGCTGGGGCTGTTTCGAGTCCAAAAAAGCTGAAGGAGAGCCGACAAATATTTTCCTACTTGGGACTACAACACCAACCAAAGTTTCTGGACTTCTATCCCCACCAGAAACACCTTCCTTAGTCACACATGCAGAAAACAAAAAAAAAAAAAAAAAAAACCTTTTCAAATACAAACCCACAAACTAAAATTACTATTGTACACAAACAAAACCCTAATATGCCAGACTCTGCACACAGTACACCACAAGAGAAATAGAAAGAAATGCATTTTTTCCTGAACAGTCCAAAATATAAAAACAACAGATGTAAATTTTCAAAATTGACATATTTCAATCACTAAATTGAAAATAAAAAATTTTTCCCTACCTTTGTTATCTGGCAATTTTAGTTTTCTGATCTTTATTGTTCCATCTGTACTCTTAATGCTGTTTATAAGCCTATTTCTAAGTCTGTTTCTTTCCTTTCCTTCACTTCTTGCACTACATTCTTCTTTGATACTGATTTTCATATTCCGTTTTCTTCTATTTTTCTGCATCCACGTCAAATCAATCTTTCCAACTCTTTCCCTTCCCTCCGTCCATGTGCCCCATCTCTTCCCTCCTCTTCCACTTCATCCATGTGCTCTATCTTTTCCCCTTCCCTCCATCCATGTATCACCATCTCCTTCCTCCCCCCTCCCTCCATCCATGTGCTCCCTGTTCCTCTTTTCTCTGCCCCTCCCATTCAGCATCTTTCCCTTCTTACTCCCACCCCCATACACAGTTCCATCAAATGTTCTTCCACCCTGTTCTTAAGCTCTCATCACGAAAGCTATAAAGAGGTCGCTGGCATGGGAACGATTCTTTTGTGCTGCTGGTGGCCTCTTCTGCACTGTTCCTTTCCTGTAGTCCACCCAAGTGGAAACAGGAAGTTGCTTCAGAGGGCGGAAAAAGAAAAGTACAGAGGAGGCCACCGGCATTCCTATCCTCCACTACCCGCTCCCCCTGCCCCATACCGACATCTCACTTAAAGACCCGATGCTCTGGAAACCATCACCGACGCTTTGTGCATGCTCAAGGTTTGCTGGACTCCCTTTGAGAATCCTGGAGAGGGCGGGAGCCAGCAGGCTTTAAGCATGCACAGACACTCAAGGCCCTTCAGCTCAGCACAAAGCACTGGTGTTGGCTTCTAGAGCATCGGGACTGTAAGTGTGATGTTGATCTGGGGCAGGGGGGAGTGGGGAGTAGAGGATAGGAGTACTGATCATCAAGGAGGGGGAGAGATAGCAATGCCAGTCATGGGGGAGGAAAGAGCAATGTTAGTCATCAGGGAGATATCAGTGCCGGTCATTGGAGGGGGTGAAGAATAGCAGTGTCCGATATCTGGAGGGGTGGAAAATAGCAGCATTGGCCATCGGGTGGGGAGGCATCATCATCAAAAGAAGGCTCAAATATAAACAGTTTATATATGGTAGGTGACACCTGCAGGCTTAAAGGCTATTCTTGTGGTATACAATTGGGTACATTAGGTTATGAGTGTGTTTTGGTGGGCTCACCATACAATGTAAGGGGGTTATGGGGTGATGAGTACCTGGCACCTTTTGGCCCCGATTCTGCAAACTGCGCCTAACTTTAGGCGTGGTTTAGACATCCGATTTAAGTGGTTAATGAGCGATTTAAGGGTCTTAACAAGTGTTAATTGGAACTTAGACAGATTTAGGCGTCAGGTAGGCGTTCTCAAGATAGATGCGAGATAGATGTGAGTTTTTGGAAAACTCGCATCCAAGTATATAGATGAGGGCGTAACATGGGCATGGTTAAGGATAGGCACCAGATAGATGCTAGTTGGGCGGTAGACCGCGTCTAAACATCACATAAATTGTAGACAAATGAACAGATGGTCTAAGTATGGTTTCTGCTTGGGCTGAACATGAGTTTTTATGGGCGAAACATAGACATGGTTTGGGCTTCTGAAATGATATTTTCAACATTGACTTTAGGAATGTTTTTTCTTCTTTTTTCCCCCCTAATAGATTTAATAAGCCACCATCTCAATAGGGCACATCGATACAAACATATTGCATGCAAAACATAGTACTTTTCTGCCCAAACAGCAATATGATTGACTAATTACAGTACCTTTGGCTTTCCTGCTTAAAAAGAACCCCCTTTTTCCTCACCAAACAGTGCTATAATCAGCTCTTTCTTGAGATCAAAGTACATGAAAAATATATACATATTGCACGCATTTTCCCTCATTGCAAAATGGAGCTGTGCAGCTGCACAAAGTTTACCTCATTGTGAGATCACCAAGGTGCACCTGCAAGGTAGAATGCCACAATTAAAAGATGCGCTGGGTGTTGAACTCACAACCTCTGCAAAATTAGCACAGGATTTTAACACATTGAGCTACACCACCTTCCACTCCAATTTCTCTGACTCCCCTGTCATAACATAGCTTACTGATCTGCCTATGTATCATCTGCTTAGGAATGATATTACAATCACCACAGAGAAAGCATTTCTGGCTCACCAAGGTAATGCACCTTGTTTCACCTTGTCCACCTTCTCAAGCTCACTGGTTCACATCCCATCCTCACCTTCACTCATTTTAACAACTTCATAACAGCTTCCTAAGCTCTCATAGGAGTGTATATATGGTGGACTTTGCTGTTTTTAAACAGCATTGTGCAATTTGCAGGCACATTTATTTAGATCTTGCCATGGCTAGGACATCCTAAGCTCTCATGGTAAGAAACCTCTCCAGTGACTGAAAGAAGCCATTTGTGGCTCACCAAGTTAAAGCACCTTGTTGCATCTTGTCTATCCTCACCGGTTCAAATCCCACCTTCACTCATTTTAACAGCTCTCATAAGTGGTAGACTTTGCTGTTTTTCATCAGCATTCTGCAGTTTTCAGGCACAGATGCATCAGATACATTCATCTGCTCTCAACTACAAGCTATTGTGGTAGGAATGTATTTCTTTTTATACAATATCCACACAGGGCAACATGTATAAGAGTTTACTAAAACTTCAGAGGGCATGGACAGGTGTTGAAGGAAGGTACATGTTTTGAGATGTATCCTAGAGACATTACTATTGGTAAATTCAGCTTGTGTTTAGAATTGCGGGTGTGGTTTCATGCCTGAGGAGTATGTGTTGGGGTAGGGGAGAGGGGTTTAGGATGAGAGAACAGACTGCTTTAGACATCTGAGAATTGCTACAGATCATTTTAAAGCTCAACCCAAATATGTTTAAGCCCAAACAGTTTGAAGGTTTTCTGGTAGAAAAATGAATATAAAATATTTGCTAACCGCACTCAAGACTTGAACCCCTGATAAAGGCAGTGCCTTAAGGCATAGAGCTATAGAGGAAACTTAATTTAGAATTTGGTAACAGAGCCTCCACAGACTAAGCAGATGAGAAATGGCTTCTTGTCAAAGCTTTGAGAAGTGAAAAAAATGATTAAAAGTCAGTACAGGTGTGTTTACCCAAACTACACCTAAAGCACGCCCAATCAGATTTGAAAGTTTCTGGTGGGAAGTTCTAACAGTGCCTAGGATGTCAGGTGCTACTTAGGCGTGCTTAGTATAAGAAGGTATTAGAGCAGCGTTTTCTTTTTTAGGACTCCTATTCTGTGTTATTGCTTATGCTGATTTCTGAGACCTTACCTTTCTTGATTATCTTTTAACCTTTTCTTGCCTATATCTGCCACAACTCTTTCTCCATTAGCAGCTATAGTAATTTGCAATTTTGATGTCTTTCTAACCTTTTTCATCTTTCCAGGTAACTATGCTGGACCTATGCAAGGAACTCCTTGCTAGCAGCTCAGATACCAAATCCAGGTGAGAATGATATATTGCTTGCTACTTAGGTGCCTTTATTACAAAAAAGCTCAGGCAGAACTGATTTCTTCTTTTGAACTCCCATTCTGTGTTATTGCTTATGATGATTCTCCTTTAACTTTTTGTCCTCCTGATATCTGCCACAACTCTCTCTGTTCCACAGGGCCATTAGCATGTCTGAGAATTTGTGATGATAAAAAATTGGTTCTAGGAGTATTAGCTGAACCCCCCCCCCCCCACCCATGCTGTTTGAAACTTTGATGCCAGCAAAATGGCTATGCAAGTTACATGAATGTGTGGAACCTATGATGTTGGGAAGATGGAAGCAGTGCTTTTACTCATAGAGCTAAAGGTAATTCTTTTTAGAGTCATATAGAGGCAGCTCAAAAAACTAATCAGTTTTGGTGGTAATTGTTAGGCATCCTTATTATAACAAGGGTTCAGATGCAGCTGCCTCTTCTTTTTAGGAGTCCAACACTGTTTGTGCTTTTGTTCATTCTAGGTGTTATTTTGAGACTGTGCTGTGACATATTCTTCCACAACTTCTGATTTTTACTTTTACCCCAGATGTCTTTCTAACATTTTCCCCCTTTTCTCCTGATTTCAGGTTCCTAGAGTGGCTAATGATTCCCCTTGTGTTTCTCAGAGGCCAGAGCAGGTCTATTAAAACTGGGTTCAGCATACCAGCTTGCACCTGGCCAAAGAGCTAGCATCTTAAATACCAAAACAGAATTAATAGGTGAGAATGATGTACTGCAACCTTCGTTTGCCCTTGTGATGAATTAAATGCATTTTCACAATACTAACATGTTTCACACTTTTTTTCTTTCAGACGGGTGTAGTTATTTTTTTTTTTTTTTTTTTAAGTTCAGTATGTTTTATTGAAAATTTTGCATAACATAAGAATAAAACAATACTAATACATAACAAGAGATCTCGACAATAATACCTGTACTGGAAATCAGTAAATGCACAAGTCAACGCCCTGAACTAGGCAATGATAATTCAACATTCCATATCAGTGAAAAGGGGAGGGGGAAAAAGAAAAAGGGAGAAATGATACATAACCAATAGCAATGATGTGTCATTTGTATACGTTCAATCAAAAAGAACATACCACTTCCATGTGTAATAACCACCACTAGAGAGAATTAAAGATAAAATTGTCAACAATAAGGAGAAAATGATAATGTCAGAGGGGGTGTTGAAGTATTACTATCGCAAGGAGTGAGGTCTTGAGTCAGTTAACAAATGGCGAATCAGCATACTGGAGGAGTGGACTCCAGAGTCTGTTAAATTTAGACAATGAATTTGATCTTTCCGCCGCAGTTTTCTCGTATTTAACTATCAAGCAAACAGTGTTCCACCAGGAATCATAACTCACAGATTCAAGATTTTTCCAGTTCGAGAGTATGGTCTTGATTGCTATAAGGAGAAGTATATGAATGAGGTAATCTTCATCTTTAGTGAGTCCTTCCGTTAGGTCAATACTTCCCAAGATAATAGATCTGTAAGTCAGTGGTATGGACGCATGAAATAAGTTATTAATATCAGCTATAACTTTAGACCAAAAGGGAAGAAGTAATGAGCATTCGAATAACATATGTCTAAGAGTACCCTGTGATGCACCACAAGACCAGCATTTGTCAGATACTCCATGATGGAAACGAGCCAACGGGTGTAGTTATTGATGATTTTTTGAGAGAACAGTAAATTGTTGAGTTTTAGGCTCTCTTTTACAAAGATGCGCTAAATCAACGCATGCGCTAACTGTTAATGTTTACCACATGCTGTTAACATTTACCACATGCTTAAAGCGGTGCCTTTTAGGGCACAGTTAGTGTGCGCTAAATGTTAACGCTTGCATGTTATCCTATGGATGCATTAACAGTGCACGCGTTGATTTAGTGCACCTTTGTAAAAGAGAGCCTAAAACTCACCAATAAATTCTTACTTTGTGTCAATCCATCTTCCTTTTTCTACAGCCTGCCTTCTCTTACCAGAAGCAGATTATGGTACCTTAACAATTCTACCACAGTAACAACTTGGATCTAGGAGTGGCTTACTATGCATACCTGTCATCCATCTCATCGAACTGCAGTTGCTTGATATTACACTTGCATGCTGCTTTCCTAGACTGTGCAATAAAAATTGTAAACCATTTTCACCTTGTGCTTATTTACAATGAGTAGAAGCACCACTTCAGCTACTTCGTCACACTGACCTTTGTCTTATCTAGTGTTCCATGAGGCCCAGGCTGCAAAGGAGAGAAGTGGGGAGACCTTTAGGGGGTGGAAAACAGGGTAGCTGGCATGTCTCCTGCCTCGCAGCCTGCAACAAGCATCATATTTGAGAAAATGAGATTATATGAGAGCTGGAGAGGATGAAAAGGGGTGCCTTAACTTGGTGAGCCAGAAATGGCTTATTTCAGTCAGGGGAGAGGTATCCTACCCTGACAGCTTAAGATATGCTTAACTACAGCCGTTACGGCATGCTTCCGACGCTCCACTATGGAGCTGCAAGCACGCCGTAGCTACAGCCTTAACGACGCCTAAACGGAACAGTATAATCAAACCTGAATTGCTATGATTTAATGGCTCATTGTGCAGCACAGCGTTTAGAATGAAGGTTGGCGTATGAGCCTGGTGTGGGTTCGACTCCCTCATGTACTTCAGCTGACACAATACTCATTTTAATAAAAATTACAAGCTACAGACCAATCAAATCTAATTTTCATCTCAAATAGCACAACATTAGCAATAAATTCCAAAAGTGGAGTTTGCAATTGATAAAAACAGCAGTATTTGACTCCATGTTACATTTATTCAAGCATACTTGGGATTCTGGTTTTTGGAACAATGAAAGCAGTGCTTTAAGCCATTGAGCTAAGTCTTTTCTAAGTCTCAGCTAACTGTCATATGATAGCTAAGCATATGATACGTTAGCAGATCACTAAGCTATGATATGACAGGGGAGCCAGAGAAAGTGGAGTGGAAGGTGGTACAGCTCAATGAGTAAAAGTGCTGTGCTGATCTTGCAGAGGTTATGAGTTCTACTCCCGGCCTGTCTTTTACTTGTGGCATTGTACCTTGCAGGTGCACCTTGATGATCTCACAATGAGGTTAGCATTGTGAAGCTGCACACCTCCCTTTGCAATGAACTAGAAGCCACATTCAGGTCTGTTATGTGTTTTATTTTGTTTTTAAGCTTTGCCAAATGAAGTTATGGGCTTTCTTTGCTTTGAAGAATGAGCTGATTGGAGCAAAGTTTAGTGGGAAAGGAGGTGTTATTTGGAGCTTGAAATCTAAATCTAGCTGTAATTAGCTTGAAATCTAAATCTAGCTGTAATTAGCTAATAACATTGCTTCTTTAGGCAGTTTTAAATTCAATATGCTTGTATGAATGTGTCCTGTTTATTATGTGCTGGCTGAATCACAAAATAAAATGCCTCAACTGTATTTAGAAGATCACTTTGAAAACGTCCAAAATCTTCCTAAACCCCATTCAGAGAAACGTCTATCTAAAGCCCAAAGCTCAACGGATGAACTAGAGGAGTACCTAAATAGCATCTATCCTACTAACGTCTTTCTGAAGCCGAAACAATGCTCAAACAGCTATTCTTTACACTGCTTCAAGAAACTCATTTTACAATTGATATATGTAGCACAGAGGTTAAACTTACATCCTTTTACACTGATGTTTGCAGTTCAACTCCCAGTCAGTCAGTACTTCTCACTGGAAATGAAATATTATAAATATCCTTTTAAAGATGGCATATGGTGTTACTTTTTTTTTGTTTTTATTATGTTAAAGCTTACAATCCTGACATAATAAAGAAAATGAATATGAAAGGGCAGTAAGATCAAGCTTGTGTTGTCCCCTGGCATCTATCTTAGCAGAATTAACTGCCTATGTGGAACAGTATAATAAAACCAGAATTGCTATTCTTGTATGGCTCGTTGTCTAGCACAGTGGATTAGAATGAAGGTTAGCATGTTAGCATGTCACATTTTTTCAAGATTCACTCTGATGTTCCCAGTTCAAGTCCCACTGAAATAATATATTATAAATATCTTTGAAAGAGGGTATACTGTGTTTTTATTATTCTTTTAAAGATGGTATACTGTGTTTATATTATGTTAAAGCTTACAATCCTGAAATAATGAAACAGAATCGGTAAAAACATTTTTACATATAACTAAATACATTGTAGGAATGTCCACCTGGCATCTAGAAGAAAAAACCACGCCTAAAGTTAGGTGCAGTTTGCAGAATTTGGGCCTTTATGTGTAGTTCACTGCAGTGTCCCTTAGGGTGTCCCACTGCTCTGCTGGGATGTCTGTGTGGCCAGTCTGCTAAGAATGCTGGACCCTCCTACATCCTAGTGACTGTTTTTGTGTGTTTTCATTTTGATTTTTTTTTTTTTTTCAAAAAGATAGATGCACTGAGTTCAAACACGTCTAGGAAATAGCCATTTTTGAAACACAAAGATGGACATTTTTGTACTTTGAAAATGGGCCATTTTCTCTTCTGTATTTTGGATGTTTTTTGCAAATACACTATTGGGTAACTTGAGACAATTTCTGCAGGTTGCGCCATTAGGACAGATGTGACTTTCCTATTCCTTCCAATCAGTTGGTAAGCAGACATGTAAGCCTTTTCAGATGGGCCCTAGAAAGGAGAGTGCTCCTATAATGAAGTAAGAAGGTCCTTTATAAATCCGTATGGGTGGGGAATTGAAAGAGGGGGCTACTGATTGTGTCAGACATTTGTGGTAGGACTTGAGGGTTCTCTAATGCGCCAAAAAGAAGTGGACCAGAGAGAGGGTTTTGAAATGGATCTCTTAGGCAATGAACCCCTGAACTTTGAACAGTTACTACACATTAATTTGTAGAGCGTGTGTATTCTATCAGCTATGGTAGGAGAGTGTGACATAGTGGCTAGAGCTACAGCCTCATCACCCTGAGGTTGTAGATTCAAATCACACACTGTTCCTTGTGACCCTGGGCAAGCCACTTAATCCTCCAGTACCCCAGGTACATTAGATAGACCATGAGCCCGACAGGACAGATAGGGAAAAAATACTTGAATACCTGATTGTAAACTGCTTAATATACCTTGTTCGGGCAGTATATAAAAACCCCATTCCCTTCCCTTATATTTATCCATAGGTAATCTGCATATCTTCACTTGTATACATTGGGTGTGCAGTTATCATCCACCTCAGAGATGAAACTATGTTAAAAAGGGTTGCACCTTGATGTGTGGTGCTTTAATATAGGGCAACTACACGTGGAAATTGCAACATGTCCATTTCTGTGTTTATAAATGTTGTCTCCGTGACATTCATTGTTTCAACATGTATGTATATTTATTAAATGGCTGCTTCCGCTGCACATGCTGGCAAATTTGCGTGCACTGTTGTATGTATTTTGGAAAAGACTGTTGGCATATTCTTTTCTAAAAATGCCAGCAGAATTGAGCACATCCTAACAAGGATGTCTCAGTTCTGATCTCTGGGAAACTAGGGATTTACAGGGATATATACCTTGTATCAAGAGAATAAATAAACATTACAGTATAACAAAATTAAAGACTATAATATTGTAGCATTACCTCCATAGCTTGCTTGAAGACTTAACTGTATTTTTTTACCGTGGTTTTCCACTGATGTCCATTAACATCTTTGTGCCACTGTTTCGGCAATATAGTGTCATCTCAAAAAAACTGCAGCAGACATTGTTCTCTTTCATCTTGACATTGTAATATTGCCTCAGTAGATTTGCACTGATGACGTTTTTTGATTTTTTTTTAGTCAAAGTTTATTTATTGAAAAGTTTTACAACAAATGTAATGGCATTCAATGTGAGAGCAAAATAGTAAACGGTACATGATAACACACAGTGAGCAAAACAATACAATATTCCTCATTCATAAATGAAAAATTAAAAAAATTTCACGTAAAGCTAGCAATCATCTATTCATGAAAAAATCTACATGGAACATGGGCCTATACCTCATCCAATAATAATAATAAAAAAGGAAAAGATAAAGAGAGAGGAGCAAGAAGATACAAAAATAAAATTCAAGAGTTGGAGCCTTGCAAATAAATCTTAAGAGAGCACCATCTACATTGAAACTGTTAGAATCTATCACATTTTTTCGCTAAATAAGCTTCAAATCTATATGTCATGCATACTAAGTTCCACCATTGGACAGAGGAAGCCTTAGATAGATCTTTAAATGATCCGAGAAGAATTTTCAAAGCTAAGATGAGGACATCAAATAGATAAGTATCCTCTAATGTCAATTGACAGGAAAGAGCAGAGGATTTTAATAACATCTGAGAAGAGATATGGAACAAAGAGCAAATAGTATCCCATATCAATTTCCAAACATTCTGGATAAAAGGACAAAGAAATAATAAATGTTTCAGTGAACCAATATCTTTGTTACAGGTCCAACATTCATTGGCAAAACTAGTTAATCTGGTGGGATTTAACCGGAGTCCATTGGGCTCTATGACAAAGGAAGAACAAACTTTGCGTAATCAAAGCTGATCTGGATGTATGGAATATGGATTTCAATAAGGAGGCCCAGTCAGTGTCTGAGATAGGACAGCCTATATCTTCTTCCCAAGATCTTTTCACAGAGGGAGGTAATTTATATTGTATATCTTTAATGAGTTTGTAGTATTTGGACGCTGAATGACTCAGTGCACTAAATTGGTTGGAAAGAGTGAACAAAGTGGAGGGATGATTATTGGTAGTCAGGTTAAGACCAGATTTCTTTATGACTGATCTTAGTTGCAGCCATTGATAAAATTGAGAGTCTGATAAGTCATAGTTAAGCTTCAGATCGCTAAAAGACAGCCAAGTTCCATCAGGTTGGCATAATGAGGCAATATCCCAAATTTGATGATTATACCAAGAAGGCCAAGAAAATTGCTTTTTCTCAATTAAGAATCTAGGGTTTTGCCAAGTAGGGCAGAATGAGGATTGGAGCCAGGGATGCTCCAATTTGCGATCCAGTTCTTGAAGCATCTCGAGTGTGGTGAAGAATAAAGGATTATGCAGTTTACCCTGTAAATGTGAGGAACCTAATATTCTAAGGAGAGGGATAGGATGAAGAAAAGAGACTTCTAGTTTTAGCCAGTTAGGCATATCAGCATCATCTTGCGTAAGAAGCCACTCGGCTCCCTGCCTCAAAAGGAACGCCTTATGATAAATTAGAAGGTCAGGGAAATTAACACCCCCTGATAACTTAGTAGATTTCAATTTTTGTAGTGAAATTCGGTGTGGTTTATTATTCCAGAAAAAATCCAGCAACATCTTTTCCAACTGTTTATAAAAAGAAGAGGGGAATAGTAAAGGGAACATTGTAAACATATATGTGATATTTGGCACGATCATTTTCAAAGTATCTAGTCTCTCCACCAAGATAAATGGAGGGGGGACCAGATAGATAGAGCATCTTTAACAGTAGAGATAGTTTTAGCAGTGATGAGATAGATGTGACCTTAAGGTCCCTATCAAAGGGCACACCCAAGTATTTTATGCCTGAGGGAAACAAAGTGAATGGTTAGGATGAGACAGTAAAAGGGACACACGCTTCATTGAGAGGCATGAGCTCAGTTTTGTCCCAATTAACCTTGTACCCTGACATGGATGAGAAATGGGAAATCAGATCAACAAGAGAGACGAGGGTCTTCTCAGGTTCAGAAAGATACAAAAGAATATCGGCAGCATAAGCTGATAATTTAAATTCAAGGCCCGCAATCCTGATATCTCTAATGGAAGTAGAGAGTCTGATACTTGAAAGAAGAGGTTCTAATATTAACTTAAATAAGAAAGGGGACAAAGGGCACCCCTTACGGGTACCCCGATGTAACGTGAATGGTTCTGAAAAAGCATCATTAACATGAGTTTAGCAGCTGGAGCATTATACAGTAAAGAGATCATATGAATAAATTCCACAGGAAATCCAAAATGATTGAGAACACAAAACAAATATCTCCACTCCACCCTGTCAAAGGCTTTCTCAGCATCAAGAGAAGCAACTAAGAGAGGTTGATCCTTTGACAGGGCGGAGTGGAGAATGTGACAAAATAACCTAGTATTGTCTGTCCCTTAATGACCTCTAAAAAACCCACTTGGTCTCTATGAATAAGATATGACATGACTTTCTCCAATCTGAAAACCAGTATCTTAGCAAATTTATTTATTTATTTAAAACATTTCTAATCTGCCTTTATCCAAGGCGGCTCACAGTATCACATACACAATTCAGGTTTGAACATCTTAAAAAGTCACATACATCAGTAAAAATCATCTGAACCTCTCAGCCATTCATCTACTACCATTACTTCATAATAAAGTAAAATAGATTTAATTAACTGTAAAAGAAGATGACATTCAGAATATTAACTTAAAAAAGCAGGATATTTTATAGTCCAAGTTTAATAAAGAAATGGGCCTATAATTTTTTTTACTAATTGGACATCCCGATTGGGCTTTGGCAGAACGATGTTAGCTTCATGAAAATGATGAAACTTATCAGGAGAGGTGACAATACTATGGTAATAAGATAATAAATGTGGAGTTAGTAAAATAGAAAATGTTTTGAAAAATTTGGAGGGAAGGCCAACAGGATCCGGTGCCATCGCTGATGCCATGGAAGAGATGGCTCTGGAGACTTCTGATGAAATGGGCTTTTGAAGAGACTGTCACTGAGACAATGACACAGATGGTAAATGGACTGATTGCAGGAAATCATAAATGGATTGTTCCGAACAGGACTCAGAAACATAAAGTGATTCATAAAAAGAATGGAACTGTTTTAGAATATCCTGGGTAGCTGTATGGATGATGCCATAAATGGATTTGATGTAAGATATTCTGTGTTTAGTTCTTTTCGCTTTGAGGTATGAAGTAAGTAAGTGACCTGATTTATTTGAATCTGCATAGTATGTAGCTGATTGTCAAAAAATATACACTGAGGCAAAGGAACTAAAGATCTCATTGTGGTAGAATTTAAGTTGTTAAAGAGATTTGTATAGGGCGAGATCAAATTTCTGGTAGAGTTGAGATTCCTTTGAATGAATATCCTCTTTCATACGGTGGAGGTCTGCTTTCCAGGTTTTGAGATGAAATGCTGTATAGCTGTTGCATTCACCCCTTAACCAGGCCTTATAGGCCTCCTAGAGAACTGCATAGGTAGAGACTGAAGCTTGGTTTGCTGAAAAAAAGGCTTGTGATTAAGTGGTGATATGGGAGATGAAATCTTCGTCATGCAGGAGCAAATTATTCATTTAAGAAGTCCAGTGGAGTGAGCAAGAAACTGCCACATGATCAGATATTGAAATATCATGAATGTTAACTGAAGAGGTAATATTTAAAATGTCTTTAGAGCCCAATATATAATCTATTCTAGAGTATGTCTTATGGAGTGCAGAGTAGAATGTGAAATCCTTGGATGTAGGATGAAAAATTCTACATAAATCTGACCACCCATAAGTTTGCATGAGGTTGGAAAGAGTGGACTGAACTCTGAGCTTAGTAGGACGGCATGTTGAGGTTCTGTCAATGAAAGGGTCCAATGGAAAATTAAAGTCCCCTGCCACCACAGTATGCTCAGCGAAGGTTGATTTACAGATATTATGAAGAGACTGGAAGAAGGAGGGCTCATTTGCATTAGGGGCATATATGTTGAGTAAATTGAGAGGTTTGTCATTGATAGTGCCCTCAATGTAAGACCATCTGCCTATAGAATCAATTTGTGAGAGGAGAGATGGAAATTAAGCAATTTTCTGATAAGAATGATAACTCAATTCTTCTTCCTTGCAGCTGGGGCTGCAAAGCAGTGTTGTACCCAGCCCCTAATTAGCTTGTGAGCTTCAGTTAGGTTAAGATGTGTTTCCTGTAATAAACAAATGTCTGCTCTAAGATGTTTGAAATAATAAAGTATTTTTTCCTTTTAATAGGACTAGAAATTCCCTTGATGTTGAGGGAAACAATCTTTATATAGGACTAGAAATTCCCTTGATGTTGAGGGAAACAATCTTTATATTAACCATTTAATAGGCAGGAGAAATAGAAATAAAAATACCTCCAGACCAAAAGTTCCATAAATTCAGTGTAGCTCAGTAGAGAAAAGGTTCCACAGAACAAGTTGACATACTTGCCCAGAGTCGTCCAAATAGATAGATGGTGCTGACAGAAAAAAGTCAGAAAAGGCTCCAAAACAAAAAGGGTTCCAACAAAGAGAGAAACGAGGAGCAAAAAAGATCCATGTTAATATAATAAAGAAACAACTAAAAAGCGAGAGACCAGAAATGGGGTCGTGTGTGGACATGACACACTCAGCAAGCTGGACCCCAGCCAGATCACAAGACAAAAATACAACTGTAAATCCAGCCAACAGGATAAGCTAAAGAAGCAAAAAAGAGCTAGGTGATTCAGGTCATATCCCCAGCATTATCATCCAAATATTTTTGTAAGTCATTAGGCTCATCAAAATTTTTAGTGGTGTTATGGTAACTCTCATTTTGGCTGGATAAAATAAGCCATATTGGGTGCCAATACTTTTCAAATGAGGCCCCATGGAGAGAAAGGTTTTCCACTTTTGTGCTGAGGCTTTTGAGAGATCTGGCACGAAAAGAATTTTTTTTACCATCGACGAGAAGGGATGATTTAGATTTTGCAGTTTGTAAAATCTGTAGAGGGTGTGAGTATCTCAAAATTTTCAAAATGATAGGTCTAGCATAGGTGGATTGAGATGACAGGCCAGATGGTACTCTGTGGGCATGCTCAATTTCCAGGGCTGGCGTAAATTGAATATTCAGGACATTTGGTATAATATTATGTAGGTAAGATATGATTCTTTACCTTCACTGCCTTCTGGTAATCCGATAATGCAGAAATTATTTTGGCGCATACGGTTAGACATATCATCCAAGCCACGTTGCAGGAGATCCAGTTTTCAAAGGCCACGTTGCACCTCAAGAAACTGGGTGTCATGGGCAGAGAGCCGTTCCTCGGTAAGATCTAATCAAGCGCCAAATTGTTTAAGTTGGAGTGTGATGTTACTTAACTCTGTTTTTATATCAGCCGTCGCAGCTAAATTTTTCTGCATTAGTCTCTGTAGGATTTGCAAATCGTGGGAAAGCGAGGTTTCAGATGCTAGCAGATTAGAAGTGCAGGCCTTGTCTGGCAATGGAGGCTCGTGTTTAGAACGCTTCGAAGCGTTGTGAGCAGCGGATGTGCTTGGAGAAAAGCCATCTGCTTTACAGGTTTTTTACACCATTAGCAATATTGTTGAAAAGGTTTGCTGACCTGAACACCAAGAGGTATTGGCTGGAATCGAGGGAGCAAGCTAACCAGCCATCTTGTAGCTGGTCACGTGACCACCCCTGATGACGTTTTGTTTTGACACGGTGACGTTCTCTCCGCAGACTTGCAATGACATTGTGATAGAAGAGCTGTAATGACACTAAGCCCCATGCAAATAATTATCATTGCTTAAAAACAGCTTTATTTGTAACTTAGATATGGTTTCTGCATTCAGTCATTTCGTAAGCATCATAGGACTTATCCCATTAGAACTCTTGACAGGGATTGAATATTTTGCTGTTTGCAGCAACACATTTTCCATTGCTGACTCTTGTCACACAATCTCTCTGTTTAGGAGGATTTTTCTTGGGGGAAGGGGTTCAAAACTTTAGAAAAAAAATCCATTTAGGTCTTAATAGAGGCTTCCCCCCCCCACCCCCAAGATGATAACTTGATCAGGTTCTATTATTTGCTAAAGCAGTGGCTAGAGAGAAAGTTGTCTCCAAAAGTGAACTTTTGGCATTGCAAAAGTGCTTGTTGTCACTCCTTTAAGAGCAGTTGCCCCCTCATTCCTCCTGTAAGAGCAGTTGCCCCCTCATTCCCCCTCCCCCCAGCAAGAGATTCAGTTGTTAGACCTTATGTTTTTCTTCCTAAAAATAGGAAAAACAAAGTATCATGTAATATGAGAGGAGGAGTGGTCTACTGGTAATATTAGGAAATTATTTTTCACGGAGAGGGTGGTTGATGCCTGGAATGCCCTACCGATAGAGGTGGTGGAGGTTAAAATGTTGACGGAACTCCAAAAAGCTTGAGATAAACACAGAGGATCTCTAAGTAGAAAAAGAATGGTATAAACGGAAGAACTAAGGCTGGTACTAGGCAGACTTGCACGGTTTGTGTCCCATATATGGCAATTCGGTTTAGGATGGGCTGGGGAGGACTTCAATGGGATCTCCTGTGGGCGGGGTCTTATGCACATGGGGCCAACCTAGCCCATGTGCATAAGGCCATGCCCACAGGAGGAGCCTATGGCAACTGGGCCAATTCTGGTAGGCGAGGTCTTAGGCGCCTGGCCCAATCAGGCCCTAGGCCCACCATTCAGAGGATGGCAGGCCTGCCAGACGGACAGGCTTGGGACCCATCTGTCCGTCCAACTGAAAGTAAGTTGATGGGGGGTGGGGGTTAGGGGGGCTGTTCAGGGGTTTGGGGGTGATTGGGGATTCATGGAGACTCATGGGGGGTGCGGCGTGGGCAGGAGGGCTTGGGATCCCTCCTGCCTGTATTTGAGGGGGGGTGGAGGGTCGCCTTCCAGCAGGATGGGTTGGGCTTCCTCCTGCCGGTATTGTCTGGGGGGGAGTCGTGGGGGCTCGCGCCTCGGCAGGAGGGGTTGGGCTCCCTTCTGCCGGTATTGTCAGGAGGGTTGGGGTACAAGCAGGAGAGATTGGGCATCTCTCCTGCTGCGGTTTGCAGCAGTTTGGGAGGGGGGATCACAATCCCGATGGCGATCGTGGCAGGAGAGATTAGGCATCTCTCCTACCACAATCATTGCGGGGGGGGGAGAGGGAGGGGGGAGGATTCTGTAACCGATGCTGTTTTTGACAGATGCCGGTTACAAAATCTAGCTTTTAGGCGAAGGACTGGCCCTTCCTTCGCCTAAAAGATCTTGTTTTGGGCGTTTGGGACTTGGGCAATTTTGGGATTGATAATGTGTTCTAAGGTTAGACGTAGTGGTGGTCTGGGCAATTAAATTGCTGAACGTAGAGGTAGGCCATTCTAAAAAAAAAAAAAAAAAACTCTTTTTTTTTAGAATGGACATTTTCCCTGCTGCTACTTTCAGTGTTTAGGGGCTTAGGCTAAAATGGGATTTAGACCTTTTTTTAAAATTATACCCACCCCCCTGTGTATAAAAATAAAAAAGGAACGCCAATTAAAAATAGGAAAGCACAAAGAGAACAACAAAAAATACACATTTCAATCATCAAAATACATTGTGTTTTTTCAAGATGCTTTGCTGAAAACTTTCAATATATATGATTCAATACTAAAGCATCTGCCCCAAAAGCCTGTTGAAAGAAATGGGTTTTAAGTAGTGTTTTAAAGCCCTTAATGTTTCTCTGCTCTGATGTTTTTAGGAAGGCCTTTCCAGAGACTAGGTGCTAAATAGAAAAAGGCTTTTGCCTGTGCCGATTCCCATTTTGTTCTACTTACTCTCTTTCTCTCCTCGGTATTCTTTAATCTGGTCATTGCAACAACAGTTAGTCAGCTGAGGGCTTTGCACCAGGGCTCCTTTCAGAACCCTGCAATCCCGGAGCCTAGGTCTTGTGTCTGGATTTCACACTACATGATCACTGAGTAGCATCCCCAGGCCTAAACATTCAGAGGAGTGAAAGACGTGACCGAAAATTGAACCCAGATCCTCAAGAAAGCAGTGTACAGCAAGCAGCCATGCACGCTCTAATTGATGACTGACTTTAGCCTAGCTTTACAAAACATGAGGAACATTGTAAGAAGGAACCTTTGTGAACTGCAACAGTGTCATGTGTCCACGCCACATATAAACCATCAGAGCTGGAAGGGATTAAGTTTGTGTGAGTTACAAAGAAAGGATGAAAAACAGAGGAATCCTTGGCGTTGTAAAGATTGTGTGACTTTGGTGCTTGTAGAGGAATCAAAGCTGATATGCTGTTTGTCCTGCTTGTGAGTTAAATAGAACATACCAGTATGTAATATTTTTGTTTTATTCTGCTTTCAGTTTTTTAAAAAATACTTTGATTTCACCTTAATAAAGTAAAGGGATTTGGATTTAGCTGATGTCTTTTTCAGTAGCTCAAGGCTGTTACTTTCAGGTACTGGATGTATTTTCCTGTCCCCAGAGAGCTTACAATCTAAAGCAGTGGTCACTCTCAAACTCAAACCCTTTGCAGGGCCACATTTTGGATTTGTAAGTACTTGGAGGGCCTCAGAAAAAAATAGTTAATGTCTTATTAAAGAAATTACAATTTTGTATGATGTAAAACTCTTAGTCTTAATAATAATATTGTCATTTTTAGCTAAAGAGATGTATGATCAAGAAACTATTTTATTTTACTTTTCTGATCATGATAAACATAACGAGGGCCTCAAAATAGTACCTGGTGGATCGTGAGTTTCAGACCACTGATCTAAAGGGTCCTTTTATTTATTTAAAAATTTTCTTACCCACCTAGGATTAAATACAATTCATAAACAAATAAAAAGGGATAGGTAATGAAGCAAGAGGTTGGGGAAGGTTACCCACTTAATTTTCACTTAGCAGTATTCCTAATCCACTGTAAAATAATAAAATTTAAATGAATCAGTTAAAAGCGTCCTTAAAAAGCCAACTTTTTAGGATACTTTCAAACTTACTAAGTAATTTTTCTTCTCTTATGTTGATCAGGAGCGAATTCCAAATTTGAGAAGCTGTAACAGAAAAAATCACGTTCCTCCTTGAATAAATGAATTTTAGCAACGGGACTACTAGTAAAGATTTTTCTTCAGATCTTAAGGATTTTGTAGGAATATAGGTTATACATACAACAACAGTAGGGTATGCATACAACAATTTCTTCCATAAAACAAATACATTCTCTTAGACATCTACATATAGTAATGCCAGTATCCTCATGAATATCCAACAGTGACCAACCCAGGTCCCAAGTACCTAGCAGAATCCCAAGTAGTAAAATGGATTTTATGCTGCTTATCCTAGGAATAAGTAGTAGATTTCCCCAAGCCATCTCAACAGTGGCCTATGGACTTCTTTTAGGAAATTATCCAAACCTTGCTAAGCTAACTGCTTTCACCACATTCTCTGACAACGGAGGAGGTGGTGGAGACAGAGACTGTGTCTGAATTCAAGAAAGCATGGAATAGGTACATGGGATCTCTTAGAGCGAGGAAGAGATAATGGTTACTGCGGATGGGCAGACTGGATGGGCCATTTGGCCTTTTTCTACCATCATGTTTCTATGAATTCCAGAGTTAAGTACATGTTGTGTGAAGAAATATTTTATCCGGTCTGTTTTAAATCTACTACTTAGTACCTTCATCACATGCCCTCTAGTCCTAGTATTTTTGGGAACAGTAAACAAGTGATTCACATCTATCCTGGAATACTGCATCCAGCACTGGTTGGAGGACATGGTACTACTCAAAAGGGTTCAGAGAAGAGCGACTAAAATGGTTAAGAGGCTGAAGGAGTTGCCGTTCAGTGAAAGATTAGAGAAACTGGGCCTCTTCTCCCTTGAAACGAGGAGACTGAGAGGGGATATGATCGAAACAGTCAAGATAATGAAGGGAATAGACTTAGTAGATAAAGACAAGTTGTTCACCCTCTCCAAGGTGGAGAAAACGAGAGGGCATTCTCTAACGCAGGGGTGTCCAACCTTTTGGCTTCCCTGGGCCGCATTGGCCAAAAAAAATGTTTCTGGGGCCACATAAATGCGCAAATGCTGCAGCAAGACAGACGAGGGAGCAGGCAAGACGGTAAACACCTGGGGGCAGCAGAGGAAAACACTGCATCGCCCTCAACCGGGGCCACACAAAATACTTCATGGGGCCTCAGGTTGAACACCCCTGCTCTAAAGTTAAAAGGGGATAGATTCTGTACAAACGTAAGAAAGTTCTTCTTCACCCAGAGAGTGGTAGAAAACTGGAACGCTCTTCTGGAGGCTGTTGTAGGAGAAAACACCCTCTAGGGATTCAAGACAAAGTTAGACAAGTTCCTGCTAAACTGGAACGTACGCAGGTAAGGCTAGACTCAGTTAGGGCTCTGGTCCTTGACCTAGAGGCCGCCGTGGGAGTGGACTGGTCTGACCCAGCAGCGGCAATTCTTATGTTCTTATGTTCTAGACCTCTATCATGTCACCCCTGAGCCGCCTCTTCCCCAGGCTAAAGATCCTTAGCTGCTAGGGAAATCGTGCCATCCTTTTATCATTTTCATTGCCCTTCTCTAGTCTGTACCTCTTCTAATTCCACTATATCTTTTTTGAGATATGGCAACCATAATTGCACACAATATTTGGCATTATAACATTTTCATCTTTGTTTTCTTTCCTTTCCTGATAAATCCTAACATTCTATTTGCTTTCTTAGTCACTATCACACACTGAGCTGAGTGTTTCAATGTATCCTCAACAATGATATCTAGATCCTTTTCCTGGGCAGTGACTCCTAACATGGACACCTGTATCATATAGCTATAGTTTAGGTTCCTCTTTCCCACATGCATCACTTTGCACTTGCTCACATTAAACGTCGTCTGCCATTTTGACTCCCAGTCTCACAAGGTCTTCTTGCAATTTTTCACCTGTGATTGGTGGCTGCTTCTTAGGCATCTGCCGAGAACGGCGTCCTAAAGAGATTCAAGGCCTTACTGTTCCCCACACTCTTATAAAGGAAGAAGGCAGAAGTGCCCTTAGTAGCAGTTGTAAAAGTAGTCAGCGCAAGGCCAATGACATCTAATAGAAAACCCATGCAGTAGGACGAGCAATGTCTGAATATTTAGTGGCTCACAGACATAGCTTTGACTGCCATTACTGGGTGCAGATCAATGTGGAGATCCAGAGGGAGGAGAGTAAAACTGTTTCCATGAGCACGACCATTAATTTTGGATTCCTGTTTGGGTTAACGTCACACAGTTTGGTTACCACCATAATATTCAATTGTAGTTCTAACCCTTCTTTCCTTTTATTCCTGTTCGTCAATGTCTTTAAAAATTATCATTTCCCTGGTCTGTTTCTGTTTAAATTGTATTTTATTTGGCACATTGTTTTGGTGTTTTTGTACACCACCTAGAAGGCTTGATTGGGCGGTATAAGAAATTTTAAATAAACTTGAAACTACTGTTGTAGATTTCTATGTCCTTGGAGCTGGTGCTGGGTCCTTCCTCAGTCCTCCTCTGTCTCCTCCAAGCAGATCTCTTTACTGCTCTTCTCCTTGTTCTGTGAAGGCAGTACTGGTAAACTGGTCCCTTTTCCAGTTCCACTGTGATTCAGTGCAGCAGTTTTAATTGATTCTGTAGCTTTTTCTGCTCTTCTTCAGTGTTCTCTCTTATTTTTGCTAGACTGTGTGTGCATGAAAAACAGTTTTGGGCCTGATTCTATAAAGAGTGTCTAAAACATAGACACCAATTATTGTGGCACTTAGGCATCATTCTATTAAAAAAAAAAAACACCTAAAGTCCAATGGGTCTGCAGTGAAAGTCAATCACCTAAAGCAAAAAAAAAGAGAACTGCAGAATTGATGTACAAAGAACAGGAACTTTATTGGAAAGAATAAATTATAGTAATTTAACAAGTGGTTCTCATTTGTGAGAAGACGGGATCCAACACGGTCTGTGTTACTCCTTCAGGGGTCCTATTGGCAGAAATAATGAATTGAGATGTCCGTTGTGAATAACAAATGGTGAAGAGATGTGAAAGAAAGATGAGATTTGTCAATGGTGAAACAAGAGCCGAATTTTGTGAATAGGACTACCGCCGATAGACACGTGATAAATGGATAAACTCCTTAATGTGGTGCTGATGCAAGGGCAGGATATTAACACTAAATCAATTCTGTACATCAATTCTGCAATTCTCTTTTTTGCTTTGGGTGATTCTATAAAAGGCACACTTTTTATAGAATCATGTCTAGTGGTGTCCAAAGTAGGCTTAAGCATCGATAGGGGTCCTAACCTTAGGGACACCATATTTATACCAGGATTTTCTTGTCCTAAATACTGGTGCCTGAGTCTAAAACTCTACTCGATATGTGTACGGTTATCTTTATTTGATATATCACCTCTGTCGATATCAAAGCGGTTCACAACCACAACCACAAAGGTCCCTGCAGGTGCTGTATTGCTGAAAACAAAGGCCAATCCTAAACATGTAGATACGAACGCTATGGGGCTCATAAAAAAAAAGTCTAAAAAGTGGCCTAAATGGCTACTTGGATGATCAAAAAGCCTGATCGTCCAAATACCAATAATCAAAGCTGGTTTTAGACATATCTAAAACCAGCTTAGGCCTTTCCACTGCCTCTAACTGAACAGAGAGAAAAGAGGTGTTTTTAGAGGAAGGGAAAGGGCAGGAGGTGGGCCGACCTAGACCTAGGCGTGCAGCAGGTATAACCAAAATTTTAGGCAGGTTGCCTAGTCGGCACTTATACGTCAAAACAGGTATAAGTGCCGAAAAGGGGCCGCTGAGCTGATCGTGGCTGCTGCGATCAGCTCAGCGGCCCTTGCAACCTGCCTATCCCCCTACAGCAATGATCGCGGCAGGAGAGATGGCTCATCTCCCCTGCCGTGATCCACCCTTCCCCCCCCCCCCAATGATCAGGGCAGGAGGGAGCCCAAGCCCTCTTGCCCCGCGGCACCCCCGACCTCTCCGAGACTATCGGGGCAGGAGGGGGCCCAAGCCCTCCTGCCCGTGATACCCAACCTCCCCGGGCAGAATCCGTTGGGGCCAAGAGGGAGCCCAAGCCCTCCTGGCCCAGCGATCTTCCCCCCTCACCACATGATCCGGCCAGAAGGGAGCCCAAGCCCTCCTGACCCGCCGATCTCCCACCTCCCCCCACCACACGATCCGGCCAGGAGGGAGCCCAAGCCCTCCTGGTCCGTGACCCCCTCTAACCCCCACCCCCCTCGAAAATACAGGCAGGAGGGATACCAGGCCCTCCTGCCCCGTGATCTCCAAACCCCTCCCTGGGCAGAATCCGTTGGGGCCAGGAGGGAGCCCAAGCCCTCCTGGCCCGGCGACCTCCCCCCTTCCTCCCACCACACGGTCTGGCCAGGAGGGAGCCCAAGCCCTCCTGGCCCGCCGATCTCCCCCCCCCCCCCCGCCACACGATCCAGCCAGGAGGGAGCCCAAGCCCTCCTGGCCCACCATTCTTCCCCCCACCATACGATCCGGCCAGGAGGGAGCCCAAGCCCTCCTGGCCCATGACCTCCTCTAACCCCCACCCCCCACAAAAATATGGGCAGGAGGGATCCCAGGCCCTCCTGCCCTCAATGCAACCCTCCCAACGACCGAACCCCCGATCGGCCTCCCTGCCGACCCATAACCCCCCCACCGACCCCCCCCCCCACTCCACTTCCCCAGTGTATATTTTTACATTTTAGATGTATCTTAGCTTTGTGTAATTGGGATTTACAGGGAAGTAATCAACAGGGGCTACTGTTAAGATGTATTATTACAGCGGAGGAGTAGCCTAGTGGTTGGCATGGTATCCTGAGAATCTAAGGATCCAGGTTCAGTTCTCACTACAGCTCCTTGTGACCCTGGGCAAGTCCCCATTACTAGGGTTACTAGACCTGCCTCGACACGCCCCGGTTCCGCCCCAATCCCGCCTCAGCCCCGCCTCCAGCCCCGCCCCCTGCTGCCTGTTTTCGGGCAGCACATCTGCGCATGAGCGGATGCAACGCAATGACATCATGTGCATGTGACATCATCACGTCGTATCCGCGCATGCGCGGATGTCCTCCTGCCTGAAGGATAGCTTTTCAAAACCCGGACCAAGTGCCGGGTTTTGAAAAGCCGTCTAGATCCCTGGACATGTCCTCAGAAGGAGAAATCTGGACGTCTGGTAACCCTACCCATTAGCCTAGCTACAAAATAAGGAACTGTATATAATATGTATTGTAAACTGTTTCGATTGTAGCCACATAAAGGCAGTATATCACGTCCTATCTTATTTCATTAGTAACTAGGGCTCATTGCATAAAAGGGGCTTGTGCTAAAACAGAAAATGTGTAAACAATAAATAATGTCAAAATCCTGCTTTATGTACACCTAGAACCCAAATAACACTTCGAAAAAGCACCATAATGGGGTTTTTTAAGTATAAATTTCTAGCGTCATTTCTGTTAAATAGTAAATGAAGGGGCACATGTAATCCTTGCATACATTCCTTGTAGAAGTTTTCTGTTCCTGATTGAACTGCTGAAAACAGGTTGTATGTGCCAAGAAATTACAAGGCCATTTTCTCTCTGTGTCTTACATCTTGAGCTTTAGAGAGATAAGAAACATTACTAGACCTTAGATGGAAACTTCCCACTACCCCCCCCCCCCCTTATGTTTGCTCCAATGTATCCTGTTACCAAATATGTTTTTTCCTACGGTCATATGCTGAAAAAAACTGACCCATGTATAATGCTATATAAATGGTTGTAGCACTCATAATAAATGGAACATTTCCTTGGACATGACGTAGCCTGTTCTTTCTAAGGAAGCATCCCCAGATGCATCTGCCTTACAAACGACAGAGTATGTGTGTGAGGCAGTATTGGGACCAGAACCGTTTCAGTAAATAGGTATTACAAACATTTGTTGTAAATGTCAGTATTAATACAGTTTTAAAGCCTTGCAATGAAATGATTGAGCACTCACTTCAAATCATTTTAGCAGTAGAGGCTTACATTACATAGCGTACCAGTTTAGCCAGTAACCGAGGATGGCAGCTTCTGAGGGGTGGCACATTGCAGCAGCTGCAGTCAGAACAAAACAAAAGGTTTGAGAGCCACGCAAACTTCAAAAATCATCAGTGGTTACCTTTACCCACAGGAGTGTAGGCAAGTTTCAAGCAGCCAGTTTATCTTGGGAAATGGATTTGGGAAATTGTCTTCATTATCTAAGATGATTTTTTTAAGTTTGGGTGGCTGTCACACCCATTGCCTTGCTTTGACTGTAGCTACTATGTGACACCTCTCAGAAGTTAATCCAAAAACAGAAGCAGAGTGCGCCTGTTCTTCAAATGAGCCACACTTTAAGAGCAACCAATGGTAAAATCATCTGGCACATCATTTCTGTGACCTTCATTTTTAGTGGTACTACAGCACTAAAACTTTAATTATCTAACTGCTTTTTATGAATTGGCCTTCCTTTTATGACTACTGTTCATTGTCTGGTTTGTCATTCACAAGGACTCCTGGCGCAGGCTTTTTAGCTGAAACATGGCCCGTGTCGAGTCAAACGATGTGCCGGATGATTTCTGTATGTATTTTATCATCGATTGCTCAAAAAATGTTGTTCGTTTGAAGATCAGGCGCACTCTGCTTCTGTTTTTGGATTTGCTGCTGTCTGTGCAGAGCTGACTATCTCCGATGTTTGATCCATTAGCTCTCAGAAGTCCACATTTTGGCACCTAGGTTTTGGCATCTTATACAGAATTGACTCCATAACACAGTATGGGCCTGATTCTGTATAGGATGCTGGTATCGGCGGCCGCTGATCTCGTGTCAATCCAATGCAGAATCGTGTCTGTACTCCCGGAGAGACACCTAAAATGTAGGCTAATATTTTGCAGGCTTACATTTCAGGCAAGTGCCTCTTGTCTATGGAGATGCGTACTGACTGCATATGCCATAATATGATTGATATGTGTGATTGACATGCAAGATTTATAGATGAGATAATTCATATGTACTGCATGTGCCATCGTGATTTACATGCAAAATTAACAAATGCAAGAAATTCCTATGTACTGTGTGTGCCATCGCGTGATTGACATGCGAGATTGACATGAGATAATTCCTATGTACTGCGTGTGCCGACGTGATTGGCATGCAAGATTGACATGCGAGATAATTCCTATGTACTGCGTGTGCCATCACGTGATTGACATGTGAGATAATTCCTATGTACTGCATGTGCTGTCATGATTGACATGTGAAATTGACATGCAAGATAATTCCTATGTATGCGTGTGCCGACGTGATTGACATGCGAGATTGACATGTGAGATATTTCCTATGTACTGCATGTGCCATCGCATGATTGACATGTGAGATAATTACTATGTAATGCGTGTGCCATCGTGTAATTGACATGCATGATTGACATGCGATAATTCCTATGTACTGTGTGTGCCGTCACATGATTGACATGCAAGATAATTCCTATGTACTGTGTGTGCCGTCACATGATTGACATGCGAGATAATTCCTATGTACTGCGTGTGCCGTCACATGATTGACATGCAAAATAATTCCTATGTACTGCATGTGCTGTCATGTGATTGACATGTGTGATTAACTTGTGAGATTGACCTGCAAGATAATTCATAGGTACTGCATGTGCCATCATCATTGACATGCAAAATTGACATATAAGATAATTCCTATATACTGTGTGTGCGATCACATGATTGACATGTGAGATTGACATGTGAGATAATTTATATGTACTGCGTGTGCCATCGCGTGATTGACATGTGAGATTGAAGTGTGAGATAATTCCTATGTATTGCGTGTGCCGTTGTGATTGCCATGCGAGATAATTCCTGTGTACTGGGTGTGCCATCGTGATTGACATGCAAAATTGACATGCAAGATAATTCCTATGTACTGTGTGCGTCATCATGTGACTGACATGCATGATTGACATGCGAGATTGACGAGAGATAATTCATATGTACTGCATGTGCCATCGTGATTGACATGCGAAATTAACATGCAAGATAATTCCTATGTACTGCGTGTGCCATCGTATTATTGACATGCATGTACCATCATGTGACTGACATGCAATCGGCAGCTGCTGATAGCAGCAGCATATACAGAATCCGGCTGTTATTGTTTAGTATATCTTAGTTATTCACAGTGAAGAACCTGCAATATCTAACAATCCAGAGAAGACTTAAAAGTACAGAATGAACTTTAAAGATTGCTGAGCAGTGAGCTGCATTCCTCCCTTTTCTGTGTACACCTATTATATAATGCGTGGCTTTTAAATAATTTTCTGTTCCATAAAAAAAAAACTACTCTTAATGGTTTAAAAATTCAAAACAGAAAAAAGTCTAATTCTTTTAATCTTTTTTTTTTTTCCTTTAGCGTTTTACGATGGGATAATGAGACAGATGTCTCTCAACTGGAAGGACATTTTGACATTGTTATGTGTGCTGACTGGTAAGTACATAAAATCATAAAACTCGTGTTAGGAAAAATAGCTTTGCTGGAGTAATTGTACTGTGCTGCTCGCTAAGCAAAGTCAACAAATGAAGCACAAAGCCACCTTAACCTCAACAAATTAATATTCATCTCCGTGTGACAGTTATGAGGTAGTCTTCTATCAGGCAGTAACTTCTACCACATTATTTCCCAAAGATTGATTTTGAGAAGCATTTCCATTTTCTGAAATTGCCTCTGTTTCATGCTTGACGTATCAGTAAATGGACGACTTAGGCAAATTGCAAATAATTATGGCTCAGTGAGGAACAGTCTGCAGAAAAGGGAGTTTATCAACACAAACAGCTCAATTAGCTTGCTTCTTATCAAAGATCTGACTATTGATATAAGAGGATGTGTGTGTATATTATATATATCTATAACTATATCTATATAGATATGTAAAGATTTCTCCTTCCTTCCTCCCCATTTAAAATTGGGCTGCATATCTTTAGACCCAGATTATTAAATTGGCTTTTTGCAAGCACGTTTCAAAATTGCATTCACAAGTTGTATTGTTGTAATACAATGAAGCTGCCTGTTTAAAATCCCTGCTCAAAGCCTAATTAATTTTAATTTTTATTTGAGGGTTTTAACATGTTTTTATTTGATTGTGTTTCATTAATAAAAGCACAATTGGTGATTTGTCTCCAAATTAGCATATTTAACCACCTTGCCTTTTCAATATTGTATTGTGGCATAAGGCTTCTTGTACGGCATATATTTTGCCTCTGGAAATCCACAAACGGTGCAAAAGGGAGTTTTGTCTTACCCTGGAAGAAAGAGTAGTGTTGGAAGATGAAATAGCTATAAGTCTTGTTGATTTTGGATATCTCAGATTTCTGGGGGAAAAATGAGATCTAAGATTTTGTCTACACTTTAATCTTTCTAATTATAAGAGCCAGCTTATTAGATAATGAATTCATTGGATAGCTGAATTATAGCTTTTTTAAGCACATGAAGGAATTCTTAAGAAATTAAGAGAAATTGTTCTATTGTTTTCTTAAACAAAATACCCTTTCAGTTTCCTCTTCATAAAATATTTCCACTATAGTCCTTTGGTGCTACTTATGCAAATTGTGTTTCTTTTCAATAAAAGTAACTGATTTGCCTTAATGAGCATAGACGGCACTTTTCTTATTCTTATTCTTGTGTTGGCTGATACTGGGTGTTAACGGTACTTTGTTCTGAACACATTTAACTTCAGAGAAAAGTTCTTTGTCATCCCCCCTTCCTCCCCCCCCAAAAAAGGGGACAAGCACACATTTTCTTAACTGATCACTAATAACAGGCCTCAGAGATGCATCAGCTTATTGAAACAAGGATCTGAGCAAGTAATTTAGTAAATGCCTTCCTCGTCAAATACAGGAATAGATGCTTCAAGTTTCATTGCAGAGATGAAGTTAATGCCGAGTGGAATTAGATCAGATTAGGCACAAAAGTCAGATCAGGGCATTGGCGGACATGAGCATTAGGATAATATCCTTCTTGAAGGCTTGAACAGAGCTCGCATATGGATGTTCTCCAAATTACGTGGGAGAAGCAATGTCTTGGCTTTGCTGTGCTTTCTGTTTGTCACACACCAGGGTTATCCTATTTTTCATTGAGGAGAGCAGCAGAAGCAGCAAGACTTAATTCTGCGTTAATATTTCTGAATGATACTCCTCCCGGATTGTTGAACAAATATATTCTCATTTGGATGTGTAGCGTAGCTAGCCGCTGCTTGCATTAACATTGTAAATATGTACATTCATTTTGGTATAGTTAGACTATTAAGTAAGATGTAGGAAAACACGGATCAGTAACACTTAATACATGAAGGCTTGCTTGCTGTTAATGGAGTGTGAATTTTGTCTGCACTGATGGTTTTGCCGTAGCTTAGTGCAGTGCTTCTCAGCTGGGTCCCGGAGCACCCCCTTGCCAGTCAGTTTTTTTTAGGATATCCACAGTGAATATGCATGAAAGAAATGTGCATATAATGGAGGCAGTGTGGCCCATATTCTCTAAATGGCGCTCTACCAGTGCCTAAGATAAGTGAAAAATGCCATTTAAAAGAGGGCTTAAAGCACAATTCAAGGCACCTACCAGCGCCTAAAAAAAATCCCCCAGCAACAGAATTACACCTCCGGAGGCACTTTACGGTGACTAATGGCAAACATCTACAGTGGCGTTAGGCGGCCATAAAACATCTACGTGGAAATGTAGGCCTGAAAACCCTGGCCCTACCTTTCCGGCGCCTGCCTTTGCCGGAGACGTGATTCCGTCTTTGCCGGCGGTCACTTTTAAAGCGGCTTCCAACAATGGCGGCGTTTAGAGAATCTGAGCCTATATGTAAATCGAGTTTCTGCATATTCATTGTGGATATCCTGAAAACCTGACTGACAAGGGATTACTCCAGGACTGAGTTCAGAAACATTAGCTTAATGAATGGCAAATGTTCATTTCGGTTCATTAAATAGTGAAGTCTGTAATATCATTGTGCCGGGTCTATCATTAAAGGCTGCTGCAAAAAATGAGCAGAAAAGTATCGTTTTACAAAGTGTTTTCCACATGTTTTTCACTCAGGAAAGGACTCTTATAAAATCATGCAAAGTAGGTCCACCCAGGGCAGGATTAATTCGTCGAGGGTCCCTAGGCACCCAAGTACACTGGCCCCCTGCCCCGCCCCACCCCATCAGGCGCCCAGGCGGAAACAGGAAGGTGCGTCAGAGGGAAGCTTTGGGCAAGCAGCACCGCTTGCACAATTACAGTTCCCGTTGCCTTTCTTACCCGTGTTGCTTGCTTGTCTTACTTTCCATCGATGGGGGGGGGGGGGCCCACGTTTCCGATCGATGCTGGAGGGGTCCATCGCTGTTTGGAAAAAACAATGTTGATGCCCTCCTTCATCGGGCCCCCCTGACCATTTTGGGCCCTAGGTATGTAATCCTACCCTGGGTGCACCCAAAGGCATAGTTTCAGCAAAGGTGTGATAAAGGCGTGTATTGAATATGCACATAAAAGCATAGAATGCATGCATAAATTTGTACTTTAGAGCAGGTGCAAATCTGTGCACTATTGAGGCTGGTTCTGGGAGCCTCTTTTATAAAGGCACACAAGTGCTTATGTTGCCTTTATAAAATAGATGACGTTTGGATTTTTTCACAAAGGCATCCTGTTATGAAATGAGCCCCATATTTTGAACTGCACAATTTGCATACAGTAGTTGTTACTTATGGGAAAACAAGGATAACCCTTTCATGTTTCACCTGATGGAGAATGTTGAATTAAAAGAAGTCCTTGCAGCCTCTGGTCTGTCTGCTCAGTTCAACTATTGACAGTAAATGGTGCATTTCTTTTCATGCAGTATTTCAAATAAAACCTGACATTTGAAGACAGTAGGTTCTGAATATAGTGCATAATACATAGGCTGCGGTTAGTTGCATACTTCATTATCAATCAGTACAACCTGGGATTAGAGCTGGAGACTGAAGCAGAAGCCTGTGCTCAAATATTAGGTACATGGATTAAATTCTTTTTGAAGTATTTCCAGCAAGGGTAGTATTGTCTGATTCTCTGAATAGCTAACCAGTTCTACTGTGTGATCGCATTTACATCAAAACAAGCTCTATTCATAAACCTGCTGCAAACCCACACTGAGATCAGTGTAAAAATGTTCATGATTACAATTGGGGATATGTTTATATTCTTCAGTTATTCATGTATTCATGTATTTACATTGAAACATTCATATACATTCAGTACAGGCAGAGGGATATAGGGAGAACAAGATGTTCTCTTTGCAAAGCAATAAAGCTCATAAGGTCTCTGCAAAATTTAAGAGCCATGGTTAATTGTATAAAATATAGACGAGAGACTGTGTAAAGTATTTACTGCCTGTATTTCAGTAGTCAGCACTATCACAGGCTGCTGGGACTTCTTATTCCGTGTCCCTCTTACCTTCATCTCATTTCTTAAAAGGACAGCATATATAGAAATGAAATATAATTAGTTTATGCCCCCTACCAGCAGATGGAGACAGAGAACAGAACGTTTCCGATGACATCATCACTGCTCGAAAGAGCGGCGCAGCCCTGGAACTTGCCAAAATTTTAAGTCCAAAATAGCAAAAAAAAAAAACCAACAAAACCCACTAAGAAGGAAATGACAACTTTGGTTTTATACATTTCATCTGCAATTGTTCCGTGTCCCTTGTATTTTTGTTTTGTTTCTGTTGTTTTATATTTATTTATTGATGACTTGTGTGAACCACTTTGTTGCCATTGTACAAAGGTTGGTATATCAAAGTTTTATGAAGACCACAGATTTGTTTGGTTAACTTTAAGAAACAAGCCTTGAGTCAGTGTAACATCAACTCCACAACCATTGCACCTCCCAACATCACTGTCTATGTCAGAGGAATCCCTCATCATTATCCAATAGTATGCTGCCTTTAACCCTTCAGGGATTCAAACACTGAACTACAAACCGCTCCCACAATGGCAAGCGTTCCTTACCACATCCCAATGAATACTTTTGAAAGAGAGTGTAATGAACCCCTCAGAATTAGTTTGCCACTAGACATGCACTGGCCCTTGTGCTAGATCAGCAATACCCTCAATAACATAGATAGAAACCAGGAAATATGCAAAATGTATCCCCCAATTACAAAATGTCTCAAATCTCCCTCCACCCCCTCCCACAAAATTATAAACCCAAACCAAACATTAAAAAAAGATGTAATCAATATAGACTAGGGATCTCAAAGTCTCTCCTTGAGGGCCACAATCCAGTCGGGTTTTCAGGATTTCCCCAATGAATATGCATTGAAAGCAGTGCATGCACATAGATCTCATGCATATTCATTGGGGGAAATCCTGAAAACCCGACTGGATTGCAGCCCTCAAGGAGGGACTTTGAGATCCCTGATATAGACAGAACCAGAGAAAGGTAGGTAGGAAGAAAGAAGTGAGAGCCAGGACCCACCTTTATTTTCCAGAGAAGCCACACCTCTGATTCTTGCTGTCATACAGATCTTGCCCATAAGTTCCATAATCAGGGCCATGCTTGTGTTCAGACTGTCTAACAGCAGTAGACATACTGCCGTGGGGATGTGTGTTAATGTCCTTTCAAGAGTCAGCCCTCCCACTACCTCCCTTTAGGGCCCAGGGAGAGGAATAACATGCAGGCCAAGCCTAGTGCCATGATAACTTTGGCAGCCTAGATTCCAGGCCACTTGCCTCACACTTATAACATTTAAAGATTATACGGTTCAAGTACTGAATTTTCCCCCTGGCTAACTTTTCTTCACTCTTGAGCTTATAATTGACTTACAATAGGTTGCAACCCTGTCAGTTCAATATATGCTAGGGGGCTCCATGGACTTTCATACTTATCCAGAAGGGGTTTTCTTGTCCAGGCTCCAACCAGTGCTGGGACGAGAGTATAAGGGCATGGGTGGGCAGGGAATAACATAGGCAGCAGGAGCCATTCAGAAGATAGATGGAAGTGCTGCAGAAAAACAATAAGAAGTCATCAATACAATAGTGATAATATACAAACTTCAAAACAAAATAAGACTGCACAAGGGTATAGCCTAAGGGATCTAACCAGTTGGAATCCTAGGCCACTCCTAGAGCATCCCAGAATACCCTGGGAGAGAGGCCTAAGATTAAGGACCCTCCTATGAGAGGGGCCTTAAGCACCTGGACCAATCAGGTCATTAGGCCCCTCCCTGGTGCTCCCACGATGTACCGGGAAGGGGAAGGCCCACCATTCAGTGGAGGCGGGCCTGCCGGCCAGAGGGAGTAAGCATCCCTCTAGCCAGCTAACTAAAGAAGGTACTGGTGGGGTCCGAGTGGACTTGGGAGAGAGGTCGGGATGCCGGAGGATGTCTCAGGGGGTGGGGTTCTGGCAGGAGAGACTAGGCATCATTTCTGCTGCTGATCTTTGGGATCCAGCAGGAGGGACTGGACACTTCTCCTGCCTCCAACATTCAGGGGTAGGGGGGGGCGGCTTTGGGGGTTCCAGCAGGAGGGACTGGGCATCCCTCCTGCCAGTAGTCTTCGTGGAGGGGACAGGTCCCTGCCATGGCTGCTAAACTGATTGCAGCTGGGAGATTCCCTTGCTACGATCAGTTCAGCGGCCGTGTCTATTTGAAATGTAGGCCTGCATGCACCTATCGTGGCCCAAGGGAGATGCCTAGGGCCATCTAAGCTCACCTAAGGCCATTCCTGGGTGAAACCATGCCCACGCCTTGGGTGATCTTATGAAGAACGTCTTCCCATATGAAAAATGTCTGAGCAGACTACGCTTATATTCTCTCGAAGAACGCAGAGAAATGGGGGACATGATAGAAACATTCAAATACCTCACGGGTCGCATTGAGATGGAGGATGAAATCTTCTTTCCTACAGGTCCCATGGTGACAAGAGGGCATCCGCTAAAACTCAGGGGGGGAGGTTTCATGGGTACACCAGGAAATACTTCTTCACCGAAAGGGTAATTGATCGATGGAATAGTCTTCCACGTCAGGTAGTCGAGGCCAGTAACACGCTAGACTTCAAGGGACGATGGGACAGACAGGTGGGGTCGCTCAAGAGGAATGCTTAATAGATGGAATCTCGAGGGAGGGAGGGTTCTTGAGTGGGCAGACTTGTTGGGCCGTCATACTATATGTTTCTATGTTTAGGTGGCCTACACACCTCCCTAGGCTTGTGAAGATGCCTATGTAGGCAGCCTGATTGGCTGGTTAGACAGCTGTAGGACCCTTTATAGAATTTGCACCTAAATGCTCCAACTGTGGCCTTGAGCACTAAGGACAAATTCTGTAACCAGCGCCTAATGTTAGGCACCTATTTTGGAGGTGCCCAACTAGACAGGCTCCTATCTAAATTAAATAAGAAGCTCAATTAAGCTAAAAAACAGGTCTAAGTGCCCAGAATGTATCCAAAGTGACCAGATGACCACTGCAGACACAAAGTAAAGAACCCCACACCCCCCCCAGTGATCACTGAGCCCCCCCCCCACACACACACACACCGCCATACAAATCATAATAAAAATGTACATACCTGCCTCCCAAACCTCAGCACCTGGCATAGGAAAGCCTAGTAGAGCTACACAGAGGTGGCTTAAGTAGTCTGGACCATAGAGAGGAGGACTCAGGCCCATAAGCCACTCTAACCACTGCATTCATGATGGAAAATGTGAGTCCACCAAAAAAAACCCCAAACTCTACTGTACTGCCATATAGGTGGCACCTGTAACCATAAGGGCTATTGGGGTTGTAGACAGGTTACAATTATGGCGGTTTACATATTATATATGTTATCAAGGTGAAGAATATAGTGAGCTCCTGGAGGAAAAGTCCATAAAAAATTATTATCCAGGTAGACATGAGCGAACCATTACTCATTTTGTGGAAATGAACTATGGGAACTAGACCTACTTTTTGGGATCTACTTGCAGCCCAGGCTGGCAACGTTCAGAAGTAAGAACACTGACTTTGATGGACCTTGGCCTGACTATTGTACTTTTCTTGTGGTCTTTATGCTTTGGATCCAGAAGGCCTTATTTGAGGATCTTAATCAAGGACCCATGATAGAATCAGTGAGAACCTCTTTAGTTGATGCTTTATATGATCTAATTTGTATACCCAGGAAGAATATGGCTACAGTGGCGATTAGTTGTAGTGGTCTCTGGCTTAGGCATTGTTGCCACCTCAAAAGCACTGCTCAGTATACTTCTGTTTAAAGGCTGCTTGTTCAGGAAGAATTTGGAAAGATCTAGGGCATCACCTCCTGGAGGATAGGTGCAATGTACAGTAAGGGGCAGAAGAAAGAATTAGAAGACCATTCACAACTGATTACCATTGTAGCCATATACTTCCTGATTATACAAATGAAATCATATGTTGCTTATAGAGCTTTAAGTTATCTGCAATAATATGATTTGATTATTTTGCTGAGCTGTTTGTACTTTTTATCATAATTAGTGCTATATGACATCTCTTTGGCCGCTTTTTGGACTGTGGGTTGATTGGAAGGACTTGAAGCATCACGAGGATGGATCAGAAGTGTTTGGATGTGCCAGGGAATAGGACTGGAGGGGATTGAGGATATTGGGAGGGGGGGGAGTAAGGAAAAAGAAGGGCCTGAGGGTGTGTGTGTGTATGGGGGGGTGTTTAGGATTTGCTATACTGCCTTTCTATGGTACAACCAAAGTGATTTACATATATTATAAGCAGGCACTTTCTCTAAGTTTTGTATCTGGTGCAATGGAGGGTTTTGACTTACCCAGAATCACAAGGAGCTGCTCTTGAGAATGCAAGATTGAAGAAAATGGGATTTTCTGGACCAGTACTTACAACAATGCTGAAGACATAAGAATATCTACCTCTCAGGAGGATTTTTGAAGTCTGGTGCAGGAACAAGACCTGTCACTATGAAAAAACTGTTCCCTGAACATCCTGGACTTCCTGTGTGGGGAGGCTAGACTAGAAAATAATGTGGTGCACATTTCATGCAGTTAACCCGCTGCAACCACAGGAACGGGCAAAGATTATATATACTTATCACTGGTGCAGGAACAAAACCTTTTACTGCTCCACATGATCGATAAAAGGCTTTGATCCTGTGGTGAACACCACCCAACGCAGCTCCCCAGCGTGCGGCTCCATCCCTCCCCCCTCGTGGGTCTGGCGGCTCCAGCCCACCTACCCCCCTCACTCACAGGTCTGGCAGCTCCAGCCCACCCTCCCTTGCTCATGGGTCCAATGGCTATAGCTCACACCCCCGCCCCCTTCCTCATGGATCTATCGGGTCCAGCCGGCTTCCCTCCCTCCCTGGAAAACTCTGGGGTGGCCCACATTATCTTTCTGGGTTATTTTTTTTCTGCTACTTTGCCTATCTACGCAGGCTCAGGACAAAAAAGGGAAAGTGGATGGAGGGAACGGCCTCATGCTTGAAAGACCAAGCATTTCTCAATAGACCGATTTATGGATTGTTTCTTGTAAGTTTTATTTTACTTGATTGTTAGGAGGGAGGGTGGGGCAAAATAATTGTATATTATGCTCTGTAAGTTCATTGTGCTTTGCTTGAAATATTATTCATAGGTGGTACTTGATTGCACACTTGTAGTTTGGAAATTCAACAAAGATTTAAAAAAAAAAGAAAGAAAGAAAAGAAAATGCTCACAACTTTGAGGCTACTCCCCAATGAAGTTTGAAAGTAGGCTGGTTGGGATAGATGTCATTGACACATGCTGGGAAGATATATATGATGGCTCTGTCTCAGCTCATTAGAGTCCAAAGTGGCTCCAGCTTGAAAATTAATGAAGACCACAGCTCTATACAAATAGGGGGGAAATCAATGAATAGCGTCCAAAATTAGGGACCAGGACGTTTTGCTCTAAGCTAGTGGAGAGGAGATTGTAGCATAGTGGTTAGAGCTCCAGCCTCAGCACCCTGAGATTTTGGGTCCAAACCTCGTGCTGCTCCTTGTGACCCTAGGTAAGTCACTTAATCCTTCACTGCCCCAAGTTCTTTACATAGACTGTGAGCCCACCGGGACAGAGAGGGAAAACGTTTGAAGTACCTGTATGTAACCACTTTGAGTGTGGTTGTATAACTACAAAAAGGCAGTATTTGTGTCCCAATCCCTTTCCCTGATGTCATAATGCCTCATTCCACCAATAAAAGCCAACCTCATCAGTGATGTCACAATGGCTTCATTGTTCTATACTTGGCTCACTTCTGATATTGTATTGGAAGGGAGTGTGGTGCAGTGATTAGAGCTACAGCCTTAGCACCCTGAGGTTGTGGGTTCAAACCTCACTCTGCTTCTCGTGACCCTGGGCAAGTCACTTAATCCTCCACGGCCTCAGGTACATTAGATAGATTATGAGCCCACCGGGTCAGATAGGGAAAATGCTTGAAGTACCTGTATGTAAACTGCTTTGAGTGTGGCTGTATAACTACAAAAAGGCAGTATACAAGTCCCAATCCCTTCCCTGGCATGTCAAGGCAGAATGACTTTTACAAAATACTAGCTTAGCGTGCATTTTGCATATAACTTTGGGTATGAGCATTTACACCTGCCAAAAGGTAGTGGAAATGTTGGCGCCCAGCTGATGGCAGTCAGGCACACAAATGCAAATATTGTCTAACAATATGCCTAATTTCTAGGGATGCCCCTACCCTGCCTATGTTCCATCTAAGGCTATGCCCTCTTTGGATTTTCATGCTATGAAACTTAGGTGCACATATTATAGAATAGGGTGTAGGGCTGATCTACATGTAACTCCTAATTACTGCCAATTAAATGCTTGTTAATACTAGCAATTGATTGCTAGCGCCTAATTGGCTAATGAGTTTATGGGTGGATCTGCTGTTCATGCCCCGAATTGTGTGTCTGTGGGCGACCTATACAGAACCTGGCAGATGGCGTGCACTTTTTGTGAAAAGCGTGCGCTCACATAGTTTCAAAAAGAAAATTCTCATAAACAACATGGAAAACAATAGACAAATACTTTCCAGCTGCGTGCCCCTGGTATTAGAATGCTTATTTGAAAATTATCCTGCTGAAAGTGTCGTTTACAGCATGATTGTCCATTTGTGCACTAAGAGCTTACCTGTCCTTTCCTGACCTACTCAAGTAGTGAGGCAGGAGCTCGCGGTTTCTTGTAGGCCGTGATAAGCTGCATTGTCGTGCACAGACTGAAATCCTAAAATTGATTTTTCTCTGAGAACATCTTATCCCTCAGTGCGGTTGGTAAAGTGGTGTGCAGCAGCTTCTCAAATTACCTCTTTGTCTTTCATCCAGTTTGAGAACTGTGGATGCAGTCGGGCTGCCTCAGCTTTCTAGATATCATTTTCTTCAAGGCGCCTTGGAATCTGAGAAAATTAGCCTATACTTATTTCCTTCCTTTTACGGTCACTGCCTTTTTATTGTAGTGTTTTCTAAACTCATTCTTAGAGTTTTAAGACTCCCATGCATTGTGAAAAAGAAGGATAGCACCCAATGCATGGAACTAAAAGTCAAACGAATTGTAGGTGATAACATTTTTTTTTTTTTTCTAAGAATGAGCTACAGTATATTCATTATCTGGACAGTACGGATGAAAATCCATAGCTCTAGCAATCTAGTCACAAATGTATTAAACTGAAATGAAATTAATGACATTTTATATGCAGAATTAGGGCTTTATAAAATCGTCTACCCTGCAGGGGATGTATATGCATGTTTCCATTATGGAAGAAATTCAATATATGGTACCAAATGTTAGGCACAAAAATGGATGCAAGGCACCGAACAGAGTAGAAATGGCAGATCTACCTGAAAACACACTTGTGCCCCCATTTATAGAATAGCACCTAAGTGTTTCCATGTTGGTGTACAAAGGAAGTGTGGCATGAGTGGAGCATGGGCGGGCCAGGTGCATTCCCTGAAATGTGCACAGTTATAGAATTTGGAGGATCCATGCCCAACTTGTGCGCCGGAATTTACTCCTGCTGTCAGTTGCTGTAACTCCTCATGTTCAAAGTTGAGCGCCAATGCTAGCACTGCAAACTATTCAAAAAAGGGTGCCGACCCTGGAATGCTTATTATAGAATACCGTTCAGGGTCAATTTTTTCGGCACTGATTTTTGACGTAAGTTTACCCAGGCCAAAGCTGCTGCTTCCTTTCCAGCACTTAGTTTAGAGCACAACAGGGGGGGGTGAGTATCAGGAGGGAGGGGGCAGTGGAACTCCCAACTGGCGATCTTCCCTCTCCCCCTCAAACACACTGACCCTGGAAGAAAGACACTAAAGGATCACCTTTTTTGTGCCTTGATTGTCTCGTCGTTGAGGCCTCCTTGGGCTCCCTTTAAATGTGGATAATATGCAGAAGATGAGGGGGGGGGGACGGGACACACAAGGAAATCAAAGGTGGGGGCATTCAAATCCGAAGCCATATTAATTGGTGTCAGATCTAGGGTATCTCTCACTCCTGCCTTTATACTTGAAGGGCAGAGATCTTCCTTACCTACGAATCTTTAACATATTCTTTATGTTATCTGGTACCACATGTTATTGCCATTGACACATGTTTTCTATTGCAGAGCTCATTTTATACCTGATAGATAATATACATAATCAGCACGAGCACATACCGTTAGTAAAGGCGGCCTTTAATGATTTATTTGCCTTGTGCAGTATAAAATAATAAGACAGAAGGAATAACAGGGTGTTAACGCGCGGAATAGCACGTACTAGCCACTACCGCCTCCTCTTGAGCAGGTGGTAGTTTTTTGGCTAGTGTGCGCTTTAGCGTGCGCTAAAATCACTAGCGCACCTTTATAAAAGGAGCCCTAAATTCCTGTGTCCATGTTCTTTACTCTATGCAGGTGCTGACTTTTGTGAATCTATTTATCAGGAAAATGTCAAGCCATATAAATCACTTCTATCCGTACCTTATAAGGGTTCCTTTATTATAATGATTGTCCAATTTTATCTGTAGATTACATGTACGGAAAACTGTTGTGATTATTAAGAAATGCCTCAAAGAAAAGCCGTTCCAAGTTGGCGTCTCCTTTTTTTTTTTTTTCAAGAGTTCATAAACAAGGATAATTAGTCTTGTAATCTGCCTTAGTATCATTAGAGTTGAAACTCCATTTTAATCTGGGATTCGGCTCTCTTCTCCTTGCCAGCCTATTCCTGGACCAGTACAGAGCTAGCCTCGTCAACGCAATAAAGAGATTACTCCAGCCCCGTGTGAGTACGCTTCTATTTTTCTCTTGAACACTGACTTCAGAATAATTAGTCTGTGCACCGTGATTGAGAGAGTAATGGAATGGTAGGATTAATGTCATGTAATACTTTAATTCTTATTATGTCCAACTTCAATTGAGTCTTCTAATCTATCAAGATTCTTTCCTAATCATAAACGCGGAAACTTCTTATACTTGGCCTTCTGATAAGGAACACAGTGGGTAGTGGAATAAATGAAACTGCTTCAAAGATAGCATAAGATTATTTTTATCAAGGGGTTTCTTGAGTATTTTCCTTTGATAACTGTGTCCTCTATATTAAAGCAGAACTAAGATATTGGAAGTTTTGTGGTAGCTTCAGGCTTTTGTAGTCCCTTCTCTGGTAACCTTTCTCATTCTTGTGTTTGTAGTGCAAGAACATGATTTGCCTTGCTTTTTCTTTTTTTTTTTCCATTTCTGTTTACAGTAAATGAATAAAACACTTTGATATAATCTGCAGCTTAAAACTTGTTTGCTTCGTGAAATAGCCTCTCTGTTTACTTATTATAAATGTTGGAATGCACCAAATCAATGGCACCACATGAAACAGACATTTTAAATCACTTTACCCATTCATTCCAGTAAATAAATCATACAGTATATACTGAACTTTATTCTCTTCAGCTCTTATACTAAACTAGGAGGGCATTGGAATCAGAAAGTATTATATGTAACAAACAACGAACAACAGGGTGTTAGCACACTAAATTGTTGCACACCGAGTGCGCTGTATGGCACCAAGTGAGCTGATGCTCTATCAGCACCCGGAAGAAAATGAAACACTGGCTTAAAACACACCCTGGAGTTTGCTAATGCATTTGTAAAAATACTAAACACCAAAGCTAGCAAGGCCAACTCAGAATCTTCAGCAGAAGGAACTTTATTAACTCCTTTGGATTAAATGTCTCTCTTCATGCTATAATGTCAACCAGGCACTAGTAAACAGAAGTCTGACTGGACCAGTGGCATAGTAAGGGGCGGGCAGACTGCTCCGGGTTCCGTTTTGGTAGGGCACTGGCACCTCTCCACCCTCACCCCCACTCTATGCTCACATCTTCCCTTTCCCACAACATCCCCCCCCCCCCCCTTACCTCTTTGAATCTTCGCCATTGCTAGCAACTGTTCTGGCCTGTTGCTCGCTCCAGAAATGGTCACTCTGACCTGGCTTCCTCTGAAATCACTTCCGGGTCGCAGGGCCAGGAAGTGACATCAGAGGTAGGGTTACCAGACATCTGGATTTCTCCAGACATGTCCTCCTTTAGAGGATGGAACTTTGTCCAGGTGTTGAAAAACTTTCCTTTGCGTAGGAGGGCATCTGCACATGCACGGATGTCCTGCCCGACGAGAGAAGATGGGAGGGGGGGGCGTGACTGGGGGGGCCTTAGAGGCAGGGCTTGGGGGCATGACAGGGCGGAACTGGGGTGTGAAGGGCAGAGTGGGTGAGACTGGGCAGGCCTGGGAGTGGGCCTAGGGGGTCTGGATTTTCCAGACAGAAAATCTGGTAACTCTAGGAAAGACCCAAACCAAATACAAACAACATAGGTAAAACAAAATGAAGTCAAGTGAAAAGTAGAAAGATAAATGGCCTAATTCTATATTTGGTGCTTAAAACTTTATGTAGAAATTTAGGTGCATGCCCGACCTGAATATAAACCGACATAACATCCCCCCCCCCAAAAAAGAGGGAAAAATTAACTCGAATATAAACCGTGGGGTTTATATTAAATTGCCCTGCCTTGTACCCAGCCCTCTTTCCCTTCCTGTCCAACTCTGCACTTAGCCTCCGATGCCCACTGCAGACCTTCCTTAACTTTGTTCCTGCTATATTTGCGGTCAGACTTAAAGGGCTGAATATTTCTGTATGAATATTTCAGCTCTCCAGATGACTTCTGACTCCTCCTCCAACTGAAATTATAAATTTGCAGTGACTTCTTCCATATAAAGGAGCGGAAAATTGAAATTAAAAAACTTACACAGAGGAGGACCTGTTAGCAATCTTACCGTGTCCTGTCCTGGCCAACTGTTAACCACCACTCCTCCCTCCCGCCGCCCGGACATGTTGCAGGCCTCCCGTGGGCTGCCTTAAGCCCTGGTGGTCCAGCAGTGAGCCAGGACAGGAGCAATCTTACCGCATCTTGTCCCGGCCAACTGTTAACTACCCCTCCTCCCGGACACCTCTACAACATACTTTTAAACCTTGGTGATCTAATGGTGAAGTGGGGCAGGGGCGAACTTCCTACACTCCAGCCCCACGCAGAACCGCGATCAGAAATGGCTGCCGCAGGTTCCTGGGGCTTGAGCATAGGAAGTTCACTCCTGCCCTGCTTCACCACTAGAAAATTAATTCTTTTGAAATTTTGCTATTATCTTCTATCTATCATTTGTAAATCATTTCCTGTTTATTTAATTGCTGTAAACCGAGTCGAGCCTTCTCAGAACGATGATTTGGTATACAACGTTAAGCTTTAGTTTAGTTTTAGTTTAGACCACCAGGGTTCAAAGGTATGTTGTAGAGGTGGCCGGGAGGCAGAAGGGAGGTGGGATAGTTAACAGTTGACCGGGACAGGATACGGTAAGATTGCTCCTGTCCTGGCTCAGTGCTGGACCACCAGGGTTTAAGGCAGACCCACGGGAGGCCTGCAATGGGTCCAGGTGAAGGGCAGGGGAGCACCCAAATATTTTATTTATTTAAGTAAGTAATTATTATTTATTTATTTTATTATTTATATACCACTTACAGTATATCCTAAGTGCTCCAACACTCATAGAATTCTTAGGAGTGTCAGAGCATTTACCTTGTCGGCCTGTGATAGAAACCTCTACCATGGCTTTGTAAAAGGAGCCTTTAATGAAGTAAAAATATCTGCTGGCTCAGAGAAATGATATGTTAGAAGCAGGATCCACAACTGTAACGGTCTGATGGATGGGCTTCTTTGAATATTTACAATATATATATATTTTTTTTATTGATGCTAGACAACATGCAAAAAGGTTGCATTGGCAATCATGACTAGGTTGGAGGGACTCCCTTTCTATTCCTCTTGTCTGCACTAGCCCTCCGACATAGTCACAACTCCCAATGTGGCCCTCAGACCAAAAGATATAACCACCCCTAATCTAATATGTTATCTGTTGTACGGTCATGGGTGAACCATTACAGTACTCCCCCGAAATTCATGGGGGTTATGTTCGCAGAGTGACTGCGAATGTTGAAAAACCGCGAATATTGGAAGAGTATTGCAATCGGCACTCTCCCTTCCAAACCTGGCACGCGGAGAGACGGTTTTGCACCCAGAGGAGACAATAGTGATTTTCTAGGCAGATGGACCCCACTCCTATGTTCAAGGTGAAACAGGGACACCTACCCACCAATGGAGAGGTCTCACCGTGTAGCCCAGTTCTTCCTGCTCATACCCACCAGTTCACCGCCTTGGGAAACTCAGCTCTCCCGTTGCCGGTTCCTGTGCACTCCTCCTCCTGCACAACCCCGCATGGGAAGCGCGCTCCAGGTTTCCGTGAGAAGGGGCGTTACCTAGCACAGGTTTTTGCGAGCATGCGGATGCTGACGGGAGTGATACGATCGCGATGGTGGTGGGAGGAGGGAATTTGTAGTTCTGCTTTCCCCTCTCACTGTGTTGTGGCAGGGTGCACTGGAGGCGCGTGGTCAGGGAAAACCGCAGGTTGGGGAAGGGAAGGCCGGAAGCGACAGAGAGCTTTTCCATTAGTCAGTCATTCGCGGTATTTTCTGACTGGAAGAGGCGGTCAGAAAATACCGCGAATGACTGAGTCCGTGAATTGTCGACCGTGAATTCGTGGGGGTGTACTGTATATCTGTATGGTACCATTTAGGCCCTTGCACACTGATAGGCTTCTGCTACAAGTTGTTTTACTTTTATGGCACACTTACTAGTTGGTAAATGGTATATTTATCTTATGATATAACAGTAATATAATACCAAATGTTATTTACTTAAGAATCCTTCCCACTGCTAGTTAAAAAGGAGCATGGAGGAAAGGGGCTTTTTTTTGTCTTTATTTCCTTATCTCACATTACAAGCTTTGTGGTAAAGGTGTGCTATTTTTAATGCACATGGTAAGCATGTTTACGAGACATGCTGAAAATCAGATAGTAAGTCCCTACTGTGGGGCAAAATGTGCACTTTTTTCCAGGAGTTCACATTGGCTAGAATTTGCTGTATCTATGTAAGCCAAATGAGCAATTACCGAGAATCAAGATGGCGACGGCGTGCTAACAGCTAGTCTGAAGTGCTCCGTCTTACCTTGCAAAGTTTCCACTATGCCGTTAAGCGGCTTGTTTTTTTTCTGTGATGCCTCATCCCAAACGCAAGGGTCTGCTTCGGATGGACCCCTCTACACCCAGGCAGGCGACGATGGAGCGCTTTCTAGCTAGTTCCCCATCCGTTCCAGGAGTGGAGTTACCTGCATTTACTCCAAGGCTTCAGGGCTGAAATATTATTATCTCCTCCTGTTGGCCGTTTGCTGCTGCGACCGGCACTGGAAAATGTTGAAGGCGCAACTGCTGAAGCCCGGATATGCTTCATGCAACCACATAGTGGGGGGCTCTCACACGGAACAGGATGCCAAAATTACAACTGGTTTGGGAGTGGGTGAACCCCGCTCCTCCGGGTTGACATTAGAAGCTAAATGGACTACACTCTAAAGACTTGAAAATATTGTGAATAAATCTTGTGAAGATGTTTCATCAATAATGAGTAAACTTAACAATTTATCACTATCTGTTCAAGCTATGAAAACTGAAACTTATACTAAGGGCCTATTTTACAAAGCCGCGCTAGCAGCTGCTGCGTGGTAACGGCCCCGAAGCCCATAGAGATTTAAAGGGCTTCTGGGCTGTTGCCACGTGGTTTTGTAAAACAGGCCCTAAGTATGAACAAGTGGACAAGGAACTGACTACATTACAGAATTTAGCGGGTAATTTTGTCTAAGGACAAGATTATTTACCAGAGGAAATTTGAACAAATTAAACACCACAATAGAAGACTAAATCACTAGAGGCTCCTTTTACGAAGGTGCGCTAGGGCCTTAACGCACGCAATAGCACGTGTTAAATTCCCGAGCGCACTAGCCGCTAAGGCTTCCTTTTCAGCAGGTGGTAGATTTTCGGCTACTGTGCGCTATAGTGTACGGTAATTTTGTACGTGCACTAAAAACCCTTGCGCACCTTCGTAAAAGGAGCCCTAGGTGTAATGTCTAGCGATATGTTAAAAAAATATATGATGGAAAATTTGTAATTTACTTCTGAAACAATGCCTCCTTTAAATCAAGTCTTCTGTTTACCAAAAACCTCCCCGAACACCACCTGAAACAAATTAAGGGGAGAATCCGCCAGTGTTGGATTTAAATAATATAACATCAATTCATGAAAATTCTGAAGTTCAAATTGACTCTAGATGTACGGTGTTAATATCCTTTGTTTTTGAACAAGATTTAAATGCTGTTATGAGAATGTTTTTTTCGCTTTTCTCAATTGTTATTTTATGGTGAAAAAGTATGGATATTTCCAGATGTTGCTAAAACAACTCAAGAACGAAGAAAACTTTTTTTTAAAAATTCTTTATTTATTTTTAAACTTTCAACAAGTGCAACAAAATACAATCATGTACACTTTAATATCACTTACTGATCCAACAAAGACTAATTCATAACAAATGCCCTCCCTCCTTTATAATCATCAATAACACTTTAGCTCAAAATATCATTAAAATAAACCCACCCTCCCCCCGACCCTGTACTTTAATAAACAAAAGGGGAAAAATAAATTATTAGTTATAATCAATCCATACAATATTTTGTTAATGGCTCCCAAACATCATTAAACTTTTTAACACGCCCTTGCTGAATGGCTATTACCATATTTTTACGTAGATAACGCGCACCCGTGTAAAACGCGCACACGGGTATAGCGTGCGGAAAACAAATTTATGTACAGAAATTTTTATATACCGTGCACAACCGTATACCGCGCATGCCGCCCCGACTCTCCTTTCGCCCGCCCCGAGTCTCCTCTGGTCCCGCCTGCTCGTTTCCAGCCCTGCCCCGAGTCTCCTCTGATCCCGCCTGCTTGTTTCCAGCCTCCCCCCCTCCCCCATGGAGAAGCTGACATCAGAGAAAGGGCGGGACCGCCTGAAGAGGAAGCAGCGCAGCACAGGGCTCTGAGAAGGGGCAGGACCGCCGGCAGAGGAAGCAGCTGGGCTGGCATCCGGAAACAAGGTAGACAGCTTCTCCATGGGGAGGGGGGGAGGCTGTGGGGGTGCGAGCGGTCCTTCGGGGTGGGAGTGCGAGCGCTCCTTCCGGGTGATGAATCGAGCGTTGGGGAGGGGAAACTATGTAAAAAAAATTTTGTACAACGCGCTCACGCGTATAACGCGCAAGGTTATGCGCGGTTTGTAAAAACCACGTATAACGCGCGCGTTATATGCGTGAAAATACTGTACTCTTTCCATTTTGAAAATATGGCATAATGAATTCCACCAAAAACTATAACTTAGTCTTATCATAAAACTTTTTCTTAGTATGAGACAAGAAGTAAAAATGTTGGGAGCCATCTTCTTGTTAAGTTACCCCTGTAAATACTTGATCAGACATATGGGGATAAAATATGTCTTTTTTGCTCCTGAGCAACTTCGTAGCTTTTTGGATTCTAAGACCGTATTCCAGAATGTATAGGGCAATTTATAATTTATGGGATGGTTATGATTGATTCACGTTAAGTCTTTTCTTTATGCAAAATATTTGTATGGAGATCTCCTTATCTTTTCTTTTCTTGACTATCCACAGTATAGTTATGGTCGAAGGAAGAGTATCAATATGATGTTAAGATGGATTATTTGATTTGTTATTTCTTTAACTCAGTGTTTCTGTTAACATGTGGATTTATTTGAAAATGTAGATAAATAAAGTAAAACAAAATAGCAATTACTGTGTTATTTAATAACCCCATGTGATCAGGGCAGTTTTTACTTATGGGCAAAAAAGGGCAACTACCCAGGGCCTTGCACAACAGAGGGCCCAAAAGTAAAAGCAGCCATGAAGTGGTAAGTGGCCCTTGCCAAAATCTAAAACAAAACAAAAGCAACAGCCATTTGACACCTTTAGGCTGGGTATTTTTGTATCCCGAGATGTTTAATAGGATATAAAGGTGGTTGTGCCTTTGTGCCTTGGGATTCAGTATTTACTGCATGCATGACTTGAGGGAGTGGCAATCTGAAAACAATAAATTAACATGGCCTCTTATCACTTGAAATTCAGCTGCTGGTCAGAGCTTTGGCTAACTACCAGTACACCAACCATGTATGGCAGAAGTGACATGACAGTCATTAACTATTTGGAAGGAGACAGTGTCCTGGCCCCTCACCTTCAAATAATGAACTCTCTGTTACGATTTTCTACAGAAGCACACTCCAGCCTTGATCCCCTACCAAATGATGCATCGTCACCTCCCCCCCCCCCCCATTCAATACTTTTCTTTAGGGCCCTTCCTGCAGTCTTCTGAGCTGCACTAGCAGTGTCCAGCATTAAAGGGTAAATTCAACACAGACCACTAAAAGTAAGGTGCAAAAAAAAAAAAAAAAAGGGTGTATAGTTAGTATTCTTATAACGTCAGAGTTGTACACTAAGGGCTCCTTTTACAAAGGTGCGCTAGCGTTTTTAGCGCATGCACAAGATTAGCATGCGCTAGCCAAAAAACTACCACCTGCTTAAAAGGAGGTGGTAGCGACTAGTGTGTGCGGCATTTTAGTGCACGCTAAGCGTGCGCTAAAACCGCTAGCGCGCCTTTGTAAAAGCAGCCCCAAATCTTTTTTAGAATACTAGCATAAGTGTGGAGTTATGCACCAAACGGTCAAATACTTGAAAGGTATTAACATAGAACCAAATCTTTTCCAGAGGAAAGGGGCATAATTTGAGGTTGAGGGGTGGTAGGCTTAATAATAATAATAATAATAATTTTATTTCTTATATACCGCCAAAGCCATAGTAGTTTGAGGCGGTTTACAATGAAGAAGGGCTGGACAGTGAAATTGGTACAATGGTACAAACAGAGAAAAATAGAACAATCAGCGAACGGTGGTACAATCGGCGAAGAATGGTACAATCAGCGAGGATAGGTACAATCAGGGTAATAAATGGTACAGGGAAGAAGGTCAAGACAATCTGCGTGAAGGACATGGTGAGAAAGAAGAGTTGAGTTAGAACATTCTTCTTTACGGAGAGGGCGGTGGATGCCTGGAATGCGCTCCCAAGGGAGGTGGCGGAGAGGAAAACGGCGACAGGTTTCAGGTTTATTTAAAATTTGATAATATCGCTTATAATACTTCTAAGTGATGCACAAACCAGGGTCAAATATTACAAAAATTAGAACATAAACCAATTCAGTTACTGACTAACATGGTACAGAAGGATCAAGGATAGAACTACAATAATTATAGGAAAGAAACAGATATGGGGAAAACAAATTGATTATTAGGGGGAATGTCTGGAGCCTCCTATGGTTGATGCTTCTTTAAAAAGAAACATTATTCAATTAAAGGTTTAAATTTGGAAAGTGTCTTTATATAGAAAAGACTTCAGGGAGCTCTTAATCTATCCAGATTTTGGTCTCTTGTGAGAAAATAGGGTAAAGCATTCCATAACTGTGGGGTGTGTATCATAAATATTTCTGTTCTCCTATTGGTTAGATTCATGGTTAGATTCACACATGCTTTCTTTGAACATTGACAAGTCCAAATTAATGATTTTTCCTATTAAAGATGGACTCTCTCTGCAAACTCCCCTTAAACTCAAACCTCAATCTATCAAAGTGGTATTTTCATTAAAATTACTGACAGTAAATTTAATTATCATCTACACATCAGCACAGTGGTCCAGCGCTGTTTTTATCGACTGCGCATGATAAGATCCTTATCTAAATTGTTAGAACCGGCATAACGAAAATGGAAATAAGATGACTTCAAATAGTACAGAACACTGCAGTAAAAATAATATTCAATGCAAAAAAATATGACCACGTTACCCCTCTTTTATATAAAGGTCATTGGTTGCCAATAGAACATAGAATCACTTACAAAATTCTTCTATTAACATTCAAAACCAGAGAAAATAACCAGCCAGAATTCATTAATAACCTTCTTATCCCTTATAATCCAACAAAGACTTTAAGATCTACAGCTCAAAACCTTCTCTCTATCCCATCACTGAAACATATAAACACAATGAAGTCTTCAATCTTTTCCATTAGCGCCCCCTTTCTCTGGAACAGCGTCCCAAATTACCTTCGTGAGAAATCAACTCTTAAAGAATTTAAGACGAAGTTAAAGACATTCCTCTTTTTGATGCCTTTGAAACCTAACTGTCCTTTTAAGGGCGACCTAAAACCTAGAAGGTTTTTTTTTTTATTATCAGGACCTCTCCCTATCATTTTTTTCCTTATGTTTTCTTTTTCCTTGCTTATATTAGGTCCAGCCCTTCTTTCCCCTTTGTTCCCGTTTGTATTATGTTTTTATACGTCTCAGAAAGTTGTTTGTTTTCTATTCTTTTTAAACTGTATTTTAGTAAATCAAATGTTTTTAATGATTTTGTACACCGCCTAGAAGGATTGATTAGGTGGTATAAGAAATTTAAATAAACTTAAAACTTGGTTACCAGATAATTTTGGTCTGCGGATAGTAGAGTCCTGAATGGTGTGTATGGGATTAGAAGTTTATCAGGGAATGCTGGTAAGTTTGAATGTCGTGTCTTAAAACAGAGTAGAATAATTTTGTATATAATGCAGTGCTGTATAGGTAACCAGTGTGCTTTTTGTAGAAGGGGCATTGGGCGTGGGATGAACACAGAGGATCTCTAATCAGAAAATAAATGGGTATATATTGAAGAACTAAGGTCAGTACTGGACAGACTTGCACGGTCTGTGTCCTGTATATGGCCATTTAGTTGAGGATGGGCTGGGGAGGTCTTTGATGGCTGGGATGGTTTAGATGGGCTGGAGTGAGCTCATATACGTCTCCTACAGGATATTCAATTGTCTCTCTGGTCCCCACAGAGGGACTCTCTTCATATATCACTCTCCTTGACATTAAAAACACAACACAGTTTAAGTTGGTGGCTTTGGTCGGAGTCTCTCTTGAGAGGCATGCCTCCTCAGATATCTTCTTGGGTGATCCTAATAATGGATGTGAGCCTTTAAGGCTAGGGAGTTCCTTGTGTAGGTCATCCAATTCAAGGCTGATGGTTGCCCTCATAGAGAAAATAGTCTATCGGCTGACTGGAGCTGCAGGCCATTTGCCTCGCATTGAAGAAATTGCCAGGAGCAGATTTGAATTCACCAGAGCAGAGAAAGACACCCACACCAACCCCGATGTCGGCAATTGCGGGACCGCTCAGCCTCGAAACCTGACCCTCAGTGGGAGAGAGAGGCCCTGCTGGCGACGCCGAGGAACTGACCTGTAGAGTGGGGAAACTCACCAGCCCTGACTTACAGAGGGAAGAAGCCCGTCAGCGACTCCAGCAGCAGGGGTCCGGCTCAGCCTTGGAGCCTCGTTCCTGCCCCATCCCCGCTGGGCATGATAGCCTGCTCTGCCCATCCCAGGCCTGCCGGGAACAGTTTAAATTCCAGATGAGTGAACGGCGCTCGGCCGTTCAGCACGACGGCTTAGGCGCACGGCAAAGGTGCCTGCGCCTTAGCACGCGCCTTTGTGAAGCATCTGGGTGGAGCAAAAGAAGCCTCCTTCCACTGGTCAAACTGATAAGTATTTGCATGACTGATCAATCTAATTATTTTCATGTCTAGACAACCTAAGTCTGTATTATCTATTCCAGCCTGCACTCGCCGCCACTGCTCGAGCACACGGCTGAATCATCTCAGAACCAAGCTTACCCTCCTCAGTTTGCCGACTTTGGTTCTTCTATTCCAGCCTGCACTCGCAGTACGAGACAACCTATGGTGCACATAACTTTAAAACTGTTGCTACTGAATCGGATTCAGTGCTACCTGATTTATTGTAATTTAACTATTAATTTAATTGTTAATTTAACTGTGGCTATTGAATCTGACTTAGGGATATCTGATTTACTGCTATTTAACTAATTTAACTGTTAATTTAACTGTTGTTATTGAATCTGATCTAGTGCTATCTGATTCATTGCTAATTAATTATCCTAGAAACTGGAAGTAACAGAAACACCAAATAGCCATTAGGACAAGTAGGAGTCAGTTTAATCTGCAAGCATGCATCTCCTACTGATTCTACTAATCTATCTAATATGCAATAACATTAAGGATGTTAAGTCACTCTATCCAAAGCTACACTCAGCCCATTATCCTGATCTATCTATCAGGCTTATAATTAACCAACAAGAAGACAGAGCAAACCATATCAAGGTAATCTCGAGCAACAGAAGACATCAACGTACCCCCAAAAATTAAAGGATAAGGGAAGTAAAACCTTTCAAAACCACTGCATCCACCAAACCTATCACATCTACTTCCGTTCCCTGTGCATATCTTAACACCAGATCTGTTAGGAACAAAGCATTTTTAATTAAAGAATGGATCATCAACAAGTAAATAGCCTGTCTTTTCCTAACAGAAACGTGGCTACTGTCTGAAGATGACCCAATAATAAATGATCTTCTACCAGATAATTTTAAAATTCACATACTAAATCATGATGGAAGAAGAGGGGGAGGATTAGCAATTGTCACCAAGGAAGGATTTGTAGTTGAACTATTGGATTCCAAAATGACCAACCAATTAGAAATATTAGCCTGTAAAATTAGCAATAAGGAACTAGAAGATTTCCTTTCTTGTATATTATTCTATGTTCTGCCGAAAAGCTGACCAAAAGCTAGAGAGGACTTCTGCGAATTTGTCCTACATAACTCAATCACTTCATCACATAATCTAATTGCACAAGACATAAACTTACATCTAGATGAAATAGACAATCTAGAAGCGAAAGACTTTAAAAACTTTCTTTCTTTACTCAATTACAATCTCCCTTCACCCACTCAAACACATGAAAAAGGCCATCATTTAGATGTGGTAGCGATGTCCATAAAGGAGATCATAAACCCTCCCATCTCTCTTTTGGATGGTACTTGGTGTCATGATATCTGGTCTGACCATTTCACTTATTATTTCAATCTGTTCTGGACTCGGCTAAAATCTAAGACACACCCACGGACAAAAAGAGAATACCTCACAATGGGCCATATTAACCCAGAGGAATATTGGTCACAATATGATCTAAAAGCGAAGATAGAAGAAGGAGTTGATTTCTATGATCACTGGATGAAAACTAGCACATCCATTTTAGATAAAATTGCCCCTAAACGAAATAGTAAAAGCTGCTCAAACAAATACAACAAATGGTTTGACATCGAACTCCTAACAATGAAACAATCAGTAAGACGATTAGAAAGAATCTGGAAAAAAACGGGAAAACTGTCAGACCGAAACAACTGGAGATCCAACATAAAACTACAAACAACAGATAAAAGAAAAATGCAAAACTTTTTACTCATCCAAAATTAACTCATCTAATACTAATTCAAAAGGAGCCAATACAAAAGAACTGTTCAACATAGTTACAAATTTATTTGACACCACACGCTACACTCAACCCATACATAATACCAAGCTACCCTCAGCAAATGATCTAGCACAACATTTCGACTCAAAAATCAAAAACCTAAGAAATAACTACTCGACAATTGTTGCATACGAACATCAATCAATTGCTATACAAAGAAATTAAATACCAGCGAACATGATCTGGAGTTACTTCCACAATTTAGAATGGAATAACTACATCAAGTTATATAACAAATACTCTAAATCATACTGTGTCCTGGACTCATGTCCCCCAGGAATTATGAAAGCAGCTCCATTAGACTTTAAACTATCTCTATTGAATTATCTAACCAATAACCTAAAAAATGGAAAATTCCTCACTAATAATGGTCATATTATAATAACTAATTCTCCAAACTCTTGTGAAACACACTGAAATCTTTAAGACTTGGCTGAAACACAAGTCTTGTGTTTCAGCCAAGTCTTAAAGATTTCAGCATATTATAATCCCAATCCCAAAAAATCGTAAAGAATCATCAACATCAGTAACCAACTATAGACCAGTAGCATCTATTCCATTTATGGTAAAAATCATTGAAGGACTGGTACACACCCAACCAATGGAATATCTCGACCAATTCTCTCTTCAGCACGAAACTCAATCTGGTTTTAGGCCTCTGTTTAGCACTGAGACAGTAATTGCAGCTATCCTGGACAATTTGCGTAACCTGTTTAGTAGGGGCCTCAATGCCCTAATCATGCAATTTGACATGAGCTCTGCCTTTGACTTGGTGGACCATGGAAAACTGTTACAATACCTAGACGCAATTGGAATCAGAGGAGAGGTACTGAACTGGTTTTGAAGTTTCCTCATATCACGCACCTACCAAGTCCATTTTAATCACGATCTCTCTGACACATGGAGCAATCCATCTGGCATACCACAGGGATCACCACTATCCCCTTTGCTTTTCAATGTTTACATGTACTCATTGGGTGCGCAATTGTCCCAACTGGGGATAAAACTATTTAGCTACGTTGACAACTTCACGATAATTATCCCATTCACTAACTCTGTCTCAGAAGTCACCCCCAAAGCAACAGAAGTACTAAATCGGATGGAGCAATGGATGACTGAATTCAGACTAAAACTAAACTCAGAGAAAACAAAATTTTTCATAGCATCCATTGCATCAATTACCTTAGTTATCCCATTCAACCCACTATGAAGGTATTGGGAGTAACACTGGACCAGAGCCTGACCATGAAAGACCAGGTAGACCCCTTGATTAGAAAAATCTTTCTCACCCTCTGGAAGCTTCGGTCCATCACAGCTTACTTCGATGCCTCATCATTTCGAATTCTGGTACAATCCCTTATACCACAGGTGTCAAAGTCGGTCCTCGAGGGCCGGAATCCAGTCGGGTTTTCAGGATTTCCCCAATGAATATGCATGAGATCTATGTGCATGCACTGCTTTCAATGCATATTCATTGGGGAAATCCTGAAAACCCGACTGGATTACGGCCCTCGAGGAGGGACTTTGACACCCCTGCCTTATACTAAGTCAACTCGATTATTGTAACATTGCCTATTTGGCACTCCCCCAGAAGAATATGCAGCGATTGCAACTGGTACAAAATGCAGCGGTTAGACTACTTTGTGGACTGAAGAAGATTGGTCCCGTAACATCTTCCTATCGACTTCTACACTGGCTGCCGAAGGAGGCACATGTGAAATTCAAGTTTGGTTGTTTTTGCTTCAAGGTACTTTATGGCTTAGCCCCTAAATATATAAATATTAGGGGCTAAGCCATATATATAACAAACCTTTTCTCTTTCACAACCAACAAACATAGGCGAAGCTCACACCCGAACTTTGTTTCTCCACCGGTTAGAGGTTGTAAATTTAAAAGTCATCATCAACATCTTTTCTCACATCAAGCAGCACTATGGGGTAAAGATCTAGAACAATTACTCATGCCTACTACTTATAGGAAATTCAGGAAACGCCTAGAAACACATCTGTTCCTGAAATACTTAGGAAACCAACCTATACAATCTTAGTCCTCAACAAACGATCTCTAGAACTATTAATCACTAAGTATGTACTTTGTTTATTCCACTCAATCTGTAAGTCTGTACTTTGCTTATTCCACTCAATCTGTAACATCTTTAGTCATTGTAAACTGCATAGAACTTCACGGTCCTGCGGTATATAAATTGTTATTATTATTATTATTATTATTGCAAAACTCTCTCGAAGGCAAAGCAGTCGGTATTTTCAGACAATGCAAAGGCAGTGCCTGTATCAACAAACAGGAGGGCACCGACTACTCTGTGAATACTGGAAACTCAGTTGTTGTTGTGATGGGCAGAAGTCTTTCAGCAGCGCATGTGGCAGGAGTGGACAATGGGCAGGCCAACTATCTTAGCCAGCAGACCCTGGACCCAGTGGAGTGGTCTCTGTCCTAGAAAGCCTTTGACAACATTGTGAATAGTAGGGGCATCTGACATCCGACCTGATAGCGTCATCAGCAAACAAGAAAGTCCCTCAGTTCTTCAGCTGAAGTTTCAAGCATGGAAGCACTGGCATCGACGTTCTGGTACAGCCTTAGCCAGAAACAGGGCTGTAGTACGTTTCCTTTATGGCTAATGATAGGCTGAGTTCTTAGATGAGTAACAGCCCATCCAGGGTTGGTAATCCTGGTGGCTCCAGAATGGCTTCATCAACCATTATACGTGGAACTGGTCAGACTGCAGAGAGACAGTTGTCTTAAACTGCTGTTTCATCCAGCTCTTCTCTCACAGGGTCTAATTGCTCTAGAGGATTTGGAATGTTTTGGTCTTATGGCATGACATTTGAGTGTGCAGCCTTATCGTGAAAGGGCTACTTGGAGGTGGTCATAACTACTCTCCTTTGGACTAAGAAACCAGTGATCAGTCGTTGTGTATGGAAACTTTGAAGAACCTTCATTTGTATATACGATGGTAAATCAAAAAGTAATGGCAAAATAAATTTAATGACTTTAATAGAAGTAACTGTTAGCAGTTGAACATATCACGTTTCCACATAGTCCCCATAAAAGATCATGCATTTGTTGTTTCATTCTACTAGCTTCTGCATTCCTGCAGAGAAGTTTTTCAGCTGATCCCGAAGCCAGGTGAGCACCGCTTTGTCTTTTGCTCTCTGGGACCTGGGTCACAGTGATGCATCCAAGTCTCTTTGCCAGTGAAAATTCTCTCCAGAATACTCGGATCTTCTTCATACCATCTCAGGAACTGGGTTGCAACCTCTACATGCTGTTGTTTGTGTAGATCAGTAAGCTATTTGGGAATCCATCGTGTATAGACTTTCTATCCTAAGTCATCACGCATTATGGCAAATGTAGATCCATAGCTGATATCCAAATCTGCAACCAATTGAGACACCATTATCTGTCAGTCTTCTCTAATCAAGGAATCCACCGTGTCAATGTGCTCTTGTGTGTGCGATGTTGATGGACAACCAGAATGACCTTTTTCGCTTACACCTGTTATTCACTCTTTAAACCTTTTTACCCACTCATAAACCTTTTGTTGATTCATGGTGCTTTGTCCATATTGAGTCAATTTTCACAGTTACTTTTTAATGATGGATGTTTCCCTGCTGATGAGTTGGGCAGTGAAGAATCTCCAATGCTTCTCCATGGCACATATTATAAGAATTCTGAACATATAGGTAGATTTTCTCAGCATGACCTCCTTGAATCTGGGGGAGTGGGAGTTATCCAATTAGGTGTTTCAGCTAATTGTATGTCACTAGGGTCTTCCTTATCTGGACTTGATGACTTCCAAGAAGAATGCCAAAGTGATTGTTTTTTTAGTCATTAAAAAGACCTTGATGCTCAAGGTCTTGATGCTCTAATGATGTCCTGGCTGAATGAAAAACTCCTATTGTCATCTTTCCTTGGCTGATGATGCTCTCAAGAGGATTGCTTTGCACTCTGGGAAGGTCATCCTTGTGGCCCCAGACTGGCCGAGAAAACTGTGGTATGCAGACTTCATCCATCTTCTATGAGACAACAGCCCTCTTCTGCTTCCCCAGGATCGATGATTGCTGTGACAAGAACCAGGGCTAATGGAGGATCCATTCCCCACTGGTCTTATGGCTCAGCTCATGAGAGGGTGAAATGTAGTGGCTATTCTAATTTGGTCATTGCAAGTTTACTGCAAGCCAAAAAGTGGTCAACATATTTGGTATATGCCAGAATCTGGAGAATGTTTAGAAGCTAGTGTGTGAAGGTAGCGATTTCTCCATTCTCATCAATGATGACTCAAATTTTGGTCTTTCTCCATTCAAACTTGGACATCGGTTTGGTGCTGGGTCCTCTGAAGGTGGTGGTGTTGGCCTGTTTCAGAAGTCATTGACAATGTTCATCCAGATGTGTAAAGTTCTTAAAAGGGACTGGTCAGCTTTGGCCACCCTTCTGCCCCATTTGCCTTGAATGGAATCTCAACCTGGTGGTACAATTGCTGAGAGACTCATCATTTGAACCCCTAGACAAGGCCACTCTGAAAGACCTCACTTTAAAAACAGTGTTTTTAGTAGCAATTGCTTTTAGTTTAGCATGTTTCAGAGTTCCAAGCTCTTTCATGTTGAGATCCTTTACATTGGTTTACAGAGACTGACATCTCTCTGAGAGCTGTTTTGTCCTTTATACCGAAAGTAGTTTCAGCATTTCACATTAATCGGTTAGTGGAATTTCCTTCATTTCATAAAAGGGTTGTAGAGATTAGTTTGCATCCTTTAGACTCTTAGATGTCAGTCAGGTTCTTCTAAGTTGCTTGGAAGTCACTAACGAGTTTAGGAATCCAGACAAATTGTCCTTTTTAGTAAGCAATAACAGAACCTAGAGGCATCAAATCTCACAATCTTACAATGGTTGAAAGCGACCATCAGCTCGTTTTCCCTTCTTACGGGGAGGCTGCTGCCATCATCTTTATAAGCACACTCTACAAAATGAATGGTGGCCTCATGGGTGGAGTCACAGTTGGTGTATCCAGCTGATATTAGCAAGGTGATGACTTTATCACTATATACTTTTGCTAAGCATTATCAAGTGGATGTGTGGCTTGATCCGAAGCAACAACGCGGTGCTGCGGGTGGCAGTACCAAGATCTCACCGACTTTAGTATGGAAAGAGAAATTACATCTTAACTGATTTATTTTCTTTATTTTAGTCCTTTACACTATTCCATAAGCCCTCCTGTGATTTCTGGCCTCCCTTGTACAGTATAAGAGTTGGAATATTCCTGTTGTTCAGGTTTCTCCTTGCTGTATGGCTCTCTCTGCACTCCTTTCTAAGAATATGAAAGTGCTTACAATTCTTTTAATATTTAACATGTTCAGATTGTTGTTATTCAAGGTTGTTGTGTTTGAGTTGTTTTCTACACTGCTTGTCTATATAAATACTGAAGAACTATGGAGCTACACAGGGCTTTGTAAATCACAGCTTAGTTCTGAGTTCTCTATCTCCACCTGCTGGTCAATGGCCATAAGTTTTGCAATAGTGTAAGGACTAATGGAAGGATAAAACAACAGGTGAGATATAATTTCTTCATAATGAATTAGATCTAGCATACTGAGACACAAGTCTGAACTTAAGTGCCCGAGCTCAGGATTGTTTCTGAAGTGGTTGAAGTCATTCATGTATTGAGGTGGCACTCTTATTCTGGGGACCTTTCTTCTGAAGCATAGCTTCAGAGCCTTGTGATATTGAGCTGCCATGTTGTTCAGTTTTGTCAGATGGTGGGAGGAATTTCCAAACTGCAAAATTATCCAGCCTTTGAGCAGATTTTCAAAGGGAAGTAACACATTAGGATCTGCACATTCAGGGGTGTAGCTATCAATGTAGACTACCATTAAGATCTGTTATTTTACTGTAAGGAGGTGATGTTATCAGCACTGGCTACTGTGAAGACATGTTACTTTATTAACCCCGGTTATTAGTAACCAGGTCTCGTTGTGTGAGTGGTATGGTAAAATAACACGATTTGTAGTGGTGAAATAACAGGTCTTAGTGGTAACTCATGTTGATAACTACACCCCTAAACCAAACTATTTTAACACAGGTCCCATTTTATGCAGTTGGACCTAATTACTAATAACTGGGATTAAAAATAATGGTAGTCCACATTGATAATCTCCCCCTTCAGTTAGCAAGTCTTAAAAAATGTAGTACTTTCTAAATTGATTTAAAGTATATTAACCTACAAATTAATATATTCTCAGTTAGAACATAAGAATAGCTTTATTGGGCCAGGCCAATAGACCATCTACACAGTGGCCAATCCAGGTCACAAGTACCTGGCAAAAACCCAAATAGTAGCAATATTCCATGCTACTGATCAGTAGCAGACTATGGACTTTTCCTCCAGGAACTTGTCTAAATCTTTTTTAATACCAGCTACATTAACCTCTCTTACTACATCCTCTGGCAATGTGTTCCAGAGTTAATTATTCTATGAGTGAAAAAAAAAAATAGCCTCCTATTTGTTTTAAAAGTATTTTCCTGTAACTTTGTAATTTTTGATGGAGTGAAAAATCGATCCACTTGTATCCGTTCTGCACCACTCAGGATTTTGTACACTTCAATCCTATCTCCCCTCAGCCATCTCCTTTCCAAGCTGAAGAACCTTAACTTCTTTAGTCTTTCCTTTTCCGAGAGAAGTTCCATCCCCTTCATCATGCTAGGAAGTTTTTCTTTACCCAGCGTGTTGTGGACATCTGGAATGCGCTTCCAGAGGGCGTAATAGGGCAGAGTACGGTGCATGGGTTCAAGAAAGGATTGGACAATTTCCTACTGGAAAAAGGGATAGAGGGGTATAAATAGAGGGCTACTGCACAGGTCCTAGACCTGTTGGGCCACCGCGTGGGCGGATTGCTGGGCACGATGGACCTCTGGTCTGACCCAGTGGAGGCATTTCTTATGTTCTTATGTTGGTTGCTTTTCTTTGAACCTTTTCTAATTCTGCTAAATCTTTTTTAAGATAAGGAGACCAGAACTGAATGCAATACTCAGGGTGAGGTCGCATCATGGAGCCATACAGAGGCATTATAACAGTCTTTTTTTTTTAATAATTCCTAGCATCTTGTTTGCTTTTTTTTTTTTGCCACCTCCACACATTCGGCAGAAGATTTAGCATATTGTTTACAATGGCATCCAGATCTTTTTCTTGGGCACTGACCCCCAGGGTGGACCCTAGCATCCGTTAACTATGATTTGGATTATTCTTCCCAATGTGCATCATTTTGCATTTGTCCACATTAAATTTCATCTGCCACTTGGACACCCAGTCTTCCAATTTCCTAAGGTCTGCCTGCATTTTTACAACTTTGAACAGTTTATTGTCATTTGCCAATTTAATCATCTCATTTGTTGTTCCAATTTCCAAATCATTTGTAAATAAGTTAAATAGCACCGGTCCCAGTACAGATCTCTGCGGCACACCACTATTTACCCTCTTCCATTGAGAAAAATGACCATTTAACCCTACCCTCTGTTGATCAATGTGTGTTAAAACATTCAAACATGCATTGATTTCCTTCAATAAAACAAATGTGTAAAATGATCCCAGAAAAGTCTGAAAAAGTTCAAAAATGAAATTAAACTTCTTTTTAATGTACATCCCTACTACATATGTACTTTATGAAGAATTTCCAAACTGAAAGCTTATTCCCCACCTTGGTCTCAATGAAAATGTGGATAAGTGCTTTTGTACTTGTTTTCTTTTTCCATATTTTCCCCTTTTTACTGCTTGACATTTGCCTTATTGATCAGCTTCTTTGACTGGGTAACAAGAAAACTGGATATAGGGGAGTCCTTGGACGACGTGTACTTGGACTTCAGCAAAGCGTTTGATAGCGTCCCACACCGCAGGTTATTGAGCAAGATGGGTTCGATGGGACTGGGTGAAACATTAACCGCATGGGTTAGGGACTGGCTTAGAGGAAGACTTCAGAGGGTAGTGGTAAACTGTACCCTCTCCGATACAACGGAGGTGATCAGCGGAGTGCCGCAGGGCTCGGTCTTGGGCCCGATCCTATTTAACATCTTCGTAAGAGACTTGGCTGAGGGGCTTCGAGGTAAAATTACATTATTCGCTGAGATGCCAAACTATGCAACATGGTAGGCAACCGCACATCAGATGAAAGCACAGTGCCCGACAAAAGCTCAATGCCCGACAGTATGACGCAGGATCTACTCCTGCTGGAGCATTGGTCAAAGACTTGGCAACTAAGTTTCAATGCCAAAAAATGGAAGGTCATTCACCTTGGCGGCAAAAATCCATGCAGGACTTACACCCTAAATGGTGATATCCTAGCAAGGACTGTAGCAGAACGTGACTTGGGGGTGATCATTAGCGAAGACATGAAGACTGCCAATCAAGTGGAGAAAGCTTCATCCAGGGCTAGATAAATCATGGGCTGTATCCGTAGAAGTTTCGTCAGCCGTAAGCCCGAGGTCATAATGCCGTTGTACAGATCCATGGTGAGACCCCATCTGGAATACTGTGTACAATTTTGGAGGCCGCATTATCAAAAAGATGTGCGGAGAGTTGAGTCGGTTCAGCGAATGGCCACCAGGATGTTCTCAGGACTCAAGGATCTCCCGTATGAGGAACGACTGGGTAAGTTGCAGCTGTACTCACTCGAGGAACGCAGAGAGAGGGGAGACATGATCGAGACGTTCAAATATGTCACGGGCCGTATTGAGGTGGAAGAGGATCTCTTTTTCCTTAAAGGACTCACGGCAACAAGAGGGCATCTGTTGAAAATCAGGGGTGGGAAATTTCATGGCGACACCAGGAAATATTTCTTCACCGAAAGGGTGGTTGATCACTGGAATAATCTTCCACAACAGGTAATTGAGGCAAGCAGTGTGCCAGATTTTAAGAAAAGATGGGATTGGCATGTGGGATCTCTTCATGGAGGTAGTTAGGGGGTGAGCCATTAGTGTGGGCAGACTAGATGAGCCGTGGCCCTTTTCTGCCGTAATGTTCTATGTTTCTATGAGACTTTCTGGGTGACTCTAAAAGCCCCGGCTGCCATAGCTGTAGCAACAAAGTTTGGTGTTATTATTATTTTTGCCGGCGGTTGGAGCCCCTACTAATTTTGGAGCCCTTGTTAATTTTCAAGATGTTTTTCTCAACTATGTTACCAACTAGTACCTTATTTGATATTTCCGCTCCTGAGGAAGGTTATTTAATGGAGTTATGTCGAGCTGAGACTACTATTCGTTGGGATTCAAGTTGAGACAACTATTCATTGCGATTCAGATAAGTTTACCTCATATCGAATGTATTGTGATATGAGGGATCAATGAACTATGAATTGTAATCTGATTTGACATGTGTTCCGTATTGTGGACATTGAATCACGTTGAAGTACATTCTATTGCATTGAATTAAATTCCCCTGAATGAATTGGGGCCCAGATTGGGAGATTCATCTGCCGGGAGTTAGATTTAGTCATTTAATGAACTGATATATTTCCTCATGAATTTATGAACTGTTTAGTGTGAATTGGGACTTTGTAGCTTTAATATTCACATTTGAAAATCTTTGTATGGGTGAATTTTTGAACGATACAAACTTTTAATCACAACTTCACATTTTTTATATTTCCTGCATTTTTGCACTATGAAGGTTTTTTGCACTTTATGATCAAGGCACTTTAGGGGTTTTGTGAGTCATTTTTTAGTCCTTCTATTATATTTTCTCCTTGAATTTTTCACTGACCAATTGTGCACATTTTTTGTTTATAATAATTGAGACCACGTGATGTACAGGGCAGAGCTTATTCAAATTTAAAACCTAGTGCTGGTCACTTCTGAGACTCTGTCTGGTGCCCTTAAAAAAGCCATTTGATAATGCCCAGGCCCTTACTGAGGTGTCTCTTATTTACTTATTTATTTATTAATTCATCAATTAATTCATCTTTGGTCTGTGAATATTCTATGAGGATCTAATATTAGGCACTATCAATGCTTTTTTGTTTAGCTTTATGAAGAATGCCACAGGTGTAAAGTAAATTGCAGTGAACACACTTTAGTTACCTTCTCTGATCTAAATACATCCCATAGGCATACCCTCTCTTAATAAAGTTTAAAGTGTGCACGGTGTGGAACATGCATTAGCTGTGCTGCAAGTGAACAATTTTAAGATTATCCTTTTTTACTCATGTAAATTTCTCTTTGCACACAGAAATGGCTTTTCAATTCATTTCACTTTATTTCATCACCTTTAACCAATCACAATATGATTTATAGATCAGTATCATACTGTAGCTCAGTTACAAATTTTTAAAAAAACCTCAAAACCTCAATTATGATTTCAAATATTTTTATTGATTTTTCAATAACGAAAGTAGAAACAAGTAAAGAAACAAAATCATCAATGAACAAGTGAACAGAGAGGTTCAACAGAACCATCCAGAAACCCAGAGGGTTAACATACAAAATAAAACATTTGGAATAAAGCATCACTAAAGGGTACTTCCCCTGTAAGCTGAGCAACAGTCCTCCACCTAAAGTCCTGCCAGTGGGGGGTGCTATTTCCCTTTTTCATTTTCAATAGTGAAGGACTGAAAAATTCTACAAGACTCCAGAGTACGTACTTGTCACTAGCAATTGAAAGCACAATATTAGGGATACCAGATGTCTGGATTTACCCGGACATGTCCTGTTTTTAGAGGGTATATCCGGGAATCCGGACGGCTTTTCAAAACCCAGCAATTTGTCTGGGTTTTTAAAAGCAAATTGCGTCGGAAGGGGCATCCACGCATGCCCGGATGCAACATGGTGACATCATGAAGGCATGATGTCATTGCGCCGCATGTGCAGATGCCCTCCCGGCCGAGACAAGCAGGCTGAGGGGCACAGGACTGGGACGTGGCACGGGTGGAACTGGGCAGGGATAGGTGGAACTGGGCAGGCCTGGGGCGGGTCTGGGGGGGGGTCAGGATTTTACCTACGTAAAATCTGGTAACCCTACACAATATTGAAGCAGCACAATCCACTGTCAGCAATGCAGTTGGAGGACTCCTGCTCAGCTTAGAGGGAACAGTGCTAAGGGGACCTGCTACTAAAGCTTAGCGCACTTACGGATAATAGTGCACTCTGAATGCTGCACGTCCTATTTGATTCCTACAGGCCACATGGCGCTTAGTACACTCTAGTGTCTGTCAGTTTGCACTAAGGGCTCCTTTTACTAAGGTGTGCTAGGGCTTTAACGTGTGGCATAGCGCACGCTACATTGCCACGCGCACTAGACCTTAACGCCAGCATTGAGCTGGCATTAATTCTAGAAGCGTAGCGCGCGATGTAGCGTGCAGTAATTTTCTGTGTACGCTAAAAACACTAGCACTAAGGTGCGCTAGGGCTTTAACGCGCAGAGTAGCGTGCACTAGATCTTAACACCAGCATTGAGCTGGCATTCTAGAAGCATAGCGCACGGTGTAGCATGCAGTAATTTTCTGCGTGCGCTAAAAATGCTAGCACTAAGGTGTGCTAGGGCTTTAACACGCAGAATAGCGCGCACTACATTGCCACACACACTAGACCTTAACGCCAGCATTGAGCTGGCATTAGTTCTAGAAGCGTAGCGCGCGATGTAGCGTGCGGTAATTTTCTGTGTGCGCTAAAAACACTAGCACTAAGGTGCGCTAGGGCTTTAACGCGCAGAGTAGCGCGCACTAGATCTTAACACCAGCATTGAGCTGGCATTCTAGAAGCATAGCGCACGGTGTAGCGTGCAGTAATTTTCTGCGTGCGCTAAAAATGCTACCACTAAGGTGTGCTAGGGCTTTAACACGCAGAATAGCGCGCACTACATTGCCACACACACTAGACCTTAACGCCAGCATTGAGCTGGCGTTAGTTCTAGAAGCGTAGCGCGCGATGTAGCGTGCAGTAATTTTCTGTGTGCGCTAAAAACACTAGCACTAAGGTGCGCTAGGGCTTTAACGCGCAGAGTAGCGCGCACTAGATCTTAATGCCAGCATTGAGCTGGCATTCTAGAAGCATAGCGCACGGTGTAGCGTGCAGTAATTTTCTGCGTGCGCTAAAAATGCTAGCACTAAGGTGTGCTAGGGCTTTAGCACGCAGAATAGCGCGCACTACATTGCCACACACACTAGACCTTAACGCCAGCATTGAGCTGGCATTAGTTCTAGAAGCGTAGCGCGCGATGTAGCGTGCGGTAATTTTCTGTGTGCGCTAAAAACACTAGCACTAAGGTGCGCTAGGGCTTTAACGCGCAGAGTAGCGCGCACTAGATCTTAACACCAGCATTGAGCTGGCATTCTAGAAGCATAGCGCACGGTGTAGCGTGCAGTAATTTTCTGCGTGCGCTAAAAATGCTAGCTCTAAGGTGTGCTAGGGCTTTAACACACAGAATAGCGCGCACTACATTGCCACACACACTAGACCTTAACGCCAGCATTGAGCTGGCGTTAGTTCTAGAAGCATAGCGTGCGGTAATTTCCTGCGTGCGCTAAAAACGCTAGCACACCTTAGTAAAAGGAGCCCTAAGTTTTAGTAAAAGGGCTCCAGAATTACAACTCTCAGCAGTTTGAAAATTGTGCAGGATATTGATGCAAATCTTATTCACAGTGAGTTTTGTTTTAGGGTAATTTTATAAAGGTTTCTCCATGTGCAAAGCCTGTCTATTTATTTTTTCAGCATCGTACTGTAACTGAAACATTAATCAAATTGAATTCATGGGTAATATTTTAAGGGAATGCTTTCCAAAAATATGAGTTCTTTTCACCTAGGCTCCATCTTATAAAGTAATCTCCAGTGTTTATTATCTGTTTATTTCAGCGGATAAGATATAACATCTGTTATTTATAGATGCGAGTGCAGACCTTTGGCTGTTCTGAGTTGTATCTGCTTTCATGGTAAATCTGTGTGCGACACAGGTTGGATCATGATGAATTCACCTCTGCCAAAACACTTGTTGATGCTACAGCCTGCCTAGAGGCTGATACTCAAAACTAATGCCAGCATCAAAAAGCAAAGGGCTTGAGTGCGGGTGTTAACGTATTCACTGAACATTGCCGTAAACTGAAATACAAGTCAGTGGATGCTGATGAGGCCAAGTGGTATTCCTTCTCAATGCATAAGAGGAAATGATGGCCACCAGCTCAGGGGCAGAGGAGAAGGCTTTCAGGAAAATATTGATTGTCAGCTTTTCTCATTGCACAGCGATTTTCGGCTTCATTTGCAAAGAAGCCTGTAGAAGTTGGAACACTGTTAATGAAAAACTAAACAAATAGAGAGAGAAATATGAGGAAAAATAGGGGCATTAGAAGTCAACACAATTAGAAACCCCTCCCAATCAAACACATGAACAATATAAGTTAGACAGCCGTTGAAGCAGGCAGAAAATATGTAAATATATATCATAAAGATAATCAAATTTTTTTATTCGTATAACAATATCATCATAATATCATATCATTAAATTTTAAAATCCATAAATATTAATATATACACATATAAGACAAAACATAAAACAAAGACAAGGGCTTCATGATCATGAGAAAAAATGAGGGGCAAAAAATGCAAAAAACTAGAAATTAATCAAAAAAAAAAAATAGTTAAAGCAGCAGCAAAAGTAAAAACTTGACATCAGTTCAAAAGCTGACTGACGCAGCAACACGAGTGGAAGCATGATAATCAAGAATCAACAAAAAATCAACAAAAAATAGAGAGAGAGAGCAAGTCCACATAAATCCAGGTGTACAAAAAATCAGTGCAATCAAGCATTGCAACAGTCCGAGGAAATCTGAAAGTGAAAGCATACGTTGGCGCCTGTTTTTATGCACTTAATATGAGTAGGGTTACCAGAAGTCCGGATTTCCCCAGACATGTCCGGGGGTCTGGATGGCTTTTCAAAGCCTGGCACTTTGTCTGGGTTTTGAAAAGCTTCCTCAAAACCGCATCAGGCAGGAGTAGGCAGGGACGGGATTGGCGGCGGGACTGGGGGGTAAGGGCGGGAATGGGTGGAACTGGGAAAATCTGGAAACCTTAAATATGAGCATTTCAAAAATTTACACACACACACATACCCTTTTTACTAAGCCGTGGTAGAGGTTTCTACCACTTTAGAATTCTAGTGAGCGTTAGAGCAGTATCAGAACGTTTAGAACCCTGGGCCACGGTTCATAGACAATGGCACGAAAGACAAAAGCGCGCGCCAACAATTGAGCGCAGCGCGCGCCACCGCACCGCTCTAAATTACAGTTTTTAGGGGCTCCGACGGGGGGTTTTGTTGGGGAACCCCCCCAGTTTACTTAATAGAGATCGCGCCGATGTTATGGGGGGTTTGGGGGGTTGTAACCCTCCAAATTTTACTGTAAACTGAACTTTTTCCCTAAAAACAGGGAAAAAGTGAAGTTTTCAGTAAAATGTGGGGGGTTACAACCCCACATACCCCCCACAACGCCCCCACAACGCGGCACGATCTTTATTAATTAAAGTGGAGGGTTCCCCCCCACGCCCCCCCTGTCGTAGCCGTAAAATCAGTAATTTTGTGCGGCGCGCGCCTCCGCGCTGCGCTCAATTGTCTGGGCGCGCCTTTGTCACGGCGCGCTTTTGACCTGACACCCTGGGCCACAGTAGAAACCTCTACCATGGCTTAGTAAAAGACACAAAACTCGGGCACTCAAAAATATAGTCAATCTATGAAAAACTGTATCTTAATTAGCTATATCATGCCATAATAAAAGTCTTTGTAAACCACACAGGGGGAGTCTCAGATTACCACCAGCCTGATACAGTACCACGTAGAATCACTCTTCACCGGCTCACCCACCGTGGACTTATTCAATTTTTGTCTTTGTTTTTTCTTTTAACTTTTTTTTTTATTGTTTTTTTATCTTTTATATCTCTTATAAATCTATATTCCTCACTGATAATCTAATCTTCTGTCAATAATTGAATTAAATAGATAGAGTAAAATCTCTTCCTACATATTATTTCATTTCCATTCATTCATTTATTTTCATATTCTTCATTGCTAATCCTTATTCTTCTCTATTTCATTAGCAATCCATAATCATATCCACAAAGCTACTTAGCTTAGTTTAGTTCATGTCGCTCGTTTCGGATCTTCTTCAGGACGAGGAAAGTGCCAATGCTTTTCTATCTTAGAAACACTAAAAGAGGGCTATAGACTGCAAACAATTTTGAAAAGCTCATATATAATAGCACAGAAAAACAGCGCCAATATGTATTTGCTTTTCTGGGTTTGTCTGGACATGCACACAAGAACTTCGCTTACCGCAAAACCGTTTTGCACATGGTCCAGCCCTTTGCTTTTGGTTTGCTGGCAGCAATGAACTGCACATATCATTTGCATAATTTTTTTTTTTAGCATCGCTTCACTATTTCTATGCATTTCTTTATGCGATATGGGTTTTGCGTTAGGCCCTTCTACACCCGACTTTGAGCATCAGCCCCCTAGTCAGACATGTGTATTCTGTCTGATTACTGTGCAGTTGAAAAAATGTTAAGAATGTCTTTATTTTCTAATTTCAGGGCAAAGCAATGGTATTTGCTCCTCTCAGAGGGAATACTTTGAATCTCTTCTGCAACCTGGCTGAAAAGGCCGGTTTCACCATCCAAAGATGTGAAAATTATGACGAGCACATCTCTAACTTCCACTTCAAGGTTGGTTTTCTGTCTGTGTTAGATAACACTTTAATCCACACTTCGTTTTGAAAAGATCATGATCCTTTTGGCAGGTAACCTAAATGTGTGATTAAAGTATTCAATAGGTATAGAGCTTCCAGGAGCATTTTGTGTTGTAGAGAGCCATATTTTATCTCCATGCCTTCTGGCAGGGCAAACCAATCTTTCAATTAATAGTAGAGTAATATATGAGAATCATTTCCATTAATCTGGATTTAAAATGGGAGTAAACCAACAGTAACATTTTATAATACAAATTTTAATCATTTGGATAGTGAAATACTAAAAAAAAAACCTCTACCTATATCATATCTTAAATCCGTATCTCTGGTTGTTTTATGACCAGGTTGGTTGGCACATTCAGAATGTTAGATCGCAAATAGAATTTCACAGCTGTGGAATTAGATCCAGGTACTATAAGATTTAAGTCAAAAGCACTTATCTAAGATTAGTTTCTGAGCTAGCTTACATACTTAACATAAAACCAAAAATATACAGAGAATGGAGAGTATAATCATAATCAATGTTTAGGGGTGTGCATTCGGTTTCCTGTTTCATTTTGGAAAACTATAGGCGCTTGATTCTTACATACTAAAACCTCTAAAGTTTTGCTTATAAATCTGATGTACATGCATTAAAAATATTTGCATATTTTTACACGCATACATTTCTGGAAGGTTTATTTCAGTAGCAGCAGGTTAGGCATTTGAGAATGTGGGTGGTGCTGTTTGAAGTTATGTATATGTGTCTGGATTGTGCTTTCAGAGTTGAGCAAGCAGCATTTTTGTTTTTAAGGCATTTTAAAAAAAAAGGTTTAATAAAGCAGTTATTGGACAGATGATTGAAATGGAGAGCTGTTCAATGACGGCATGTTGCTCGGCTGTGTGGTCCCCTCTCATTAACATTTTCAATAGGCTGATTTCTTTCAGAAGTGATTCATAGCTCCTTGACTAATGGTCACAACTGGTGGTATTTGTATAGGCAACGCAGGTGCCTATGTGCCTATGTTGAATAAGTGTCTAGAAAATGTGCAAACACACATGCACAAGCATAGATTTGTGTTCATCCGCTATGCGTGTATAATGGGGAGTGTGTGGTGCAGTGGTTAAAGCTACAGCCTCAGCACCCTGAGGTTGGGGGTTCAAACCCACGCTGCTCCTTGTGACCCTGGGCAAGTCACTTAATCCCCCCATTGCCCCAGGGCCATTAGATAGGGCATTGAAAGCAGTGCATGCAAATAGATCTCATGCCTATTCATTGGGAAAATCCTGAAAACCCGACTGGATTCCAGCCCTCGAGGACTGGAGTTGCCCACCCCTGGCATAGAGTGTTTATACAGGATAGTTGAGGATCTCAGAAACCAGCTTGGACGTTGGCAAATGAACCTCTAAGCCAAGACTCACAGGTTCCAAGTTTCAATCATTGATCCTCAAAACCTCCCCCTCCTTACTTTAAAACTGTTACTATATTATAAATTGTTTATTCCTTCTTTCTTAAAAAAATTTTCAATGATGGATATGTCATCTCTTATTCTGAATAATTAAACATCCACCCAGCAAAGAAACGAAATGACTTATCTTAAATAGACCAAAGCCCAACGGGACCTGTTTCGACCTTTATAGTGGCTTCCTCAAGGGTTCAATAGTGGCGCTGCATCTATTTTAAGCTGCGTCACTCCCGACTGAGGCTAGGTGTTTGTTGGACCCTTCCTTATACATCATCACAGAATCCATATCTTCAGGGACAGGAAGAGATACACTGGGAGGGGCCTAAGGCCCTGATTGTCCCGGGCACCTAAGTCCCCTACCAAGGCCACTAAGGGGAGGAGACTTAGGTGCCTGAGCTAATCATATCCTTTGGCCCCTCTCAGTGCATCCCAGGATTCAGCAGGAAGGGGAAGGCCCACCATTTTGAAGAGTCAGGCTTGCCAGCAAGAGGATGTCCTGCTGGTCTTCTATAAAAGGTATGGAAGGAATTGAAGGAGGGTTGGAAGTGGGTACAGCCTGCTGGCCAACCAGGATTTCTTCTTGGAAGCTTGGTGTGGTGGTGGTGGGGGGGGGTGTCTCTGGATATGGGAGGGGGGTCCCCAACCCTGCAGCAGGAGGGAGTGGGCATCCCTCCTGCCAATCTTTAAAAAATAGTACCCCAATGTCAGGGGTGTGGGGGGCTTCCAGCATCAGGGAGGGGCTTTTTTTTTAAATTGGTGTAGCTCTTGTGTGTGTGTGCTCTGCACACACAACAGCTGCACCCATTAGAAAAAGCCCCTGTTCTCCCTGCTTGCTGGTTCAGGCAGGGAGAGCAGGGGTTGCCTTTTTTTTTTTTTTGCAAGTAAGTGGAGGAGCTGTGCTTGTGATTATTCTTCTGAGTAAATGCCAAGCACAGTTCCTATCCCCCACATTTAATTTGCATGCTATTGTGCTGAGAATCACCAGTAAAACAAAAATCGCTCCCACCATGGGTTTTGGTTTTTTTTTATCGTGGTGTCTGAGCTTAGAGAATCTGGCTCTTAAATTCTAAATAGTGTTCGCACAGTATTTTTTTTTCCAGTAGAAAGTTCATCTTTGTTAAACATAGTGCAATATCAGCCAATCTGATAAGCTGTTGATATCCAAAGGTAAAATTATCCATATTGGACAGAATAGTGGAGCAGTCATTTTCAAACACAGACCATTCTTGCAATTCATGGTCTGGAAATCTTTTATCCAGAAGATCGCATGTCTGCATAATAAACTGAAGAATGGAAGCTGTTGTTAACAGGTGCATTAAAAGATAACAGCTCTTCTAGTAGAGCGTTGCTGACATGAACCTTTTCCCCGCAATGCTGAGAACTTGGCTTTCTGATTTTGCAAACGGAAATGCTTCCAGTTTAGTTAAGGGATTTCTTTGAAGATTTTCTAGAGTTCCACTAAATCACTTAGAACATCATTAAGAATAACCAATGATCAGTGGCGTACCTAGGGTATGTGGCACCCGGGGCCCATCATTTTTTGACACCCCACCCCCCCTCATGGAAAAATTTTTTTTTTTTTTTTTTTGCAATAACCATGAAATGGAATAAATGGTCAGAATAGAAACAGGCAGTGAAAATTTTCTTTTATTGAACCTCATTTATGTAACCATTATTCCAAACATAACATAACATAAATTATGTCGGAATTGTCATGACATCAGAAGTACATATGGAGTAGTTGCAGGTGATGCTTGGGACAGTTCTGATTATGTTAGTTTGGTTTTATGTGTTTTTTGAATAGAAGGGTTTTTATTTCTTTTTTTAAGGTTTTGTAGTTTGTGGTCGAGGTCAATAGGTTGTAGAGTTGGGGGTCAAGTGTTGCAGCTCGAATGGCTAGGAGGTTGTCGAACAGTTTTTTTCTTTTGACGTTTTTGGTTGGAGGGTGTGTGAATGGTGCGTGAGTTCTCCTATGTCTGTTTGAAGTGGATTGAATTATTTAGCTGAAGAAATTAGTTACCCCCCCATTCCACACACATTAATTCTCTTCCATTTTTGTTCCCATTATAAAAAAACACTGATAAGTTCCCAGGAAAAAAATACATTAAAATAAGAAGTGAAAACAAAGGCCCCTACAGATGAGAACATAACATAAGAATAGCCTAACTGGGTCACACCAATGGTCCATCATGCCCAGTAGCCCATTCTCATGGTAGCCAATAGTGCTGCCCGATTCAGAGAAAAATATTTCATTCGATTCGATTCACCCTGTTGAATCGATTTTTCGATTAGATTCACTGTTAATGACACCGCTTTTTAAGTTTAAACAAAGTATAACAATAAATTTCACAACAACAATAAATTTCACAAAGTACTTAAAAAAAAAAAATCACATTTTTCCATTAAAGCAGTTCTGGAGACATTTGCTTGAACAGTCTTTTTTCCCAGTCCATAAGCAAGCAATATGAAAAAGATTTCCTTAATTATCTACTCAAACATTTTTGCTATTTACTTTCATTGTACCTAGACTATTATTCAGTAGAAAAAATTTAGTTTGTTCAATCAAGCAGAACATTCACTCATAGAAGTCCAATGTCCACACAGGATTTGATTGAACAAACCATATTTTTTCTACTGAATAATAGTTTAGGTATACTGAATAGCAAAAATGTTAAAGCCACACAGAAAAGCAGTAAAAGTCAATAGGTTCTCCAAGTGGGAACAACCTGATGTCTCAGCACTTGAGGAAAAGACCACGTAATAATGTTTATAAGATAAATCATATAAATGATTATACTGAAGCAGGGTGTCCTCAGCGTGAGAGGTAAGCGAGAGGAGAGAATTCTCCAGTGCTTTACACAATAAGGCTCCTCTGCCTGCAGTGCACACCATCATAGGACACCTCAGGTGTGCTCAAATTAATCAATGTGATAAATTAAACAGTGATAAACAATTGGTCAATCACAAGAGTGCAAGATCAAACAGGTTGTTCCCACTCAGAGAACCTATTGACTTTACTGCTTTTCTGTGTGAGTAGATAATTAAGCAAATTTCTGATAGCCTACAGAACTGATTCTCACCTTCCATCCCCAGCCCCCAAGACTTACCAGACCCCCCCTGCCGATGCATTTACTTACTGCCTGAACTGGATATTAAATCGTGGGGAAGAGAGGAGAAATGCGGGGAAAGAGCCAGCCAAAACTAGTATTTGTTGCTGCTGAGTGCACCAATCCAGGGCAAGCAGACGCTTCCCCCATGTCTTAATAACAGACAATGGACTTTTCCTCCAGGAATTTGTCCAAACCTTTCTTAAAACCAGCTACGCTATCTACTTTTAACATAACTTCTGGCCACTTCATTTTTAAGCTTAGATCTTTCCTTCCAAACAGAGACCTTGCTAGATGTCAAATACAGCACAAGGTAACTTCACATGGACTTAACTGTGCAGGAAATGAATCTCCTCATACACCCACCATATAGTGCAAAAATGTGCAAAGGTCTGTTTTTTTCTTTCGATCACTACATAGCCTAATGCCACACAAGCAGCGCTGTTACAAACATATTCTGAAGGTCAATGCTAAGGTTGACAAAGTTTCCTTCCTTGGACCAGAAGGAGATACTGACAAACCACTGGAAGAGATTCTAAAACAACTACCCAGAAATAACACCCAAAGACCCACTCAGTGTGTGAACCAGTTGAGTGGAGTGGACTAACTGGGGGTGGAAATGGGCCCAGAGTTTGCTCAGCAGAATTTCCCAGACTACCTCTTCCTCTCAACACACTGACATGCTACCACCACCACCAACACTAGGAACACCTCACCGAGTATGCCAGCAATGCTTATAAACTTTATAAAACACATTATTATATTTTCTTATAAAGCATATATTTTAACTGAACTCAGCCTTGCCATTCACAAAAATAGAAAAGTTCCCATTTCAAGCTGTCTCATGTACACTTTTCAAATCTAACATATTGTAATCACAAAACAGAAAATAAAATTATTTTTTCTACCTTTTGTTCTCTGATCAATATTCAAATCTTGTTGGTCCCAGGCTCTTGTTGTCTTGCTTGCCAGGGTCTCCTTTCTCCGTGCTAACCATCCGTCTGCCATCTCTGTTCTCCCCTTCCGTTTCCCTTCCCTCTCCCGGAGATCTGGCATCTTTCCTTTTTTTTGTCTCCATCCACAGATTCACCTTTTCTCAACTCCCCACCACCCCAGGATCCACCATCTCTCCCTTTCTGTTCCCAACTATCCTCCTATCCAGTATCTCTATCCCCCCTCCACACCATCCCCTGTTTCCAAGTTCTCTCCCTTTCTGTTCCTTCCCTCCCTAAATCCCATTATGCACCATCTCTCTCCCACTCCTCTGTTTTTAGACCCATTATTTCTAACCCCCAAAGTCTGGCATATGCACGTATCTTTGAACCCCCCTTCCCTCTCTCCCTCTGTGTACTTTTACACCAGGACCCCCCTCCCCCGAAGGTCTGTCCCCCCTCAGAAGGGCTACACCCCACCCCTGAAGACCTGCACCCCCCGAAGGACTTTACCTCCCACCCGAAGGTCTGTCCCCCTCTGAACGCCTAAACCCCACCCCTGAAGGCCTGCACCCTCCCCGAAGGATTGTACCCCCCACCCGAAGGTCTGTCCCCCCTGAAGGCCTGCACCCACCCCGAATGCCTGCACCCACCCCGAAGGCCTGCACCCACCCCGAAGGCCTGCACCCACCCCGAAGGCCTGCACCCCCGAAGGCCTGTCCCCCCCCCTTGAAGGCCTGACCCCCCCTTGAAGGCCTGCCTGCTTGTCCCCCCTTGAAGGCCTATCCCCCCTTAAAGGTCTGCCTGTCCCACCCCCTTGTAGGCCTGTCCCCCTTTAAAGGTCTGCCTGTCCCACCCCCTTGTAGGCCTGTCCCCCCCTTGAAGGCCTGACCCCCCCTTGAAGGCCTGCCTGCTTGTCCCCCCTTGAAGGCCTGTCCCCCCCTTGAAGGTTGGCACCCCCCCAAAGGCCTGCACCCCCTTGAAGGCCTGTCCCACCCCCTTGTAGGCCTGTCCCCCCCTTGAAGGCCTGCCTGCTTGTCCCCCCTTGAAGGCCTGTCCCCCCCCTTGAAGGCCTGTCCCCCCCTTGAAGGCCTGCCTGCCTGTCCCCCCCTTGAAGGCCTGCACCCCCTTGAAGGTCTGCACCCCCCCCGAAGGCCTGCACCCCCCCGAAGGCCTGTCCCCCCCACTTGAAGGCCTGCCTGCCTGTCCCCCCCTTGAAGGCCTGCACCCCCTTGAAGGTCGGCACCCCCCCCTGAAGGCATGCACCCCCCCTGAAGGCCTGTCCCCCCTTGAAGGCCTGTCCCCCCCCCTTGTAGGCCTGCACCCCCTTGTAGGCCTGTCCCCCCCCTTGTAGGCCTGTCCCCCCCCTTGAAGGCCTGCCTGCCTGTCCCCCCCTTGAAGGCCTGCACCCCCTTGAAGGTCTGCACCCCCCCCCGAAGACCTGCACCCCCCCTTGAAGGCCTGCCTGCCTGCCTGTCACCCCCCTCCCCCTTGAAAGTCTGCCTGCCCGCCCGCCCGCCCCACCCTGAAGGCCTGATGCCCCGACCCACCCCGAAGGACCATTCGCCCCCCTGGCCTCCCCGCACTACCTATGAAGCAGCCGCAGCAGGATCGCGACGTCAGCTATCTTTGCGCTGCTTAGGAGCTGCTTCCTGCGCCGGGCTACCTTAAGCTACTGCCCCCCCCACGCCCGAAGGACCGCTCGCCCCACTGACCTTCCAGCACACCTATGAAGCAGCCCGCAGCAGGATCGCGACGTCAGCAATCCCTCAGCTGCTTGGGCGCTGCTTCCTGCGCCGCGGTCCCGCCCCCTCCTCTGACGTCAGAGGAGGGACGGGACCGCGGCGCAGGAAGCAGCGCCCAAGCAGCTGAGGGATTGCTGACGTCGCGATCCTGCTGTGGGCTGCTTCATAGGTGTGCTGGAAGGTCAGTGGGGCGAGCGGTCCTTCGGGCGTGGGGGGGGACTGAGCGGCAAGGCCGGGAACACCCCCTCAGGGCTGGTACCCGGGGCGGCCCGCCCCCCCCGCCCCCCCCTAGGTACGCCACTGCCAATGATAACACAACATTCTGCTTTATGTGATTTGTGTACTGGATCGGTCTTCATCAACCTGTTCTCTGCAATATTCTACCAATATGTCATAATTCTTGACTAAAGCACTTCTAGCAAAATGCCTTCAGTAGATAGTCATCTGACCTCAATCAAAGGTTTAAAGGAAATAGCTTCACATACTCCTATCTTAGCAGTATCGTCACCATTCTCACACTAGATCAGCAAAACATTATGTGGATGGTGCATATAAGCATTTCAATCTCCCTCATAAACAGAATCTGTGTCCAGGCATCATCAGTTTCTAAACCCTCACAATGTGATACACGGTGGTGCTTTTTCTGAATGAAGCAAAATTCCTGCCACACCATTATGTCTTCCAAACATCACCGATGCACAATTTGATGTAAACATCATTGTTCTTTTCATATTGAAATCATTATCCTAATAAAATTGTTTAATTGCTGAAACTATATGAAGCAGTATTACAAGTTACTATCCCAGGATGAAATACGGCCTCAGACCACGCCCTCCAGCCCCAAACAGCCCGGAAATGATCCTACTTCCATTTCCTACCAAACCTCTAGAATTGCCTACCTCTGCATATCAAATCCCTTAAACTTTAGAGAAGCTATAAAAACCTACCTCTTTGCTTAGCCATTCCCTCAACCCTCAATCACCCCCACCCTATCTCTCTGCATTGCCTCAGCGGAATTCTCCATGGACTACGGCTTAAAGATTAGACATTTGAAGATGCTGATCTTTTGTGTATAAACTATACCCAAGCATTGAACAATAGGATGCCCAAATCATATGTTACACTCACGCTAGATGCGATAATTATTTGTTGAAATTAAGTTGAAAGGGGATAGATTCCGTACAAACATAAGGAAATTCTTCTTCACCCAGAGAGTGGTAGAAAACTGGAACGCTCTTCCGGAGTCTGTTATAGGGGAAAACACCCTCCAGGGTTTCAAGACAAAGTTGGACAAGTTCCTGCTAAACTGGAAAGTACGCAGGTGAGGCTGGACTCATTTAGAGCGCCGGTCTTTGACTTGAGGGCCGCCGCGTGAGCGGACTGCTGGGCAGGATGGACCACTGGTCTGACCCAGCAGCGGCAGTTCTTATGTTCATATTCACCTTACCTGTACCGTCACTTGATTCTAAAGTGACCCTATCCAAAATGCCTCTAGATGCAATATCTAGAGATTAACCTTATGTAATGATATATTGTAACACTATGAATTAAACTGTAACCCGTTCTGAGCTCTTTAGGGAGGGCGGAATTGCGTAGCTGGTTTTAAGGAAGGTTTGGACAAGTTCATGGAAGAAAAGTCCATAGTCTGTTATTGAGAAAGACATGGAGGAAGCCACTACTTGCCCTGTATCGGTAGCATGGAATATTGCTACTCCTTGGGTTTTGGCCAGGCACTAGTGACCTGGATTGGCCTCCGTGTGAACGGGCTACTGGGCCTGATGGACCATTGGTCTGACCCAGTAAGGCTATTCTTATGTTCTTAATTTAGGGCTCCTTTTATCAAGCAGCGGTAAAGTGTTTTACCGTGGGCCAGTGAGGTAAATGCTCCGATGCTCATTCAATGCCTAAGAGTGTCGGAACTTTTCCCTCGCTGGCCCACTGTAAAATGCTCCACTGTGATTTCCAGATCGATTTCCTGTTCGGTTTTGTATCTACCTATTTTTGGACCTTGTGTCCTTGTACTGTTGGATTTCTGTACACTCTGTGTTGCACTCGCTAATAAATATTATTTGGGGGGGAAAAAAAATGCTCTACTGCTGCTTGATAAAAAAAAGCCCTTAATAATTCCAGCAAACAGTAGCATGTGTTGGAATACCAGCTTTCCTAAATTTGATATTTAAAATCAAAATTTTGGAAACTGAAATATCCATACTTTCATCAGCTATGAGTATGTGGAAAGCTAATTGCCAGATTGCATTGAATACTTCAGATCTAATAATACTATTTACACATTTGCCTCCAGATTCTGTAAACCGCAACTAAAGTTGCATACACAAATCTGCGCATATTCCAATTTGCGTGCACATCTTAATCAATTAATGGGCCAATCAGTGCTGACAATTGCTAATTAACAAGTAATGATTGGCACTAATTAGAATATATGCACACAATTTTCTAAGTGTGCATATATTCTATAAAGTGGCGCAAGTAAATTGTAGTGTGTGGATCTCAAAAGGGGGCGAGGCCAGGGGAGGAGGCATGGAATATACCCAATCCATGCACAATTTAGGAGCAGGCATTTGTGCCAGGTTTTAGTTGGTGGAAATGACCGCGCTTAAATTCTAGTCATGGGGACAGGCAGTACGCATGTTCTATAAACCGTGCCTAACCCTGTGATTTATGGATTAGTGCTAAGCGTGGATATTTTGTCACCAATTTTTTTAAGTGGCATAAAAAGAATTGGTAGTCCTTGATGAGATCAAATACATCATTTATTCTTCTCCAGCTATCCAGAATTCTTGTGTATTTCTCTGATCATGGATTTTCTGCCAAGTCAACATGGATGAATTTAACTTGACTTCTACTATGGCTAATCATTTCTATAGCGTTACTAGACATATGCAGCGCTGTACATGAAAACACAAAGGAGACAGTCCTTGCTCATAAGAGCTTACAATCTAGTCAAGACAAGCAAACTGGACAAGAAGGTGCATCAAAGTAGTGAGTTCAGGTGGGGGAATTACAGAGGGAATGATAACATAGATATTGACGCTTGGAGTTTGTAATTGAAAGCAACTTCAAAGTGGGCTTTGAGTCTTGATTTGAATACTGTCTGACGTATCGAGTCAGGCAGTTTGTTCCAGGCATACTCTGCAGCAAGGCAGAAGGGACAAAGTCTGGAGTTGGCTGTACAGAAAAAGGGTGCAGATAAGAGGGACTTATCCAATGAGAGGAGTGCCTGGGGTGTATGAAGAGATGAAAGAGGAGATATACTCAGGAGCTGTGGAGCAAATACACTGGTAGGTCAGTAAGAGGAGTTTGAACAGTATGCGGAAAAAGATAGGGGACTTGAAGGACTTGACTATGGGTATAGCAACATTGATGGAATATGAGGCATGCAGCAGAGTTCTGATCAGATGGTTTAGCGGAAGGCCATTGAGAAGCAGGTTGCAATAGTCTTGGTGAGAGGTGATGAGGGTATGAATAAGGGTCTTGGCAGTGCACTCAGAAAAGAAGGGTCTGATTTTAGCGATATTGTAGAGAAAAAAATGACAGGTTTTGGCAGTCTGTTGGATATGTTTGACGTCTCATCAATTGACTTTGCCTCTAGTTCATCTGGTGCAATTGGCTTCAACATGTAACTCTGCTTTTTTTGCATCTGTTCCTAGTTTATGGACTTCTCTTCCACTTGTAATTTGCTCTGAGCTTTCTTATGTAAAATTCAGATCAACGGTTAAGACTCATCTCTTTGGCCTAGCATTTCCTAGAGTCCTCTCTTTGGCAATTATTTAGGCTTGAATTAATTTTAAGTTTGAATTTTTGGATATTATTTTCTTCTTTTTGCTTTTCTATGTTTTAATGGCTTTCCTTTCTCTTTTTATTATTTGTAAACCGAAGTGTGGTCAAAAATTTTAATAAACAAACATGAGTCAAAGATTACCCCAAGGTTGCGAGCTGATGAGACAGGGAGGATGAGGGTGTTGTTCACAGAGAACTGGGGAAGAGGAGAGACAGGTTTAGGTAGAAAGATAAGGAGCTCAGTCTTTGCCATTTTTCAATTTTAGGTGGCAGCAAACCATCCAGGTAGCGATGGCAGGCAAGCGGGTTGAAACCAGGGACTGAATGTTTGTTAAGATTTCAGATTTCTAGCAGAACATTATCTCAAAGCAGTTGATTTACTCTGTTCAAGATGATGCAGAGCAGTGTATCGCAAACTGTGTGCCATGGTGAGATTCCAGGTGTGCTGCGAATGAGCCGAGTTGGTCACTGCCAGCAATGGAGGGGTTTCCAGCAGTTTGTCTGGGTTTTGGAAGGCCCCCATGCTCAGGGTCAAGTCTAAAGGGCCTCTGAGCATGCACGGATGTCAATGTGATGATGTCACTGGTCGACATCCATGCTAGAGGTCTGCACGGGAACGGGGATCGCGGGAATCCTGTGGGAATCCCCCCCTAACCCACGGGACTCCCATGGGGACCCCCTCTGGCCCACGGGACTCCCATGGGGACCCTCCTCTAGCCAACGGGACTCCTACAGGGATGGAAGGCTTTGGAAGCAGGGGTCGTCCATATAATATACTGGAAACATCAGCCTTAGTAAAAGAGGGGGTTTATAAGTTAATTACCTGAACGGAAAACAAAAAAAGGGTTCCACCGAAGAGATTCCACAAGGAAAACAGCAGCACAAACACAAAAGAAACTGTGGAATTGATGATCCTGTCAGAAGTAATTACTGCTTTTTATGGGGACGGGCGGGGATGGAGGTAATTCCTGGCAGGGACGGGTGGGGACGGAGAGGATCCTGGCGGGGACGGGTGGGGACTGAGAGGATCCTGGCAGGGACGGGGGGGGGGGGGGGACAGAGAGGATCCTGGCGGGGACAGGCAGGGATGGGTGGGATTTCTGTCCCCATGCAACTCTCTAATCCACACATGCTCAGAGGCCCTGTAGATGCCGCCTCAAGTGTAGTGTGCCGCAGTGTAAAAAGTTTGTGAGACACTGATGTAGAGCATTAGTCTTGTCAAGGAAATCTACAGGTTGGCTGACTACAAGTTTCTGTGCTACCTTGAGTGAAATGGTGTGGTGGCCTTGTTAATCCACTTTTCAATATAATATATAGAACTAAAACAAAGGAAATAAGGTAATAACCTTTTTATTTGACTAACTCGATGCATTTTATGATGAGCTTTCGAAGGTAACCCTTCTTCTTCAGATCAGAAATAAGCAAATGTTGACAAATCAGTACATATACTAACCTTCTCTCTCCAAACCCCACTTACCTTTAAAGTCCTTTCGTTCTTTGCCAGCAGCGAGCAGCTACTCACACTCACTACTTGCACCAGCCTCAAGCCTTCCCTCTGATGAAACTTCCTGATCCAACGAACAGGATATTCTGTCAGACTGAAGGCTCAGGGCTAGCATGAGCAACGTGTATGAGTCATTGCTTGGTGCCAGCAAAGAACTAAACGATTTAAAAGGTACCAAATGGGGGGGGGGGGGAGGTTGGGGAATGAAGAGACTCACAATTGTCTGGGGGAGGAGAGGAAGAGATGCAAGGAATGTTTAGCTGGCAGAGTTTGGAGATCTCTATTAGCCAAATCACAGCTGTGCCACTGCAGGGTGGTTATGCTACTGCCACTTGGGTAATTTAGCACTTATACACATAAATGGCAGTGTCAGCAGTAATTCACCTAAACGCAATTCTATAATTGTTTGCTAAAATGCATAAATGTAAAGGGGACATTCATGGGGAGGGGTACGGGAGTGTCATAGGTATAGCTGACATTTATATGCAAATGCCACATTTTGGTGGGTCCATTTATTCACCTACATATAAGTGCACCAGTGCCAACTTTGGGCGACTAGTGCCATAGGCCCAAAACAGACTTAGACATTTGTTTTGATTATGCCCCTCTCTGGGCCTAAGTGTATATGTACAGAGTGCCTTTGAATATCCATCCTACAGGATATTTAAACTGAAACATTTAGGGATAAATAAGCAGAAATGGGCACATTGGCAGAGACTCTGTAGGCAATCTACCTGCAAGCTTTGCACCGATAATCAAAGTAAAAACCTGCGTAGGCTTTTGCTTTGATTATTGCCTTCTGAAAAATTGCTTGCAGAGATTGTGCCTGCTTTCTCTGTGTGTTATTTTCCATCTGAAACAACACAAGTAGTTTGGGACAGGATTTATACAAAAATATATTTGTTTGCATTATACTAGAGCTTGAATGGCATATTCCTTTTTTAAAAAAAAATGTTGAGATGGGCTGTAAAATCTTGGTCGGTGATTGCAAACCCTGTACATTTTTCAATTCGGCACCATTTTAGTCCTAGTAGCTGAACTGGAACAAAGCCCCTCGATGAAGATACAGCACTGTCAGCTGTCATTCTTGCCTGCCTGGGACTTCCTTCTGAGCATTTCAGGGATGGTCCTTGATTCAGAATCTGAGCCTATGGTTCTCTAGGGCAGTGGTTCCCAACCCTGTCCTGGAGGAACACCAGGCCAATCGGGTTTTCAGGCTAGCCCTAATGAATATGCATGAAGCAAATTTGCATGCCTATCACTTCCATCATATGCAAATCTCTCTCATGCATATTCATTAGGGCTAGCCTGAAAACCCGATTGGCCTGGTGTTCCTCCAGGACAGGGTTGGGAATCACTGCTCTAGGGAACTGACCGAAGTGTCAGTCTTCAACAATGGGCAGAACTCCGTCGCCTTGTGATTAAAAATATGGGCAAAACTTCTGTAGGCATCAACTCTGAGCAATTTTATGACAAAAAAAACATTTCCTTGGATTAAACAGTTGCTTTGGAAATTATGTGGTTTATGAAAATTTCACATGAAAGCATGGTATGTAAAGTAAGCAGTAAGGGGAAAATTCTATAAACAGCATTTAACCAGCCAATCAGAATGCACATTATATATATATTAAAAAAAAAAACCAACAACATTGTAGGTGTTTTCTCGAGCCTAGAGAGATGCATAGGGCCACCTAAGTTTGCCCAGGTCTAGGCGTGGGCATGGTTTTGCCCAGAAGTGACCTTAGGCGAGCTTAGGTGGCCCTAGGCGTCTCCCTACATTTCAAATAGATGCGGCCGCTGAACTGATCAAGTTAAGGGAATCTCCCTGCGATCAGTTTAGCAGCCGCAGCAGGGAACCCATCCCCCCGCGAAGTTGGCCGGCATGTAGCTACAGTTTGGGTTCCTTTTTCCCACATGCACTACTTTGTACTTGCTCATATTAAATGTCATCTGCCATTTTGATGCTCAGTCTCCCAGTCTCACAAGGTCCTCTTCAATTTTTCAAAGGCCTGTTGCGCTTTAACAACTTTGTGCTATCAGCAAATTTAATTATCTCACCAGTTATTCCCATCTCTAGATCATTGATAAATATGTTAAAGAACAGTGGTCCCACTATTTACTCTCCTCCAATTAGAAAAATGACCATTTAACCCTACCCTCTAATTTCTGTCCATTAACCAATTCCTAATCCACAATACAACACTGAGGAGCTTAGTCAAAAGCTTTCTGAAAATCTAAATATACTACGTCAACCAGCTCACCTTTATCAACATTTTTATTCATATCTTCAAAAAAAAAAAATAATAATAACTTTATTTTTATATACTGCCATACCACAAACAGTTCTAAGCGGTTTACAAGGGAAGAGACTGTATACAGACAGCAACATTACAGAGAACTTAAATGAAGCAAGTTGGTGAGGCAAGGCTTCCCTCAGCTGAATCCATGCTGACTGACCTATTAAACCATGTTTGTCTATATGTTCCATAATTTTATTCTTTATAATAGTTGCTACCATCTTGCCTGGAACTGAAGTCAAGCTTTACCAGTCTGTAATTTCTTGGATCAGTTCTGGAACCCTTTTTAAAAACTGGCATTATATTGGCCACTCTTCAATCTTCATGTACTATAGACAATTGTAACAACAGGTTATAGATCACTAATGGCAGATCAGCAATTTCACAATTGAGTTCTTTCAGTACCCTGGGGTAAATATCATCTGGTCCAGGTAATTTATCACTCTATATCTTGTTGATTTGGCTCAGTATATCTTCCAGGCTCACTGAGATTTCTTTCAGTTCCTCAATATGGTCACCCTTGAAAACCATTTCCGATTCAGGTAGATTCCTATCATCTTCTTTTGTAGGGGTGATTCTTGTTTTACCTATTGTAAAACTGCAGGCCTGAAACTTAAGCCAAGAACCGTCTTTGCTGTCCTGAAACATTTTGGATGTGTTTACAAGATTTGTTTATGCACAGCCAAGGACATCTACCATCAATGGAACTCCGATGCCATATGAGTGTGGAGAAGAGGTAGATTTCTCATCTATGGCTATGAACTTTGCCTTGTGCTGTTATCATTTTGGCACATCTGTCTGTCTCCCGAGGACCTTTCACAAGATCATCATTCATTAATCCTCTACATCAGTGATTCCCAACCCTGTCCTGGAGGAACACCAGGCCAATTGGGTTTTCAGGCTAGCCCTAATGAATATGCATGAAGCAAATTTGCATGCCTATCACTTCCATCATATGCAAATCTCTCTCATGCATATTCATTAGGGCTAGCCTGAAAACCCGATTGGCCTGGTGTTCCTCCAGGACAGGGTTGGGAATCACTGCTCTACATGATCAAAAAGCCCCTGCTGGACTGGTTCTGATTGGCCTTCTATGGGTCACCTGTGCATGCCCTAATAATCTGCATGCTATTCCTGAGTTAGACAATTTTGGATTTTAGGGGAGTTCAGACCTGTAGTTGTGTAGCTCCTTTGCACTGTGCAGAGGACAATTAGAACTGATAAGAAAGAATTTCCATGGTGGATGTCTGCTCTCGTTCGTGGGACACTGCTGAACTTTGTCTCTGATTTACAACGTGTACCTTGAAGGACTGGCAATTGTTTCAATTGGCTGTTACCAGAGGAAAGTGACCTTGCACTGATTGAATGAGTATTCTCCAGTTGCTTGTAGCCTAGAGAAGAGAAATCCATCACCGGGGGAGCCGACATCTGCTGGACCCAATGGTGAGACAGGAATCTGTCTCTTAGTTCTGGGTTAGGATAGAGTCTTGTTGGCAAGATAAGGCTCTTTGGGACTCATGGTGATTTTGCCAAGCTAATCATATAAGATTTGCTGCTATATTCTTATCATGATAATTAGTGTTATTTTCTAATTACTTAGTGATTGCATATATACTAATTAGTGCTAATTAGTGCTACACTTAAATAAAGACTGAAGCAAAGAACTCATTCAGGGCTCCTTTTACTAAGGTGCGCTAGCGTTTTTAGTGCACGCAAAACCACGCGATAGATGAAAATACTAACGCAAGCTCTATGGAGGCGTTAGCGTCTAGCGCGCGTGGCATTGTAGCGCATGCTATGCCGCGCGCCAATGCCCTAACGCACCTTAGTAAAAGGAGCCCTCAGTCTTTCTGCTATCCTTGTCCTCCCCCAGTGCCCCTTCTGCTCCTTACTAATCTAACTCTCCCATGGATTCCCTCACAGGATTTCTGCTTTTGATATACCTGAAAAAGTTATAAGTGTGAGTTTTTGTCTCTGTGGCAAGTTTCTCTTCATATTTTCTTTTCACCTTCTTTTTCAGTTCTTTGCATCTAACTTGCCAGGGCTAATGTTGCTTCTTATTTTCTTCATATGGATCCTTTTTCCATTCTTTGAAGAATGCTCTTTTGGCTTTAATAGCCTCGTTCACCTCGCCTTTTAGCCATGCTGGCTGTGACTTGCTCTTTTTCCACCTTTGTTAATATGTGGAAACAGAAGAGCCAACTTTTCAAAATGATTGGGGGTGCTAAGGTAATATAAATTACCTCTTCCTGGACATAGGGAGTTAGAACATAAGAATTGCCGCTGCTGGGTCAGACCAGTGGTCCATCGTGCCCAGCAGTCCGCTCACGGGGCGGCCCCCGCCAGCCTCACCTGTGTACGTTCCAGTTTAACAGGAACTTGTCCAACTTTGTCTTGAATCACTGGAGAGTGTTTTCCCCTATAACAGACTCCAGAAGAGCGTTCCAGTTTTCTACCACTCTCTGGGTGAAGAAGAACTTCCTTACGTTTGTACGGAATCTATCCCCTTTCAACTTTAGAGAGTGCCCTCTCGTTCTCCCTACCTTGGAGATACCTTCAATCCTGGAGATGCTTAAGTACCCACAGATCTAGCTCCTATGTGTGGAATACGTCTGTTCTGGGCTTCCAAGAAAGTATTTTTAAATTGCATCTATGCGTGATTTAAAGACTTCTTTTTAATCATTTTCCTCTTTTTATCATAGTCACCCTTTCAAAAATTAAGTTGCATTCCTAACCTGTGAACAATTTATAAAAACCTCTTAACCTGCATAAAATAGGGTTTAACACAAAGGAAAAGCTTATAAAATTATTATGTAGGGATTGAAAGTGTGTAGGGTGCATCTGGAAGTTAACACAGATGTCATTAACATACATTAGCTGCTAAGGCAATGAATTGCCTGGAACAGCGGGGTAGTTAACTGCTGTATAAATTGTCATATGTTAGCTTTTACTAAACCGCAGTAGAGCTTCTTATTGTGGACTGGCAAAGTAAATGCTCTGACGCTCATAGGAATTGAATGACACGCAGCTCCTGATTGGTAACGCCCGACTTTAGTGCAGGAAGAGGCAGTCGGAGCATACAGCGAGTGATTTCCTTCACTCGCCGGCGCTCCGGCTGCTCTCTCCTGCCTCTCCCGCTGCCCTCTCCATTCTCCCCCACAAAAAAAACGTATTTGTGGTTTTTCAAGATTCGTAGGGGTTCCTGGAATGGAACCCCCGTGAATATCGGGGGAGTACTGTACCGCCTTTCTATGGTTACAATCAAAGCAGTTTTGCATATTATATTCAGGTATTTATTTTGTGGCGTTAGAAAAGGTTCAAAGAAGAGCAACCAAGATGGTAAAGGGGATGGAACTCCTCTCATATAAGGAAAGACTAAAACGTTTAGGGCTCTTCAGCTTGGAAAAGAGAGGGTTGAGGGGAGATATAATTGAAGTCTACAAAATCCTGAGTAGAGTAGAACGGGTACAAGTGGATTGATTTTTCACTCCGTCAAAAATGACAAAGACTAGGGGACACTCAATGAAGTTACAGGGAAATACTTTTAAAGCCCAATAGGAGGAAATATTTTTTTCACTCAGAGAATAGTTAAGCTCTGGAATGCGTTGCCAGAGGATGTGGTAAGAGGGGATAGCGTAGCTGGTTTTAAGAAAGGTTTGGACAAGTTCCTGGAGGAAAAGTCCATAGTCTGTTACTGAGAAAGACATGGGGGAAGCCACTACTTGCCCTGGATCGGTAGCATGGAATGTTGCTATTCTTTGGGGTTTTTTCAAGATACTAGTGACCTGGATTGGCCACTGTGAGAACAGGCTACTGGGCTTGATGGACCATTGGTCTGACCCAGAAAGGCTATTCTTATGTTCTTATGCCCATAGTCACAAGGGGCTGCAGTGGGAATCAAAGCCGGTTTCCCAGCTACTTGGTCCACTGCACTAACCACTAGACCACTCTATGCTGGCTTGATTTAGGCATCTAGAAGACACCTAGTTGGAGCCTATTAGATAAAAGAAAATATGAGCCTACTTTCCTTTACAGAATATTAACATAGCTACGTATATACTTATGTAGTTAGATATAAGCATCCATGCTAGTCATAGAACTGGTGTAAATACGTGTGCCTAGATGCTAGTTATATAGTTATGCATGCATAACTTATAGTATTTTATAAGTTACTTGTGTAAATTTTAGCCCAGCTGCACTCTGTCCATATATTTGCCCACCTGTATGATAAGCACTAAAGCAGATATGCAAATATTTATATTATGGAATGGGACATCATCAGATTTTGGGCATTTTTGTGCATATATGCACACAAGCATGCTTATATTGCTGGTGTTCTAGTCATTTAAATGTGTATTACTGCATAAATCAGGGATGCCCAATAGGTCGATCGCGATCGACCGGTAGCTCGCCAAGGCAAAGTGAGTCGATCATCCAGGACTCCCTTTACCTTGGCGATCTATTGGGCCGATCAATCTTCCTCTCCCCGACGTCAATTCTGCCGTCGGAGAGGAAGTTCGAGCCAGCCAATCACAGCCTGGCTGGGCGGAACTTCCTCTCCGACGGCAGAATTGACATCGGGGAGAGGAAGATTGATCGGCCCGAAGCAGAGAGAGCATGGGGCAGCGTCGGCGTCGGCTTTGGGGCCTGTTATCCATTGGTGGCGTTTGGGTCCTAATCCCTGATGGCAGTGGCAGTGGCAGTGGCTTGGGGAAGGGCTGGGAGAAAGAAAGAAAGGGGGCAGGCAGGGAAACAGAAGGAAAGAAGAGAAACAGAAAAAAAGAAAGGGGGCATGAAGAGAGAAAGAAAGAAAGGTCAGGGAGACAGGAAGAAAAAGTTGGGGGAGGGAATGAGGTGTGGAGGAGAGGAAGCATACAGGCTGAAAGAAAGATTGGATGCACAGTCAGAAGAAGAAAGTGCAACCAGAGACTCATGAAATCACCAGACAAGGTAGGAAAAATGATTTTATTTTAAATTTAGTGATCAAAATGTGTCTGAATTTATATCTGCTGTCTATATTTTACAATATGGTCCCCTTTTACTAAACCGCAATAGTGGTTTTTAGCGCAGGGAGCCTATGAGCGTCGAGAGCAGCGCTGGGCATTCAGCGCAGCTCCCTGCGCTAAAAAATGCTATCGTGGTTTAGTAAAAAGGGAGGGGGGTGGGTATTTGTCTATTTTTGTATGGTTGTTACTGAGGTGACAGTGCATAGAGTCATCTGCTTTGACCTCTTTGAAAAAACCCCGGAATAGGAATGATAATTAACAATTCTATGCGTGCAGTGTGCGTTGTGTTTTTTTAAAATTTTATTGTTGGTAGATCATTTTGACTTGGTCATTTTAAAAGTAGCTCGTGAGTCAAAAAAGCATGGGCACCCCTGGCATAAATGGTAGCACATTCTTTATAGAATTACCCCCGAGCATTGTTTGAAAATTAGCCCGCTAGTACATACCACATCAGCTTGCATTTCTTGTGTCAGAATATGCACGGATCAATTTGATCTGCTTCCTCTGTAACAAAATGAAAACGACTGTAGAAATAGAAAACACTTTTAGAGCAGACTTTCTGCTGCTGACTACGAACCATTGATGTGCTACAGAATCCTAGCAATTGTTCCTGGGGGCAGTCTAGAGCACCGAAGGATGGAACCTGGAAGCAACTCTTCATTATCACCCTTACAATCAAAGAATTCTCTCTCTTACCCAAAGTGGCAACCTGTTTGTGCAGTACACTGGCTGACAAAGTGTTAGCATTAGAGTTCTCTGGTGCATTTGGAAGCTTTTGTTAACACTTGACGTTCATGCTGACAACTACAGTTGAATATTTTCTGCCGCTTTAGCAGGATTGGGGCTTTTCTTCCTACGGACCATGTCTTCGTCCAAACCTCATCATGCCCGGGGATGATTTTGCTCCCAAAAGAAGGAGAGGCATTTTCCTTCTGGCTTCATGTTATCCTCTTATCCCTACTGTTTTGGAATAGAGCATAACCAGCTGGAGAACTGTCAGAAGCCTGATAATGCAGGCTATTTTCTGCTGTCCCGTCTTAATCTTGTTACACAAATGGTTGTGAAGAGATTCATGAATTTTAATTTTGCCCTCTGCATTAACGCCTCATGTCATTCATACACAGCTGCCTTCTATGGGGACTTGTTCACCCTTCCTCCTACAAGAGGGGAAAAAAATTAGTTACAATCTTGGCAGTGGAGCAAGTAAAAAAAAAAAAATAAAGCTAAATTCCACAGATTTAGGCAACCACCCATGAAGCTGATTACCAGTCAGTGATCAGGAGGAGAAGCTTTGCCTCTTAAACTTTTCACCTCTCATTGTTAGCTGTGAAATTTTATTTCCCTTAAAAAGCAAGCCTGTAATCAAAACTGTGCCATTTACATGTTATGCCAGTCTTTTGTTAAAATGTACCCACATCATGCAACAACTTTGTCCAGAAGCCAAGCCATATTTTATATTGTAAGGTATAAAACAACAGTGTTTTCTGAATAGTGCTAACAGAGGATTAAATCATTTAACCTAAATCCATACTGTTCGCTGCATAGCTATAATTACCGAAAATGTAAAAGTACTTTTGCTATAGATACGGTTTTGTTTTTTTGTTTTTTTTTTGGGGGGGGGGGTTTGCTTTTATATTCCCCAAGGAAAACTGCATTGTTCTGCATCATTTGTAAATATATTTATGTGATGTTAAAAATAAAACTGGCTAAGAGTTGCAAGGAATTTCTGGTTCGCTGTATTGTGCCTTTTAATGAAAGCAAACTTTGAAAGGCTATGATATGAACTGTGGACATTATGGCAAAAGAATAGCGGATTGCACCTCTGTGTACCTTTTCAAAATGCCGCATTACAAGTGCCTGATGTTTATAATCTGTATGGTGAGCTGTTGATAATTGTGGATACAATAAAGGGTAAACAGTATGAATTCCACTCCCGCGGCTGCTATTCATCCAGTGGGTCTTGAGCATGTTACATCCAATTATGAAGTAAAGCACAATGCTACTAATAGTAGCTATATAATTTCTTCCACTCCTCATGAACCCTATTTTGCCTACAAAATTGGAAAATTGTTTTCTTTACAATTTGCTCCATGTTCTTGTTTTAAACAGAGCTTTTTCATTTCGCAGAATCGTACAATTAGAATATTTTAATCCGGCAAGAACCTTCATAAACCAAATTGCTCTGACACTACTTAATGTTTCTCACTCAGAATGGTATTTTCCAACTGTTTGGCTGAGGGGTGGGGTTTGGTTTGTTTATGATTTTTTTATTCTTAGCTTGCTCTTACCTCTGTCGAGCATGGGGACCTTTGTGCTAATATTGTTTCCCCTACTCATACATAATTGGGAGAAAAGGGACACTTTACAGAATTATTCTTGGAGTTGTTTTTGAAACGTCTGTGCATTTTAGGGTAATATAGATAATATAAGAATGGCCATACTGGGTCAGACCAATTGTCCATCAAACCCAGTAGCCTGTTCTCACGGTGGCCAATCCAGGTCCCTAGTACCTGGCCAAAACCCAAGGAGTAGCAACATTCCAGCATCTCAAAGAATAGCAAGATTCCAGAACCCCAATGAGAGCAACATTCCAGAGTTGACATTGTGATGTCATAATGCCTCATTCCAGAGTGGCTCAGAGCCGACCTCATCAGTGATGTTACAGTGGTTTAACTGTCCTATACTTGGCACACATAAGAGCATAAGAACAACCATACTGGGTCAAGCAATGGTCCATCTAGCCCAGGAGCCCGTCCTCATGATGGCCAATCCAGCTGACTAGTACCTGGCAACAGTGGTGTCGTAAGGAGCGGGTGTGTGTGTGTGTGTGTGTGTGGGGAGAGGTGCAAGAATGCCTTTGACCTCCCGTGGCAGATCACCCCCCATTCCCCTGTGGGGGGCAAACCACCCTGGGTGCCATCTTGGTGAGGGTTCAGGCACCCACCCACCTCTCCACACTCCCTCCCCGCGCCTTTCCCACCCCTGTACCACTTCCTTTCCCCGTATCTCTGTAACATTCCTGGCATGAGCAGCAACCCCCAAGCTGCTGTTGTGCCAGCATCTGCTCTTCTTCTGACGTCACTTCCTGGATCCGGGCCTAGAAAGTGAAGTCAGAGGAAGAGCCGACGCTGATGCGACAACAACTTGGGGGTTGCTGCTCGTGCCAGGAATGTTACAGAGGTAGTGGTGCGCGTGGGACAGGAGGAGACAGGAGTGGAGCATGTGGAGGTGGGGAGCAAAGAAGAGGGTGGGGAGGGGCACCTTCACCCTGGGCGCCTCTCACTCTCGCTACACCACTGCCTGGCAAAAACCCCTAAATACTGCTGGGTTGTGTTTGTGAGGAGATAGCTAAAATAAAGGTAGACATAGCAATGGGGCCGGACAGTTTACATCTGAGGGTGCTGAAGGAACTTAGGGAAGTTCTGGTGGCTCCGCTGGCTTTACCTTTTCAATGAGTCTCTAAAGTCAGGAGTGGTACTAGAGGAATGGAGAAGGGCAGATGTGGTCCCTCTCCACAAAAGTGGAAGTAAGGAAGAAGTAGGGAATTATAGGCCAGGAAGTCTGACATCTGTGGTAAGCAAATTAATGGAAACACTTTTAAAACAGAGAATGGTCAAGTTTCTGGAATCCAGGAGATTATAGTACCAAAGGCAACGGGAAATTTGCTAGAAATAGGTCTTCTCAGACAAATCTGATCAATTTTTTTGACTGGGTGACCAGAGAATTGGATAGAGTTTGTGTGCTAGATGTAGTGTATTTAGATTTTAGCAAAGCTTTGACAGTGTTCCATACAGACGTCTAATAAATAAACTGAGTGTGCTCGGGATGGGTCCTAAAGTGACGGGCTGGGTCAAGAACTGGTTGAGTGGAAGGCGACAGAGGGTAGTGATCAATGGAGATCGCTCTGAGGAAAGGGATGTTACTAGTGGTGGGCCTCAAGGTTCTTTTCTTTTTAACATTTTTATAAACAATATTGCTGAAGGGCTGTCGGGTAAGATTTGTCTCTTTGCGGATGATACCAAAATCTGCAATAGAGTAGGCAAGCCGGATAGTGTGAATAACATGAAGAAAGACCTGGCGAAGCTTGAAGAATGGTTTGAAATTTGGCAGCTAAAATTTAATGTTAAGAAATGCAAGGTCATGCATTAGGGCTGCAAAAACCTGAGGGAACGGTACACTTTAGGGGGTGAAGAACTTATATGCATGACAGAAAAGCGGGACTGGGTGTGATTGTATGTGATTATTTTAAGGTGACCAAACAGGTTGGAAAAGATGATGGCGAAAGCTAGAAGGATTCTAGGTTGCATAGGGAGAGGTATGGTCAGTAGGAATAAGGAGGTATTGATGCCTCTGTATAAGACTTGGGTGAGATCTCATTTAGAATATGGTGTACAATTCTGGAGGCCGCACCTTCAAAAAGATATAAAAAGGATGGAGTTGGTCCAGAGGAAGGCTACTAAAATGTTGCATGGTGGTCTTCGTCATAAGGCGTATGGGGACAGACTTAAAGATCTCAATCTGTATACTTTGGAGGAAAAGCGGGAGAGGGGAGATATGATAAGAGACGTTTAAATACCTATATGGTGTAAATGTGCATGAGTCAAGTCTCTTTTATTTGAAAGGAAGCTCTGGAATGAGAGGGCATAGGATGAAGTTAAGAGGTGATAGGCTCAGAAGTAATCTAAGGAAATACTTTTTTTTATATAGAAAAGGTGGTAGATGCGTGGAACAGTCTCCCAGAAGAGGTGGTGGATACAGAGACTATGTCTGAATTCAAGAAAGCTTGGGATAGGCATGTGGATCTCTTAGACAGATGAAGAGATAATGGTTACTGCAGATGGCCTTTATCTGCCATCATGTTTCTATACTGGCTCTCAAGGGTTAGTAGACTCAATCTAGTTTAAACTAGAGAGAATACTATTACCTTATGCACTATGCACAAGGACATTATGGCAAAAAAAAAAAAGTGGATTGCACCTCTGGTTTTTTTTTTTTACCTGTAGATCCATTGCAGATGTAACCCTTGTCTCACTCACACAGTCTTCAGGTACCAGATAATCTCTTCAGGTCCTGAATCCATGACCAGGGCATACAAAAAGAAAGTCTGATTTTGAGCTGGGTGAAGCCCAGGGCTGTTGCTGGGCTAGATCCTGGTAGGCCGAAGGATAACTTTGCTTGAGGTCCAACCACTTCACACAGTCTTTCACTTAATAGAACAAAATCAAGCTGAGACTGATGAAAAATTGATGACTTGATTTTACTTTGAATCTTGGTTGTAGTTTCAACTTTCAAACTATTTACAAGGGTTTCTCAGATCAGTTGAACAGTATACAGTCATTTCAATAATTCCCTCTCTGTGTTTCCAGTCTCATTACACAAATCCTTCTGTAGCTACAGTGAGACACTTTCAATACCACCCTTGTTCCTCAGCCCAGGATCACGCTATCTTCTTGCCAAACTGGATCACTCCACAAGGACTCTGCTTTGTACAGGGTCACCCACACTGTCGTTTTCCTTTTTGAGATGGATATTGTGGCAGGGAAGACTCTGTTAGAGATGGAAAGTTAGCAGGGGACACAGTAACAAAGGGTTTAACACAAAGTTGTTCAGCCATAGCAGAGAAGTACACCTAAAACTGTGGCCAAGAGGAAAATAAGAGCCTGAAATCACTGTACAGCCTAGGATTAAACTGTCAGGTACCTGTTTGTTACTTCCCAGATCCACAAACAAACCTGTCGCTGCTCAGGTAAAATTCCCTTGAGAAACAGCCCAGAAAGGGTTAAATCCCAAAGCACAAGCAATGAGACCTATAGCTAAGCAGAGAACTCTTCCAGTCCCAAGCAGAGCCCTCAGCCAATCAGAGGGATGAACACAGCTAGGACTGATAACAATCTGGTAGCTCCAGGAAGAGAAAAGGGGGGTACTTTTCCCACTAGAGGAGAGCAGCAGAAATGACCAATAACAAAACCCAGAGGAAGCAGAGTGGAAAATGCAGCTACAGAGAAACTGCAGGCCTCAGTTTCAATAGAACATCAGGTATGCTCAGAAAATGAGAAAATGCTATGGGAGCAGTGGTCCCAAGGGTTCTGAACCTGCTGAATTAATGGAGGTGAAGGAAGGTGGTGGTTGATCTATGGGCAGTATTAATGAAGAAAGCATTTCTGAAATGGCACTGATTGAGGGTGTTTAAAATATTGCTCTGCTCAATGAAATGAAACAGAAGTTTGTGTGCAGAACTTCTGCTGAGTAAAAGTAAGCGCTAGAAGTTTGGTGAAGAAAACTGCTTATAGTTTGCTTTGAGAATCTTGCTCTGGCAGGGCTGTTAGCAATGGAATAAGCAGAGCTGTGCAAGCAAGTCTGAAACTGCTTGGCAATAGGCAAACAGACTGAATTGAAGTTACTCACTGTGGTGAAGATCCAGTGGGATAGTACAATATCTTCGGGTGGGATCAAAGGATGGAACGATCCCATAAGCTAGTTTTAAACCAGTGTTTAAACCTGTGCAGTGCTTTAATGTGCAGTTGAAGTTGTGTGAACCAGCAGGGCCTAAAAGTAAGGTAGCAGAGCTAAAGCAGGAGGCCTAGCTCTGGCCAGGACTTGTGGTTTAATGTGCAGTTGAAGTTGTGTGAACCAGCAGGGCCTAAAAGTAAGGTAGCAGAGCTAAAGCAGGAGGCCTAGCTCTGGCCAGGACTTGTGGTAGCCAAGACCATAAACTGTTCTTGTGAAAGGAATATTGTTCTGAAGAGAAATTTAAAGACAGATATGTTTTGCTATGAACTGTTTTGGCTTTAGTTTTTTTAAGTTGAATGCACAAATCTGCTAAAGGAGAAGATCCTGTATTTTTGGCTTGCGTTGAAACACTTTTGATAAACTTTTTGAACATTTATGCAAAAGAGAGAGTGAATAAACTGCTTTTGGTTATTCATTTTGAGGCCCTGCATATTTCAAGCAGCTTGTTCCATCAACTCTATTATTGGACAAACCACTCGGTCCAGAATCAGTGACCAGGCCAACACACGGCCACATTAACCACACAGTCCTATCTGTCCTCTCTGAAGGTACCTTTTTAGGATAAGGCCCTCCGTTAGTAGTGCAGAGACTTGAGCCAGAGACTGAAGAGATGTAAAAAGGCTTTTATTAAACAAGCATATATGCTGGACTTCTGGGCAGAACTGGCTGCATAAACAGAAGACCCTGAGGATCTCGGACACAAAAGTTATATAGGGTCCGTCCTAACCAGTCCAAACCAGTTCTAACCAGCTCTGACCAAAAGGTAACAGCAGAGAGAAAAACAAAACCATAAATCCATCCTATAATCTATACATCAAGGCTAACTCACAGCAACATCCTTTTGCCTCCTGGCCGTGCCTGGTACAAGACAGATACAAAGAACAGGCCTGCATGCATACGTGATTTCTCAGAGCAATAAAATGGAGTCACAGGTTGTTCTTTGTACTAATTATGACCCACTGATCTAAAATGGAGTTTCTTCATCTACACCGTGACCCAGCTATGTCAGCTAGCTAGGGATCCTTCATTCCCAACTTTTCTTCTGTAGGCTAGCTGACTAGCTGGGTTACGGGAGGTCAGGGCCATCTGTATCAGAGGTGGGGACTGGGTGATAGGAGGAAAGGGCCAGGACTAGGGCGGTGGTACTTTTATCAATCGTAGTCCTAATAGTACGGTTGAGGGTTTTCAATAAACATGGTAACAGGCAAGGAAGGACACAAAATATGACAGAGGATACCAGGAAAATTATGGTGAGGGCTTTAAAGAGTCCCGGTTTGGAGGCCCAATCAGTCAGTGAGTTGAGTCCAAACATATCAGCAGAAAAACCCTTCCAAGTCTGGACAGGAACGTGAGCTAATCTGGTAATTTTGTCTATGACCTCTTCAACCACAAATCCTTCATCATCCAGTTGTAGACAGCAGTTGGAAAGATTGAATTTGCCACATACCCCTCCTTCAGCGGCCAATAGATAGTCTAAGGCCAGTCGGTTCTGATAGATGGCGGTACGCATCATAGTGTTCGCTTTGGCCAGGGCTCCCAGGGCCCTAGCTGTTTCATTGGTGATAACTTCTAAAACCGCCTGCAGTCGTATGAGGCGGTTAAGCATGTAGATTGGGGTCCGGTACCCAAACATACCATTATCAGCCCAAGTAGCAGGACCGTAGACAGCAATGATGCGCTCCGGGGGCCAAGTGTCATCCCATTTACCAATTTCCAAACTTCTTTCAGAACGGGCCCGTTGATCGAATACTGGGACAGCCAGATGTTCTCCTTCGGATAACGGGAGGAGGAAGAAGGCTGGTTTGATAGTGCCCAGAACACAAGTGCCAGTCCAATTTGAGGGTAGAGTGGGGTATGCCATTTTCCCACAGATCCAGTAGTATCCTTCCGGTGCAGCCCAAGGGGCAGAAGCAGGCAGGTGGAGGTAGACATTTAATGTGGTAGCATTGCCAGTAGTATTCCATCGTCTGGGTATTTCTAACTTAGGATCTCCGGTCCAATAAGTCCAACCGGGCTGAGAGGTGCTGTTTTTAGTCCATAAGGATTGGCACTGCAGGTGTCCAACACGAGTGGTAAAGGATGGTCCGAGACGCTGTATGCAGTGTTTTGCCAGAATGGAGTTTTTCAGAGGCCAGCTGGGTGCCCCCGCAGACATAACAGTTTGTCAGATTTAAGGTGGCTCCTATGGTTTCAGCGAACTGTATGAAAAGGTTGCGAGTGGTGGCAGAGGGCACAAAGTCTTGTTGGTCAAGTTTCATATGTCCATAAAAGTCTGGGAACACAATGCTGTGTTGTTCAGGGATTCGGTGTCTCTCAACGAGTTTGATGTGCAAGACAGTACCAGGGTCCGTACCCTTACCATATATCTGTAGGCCCACAAGATAGCGAGCTTTCCGGAAGCTATCGTCGAGATTCCATTTAAACGGCTGTAGAATAGTGAAGTTAAGTGGGTTACAGTTCTGGAGGCCACAGTCAGAGGTAGTCACCCCTTTGAATAATATGGCTCGGGTGGTGGGTAGTCGGGTCATACCCCAAGTAGCCCAAGATACACATTTCCAGTAGTTACAGTAGTAGTGTTCGGAAGACCCTTCACAGTGGGACGGCTTCTGTCCCGCCAGGCACATGTATTTATCATTGTGCATATATTCCCTCCTCCATGCTAGGGCACCACAACGTCCAAGGAAGGTGGGGTTCTGGTCCATGGCATGGCAAGCATCAAAGAGGACTGAGGCTGGGACATGGGGATTAGTGACCAGGGTTTGTTGAATCAGGGGGCCCTGATCCCAGACTGACCTGACCTCTATCCAAGTATCCCTATTAGTTGCTTTGGGGTCGAAACAGATCTGTGAATCTCCATTATTACATATAGAATATTCAACCTTGTTTTATATACATACAGGGGTCACTAGTTGACCCTTACACTCATAATTAGTTTGAAATCTAATAACATTTTCCGTTTTGCCCCCATTGTCCACTAGTGCCACACAAGGGGCACACCCAGGCGTGGGAGGGGTAGGGGACATGGACAATGTTGGCAAGACGTAAATCACAAGCAGTAAATATACAACAGAGTTCATGTTAAATATCTTGTCAGATCTCCGGATCAGACGTGCGTGATTACTCTTCCAGAGTGTGGGGTAGCCGCGTGATTTTCAGTTGAAGGTCAGTAGGCCCTTTTTCACAAATATACTCAGCAGCGGGCTTCACACGGCTGTAGTGAATCCAAGACTCGTGGCGGGACAATTTGACAGCTGTGGGGGAAGCAAGTAAGACAGTGAAAGGCCCTGTCCAAAGGGGTTTCAGCGGTTCTTTCTTCCATACTTTCAGCCACACTTGATCCCCAGGTTTGTAGAGGTGGACAGGGGTTGTAATTGGTAGCGGGGCTCTAGAAATGACCCAGTTCTGTAATTTCATAATGGTCTTTCCTAGCTGCTTTATCTCTGCGTCTGTGATAGTGTTCCCTATCTGTTCAAGAGACTCAGGGTCTAGACTGACTATTGGCGGGGGTCGGCCATACATGAGCTCAAATGGGGACAACTGATTGCGTTTACCTGGGGTACAGCGGATGCGAAATAGAACAGAAGGGATCAGTTTGGGCCATGGCAGGCGGCTTTCTTCTGCCGCTTTGCCGAGGAGGGTTTTAATAGTTCTGTTGATGCGTTCAACTTGGCCAGAGCTCTGGGGTGATAGGCCGTATGTAATTTCCAGGTGATTTGCAGAGCCCAAGAGACTGCTTGTGTGACTTGTGATATGTAGGCGGGGCCATTATCGCTGCCAATCACTAGGGGCAGGCCATAGCGAGGGATGATGTCATGGAGTAAAACCTTTACTATTTCCCTACTTTTCTCTGTGCACACTGGGTAGGCCTCTGGCCACCCAGTGTGGGAATCAATGAAAACCAGGAGGTAACGGAACCCATGGGAGGGGGGCAAGTGGGTAAAATCTGTAGAGAGGACTTGCATGGGATGTGAACCGATAGGCTGGTGGCCAGGAACGGGGGGTCTGACAGAAGAGGGGTTGTGTCGGAGGCAAATGACACAGCGGAGCAGAACATGGGAGATGAGTTGAGAGAGATTCGGGATATAGAAATTCTGTCGGAGAAGAGTGCGGAGGGCTGGGTTACCGGCATGAGAAAAATCGTGTGCACGGTGGACAACAGTGAGGGCCAGGAGTTGTGGAACATACAGGAGGGGGGTGGATGTGTGGGAGGAGGGTATAGTAATCCATCCGGATGGGAGGGTGCAATGGCCAGGTTGCTGCGTGGCCTACTTGCGCTCGGGGTCAGTGTACTGGGGGGAAAGGGAATGAAGGAAAGGTTGAGGGGAGGAAAGGGATAACAGAAGAGGGGGTGTGGGCGGACCTTGGAGGGCCGCCTGGCGAGCCGAGCGGTCAGCCAAGGCATTACCGCGGCTGATGAAATCACGGAGGCGACGGTGGGCCCAGCAGTGCATGATAGAAACTTTGGAGGGTAGCAGGATAGCATCCAAAAGGTCCAGGATGAGTTGGTGGTGTTGGATAGGGGATCCAGAGGAGGTGAGGAAGGAGCGCTGGCGCCAGAGGGCAGCGTGGGCGTGAACAGCTAGAAAGGCAATTTAGATAGGAAAAAAACAAAAATGCAAAAAGGGAGAGAAAAATCTCCAAAAATGGCCAATGGTATAGTTGGTTTCCTTGGGGTACCCCACAAACCAAACAGATAGACAACACAAAGATTAAAGGGCATAAACAAACATAGAAAACAGAAAAGGCATGGAACTTTTCTTCCAGCTGGCAAGGATTCAGAGCTGAACTTAGATCTGCAGAGAAATGCACAGTTATACAAAAACAAACGTCCATCATACCACGAATCATAATTGTGTGCACACAGTGGCAAAGTAAAGTGCGATATAACACATGGCATAATAATCACATAATCATAAAAGGCATCTATTAATGGTTACTGGAACATCCGAAAGAGAAAACGTAAGAATGTGATCACTCTGGCTTGGTGCCCTGCCAATTACATTCATAAGGCAGACAGGGACGCAACTGCTAGGGTGTGCTTCAATCTTGAAAAATAAGCAAAACTTACTAGGTACAGTGTACAATGTTAAATATAGAGGTATTCTGAAGTATGGCAATGTCAATTCAAAGGGGAAAAAAAGAAACATGTTAAATGTTAAGTGCAAGGTCATTTCAAGGTTACTGAAAGCAGAACATTGTCCTCCTTCTCTGGGTAGAAAAAGGCTCATTGTAACAGGTCCAGAACAGCTCTGTATGTATGACTGCGAAGACAAAGAAGAGACATTTTAACGTGACACCACCCCTGAGGTCACTTAGCCATGTTCCCTGCAGGCAGACCTGGAACCCTTGTCTGCCACCTGGGTCCCGCTACACTCTGAGGAGTGGGCACTGCTGCAGACTAGATGTAGCTACTTTACTCTGCACTGTCCTTACATAATAACTACCCCCTTCCTCTGGAGTTTGAGCTACCAAGTTTATTTGAAAGGTATTTCTCTTTCCAATTGTATTTAGAATCTGATTGATAATAACACTTTATACAAACATGCATGGGAAGAAAGAATTCATAAAGAACACCAGGATAAAGACACAATACGGGAAAGCAAGGGAGACTGTTAGCACAAAAGAAGTAATCTCAATCCATCCGTTATCAATAAAACTCATTCATAAAGGAAAAAAAAAAAAGTTGACCACATTACACCGCTATTGATTAAGTCCCATTGGCTACCTATTAGCCACCAAATTACTTTTAAGATATTATTCTTGGTTTTTAAAGTTCTAGCTTTCAATGAGCCTCAATTCATGTCTAGAATGATCATTCCTTATTATGCCCCTCGTTCTCTACGATCATCATCACAAGATTTATTAACTGTCCCTTCCTTAAAAATTGTGGGTACAAGAAGAAATGACATGTTTTCTGTTACAGCGCCACAAACGTGGAATGCACTGCTACTGTACATCAGAAAAGAAAAAGATCTTATCTCTTTTATAAAACTCTTAAAAACTTTGTTATTTAACTTTGTACTTGTGTCTTAAAATTGTTTGTCCTCTAAAATGTTTTTTTTATTTTTTTTTTTTGTTCAGCGCTTAGAATGTTTGTATAGGCGATTCATCAAATAATAATAAAACTTGAACTTGAATTATCAAGCCCATGTTTAGCAAATATTTCAATTTTCAGAAAAATATGGATACTTAACCTCTATCATTGTTAGTCTTGTACTTTAAATCCCCCAACACTGGGATACAAAGGCAGGGATGTGCCCAACACAAACCCCACATGTCTGACAAACGGTTGCTTTTTTTTTTTTTTCTTTTTTTTTTTATTACCAGCAGACACACTTTGACAACTGCGAGAACACATAAACTATCTGGCTCAACTTTCTTTAAATTACTCACTGTCTGTAACAAATCCACTGCACGCAACATATATCTAAAATCACAGTCCTTATTCTCGTTCATCAGTGCAAACTCACATTCTTAATTCTGTCTTGATCCACATGCATTTTACCCTGTTAAGCAACTTACACTATCCTGTCTGCAACTTTCGGCAAAACAATCATGCTGGCTTGCTTTACCAACCTTTCCCAGGTTTCCAACCTAAATGCTATTTCCATCTCCCCGGGTAATTTCTCAACATCACCAATTTCTCGTTCTCTGTGTCTTGTCAGGTGTCCCCAGAGCTTTTGTTTTATTAATTTGACAAGTATGACAAAAAGTTGATTAAATTCCAAATACTAAGCCTTTGACAACAATAAAAATAAGGATGAAGAAAACAATAAAAAATCTTAGGGTCGCCATAATCGCCAGAAAAGGCAGTTGTAAAATATTTAAGCATGATCTGAAGGGGGTCGGTGGTGCTCTGACCCATATTATACAATCTATATATGCACCCAACAAAAGTTCCAATTTCCAGAAACCAGAATCCTATATACCTCTCTGTGCTTCACAACGGATTAAGAAGTTACTAGACAGAAGAGGTAGAGACAGGATAGAGAAGGAATCAACTTCTCACTTACCAAGACAGGTCCGGTACCGGCACAACAAAACCAGGAGCCAGAAATCTCCACCGATTCGTTCCTTCTCGAGGTGCAATCCGTTGTCTTCGACGAGAAACCGTTCCTGGTCAACCACCAGGTTAATGCCGGCTATTACGGGTCTCGTAGGAGGCAAGGTTTGAAATCCTCCGAGGGAGACGATCGTGCCAAACAGGCTCAAGTCTGTAGATCAAGTCCCTGTTCGGCTGCGCCAAATGAAGGTACCTTTTTAGGATAAGGCCCTCCGTTAGTAGTGCAGAGACTTGAGCCAGAGACTGAAGAGATGTAAAAAGGCTTTTATTAAACAAGCATATATGCTGGACTTCTGGGCAGAACTGGCTGCATAAACAGAAGACCCTGAGGATCTCGGACACAAAAGTTATATAGGGTCCGTCCTAACCAGTCCAAACCAGTTCTAACCAGCTCTGACCAAAAGGTAACAGCAGAGAGAAAAACAAAACCATAAATCCATCCTATAATCTATACATCAAGGCTAACTCACAGCAACATCCTTTTGCCTCCTGGCCGTGCCTGGTACAAGACAGATACAAAGAACAGGCCTGCATGCATACGTGATTTCTCAGAGCAATAAAATGGAGTCACAGGTTGTTCTTTGTACTAATTATGACCCACTGATCTAAAATGGAGTTTCTTCATCTACACCGTGACCCAGCTATGTCAGCTAGCTAGGGATCCTTCACTCTCTTGGCAACAACCCTTAGGCACAGAATCCCTTTTATGTTACTCTTGGTGAGCCACTACAGGTCCCACCCTTGCTCCTCAGCCCGGAACCATGTTATCTTCCCTCCAAGCTGAAACACTTCATTGTTTGCTCTGCTAGCAAACCTCCTCAGATTCTCACCCCTCAAACTATCATCATTTCCAGGAGTCTCCCTCCGTCCTTGGGCTCTGGCAGAAGATCAAGATAACCGAAAGCCCCGCTTCTCTTCCTCACCTCCCTTTTATTTACTGCTCCCCCCTCCCACTTGAACTTTCTACACATACACCTAGGCAGTGACACCCAAAGAAGCCTCTTGCTCTGTTGCAGAGGCATTCTTTGGTGGGGGAGGGGGGTCACACAAGAGCAAAATAAATGAAGCAGTGCAAAATCTGGTGGGGTGACAGAATGACATGAAATAATTCTTTTCCTGCCTTCCGCCTCCCTTACCTTTTCTTAATCTAAAAAAACACAGAGAATTTTTCCCCTATACCCCATAGGAAAGGAATTTATTTATTGGGATTTATTAACTGCTTTTATGAAGAGGTTCACCGAGGTAGTGTTACATACAGCAGGTGCAGTTTAACAGCATACCAATAGAAATATGACCAAATATAAGCATAAAAACAATCAATGAGGTAAATTTGCAGAAATTGAAGCCTAATAGTAGGAAAAGCATGATACAGGGCTCCTTTTATCAAGCTGCGCTAGCGGGATTAGCATGTAAGACATTTCATTACGCGCTAACCCTCGCGGCTGGCTATAAAACTAACGCCTGCTCAATGCAGGTGCTAGCAGCTAGCACGGCAGGCAGTTTAATGCGCGGTATTACGCGCGTTAAACCCCTACCGCAGCTTGATAAAAGGACCCCACAGTATCAGAAATATACAGGCCTGTAGAAAAATTATATAACAGGAATACGATAAATGTCTGCAGGATACAAGTGGTACATCATGATATGCAGCATGGAGGAACATTTATTTAACACAGCTAGGATATTTATAATGTCAGTCCAATACAGATAAAACCCCTCAATAAGCTTCGATTAGCTATGATAAGCATGATGCCAGCACCATAAAAAAACGACAACATTGCTAAAGGAAAGGATAGTGAATTTCCTAAAATCTAATGGGTTACAAGATCTGAGGCAACATGGTTTTACTAAAGGTAAATCGTGCCAAATGAATCTGATTGAATTCTTTGACTGGGTGACCAGAGAATTGGCTTGAGGACGTGCACTAGAGGTAATTTACTTAGATTTCAGCAAAGTATTTGACACTATTCCCCATAGGTGGCTCTTGAATAACCTTGACAGGGTAAAATTAGAACCCGGATGACGGACAGACGCCAGAGGGTGCTGGTTAATGGAATTTGCTTGGAGAGAGGAAAGGGAAGTAATGGAGTACCTCAAGAATTCATGCTGGGACCAATTCTATTCAACATGTTTGTGAGTGACTTTGCCGAAGGGTTAGAAGGTAAGGTTTGCCTTTTTGTAGATGATACCAAGATTTGTAACAGAGTGGACATGCCGGAGGGAGTGGAAAACTTGAAAAAGGATCTACAAAAGTTAGAAAAATGGTCTAACGTCTGGCAACTAAATTTCAATGCAAAGAAGGGCAGAGTGATGCATATGGAGAGTGAGAATCTGAGAGATCTTTATGTGTTGGGAGGTGAGAGGCTGATATGCATGGAAGGGGAGAGGAACCTTGAGGTGATAGTGTCTGAGGACCTGAAGGCGTAACAAGACAATGGCTGTAGCCAGAAGGATGCAAGACTGTATAGAGAGAGGTGTAACCAGCAGAAGAAAGGAGGGGTTGATGCCTCTGTGCAGGTCATTGGTAAGGTCAAACTTGAAGTATTGTGTTCAGTTTTGGAGGCCCTATCTGGTGAAGGATATAACAAGAGTTGAAGTGGTCCAAAGGAAAGCAACGTAAATCATAAGGGATTTGCTCCAAAAGACGTACGAGAAGAGATTGGACTACCTGAACATGTATACTCTTGAAGAGAGGAGGGACAGGAGAGATATGACACAGATGTTTAAATACTTGAAAGATATTAACATAGAACCAAATCTTTTCCAGAAAAGGGAAAATGGTAGAATTAGAGGACATAAATTGAGATAGACTTAGGAGTAAAGTTAGGAAATTCTTTTACATGGAGAGGTTGGTGGATGCCTGGAATGCCTTCCCGAGGGAGGTGGTGGAGAGGAAAACAGTGACAGAATTTTAAAAAGTGTGGGATGAGCACAGAGGACCTATAATTAGAAAATGAAGGGTATAAATTGGTGAACTAAGGCCGGTACAGGGCAGACTTGCACAGTCTGTGTCCCATATTTGGCAACTTGGTTTAGAATGGGCTGGGGAGGGCTTCAATGGGAACTACAGTAATTTGGAACATGAGGATGGTGCTGGGCAGACTCTATGGTCTGTATTCCACTAACAAAAAGATGGTTTGGATAGGTTGACTGGAGCTTTGATGGCAACTCTAGTAGCTAAAACCTAAGGACAATATTGGATGGACTTTACAATTAATGGCCTAGAAATAACTTTTTAAAAAAGACAATTTAATATAATTATGAGTTTATAATGCATGTAAAAGTTGGGTAGACTGGATGGATCATTCAGGTCTTTATCTGCTATCATTTATTATGTTAATATATGGGGTCCAGGGCCATGTCCAGACTTCAGTGAAACCTGCTTATGTATTTTGGTTAGGAATTTTGCTGTATTTATTATAAAAGTTAGGGCATTCTTTTGAATCTAGTATGACAACCATTAATCATTTATGGATGTAGTTATTGTTAATTTTATCACTAACTCATGCTAGTTTAAGACAAGTTCTATTTTATGTAATAAGACCTAGTCATTAATCATTCAAGTTAACAATGAATAACATATCTTAATGGTAACCCACACTGATAGCGTCCAACCTTGATTAAAGAAAAAAGAAGTGTCTCCAAAAATCAAAATCACTGCTATATATAATGAAAGTGAGCCATGTATAGGGTAGTCAAGCCATTGTGACATCACTGATGAGGCTGGCTCTGAGCATTGGTGGAATGAGGCATTATGACATCACAATACCAGCTCTGGTTATCAGAGGCTGAAACTTGTTATACTTACACAAGAGAAGTTATCAATGTAGGCTACTATTAAGATGGGTCAAGATGTTTTAGCATAGGTCCCATTTTATGCAATGAGACCTAGTTTCTAATAACTGGGATTAACAATAAAATCACACATCTTGACCAGGGCCGGATTAATCACTAGGCCAAGTAGGCACATGTCTAGGGCCCAAAACTGTGAGGATGGCCCGCTGAAGGAGGGCGACTCACCTTGCTATTTTTCAACAGTAACGGGCCCCCCCCCCCCGCAGTAACGGCAACGGCCCCCCCCCCGCAGTAACGGCAACGGGCCCCCCCCCCCAAGTAGTAACGGCAACGGACCGCCTGCCTGTCCACATCAACGGCAATGTGGCCGGATGTGTTACTGGAAGGTCCCGCGATGACTGCTTCTGCCGGTCCAGCTGCCTCCGACGTCACTTACTTGCTCTGGAAGAAGTGACATCGGAGGGGGCTGGACCGGCAGAAGCAATCATCGCGGGACTTTTCTGTAACACATTCGGCCGTGTTGGTGTTGCTGTTGCTGCGGGCGGGGGGGAGGACCCGTTGCCGTTACTGCGGGGGGGGCCCGTTGCCGTTGCTGGGGGGGCATTGCTGTTGTTGCGGGGGAGAGGCGTTGCCGTGGGGTAGAGAGAAAGGAGGATGGAAGGGTGCTGGAGGGAGAGAAAGGGAGCAGGGTGATATGGAAGGGTTGTGAGAAGGATGGTATAGAAGAGTGGTGGAGGAAGAGAAAGGGGGCATGGTAGTATGGAAGGGTGGTGGAAGGAGAGAAAGGGGCTGATGGAATTGGTGTGCAGGGGAAGGGGAGAGATATAAGGGGAAGGATACTGGATGGAATTGGGTTGAAGGGAGAGAAAGGGGGCAGATGCTGATGGAAGTGGGAGGAAGGGAGAGAAGAGAGTGAAATGCCCGATCATGAGGATGTGGGAGAGGGAAGGAGAGGAGAGAGATACCAGACCATTGAAGGAGGGAAGAGAAGATGATGGATGCCACACCAATGGTGGGGGGGGGAGAAGAAGAGATGGAAGGGAGAGGCAGACAATTTCTGGAAGAGGCACAGGACAGAAGATGAAAAGAAGAGAGTGACAAGAAGATGAGGAGAGCAGAAACCAGAGAAGACAAAGGTAGAAAAAAAAATTATATTTATTTATTTTTTTTGCTTTAGGGGATATCGCTGTTGCTTTAGGGGTCATCGCTGTTTACTTTAGGGAACATCACTGTTTCTGTGGTGTTGCATTGCATGCAGAGTCCAGCTTCTTGGTGGTTTTATTTAACCTTTGTCTACGTATTTATATTTTATCCCCCCTTTTAAAAAACTGTAGAGCATTTTATAGCGCTGGCCGTGGCTAAAAAACATGCTATAGTTTTGTAAAAGGGGGAGAGGTTAGTTTGTGATTACATATTCCATACTAGGCAAGGTGTTTTCTGTGTTCTGCTTGTATGAAAGACATGTTTTTTTTTGTTAGCGTTGACCAGCCTTGTTTGGCAAAATGCATCGGGCATGGTTCTTGGGAGCACCTTGAATTAACCTGATTTGAATCTCCTTATTTTTCTGCCAATCTTCTTTTGTTTCATGTTGGATTCTTTGGTGGACTGCTTGCCTTGTTGTTTCGTTGCAAGTTAACATACATGGAGTGGAACGTGCTAGAGGAGTTACAGATTTGGTTGTTTATACATAGTAACATAGTAGATGATGGCAGATAAAGACCCGAATGGTCCATCTAATCTGCCCAACCTGATTCAATTTAAATTTTTTTAATTTTTTTCTTTTTAGCTATTTCTGGGCAAGAATCCAAAGCTCTACCCGGTACTGTGCTTGAGTTCCATCTGCCAAAATCTCCGTCAAAACCTACGGCAGCCCATCTACACCCTCCCAGCCATTGAAGCCCTCTCCAGCCCATCCTCCCCCAAACTGCCATATACAGACCATGCAAGTCTGCCCAGTACTGGCCTTAGTTCAATATTTAATATTATTTTCTGATTCTGAATCCTCTGTGTTCATCCCACGCTTTGGTTATTAATATAGACTTATATTTTGGATAGTATTACTGCTTTACAAATATTTGAACACTTTTATGTTTAATTGTTTTTATTCATTTTCAACGTGCATAAACAACAACAATCAGAGTAAACAATACAGAATACAGATATGTTTGCACAAAATCCAAAATTCCCCTCCCAACCCCCCACCCTCCAACAAAAACCCCCAACTGAAAATCCCTGGTGAGAAGAAAATGTAAAATGGAATAAGACTGCTATTATGAGTTCAAAAGTCTATTCCGAGCCATTGAGGTAAGGGTCATCCAAAAACGCTCCCAAATCACTGTGAATCTGCGCCCCGAACTCGAGTCAATATCAAAGAAGTGTCTACGTTCTAAAGCGGCCTGGGTGATCATCAATGATTTCCATTGACTGTAAGTCGGGGCCTCACAAGCCAGCCACTGCAATAGGAGAGTCTTTTTGCCAAGTAATATAGCTCTAGCCAAAAAGGCGGAAAGACCTTTAGGCTTTGGAGAAGTAACATCATAAAAACCAAAGAGCGCTCTTGGGGTCGGGGACCACCTTCGACCCCAAAGAGCCGAAATATAAGAGCCCATTTGATGCCAGAACTGGAGAACAGCAGGACAATACCAAAACATATGGCCCAAGGAGGCATTCACTTGAGCACATTTAGGGCAGTGATGACTGTGAGAAATGCCCATCCTGTAAGCTCGTATAGGAGAAATGTAGAGACGAAGAATAAACTTTAATTGTAGTTCCCAGTGCTGAATATTAGTTGACAATTTTTTCAAAGTTTTGACAACCTGCTGTATCTGATCAGAAGTTAAAGTACATTGTAAATCCTCAGCCCAGGTTTCTGCTAAAATTGCAAAGTTGTGTCCAGGTTGACTGTCACGGATGCCCACATGGTGGAAATGTAGTGGAATGAGTTGCTGTGCAGATAAGCTGAACATTTCAGATAGAGTCTCATAACAGATGTTCGTCATATGAGCACCAGGCAATGAACGTACATAATGTCGTACCTGAAAGTATGCAAAAAAGTCAGTGGCGGGTAGTCCAAATGTATGTTGTAAGGAAGCAAAAGATGCTATCTGCCCCTCATCTGTGTACAACTGAAAGATGTAACATAACCCCAAAGAAGCCCATCGCTGAAAGGACACAGACTGAATACTCGGCGAAAAATCTCCATTCCCCCGAATAGGGAGGAAGGGAGAAATCTTTGGGGACATTTGAAGGCATTTGCATAACCAACGCCAGGTCCGTCTCGCAGGAGCAAAAATTGGATATCGTGCTACCACTAGACGGAGGGCCGGGGCTGTCACATGTAACACATAACTGATATGGTAAGGAGCCACCAAGGATAGTTCCAAAGGAGTGGCAGAAAAACCCTAAACCAATCATTAATATGCCTCATTTGACAGGCCATTGCATACCATTGAATATTCAAAAGACCATAACCCCCCCCCCCCCCCCCGTTCTCTAGGTAGGCACATCTTAGAGAAAGTCAGACGTGGCCGTTTGCCACCCCAAACAAACCTCTGTATCCCTCTTATAAGTTGAATCTTAGTAGCATGGGACAATAAAAAGGGGAGAACTTGAAATCTATAGAGCCATTTTGGAAATACTACCATATTGTACAGAGCCACTCTACCTGCCACTTATAAAGGAAAAGCCCGCCAAGTGTGAAACATATTCAAAGTGTCCCCCAAAAGTGATGCCACATTACAATCATATAAAGTGGAAAGATCACGGGGTAGCCACACTCCAAGATATTTAATGGAGGTCTGGGCCCAAGCAAAGGGGAAATCACCCACCCAAGTATCCTGTATAGTGGAGGGAAACGCCAAAACTGTAGATTTTTGATAGTTAAGGGCGAAGCCTGAGTAAAAATGAAACTCCTCCAAAGAATGGTGTAGATGAGTAATAGAACGCCGTGGCTGAGTCAATGTAAATAATAAGTCATCCGCGAAAGCCAGAACTTTGACCGTCTGAGACGGAAACGGGACTCCCACTACGTCCGGATCGTTAGAGACCATTCGTAAAAACGGCTCCAAATAGAGCAGAAAAAGGAGTGGGGATAAGGGACAACCCTGCCGGGTGCCCCTACCAATAGAAAAGGCTTCCGTTATGATATCATTAACTAACAATCGGGCCATCGGTCCGTTATATAAGGTGTGAATCGCTCGAGTATACCAGCCCTCAATACCTATATAATCCAGTACCCCAAACAAATAACCCCAGTCCACCTGATCAATAGCTCGGGCAGCATCCAGGCTGGCCAACAACATAGGTGTCTTCTGTGATTGAGTATGAGCCATAGCTAGAAGTACCCGACGGACATTATGTACTGCCTGCCTACCTTTCAGAAAACCCACCTGTGCTGGACCTATAATCCTGGGCAGCAGGAGAGCCAGTCTATCCGCCAAAATTTTTGCCAGAATTTTAATATCAACATTAAGAAGGGAGATGGGGCGATAAGCCTTAGGGGAAGTAGCATCCTTACCCGGCTTTAAAATAAGTGTGATGAGGGCCTCATTGGCACCCGCCGGAAAACCGCCCTCCGTGATAACCTGCGTATAATAATCCCGTAATGGATGACCAATCTGTGAGGATAACAATTTGTAAAATTCGGCTGTAAAGCCGTCGGGTCCAGGGGCAGAATAGTTCCTCTGAAACTGTATCGCCTTCTGCAATTCTCTAACGGTCAGGGGGGCATTAAGAAGTTCCACATCCGACCCATTCAATTTAGGAAGTCCGGAATCCTCCAAATAATCTCTCAAAAGTCCCCCCCCCTTCTCGATCTCGTCGTTCATAAAAATCCCGAAAATAATCTGAAAATATGTTGGCAATCTTATCCGTTTTATGTCGTAATATCCCGGCCGCGTCCCGTAAACCGAAAATAAAGCGGGAGCCTCTCGCGCGTTTAGTCAAGTTGGCTAATAATTTCCCTGATCGATTACCGTAACGATGGAATTTAAATCGCTGGTAAAATAACATCTTCAACGTACGTTCATGTATATATGAATTAAGTGTCGTCTCGACAGATAATAAATTCTCTTTTTCCGCCGGTGTGGGATTAGTCGAATAGTGTCTTTTCGCAGTGGCCAAATCGCGCTCCAAACGTAAAATGCCCCGGGATAATCGACGATTTCTCGCAATAACGTAAGCAATACATTCCCCTCGCAATACCACTTTAGCCGTGTTCCAAAACAAATTTGGCTCAGATAAATGTTGACTATTAAATTCCAGAAAATTTGTCCACTTTTCCAATAAAAATTCTTGAAAATGGGCATCAGAGAACAAATAACTCGGAAAGCGCCACCGGGAGGGGCCTCGGATATTGAAGCCAACATTAACCTCCACCCAGATCAAAGAATGATCTAAGATCGCCGATGGTCCTATAGTAGCGGCATCAATATGAAGAAAGGATGATTTATTAACAAGTATATAATCTATTCTAGAAAACGTACCATGGGCCCGAGATCTATGGGTATAATCACGTTCCGAGGTGTGCAGTAGGCGCCAAGGATCAACCAAATCTAAAGTCGTACACAAATACGGAATACCCCGCCTGCTAGACTCCACCGGAGGCACTCCCGGATTAGATTTGTCAATTCTCTGATCAAGTACCTGATTATAATCCCCTGCCAGGTATAACGAGTCAGCCACGTGTTCCGATAGCAATTTAGCAATGCGTTCAAAGAAGGAGTGATCATATACATTTGGTGCATATAAATTGAGCAAATAGAAGGAGTAAGTACCCACAGTTAGAAAGAGCAAGAGAAATCGTCCCTGAGGGTCTTGTTCCACCAAACGCACCTGACATGGTAAAGATCTGTGGATCAAGATCGCCACCCCAGATTTTTTCTGAGGTGACGAAGCCGCATAAACGGCCCCCACCCAAGATTTTTTCAATTTAGCGTGTTCGCTATCCGTCAAACGTGTTTCTTTTTTTTTTTTTTTAATTTAATATTTATTGAGATTTTCAATATATTCAAGCATATTATAACTTGTACAGAAAGGAAATTTAGCAAGAAATTAATATAAATGAAAACATATATCAAAGAACATATAAGCATAAATTTCTACTCAAGTCCTCAAAAAGATCCAAGAAGGAAAATAGGCGACAAGAAAATTATTAAAACAAAGTAATAGCTAGTCGAATGAGATTAAGGCACCCTTTCTTAAACTAAGCACTTTCTTTCTCCAAAGATGCAGTTGTGAGAAAAGTTGTCAGTTGAGATGGCTCAAAGAAAACATATTTATGAGAATGGTAATTAACAACACATTTACATGGGTGTCGCAAGTAAAAAGTTGCCCCCAGAGATAAAACACCAGGTTTCCTTAACAGAAATTCTTTTCTCCTTCTCTGCGTCTCCTTGGCCAAATCTGGGAACATCTGAATTTTACAACCTAAAAACTCTTTTTGCTTATTTTTAAAGAAAAGTCTCAGCAACCAGTTTTTATCTGGTGCGAGAGCTACTGTCAATAATAAGGTTGCAGGGGTCACTAATTCTCTATCAGACATTTCCAATATATTGGATATATTCATTAAATCAGGTCCCGACTTCTGTTGTAATTGCTGTTGTTGTTGTTGGTCTTGAGGCTTACTTGGAAGATAATAAACCTGCGTAAATGGTGGTAATGATTCATCAGAGAGTTCCAATATTTCCGTCATATAACGTTTCAACATTTCCCTTGGGGCTATCACAGAGACCCTAGGGAAGTTTATCAATCTGAGATTATTGTTACGAGAAAAGTTTTCCATTGCTTCCATCTTCCTTCTTAAATTAGTATTATCTTTAATTAATACCTCAGTAATTTGTTGTGATACTTTAAGTTCTTGATGAATATTTTGTATTGAAATTTTTGAGTCCTCAAGTCCAGTCTTTAAATTTTTAATCTCAGTTCCATGATTTTCTAATTTCTTTTCTACTTCTTGCAGTTGTGGATTAATAGATTTTGCCAAATTGGCTACCAGGTCCCACAGAGAGTCTAATGTAACCTCTCGGGGCTTCAAAATTTGCAATGGTTGTAATTTTAAGTTAATTAGCTCACCCTCTGGCAACGTGTCTCCTCCTGCAATCTGTTGGATTTTCTGTTGGATTTTCTTATCCCCCACTGCTTCTTCCACAGTCTCCTCGTTAAGACTCCTCTGCTCCAGCAGGGAGTCCCGTGGCACAGTCCCCGTGTTCTCCTCCTTAGCCTCCGAGAGGAAGTGAACTCCAACCTCAGGAAGTTCCTCCTCTCGCGGGGAACTGGTCGACTGAGGGCGTGGGGGTGGTGCTCTCACTTCGGGGCTCAACGATGTCTCCAGCCCCATGGTGAACGCCACTGACGCGCCTCCGCCGTGTGTCTCCTGCGGGGAACTCCCCGAAGCTGTCGGCGTGCCCTGCATTCTCCTCATCAAGTCCTCGATGTTCCCGAAGACGGCTGTTCTGGAGCGCTGCGAGGCTCCAGCAGCGCTACGTCCCCTCCTCTTCGGCATCGTGAAGCAGGTAAAGGTTTAATTGGACAAATTATGTCAAGGAATAGACGGGAGCGTGAAACTCATGCGACTGCTCATGCGGCCTTCTTGGATGCAAGTCTCAAACGTGTTTCTTGCAGACACACAATATCCGCTTTATGATGTTTAAGTTGATTAAGAATTTTCGTTCTTTTAACTGGGGAGGATATACCCGATACATTCCAAGACATTATTCGCATAGAATTAGCTAAAGACATAGAGAATCCCAAAAAGCAAAGAAATAGCTAGCTCGACCCAAGTTATCAAGGCCATCCCAGGTTCCCAGCCTTACCCGGAATAGCTGAACAAAGAGATATACCTTTAATAGCATATTGGAAGTAACACGCTTTAATGGCCCTCCATCTTGTTGGTGAAAACAGTAAAGATATCCTACTGTCGGAGGTGCCCACCCCGCCTCCAGTACAATGCAAACAAATAGCAAGAAAAAGACCACTCTACACAGGGATAGAAAAAGAAAAAAAAAAGAAATAACAGAAAAAATTCCCCTCCCAACCCGTCCCTCCCCCGTCCACCCCCCATCCAACCCCCCCATCCCCCCTATTGTCATCATCCCCTCCCTCAGTACTAGACACATCAACAGAAACACCAGAGGTGACTCTGCAGGTGTGTAAGGGTACGAGAAGGATGCCTCCCCGAGTCCCGAGTCATTCAATAATACAAATATCAAACATGGCTACCAGCGGAAAGTACAAACCTAACCTGTGTATAGTAGACCTAATTAAACACCACATAGAACTCCAAAAAAAGAAGTCTAGTCAAGTTGTAAACAACAGACCAGAGTGCCATGACTCCAAAACATTGCAAGTCCAAATAGTAAGTACAGTGAAAAAATTGCTAAACAGCAATCAAGGTAAACCAGCACTGATGGGCTACATATTACTACAGCAGGAAAAAGAAACCTTGCAGAGAAATTTAGACAATATTTTTCTAGGCATTTAAACTAGAAGGTGGGGGTGGTGTATGTAGAGACCACCCCCAGCAAAAGAAAAGATGTGATAGTAGTAAAGGCTGCAACAAAAGCAATATCAGCAACTCATTTCTTAGTATTGCAGCGGAAAGTGAAACGACACAAAAATCCATACGAAAAAGGAGATTATCGCTGAAAAATAGCTGGAAAGCGATGACCACAAATGCTCGCAGTCTAAGCAACAAAGTTCATGATCTGCAAGCCCTGATATTAGAGGCAGATCTAGATATTGTTGCTATCACAGAGACATGGTTCAGTGAATCACATGGATGGGATGCAAACATACCGGGATATAATCTTTTTAGGAAGGACAGAGATGGTCATAAAGGTGGAGGAGTAGCTCTCTATGTAAAGATCAATATCCAAGCGACCGAAATGCAAGGGACCTGGGGAGAGGAAGAAGCGATATGGATTGCTCTGAAAAGAGAAGATGGAACTTCTATCTACGTGGGTGTAGTCTACAGACCTCCGACTCAATCGCAGCAAATTGATAAGGATCTGATAGTGGATATCCAAAAGTTTGGAAGGAAAGAGGAGGTTCTGCTGTTGGGAGATTTCAACCTGCCGGATGCGGACTGGAATGTTCCAACTGCGGAATCGGAAAGAAGTAGGGAGATTGTGGATGCCTTTCAAGAGGCTCTGCTCAGACAAATGGTGACGGAACCCACAAGGGAAAAAGCGATATTGGATCTGGTCCTCACAAATGGAGAGAGTATATCTAATGTTCGAGTGGGTGCTCACCTGGGTAGTAGCGATCATCAAACGGTTTGGTTTGATATAACGGCTAAAGTGGAGAGCGGCCGCACGATACTTAAAGTCCTAGATTTCAAACGTACGGACTTTAATGCAATGGGAAAGTACCTGAAGAAAGAGCTGTTAGGATGGGAGGACATAAGAGAAGTGGAAAGACAGTGGTCTAAGCTGAAAGGAGCGATAAAAATGGCTACGGATCTTTATGTGAAGAAAATCAATAAAAACAAGAGAAAAAGGAAGCCGATATGGTTCTCCAACCTAGTGGCTGAGAAAATAAAGGCGAAAGAGTTGGCGTTCATGAAATATAAAAAAACCCAAGAAGAGGAGAGCAGAAAGGACTACAGGGTGAAACTGAAAGAAGCCAAGAGAGAGATACGTTTAGCGAAGGCACAGGCGGAAGAACAAATGGCTAAAAATGTAAAAAAGGGAGATAAAAATTTTTTCAGATATATTAGTGAAAGGAGGAAGATAAAAAATGGAATTGCTAGGCTAAAAGATGCTGGGAACAAATATGTGGAGAGTGATGAGGAGAAAGCAAATGTGCTAAACAAATACTTCTGTTCTGTGTTCACAGAAGAAAATCCTGGAGAAGGACCGAGATTGTCCGGCAAAGTTACACGAGAAAATGGAGTAGATTCTGCGCCGTTCACGGAGGAGGGTGTTTATGAGCAACTTGAAAAACTGAAGGTGGACAAAGCGAGGGGACCAGACGGGATCCATCCCAGGATACTAAGGGAACTCAGAGAGGTTCTGGCGAGTCCTATTAAAGACTTGTTCAACAAATCTCTGGAGACGGGAGTGATTCCTGGGGATTGGAGGAGAGCGGATGTGGTCCCTATTCATAAAAGTGGTCACAGGGATGAAGCAGGAAACTACAGGCCGGTGAGCCTCACTTCAGTTGTTGGAAAAATAATGGAAGTGTTGCTGAAAGAAAGGATAGTGTATTTCCTTGAATCTAATGGGTTACAGGATCCGAGGCAACATGGCTTTACAAAAGGTAAATCGTGCCAAACGAACCTGATTGAATTTTTTGATTGGGTGACCAGAGAGCTGGATCAAGGACATATGCTAGATGTAATTTACTTGGATTTCAGCAAAGCCTTTGATACAGTTCCTCATAGGAGGCTGTTGAACAAACTTGAAGGGCTGAAGTTAGGACCCAAAGTGGTGAACTGGGTCAGAAACTGGCTATCGGACAGACGCCAGAGGGTGGTGGTTAATGGAAGTCGCTCGAAGGAAGGAAAGGTGACTAGTGGAGTCCCTCAGGGTTCGGTGCTGGGGCCAATCCTGTTCAATATGTATGTAAGTGACATTGCTGAAGGGCTAGAAGGAAAAGTGTGCCTTTTTGCAGATGATACCAAGATTTGTAACAGAGTAGACACCGAAGAGGGAGTGGAAAATATGAAAAAGGATCTGCAAAAGTTAGAGGAATGGTCTAATGCCTGGCAACTAAAATTCAATGCAAAGAAATGCAGAGTAATGCATTTGGGGATTAATAATAGGAAGGAACCGTATATGCTGGGAGGAGAGAAGCTGATATGCACGGACGGAGAGAGGGACCTTGGGGTGATAGTGTCCGAAGATCTAAAGGCGAAAAAACAGTGTGATAAGGCAGTGGCTGCTGCCAGAAGGATTCTGGGCTGTATAAAGAGAGGCGTAGTCAGTAGAAGGAAGAAGGTGTTGATGCCCCTGTACAGGTCATTGGTGAGGCCCCACTTGGAGTATTGTGTTCAGTTTTGGAGACCGTATCTGGCGAAAGACATAAGAAGACTTGAGGCGGTCCAGAGGAGGGCGACGAAAATGATAGGAGGCTTGCACCAGAAGACGTATGAGGAGAGACTGGAAGACCTGAATATGTATACCCTAGAGGAAAGGAGAGACAGGGGAGATATGATTCAGACGTTCAAATACTTAAAGGGTATTAACGTAGAACAAAATCTTTTCCAGAGAAAGGAAAATGGTAAAACCAGAGGACATAATTTGAGGTTGAGGGGTGGTAGATTCAGGGGCAATGTTAGGAAATTCTACTTTACGGAGAGGGTGGTGGATGCCTGGAATGCGCTCCCGAGAGAGGTGGTGGAGAGTAAAACTGTGACTGAGTTCAAAGAAGCGTGGGATGAACACAGAGGATTTAGAATCAGAAAATAATATTAAATATTGAACTAGGCCAGTTACTGGGCAGACTTGCACGGTCTGTGTCTGTGTATGGCCGTTTGGTGGAGGATGGGCTGGGGAGGGCTTCAATGGCTGGGAGGGTGTAGATGGGCTGGAGTGGGTCTTGACGGAGATTTTGGCAGTTGGAACTCAGGCACAGTACCGGGTAGAGCTTTGGATTCTCGCCCAGAAATAGCTAAGAAGAAAAAAAAAAAAAAAAAAAAAAATTTAAATTGAATCAGGTTGGGCAGACTGGATGGACCATTCGGGTCTTTATCTGCCGTCATCTACTATGTTACTATGTTACTATGTTACTATGTTTAGCAGTGCATATCCAAGAACGGTCCGCTCAGCCATCTGGACTTTGGAGTGGTAGCAGATTAGTATTAAGGTATGTAGCTGCGTCCGCTGAAGAGTCAAACGAGTGCCACTGACCCTGATGATGTAATTTCAAGATGGCTGGGTAGAGAAACATAAATCTCACTTTTTTATCCGCCAAGGTGGAACAAAGTAGGTAAAATAATTTTCTCTTTTCGGTTAAGGCGGCCGAGTAATCCTGAAAAATTCGAATCTCAGCCTCTCCATATTTCAGCTGGTCCCGTTGCTGTTTGTATTGGCGAAGGATTTCCACATTATGATGATAATTAAGCACTTTAACTATGATCATGCGGGGTCGTCCAGTCCCAGTCTGCTCGCGACCTATGCGATGGGCACGTTCTAGGCGTAGGGGGCCCATGTCTCCCCGCATAGGGAATGTATCTTTTAACCAGGTTTCTATGGTGGGCAGTAGGACCGGACCCACCAAGGTTTCAGGGAATCCCAGAAAACGCAGATTCGATCTCCGGGATCAATTCTCCAGATCTTCAAGGCAGTCGCCCTGTTTCCTGGTTAATTCTAGTAAAGCCTGTATTTCAGTGGACTGTGTCCCCTGGATATCTTCCACACCGGATACCCGAGCTTCCAGGGCTGTTGTGCGGGTGACTGTGTCCGAAATTTTAGATTCCAGCCTCTGGAGTTGTTCAGAGAGGCGATCCAGGCTGGGCTGCAGTGCTAAGGTCACCGCCGATGTAAGAGCCTGCAGTGCCTCAGGGGCGAGGTGACTCACCGCCGCCGAAGGACCGGCTGCCATCTTTTCTTCTCCCTGCCTCGTGCGTTCGCGATCCTTTTTCGTGGATCGGGAGGCCATCGGGTGTGCCGGCGACGCCAAATAGCGGTCCATACGCCGTCCACTTTACACTGGAGGCGGGGAAATGCTCACTTCCCTCCGGTCTGCCGCGCGGTCGCAAAGTGAAGACTCGGGGCCCGGGAGCTCAGGCCGGCTGCGACTGCCCGGGCTTACTGCATCACGTGACCCCCCTGAACACTTTTATATATGCATGGAAAGGGTTCAGAGTTAAAGTCCTGGGTAAGTAAGTAGGTGGGAAGGGAAAGAAGGGGGATTTGTTCAGAGATGTTTGGGGGCTGCATAGAAGAAAAACTTCACTGGTATGCTAATCTTTGTTTTGAATTAAAAAATAAAAAATAAAAAAAGAAATACAAGTGGAAATAAAGAAGTAAATAAGAAAACAGATAAATGTGGGCGGGGCAGGGGTGGGGCATGGGCGGGGCAGGGGTGGGGGGTAGCCCAGCATACTTGGGTGCCTAGGGGCCCTTGAAGAATTAATCCTGCCCTGATCTTGACTGTAGCTCACATTGATAACTTCCCCCCTTAAAGAAAAAAGAAATATCTCTAGAAATCAGAAGTCACTGCTATGTGTAATAAAAGTGAGCCATGTATAAGGCAGTCAAGCCACGTGACATCACTGATGAGGCTGGCTCTTAGGCATTGGTGGAATGAGGCATTATGACATCACAAGCTCAGCTCTGGTTGCCACAGACTTAAACTCTTCACATGAAGGGGACCGTTATCAACATGGGCTACCGTTAAGATGTAACGCAAAAACCAAAACAAGACTGCAGAAAATTTACAAGGTGCTGGAATTTATTCAATAAATACATGTATACAAGCTTCAATAAAAAAATCATATCCAAAAACTAGTTCTGGTTGTAAAGCGTACCGGACCCAACACTTCTTCCTCAGGGGTCTTAATGTTAAGATGTTACTTTATCACTACTTCAGCACAGGTCTCATTTATGCAATGAGGCCTAGTTACTCATAACTGGAGTTAATAAAATAATCCATCTTAACCATACCCTTTGTTGATAACTTTCCCTTTAATCTTTGGGCTCCTTTTACGAAGACGCGATAGCGGTTTAATGTGCGTAATAGTGCCTCCTCTTGAGCAGGTGGTAGTTTTTTGGCTAGCGCGGGGGTTAGCGCGTGATGAAAAGTCACGCGCGCTGAAGCCGCTACCGCGGCTTTGTAAAAGGAGCCCTTTGCAGTTAGAGGTTGCAAACTGAAAAAACACCACGAACACCTTCTCTCACATCAAGCAGCGCTGTGGGGTAGGGACCTAGATCAATTGCTTTCGCCCACCACTTATGAGGATTTCAGGAAACGTACAAAAACACACCTGTTCCTAAAATATCTAGACAACTGACCCCTCTTCTCCTTCCCCCTCGATATTGATCACCATATCCTATTAATCTCTCTATCCTCAAAAATGGATTTCCTGCCCCACCAACTCTCTTTCTTCCTCCCCTTTTAAGTTCAATCAATTTGTACCTTGCTTAATCTTTTGTAAATCGCATAGAACTTCATGATATTGCGGTATATAAACTGTTATTATTATTATGTTATTATTATTTAATGTATACCTTGTGCTATACAGTATATGTTACAATACAGCTTTATAAGTGGTTTTAAATTCAGTGCAATATATAGAACCACCAAAATGACACTGGATATAATTTCTTTTTTCTCTCTATTTATAAATGGGGACAAGCCTCAGAATATTGAGTATTAGATTTTCACCCATTCAGTGACGTGAATGTAAGAGAAAAGAAATGTCTTTCTCTTTGAAAGAACCCTAAATGGGTGAAAATCTGATACTCAATATTCTGAGGCTTGTCCCCGTTTATAAATAGAGAGAAAAAGATAAAAGAAATTATATCCAGTGTCATTTTGGTCTATTTTGGTTATTTTGGTGGTTCTATGTATTGTATTCTAAAAACAGCTAATTTGTTAGGTCACAAAGCTTCAGAGATGAAGAAAAAATTGATAGGTAATCCCATGTGAACCACCTGTTATAAAGTTAAAGATCTTAGGGAACAGATTGCAATTTGTTTAGCAAAGTGGATTAGAATTTAAAGAGTAGCTCTGCTGTATGTTCCCATGCCAGGGAAGAAAAAGTGTGTTAGTGTCAGATAATATCCAGCTCAGTCATTTCACAGTTAAAAAAAAACTACCATAGCACAAGGGGTTTTCTGTCTTAAGAACTGAGAAACTGAATTGCGTGTCATTAATAAACAGGAATTTCAGTGCCAATAAAGATTTTCTTCTTCCTGCAGAATGGAAATAAGTTTCCTCCTTAACATGTTTCAGTGAGCACTGTTGCAAAAATAGGTGCTTTGGACTTTCCAGACTTCTACCATACCCCCCTCTTTTACAAAGCCTGATAGTGTGAGCCGCTGCCGTAACTGCCCCGAAGCCCATAGGGATTTAAAGCACTTCAGGACTTTTGCTGTGCAGCAGCTGCTAGAGTGCCTTTGAAAAAATCAGGGGGAGGGGGTTAATTCTGTAAAGTACTTCAGCCTTTAGGAACTTAAGAACAAATTCTATAAGAAGCGCCCAAAGTTAGGCACTGTTCAGCGCGATTCAAGTCAAATTGGGTGCTGTTTAATGAATCGCGCTAAGGCGCTGGAGGCGCCCAAGAAATAGGCCAGCTCTAGGCCCGACTAAAAGGTAGGTGCCTAGCTGAGCGCTTAAGCACGCTGAAGAGCAGCGATTCTGCAACAAGGCGACAAACATGCATAGCGCCTATTTTATTGAAGGCGCCAAAATTTTTAGAGGCGCCTTGTTACAGAATCGCGCTTTCTTGATAGGCGCCTATGTTTCAATCAGTGCTGATTAAAAAGCTTAATTGAGCTTGTTCTTAATTTAGGTAGGGCCTCTGAAATAGGTGCCTAAGTTTAGGCGCTGGTTATAGCATTTGGGCCTTATTCATTCTGAAGAAAGGAAAGTGTGAAACCCCCAAATTTTATGATAGAATAACATTTGAAAAAGCAATATATAAAGTGATAATAAAACAAATCAGTAGAGTGGTACCTCGGTTTACGAGTGCACCGGTTTGCGAGTGTTTTGCAAGACGAGCAAAACATTCGCAAAATCGGCGCCTCGGAAACCGAGCGCGCTTCGATTTGCGAGCACCCCTGCTGCGATCCAGCACCCCCCCCCCCCCCCGTCCGCCGCCATCGGGCCCCCCCGCTGCCATCGGGCCCCCCCCCCCGCCGCGACCTGAGGTCCCCCCAACCCACCCGAACCCTCTTCTTACTTTTCTGTAGCCTCCGCAGCGGCACCGGCACCAGCATGTCCTGTGTGTGGTGCCGGTGCCTGAAGATCTGCTTCCTGTGCAAGGCCTGAGAGTTCACGTCGAACGTGAACTCTCACGTCGAACGTGAACTCTCAAGGCCCAGCACAGGAAGCAGATCTTCAGGCACCGGCACCACGCACAGGACATGCTGGTGCCGGTGCCGCTGCGGAGGCTACAGAAAAGTAAGAAGAGGGTTGGGGGGATCTCAGATCGCGGCGGGGGGGGTGCCCGATGGCGGCAGGGGGGGTGCCCGATGGCGGCGGGGGGGGGCCGGATCGCGGGGGGGGGCCTTCGGGGGGGGCAATGCCAGTTCTCGGGGGGGGGGGGAGAGCAGCGCTGCTGGCCTCGGTGGGGGGAAGGTGGGGGGTGGAAACATATCAAAGCAAGTTTCCCTTACTTCCTATGGGGAAACTTTCTTTGATATATGAGCATTTTGGATTACGAGCATGCTCCTGGAACGGATTATGCTTGTAATCCAAGGTACCACTGTATTTTTTTTTTCTAGTAGCAAAAAAAAAAAAAAAAAGCCCAAATGCCAAAATATCCAGCCAATTTATAAAGGACACAGCTCATTCATACTTAGATTTACACATGAAGGCTGATTAAAAAAAAAAAAAAAATCTTTTGAACCAGAAGGGGAAGCACCAGATGTACTGTAGAAGAAATATGGGCCACTTTTACAAAGCCACGGTCGCAAATAATAATAATAATTTTTATTTTTATATACCGCCAAAGCCATAATAGTTTGAGGCAGTTTACAAGAAGAGCTGGACAATCAGCTAAGATAGGCACAATGAAAAATCATTGATACATGTGAGCAGGATACAGAGATAAGAGGAGCTGGAACAATCAGTGCACGGCACAGATGAAAGTTAATGTGGACAAATGCAAAGTGATGAACATTGGGAAGAATAACCTGAATCACAGTTACCGGATGCTAGGGCCCACCTTGGGGATTAGCGCCCAAGAAAAGGATCTGGGTATCATCATAGACAATGCGATGAGACCTTCCGCCCAATGTGTGGCGGCAGCCAAAAAACCAAACAGGATGCTAGGAATTATTTAAAAAGGGAGGGTTAACAAGACTAAGAATGTTATAGTGCCCTTGTATTAGAGAATGACACGAGGAAAAATTTGTCCCCATCACCGCCCCGGCCCCGCAACCACTGTCCCCGCCCCGTCCCTGTCCCCGCAGCATCCATACAAACCTCAGTACTGCAATATTTAGCTTATTCCTTCCTTATAAATCAAAGTTCTGGCTGCTGAACTAGAGAAATATGTTCAGCTGGCAGGGCTTTGTTTATAAATTTTTATAAACACAACTAATATACTACTTTATCCTAAAGCAAAAAAATAAAATAAATAAATAGAAATTTTTTTCTACCTTTGTTGTCTGGTTTCTGCTTCCCTCATTTTCTCATTCAGTTCCTTCCATCCATTGTCTGTCTTCTCTCTGTGTCTTCCATTTGCTCTGTTACTGTGCTTCTCCCTTCAATCCCCCCCCCAATTGGTCTGGCACCCATCTTCTTCCCTCCACTCCCCCATAGTCTGGCATCTCTGTCTTCTTCCCTTCCATCGTCTTCTCCCCACTCTCTCTTCCCCATTCCCTTCAGTGTCTTCTTCCCATTCTGTCTTCCCCATGTCCTTTCAGCATCTTCTCCCCACTCTGTCTTCCCCATTTCCCTTCAGTGTCTTCTCCTCACTCTATCTTCCCCATGTCCTTTCAGTGTCTTCTTCCCACTCTGTCTTCCCCATGTCCTTTCAGCATCTTCTCCCCACTCTGTCTTCCCCATTTCCTTTCAATGTCTGTTCCTCTCCACCCCTTTCAGCGTCTGTTCCTTTCCTCCACCACCCTTCCCTCTCACCACCTCACCGCCCTTTGGCACCCCTCGTGCGGCCCCCTCCCTCCTTCCTACCTACCCGAATCTATCTATCTATCTCCTTCCCTCCCCCTTACCTTCACGGTGCTTTTTGAGTAACTTTCACAAAGCTGTTGGAGCCTGCAAACAGTAGCGTGCGTATGTGTGCAGAAGCTTCTCTTCTGATGCAACCGGAAGTTACGTCAGAGGAGAAGCTTCCGCCACACATGCACGCTACTGCTTGCAGGCATTGACGGCTTTATGAAAGTTACTCAAAACATGCCTTGAAGATAAGAGGGAGGGAGGCAGATAGATAGATTCGGGTAGGTAGGAAGGAGGGAGGGGGCCGCGCATGATTGATGGCCGTGCGCGTTCCTTCCCTTAACTGTGGGGACAAGGCCATTCACCGCTCCACAGGGCGGTGGATGGCCTTGTCTCTGTACCCGCAATGAGCACTTTTTCCCCCTCGCCATTTTGGCGGATTACCCGCGGCTACCTGTGACTAGCCGCGGGTAACAGCCAGCACATCATTCTCTACCCTGTATCTCTCCATAGTGCGAGCTCATCTGGAGTATTGTGTTCAATTCTGGTCTCCTTATCTCAAGAAAGATATAGTGGCGTTAGAAAAGGTTCAAAGAAGAGCGACCAAGATGATAAAGGGGATGGAACTCTTCTTGTATGAGGAAAGACTAAAACGGTTAGGGCTCTTCAGCTTGGAAAAGAGACGACTGAGGGGAGATATGATTGAAGTCTACAAAATCCTGAGTGGAGTGGAACGGGTACAAGTGGATTGATTTTCACTCCGTCAAAAATTACAAAGACTAGGAGACACTTGATGAAGTTACAGGGAAATACTTTTAAAACCAATTGAAGGACATTTTTTTTCACTCAGAGAATAGTTAAGCTCTGGAACACGTTGTCAGAGGATGTGGTAAGAGGGGATAGCGTAGCTGGTTTTAAGAAAGGTTTGGACAAATTCCTGGAGGAAAAGTCCATAGTGTGTGATTGAGAAAGACATGGGGGAAGCCACTGCTTGGGTTGTTAGCCAGGTACTAGTGACCTGGATTGGCCACCTTGAGAACAGGCTATTGAGCATGATGGACCATTGGTCTGACTCAGTGAGGCTATTCTTATGTTCTTAGGTCCCTAGGAATTTAATGGACTGCGTCACATTTGTCACACGGGAATTGCCACCACAGCTTTGTAAATGGGGCCCCCTATGAGGAATCTCTGCGCATGCTAATCTAGTTTTCTGCTTTTGCTTACTTAATTTTGTCCAATAATTCACATCAAAAGTCATATTTAGCTGTATGATAAGACTTGTCTGTTTAACCTATCATTTTGTTTTCAATTTTACAGCTGAAAACTGAAGAAAAGGAAATATATGATGAAAATCTCCATTATCCGCTTCTTCTTCTTCTGACCAAGAATGACTAAAAGAAAACATTTTTTAAATTGGAAAGATGCGGGATATTCAATCTTTTCTACCTGCTTAACATAACTAGACTTTTTTCATTGGACTAGAAATACTGCAAATTTTTTTGTGTGTGTGAACATTTCTACACATTAGGGAACTTGGTGGATGTTTTTTTGTTTGTTTGTTTTTGATGTTTTTTTTTTTTTGGGGGGGGGGGGAGGTTGCAGGGAGGGCACAGGTTGTTTAATTTATTTCTCTACTTTTCTAAACCATACAGATTATTTTGATCTTGTTTGTTTTGCAGTTCCTTTTCATGACTTGCAAAAGATGAATACGGACCTTGTTTTTGCTTTTGTGCAAAAGACTAACTTTCTTGTCCTTTTCTAGGCCACAGGCTTTATTGTCAGCTTTGCATTTCACCGTTCACAACAATATGCATTTTCCTACTTTTCCTAACCTCAGCAGAGATTGTGGCTCCTTAATTATTTGAAATGTTGGAACAGGATGTTTTCTTCCTACCGAGGAATAAAGAATTATTCCGTCAGACAAGAGCCTCATGAACTGACCATTTGTCCTTTGGGCACAAAAGATTGGCCAGCCCTCTGCTCCTCCTCTTCAATTAGGTGTGATTAGTCTCAGTGTGTCATGTCAAGAACGGGGAGTGTGCTGAGTGCTTATTATCTGCTTAGGTACAAGAAGAGCACACTATGAATGAAAAGAGAGCCTCTTCCAGGTTCCAAATTTAACCAATATCCAAGCGCAGATCCTGCTTTGAATGTATATGGTGATTTCTGTATGGAGAAATTCTAAACGCAGACTGTAATATAGTAAACCTGTGCTGGTTATTGTCTTCAGCTAAGAGGACCACAGAGCCATGCAGCAGCCTTATGGCCTTTGTCCAGATTCCAAATACAATCACAGATTAAAAAGTAATCAGACAACTCTTCTTCCATCTGTGGCTTTATCAAGCTCGTAAAAATATGGCTGTATCTGTTTCAAGGCACTCAGTGGGTTATTACCCAGTTATCTTATGGATCATTGTAAATTTGCCAATAGAAAACATCTACGTGATCTTCGGCTCTTTGAGTTTCCTTCTGTAAAAGGATGTGTGTATAGGCGCTTCTTTGGTAAGATCTTAGCGTATCAGGCAGCATTACGGGATAAACAGTTTTTCTTTCCCTACTTCTTACCTGGCATTTAGAAAATCTGTGAAGACTGTTTTATTCGGGAAATATTTTGATTAACTAAGGGCTCCTTTTACAAAGGTGCGTTAGGGCCTTAACGCACGGAATAGCGCCCGCTAGCCGCTACCGCCTCCTCTTGAGCAGGCGATAGTTTTTCGGGTAGCGTGTGCGAATCCGGTGCGGGCGCTAAAAACGCTAGCGCACCTTTGTAAAAGGAGCCCTAACTGTATTTATACCATGTACCCCTGCATTTTAATTTTTGTTAACCGCACAGAACCGCAAGGTAGCTGCAGTATATAAGAAATTTTGTTATGTTATGTTATAACTCTTAAGTGATGTGCATATTAATAGCTATTCGTTAATACAAATAATAAGATGTACAATTGAATTAAACATATGCATCTCACTTCTCGAACGTACGATTATTTTTGTCATTTATCTCAACTCAGTTTTCTTTACCTCCCACTATTGGTTCATTTATCCTTCCCTACTTTTTATGCTCCATTTAAGCACCTACGTGGATCTCAGGAGACACAGGTCAAGTCCTCAGTTAGATCATACATTTCTTTCTTACAAAAATATGAATTGCAATGGCGAGCGATGGGCTAACATCACAATAACAGCAATCTATTCCTCTTTTGATAAAGCGGCAGTCTGTTCTCTGAGTACGATAAAGGCCAGGGCCAATGCAAACCGCTCCTTTATGGATTTTACTGGGGTTGAGGATCAGACGGTTGCTGGAAAGTCCAGCTGACTGGTGTTTTACGAATTACAAGATCAGTCCTGCTATATATTTGGATATACAGTCGAGAGGATTAATGATGAAAACAAATACACAGGAAAATCTGGGAGTAAAAAGTTAAGTTGTGCAGAAAAAGACAGAAATATATTCTACATACTGAAAATGTATTAGTTGTCATTGAAATTATTTACTGTTAATAGAAGGATAGGGGTTTTTTTGGGGGGAGGGGGTCTGAGTTCCTCTGTTAAGCCAAATTTTCAGATAGTTACCCTTTTCCGTGATCACATTGTACTTTAAAACAAAATTTAAACTACCAGGCTTTCAGAATCTCATCAAATAAAGATTAGCCAGAGCATCCATCCATCTTGTGGACGTTTCTGTTGCTGTAGTATGTTAACCTGTAACCCGTCCTGATCTCTTGGGGGGAGAATGGGATAAAAAAAAAAAACCCCAAATGAATTAAATAAATATATATCATTACAATAAACATATCTTTTTATAAAGGTGGGGTGTGTGTAATTGTGTTTTTCAGTATTCTCTTTCAAATGAAACTTCTTTGATATGAAAGGGCTTTATAAGATACAAGACTAAAGCTCCATAGAGTGGTTTATATTTACTTTGGCTTCCATATGATATTGCCTGGATGTTTTAATAACGTTTTAATCTGGCAGTAATGCAGTATATGGATTGAAAAAACATCTACTTCATTTCCAAAGTGCAGGCATTCTAGAATTTCTAAAATGGATTTAAAATGATTTTTGTTTGTACTAAAATGACTTTGCATGTAATTGCAAAGGGGGGGGGGGGTCGTTGAAAAGCGAGGGGCATAGACATGTCATATAAACATGGCCAACATTAGCCTTTGGAGCCTCTACCTTGATCTAAAGAAGAGTTTCTGTCTCCCAGGGGCAGTGCCCATGCAAACTGTTAAATCTGTTTTATTATCTTTATTTATTCATTCAAGTTTTTAGCCCATCGACCCATAAGAGCCCAGAATGGGTTACAAGTTTACATATATAATATAAGTTAGTAATACGATAGTTGGAGTAAGGACTACAAATGAGGATATGGCATATAATATAATATAGGCACAGTATGAGTTAGCGATAAGACAGGTGGAGTGAGGACTTCAATAAAAATAGGTCAGTTTTAACAGTACAGGCGCAGACTTTTTACGGTAGTAGGACAGTTTCTATACTCAGTGTGAGAAATCTAACATTTGAGTTGGGTCTTATTTATATACCACTTATATCCCAAGTCGTTTACATTCAGGTACTTTATCATATTTCCCTATCTGTTCCGTTGGACTCAAACTCTATCTCGTGTACCTGGGCCAATGAGGGGATTAAATGACTTGCCCAGAGTCACAAGGAGCAGCGAGGGATTTGAACCCACAACCTCAGGGTGCTAAGGCTGTAGCTCTAACCACTGCGCCACACACAATAGTAAATCAGTTGTAACTATAAGTCATCGGGGAGGGTTCCCCAGATAGCATATAGGAAAGTCTTATTTAAGTATGAAGGGTGAGTAATCCCTGTTCTATTTTTATATTGGCATTCTTTTCTACAGTGTCCTGAAGCTTTGGCTTTTATTGGTACACTGCTGTGAACTGTCCATCAGATATGGCAGTATATCAAATGCTAGATAAACAGGCAGATTTACACAATTTTTATAAGATAAATCTCTTGTTTGATTTTGAAGGTCCTCTGACAAAATGGGCCAGAATACTTAAAGAACAAGGTAGTCTTTTATACATTGTCGAGACCTCCGGGGTCCTCTCAAGGAGCATTACTAACTGTACATTGTGATACCCCCCAGCAAGCCTTCTCGGAAGTAGCCCCCATGCTCTGGAATTTACTCCCAGGTGGGCTACGTCTAACTCCAGACTACCTCTACTTCAGGAAGCAGGTGAAGCCTGGCTCTTCACCCAAGGACCATACACTCATTCTACACCAGGACTTGCTACACACACTAACTAAATCAGTTCCTTATACCTAGTTTAAGTGTATAAACAACTTGCCTTGAGTTTAGCCTCCCATCTCTTTATTCCAAAGCACTCTGTACCATCCATCTTGTCCTCATATCTGCATTTGAGACATCGGCTATAGGATAAGCTGTAGTATAGAAAAGCATTAGTATCATATCTGTATTATCTGATATGTTCTGGTTTGTGCTTATTAGATGCTTCATAAGTATTAGGTCTCCCTTTTAGTATGTATTATATCTCTCTTATTTGAATTTCACTGCTGTTAATAAGGGGGATTGTGAAGATCTTCAACGTGACATAATCAGGCTCGAGGAATGGGCATCACCATGGCAGATGAGGTTTAATGTGGATAAGTGTAAAGTGATGCATGTAGGTAACAAAAATCTCATGCACGAATACAGGATGTCCAGGGCGTTACTTGGAGAGACCTCCGAAGAAAGAGACTTGGGAGTTATGATCGACAAGTCGATGAAGCCGTCCACGCAATGTGCGGCGGCGGCAAAAAGGGCAAACAGAATGCTAGGAATGATAAAGAAGGGGATCATAAACAGATCGGAGAAGGATATCATGCCGCTGTACCGGGCCATGGTGCGCCCTCATCTGGAGTACTGCATCCAGCACTGGTCACCGTACATGAAGAAGGACACAGTACTACTCGAAAGGGTCCAGAGAAGAGCCACTAAGATGGTTAAGGGGCTGGAGGAGCTGCCGTTCAGTGAAAGATTAGAAAAACTGGGCCTTTTCTCCCTCGAATAGAGGAGATTGAGAGGGGACATGATCGAAACACTCAAGGTACTGAAGGGAATAGACTTAGTAGATAAGGACAGGTTGTTCACACTCTCCAAGATAGGGAGAACGAGAGGGCATTCTCTGAAGTTGAAAGGGAATAGATTCCGTACGAATGTAAGAAAGTTCTTCTTCACTCAGAGAGTGGTAGAAAACTGGAACGCTCTTCCGGAGTCTGTCGTAGGGGAAAACACCCTACAGGGATTCAAGACAAAAGTTAGACAAGATCCTGCTGAACCAGAACGTACGCAGATAGGGCTAGTCTCAGTTAGGGCGCTGGTCTTTGACCAAGGGCCGCCGCGTGAGCGAACTGCTGGGCACGATGGACCACTGGTCTGACCCAACAGCGGCGATTCTTATGTTCTTATGGTAGTCCTATTATTAAGTTTTAATTCTACTGATTCTTCATTCATTGTATTTATTTTTATATTTAGTCTTTTTACTTCTGTTAAGCTGTCACCAAAATTGTAAGTTTTATGTTGAATTGTACCTTGGGTGAATCTCTTCATAAAGGTGTTTATTAAATCTCAATAAATAAATAAGTTAAAAAGCTACATTTTGGCATTAAGGAGCCAAAGAGACCAAAAGAAACACACAAATTAGGAATATGCAAATGGACTTCCAATAGAGCAGTGTACAGTACTCCCCTGAAATTCACGGGGGTTCCGTTACAGGAAACCCCTGTGAATTTTGAAAAATCACGAATACGTTTTTTCACCTGTCAAAAGGCAGGAGAGGGCAGCTGGGGCGCCGGTGGGTGCAGAAAATCACTTGCTGTATGCTCCAACCGCCTCTTCCTGTTACTGAAATCAGGCTACACCAATCAGGAGCTGATTTGACATGCCAGATAGCGTGTCATAGCAGCTCTTGATTGTTGTAGCCATGATTTTAGTATAAGGAAGTGGCGGTTGGAAAATACCGTGAATTACTGAGTCCGCAATTTGCGAATTTGCAGGGGTTTACTGTATCGCAAACTGTGTGCCTCCTGAGATTTCAGGTATGCCGCGATACCCTGGGGAGGAGGAGAGGTGCCGGAGCGTCACCTTCTCTCTGGCCCTCTTCCCTGCTGGCAACCCCCACTGGTGTCTCGGGGCCCTTCGGGAGGGCCTTCGCGCATGCACGGATGTCGACGTGATGACATTATGCATGTGCGTGATGTCATCACAGCGACATCTGCGCATTTCCAGATGCCTCGAACAGTTGAACCTATGCACCGAGGTAAGGCAACAGTCACAGATTTATTTGAAGCAACAAATGTAAAAAGACTCGACATGGAGCCATGTTTTGGCATAAAACTGCCTGCCTTGGGAATCGCACAATCTGTAAGCCCTTTCTCCTCCAGTTAGTGCTAAATCAGGGGTCTCAAAGTCCCTTCTTGAGGGCCGCAATCCAGTCAGGTTTTCAGGATTTCCCCAATGAATATGCATGAGATCTATGTGCAGCACCGCTTTCAATGGATATTCATTGGGGAATTCCTGAAAACCCGACTGGATTGCGGCCCTCAAGGAGGGACTTTGAGACCCCTGATCTAGAGTATTGGGTGTCGTTCTAGACAGGGGCAACTCCGGTCCTTGAGGGCCGGAATCCAATCGGGTTTTCAGGATTTCCCCAATGAATATGCATTGAAAGCAGTGCATGCACATAGATCTCATGCATATTCATTGTGGAATTCCTGAAAACCTGACTGGATTGCGGCCCTCAAGGAGGGACTTTGAGACCCCTGCGCTAAATGTTCTCATGAAGGAATAAGCGAAACAGCATATAAAGTTGCTTCCAAATGAAAAACTCAAAACTATTTTGGTGTTTGAAAAACAGTGCGGGAACTCCCTACCCTAATATATAAGAGATGAAAAAGACATTAGCCGTTTTAAAAATAACTTAAAAACCTTTCTGTTCAAAGATGCTTTTAACCTCTAAATAGAATAGATACAGTGCAGTAGACTCCCTACTAAAAAATTAAAAAACAAAAGAAAGAAAAATGGATATCCCTAAGAACATAAGAACATAAGCAGTGCCTCCGCCGGGTCAGACCACAGGTCCATCCCGCCCAGCAGTCCGCTCCCGCGGCGGCCCAAAACAGGTCAAGACCTGTCTGAATCATCAGAAGGGGCTCCCTTGCCACCTTGGTTTCCCATTTAAGTCCTGCCTTCCTATCGAAGTCCTAGCCCTCCGGTCTTGCACATGCACGACCAGGTTAGTTTATACTCATTACCTGATTTATTTCCTATACTTGTGTTACCTCCCAGCTCCTCCCTCAGTATCCCACGATCCCTTTATCCCTCAGGAATCCATCCAATCCCTGTTTGAATCCTTGTACCGTATTTTGCCTGATCACTTCCTCCGGTAGCGCATTCCAAGTGTCCACGACCCTTTGGGTGAAAAAAAACTTCCTTGCATTTGTTTTGAACCTATCTCCCTTCAGTTTCTCAGAATGTCCCCTCGTATTTGCTGTCCCCTTCAGTCTAAAGAATCTGTCCCTATCCACCTTCTCTATGGCCCCTCATGATCTTGAAAGTTTCTATCATATCTCCCCTGAGCCTCCTTTTCTCCAGAGAGAAGAGCCCCAGCCTATCCAGCCTCTCGGCGTATGAGCAGTGTTCCAGCCCTCTTACCAATTTCGTTGCTCTCCTTTGGACTCTCTCAAGTACCGCCATATCCTTCTTGAGGTGCGGCGACCAATACTGAATGCAGTACTCCAGATGTGGACGTACCATCGCTCGATACAAAGGCATGATGACTTCCTGTGTTCTGGTTGCTATGCCCTTCTTTATGATGCCCAGCATCCTGTTGGCTTTTTTCGAGGCTGCTGCGCACTGTGCAGATGGCTTCATTGATGCATCCACCAGCACACCCAAGTCTCTCTCGAGTCTGCTGTCTCCCAACAATACCCCCCCTAATTTGTAGCTGAACAACAGGTTCTTTTTCCCTATATGCATGACCTTGCATTTGTCCACATTGAAGCGCATTTGCCATTTGTTTGCCCAGTCTTCCAGCTTGTCCAGGTCCCTTTGTAGGTCCTCACACTCCTCCCTGGTCGTAACTCTGCCACACAGTTTGGTATCGTCTGCGAATTTTATAACCTCACACTTTGCCTCCTTTTCCAGGTCATTGATGAATATGTTAAAGAGTAAAGGCCCCAGCACAGATCCCTGTGGCACACCGCTCGTGACTCCCCGCCAGTCAGAATATTGACCCTTTACTCCAACCCTCTGCAGTCTTCCCGACAACCAGTGCTTGATCCATCTGTGCACATCCCCTCCCACCCCGTGGTTCCACAGCTTCTTAAGTAGCCTTTCATGTGGCACCTTGTCGAAAGCCTTAGGTTTTTTCCCTCTATAGCTCTTTTCGTTCTTCAAAATTATTAATTTTTGTAACTTTACCACCTTACTCCCTTCGTATTCAGTTTTGTCTGTATGTTGTATGTTTACTTTGGATTTTATTGTAATTCGCTTAGTAAATTATGAATAAGCAATTTATCAAATTTCTAATAAACTTGAAACTTGGTTAACATGTCAGCCCTTACCACCTACAAAATAAGCAATGGTAACAGCTCATGCACTAATGGTCACACGCTAATTGGAAACGTTAGTACATGGCCATTTATGCTAGCTGTAGAACTGGCGAGATGTGCACACCTATGTTTAGGTGCCATGCCTGTTTACATTACTATTCTATAGTTCAGGGGTAGGGAATTCCGGTCCTCGAGAACCGTAATCCAGTTGAGTTTTCAGGATTTCCCCAATGAATATGCATTGAAAGTGGTGCATGCAAATAGATCTCATGCATATTGATTGGGGAAATCCTGAAAACCCGACTGGAATACGGCTCTCGAGGACTGGAGTTCCCTACCCCTGCTATAGTTGCATTAAGTGCTCTTATAGAATAGGTTCACTGCCCACACAAGTATGGCACCTAAATGTTGGCACCTGTTATTGAAACAAGGGGCAGCTGAAAATTTATCAGCCCAACCAAGAAAAGAATGATGTGGAGCCATGAAACTTACAAGTTATTCCACACTTCGCTTGACACTTTTCGTTTCAGTGAGGCAAATGCATCCAGTAAATGGGCACAAGTGGAGGGAAACCAAGCCATTGTGACATCACCAATGAGGTTGGCTCTTAGGCAGTGGTGGAATGAGGCATTATGATATCACAAAAAATTCTAAGTCCGACCAAGAAGAGAAGGATGTGGAGCCATGAAACTTACACTTTTCATGACACTATGAAAATGAAATGAAAAGTGTGAAATAACTTGTAAGTTTCATGGCTCCACATCCTTCTCATCTTGGTTGGGCTGAGAATGTTTCAGCGGCCCCTTGTATCAGTATTTCATAGCATGTTACCCATTCACCGTAAGGCAACCTTATGAAAACGTATTGTGTGTGTGTGTGTGCATTCATTGCTTTTATCCATAACTATGTTTCTAATTATCAGATAATCTTTTGGGGTATCTCTTGCTTATTTGCTTTCCGAAAATAAAACGCCACTGCCCGATCTTTGTTTTGCTCTAAGCTGTCACTGAAGAAATACTTTTAATTGCACTTTATACTCTATTGCAAAGAAGAATGTATATGAGGACCGATTTCTTTGCCCCTTAATATTTAACAACTTTGAATTTGTTTCCAGAGTTGAGAAGAGAATGTCTGACAAATCGCAAAACTGGAGTATTTATCTAGGATTTTATTACTTTTGTGCTTGAGCATAAAATTGCACCTTTAATAATGGAAGAGCTTTTCACTCCCTCATTATGGACCCTATTCATCAGAAAAGCCCTGCAGCCTTCCACAGAGCAGAAGGTCATGGATCTCAGCTTTGTTTCCAGCTGAGTTATACGAGACAATGTGCTGGGCCAAGCGGAGGAATCATTTTCAGGCAATCCTGCTTATGTTCCCTCAGGCAAGTTACTGATGTGTACAGGGCTAGTTCTTTACAGATCTCTGGACTGAAGATGATTATACACTTAACATTATGAATTTTTGTTTGTTTAGTGTTCAAGCCAGAAGGTAGATAAGCTGCTTTCCATACTGTTGCTCCACTGTCCAGTTCTTTGCAGGATTCCTGCTCGCAGAACTAGTAAATCCTTTTTGCACTTATATATATATATATATATATATATATAGTATTTATATACCACTTATAGCTTAAGTGGTTTACATTCAGGTACTCATGCATTTTTTTCCCTATCTTTCTCGGTGGACTCACGCTCTATCTAATGTACCTGGGACAATGGGGGGATTAAGTGACTTGCCCAGAGTGTGGGTGTTTTAGGAGCAGGGGTCCCCAATCTCCGGTCTGCGGCCGACATAACATAACTTTTATTCTTGTATACTGCCCACCCAAAGAGGATCCGGGCGGTTCGCAGAGAAGAACTGGACAATCAGTGATGTATACATAAAATAAAATTATACATTAGCATTAAAACAATAAGATTATACAAAGTAGCATTAAACATGTAGTACAATTAAAACAATTAAAAAATGATTTTGTAATAAATTTATCAAACAAATGTTTTTTAAAACCTTTCTAAAAGCAAAATACAAATGATTTTGAAAAATCAAAGGACTCAACCAGGAATTCTGTTTGCCTAATTGAAAGGCAATTGTTTTGCTAAGAAATTTCTTGAAACGACATGACTTAATAGTACGATACATAAACACGAATTCATTATGAGTATTCTTTACTGAGCTATAAAACTTGAAATGAGAGGATAAATATTTTGGGGCCAAACCAAAAAGAGCCTTAAAACAAAAACACCCAAATTTAAAAAGGACCTGTGCCTCAAAAGGCAACCAGTGTAGTTGTTGGTAAAAATAACTAATATAATCATATTTCTTTAGACCAAAAATTAGGCATACGGCCGCATTTTGTTTTAAACGAATATGCTTTAAATTTTTCTTGCAAAATGCCAGGTAATAATGATGATGCGGCGGTAGAGGGGAAGGCAGAAAAGCAGCCTGTTTAGTGTTGCCACCGTTGCTGCTTTTCTGAATGGAGATTGGCGGTCGGTGGGGTCTCACGGTCAGAGGGTCATTGGGGTTCTGCTGCACGTGGGGGACGGGAGGGGAGAGAGGGAAAGGTGTGCAGGGGGATGGGTTGGCGGGGTTCTTCTGCATATGGGGGATGGGAGGGTAGAGAGGGAAAGGTGTGCAGGGGGATGGGTTGGCGGGGTCGTTGGGGTTCTGCTGCACGTGGGGGATGGGAGGGGAGAGAGGGAAAGGTGCGCAGGGGGATGGGTTGGCGGGGTCATCGGGGTTCTGCTGCACGTGGGGGATGGGAGGGGAGAGAGGGAAAGGTGCGCAGGGGGATGGGTTAGTGGGGTCGTCGGGGTTCTTCTGCATGTGGGGGATGGAAGGGAGAGATGGAAAGGTGCGCAGGGGGGTGGGTTGGCGAGGTTGTATGGGTTCTTCTGCACGAGTGTCATTGTCTTTCTTCATCCCCAGATATGATCATTTGGTTGCAGGAAAAGAAGCTCAGGGCTCCCACTGATTCTGCATTATGGTAAGTTGTATAATTTCTATTATGATATTATAACTTAATAATAATAGAAATGTAATGTATTTTGTGTATAAAACTGCACTACAAATCCGCACCAAATCCTACCCTCCCTCCCCCGATCCCTGGAAAAATTTGCTTCTATAAAAGCTGTCCTTGGTGTGAAAAGGTTGGGGACCATGGCCACAAGCTCAGTCCACCATTGGCTGGGCTGAGAGCGTGCTCAAAGGTGAGTTTAAAATGTTGATTGAGATTTACTGAATTGATAGCTTTGTTTAAATGACTATTGGAGGTTTTTAAGCCTATGAAGTCATTTGCCCTCTTAGAGGAGGGTTTCCTTTCTGACACGCTTCTGAGGCTTTTCCTCCAATTATTTCCTGATGTAATTCTGATCATTTACCTCTTGCCCATCTATATTTCTCAACTTGTGCCCCAAAGTCACAAGGAGCAGCATGAGATTTGAACCCACAGCCTCAGAGTGCTGAGGCTGGAGCTCTAAGCCCTGTGCCACACACTTCCCACTTTTAGCTCGAAACCACTGGATTGAAAGCTTTTTAAAGGAATGTATGACTTCAACGTCAAGCTCTTTGAATCAGGGTTCCCCCTCATGTCTCTTGTATGGCCTGTGCTGATCAATCAAAGGACACCTCCATTTTCACACACATTAACCCCCAGATTCTATAAATCTAATCTGATCTTTGATTTTTTTATACCGATTCATCCTAACAAGTTAACAAAATATTAATAAAATTATACAAGAGATTAGAACAAAAACTATATCTTTTAGGTCAGAATTTTATCTTATATGTTTGATTATTTGAAAAAGAAGGATCATTAGTACATTTTTGAAATAAATATGTCTTCAGTACTTTGTGAAAAGTGGGTAGATGAGAGAGAACTCTAATTATAGAAGGAAGGTCATTCCAAACTTTTACAAACAAAAAAGAAAATGATCGACAAAAATTGGCCATGGTTTTTATACCTTTAACAGTGGGGAAAGCCAAGTTAATGTTTCTGAGAGCTCCTAGAATTAGAGATTTCTTGTGAACTAAAGGAGACAGGAACCAAATACCATATAGGATTTTGAAAATTACAGTTGCACATTTAAATTGGATCCTCCATTAAACAGGAAGCCAGTGAAGAGATCTCAATAAAGGTGATGCCCCTCTCCCGCCCTCTTCCATGACACCCCTAACGCGCCTGCACCCCTTCCCCGTCCCTTTTTATCATCGGTGCAAGCAGCCGCAAATAAGCTACTCACGTTGGCTTTGGCGTATGCACTGACGTCACTTCCTAGGTGCGGGTTCCGGAAGTGACGGCAGAGAGAGAGCGCCGAAGCTGAGGCGAGCAGCAAGTTCGTAGCTGTTTGCGCCAAAGTTAAGAAGGGAAGGGGTGCATGTGCGCAGGGGAGGAGTGGGAAGGGGTGGGGCGGAGATCAGGAGGGGTGTCAGCACCCCAAGGAAGACCATACCCACCTTACTATGCCACTGGCCCACTTCTAAAATTACCCCCTCACTGTATCCCAGCATTAAACAAATTCTACACTTCTCCCTCGGTATTTGCGGGGGATAGGGGCAGAGCCCGACCGCAAATTGAGAAAAACCACAAATATCTTCTCATCCGGCTCTGACCCACTCCTGCCTCCCTCGAGACAACGACGGGAGCTCACGGCAGCCATTTCCTATTGGTGATCTACACGGGGCAGGAGCGTAGGAAGATCGCTCCTGCCCCAAAAGCCCTCTAGACCACCAGGGAAGACCGGGATGCCGGGAGGAAGGCTGGAGAGAGGCGGGAATGTGGTAAACTCTGGGGTTCCCCCCCCAAAAAAAATCATGAATATATGAACCGCGAGTGTGGAAACCGCGAATGGGGAGGGGGAAGTGTATTTTACCTTTTCGACCACTGTACAGTATCACTATTCCACAGATATGTCAGTTAGAATTTGCAAATAAGTTAACAGCACTTTGCAAAGTACAGTCAGCTTGATTCATCCATACGGGCCTTTGGAACCTGGGAGACCTTAGGGTCATCTTTTGTATATTTTATGGAGGGGGAGGTTGCATTGGGGGGGTTCTTGGTGGCTGGGTAGGGTGGGGGTGTCAGGGGGATGGGTTTGCTACTTTGATTGTTCCTGAAAAACTGTGCATTGTTGGATGTTGATTCCTTTGATCCCGTTGTATTTTTTTGCTCTTTGTACTTATCACATTCGCAATAAAAAAGATTTGAACGTAAAATCTTCCCTCCTGTTTTCTGGAGCTAACATTCCCCAATATGGAAACTACACATTCACTGTTTGCTATGAAAAATAACTTGAAAATCAATTGTTCAGCCCTGCTGTTAACGAATCCTCTATAATAAAATCCTAAGCGCGCATGCGCACATAAGACGGTGTGTTTCCTGACAGCATGATGTGTCCCTCTGTGCCGAATTCCATTTTCTAACACGGAGGCAGGGAACACCCTGGCGACTCCCCCCTCCCACCCTCACTCACCAACCGCTGTTGCCGCTGCTGCTCCTCTTCAAAGCAGCCTGCTGAGGTTCGCCGGCTGGCTATAGTGAGCCTCGCAGGCCGCTCTCCACCTCGGTAGCACGTTACCTCTGATGCTACCAAGGTGGAGAAATGCCTGCGAGGTTCGCTACAGCCTGGCAGGCAAACCTCAGCAGGCTGCTTTGAAGAGGAGGGCAGACGCAATGAGAAGGAGAAGGAACGGCGAAAGCAGCGACAGAAGGAAATACTGTTGAAAGAGAAGGAGACAGCAGAGGAAATTGCAGCGCAAGCTTTGCCCAGCAATACCTGGAAGAGCAGCAGCAGCAGTTCGTGCTAGTGGGCCAGAAGAGACCAGGAAACTGGATGCTGGACAGAGCAGGTAAGGGGTGCTGCTGGACAGGGTGGAAGGTAACAGGAAGGGAGAAGGCCTACTGCTGGACAGGGGGGAGCAGTGAAGGGGTGCTGCTGGGACACGGGGCAGGTAAAAGGAAGGGAGAAGGGCTACTGCTGGACAGGGGGAGCAGGCAAGGAAGGGGTGGTGGTGGACAGCCGAGGAAAGAGAGCGGCAGAAAGAAGGAAAGAAAGACACAGACAGAAAGCGGCCAAGGAGAGAGAGAGAGAAAGAAAGACAGACACACACATCTATTCTAGCACCCATTAATGTAGCGGGCTTAAAGACTAGTCCAACAATAAAACACTTTCAACCAGCACTGTTGCTTTACCTGTGGACGATGTTGTTTTTTAAGGATGACCAGGAAAAAGTTGCCTATTCCCACGCCCACATCAGTGAATGAATGAGTTGACAGGAATTTTTTAAATGTTGAATATCAATAAAGTTTCTTTAACAAACTGGAAGGGGGGGGGGGAGGTGGTTGCCTTTAAAAAAAAGTTGCAGAAAAAAATGACCTCAGTGTGCCATTCTGCAGGTTTTTCTCGCGCACTAAAGGTGATATTTACTACAATTGCAAAATGGTCGATTTTCAGCTTTCTGAATTAATGACCGCATGCTAATGCTGTATAATTTGCCAACTGGTAAGCAAATATTTTTAATTCCCTAGCCCCCCCTCCCCCCACCTTTTACAAAACCATTGCAGTGATTTTTAGCGCAGGCCGGCACATTGAATTCTCTGTGTCTGCTTCCGACACTCATAGAATTCCCATGAACGTCGGGAGCCGCACAGACCATTTAAACCGTTAAGGCGGTTTTATTTATTTTTTATTTTTAAAAAATTCTTTATTCATTTTTAAAGCAGAGTGTGGCATAGTGGTAAGAACTATAGCTTCTGGACCCTGAGGTTGAGGGTTCAAACCCTGCACTGCTCCTTGTGACCCTGGACAAATCACTTAATCCTCCACTGCTCCAGGTACATTAGATAGATTGTGAGCCCTTTGAGACAGACAGGGAAAAATACTTGAAGTACCTGTACGTAAATCTCTTTGAATATGGCTGTAAAACTACAGAAAGATGGTATACAAGTCCTAATCCCTTTCCCATTCCCAAAGCTGGACTTACAGATTCTTCAGTGCATCCTATAGTCAGCCTTTCTAAGCTGCAGTAAGTTGAGTAAAGGGAGCCCTGGATATTTTGCTAAAGTTGACTATTGGTAACCATGGAAATTCAAGATCCATCACAGACGGATCCGTGTGAATGATGTGTTAGGGGATTCCTACTTTGTATGATCCCATACCACAGTCTTGACTCTGCGATCTTAGGCTCTAGATGACATCATCAGAGATTTAGGGCCTCTTCTATCAAACTGCGCTAGCCGCACTGAATGGCCCGCGCTGCTCCTGACGCTCATAGAGTTCCTAGCGTAAATAAGGTGCACCTAAGGCTTAGGCGCCTACCAGTGCTTGAGTCTACTCAGCCCACAGTTAGGGCAGAAGCACTTGGGACCAGATTCTCTAAACCAGAAGTGCCCAGAAACGCGGTGCGTAGCGCATGTCAATCTTGTTAGGCACCTGGCAGGATTTGAGAGAAGAATCCTTTATGGATTGCTTTAGAAAGCGGTTGAAGGCCTATTTTCCCCCAGTTAGCATTTGGGGTTGTTTTATTGGAAACGTGACCGATGAATTACAAAGAAATGTATATTGGTACCGGATCCCAGCATGTGTTACGTTAGGAAAACTTGTATTGAAAAATCTTGCACTGTAACTATGGCAAATCTAACCTGTAAACTGTCCATGTGTGTCAAATTAGGATAAACCTTGCAGTGTAAGGTAACTATGGCAAATTAGTATGAGACCCTAGAATGTGTCAAATTAGGATGAAAACTTGTACTTTAATTATGACAAATCTAGTGCAAATTGTAACCTGTTAACTGTATATTAGGTGACAGGTCAAAAGCACGCATCGACAAAGGCGCGTCGAGACAACTGAGCGCAAGGCGGAAGCCCACGCTGAAGAAAACAGTGTTTTAAGGGGCTCCAATGGGGGATGTGTGGGGGGGAACCCCTCCCCCCCACTTTACTGAATACAGATCGCACCGGCATTGTGGGGGGTTTGGGGGATTGTAATCCCCCATATTATACTGAAAACTTCACTTTTTCCCTAAAAAACAGGGAAAAAGTTAAGTTTCCAGTATAATGAGGTGAGTTACAACCTCCCAAACCCCCCACAACGCCAGCGCGATCTGTATTCAGTAAAGTGGGGGGGTTCCCCACCAACACCCCCCGTCGGAGCCCCTTAAAACACTGTTTTTCTTCGGCACGGGCTTCCGCCTTGCGCTCAGTTGTCTCAGCGCGCCTTTGTCGCCGCGCGCTGTTGACTATGAACCTTATATTATGTATGTTTAACCTGTAACCTGTTCTGAGCACTTTGGGGAAAACGGGATAGAAAAGAATTGAATAAATAAAATTAATGAATGACGTGGCAATGTGGGATAGTGCGGAAGACAAGGAGTATTTGGGCATAATGTATTGTTTTGGTTATTTTGGGGTGGGACTGTTCTTTTCTGGGGTCTTCATTATATTTTAAAATTGTACACCGCTGAATGAGCATGCTCTTAATAGCGATATATTAAGTTAAAAAAAAATCCAAAACCTTGTAAAAAACTAATTTGCAGCCAATGAAGATTTTATAATTCTCGTATAATAGGAGCATGTGGGTATAAATTCAATAGTAAGAGGCTGGAGAATTCTGAATTAACTGCTCAAGGTTTTATGGCAATCTCAAATAAAGAGCTTCACAATAAGTTATGCCTTGATGTCACACAGGCATGAAGTAATGTGGCCATGTCTTTTTGAGAGAGAGAAAGATGAAACCAACGAAACATGCAAAGATAATAGAATGAGATCTGAACAGGTATAGCTCAGAATCCAAGATTACCCAGAGGATGCGAACCTCTTAACTAGTCAAGAGTTCAGTGTCCGCTAAATTTAATACTACTGGCATAAAAAAACTGTAATGGAAATAACTCATGCTTCTTGGAATTTATGTTAGGCGGATTGCTTATTGTGAACTTGTCTCTTGATGCATACAATGCCCCATAAATTGGAAGTGAGGCACAAAAGATTTTGATTTGTTTTGGTTGCTAGCTTTCAATAACAAATCAATACTTAAAAATGTAACTACAGTATTTCAATTCTCAAAAACAGTTACCTAAAGAAGATGATTGGTAATATTTATTCATATAGATTTGGAAAACATTCAGGTCATTATCAACTCAATTCTATAAATGGCGCCCAAATTGGGACTCTGATAAAACAGTGCTGAGAGTGCCGGTACTTAGGCCAAGCTTACAAGTTCCTTTTCCTTTATTTTATTTTACTGATAGTGTACTCTGCATAGATCCTTTTTCTAGCATACATGGTATACGAGTAGCACAGTGTATCGCAAACAGTGTGCCAGAGCACACTAGTGTGCCTCCTGAAATTTCAGGTGTGCCGCGGCACACTGGGAAGGAGGAGAGGCACCGGCACTTGCTGACTGCCTACAGGATGTGCTCTCGTGGCGTAGAATTAGCGTCTAAGTTAAGCTCCAGTAAATTAGGCCAAGTAAAACCTGGCCTAAAATACTGGTGCCTACCTCTAGGACGCCTAGTGACACCTATGCATGCCTAGATGCCACTAGGTGGGATTCTATAAAGCAGTGTATCGCAAACTGTGTGCCATGGCACACTAGTGTGTCTCCTGAGATTTCAGGTGTGCCGCGGCACACTGGGGAGGAGGAAAGGCTCCAGTGCCGACTGACTGCCTACAGGACGTGCCAGCACCTCTCCTCTCCAACTCTCTTCCAAGCCCGTCTGGAGGGTCTTCGACATGATGATGTCACGCCTGTGCGTGATGTCATCACAGCAACATCCGCGCACTTCCAGATGCCTTGAGCTGTGGCCAGTACGTTTAGTGTGCTACAGCTCAAGAAAGTTTGCGAGACTCCGCTGTAAAGGATTCCTAGCAGTTGATTGACAGCTGCGCCAAGAGATAGGCACCATTTATAGAATCTGGCCCTGTGTGCCTAACTCCTTGATTTGCCCATACCCTTCCCACATCCCCCCCCATTAGTAGCAATTAACACCAATAATTATGTGCTCACTCTAATTAACAGCCAATTATTAAATTAAGTTTACACACGACTGCCCTTATTCCATAAATTGTGCATGCAAATTTGCACAACAGGCATAAATTTTTGGCATACAAGTTTATAGAATCTGGGGGGTGGGGGGGTGAGTTGTGTTTTATTGGGGGTGTTTTACATCTTACATGCTGTTGCCTTGGGCCACTGGAGTGAGTCATGAACGTGAACAAATAAAACACATAAATAACAATAACAGATTGTGCTGAAGCTTTTCAAATGTCCGCCACAGCATTAAGCCCTAAAGCCAAGAATGCAATCAAATAGTTAAATTGGAGATTCAGTGGTTAATAGAGGCCTTGAAGTGAGAGTGTATACAGTAGCTGAATCCAGGAAACTGTGCAAATGAAGATGGCTTAGTATTGCAAACTAAGGAAGAAAATTGTTTTTAATTAGCACCTTCATAAGAACTGCTGATTAATACTGTTTGGTTTTGTGAAAAGCTTTCAGCTGAGTAATTTGTTCAGCCATTATAACAGTTTTGTTAGACCAGGACTCCTGTTGTTAAACACAAACAGCAGATGATAATGGTGGAAGATGAGTTTGTCATGTAACAATTTACCTTATTAAAAAAGAAAAAAAGCTTTCTATAAAACCAATACTGTAGGTACCCGTAAAAAGCCATATATATCTAACCCCTCCATTGGTACAATGTGATATATTTTGTAATTTTTTTTCAGGTACTTGAGGTAAAACAATTTTGTAAATATCTTTTTAAATGATCATGACTCTTTTACAGGGTTATATTGAATTAGAACAGCCACGTGTGGATATTATGGTTTAAAAACTTGTACCTATCCACAGGCATTGGTGGAAATCAAATTCTAATAGAAGTAATCCTAGCATTTCATGGAAATATTTGTTGTGAAATCAGACTAAGGCTTTTTTTTTCCACTATCTCATGGGTTTTTGTTGGGTTTTTTTTAACATTATTGTTTATTAAGGGTTACTTGTTGACTGCTGTTACCAGCTAGCCTGTTTTCCACAATTAGCCACACAAGCCATTCATCCATCTGTGCCGAGAACAATTTTGCTCAGCTTCCAGAGGTTTTGGAGACTTAGCAACTTTGATATAGGATGTGATAAAGATGAGGGAAATATGCAGTGAATTATTACCCTAACCAGAGATGGTAAGCACTATAAATTATTGGCGTGCCATAATAGAACATGAGAGTTTTTTTTTTATTTTTCTGTAGACAGGCCTTCGGGGTAATAACAAGGGTTGAGACTCACGACAGTGCCAAATAAGCTTTAGACAGCATAATAGTCTGCAAAGAAAAGCCACGGAGCATTAATGTGAAAGAAGAGCTGTCCACCACATGCAGGAAAAATCACCAAAGGTCATTTTATGGTAGCAATTGTGACTTAAAATTGGTGGTCATGCTACAGGGTCTAATACTCAGCACAGCTTTATAAATGATGGGCCCCTAGCGACGGCTGTCATTAAGTGCTTTCATCATAATAAACTTTAAACTGTTGGCTTTATGAATTGCCAGCCAGCTTCAGCTGTTCGTCGGATGGCGCTTGCAGTGCCTTAAGTGTGACAAGGCCTATTAGGAATTGCAACCATGTTTCAAGCGTACTTGGCTTCCCCACTCCTGGGGTGATTGCTGCCTTATTAAATGGCATCTGGGAAGATTTTCCTCCAGCAATCTCTGATCAAGAGCTTTTTTTGGGGGGCTTTGACCTGCATTTCCTTCAAGACTTTCTCTGAGGAGTTTTATAAGAGCAAGACTCCGGAGGATTTATAGCCACTTCTGATTAATACCTTTTCAGTTTTTCTAGCAACTCTCCCACTGCTACGAGGAAAAAAGCTTTCATTGTTCCCGAGGTGCTTATTTCTGACCTTTTCTCTGCTTTCTGGTTCCTTGTAACATGGTCTCAATGAAATCCATGGTGTGCAAGCAAGACAGTTATTGAAGTTTGTACTGCTTCTATATGGGAGACTTCCATAGATGTATGTACGTATGTACAGTCTATGGATGGAGACTGAATATAGTAAAATAAAGAATTGGTTGACTCCATCCCCTTAATTTCAAAATGATGTCACAAACAACTAGAGCACAAACTGCACACTTTAAATAGAAGTGTCTGCACGCATCAAGGTTTTAAGATCATTTGTCATCTTATTTTAAACTGAATTAAATGCCTTATTTTTTATAAGCTTGAGAGTGGCTTGGACAGAAGCCAGAATGGAGTGAATCATTGTGCTCTGAGGACAAACAGGCATTTTATTCTCACATGTAGGTGATATTATCCACGGGCTCCATGGATATTATCCGAAAACGCTTTTGAGAATACATGCCTCCTGTCCTCAGAGAACACCTGCTAAGGGTAAGTATCTATTATATTTAATTTTCATCAGTTTATGTACGTGTTATTTTTTTAAATGTATTCGACAAACATAAGAACCAATCAATTTTTCACTTAAAATATTCAAAATATAAGGGTTCCAATTAACCCAGTAATTTCCAGTAATTTATTGGTACGATAATGCCGTGACCTTGTTTAGTTTGATTTGTTACTAATGTTTTGGAAGTTTATTTCCTTTCTTGATCTTTAAATTAAATTGTGGTTTAAATTGTGGACTAAATAAGACATAATGTTTTTCCTAAATAAGTTTTGTTGAAATATTTTTTTTTTCTGGATCTTTTGCATTGTATAATGTAATGCTTGTATTAAAATGGAAAATCTTATAAATAAATAAATAAAAAAAGACTCAAGCATGAGTCGATGGTACCTAACAAAAAAGAGCACTATTTTGCTGAGAATCTGCATCTATTTCCATGATGTGAGGTTATTTTACATTAAAATAATGTATGGTATAAAAAATATATATATATTCAAAATATAAGGGTTCCAATTAACCCAGTAATTTCCAGTAATTTATTGGTACAATAAATCCTCTTTCCAAACCAATAAATAAAATTAGAATAACCTAAAATGACACTGGAAAAACAATCAAAACAGTCTTGTATCCTCCCCTTTCACTGCAAACATAGTAATAGTAATCAAAACTAATACCACTTAAAAGCAGTTGGTCAGGCCAGGATATAAACAAGCACTAAACAGTTCCAAGATGAAACATCAATGATAGCCAAGCAGTGTTGATAACCCAAACTAAAGAGAATTGGCATCTACAGAGGTCTCCTTCTGTCATTCCCCATCCACTGGCAGAGTTCTTCAAACTTTTGGGCCTACCCTCTCAACATCCAGGTCAACTTGTCATACTTGATCATGGCCCTCCATATCGCCTCCCAGCACCTGTGTGGACCCTCGGAAGAAGGACACTGGCTAGCTATAGTGAGCGGAGCAGCTAACAGCAAGTTCAGCACAATTATTTTTACCTCCCTGCAAGCCTTCAACAATCCCCTGACCCAGTAAACATAGTTTAGGCTCCCATTCTTTCAACAGTCTACACCATAACTTATCAGTCACTACCTGACAGCCAGCTTCAAGGCGATAGAACCATCTGCTCTATATCAACCCAAGGAATATACCTTCTATCTCTATAATGAAAATACATGACCTGAAGAACTGCTAACGCTATAGAAAACTCTCAATCGGGGTTAATTGGCTTCTCCTCTGTTCCTTTCTCTGAACCAGCCTTTGATGTCTTATCTGGGTCTTGCCTCCACCCCATACAAATCTCCTTACATTTCCTTGCCATTGCATAAATGTTTGGGTTGGTATATAGAGGGGAAGTTGTGTGAACAGAAAATTGAATTTGGGAAGAATCATTTTATAAGCAGTTACCCTGTCCCACCAACTTAGGGTAAGTTTTCCCCAAATGTCCATTTCTACCCTTGTTTTCTTTATCATAGGTGTGTAGTTAAGTTGAAACAGGTCTAGTGAACTACAAGATATCTGAAGCTATATATGACCCATTTAAAGAGAAAGCTCCTCCTCTACTCCTATGGGGAGAAACCTATCTGCAGGTCTTCAGTTTCCCCCACATTCAACTGATATTCAAAAATTTTGAATACTCCTACAACTCTGTAACAGAAAAGGCAGGAGACCCTCTGGATTACTCAATACAATCAAGGTATCATCTGCATATAGTTTTCCCAGTTGGAACTGGTGTAATATCAGTATTTAATCTTATGTGGGCCACCAGGGGCTCTGTTGCCAAAGCAAAAAGCATTGGAGAAAGTGGGTAGCCTCATCTTGTTCCCCTGTTCAACCATTAACTACTATACTGGAACAAGGCTGTAAATACAGAGCTTGTATCCATGTAGTGAAACAGTCTCCCATACCCACACTTTTAAGGAGAGTGAGTAGGAATTCCCATTCCACCCTGTCAAATGCCTTTTCTACATCTAAGGTGTGACAAAGGCCTCATTCTTTTTTATGTCGTTACCATTGGAAAATGTTAACTACCTTTCTCACATTGTGGGAACTCAACCTATCCTTCACAAATCCACTTTGGTCTGGATGGACAATCTTAGCTATTATCATGATATCACAATTAAATAGTGCTATGGCCTATTCATATTTCTCAATGGGTTTTCCTTCTTTGTGCAGAACCACATTTGCCTTGTACATCGATTATGGGAATCCCTGACCTCCCAGGGCCTCATTCATCACTCTCGCCAGCACCCCACTAACCTCTCCTATCGTCTACTGCCCCATGGCTAAACTTTTGATTGCCTTCTGTGTTTTGGCAGCCACAACAGGCCTGTTTAACAGTTGTTGGTCAATTTCTTCCACTCTTGGCAAACAGTCATTGTATATTGCTTCCTGGCCTCCCTGTCTCCTGATCCTTCTGAGGAGTATAAATGCTGAGAAAATTTTTAAATTCTTCCTCAATCTCTGCATTAGCCTTTTGGAGCTCTCTAATATCCTCACTTATCTCGCTTATCTTTCTTACCAAGTACAATCTATGAGTCAATCTAATGAAGAACTACACTTTTTTACTCTTTGGGATCTTGCCAGGAACTCATGACCTGAGTTGGCCACTGTTGGAAATAGGATACTGGACTTGTTAGACCTTCAGTCTGTCCCAGAAAGGCAATGGTTATGTTCTTATGAAACATTTTACAGTGTGGAGGTAGAGTAGTTCTCTTTAGAGTGGAAGAATGAAGCTCCTACCCTGCTCAGTATATGCCTATGCATTATAACAAATAAAGAGGCTCCATTTGTAGTCAATCAGATAGTTCAAGAACTGTGGACTTGGCCCAGACCTTTCTTGTTGTCCGATTTGATTTCCAATTTCAGTGAAGAAGAAAAATAATTACGCATTACTACAGTTGACCACTAAAGCAAGCTTCAGGTGTGTTGTGAGGTGGGATGCCAAAACCTAAAGCTACTGAACCTCTTGAGATTGCTGGGAAGGCTAATTCAACCATGAGTTGAAAGATTAGATACGAATATTGATCCCAGTTTACTGATGCAGAATGGAGAGGGAATGTTTGGGGGCAGTACCTTACAGATAATATGGAGGTAGGTACTGCAGATGGTTAACATGGCAGATAACACCGAACACAGAAGTTAATTGCATCATATTTATTTATTTATTTTAGTACTTATATACCACTTATAGCCTAAGTGGTTTACATTCAGTTACTCAAGCATTTTCCCTTTGTGTCCTGGCAGGCTCACACTCTATCTAATTTACCTGGGGCAGTGGAGGATTAAATAACTTGCCCAGGGTCACAAGAAACAGCTTGGGGTTTGAATGCACAACCTCAGGTTGCCCCTGTCCCCCCCCTTTTACTAAGCTACGGTAGAGGTTTCTACTGTGGCCCAGAGCACTAAATACTCCAATACTACTCCGACGCTTATAGAATTCCTATGAGCGTCAGAGCATTTAGTGCCTCAGGCCACGGTAGAAACCTCAACCGTAGCTTAGTATAAGAGGGCCTACGACCCAGATTCTCAATAGGGCACCGATATTGGCAGCTGCCTAAAAAAGCAGTCGCCGATCACGTGTCAATCATGCGACAGCGTCCTATAGAGAATCGCGCCTCCGCTAAAGCTAGGCACTGGAAATGTAGGCCAGGGTTTTCCAGGCCTACGTTTCCAGCACCTATCTTTGCTGTGACTCACACTTATGTAGGCATTTTAGGCAGCCTAACACCACTTCCAACATTAGCCACACACATAGTGCCATTAAGAGGCCTAAAGGCACCTACATAGGTGCGATTCCAGCGCCGATTTTATAGGCACCAGTAGGCACCTTCAAACTGAGTTAAAAATGGCATTTGAATGGCAGTTTTAACTGAGTTTGGATGCCTAAAAAATTGACATCAGTTAAAGAATCGTTCTTCAGATATGTTAAAGGGAAGCAGCCGCCTAGGGAGGAGGTGGGACCGCTGGATGACGGAGACAGGAAGGGAGTGGTGAAGGAGGAGAAAGAAGTGGCGGAAAGACTAAACATGTTCTTTTCGTCTGTATTTACAAAAGAGGACACATCCAACATACCGGAACCTGAGCAAATCTTCAAAGGAGCCCAAACAGATAAATTAACATCCATGGAAGTAAGCCTTGAAGACGTATGTAGGCAGTTAGAAAAATTAAAAATCAACAAATCGCCGGGCCCAGACGGAATCCACCCTAGGGTTCTGAAAGAACTACAGGAGGAAATAGCGGAACTACTACAGCAAGTTTGCAATCTATCCCTGAAAACAGGAGTGATCCCGGAGGATTGGAAGATAGCCAATGTTACGCCCATCTTTAAAAAAGGATCAAGAGGTGACCCGGAGAATTACAGACCAGTGAGTCTGACCTTGGTCCCGGGGAAAATGACGGAAGCACTGATAAAAGACAGCATTGATGAGCATTTCGAAAGAAATAAACTTCTGATCACAAGCCATCTGCAAGGGGAGATCGTGCCTAACGAACTTACTGCACTTCTTCAAAGGAATTAGCAAACGGATGGACAAAGGGGACCCCATAGACATCGTATATTTAGATTTCCAAAAAGCCTTTGACAAGGTACCCCATGAACGCCTACTTCGGAAACTGAAGAACCATGGGGTGGAAGGAGACATACACAGATGAATCAGAAATTGGTTGGCGGATAGGAAGTAGAGAGTAGGAGTGAAGGGCCACTACTCGGACTGGAGGAAGGTCACGAGTGGTGTTCCGCGGTGCTCGGACCGCTGCTATTCAATATATTTATAAATGATATAGAAAGAGGGACGAAGTGCAAAATAATAAAATTTGCAGACGACACCAAACTATTTAGTGGTGCTCGAATTAAAGAGGACTGCAAAGAATTACAAAGGGACCTGAAGGAGCTAGGGGAATGGGCGACGAGATAGCAGATGAAGTTCAATGTAGAGAAATGTAAAGTACCCGAGGTACAGCTATATGATGGAAGGGATGTTATTGAGTAAGAGTACCCAAGAAAGGGACTTGGGGGTAATAGTGGATAAGACAATGAAGCCGTCGGCACAGTGCGCAGCGGCCGCAAAGAGAGTGAATAGAATGCTAGGTATAATCAAGAAGGGTATTACAACCAGAACGAAAGAAGTTATCCTGCCGTTGTATCGGGCAATGGTGCGTCCGCATCTGGAGTACTGCGTCCAATATTGGTCGCCGTACTTTAAAAAGGATATGGCGATACTCGAGAGGGTTCAGAGGACAGCGACGCGTTTGATAAAAGGTATGGAAAACCTTTCATATGCTGAGAGATTGGAGAAACTGGGTTTCTTTTCCCTGGAGAAGAGTAGAATTAGAGGGGATATGATAGAGACTTACAAGATCATGAAGGCTACAAGAACGAGAGGGCATTCGGCAAAGTTGAAAGGGGACAGATTCAAAACCAATGCTAGGAAATTTTTCTTCACCCAACGGGTGGTGGACACCTGGAATGTGCTACTAGAGAGCGTGATAGGACAGAGTACAGTATTAGGGTTCAAGAAGGGATTGGACAATTTTCTGGAGGAAAAGGGAATAGAGGGGTATAGATAAAGGACTACTACACAGGTCCTGGACCTGTTGGGCCGCCGCGCGAGCGGACTGCTGGGCACGATGGACCTCTGGTCTGACCCAGCAGAGGCACTTCTTATGTTCTTATGTTCTACGAAACTGCGCTAGCAGTTTGTAGCGCAGAGAGCCACGCTACATGGCCCGTGCTGCTCCCAATGCTCAGCTAGCACTGTTTCTTAGAAGAGGGGGGTAAGTGTATTGTCTCCACCTTAATTGTAAGGGAAGATTCTGGGAAATCCCACAGCAGTTAAAGAGGTTTTGCAGTTACAGTTTGGCAAAATCTTTAGGACAGAGGACTCCTATTATGGATGACATTTATAGAATTACTACATTTTATAGATACAAAGTCATTAACAAGATTTGTGTTTCACGAGCCTTTTAAAACATTTGAAGTACAATATGAGGCATGAAAATACTTAAGAGTACCTGATTACTATTCAATGACTTGTAAACTGCTTTGATAAAAACTCTTCCTAAAAAGGTGGTTAATAAATCTAAAATAATAAAGAATAGTAAATGAATGCACCTAAGACATGGTATAGAAGACAGTTCTCAAAAGCTCCACATTTTTAATTTGGTTCTTTTTTCCTTTTTTTTTAAAATTATCACAATTTCAAATAATCATCTTAAGCATCCATTTGTTAACAGTAATATAGAGACATAAGAATTTAAATAATATAAAGAAAAGAAAATATATCCTAAGAAATAAAATCTAAATCCGTGGAGGGGCATAATAAAAAAAAAACATCTAAGTCCCCTTTTGGCCTAAGGCCTTAAACGTTGAAAGTAGAAGCAGGGAAAATGTCCATTATCAAAAAAAACATCCAAAAGGAGGGATTTTTTTGATAATGGCCTCCTCTACGTTCAGCTGTTTAAACGCCCAGACCACCACTACATCTACACTTACTACATATAAAGAACCCAAAAAAAGCCTAAGTCCCAAACGCCCAAAACAAGGGCTTTTAGGCGAAGGAGAAGCCAGTCCTTCGCCTAAAAGCTGGATTCTGTAACCGGTGTCTGTGAAAAACAACACCGGTTACAGAATCCACCCCCTCCCCCCCGTACAATGATCCGGGCAGGAGAGAGCCCAAGTCCTCTTGCCCCAGCGACTCCCCGAACCCCCCTCCCCCGCCTCCGTTTACAATGGGGCCAGAAGGGAGCCCAAGCAACCGGAATCAGAGCCGGGGCCAATGCAGCCAGCGTTTCACGGAACATAACTTAATCTGCTGCTTCAGGGCCAGTAGTCGGGAACAGTCGTCTAGCTCTTCTTTATTCTGCCAGTATTGCCGACTACTGGCCCTGAAGCAGCGGATTAAGTGATGTTCCACGAAACGCTGGCTGCGTCAGCCCCGGCTTTGATTCCGGTTGCTTAATCAACGGCACAAAAGTTATAAGAGTATTTAAGATAAGTACTAGTCTGTTAGTACTCTTCAAATCGTCAGGGTGGTCTACTATATAAGGCTATAAATTATATGGACCTTGATATGAAGTTTTAAATGAAAAATATGAAATAAGTTAAAATAATTTTAAAATTTTAAAAGTTAACAAAAAATCAATAAAAGAAAAATCCATCAGAAGAATTAATTAATATTCAGGGGTTGGGCCAATGACTGCATAATGGAGCATAATTACTAACGCTGACTACGCTGACAGCATCAATCAGTGATACGACTTGCTCAGCGCTCCTTACTCTGAGGCCTTTTTCCTGAAATGAAATTGAAATTGATTAAATTGGCTTTTTAATGCCGAATGTAGACTTCCCTGTTAGAGTGGATTGTGTATTATTGAGGGTATATTGGCAGCCTAACAGCAATCAAAATAAAAATCAGTCATCAGATTTAAGGTGGTAGAGAGAAGATCCAGACGATCTGTGTTGTTACCTTCGTCCATAAATGAAGGTATACTAGGGGGTGGGAGAGTTGAGAGAGAAATGTGGAATGCCAGATCTGGGGTGAATGTTGAGAGAGAAGAGAAAGGGGGAGATGTCAGATCATGAGGGGTAGAGAAACAGACGAAGATGTCAAAATTTTGGGGGAGGAGAGAGAGAGAAAGTGCATCATGGACAACAGGAAGGAGAAGAGATGTTTGTTTATTTCAAGGAACTTTCTGTACCACTTTTTAACTGACAAATTACAGGTTACTAACAGGACACAGGGAAGGAGAGATGTTGGACTACTACTAGTAATCTTTTCTGTAATGCTATTAGACGTATTCATTATATGCTGGTATTTCTCTGTTCGTAGGCTTACAATGTAATGGATTTTTGTTGACACTCAAGGAGAAGATTTTGGACTCCAGAGTATTCCAACAGAAGGCATAATATTTAACCCCCCCCCCCTCTTTTTTATAAAATCATAGCGTGGTTTTTAGCGTCGATCGTGGCGATAATAACTCCGACGCTCATAGGAATTCTATGAGCGTTGGAGCTGTTACCAGTGTGGCCGGCGCTAAAAACCATGCTACAGTTTGGTAAAAGGGGGGGGGGGAGGGGAGGTTAGTACATTGGAAGGGTGAACAGCAGAATGGAGCCCAATTGGCCTTTCCTTTCTGTTGTGCGTCGTTCATTGAGCTTTGATTCCCTCTCTCTTGCTACTGTGCTTTGGAAGGGCTTCAGTCTGGAGAAGAAGTCTTGAGTCGATTTGGCTGTCATGCCCCCTTATCATTCTGAAGACATTTTTGGCCAAAATATCCAGTTAGTTATCTGGAAGTTGCCCCCTCCTGGGAGTGCGGGGGGGAGGGGGGCTTAGCTTTCATTACTGGTAGGGTTACCAGATTTTACCTCAGTAAAATCCAAATCTCCTAGATCAGGGATCTCAAAGTCCCTCCTTGAGGGCTGCAATCTAGTCGGGTTTTCAGGATTTCCCCAATGAATATGCATTGAAAACAGTGCATGCACATAGATCTCATGCATATTCATTGGGGAAATCCTGAAAACCCGACTGGATTGCGGCCCTCAAGGAGGGACTTTGAGACCCCTGCCCTAGATCCACCCTCAGGCCCACTCAGTTCCACCCATCCACTACATTACATCCCAACTCCACCCCCCGCTGCCTGTTCATCAGGCAGGAAGGCATCCACGCATGCATGCTTGACGTCACCGCGTTGGATCTGTGCATGAGCGAATGCCCCCTCCCGATGCGATTTCTTTTCAAAACCCGGATAAAGTGCTGGGTCTTGAAAAGCTGTCCGGACCCCCGGACATGTCCTCAAAAGGAGGACGTGTCTGGAGAAATCCGGACGTCTGGTAATCCTAATTACTGGCCTACAATGTGTTCAGCTTCAGGGCGGCTATTGCCTACATGAAATTCTGGCTTCTTGCCAGCAAGGGTCAGCAGACTCCTCTCGACTAGTTTGTTGCTCTGGTCCCATTCAATGAAGATAAGCCCTATTTATTGATAGCTGCCAATGTTATTTTTATGACTTTATTTTGTAATTTTCCAAAAATATCTGCTACTGCTACAAGTTTGAAGTCTGGACTATAATTTTTGAGCCAAGCAATGATTTTAAAAAGGACCCTTTCCTACCACTTAGAGCAAATTGCCTTTGGCATGCTGTTATTGAACTTGACTTTTTTTTCCTCCTAGAAAGTTTCTGCAATTTTTTTGGCACACAGGAATTCAGTTGATGCAATATAGAGTTTGATTATAGGACATCTAAACAATGTTAAGTAACGGCATTCTCAGTGGGAGACTCAAAATTGTGGAACTCGTTGCCTGTTGATTACGACTATGTAAAAATACTGAGCAATTCAGGCGATTGCTTAAAACTCAGCTCTTTATGAGTTCTACTGTTGAGTTATTAATAATAGAAGAGACGGATGATGTGTGATATTGTTGATTTTTTATGTTTGTCTGTTGATGAATTATGTATGTAACCTTGCTTATGTGTTAGGCAGGAATTAAAAAAAATAATAAAATATGATAACGCTATAACAAAATAAAAAGCAAACATACCGTATAAGCTCACGGTATTAGTATGTAGATATGATTTCTAATGATTGTTTGTGTGTCTGTTTTATTATGTTTTTACAAAATTATGTATGTAAATTATGTAAACCATTTAGTTTTAAATGGTATAGAAATTTTTTAAATAAATATATAGTACGAATAATTATAAAGGAAATAAATCCATGATATTTTTTGTATAATTGACTTTAAATTAAACTTACATTGACTTCCTCTCCTACCTCCTCCCCAACTGGCCGCTGGCTCACCTCCACTAAACAGTAGGCCTGCCCCTTCCCGATGCATCGTAGAATGCAGTGAGGAAGGGCATAAGACCCTGATTGGCCAAGGGGCCTTAGGTACCTGGGCTAACCAGAATCTTAGGCCTCTCTCCTAGTACATTCTGTGATGCACTGGGAGTGGCCTAAGATTCCAATTGGTCAGATCCTTTAGGCCATTCCCTATGGGAGGGGCCTTAAGCACCTGGGCCAGTTAGGACCTTAGGCCACTCCCCAGTGCATTCCATGATGCACCGGGAAGGAGCAGGCCCACCAAGTCAGTGGAGGAGGACCTGCCAGCCAGAGGGAGTAATCATCTCTCTGGCCAGCCAACTTAAAAAATGTACTTTGGAGTCCAGGTGGGCCTGGGGGGACGGGTTGGGGGGTTCCAGCAGGAGGGACTGGGCATCTATCCTGACGATGATCTTAAGGGGGGGGTTCCAGCAGGAGGGACTGGGCACTCCTCCTGCTGTGGACATTTGGTGGTGGGCGGACATTTTGGGATTCCTGCAGAGGAAACCCTCTTGCCGGTAGTTTTCATGGAGGTGACGGATTCCCTGCCGCAGCCAGTAAACTGATCGTTGCTGGGAGGTTTCCTTGCCGCTATCAGCTCAGTGGCAACCTGATTCTCTAACCATCACATGTGACATGGAGAATTGTGGTATTCTATATAGGACACCCATGTGCGATTCTCAAAAGCCGGGTCGGCGGCTTCTGAGGCCAGGCGTCCTATATAGAATCCGGCCCCAACTGTACAACCTTGAAATTCCTGCTAACAGATTATACAACATGGATGAGTAAAGCTAAAAATGGCATCGCACCTAAGGATTCACCCCCTACCAGTGCCCAAGACTGCTTAGATGCCACTAGGCATGATTCTATAAACGGTGCCTAGCGGATGATTGACAATTGTGCTCAGTGGCACCTAGAAGTTAGGTGCCATTTACAGAATCAGGGCCTAAGTGTCCCACTTCCTGATACCCATGTTCCTCCCATGGCCATGTCCCCTTTCGCGGTATGCACTACGGGGCTGATTCTATAAAGAACACCTAAAGTTAGGCACCTCATAGGCACCTAACATACCCTCCCCCCCTTTTAAAAAACTGTAATACGGTTTTTAGTGCCAACCATGGCTGTAACAGCTCTAACGCTTATAGAATTCCTATGAGCGTCGGAGCTGTTACCGTTGTGGCCAGCGCTAAAACTATACTACAGTTCTGTAAAAGGGAGTGGGGGGAGTTAATTGGCAAAATATCCTTAACAGCCTCGCTAGGCGCCTATCGCAAAGCGCTTAGCAGTGCCTAATGCTTAAGTGGGCATTTCTATGGGTTGAGCGTGAGTTAGGCGCCGCTAAGCACGATTCTCCAAAAACCTAGGTTCCTGAAATGTAGGTGGGGGGTTGTAAAGGCCTACATTTTAGGCACCTAAGTTTTTAAATAGGCACCGCTAGCTACGATTCTGTAAACGGTGCCTAAGCGCGACCGACATGCAGCTGGCGCCTTTTTTTTTAGCAACAGCCCCTATGGAAGTTAGGTGTACCGCCTTATAGAATAGCGCACTGCCAGATGGGCATGCAAAATTTTAATGGATGCCAAATAGCATCAACGGTGGTTAGCTCCCAAATTGTTGATGTCGTTGAGCTTAAGCGGCAATTAATTTGCGTGTGCGTCTAAGGAGCGAAGACAAATTTGGGTGCCACACAGCAAATCCAGGGATGGTCTGTTCTAGTTATGATAATTCAACAGAGTAATAATTTATTGTGATGTTGATCCCGAGAATTGCCAAGTGCAATGAGGATCACAACTGCTGTTGCAGTTTCATTTTAAGGCAACTGATTGATGTTGATTCCAAACCTAAATGGCATGGGAGTGCATATTTTAAACAAAATCTAAACCCAATTTTATCGACCTTTAATCTCTAGCTGTCCACCAAGAAAACAAAGCATAACGCTGTACCCAAACACTTGACATAAGACCAGTCTTATTGGGTCAGACCAATGGTCCTTCTAGCCCAGTATCCCGTTTCCAACAGTGGCCAATCCAAGTTGCAAGTACCTGGCAATAGAGGGTTACGCGACTAATAGTAGCAACATTCTATGCTATCGATCTCGAGGCAAGTAATAGCTTCCCCAAGTTTGTCTCAGTAGCAGACTATGGGGTTTCCTGTAGGAACTTACCTAAACGTTTTTTAAACTCAGCTATGCTAACCACTGTTAACAACATCCTCTGCCAATGAGTTCCAAATTTTAATTATTCATTCAGTGAAAAAATATTCCCTCCTATTTGTTTTAAAGGTATTTCCATGTAACTTCATCACGTGTCCCATGGTCTTTGTATTTTTGAAAAAGTGAAAAAAAAATTGATTCACTTTTACCCGCTACACCACTCAAAATTTTGTAAACCTCAATCATATCTCTTCTCAGTCATCCCTTTTCCAAGCTGAAGAACCCAAACCTCTTTAGGCTTTTCTCATACAAGAGGAGTTCATCCGTTTTATCATTTTGGTTGCCTTTCTTTGAATCTTTTCTAATTCCACTACATCTTGAGAACAGCAACTAGAATTGAACGCAATATTAAAGGTGAGGTTGTACTTTGGAGCAATATAGAGGCAATATAGAAACATAAAACATGATGGCAGATAAAGGCCAAATGGCCCATCTAGTCTGCCCATCTGAGGTAACCATTATCTCTTTCTCTCTCCGAGAGATTCCATGTGCCTATTCCATGCCCTTTTGAATCTAGACACAGTCTCTGTTTTCACCACCTCTTCTGGGAGACTGTTCCATGCATCCACCACCTTTTCTATATAAAAAAAAGTATTTCCTTAGATTACTTCTGAGCCTATCACCTCTTAACTTCATCCTATGCCTTCTCATTGCAGAGTTTCCTTTCAAAGAAAGAGACTCGACTCAGGCACATTTATATTATGTAGGTATTTAAACAACTCTATCATATCTCCCCTCTCCTGCCTTTCCTCCAAAGTATAGATATTGAGATCTGTAAGTCTGTCCCCATACACCTTATGATGAAGACCACAGACTATTTTAGTAGTCTTCCTTTGGACCAACTCCATCCTTTTTATATCTTTTTGAAGGTGTGGCCTCCAGAATTGTACCCAATATTCTAAATGAGGTCTCACCAACAGTGGCGTACCTAGCATATGTGACACCCGGGGCCCATCATTTTTTGACACCCCCCCATCTGTACAGAAAACATGATTTTTAGTAACAAGCCACATGTCACATATGAGTACCTAGGAAAAGGCAGCATCTTACATATGCAGTGAGCAGTACAACATCAATACACCCATTGTAAAACTAAACAAGCCAGACTAGTACAGATCAATCCTGCAGTCAAGCCTAACAAAAAACCATGTTTTTCGAACACAGAAATATGCCTAGTATGGAATATGTAATCACAAACTAACCCCTCCCTCTTTTACAAAACTGTAGTGTGAATTTTAGCCACAGTGGTAACAGCTCTGACGCTCATAGAATTCTGAGCATCAGAGCTGCTACCACCACAGCTGGCGCTAAAAAAACGCTCCACAGTTTTGTAAAAGGGGGGATAAAATAGAAATACATAGACAAAGGTTAAATTGAACCAGTAAGAAGCTGGACTCTATATACAATGCAACACCACAGAAACAGTGACACATGTCTCCTAAAGCAATAAATAAATAGAAATTTATTTTCTACCTTTGTCTTCTGTGGTTTCTGCTTTCCTCATCTTCTTGTAACTCTCTTCCTTCCATCCACTGTCTGCCGTCTCTCTTCCCCTATATGGTATCTTCTCTCCTTCTATGCCCCTTCCAGAAACTGTATGCCTCCCCCTTCCATCGCTCCTTTCACCCCCATTGGTCTGGCATCTCTCTCCTCTCCTTCCCTCTCCCACACCTCTCCTCTGCAATCCCTTTCCCTTTTTTCCCTCATTTTCCTTTTCAATTTATTTTCTTCATCTGTCTAGATTAAGTTCTTACTACACTCTCATCAATGTCCTTTTTTTTACTACTTAAAGCTTGTCACCTCTTTCCCTCACCCCTTCCAGTATCTAACTCTATCCTCGTCCCTCAATCCAGCATTTGCCATTTTTTATTTCTCCTCCCCACTTCCTTCCAGTGTCTGCTCCCCCTGTCCCTCACACTTCCATTCAGTGGCTGTCCCTCCTCTCCCCCACACTTCCATTCAGTGTCTGTCCCTCTCTTTACCCCTTCCATCTTCTGTTCACCTTCAGTCTCGCACTTTCCAGTTACTGCCCTCTCTGCCCTTTCCATCCAGTGTCTGCCTTCTCTCTCTTCCATACAACATCTTCCATCTTTCTATGCTCCTTTCATAACTATCTATCCTGTGCCCCTTCTCTCCTTTGTACATGATTGATTTCAGCTTTGCCACCTCTCCATTTTTTTCTCTCTGTCACCAACCCATCCCCTATGCTCTGGCATCTCTCTCTTATCCTTTCTTTCCTTTGCACCCCACAGTCTGATATCTGCCCTTCCCTGATTCTCTGGCATTTTTCTCCTTTCCTTCTATCTTTCCCTCCCCCTCCATGCTCTGAGATCTCCCCCTTCCTTTTCCCTTAGTCTGGCATACCTTCCTCCTTCCCTCCAAGCCCTGGCATCTCCTTTCATTCCCTCCCTCATCTTCCTTCTCCCTCTAGATGGGTACAGCAACACTCTCCCCTGCAGCTCTGGACTTCCTCACACCTGCTCCCCCCAAATTGCCAATGCTTCGGTTACTCTTCTTTCTTCCTCCCTCCCCCCCAACGCGGGACCCTGCAACACCATCATCTCTTAATCCCTCTAACGCCGGCCCTGCAGCTCCGGACTTCTCCACACCTGCTCCCCCCCCGATCGCTATTATTTTAAATGTTATGGCAGCTGCGGCGCTGTATCCATTGGAGGAGACTTCTAACCTCGGCCTGCCCGGAACTCTTCCTGCAACAGCAACTTCCTGTTCCCGCCTAGGCGGGCGGTGGCTGCAGGAAGAGTTCTGGGGCAGGCCGAGGTTAGATGTCTCCTCCGATGGATACAGCGCCGCGGCTGCCATAACATTTAAAATAATAGCGATGGGGGGGGGGGGGAGCAGGTGTGGGGAAGTCCAGAGCTGAAGGGCTGGCGTTAAAGGCAGTGAGAACAGCCGGCTGTGCACCCCCCAAGACGTGCACCCGGGGTGGACCTCCCCCCCCCTGGTACGCCACTTCTCACCAAAGTCTTATACAGGGGCATCAATACCTCCTTTTTCCTACTGGCCATACCTCCCTCTATGCAACCTAGCATCCTTCTAGCTTTCGCCATCACCTTTTCAACCTGTTTGGCCACCTTAAGATCATCACATACAATCCCACCCAAGTTCCGCTAGGTCTTAGTTTCCATCTGCTTCTTAATAATTCCCAGCACACACTCAGCAGTATTGTGTTAGGTGCAATTTTGTACTGAATAAATAATCTTGGTTTATCTACTACTACTATTTCTATAGTGCTACCAGATGCATGCAGCAGTTTATCCATTGCCAGTGTGTTAATGGTTGCCAAGACTCCACTGTAAATCAACACCACTGTGAAGGACCACTCATTACTATTAAACAGATTACAAAACATAGGCGTCCGTGACACATCATTGCAGTGGTTTACTTCTTTTTTATCCGACCGATCCTCAATGGTAAATTTCAATAATGAAAGTTCTAAGCCACTCTTATATAATTATGGAATCCCTCAGGGCTCCATCCTATCTCCACTTCTATTCAATATTTTTCTTTCACCCCTACTCAGTTTGAGCCAATCTATAGGTTTCACTACTTACGCTTATGCTGATGATATTCAGCTGATTCACCCATTCAATTCCGAAAACTCTAATGAAATACTCCTAATTAATCAAAAACTAGACAAAATAAAAAAACTGGCTCTCACAAAATAAATTAGCATTAAATATTACTAAAACCAAAGCCTTATTCTTTCCAATGAAGCAAGGACTAAAACTATCAGCGCCTTTCCTAATAGACAATTTACCAATCAAGATAGTATCTTCACTAAAACTACTAGGAGTCATCATTGATGACAAATTCACGTACCATGAACACATCAGCAACGTGGTAAAATGTTGTTTTTTTCGTTTACGTTTAATTCGCTCAATGTCTAAATTTCTGGAACCAAAATCATTGAATATTTTAATCCACTCTTTGGTCATATCCAAATTAGACTATTGTAATTCACTCCTATTAAACATTACTCAAAAAGAAAAAAAACGTTTACAAATAATACAAAACACTGCAGTTAAAATCATCCACAACGGTAAAAAATTCGATCATGTAACACCTTTTTTAATAGACTCACACTGGCTCCCTATAAATCAACGAATAACCTATAAAATATCACTTCTAACATTTAAAACTCTATCTAACAACGAACCCCAATTCATAGACCAACTGTTAATCCCACATAACTCGACCCGATCCCTAAGATCTACTACACAAGGGTTGCTTACTGTACCGTCCCTGAAGATCATCGGAACCAGACGTCACGATATATTCTCAGTCGTGGCCCCTCTTACCTGGAATGCCCTCCCTTTATATATCAGAGAAATCAAAGACTTGAATTTATTTAAAATCAATCTAAAAACTTTTCTTTTTAAAGCCTCTTTTAATATTTAAAACTTTTTCATTTTTTACAATTTTTACTTTTTAATTTTTAACAATCTTTTAACATAACTTTTTAACCCCCAATCCTAATGTTCTTTCCTCTACTATACTTTCACTTTCTTCTCTTCTGAGAGACTGTAATATGTAACTTTTGCCCACTTTTCTCCCTCCCCAATGTGTTCCAGTTCGTCTGTACTGTCTGTCAGAAGTTTCTGTCCCCTTCTTAAGGTTGTGTATAACATATTTTTAAACTGTTACTCGCTTAGTATGAAATAAGCGATTCATCAAATTTAATAAAACTTGAAACTTGAAACTTGAGTACTGTATCTGACTACCTTAATTCATGTTAGAAACAGTGAAAATATGGTTTTTCCCCCCCCAAGTGCGATTTGTATAATGATAAAATGAGCAAAATCCCTTCATTTTTCTATGTAGGTTGTTCCCCCCCCCCCCCCATTACAAATTGTAAGGTAGCCATGCAAAAATGTATATTTAATAGGACTCCAACAACAGCAACAAAAAGTAGAGGTATACAGAAAAATGGAATAACAGAACACAAAATAAACGTCTTAAAGAGTTCTCCCACACTCGCCTTGCACAAACCTCTTTTCAAGCGATTTTCAAGACCAATTAACTTCTGGTCTCTGGACAAAGGTATTAAAGTAGAAACAATAATTACTATGCAGAATGCAACCAAATGGATTTCGATCTAGGGATGGAAAATAAAGGTGCACAAAGATCTGCTAAGCTCAATTTAGAATTGCTTTTTTAATCCACATCTGAGCTCATGGCAATTTTGAATTATATACACAAATACAGGAGATTCTACCTCTTCAAGGTGGAACAAAAGAGGCGACCTGTGATGCTCAATCTGTTTAGTCACTGTTAAGACCCAACACATGCGTGTTTCGACCGTAAGGCCTGCCTCAGGGGTCTTAGCTAAAAAGATGGTAATTAAGACACACTGTTAGAAGCCTGATCACTCTACTGACAACAATCCCATGCATCCATTCAAAGGCACACCTCTTTAGTCTTCTTTAATTTTAAATGATTTCTATGCTCAAACTGGCTTACAATATGGTTGTAACCTGAGGCAATGGAGGATGGAAAAAGTAGAATTTGAACCCTAGTCCATTTCTCCAACACTGATTATTTTGTGACAGTTTTTCTATGGTGCAAAACATGCAGTTATTGATCAATGAAAGAGCCCTGTTATTTTCACCGAGATAAACAGTAGTGCCCAACTTCAAAAGATTAACCTCCCGAGTGTTCCAAGTTTCTGATATTATCTCCTTACAGCTGTGTCCTACTCGTTAAAGCTCGTTCTTGGACCTTGCCCTGATGACCTCATCATTGCAGTGAGAAAGGCAGCTGTGAATCAGAACTCCAGTAAGTTCAAAACTGTGACATATTGCAGAGAAATGGAAAGGAGAACATAAGAATTGACATACTAGGACAGACTGAAGGTCCATCAAGTCCAGTATCCTGTTTCCAACAGTGGCCAACTGTGACAAGGTGGAGTATCTATCAATGGCCAGCGGAGGGAGCAAAAGCAGTGGAGTTTATTGAACCTGAGAAGAACTAATATGCATACAGCTGCAAGTGCTGCTGGGAGCTGTCCACTCACCCTGAGTGGATTGTGGTGCTGAAAAGAACAGCTCCCAGCACAGCGCTCAGACAGAAAGGAGTTTCTTTGGGAGTTGGGTGATCCTTGGAAGGAAAAAGGGGTCTAACTCCTGGCAAGTCCTGAAGATTACTGCTAATTGGTATTGATAGGGGGCCTGGTACAGCAGAGTAGAGTGACCAGTCCTGACAGGGTGAACTGGTGCAGTAGAGAACAGAAGCCTGGTGGTGGTAGGAGGGTCTACAGGGATCTATACACTGAGAAAGAAATCTGGCCTACGGGCTTCTCTTTTAGGAAATTATCCAAACCTTTTATAAACCCCACTAAGCTAACTGATTTCACCACATTCTCTGGCAATGAATTCCAGCATTTAATTACAAATTGTGTGAAGAAATATTTTCTCCAGTTTATTTTAAGTCTACTACTTAGTAGCTTCATCACATGCCCCCTAGACCTAGTATTTTTTTGGAAAGAGTGAACAAGTGATCCACATCTACTCTTTTCATTCCACTCAGTATTTTATAAACCTCTATCGTATCACCCCTGAGCCGTCTCTTCTCCAAGCTGAAGAGCCCTGGCCGCTTTAAGTTTCAAGTTTCAAGTTTATTAGTGGACTTGATAAATCGCTTAATCGGATATTCTAAGCGATGTACATTTAAAATTTACAATATAAAAACGAAAAACAATAACAATGCAATACATTACAATACATACAATTTTTAAATAATGGCTAAAATACTCAAAAATTTGAACATTGTTAAACAAGAGGAAAGGAGGGATGAAATACAATTTCAAAGTAAAGAAGAAACATTGAGGGAAAATACAAAAGGGATATAGTTAAAACAGGTTTAACCAAATAAATATAATTCATGAAGTATAAAATTATGTAAAAAAGGCATCTTTAAAAAGGAAAGTTTTTAACTCAGTTTTAAATTTTCCAAGGTCTTTCTCCTCCCGTAAAGTAAGAGGGAGGGCGTTCCATGTTTGCGGTGCCGTACAAGAAAAAATAAATTGTCTCCTTGTATTAATAATTTTTAATGATGGAATCGTTAGCAAATTTTGTTCGCTAGATCGTAAAATTCTCTTTGCAGAATATGGAATAAGTGACCTATATAAAAAAGCAGGGGTCTTGTTGATCAAAGTTTTAAAGATAATTATACATAACTTATAAGTGATTCTGTAATTAACAGGAAGCCAATGCGCCTCTTTGAGAAGTGGTGTTACATGATCAAATTTTTTAGAATTATTTATTAATTTTATTGCTGTATTCTGTATAATTTGTAATCGTTTTATTTCATATAGTGCAATTCCTTTGAATAAAGAGTTGCAGTAATCAAGTTTAGACATCACCAAAGAGTGAATTAGTATAGTGAGTGATTTAGTACAAAGGAATTTCGAAATGTAACGAATTTTACATAATTTATAGAAAGTGATTTTCACAATGTTACTGATATGATCATGGAAATTTAGTTTATTATCAAAAATTACACCTAAAATTTTTATATTTTTAACTAATTGTAGGGGAACATTATGAATCGAAATCGGATGAACAAGAGAAAAATTATCTTTCCAGGGAAATAGCATAACATTGGTTTTTTTGATATTGAGAGCCAATCTGTTTTTGTCTAGCCAATGATGTACATGATCAAGTTTCTCATTAATAGATGAAATTTCAATTATATTATTATTATTTAAAGGGTGTAATAATTGTATATCATCGGCATAGGCAAAAACATGAAATCCTACTGATTGGCATAATGTCATCAATGGTGCTAGAAAAATATTGAAAAGTAAGGGTGAAAGAATAGATCCTTGTGGAACCCCATAAGAAATCTGAGATGGAAGGGATGAAGAATTATTGAAATTAACTATTGATGTACGCTCACTAAAGTAAGATGTGAACCAAGCTAGAACTTCATCTGTAACCCCAATAGATTGAAGTCTAGCAAGGAGTAATTGGTGATCAATTGTATCAAACGCTGCTGACAGATCAAGAGAAATTAACAGCACCGATTGATGGTGATCTAGGAAATATTGAATTGAAGTTGTCATTCCGAGAAGAGAGTGCTCCGTGTTATGGTGTTTTCTAAAACCGGTTTGATTCGGATGTAACACATTAGTTTGTTCTATAAACTCAGAGATCTGGTTGAAAACAATTTTTTCTGTTAATTTAGCCAAGAATGGAATAGTAGATATTGGTCTATAATTAGAGAGTTCGTCTTGACCTACATTTTTATCCTTAATAATTGGCCGGATATATGATTTTTTCCAATTTAGGGGAACCGTATGTTGATGTAAACTCTCTGTAACTAATATATGAATCAGAGGTCCAAAGATTTTAAAATATTGTTTAAGAAGTAATGGTGGTATTAGGTCAGCTTTTGAACTTTTGATATTCAGAGTTTTTAGAACAATTTCTATCTCATTTAAACTAGGCATTTTGAATTTCGAACATTTAGAGGATAACAAATCTGAATTAGTCTGTTCAGAATCACTTATAAGTGGAAGATTTATAAATGACTTCCTAATATTAATAATTTTCTCTGTAAGATAGTCAGCGATTTCCTGGGCTGTAGGGACTGTGCCATTAGAATCATTTTGTATTTTTTTTTGCGATGTTATTTTGTTAAGAATGTTATAAAGAATTGAAGAATTTTTAGCTTTGAAAATCTTTTCAGAATAGTATTTCATTTTAGTTTGATTAATTTTTGTTTTATAGAATTTCATATGATCCCTGTATGTCGAAAGATTTTCCTGGGATTTATCCTTCCTCCATCTCCGTTCAAGAGATCTTAATTGTTTTTTAAGGAGTAAAAGATCAGCGGTAAACCAAGGGTTACTAAATTTACGAGCAGAAATGACCTTATTTTGTATTGGAACAAGTTTATTTAAAGTAGTTTGGATGGCATTATTCCATAAGTTGGTTAAATCATCTATTGAGGTAGTAGTTGATTTTGAAAAATCTAGTTTAAACGTAGATTGTATTGTATCATACGAGAGTTCCTTAAAATTCCTGTATGAAATTGTTTGTCGTGTAGAATTAGGTTTGGTATAAGGGCTAACATATGTTAGTGAAATCAAAAAGTGATCAGACCAGGGAACTGAATGACAACAATTTAAGGAAAAATTGTTCTTTGCCAAAGTTGGTATTAACACTGTGTCTATGGTATGACCTGCTTGATGTGTCGGTTGGGTTATTAATGAATACAGATCTAATTGATTAATATAGGAAAGAACTGTTTTAGTAAAATTGTTATTTTGATCATCGAAATGGATGTTAAAATCCCCTAAAATTACTGGATTTGAGGAAGAACTGCCAAATTCAAACAGTAAGGACATCAGAAAAGCCATATTATCAGAGTTTATCGGGGGAGGGAGGTAAATTAGCAATATATCTGTTCTGGGTTTTGTTTGTATGGTTAAATGTAAAAATTCAATGGGCACAGTGCCTGTAGCTTTAGCCTTTCCTCATAGGGAAATCATCCCAAACTTTTTAGCATTTTCATCTTCCTTCTCTGTACCTTTTCTAATTCTAGTGGTAATAGCGCAATATTACCAGTAATGCGTGTAACTTATAGAATACTGTAAATTAGGTGTTCCCTTGCCAGAGTTAGGTGCCCACATTTATGCTGGGTCTATGGCTGGTATAACTGTGGACACCTAAATATAAATTCTCTTAGGCTTCCATGGCTGGCATCATGATTATTGCAGTTGTCCAGGTCTCATCACATCTGGATAGGTAGAACCAACGTTTCCGCCTTCATGCTGTGACTTTCTTCAGGGTATGCTGCGAGGTCTGCAGTTTGTCTTTTTAGATAGTGGATCCTCTAAGCCAGGGGTGTCCAACCTTTTGGCTTCCCTGGGCCGCATTGGCCGAAAAAAATGTTTCTGGGGTTGCGCAAACGCTGCAGCAGGATAGAGGAGGGAGCCAGCAAGACGGTAAACACCAGGGGGCAGCAGAGGAAAACACTGCATCGCCCTCGACCGGGGCCGCACAAAATACTTCACGGGGCCGCATGCGGCCCTCGGGCCACAGGTTGGACACCCCTGCTCTAAGCCAATCAGGTGGCATTGTCATATGATACTATTTTATTTGGTATGTCAATGAGAGTTAAGAGTCAAATATCATCTAATAATAATAAAGTCTTACTCATCATGACAGGGGTTGCCATTCAACATATTACGAAAAATTGGAAAAATTGTGGTCGTTTAAATTATACCTTTTGGTGGAATTCTTTATGGCACATTTACAGAATGGAACGTATTTTGGCCATGCAGCAGGGGCATTTAAAGAAATTTAGGATGGTTTGGGGACCATTAGAAAAATACTGTAAAGATTGATAATATTTTTCTTTTCCTATGCTGATTGCACACATCTGGGGGAGGATGGGATATTTAAGGTCTTGGAATGAAGAAATGATGGTAGGGGAGGGAGGGTAATTGTTTTTGAAGGAATTTTGTAAGAGTTTTAAGTGATGTTAAATGAAATTGATTGTATATTGTATCACACTTATTGAAAGTTTTAAAATGAATAAAGATAATTAAAAAAAAAAAAAAAAAAAGGATTACCAGACATCCGGATTTCCACGTGCATGTCCTCTTTTAGAGGGCATGTCCGGGCGTCCAGATGGCTTTTCAAAACCCGGCACTTTGTCGAGATATCTCCTGTCCATGTCACATTTCTTCTCTCTCCATATCGATTCTCTAACCGGTGCCATTGTCGGCAGCCGTCTTAAAAGTGGCCGCCGTTCACATGTGAAAGCGCATGACGGCGCCATTTACAGACTCGTACCTCTCGTAAACATAGGTGCTGGAACAGTAAGCCAGGGGTTTTCCGGGCCTGCATTTCCAGTGCCTATCTTTGATGTGACTCATGCCTCCGTAGGCACTTTAGGGGGCCTAACGCCACTTCCCGCGTTAAGCCACACCTAAAGTGGCATTAGGGCGCCTTAACGTGTCTATAGAGGTGCGATTCCGGTGCCAATTTTTTTAGGCGCTTTGAACATCAGTTTAAAATGTCATTGAAACAGCATTTTTCACTTAGCTTGGGCGCCTAAAAAACTGACGCCATTTAGAGAATCCGGGCCTATGTGCTACAGCAGTACTTTTTGGAGTGGCTTCCTTCAAGCTAAGACAAAACTTGATTGTAATGTAATCACTATTGCCTGGTTTTCCTTGGCCTAAATGTTATGGGCGTCAGTGGCGCCCAGGGCGGTGGCGGCCCTCCCCTGTCCCCATGCTCCTTCCCGCCCCCCCCCCCCTTGCCCTGCGCGCATCCCCTTGCCTTCTCAGTACCTCTAATTTCCCTGGCACGGCCAGCATCGCAAACCTGCATCGTGCCTGCTCTCCCTCCGATGTCATTTCCTAGGCACGGGACCCGGAAGTGAAGTCAGAGAGAGAGCCGACACTGGTGCGAGCAACAAGTTTGTGATGCTGCTCGCTCCGGGAAAATAAAAGAGGTACAGGGGAAAAGGGCGGACATGCATGGTGGGGGAAGGTGCAGAGGGGGCAGTGAGGTGTATGGGTGCCGGCGCCCGGGGAGGATCTCCCCCCTGCCCCCCTTACTATGCTACTGTGTCGTGTACAGCCTCTAAGAACGATTCTATAAATATAGCGCCAGCCTTTTATAGAATCACGCCAAATGCTGTTCTGATCAGTACCAAACTGTATAAAGAATTTGGCCCTAAGTTTGTACCTGAGGACAATAGAGGGTTAAGCGACTTGCCCAAGTTCACAAGGACAACAGCGGGATTTGAAACAGGCTTCTCTGGTTGTCAGCCCTGTGCTCTATATACTAGGCTGCTCCTCCGCTTGCAAAACCAGTTTTTTGTTCCCAAAAGAAAAGATGCCTGTTATTCACTTACAAATTCATTGTTGTTTTTTTGTTTAAAAGATTCTTGGTCCCAATCCAGAAGAAAGGGACATCAGTGGCAGCTAGGAAGAAGTGAGGAATTTTTCCTGGCCGATCCAATTTTTTCTAGGTAGAAAAATAAAGGAGTCAGCAGGGACAGATGTGTAGGTTTCTTTTTGGGGGGTCTATAGGAAAGCAGTGGAGCTGGAGAAAATCTATTTAGGAAGCTGAAAAAGTGGAGCTAGTTCATCACCTACCCTTAACGTTTGCTGGGGAGCTTGGCTTTAAGGAGAGTTTCAGGGTCACAGTTAGACCTGCTCTCGCTTTTGAGAGCTTCTGTCACTCTGACATTATTTTAATGCAGTTCTATGGTTTCTGAACATGTCAAGATTTTTTTGGGAAATAAAAAGAAATTATTACAATTCACCATAAATGACTGAGACTTTTGTCTCCAAAAGGAACCCATGAATCCATCATGCCACAGTACTTTATTTTAGCTTGTCTGCTTGCCAGAGAACTAAGGAATAGAGGAAAATCCATATTGATGACCTGAAGGGCCCTATTGTACAGCACTGTGCGATGTGTTTTACATAAGTGTGTGCTTTGTAAAATTAAATGATGATGACATACATTTTGCGGCATAAATTAAGCTGTTACCCTCCTGGAGGCCTGCATTTTGCATCTGGTCTATTTTTTTAAAGCAATGTCAAATTCCCCAAAAAGTTATGATTATGCAATGTCACATATTCTGGAACTTTCTGTGATTTGGCTGCCTACACACAGAGTTAGACCGCTCTCCCCCACACTGTGAAAGGATTCTGAGTGGTCAGACCATTAAGGCATAGTTGGGTTTGAAGCACTGGTTTTTAAGATGTACCTTGATTACCGTATTTGCCGGTGTATAGGAGACACTTTTCCCCCCCCCTCAAAATATGCTTAAAATACGGGATGCATCTTATGCGCCGGTAATCAAAATTATGAATTGGAATTTCAGTCAGTCTAAAACTTCTGGTTTATATTAATATACCGTTACGTTGTTTCTGCTCTCTCTCTCGGGCACTGCGAGGTCTCACAAGTATGCACAGTACACGCGCCTCATGTTGTTTCTGCTCTCTCTCGGACCTGAAAGGTACTTAACTACAGTGTTCCCTATTTACATTTTTTGTAGACATAATTAACTATAAAATTAATACAGTAAATCATTATGGAAATTCTTGAAAAAATGTAGAAAAATTTTATTTTCTTAAAAATGTGTATAAAAAATACGCCACTGTGTCCTATACGCCAGCAAATACGGTAACTTCTCTAGCCAAATCTATGTTCCATCTGGCATTCTGTGGCCACATAGGTTCCACGGACTGTCAATTACTGCTTCTTCTGGTCAATGGATGCTGCCAATAGGAAAGAGATCACCCATTAAGGTGGTTTTCCTGTTTTTCTCCCATTCAAAACTTTCACTAGATTTATCCATGAAAACACACTATTTTTGACAAGGTTTAAATCTGAAGCAGCTATTCAGTGGGAGAAAAACAGGCACAAAAACTTTAATAAACGAGACCATGTCCATCTGCTATTTGTGTGTCAACCAGGGGTATAGCTATGATTTAGCAAGACCAACAAAATGCTCAGGGTTGCCTGAAGCTGCTGCTGCATGCAAGTCTGGCATCCCCAGCTTCCTCTGTCCATCTCCTTCTCCATCAACCATCTGGCATTGCTCTATTCCCTTTCCTCACCCCCCCCCCCTCCCATCCCCATCTCTCTGGCTTCTTTTCAGTGCTGCATCAGGTGACTGGCAGCAGTGGAGGCAGCACTGAAAACTGGTTGTATCAGAGAGGCTGGATGCAGCAGGGGAAAGGCCACATCAGCCACATACAGTCAGTTTCCAGGCTACCTCTGCTGCTGCCGGCTGGTTACCTTCTGCAACATTGGGGAGAGGAGGGAATAGAGGGCAGGAGAGATGATGGGGAGGAGGGAAAGAACAGAAGGGGAGGGGGGATAGAGAGCAAGACCGTACTGGGAAGAGAGGGGTAGGGACACTGGACCAAAGGAGGAAGGTAGTAAGGGATGCCACACCATACAGGGGAGTGCAGGAGAAAGAGAAGCAGAGACACAGAAGAGGTGCTGGCCGTGGAGGTAGGGTTGCCATATGACTCCAGATATCTTAAAAGCAGACAGGGAATTCTGTTATCCGGTAAGCCGTGGTTTGAGAGTTTAGTAAATGTTTTTTTTTACTTTGGAAGAATGTATGAACATAGTTTGGTGCTTAATGTGTTTTTGAACGGCAGCTAACACTTTTCATTGGTGGTGGTTTACTGATCCTGTTTTTTCCCTGTAGTATCTCCTCATGAAGAAGCCAACAGTGAAACCTAGGTTAGGGGGGGGGGGGGGTCGGAGAAAGTATGACAGCAGTTTAGAATATACCTGGAGCAGTTGTAGAGTTGTATCTTCGCCACTCTGCAAGACAGATAAGTAATCATTTTCAATCAATTGAAGTAAGGTGGTAGAATTTGGTTCTACCTTAGCAGGTGGCAGAGACGGTGAACAAGCTATGATGGTCTCTTATGCAACTGGCTCCCTGCAGCATCACTAGAGTTTTGGTTGTGGGTCTGAGCGTTCACTATTAAACATTTTTGAAGCCAGTTTTAAACACATACTATCTTTATTATTTTTTTCTATTTATTTATGGTGATCAGTGATAGAGGTATTAGTATATCACCATTGGCTAATTTGAATTTCCCTTGTATATAGAGTCGACTCCAGAAAAAGGAGGAAAAATTAAGACATCAGATTTTACTTCCATTCTTTCAATAAAAGTAAAACCTGAAAATCTCAGTCCATCCTCTTTTTTCTGGAGTAATATAGCAACCTTACGTGGAAGAAGCATATAAGGACAGGGACACAGAGGAAAGATGAATGATGGACATAGAGAGACTCTAGAAAGCATTGTTCCGATAACAAAAGGAGGAAAAAGTATTTTCTTCTTGATTTATTAACTGTAATATGCCAAATTTGTGAAATGTGGATCCTCTCACCCCCATCACTTAGGAAGCGATGGAGTTATAGGGGGGGTCAACCTCAAATTTTCTGCAAGGGACCCATTCAGTATGCTACTATGGGACCAGATTGTGACGTCGGAAGGGAGCCAAAGCAGGCGCAAGCAGCAGGTGGAAGACGCAAACATTTCAAGAGGAACACGGGGTTGGGGATGCCCAAGTGGCGGGGAAGAGTGGGGCAGGGGGGCTCTTAGTGCAATGATTCCGGATGCCAACCTCCCTCGCTATGCCACTGATGGTATCATAGCAGGCAACACGAAGAACATTCAGATAACATAATAGCCAAGATATCGGTATACCGACAAATGAGCGCAAAACAATTGCGCTCTGACAAAAGCACCCCAACAATTGCGTGCAAGACAACTCCTCAGGCCCCGTCCCTTGTGAGGGGCTTGAGGCCCCTCCCAAGGGACGGGGCCTGAGGAGTGGCAGCAAATCAGGACATTTGTGTTAGGGTAAGATTTCTATCATGATTAAGGTTCCTATAATAATGATATAAACCTTACCCTAACACTAGATAGCAAGTGAATTTATAAAGTGTAGTGGGGGGGGGGACACCACCCCCCTCAAAAAGACAAAAAAGTATCCACAGGTGCAATTGTCCTGCATGCACTTGTCCCTGCGCTCATTTGATGGGTCACCAAGATATCAGCACTATAATCACGTTTCAGAGACGCTCCAGTCTTGAAAACAGTGTCTTTACAATTGCACACGTTTGTATATAAGGCTGAATTCAGTAAATGGCTAGTCTCGGAAACAGCACTCCGAGTTGGGCACTGTCTATAGACTAGTTCTTAGCCGGCCGGGATCTATGCCCAATTTTGGGTGTGAGGGTTTTACATTGACTGAACCCTAGCGTACACCCTCATGGCCTATATCAAGCGCGGATGTACCGTGTTTCATGAATACCACATACAAATTTTAGGAACGCCCCCGACACATCCAATGCTCCTCCCATGGCCATGCTCCATTGTCAGATCTTTCTAGAATACCGACTAGGAAGGTGCACGAGCAAATGAAATTTTTTTGCCAATTAGCACCAATAATTGATTGCTGGTACCCAATTATTGGTGCTAATTGGTCGTTAAATTGCACATGCAAATTGGGCACGTACCATTCATAGAATTGGGGGGATAGTGTAAAACAAGGTTACTATGCGAGTTGGGAAACCAACTGCTGACTCTGATGCACCGATATAATAGGTAGAATGCAGTGACTGTGGACACTCAGTTTCCATACATTCACGCCTCACAACCTCCCCGAGTGATTACTGTGTTTGCTTAAAGCAGGGGTCCCCAAAGTCCCTCCTTGAGGGCCGAATCCAGTCGGGTTTTTAAGGATTTCCCCAATGAATATGCATGCGATCTATGTGCATGCACTGCTTTCAATGCATATTTATTGGGGAAATCCTGAAAATCCGACTGGATTCGGCCCTCAAGGAGGGACTTTGGGGACCCCAGGCTTAAAGTAATATTGATGCCAAACAACTGGCAGTTGAAGGTCACACATGAAGAAAATGGCTGACATGAGTGGCGTGATGGCTAGAGCTGCTGCCCCAGCACCCTGCGGTTCTGAGTTCAATCCCAGGCTGCTCATTCTGACTCTGGGCAAGCCCTTTAACCCTTCATTGCCCCAGGTATCACAGTTAAATTGTGAGCCTGCTGGAACAGATAGGGAAAATACTTAAGGGTACCTGATTACTATTCAATGAATTGTACAACTGCTGTGGGTGAATATCATTAAATCCCAATAAATAAAATTGTTATCTGTCTTTCTTTATCACCCCTCTCTCCAAATGGTCTTCCAACTCTAACCTCCCCAGAAGGCATTCCCCAGTGACTCAGGGGAACTTGTTGGCTCCAGGGCTAATAGGGCTTCTCCTATATGCTGCCACCAGGGGTCATCAGATAAAACAGTCATGTTCCCCTAATCCCGTGCTTCTCAATCATCTCCTAGAAGCACACCAATCCCCCCCCCCCCCCCCATTTTACAAAACTGTAGCACGGGTTTTAGCGCTGGCTGTAACGGTAACAGCTCCAGTGCTCAGCGCGCAGGCACCGGGAAGAAAGTAAGGCCACAACAGATCAGACCCTGCCAGTACATATCATTCCTTTTGGAGAATTGCCCAGAGAGGTAATTCTAATATTCATGACCTTGTTATACTATAGTTTTTATTAATGACCTCATTGCACTACATTTGCGTAGCACAACTGGAGGCTGCTAGAAGACACAGAAGACCACGGCGAGCTGTTTTAGTAATTGGGCGTTAAAGTATGTGCATTAAACGATGGTTGAGCGCCATCATTAAATGCACGGTGGCTTTAGACAATCGGGCCCTGAGAACATGAAAACTAATTTATGTTTCACATTGTTCTACAGACTGATCATTTCATTAGGTTAGCTTGTAAACATTCAGCGCAGGTTCTATTATATCCCCCCCCCCCCTCAACAATTTGTGTGACAGACTATCCTTTATCATTCCTCTCTTCAGACTTATCCTAACAAAAGACTCTTAATACTGAAGATGTTTTGTAGGAGGAGAAACATTTACCAAACAAGTAGTTTCTCTATTCCAGCCCAGGTAAAAAAAAAAAAAAAAAGAAAAAAAAAGCCCTTAGGAATTTCTCTGGGCCTTGTTAGAACTGGCCTAAAGGTCTTAAGACCACCTGCTGATTAAGCCATGGGTCAACAGATTAGCTCCTGCTATTACTAAGTGTTAAGAAAAGCAAATTATGTGGCAGAACAAACAAAATCAAACTGCCCTTAACACAATTTAATTCAAAATTTAATATACCTACCAACTGCAATGCCGTCAGAAGCGGAGAACCTTATCCCTGAACACTTCTTGGTCCAAACAGTCGGATGGAATACAAAGAGTCCAAATGGCTTCTCAAAGCGAGAAAAGATTTCCTAGAGAAAATAGTACCCTATCCTAATCTGACATTTACACTTCTTCCCTTTTCTTTACAATTGAATATATGCATTTTAAACAGTTACTTTAGGTCTGGCCTTGCATCCTTTCTAGAGTACAAAACCTTTTGTGTAGCTAACCAAAGGAAGAATTTTAAGAAGTCGAGAAAAGATGTTCTGAATCCATTAACAAGATATGATGCAAAATTACAAAACCTAAATACAGTTCAAGATTTCTGTGCCAATGAACAGAGGGGGAGAAATGAAACTTAATGCATTAATCATGCCATTGCTTTAATCTAAAAATATTGGATCTGTAAGGGTTCTTGTTACAATGGGTTTCACAATAATGGATTTGACACATTAGATAAAAATTTTGTATTTCGTAATGCATAACCTTAATGCTAAATTAGGAAAATAAACTCTAGAAACACAATCTATTTAGCATTTATTTAGTGACCCTGGGCAAGTCACTCAGGGCTAAATGCACAAAACATGGTCGTTAAGACCGTGAGGGTCAATTTTTTTGACCGATTTCTAAACAGCAATGGATGTTCAAACGGCTGCCCACGCAAACGAGTTTTACAGAGGGCAGTCGTAAACCCATCCAATCACTTGCTTAGAAACTGTCTCTCACACAACCCTCAAAGCAGCCTCCTGCCACTCAGTTGTTGGGGCTTTTTTCTTTTTTTAAATGGCACTGCTGTTATGCACGTGTTACACACGCACAATATCTGGCCCCATTAAAAAAAAACAAAAAACAACAAGCCCCCCCCCCTTGATGGTCTGCCCCTGATGACCCCCAGAACCAAAATAGAGGCAGGAGGGATGCCCACTCCCTCCTGCTGCCACCCCCCTTCAAGACCCCCCCCCGGACCCCTCCCTGTACTTCAATAAAAGGCATGAGGGATGCCCACTCCCTCCTGCCTTGACACCCCCCATGATGGTCCCCCCATGATGACCCCCAGTACCAAAATAGAGGCAGGATGGATGCCCCTTCTTCCTGCTAGCACACTTCTTCAAGAACCCCCCCCCTCGTACTTCAATAAAAGGCATGAGGGATGCCCACTCCTTCCTGCTGCCTTGACATCCCCCCAAATATAGTCCACCCCCTGATTACCCCCAGAACCAAACTAGAGTCAGGAGGGATGCCCACTCCCTCCTGCTGCCTTGACACCCCGCCCCAAAATGAACTAACACTCTTTTACAAAAAAGAAAATCGGTAGGAGGGATGTGATCATTGGTACCCAATCTGAGCTTTTAGTGCAGGGGTGTCCAACCTGCGGCCCCGTGAAGTATTATGAGCGGCCTCGGTCGAGGGCGATGCAGTGTTTTCCTCTGCTGTCCCGGGGTGTTTATCATCTTGCCGGCTCCCTCCTCTGTCTTGCTGCAGCGTTTGCGTGTTTATGCAGCCCCAGAAACATTTTTTTCGGCCAATGCAGCCCAGGGAAACCAAAAGGTTGGACACCCCTGTTTTAATGCATCTAGCCCTAAATCCCCCCATTGCCCCAGGTATATTAAAGGCTAGATTCACTAAGCCTACTGATCAAGTTCTTACCACTTAGCGACCCCTTTACAACCCGATTCACTAACCTCTGTCCCGATCAACCTCCGATCCACGCATGCAAATGAGGGGGAACAGCATTCAAATGTAGGCAGGAAGCGATTAACTTAAAAAAAAAAAAAAAAGGAGGAACATTGACTGGGCTGACCGATCCAAAATAACCGACTGCTGAGGACCAGTCGCAGAGGTCCTTTCCGACTGCCCTGCCTTCTGCCGCCTTGCTCTCTGCCCTCGGCCCTGATCTGCTCTCTTCCCCGCAGTGCAAGCCTGTTTTAAAACCACGGGCATTTGTAAAAAAAGTAAAAAGCTCTGCCGTGCCCGGAGGACCAGTGCATGCGCAGACCATTTACAGATGGTCTGCACATCCGTTGGGATCGCTATTCAATGATCCATGCAGTCGGTTGGGGGCATGAGGGCGATTCATGAATCAGCCCCCCCGGACATGGATCAGATTGGATCCCTGACGGATGAGATCCGATCCATGCCCTTAATGAATCTAGCCCTAAATAGAGAATGAGCCCACTAGGACAGATAGGGAAAAATGATTTCTAGAGTGGTGCAGTGTATAGAATGACACGGAGACAAATTTTTCCCTGTCCCCTTGAGTTTTGTCGCTATCCCTGCCCCATTCTTGTAAACTCAGCTTTAGCTTCAAAAGCCTCGAACACTTATGATTTTCAAGCATTTGAGGCTTGTGCAGATGAGAACGGAGCTTAGGCATTGGTGGAATGAGGCATTATGACATCATAATTTACTTGAGGCTTGTGCAAATGAGGACAGAGCTTAGGCATTGGTGGAATGAGGCATTATGACATCACAATTTACTTGAGGCTTGTGCAAATGAGGACAGAGCTTAGGCATTGGTGGAATGAGGCATTAAGACATCACAATCTGAGCTCTAGAATGTTGCTACTTAGGATTTTAAAGTGTTTGAGGCTTCTGCAGATGAGGACAGAGCTTGCAGGAATGGGGCAGGGACAGGAAAAGAACTCCCTGGGATGGGGAAAAATACCCGATCTGTGCACAGTTTAGGTGCAGGCATTTACGGTTACGCCTAAATGTTAGTGGTGCAGATGGGCACCAGCCATATTGTGGAGGAGGGGCCTAGTAGTAAATGCAGCAGTCTGAAAACCTGGGTTCAATTCCCATTGCAGCTTCTTCTGATTCTGGGCAAATTACTTAACACTCCAGTGCCTCAGGTGCAAAATAAGTACCTGTACATAATGTCAGCCATTTTGATTGTAACCACAGAAAGGTGGTATCAAGTCCCATTCCCTTGCTCTATAAATCACAACTAACTTTGGAGGGAGCTTATAGAATAGTGTCAAGCACAGATTTTATAGGCAACATATAAAGAATTTGGTCTTTTAAGTGCAAAGTAGTTCATACGAATGATAAACATACAATTCCAGTAAAGAAATTCCAATCATAATAAATGGTCAGTATAAACAAATACATAGCAAACTAATACAACCCATGTAATATCACAAAATCTTCTGTTCCAAAGTTTAGATCCTATCCAGGGCCGGATTTAGATGAAAAGAGGTCCTAGGCTAATCCACTTATGAGGCCCTTTCACCTCCCATTTTTAAGTTTGTAAATTACATGAGAGATAATAAAATACATCATTACTGTGATATATATCAATATGTTAAATGAAACATGTTGTTATTGGTACTAACCTTTATAAAAAATGTGACACGGATAATAAATAAAAAAAAGTCGAGAACACTTATTTGGACATTTATTCTCAGCACCATATATAGTACTTGTAACAATAACTAATCAAACATAACACACAACATTGCCCCTTCCTATGTCCATAGTGCCCCCAGTGCATCCTTCCTCACCTCACCCCCCCCTCCGATGCCCACCTGTCTCCCATCTCCCTTCCATTGAACACCCCCCATGCCATCCTGCCTGCCTGCCTTCCATTAAACCCCCCCACCCCCCCTCCGATGGCAGCCTGCCTGCCTCCCATCCCCCTTCCACTGAAACCCCCAACCCCACCCCACCCCCCGATGCCAGTTTGGACCGCCCTGTCCTGACGGATCTACGTTTTGCCTCTCTCCCCGCGGGGCTGGGCTTTGCCCAGCTGTTTCCGGACTGACGTCTTTCCCTCCCCGATCCTCCTCCCAGGGCGAGAAAAAGAAAGGGAGAAGCCGAGTTGGCGCCCTGTTGCGGCTGGAGCCAGTTCCGATCCTGAAGCATAGAATTTCTATTTATTTTCGGTTCAGTGAATGTAGGCCCCTCTTGATCTTGAGGCCCTAGGCTGAAGCCTAGTTAGCCTATAGGAAAATCCGGCCCTGATCCTATCGTTCCCCAAAGCCTAGCAGAAATTACAATGCGAGAGTGAAAGATGTTCAAATGAAAATCATACTATTGTAATATTAAATTATCACATAGGCACACACCATAGAATAAATAATATCAGCTTAAGGAAAAGTTTATTTTTATAGGCACTGTGGAGCAGGAGAGACAGATAAGGGAAAGGGAATGGCACTTGATATACCAGGTTTTCTGTGGTTGCAATCAAAGCAGTTTACATATAATAATAATAATAATAATCTTTATTCTTATATCATAGAAACATAGAAAGATGACGGCAGAAAAGGGCTATAGCCCATCAAGTCTGCCCACTCTACTGACCCACCCCATTAAGTCTGAGTACTAATGACCTAGTTCCTTAACTCGACCCTCGTAAGGATCCTACTAGGGCATCCCATTTATTCTTAAAGTCAATAACGCTGGTGGCCTTGATCACCTGCTCTGGAAGCTTGTTCCAGTGATCTACAACCCTTTCTGTGAAGAAATACTTCCTTATGTCACTATCGAATTTCCCTCCTCTGAGTTTGAATGGATGTCCCCTTGTGACCGAGGGTCCCCTGAGAAAGAAGATGTCTTCTTCCACCTCGACACGTCCCGTGATGTATTTAAATGTCTCAATCATGTCCCCCCTCTCCCTGCGCTCCTCTAGAGTGTAGAGCTGCAATTTGTTTAGTCTTTCTTCGTACGAGAGACCCTTGAGCCCCGAGATCATCCTAGTGGTCATCCGCTGAACCGACTCAACTCTAAGCACATCTTTACGGTAATGTGGCCTCCAGAATTGCACACAGTACTCCAGATGAGGTCTCACCATGGTTCTGTACAGTGGCATTATGACTTCAGATTTGCGGCTAACGAAGCTTCTATTGATACATCCCATAAGTTGCCTTGCTTTGGATGAGGCCTTCTCTACTTGTTTGGCGGCCTTCATGTCTGCACTGCCCAACCGTAAGTTCCAGGCGGTTCACATCAAAGAAGGACTATACAATCAGTGAAAAATACATTTAAACAGAGATACGACAATATTCAAGTTACAAACTTATCAAACAGATAAGTTTTTAAGAATTTCCTAAAAGCATAATATGATTGTGCTTGTGGAATCAGAGTACTTAACCAGGAATTCATTTTTCCTAACTGAAATGCAAAAGTCTTGTCCAGACATCTTTTATAGCGACATGCTTTTAAAGATGGATAAATAAACATATAATTATTTCAAGTGTTTTTATTGGACTTATGTAACTTAAATTGGGAGGATAGGTATCCTGGAGCCAGACAAAACAGTGCTTTAAAGCAAATGCAACCAAAGAAACCGTTGATAAAAAGGACTCGCATGGTCCAAAAATCATATGCACCCCCGTGTTTTGTATTACTCGTATTCGGTTTAAGAGTTTCTTTTCTCAGTCAGTTTCTTATAAATTAGAAAACCCAGTGGCATTATCCTATGATACTGTGATATTTGGTATGGAAATGAGAGCAAAAAGTCAGATTTCTGCAAATAACAATAAATTACTACTTATAATGATTGGTGTTGCCATTCAGCAAATTACATATAATTGGAGGAGATTAAATTATAACTTCTGGTGGAATTCTTTATGCCATATCTATAAAATGGAAAGGTTTATTGCATTACAACGGGGATATTTTAAGAAGTTTCAGGAAGTGTGGAAACCATTGACAAAGTATTGTAAAGATTAATTTGAATTTGTTTCCCTTATATTTATCAACTTAAGGTATAGGGGGGGGGGAAGTTTATTATTATATGTTTTATATGATAATGGAATATATGGGAGGGAGGGATGGGAAAGGGGAAGGGATAAGAATTTATGAAATATATCAATGATTGTAAGTGATGTATTTATTGTTAATATGAATGAATATATTTAACATTTAATGTATTTTTGAAAATGAATCAAGAATTAATAAAAAAAAAAATTAGAAAATGTAGATTCTAATTTAGGTTGTTTGGATAAACGACTAAATGTTATAGAAACTCATCGTAACACATTACAGGCTGTCTCGGTATCTGCTGTTAAAGATTCTACAGTGATACATTCCAAAATTGAATCTATGGAGAATATGCATAGAGTGAAAAATCTCCGCCTAGTCAATTTTCCAGTTACTCATTTATTGTCATCTGAAATCTTATTAAGGAAGTTTTTTAAAGAAGTACTGGGATTGGCCAATGCGGAGAATTTTCCAATAAATAATTTTTATTATATTGCTCAAAAAAAAAAAATTGAATCTACCCAGGAGGTGGACCATCTGGCCACACCAGAAGTAAATTTGACTGAATTTTTGGAAGATACACAAGATGTGATCCAGAGCCGGTCCACCTTGGTGATAACATGCATGACCGAGATAGATAAGATGTTATTAATTAAACTTTACTTTAAAAATAGGCAAATGAAATTTTGTGGGGATTTAGTTAGGATTTTCCCGGATGTCTCTAGAACCACTCAATTGAGAAGGAAAGAATTTCTGAAGTTGAAGATGAGAGTTTTGGCTCTAGGGGCATCTTTTTACCTGAAATTTCCTTGTAAATGTTTGGTTAAGTTACAAGACGTTGAGTATATTTTTGGGGACCCCATACAACGACAACAATTTTTAGTTGCAAAAGAACAGAAATGAGTTTGTATCATCTGCTGAGAATAAGAGGAGATTAAATTAAATTAATATCCCATTTAGTAAGGAATGATTCAAGGTCATTTACTAGTACGGACCCTGGATTATTGTCCTTTAGCTTTTCTTGAGTTTCTCTTGTAATAGAAATAGTAACATGTTCTCCCCATTAATGTGGGCTTGAAAGGAACTATGTATGTATGATTTATTTTGTATTGTTCCTTTTTCTGATTTATTCCTTTTTTCTTTTTGAATTATTGAATATTATAAATGTATTCAAAATTACAATAATAATAAAAAAAGAGTTTCTTATAAGATGCTAAGTAAATGATGTTGCATTAATCAAGGGCAGATAGAATTGAACACTGAACCACCAACCTAAGAGATGCCAAGTCAAAATATTTTTTAATGGTTCAAAGAATCACAAAGCATTTTTTTAAAATCATTTGGTCGGTATGATCTTCTAAGGTTAAATAACAATCCAATGTCACCCCCAAGATCTTATTATATAGAGCAGTGGTCTCAAACTCACAGCCCGGGGGCCACATGCGGCCCACCCGGTACTATTTTGAGGCCCTCGGTGTGTTTAATAAGACATTAACTAATTTTTTCTGAGGCCCTCCAAGTACCTACAATCTTCTGTGTTCATCCCACGCTTCTTTGAACTCAGTCACAGTTTTCCTCTCCACCACCTCTCTCGGGAGCGCATTCCAGGCATCCACTACCCTCTCCGTAAAGTAGAATTTCCTAACATTGCCCCTGAATCTACCACCCCTCAACCTCAAATTATGTCCTCTGGTTTTACCATTTTCCTTTCTCTGGAAAAGATTTTGTTCTACGTTAATACCCTTCAAGTATTTGAACGTCTAAATCATATCTCCCTTGTCTCTCCTTTCCTCTAGGGTATACATATTCAGGGCTTTCTGTCTCTCCTCATACGTCTTCTGGCGCAAGCCTCCTATCATTTTCGTCGCCCTCCTCTGGACCGCCTCAAGTCTTACGTCTTTCGCCAGATACGGTCTCCAAAACTGAACACAATACTCCAAGTGGGGCCTCACCAATGACCTGTACAGGAGCATCAACACCTTCTTCCAGGTGCCATCAACTCGTGCTCGAGTCCTAGCGACTTCATAAATTACAGATCTAAAAAGAGATTGGTTTTGAGATAGTCTGGTAAGGTCCTCCAGCGTCATCCCCATGGTTGTTTTCAACATGTCCAGCCATCTGTTTGCAGGTCACCCTCTTCGCGTGGTTCCTTTGATCTTCCCAAACATGATGTCCTTCTCCAGCGATCACTCTCTTCTGATGGTGTGACTATAACTTCATCATTTGGGCTTCAAGCGACATAGCCGGTTTGATCCCTTCCAGAATCGAATTGTTAGTTCTTCCGGTGGTCCACGGCATGCCTAAAACCCTTCTCCCACACCAAAGCTCAAATGAGTCAATCTTCTGTCTGTAGTGTTCAGCTTTTGCATCCGTAATTGACCACCGAGAACATGAGAATACACCCAAGGTGTACACAGTGGCATAGAGAGTGTCTGGGGCACCTGGAGCAGTGGAGCCCCCTCCCCTGCCCTCATCTCCACCGCCCCCTCCTTCCACGATTCTGCCTGCCACCCCCCTCTCCCGCTCCTTCCCTTGCCCCATACCTCTAGTTGAAGTTATTGCTTGCAGAGGTCAATATGCTCTTTGTGACCCTGACAGCTTTCCCTCTGACGTCACTTCCTATGCACGGCACTCAGAAGCGACGTCAGTGGGAAAGCCGACGGGGTTTTGAAGAGCCCGTTGTCCGCTGTGAACAACTTCAACTAGAGGTATGGGGGAAGGGAAGGGGGGGCGTGCGCATGGAGGAGAGGAATGGGAAAAGGTGGGGTGCAGGCGCCCCCGCTAACATGGTGCTCAGGGCAGACCGTCCCCCCTTACTATGCCACTGGGCACGCATAACTTAGGTATAGACATTTAGGCCTGGTTTTAGCTGGCCTAAATGCCTGTGCCTAACTTATGCATCGCACAGCGTGCACTAAGCCTGACTCTATAAAAAAAAGGTACATGCACCTATCACGCTAAGCGCCATTCTAGCTGGCGTCAATCTGGTCCCAAATGTGCACTCCTCATTTCCAAAAGGGAATTCTGTCCATGTTTGTTGGGATTTACCTCATACACCTGCTATCGGGGATGTCTAGGTCTCAGAAAAATGTTCATATTGGGCAGCACGCCATTGGAGGGATTACGAGTGGTTGCTATCTTAATCCACCCAATGGTTTTATGTTCTCTTCTTCCCATACCACCTCTTGAAAACAAAACTGGAAAAGGATACCAGGTTCTGGGACAGCATTGGAAAAATAAACATTATATACTTCTAAAATGGCTGATAAAAGCATATGTAACAAGGAGAAAGGAGATTCCAACAAGTGCTGAATGAGCCAGCGTACACACACAAAAAAAGAAACGGTGGCCTGAATAACAGGGACCAAAATTGCTTTTTATTGGTTGACCCGACATGGCCCGCGTTTCAACAAGAAGCCTGTGTCAGGGGTCTTTTGATTAATCTGTCCCTCTGATGTATTTGATATATTGGAGGTACCAAAGTCTCATGAAAAATCCCCAATACTTGAAAAGAAACCATATGTGAACAAACATCGCACATGCCTAACTCAGGTTGGATGTGACATTTCCAGGACCTCTCTTTGTTGATTGAACCAATAAGAAACTATTTTGGCCCCTGTTGTTTGGGCCCCTGTGCTTCTTTTCTGTGTGTGCGCCGATATAAACATATGGAAAGCTTCAGAACATACACACATATGTGCTGTTTTGACCCCAATCCATTTATGATTCCAAAATGGATGTTCCTGCTTATGTAAATGTCTATTCCATTATGTATTTTGGATTCAGGGGGCATCTCTTCCGGGAAGAAGAGCAAGCCACTGACATTTTGGGGTTATGGAGTCTCCATTATTTCTTATGGGGAAATTCACTTTGATATACGAGTGTTTTGGATTATAAGCATGTTTTCAGAACAAATTATGCTCGCAAACCAAGGTTCTAGTGCACTGCCTTTCTGTGGTTGCATTGCTGAGCTTGGCGTCCTTTAGAGCACTGTTCTTCAACTGCCGGTCCGCAGACCGGTGCCAGTCCGCAGAAAATTCCTGCCAGTCCGCGCAGGGCCGGCAAGATCAGATTGGGGCCATCGGCAGTGTCTGGGCTGCAACGGCGATGAGCGGCATCGGCGGTCCCCCCCATCACGCAATTCAAGTTCGGCAATGGGCCTCCTTCTCCCCCCCAGCATCAAGAGCATTTCAGATCGGCAACGCAGTGCTCAGCCCAAAGCTTCCCCTCTGACTCAGCTTCCTGCTACTGCCCAGGCAGTTTGAGTCAGAGGGAAGCTTTGGACTGAGCACTGCGTTGCCGATCTGAAGTGCTGTTGATGCCGGAGGGGGGGGGGGAGAGGGGAGAAGGAGGCCCATTGCCGATCTTGTTGCCAAAATCGGAAAGAAAGGTGAGGGGAAGGGAGAGAGATGGGCCTGTGGTGGATGGAGAGATTGAGAGAAGGGGCAGATGATGGAAGTGTGTGGGGGGGAGAGAGAGAGAAGGGGCAGATGATGGAAGTGGGGAGAAGGGGGAGAGAGAAGAGGGCAGATGATGAAAGTGGGGGGAAGGGAGATCAAATGCTGAATGGAAGTGGAGAAAGAGAACACATACTGGATGTAAAGAGGGATAAAGAAAAAGGACTTATGCTGGATGAGGGAAGAAGATAGAGTTAGTGAGATAGTGGAGGGGTAAAGGAAAGGGGTGGCATGCTGTGGGTAGACACAGTGAAAAGAGGGAAACTGAGGACTGCATAGTAAGAAAGAATTTAATTTAGACAGAGGAAGAAAATAAAGAAGGAAGACCAGAGAAGGAAAGGGAAGAGAGAGAGGAGAGAGAGATGCCAGAGAATGGGGAAGGAGACAGAGATATCAGATCTGAGCAGAGGAAATGAGAAGAGAGAGATGCTAAAAACCACAGGGGGGGGGGGAGGGAAAGAGAGATGAAAGGATAAAGATGCCAGACCATGAGGGAACAGAGGGAAGATGATGGATGCCAGACCAAAGGGAGGGGGGGGGGGTCTACAGGAGAGATGGCAGGGGGAGGCAGTGGATGGAACGGGCAGATGCTGAATTGAAGAAACAGGGCAGACGCTGGAAGGAAGAGTGAAAAGAAGATAAAAGCAGAAACCAGAGACAAGAAAAGGTAGAAAAAAAATCATGTTATTTCTATTTTGTCATTAGAATATATCAGATTTGAAATATATATCCTGCTAGAGACATAACTGGGGACTGCAAAACCCAGGCACTGCTTCTTTAGATTCCAGCTGGCTTAGGGCTCTCTCGGACCAGGGGGCACTCCCCTAACACTATTCCTGTCATGTGTGACTGCAGTATTCTGTTAGCATGATATTTCTGTGTAGCATTCTGTAATAATTTGGCTTGTTCAGTTTTCATAATAGTAGAGGGGATATATGTGAAGGGGAGGGGAGACAGGGGTTTTGTTGGTCCTTTCTCTGTATTTTTGTATTTATAAAATGACAATTGTACAGAATATTGTTTCTTTTTATACTTTAATAAATGCATTCAATATAAAATCATAACTAAGGCTTGTGCGGATGGGATCAGATGGTTTGCGGGGACCGAGCTTGCGGAGACGGGGGCGGAAATGTGTTTTTTTAATTTCAGTCTTAGTAGTTTGCTGGTTCACAAAATAATTTTTTTTATTTCTGCCGGTCCACAGGTGTAAAAAGTTTTAAAAACACTGCTTTAGAGAATCAGGCCCAATATGAACATCTGTAGGAAAAGATAACAAAAGTCTCCAGAAAAAAATATGAACTTTTCATGAATTATATTAGAGCAAACAATTTATTAATACAATAGTGCAAACCCAATCCTTTTATGTGGGGGGAACCCCCTCCCCCCCAAACAAACTCATACAGAAGTTCAAACATGCAGCTCTAAAGAAGTGCTAATTTTTTTTCCATGTCCATAAGCATTTCCATCATTATAGATCGTTACTTTAGTCACCTTTTCCCAGAGATGTCACACATGTAGGACCATTGTAACCACTGAAAGGCAGGACAGTAAAACCTTGGTTTGTGAGCATAATTCATTCTGAAAACATGCTTGTAATCCAAAACACTCGTACATCAAAGTGAATTTCCCCATAAGAAATAATGGAAACTCCTTAAAACCCTTTCAGGACCAAGGGACATATTTGTCCCATAACTTTAAAATCCTATAAATTTTGATTGGGATAGTCTACAGTTCTAAATTTGATATGTACGGATTCCATAGGATACTGCCTTTATGTAAACAAACTGGTTCCGACATTCATTCATTAGCGTCGTTGCCAGATTGACGAGAAGATTCACTTGCCACACTGTCCATAAGCCAGAAGTGTGATTTAAAAAAAAAAAAAAATAATGATATTTCACAAAAAAAATCAATATTTTGGCATCTGCAAGCCCTTTTTACCATAAAAATGTCGTCAAAACCACAAAAATTGGCCTACGAACCTTATGGTCCTGAAAGGGTTAACCCAAAAACTTTAATACATAATACTGTATGTACTTGTGCTTTGCTCATTTAGAACAGTCACTACACTCTTGCAGCATCAGAGAGAGAAGAATCATGGGCTCAGTTGTGATGATGCGACACGTGTACACTATGGGCTCCGTTTATTAAGCCGCGTTAGCATTTTTAGCGCACGCATTTTAGCGCGTGCTACGTGGCTAAAACTAATGCCCTAACGCGGCTTAATAAAAGGAGTCCTATATGTACTTTGCTTGTATATCAAGTTAAAATTTAATCAAATGTTTTGCTTGTCTTGCAACACTTGTATACCAAGTTACTTGCAATCCAAGGTTTTACTGTATATGACATTTCAGTCCTCCTTGCAGTAAAATCAGTTTTCTAGAATTAAGAGTTGCCGTTGGCTTTCTGTGCAAGGAAAACATAAGAACATAAGCAGTGCCTCTGCTGGGTCAGACTAGAGGTCCAGTCCGCTCATGCGGTGGCCCATCAGGTCCAGGACCTGTATAGTAATCCTCTATCTATACCCTTCTATCCCCTTTTCCTTCAGGAAATCATCTGATCCCTTCTTGAACCCCAATACCGTACTCTGTCCTATCAAACCCTCTGGAAGCGCATTCCAGGTGTCCACCACTCTTTGGGTGAAGAAGAACTTCCTAGCATTGGTTCTGAATCTGTCCCCTCTTAATTTTTCCGAATGCCCTCTCGTTCTTGTAGTTTTTGAACGTTTGAAGAATCTGTCCCTCTCCACTTTCTCTATGCCCTTCGTGATCTTATAAATCTCTATCATGTCCCCTCTAAGTCTCCGCTTCTCCAGGGAAAAGAGCCCCAGTTTCTCCAATCTCTCAGCATATGAAAGGTTTTCCATACCTTTTATCAGTCACGTCGCTCTCCTCTGAACTCTCTCGATTATCGCCATATCCTTCTTAAGGTACAGCGACCAGATGCAGGTGCACCATCATCCGATACAACGGCAGGATGTCCTCTTTTCTTCTGGTAGTAATACCTTTCTTGATAATGCCTAGCATTCTATTCGCCTTCTTAGAGGCCGCTGCGCACTGGGTTTTAAATTACATTTCTGTGTTTTTAATTACATTTCTGGGTCTCGTCACTTGCCTTACTTATATAGATCATTTTATCAGGGCGCTTGTTGTAGGCAAGTTTTTCAGACTTTTTAAAAATGGCAGCATGGTTAGGCTCTTAGAAAACACAGGTAAGCGTCATAGAACACAGACCCACGTGCTTGCAACCACCACTAATGTGTAGCCAGGGAGCAAAAAGAATTGCAAAGGCCCGTTTCATAAATCTGTCAAGTATTACGTCGGCATTTGCTCCCGTCTAATAAAGTGCAAGAATTAAACATTGGTGTCAGGGCTCGAGTATTTAATAAACCCCCCCTGATGGCTAGAAAGAAGATACTGTATCGCCCGCTGGTGTCTTTCGCACATCCTTCCCTGGCTTTCTTTTCTTTGCAAACACACTGCGCTGTATATTTGATTTTTGTGCTCAGGGGAGTCTCGTGTTTTTATGTCACAGAGCAAACTAATCAGACCGGTAGAAGTTTTGTTAAGAAAAGCCACGTAGGTCCTCAGAAATAATTCGTAAATACTGTAAATCAGAGCACGAGAGATGCTCTTGTGCTCTGATATAATGGTCGATTCATGCTGATCTAAGTGATTAAAATGTGTTTCCCCCCCACCCCCCACCTTTATACTGCTGATTTTCTGGGGGGTGGGGGGGAAGAATCCATTTGACAGGCTATTGATCTCGAAGTCTAGAGAATCCCCTACTGTCAGCCTTTCTCTGCACAAATCTTATTGTCCCATATTTTTACTTAAGCTTGAGATAAGTTTTTGTAAGGTAGAATTAAGGGGGGGGGAACCCCCCCCTCAACCAGACTTGGGGTTATTACATCTTCGGTATCAGTTTTCCAGGCATTTTTCACACAGCATGAAGGCAGGCAATGTAATCACTCTTAAACAGCAAGGGTAAGTGGCATTGCTTGGAAAAGAAAAAAAAGGCGAACCACACTTGAGTATTAATTTAGGTTAACAGTATTTTCACTCACTAGTTTGAGTGTTTAAAATAACTCAGTTGTTACTTAAAAAAAAAAAAATAGCTTGAATTTGAAGCACCAAGTTAGAAACAGAAAAAGAAAAAGAAGAAAAAAAAAAGGCAAGCCATACTTGCTGTATTAATTTAGGTTAACAGTATTTTTACTCGCTAGTTTGAGTGTTTAAAATAACTCAGTGGTTACTTTAAAAAAAAAAAAGGGATCTTTTCCAGATAAGCCCTGCCAAAAAGTTAACCCCCGCCACACAAAAAAAAATTATAAAAAAGAGGCGCGATCTGTAGAAAGTAAAGTGGGGGGATTCCCCCCCATGCCCTCCCCCCCCCCCCCGTCGGAGCCCTTAAAATATGGTCAACAGTTTATCCTATTTTTTTATAATGTTAAGTTTCATATCCTCTTTTTTATAATCTTTTTTGATAATGTTAAGTTTCATATCCTTTTTTTAATAATCTTTTTTGGGTGCTCCGAAGGGGGTGGGTGGGGGGGAACCCCCCCCCCCACTTTACTTTACACACATCGCGCCTCGTTGTGGGGCCGTTGTGCTGAGAACTTCACTGGTTAAGGTTGCGTGCGCTGGCAAAAGGTGGCGGGGCTTAACTTTCGGCGCGTCCACTTTTTCCATTAGTGGCGGGGCTTATCTGGAAAAGATCCAAAAAAGCTTGAATTTGAAGCACCAAGTTAGAAACATAAAAAGAAAAAGAAGAAAAAAAAAGGCAAGCCATACTTGCTGTATTAATTTAGGTTAACAGTATTTTCACTCACTAGTTTGAGTGTTTAAAATAACTCTGTGGTTACTTTAAAAAAAATAAAAAATAAAAAAAAGCTTGAATTTGAAGCACCAAGTTGGAAACAGAAAAAAAAAAAAAAAAAAAGGTGACCCGAGTCTGCAAAGGTCTCGTTCTTAACTGTTGGGGAGAGGAGAGAATCAAAAAAATGCATTCTGTGAAACAATCACAAGTCTTGATTGCCTTCCTAAGCCTTTCCAATCACAGGCTAGCAGTAAAAATAATACTCACCTACCGGGCATCCAGCAGAGCTGAGCTACCTTTGCTGCTGGGAGGGTTCATGGCCAGTCAAGCCTGATTAATCTGCTGCGAGCCCTGAATGATCCCCCAAATATAAGGCATACACCTGTTTATTAAGTCAGTTCAATTCCCTTCTCCCCCCCTCCCCCCCCCTTGTTCCTCATTGAAAAGGAACATTAATTAAAACAGTAAACAAAACGTCTATTCTAAATCGGAGCTGCAGGCAAAGCAGAGATAACTTGCCCTCTTGAGAAAGGAGGATTTTCAGTTAATTTATGGAATCTACTGTCACTCTCAGGGCAAATAAAGCTTAGCTTAGCTAGAAACTGAGTCTCACAGACTTGGGTGCAGTGGCTTTGGGATTCCATTTTTAGTTTTTTTTTTTTTTCTGTTTCAATCCTTAATAAGGTTCTGGTGTTTCTGAATGGCAAAAACTCAGACTTCCTGTTTAATGGCTTCATTCCTCTAGTGCAGTGGTTCTTAACCTGGGTTCGACCGAACCCCAGGGGTTCGGTGAGTCAGTCTCGCGGGTTCGGCGGAGGTCGAAACCTCCGACTCATATAGCGCTTCGGTCACGTTCAATCATCTATCAGTTATTCAGTGATTTTGATCAAGACTGATCGTGTACTCGGTTTCTTGATCTATCAATCTGTAACTAACGCCTTATATACATCCATCAATTCCTGATCAAAATTTGTGATTTAACTGATAGATGATTGAACGTGACCGAAGCGCTTATGATTCGTGATGATACGCCCCGCTTGTCCATAATTGGCTGCAGGTGATCACGCGACATCGCTTGGCCTATCTGTGCTGCAGGGGATTTGATGCGCACAGTAGTCGAATTGTAACTGTTGTGATGGTACCTCATGTGATACCTATCTTAATATTTTAATCCCTTACTAACTATGTCGAGCAAAATACGAAAGTGGTCGGAACGTGATGGGAGTCAGCGTCCTAATTGCATTATTATTCGAAATATAGGAGAACTTTTTTGTTTTCAAAATTGATATTATTTTTTCCCTCACTGTATACCTATGTTTTGAATTTGTAAAAATCATATTTTATTTTTCCAATAAAGAAGGGTTCGGTGAACACGCATATGAAACTGGTGGGGTTAAGTACCTCCAACAAGGTTAAAAACCACTGCTCTAGTGTTTCACCTAGTTTATGCACTGGTTGGCCAAATGCAAGGATTTTGGGGAAAATACAAATTGGCACTCCCCACAGTTGTGGAAAATAAGCTTGTATGAATTACTAAATCGTTTAGAGATGCTGTTGCATGTTTTGTATAAATCAGCAGAAGTTCCCATCATGACTAGAAATGATGATAATTTAGGCTCCTAGAGGGGGGGGGGGGGGGAGAAAGAGGAAAGTTTATTTATATTTTCACAAAAAAGCAATAAGAATTATAGTAAGGAAAACAGCCAACCAGGAAAAATACAAATAGTATGAGAGATTTTGACAGATTTCAAGCTAAATTTGGAATTATATAATTTTAATTTATATTCTGCATATCCTACAATTCTATGCGGATTACAAATTATTCAGGTACTCAAGCATTTTTCCCTATCTGTCCCGGCGGGCTCCCACTCTATCTAATGTACCTGGAGCAATGGGGATTAAGTGTCTTACCAAGGGTCACAAGGAGCAGTGCGAGATTCGAACCCACAACCTCAGGGTGCTGAGGCTGTGGCTCTAACCACTGTACCACTCTATTTTTGAGGACAATGACTTAGGGCTCCTTTTACGAAGCCGCGTTAGTGGCTGTATCGCACGCGACTTTCTACCACGCGCTAACCCCCCCCCGCGCGAGCCGAAAAACCTCCGCCTGCTCAAGAGGAGGCGTTAGCGGCTGGCGCGGCAGTTTAGCGCACGCTATTACGCGCGTTAAACCGCTAATGCGGCTTCGTGAAAGGAGCCCTTCATTTTGCTCCTGAACATTTTCACTCTAAAAGTCTGCCTTTTGCTTTTGGATTCAAGTGTCTGATGGTTAGGAGCAAAGCTTATGGCACTGCCTTAACTTTCTCTTGTGCTTATTTCAGTCTCCAAAAAGGCGCTATCGTGCCTTTATAAAATCAAGTCATCTTTGGAAGCAATTAGTGGAAGCATCCGTTCCTGGCCTGTTAGTGATGAAGGCTATGATTATTTGACTTTACAAATCATTTTGATTACTATCGTGGCTCTATGTCAAGTAACTACTGAATTGGATAGATCGACTTTTCTTTATGATACTGAGATTCAGAGTTCTTACTGAGATCCTATAACCATTAATGAAAGTCACTTTTCAAAGACACAGCCACGCCCAAGAACATAAGTATTGCCATACTGAGACAGACCAAAGACCATCGACATATCATAGCATAACAATTTATTTGTATACCACAATAACCTTGAAGTTTGATGTTCACAGAATAAAAATAAAATCTATTGTAAGCGAAAAGGTAAACCCCTCCCTCCATAACAACCAATATATAAATAGAAAAAAATTGTTAAACAAATATGTTTTCAATAATCAAACTAAAATGCCTTATAAGAGGCAGAAGCTTTTATCAAAGGGAGAAAATCAAGCCCAGTATCCTGTGTCTAACAGTGGCCACAAGTACCTGACAAGATCCCAAAAGAATAAAATAGCCTTTATGCAGCTTATCCTAGAAATAAGCAGTGAATTTTTCCAAGTCTATCTTAATAATGACTTTTGGACTTTTCTATTTCCTATTTGTACAGCATCTTGTAGCTCTTGAAATATACAGCTCCATTATTCTTGTAACTTCTCCTGGAAATGACCAGAATTCTCTCTTTCTTTTTAAAGATGCTTTCAATGTTTAATTGAAAAGCCAATTGCTCTTTATAGTAGTAATCCATTCTGCTTAATTGTGTATTCTACTCCCAATAAACTAATTTGTTTTCCCTTACCTTTTGTATATTACCCTTAATTGTTCTTCCTTTTCTATCAGAAAATGTAGTTCTTTCCCTCCCATCCTAATGTTTCCCATTGTATTTTGTCTATGTTTAAAGTTTTTATTTTTTTATTCAATTTTGTTCTTGTTTACCCAATATTAATATTTCATGTACATCGCTTAGTAATTATTGATAGGCGATTGATCAAATAATGAATAAACTTGAAACTTGAAACTTAATTATCCTGGAAATGTCCAGTTGTCTCTTTTGTAATCCGCCCAGAACTGCAAGGTTGAGGCGGAATAGAAATCAGTAAAGTAATGTAATAAAATTATCCAAACCCTGCTAAGCTAACCGCTTTTACCACATTCTCTGGCAACGAATTCAAGTTTAATTACACATTGATCAAAGAAATATTTTCTCCAATTTGTTTTAAATTTTCTAGTTAGTAGCTTCATTGCGTGACCCTAGACCTTGTATTTTCAGAAACAGTAAACAAGCAATTCGGCCTGGGTTCTCTATAGGGCACTGATACCGGCGGCCGCGAGTGAAGTGAATGGATGTCTGATCGTGGGTTGAAATTGAGGGGTCCTTTTAGCCATATTAGCGCACGCTAAACACGAACTTGTCCATTATAGTCTATGGACATGTTAGTGTTTAGCGCGTGCTAAAACAGCTAGCACGCCTTAGTAAAAGGACCCCTGAATGGAAATAATGATTGTGAGTGGTGGAGACCATGAGAGAATTCCTGAGAATTTCAATGTTCCGGGGACAGAAAGGTGAGGAAACAGATGACAATTTTAGGTATCTACTTGGATTCTGCACTTTTGATGGCGAAACAAATCCTCACGGTTATTACATTACATTAGTGATTTCTATTCCGCCATTACCTTGCGGTTCAAGGCGGATTACAAAAGGAGTTATCTGGCCATTTCCAGAGGAATTGAAGAGTAGAGCGGGTTGCTTCAGAGAGTTGGGACGAGTCTTGCGGTGTTAGTTTGTCTTTGAGGATTTCTTGAATAGCATGGTTTTTTATTTCTTTTCTGAACGATTTGTAGTCTGGGGTCGTTGTCAATAAATTGGAGAGTTGGTAGTCTAGTTTTGCTGCTTGTATGGCTAGAAGGCCATCGTACAGTTTTTTTTCGTTTGATTGAGGGATACGTGAGCAGTTTGTGGATTCTCCTATGTCTGGTTGAGGTAGTTTGGATTAGGCGGCTGTTTAGGTAGGCTGGGCTGTTTCCATTTATGGTTTTAAATAGTAGGCAATAGAATTTGAATAGTACTCTTGCTTGTATTGGGAGCCGTGATGTGGTCGTGTCTCCTCAGTGAATAGATAAGTCTTAGCTCTGTGTTTTGAACTGTTTGTAGTTGTTTTATCATGGTTGCAGTGCAGGGGAGATAGAGTATGTTGCAGTAGTCTAGAAGACCTAGGACTAGGGACTGGACCAAGAGCTGGAATTGTGTTCTGTTGACGAATTTTTGAACTTTCTCATGACCGCAAATGATTTTTGTATTGTTTTGTTGATTTGTGGTTGCATGGTACAGCATCTGTCTATCGTCATTCATGGTGGATATGCACAATTGCATGTTTTATATAGATTAAAACCGATGCTTTTGCCATATGATTTTCGATCGGTGGTTCAAGCTTTAATATTGACTAGATTAGATTACTGTAACCTGCTTTACCTTGGTTTGACTAAAACAAAGTGGAAAGCATTCTGCTGCTAGGTTAATTGCTGGTATACCTAAGACAGCTCATTTTACACCAGTCTTAAGACAGTTACACTGGCTCCCATTACAACAGAGGATATAACTCAAGATGCTTTTGACAGTGCATCAAGTTTTATATTGGTCTGTCCAATTGTGCTTTCAAAGTCTCTGGAAAATTTACCAACATAGAAGAAGGTTAAGATCTGAGGGAGGGATGCAATTGATCAGTGATAAAGAAGACACAGTTCGCTATGTAAGATCGAAAGCGTCTACATTCTCTATAGCTGCTGTGAAATTGTGGAACTCTCTTCCTGGGAGTTTGAGAGTGACTATGTATGGATTGAATGACTTTTTAGAGACTGCTGAAAACCCAGCTATTTGTTGATGCCTTCATGTAATATATAATGCTCAAACTGCGGCTACAAGATCAGTTTGAGCACAGAGTCTATGTGCTGAGTGGAAGTTTATGTTTTTGGATCTCCTGCCTAGATGCAGCACCATAGCGAAACGGTGGTGTGCCTCATTGGCAGGGAGAACTGAAAGAATAGGAGATTACTGTGTCATGAGACTGGCATTACATCGATTTGAAAGATAAGTGTAGCTTCCCATGAACTTTCTATAACGTTATTTAAAGTCGTTCAATGTTCATTGCATTTTAAAAATTTAAGAAATGGTACAAAGAAGTTATTTGAACATTGTGGGATAGACACTAATAATAAGGGGCTTTTTTTTTTTTTTAGCACAGCCTGCAATATAAGCTCTGGTGGCATGTGGGGATCTGAGGCTTTTACCCCCCACAGAGAGACAGGTATGCCAGAGATGTCCAGTCTGGACTACAGCGAAAATAAAGTTAATACTGAATAGTGGAATAGTAGAGGGGTGTATTGGTACATAGATTTGTTTTCCTCATTACAACCTGCATAGTGTGTAATAAGAACCCCACTATTTACCCTTTTCCATTGAGAATATTGACCATTTAACCCTATTCTCTGTTTTCTATCGTTAAACGTTAATCCACAATAGGACACTTCCTCCTATTCCGTGGCTTTCTAATTGCCACAAGAATCTTTCATGAGGTACTTTGTCAAACATTTTTTTGAAAATCCAGATATACAATATCATCTGGTTCATCCCTTCAAAGAAATGTAGCAGATTGGTGAGGCAAGATTTCTCTTGTCTAAATCCATGTTAGTTTTGTCTCATTAATCTATGCCTATGCATAACCTGAGTAATTTTGTTCTCTACCTCTTTTGTCTGGCACTGATGTCAGACTCATTGGACCATAATTTCCCAGACCATCTCTAGAACCCTTTTTAAAAATTGGTGTTACATTAGCCATCCTTCATTCTTCTGGCACCAGGCTTCCATTCTTCATTCTTCTGGTACATATTACTAATAATAGCTCTGCAGGTTCATTTTTTTAGTTCTATCAATTCTCTGGGATGTACAGTGTGCCCCTGCAAATTTGCAGTTCGCGAATCGCAGACTCATTCGCAGTCTGCTCCGACCGCCTCTTCCTGTAGTACTACAGGAAGAGGTGGTCGAAGTAGACCGTGAGTGATTTTCTTCACCCGCTGGCGCTCCAGCTGCCCTCTCCTGCCTCCCATGCCTTTTGACAAGCAAAAAACGTGGGTTTATTTTTAATTCACAGGGGTTACTGGAATGGAACCCCCGTGAATTTCAGGGGAGTACTGTATACTATCCAGTCTAGGTGATTTGCTACGCCTTAATTTATCAAATTTCTCCATTACAAATTCCAGGTTTACAGAGACTTGTTTCAGTTCTTCTGACTCATCACCACTGATACCATGTTTTGGTACTGGTGTCTCCCCCACATCTTCCTTGGTAAAGACCACAGCAAAAAATTCATTTAGGGCCCCTTTTACAAAGCCGCAGTAAATGCACCAAATCCTATAGGAATTGAATGGGCTTTGGTACATTTATCAAAGCAGCAACACTAGCACAGTTTTGTAAAAGACCCCCTTTGACTCTCCACTATGGCCTTGTCTTCCCTGAGTGTCTCTTTTATCCCTTGGTCATTTAGTGGTCTGATTCTTTTCCAACTTCTTGCTTCTAATACATTTCTCTTTCAATATTCGCGGGGGTTAGGGGCAGAGCCAGCCCGCAATTGTGGAAAATTCATGAATAACTTGTGGGCTGGCTCTGACCCATCCCCGCCTCCCTCCCGTCTTCCCCCTGGCATCCCGGGCCTTACCTGGTCGAAGATGCCCATTGGCCTGCCCGTCCCAGCTCCCAGCGCCGGACTCGGTAAGAACAGAAGCGGCGCCAACTATCGGCAATGGACCAGGAAGAAAGCGAGGAAGGAAAGAGCGGTAAATCTGGACGTGAAAAAGCTACTGGGAACTCCCAAACAGGTACCGGCAGTCCTCGGCCTCAGCTCTCAGCCTGGTATTTCATTCCCAGTTTGCGCGAGCCTTGACGTCCTCCACACCGGATAGGCTAAGATAGAAGGGGGTGGGGGGAAGGAGAGGAGGAGGGCAGGTTGAAAGCAGAAGTGCACGTGTACCACAGCTTCACAGGCAAGAAAAGGGGTGCGAGGGTGAGCAGCGGAAGTGCAGCTTTTCATTGGCTGGGTTCGGAGAACATCGCCGCTAGCAAGATGCTTTGCTAAAACAGAACGAAGAGGCGGGGAAGGCAGGAGGGAGGCGAAGAGGTGCAGAATGCAGCGTTTCCTGGTTTTTTGTTGTTGTTTTTTTTAAATCACAAATAACCTAATCCGCAGATATTGAAACTGCAGATTTGGAGGGAAAAGTGTATACCTAAACAAGTTTTTATGATGTGTTTTTTGTGTTTTTGCCTCCAGGACAATCTTCTTTTCAAAGTCTCTCTTTGCTTTCCTTTTTAGTGCTTTGTGTTTGATTTGCCATTCTTTATGCTGTTTCCTATTATATTCAGTTGGATCCTTCCATTTCTTGAAGTTGTTTTGTTTTTTTGTTTTTTTTAGCTCTAATGGCTTCCTTACCTCACATTTTAATCATGCTGGCTGTCATTTGGTCTTCCTTCCACCTTTTTTAATATGTGGAATATATCTAGTCTGGACTTCCAGAATGTTTGATTTTGTTTTTTAAATAAATATCATTCACACAAATAAATTTTTGACTTTTGCAGCTGCTCCTCTAAGGTTTTGTTCTCTTCATTTTATCATAATCTCTTTTTGTGTGTACTTACTCCAGTTGTTATATCAAATCTAATCATGTTATAAAGTTTCTCCTGCACCGTTATCTCCTGCGCCAGATCAGATGCTCCTGTAAGGACTAGGTCTATAATTGCTTGCACTCTTGTTGATTCCTGATCCAGCTGCTCCATAAATCAGTCACTGATTTCATCTAGGAACTTTACCTGTCCAGCATGCCTTGATGTCACATTTATCTAGTCAATATTGGGGTAATTGAAACCATGCTACAATAATAAGAAGAGGGTATATAGCTCTATCACAGTAACCATTAATTACACACCCATACATGAAAGCAGGAATCCCTCATTCACTCATACATGATATTCTACAAACAAAAAAGAAAATAAGGAGGAGAAAAAGACCTCAGCAACGGAGAGTCAAATGACTTGCCCAGGGTCACAAGGAGCAGCACTGGGATCGAACCCACAATTTCAGGGTGCTGAGGCAGCAACTCTAACCACTAGGCCACGCCTCCATTTACCCCTGTCAAAGGTTGGTGTAAACGCTGGCACTATAATGATGGCAAATACAGGTACTCTGTAACATTGCACCTCATTTTTAGGAATGCCCCTGGCCCCCACCCATGCCCTTCTGTGGCCACTCCCCCTGTGGAGTTGTACATTATGAAATTTAGGCAGGCATGTTATAGAATAGAACGAAGGGCAGAACCACACATAACTCCTAATTACGGCCAACTAAGTGCTTGTTAACTTCAATAATTAAATCGTAACAATTGACTAATTAGTTTACGCACGGATCGGGTATCTGCGACTAAATTTGGGTGAACTATACAGAATCCAGGAGAAAAGGCAGAGTTCTAGATTTGAATAGGTGTATTTATGTTTATAAATTTTTGATATACTGTCTTTCTAAACTGGTTTACATATTGCATAAAGGTACTTTCATTGTCCCCCATGGGCTCACAGTCTGGAACAATGGATGGATAATTAAGCCCTGTGGTCTCCAACGCATGGCCCCTGAAGTCCTCCAATGTAGTCCTCAGACAGTTGGCCAAAATGTTCTTCAACTCCTGTAAATGCACTAGAACAATTGAAAGATAAAAACATGATGACATATACAGGCCACAAAGCCCATCTAGTCTGCCTTTCTGCTGCATCTGCTATCTCTTCCTCTCCAGAGGGTCCCATGTGCCTGACCCACGCTTTCTTGAATTCAGACACAGTCTCTGTCTCCACCACCTCTTCCAGGAGACTGTTCCACGCATCTACCACCTTTTCTGTAAAAAAAGTATTGCCTTAGATTACTTCTGAACCTATCACCTCTTAACTTCATCCTATGCCTTCTCATTTCAGAGCTTCCTTTCAAATAAAACAGACTCACCTCATGCACACTTATGCCATGTAGGCAGGGTCGGATTAACCAATAGGCCAAGTAGGCACATGCCTAGGGCCCAAAATGGTCAGGGGGGCCCACTGAAGGAGACCACTCAAAAAAAAAATTTTCAGACGGCGACAGCCCAGCCTCCCTGCAGCGATTGGCAACACCGGGCCCCCCCTCGATCGGCGAAACAAGGCCGGCGATTGCTTTCTCTCTTTCTCCCGCTGCTGCCGAAGCCTGTATACAACTTTAACACACGCCGCAGTGTGCATGACGCTACCGGCTTCCTTCTTCCTCCTCCATCAACCAAATAGGAAGTTACGTCACGAGGGGGGAGGAAGGAAGAAGGAAGCCGTCAGCGGCACGCGCACTGTTAGAGCCCCGCGGCGTGTGTTAAAGTTGTTTACAGGCTTCGGCAGAGGCAGGAGAAAGCAGTAAATGAGTGGAAGTCGGCAGGCCTGGGGAGGGAAAGATGGAAGGGCAGTCGAAATACGGTATGTTGGAGCAGGGGATGAGAGGGAGAAAGAGAAGGGGAAATGTTGGACAAGGGCAGGAGGGTGACGGGGGAGAGAACAGCAGGAAAGAGAGCGGAAACAATCTTGGACCCTGAGGGGGAGGGAAGAGAGAGGTGGTGAGATGGTTGATTATGGGGAAGGGACAGGAGGGAAGAGAGATGGGATAGGAAGATAGTGAAGGAAAAAGGACAGGGAGATGTCAGGAGAGGAGATGCTGGGCTACAAGAATGGAGGGAGGGGATATGCTGGAAATTGTGAAATTGTGGGACCAACCAAGGGAAGGGGGTGGAAAGGACATGAATGAGAGGAAGATAACCTCTAGCCCTTTACCGCTGCTGCTTTTCTGCAAGCGCCTGACGCTGATGGCACAAGTTCTTCCCACTTCCATTATCTGCCCTCTTCTCTCCCTCCCTCCACCCCAGGCAATTCACTGAGGGGGGCAGGATAACTGATGGAATTGCCTGGGGTGGAGAGAGAGAAGGGGGCAGATGATGGAAGTGGGGAGAACTTGTGCCGTCAGCTTCAGGCGCATATGGGAAAGCAGCAGCAGCGGTGAGGAGCCCTCATTTCCTCACCACTGCTGCTGCTTTCCCACATGCTAGATGAGGGGAAGAAGATAGAGTTAGTGAGTTAGAGTAGACACAGTGAAATGAGGGAAACTGAGGACTGAATAGTAAGAAAGAATTTAATTTAGACGGAGGCAAGAAATAGAGAAGGAAGAACAGAGAAGAAAAGGGAAGAGAGAGGAGAATTCCCAAAAACGGGGGAGACAGATATCAGATCTGAGTGGAGGAAATGAGAAGAGAGAGACACTAAAAACCACATGGGGAGAGAAGGAGAGATGGAATGAGAGAGATGCCAGACCATGGGGGGAACAGAGGGAAGATGATGGATGCTAGACCAAAGAGGGGCGGGGGGAGCAGAAGGAGAGATGGCAGAGGGAGGTAGAGATTTTCTGGAAGGGGCAGACACTGGATAGAAGGAAGCAAATGACAAAAACATGAGGAAAGCAGAAACCACATGATAGAGGTAGAAAAAAAATTATATATTTTTATTTTATTGCTTTAGGATAAAAGTAGTATTGTAGCTGTGTTAATAAATGTTTAGAAATAGAAATGGTGATCCTTTTATTGGACTAATTTTAATATATTTTTGGCTAACTTTCAGAGACCAAATTCTCCTTCCTCAGGTCAGGACAGGATACTGTAACAGCAGTATACTTTACTGACCTAAGAAAGAGGGTTTGACTTCTGAAAGCTAATTAAAAAATGTATTAGTCCAATAAAATGGTATCTTATTTTCCATTTTTTGTTTTATTTTTGTTAATTTGTAAAGTGATTTGTTATTTCTCTTTTTTTCAAATTTACATCTGCTATCTTTATATTTTGTTTAGTATTGGGGGATATGCACCACTATTTCTTCACCCCTAAACTGTACCGTTCCTTTGGTTTATAACACAAGGCAGCTGCTGAATGCTTTGCACTGCTCCGATGGTCACAGAATTCCTATGATCATCAGAACAGCACAGAACATTTAGCCTGCCAGCCAGCGCTAAAAACCTCTTCTGTGCTTTTGTAAAATGTTTAGTTTGTGATTACTTATTCCATACTGGATGAGGGTGGTCCTGTGTCCTGTGTATATGAAAGACATGGTTTTCTGTTAGCGTTGACCAGCCTTGTTTGGCGAAACGCAGCAGGCATGGTTCCTGGGAGCACCTTGAATATACCTAATTTGAATCTCCTTATTGGCTGCCGATCTTCTTTTGTTCCACATTGGATTCTTTGGTGGACCGCTTGCCTTGTTGTTTTGTTACAAATTAACATACATGGAGTGGAACATAAGAACATAAGCAGTGCCACTGCTGGGTCAGACCAGAGGTCCATCATGCCCAGCAGTCCGCTCACGCAGCGGCCCCTCAGGTCCAGGACCTGAATAGTAATCCTCTATCTATACCATTCTATCCTCTTTTCCTTCAGGAAATCATCTAATCCCTTCTTGAACCCCAATACCGTACTCTGTCCTATCACGCCCTCTGGAAGCGCATTCCAAGTGTCCACCACCCTTTGGGTGAAGAAGAACTTCCTAGTATTGGTTCTAAATCTGTCCCCTCTTAATTTTTCCAAATGTCCTCTCATTCTCGTAGTTTTTGAAAGTTTGAAAAATCTGTCCCTCTCCACTTTCTCTATGCCTTTCATGATCTTGTAAGTCTCTATCATGTCCCCTCTAAGCCTCCGCATCTTCAGGGAAAAGAGCCCCAGTTTCTCCAATCTTTCAGCATATGAAACATTTTCCATACCTTTTATCAATCGTGTCGCTCTTTTCTGGACCCTCTCGAGTATCGCCATATCCTTCTTAAGGTACGGCGACCAATATTGGACGCAGTACTCCAGATGCGGGCGCACCATCGCCCGATACAACGGTAGGATAACTTCTTTCGTTCTGGTTGTAATACCTTTCTTGATAATACCTAGCATTCTATTCACCTTCTTAGAGGCCGCTGTGCACTGTGCCGACGGCTTCATTGTCTTGTCCACTATTACCTCCACGTCCTTTTCACCCATTACCAGCCCTCCCATCGTGTAGCTGTACTTTGGGTTACTGTTTCTTACATGCAAGACTTTACATTTCTCTACAATAAACTTGATCTGCCATCTCGTCGCCCACTCTTCTAATTTGTTCAGGTCCCTTTGTAAATCCTCACAGTCCTCTTTAGTCCCAACTCGACTAAATAGCTTGGTGTTGTCTGCGAATTTTATTACTTCGCACATTGTCCCTATTTCTAGATCATTTATAAATACATTTAACAGCAACGGTCCGGGTACCAACCCCTGCGGAACACCACTCGTGACCATCTATGGAGGCTCACCATGACCTATAAGGGAGCTGTAGTGAGATGATGTCGTGGCACCCTTTTTGTGAAGTTCACAGCAGTGCCCTGTAAGGTACCCCACTATTTAGATGCCATGTCTGGGTGTTCAGTCCATCACTTTGCAGACCCCTCCCATATCCAACAGGGCTTGTTCTAGGCGTTTTTGACTTGGACAAAAAGTTGGACGAAAATGTGGTATAAAGATGGACAATTTAGGGACTTGGACTTGGACGATCAGATCAGCAGGATGTATACTTAGACGATTTTTGAAAGGGAAAAAAATTTGGCCGTATTTTTTTAAAATGTGCCTAAGCTGTTTTTTACTTTGGATGACTTGCGACTTAGACGAAAACGGACTTAGACGTTCCTTTCGATTATGCCCCTCTAAGTTTGTATACCGCATCATCTCCATAGAGATAAAGCTCGGCACGGTTTACAGGTAATTCAATAAATGAGGGAAGGACATAATAAGAAATTAGGGGTTATGAAGAGGATAGCTAGCTTTACATTTTAAATAGATAGTTTTACGTTTTGGAGAAAAGCCAAGTTTTCAGATGCTTTCGGAATATTTGGAATGAGCCTAGATTCTGCAGCGGGGCAGGAAGGTTATTCCAAAGCTCAGTGAATTTGAAGAAAAGGTATTTCCCTAATTTACCTGCACACATGACACCTTTTAACAAGGGGAAAGATAGTTTGTTTGTGGGCGGATCTGGTAGTGTCAGGTCTCGAAGAATTCCAGGATAGTGGAATTAGGGGAGGAAGAATGCCATGTAGGATCTTGAATGTTAGGCAGGTACATTTAAAGTGAAATCTAGAAATCACCGGAAGCCAGTGAAGTTTTGACAGAAGCGGGGAAACATGATCGAATTTGCTTGTTGCGAAGATCAACCTAGCTGCAGTGTTCTGGATCCGCTGAAGTCTTTGAAGATTTTTCTTGGTTAGACTTAGATAGATGGAATTACAATAGTCCAATCTGGAAAGAATGATTGATTGTACAAGGACAGAAAAATGTTGTCCAACAACCTCCAGATGGGGGAAAGACCGATATTATTAACAAACTGGGACAAAAGAATATTCAGGGAAGGGATGAGTTACAATATTTATAAGGGAAAGGGGAAATTAATCAAAGAAAGGAAAAACACAAGAGGTTAAGGTGATAAAGTTTTCTGTTTTTTTTACACTGCAAAATACAGTGAGTTTTTAAAATATATCCTTGAGGTGTTATAGAATCAATATTAGTATTCATTTTTAATGTTTAATATCCAGTCTGAAGAAGCAGGTCAAGCGGTTTCCAAAACTAGTCGTATGTGTAAGACTGAAATTTTTGGTGGCCCTCGAAGCTTTTTTGTGTTCACACCGCAATAATTTATGTGAAGAGGCTTGGAGACTACTGACAGCCATTTAAAGGCAAGATGGCTATGGGCTATTTCTGAAGTTCTACTAATATGCTGCTATTAATTTTGGCCTTGCCCCCAGAACATCGCTTGACCTTTCTTTTCTTATATGGATATATTTTGCTCAGATATTTTATTGTCTGGCCATTATTTACCTCATAGGCAGCACTGAGATTTATTGTTTTCAAGAGCACTCACGCAATTAGCATTGGGTGCGGACTTAATAAGTGCATTTGAATATTAATCTGGTGGATTTCCTGTATTTCTGGAATGCCCAGAAAAGGTATAGAAATCATTGTTATTTCACGTTGAGAAGGTGCGTCAAGTATGCTACATCTGTCATGGCGTTCCAGCTTTGCTTGGCGGCACATCTGGTAATCATGTTGACAAATTAATGGTAGAGAATTAGTTGTGCATTATAGATTGAACTGATGTTCTGCGCATGTTGTCATAAAACAATATAAAGCAATAGGAAAATACTTGTAAATGGATTTAGGCGACTGCCAAGACTGAAACTGATACTCCGACCGTGAGGCACAGCTGCCAGAGCTTGGAACCCTGAAGGAAATCGTCAGGGTAAAGAAAATTGAGAAAACGGTTTTGAAAAAGGGTTGGTTTAAGACGCAGAAAGGAAGATTTGTAAATCTTGGCAGGAGTGCTTAACGACTCATACACAGAAAAGCTGAGGGCTGACTCATGGCATCTTCCACTAACAACTTTCTAGGAGCGATCCTTTAAGCTGCAATGAAAGACGGGTCATGCAAGGACACCACTGGAGTTTCCATCTGCTTTTCTGAACGAAAACTTTATAAAGCTCAGGCTGGAAATCGTGTCAAGGGGGCACTAGCCTTGTACTTTTGTGTGTGTGTGTGTGAGGGGGGAGGGGGAGGGGGCATTTTGTACACTACTGTGCCGGCTAATTAGAAGGATTCCATTTCCTGGTCTGAAGGAATGCATTACCTGCAGGAAAGGATCTATAAATGTATCAGGAAGCAGAGGCAGTAGGAGGAAGCCGAATGCCACAATGGATTCAAGTTATAGGCCTAGGTTTATACCCAAAGTCCAGGCACATGCTGAGAGACTAATCACTTGTCCATTCTTAGTGCTGTTGTCCAATCAGTCTCTGAATAGCAAAACTTCACAATGCAGGGTATGAATTAGAAGAGAATAAATGTCGATGCAGACTTTTTTTTTTTTTTTTGCAACAATACCTAACTGGGCCTTTCAAAGAGGGTAACTGATGGACAAAAGCGAGGCGGAAATTGGAGTAACTTTTGGAAGCCCTCATGGTTCCTGTCAATAAGCGTTAGCTCTACAATGGTACCACTGGCCTCTTTTTTTTTTTGTGGGACAAATCGATTGTTCCATGGAAAAAGAGAAAGTCATAAAAATTAGACATTGCGCTTGCCTAGAAATGATGGCTATTCTTTGAATAAGCTTAAATGTATTTGTTCCCGTCTAAAGTGAGCCGCAGATTTAGCAATTGCTTTAGCCCATGGTAAGTACTTGGATTTTTTTCAAAGAAACGGAGGAGCTGCTTGAGCTATACAAACGTCAGGTCTGTGTTTTAAAATTAAGCTTTGTTTATCCAACAGAATGGAATTCAATACTGCGTAAAAGTGGTTCATTTTTTTTTTTGACCTTTTTATTCAGAATGTTGAGAGAGTATCAGAAAGCTCCTTCGAAGGTCACAGGTTTATGTACCTATTCTCTGAAACATTTTAGAAGCTCATGGCGAGTCTACAAAAGGTGGAAACATGAAAACCTACCGTCATTGTATACCCTAACCTTGCTACGATTATTGCACACACATCAATCAAACCAAAATGGCATTCAAAGCCTTTCTGAATAGTGCAATAGGTTTATTTTATTTTAATTTTAGGAACCTTCTTTTTTTTTTTTTTTTTTTTTTATTCTCTCAGGTTGTTAATTTTAGTCATCCATCCACAAAGGTCAGTCTCTAAATTCTTTTCATCCTGATGGCTGAATAACTTCCGTAGTTAAGGCATATAAAGAATATTTCTCAATCGTTTCATACCGTAGGCAGTAATTTGATTCATTTATGTTCTTAATGCTCCATCTAGGAACATTTTGAAGATATCGCCAGCCACAAAGGCTAGACCACTTTTCACTCATTTTCTCTCTGGATATATTCAGGACCAATAATTTATATTTAGCAGTCATTCAGTTCTAGGATTAAAAAAAACCCAAAACCAACCCTCTGTTTTATTGAGAGAAAAAAAAGAGCAAGAGTGACAGAGAAATTAGTTTATGTATTTTTATATCATAAAAAAAGTAAAAAAAAAAAAATCAGGAAAGGGCTTTTCATTCTCTGATACTTTACTGTCATCTATTCCACAGATTTCTATCATTAGTTTATAGAATGTTTCTAGGAAAAAACCTCATTGCTGTGCTCCATGCTAATTGCAGCTTACACTATATAAATGGCTTTGTAAAGAAAACTATAACCTTAAGCCTTGAACGTTGCATGTTTCTATTTGCGCAAACTTGATGCACTTATTTTGAGAGGGTCATTGCAAGGAAAGCTGTGGAGGCAGTAAGAATGTCCTGTATAATAAGCTTAAACAGAACCCTTTGTCTGGCCTGCTATTCTCAGGCCTGGAAATTAGGCCTCCTTTTTCTAACTGCAAAGCTGAAGTGGTTCATTACGACAGTCTCCTACTCCAGTCCTTGGCCCAGCCATTCCCAGTACTCGAGGTCTGTAACTTTCTTAAAAATGAAGAAGGAAAACATGGCACACAAAGGTCTTGTTAGCACTTCCTATGTGAAATTAGCAGCTTTCCAAAAGGTACAACTCCAATTACCTTACATTGTGGGGGCGCGCACAAACGTAACAATGAATCCAGTCTAGCAAGTGACATTCTGTCTTTCCAGAGTTACTTCCCTAATTAAGAATGAAGAAGCTCTATTCTAGTGAGTGCATCTATTTACGGTGGACAACAATGCTTTAACTTGAGCATCCTTCTAAAAGACCAGTGTTAAAAAACACAAGTGCTCTTTTTGCAAAGCTGACTATGGAGAAGCGCCACATTCCTAACGGTTACACCCACTAAAAAAGCGTAGCCCGCTTTTTCCGGTATTGTTCACACTTCAGGATTCATTTTGGACAATAAACGCTTCTGCCTCGTGAGCTTTGGGAATGACAGTTGTCAAAAGGGAGGCATTTTTAGGAGAGTCTAATGATGAAAAAAAAAAGAAAAATATTTATCGCTTTTGACAGTTTCACAAGGGGCAAAAAAAAACCCCCTTGCATGGGCTGAAGTTTCCACAGCTGTTGGAAAGAAAGTGACTCATGTGGACTATAACAGTCCAACTCCTTTGTTAGAAGGCTAAGTACCAGGGGCCAAGCAGTGAAATGAAAGATTAAGTTCATTATGGGGAGGTAATTATGCTGGCACTGTTGTTGGTACAGGTGTAGCTCCGTACGCACAGTTTGAAAGAAATGTGAAAAAGGGAAGATCCCTCCTCACTAAGCAAATCAGCTTGCATGGATGGCAGTGCCAACATGTACATTCTGTTGAAAGAACATGATTTCTGGGGTGGGTTTTATTTTTGTATACCCTCTGGTAGAAGATGATATATTAACAGTGTGAAGCAGTTTCACACAGGGGCATTCGGTTGGGTGAGGTTAGAGCACTTAGGGCCAGATTCTATAATGGGCACATATAAAGATAGCCGCCTAAAGCCATGCACCTGTCGCAGGCCAATCACACCTAGGCGCCCATTACAGAATCATGTTTAGCGGCGACTAAGTTAAAACTTATAATTTAGACCAGGGTTTTAAAGACCTACATTATAGATGCCATACCGGGGGATGCACAAAACTTACCGATTGTGTCCCGATCGTCGCTAAACCGGTTTGACCAGTTTAGCGATCGATCGGATCGGATTCTCCGGTGCACAAAACTGTCCACCCCGTGTTTTCCCATCTGACCCATGCAAATTAGTAAAACCCCATGCAAAATAGCCAAGCGATTGATGCACTAACATTGCTTGGCTATTTAGCATCGGGTTTTACCAATCCGAAAACCCGATTGCTCTAGACCTGCCGTTGTCGAGGGAGGAGGAGCAGGAGGTGTTCTCAGTACCTCCAGCTCCCAACTTTTAAGGTACAGGGCAGGGGGCCTGGAGGGGGAGGGGGTGCCTGAGGTTGTGGGTTCAAACCTAAGCTATTCCTTGTGACCCTGGTCAAGTCACTTAATCCCCCCCCCCCCCCATTGCCCCAGATACATTAGATTGTGAGCCCACCAGGACAGATAGGGAAATATGCTTGAGTACCTGAATAAATTCATGTAAACTGTTCTGAGCTCCCCTGAGAAAACCGTATAGAAAGCTGAATAAATAATAGTGTGAAAAGTTTCAGCCTCTGATAACCAGAGCTGGTATTGTGATGTCACAATGCCTCATTCCACCAATGCCTAAGAGCCAACCTGATCAGTGATGTCACAATGGCTTGATTGTCCTATACTTGGCTCACTTTTACTACACTTTGATTTCCAGAGTGGTGCAGTGGTTAAAGCAATAGCTTCAGCACCCTGAGGTTGTGGGTTCCAACCCACGCTGCTCCTTGTGACCCTGGGCAAGTCACTTAATTCCCCATTGCCCCAGTACATTAGAAAGAGTGTGAGCACACTGCGGACAGATAGGGAAGTATGCTTGAATACCTGAATGTAAACCACTTAGGCTATAAATTAATCAATACATTCTATAAGCAGCGCCTAGCAGTTGATTGACAACTGCATTGATCGGCACCTACCAGTTAGGTGTCATTTACAGAATCAGGCCCTAAGTGAATCTCTCCACTAAAAACTGAGACATGCTGTAGACTAGATCAAGCTTTGTAGGTTAGAAGCTGGTACTGATATGATGTTCCAACATTAAGCGTTGAAAGTGCAGTTCAAATCGTTAATAATAATATTTTGAAAGGCATCACACATCTGAGTAGTGATATGGAAATTACTGTATTTCTTTACAACAATGCCATGTTAAAGCTCTATTACATGATCACGGAGTAGTGATAATATATTAAATGGGAAAAGCATTAAAACTATATTTTGGCAATACAGTGAATAAGCAAAACTTGTTATTTGTTGTTGATGACATTTCATGAACTGGTAACTATTAATTTGCTTGTTAGCCATTGTAGTTTTTTTGTAGAAAGGTTAAATGCAGTGCTTTTTAAATAGGAAATACATTATCTTACATTACATTAGTGATTTTTATTCCGCTTGTGCCTTGCGGTTCAAAGCGGATTACATAAGTAGAGAGCTGGACATTTCCAGGAGGGTACATGACATTGGAGAATACAGATTGAGGGTATAGACTAATGACAGAGAGAGTGTGTAGACATAATAACAATGGAAGATAAATCAGGTTACATTACTATACATATCAAATATTCTGTTTCCATACGTTGGTAGGTAATCGGTTTCGGTAGGGTGAATTAGGTTCCAGGTATTTTTTTATTATTTATTATTTTTTTTTATATATGTATTTTTTGTCGATTGATGGTATGGTGCCAGGGAGTGAGCAAACCTGGTTGGTGCTCTGTTGAGATGAGTTTGTAAAATGTGGAATAGACATTAATAAATGTTCTAATTCACCTTCATCTCACTGGTATGAAGACATAGTTGGTATGTTTACAATAGCAATGCCAATTTACTTCTGTCCCAGTTTCACAGTTTGGGGGACAATTTCTTTCTAAGGTTAGCTTCAGCATTTTATTATAGTTCTGAAAGCTCTAGGAATGATATGAGCAGCAAGTACTTTTATTATTTGGGGGGGGGGGGATTATGTTTTAGTATATTTTATTTTCTTGTATTACATTGTATTTTTATAGTGCAATTTGCCAAAAGAGCAGGAGAGTGGGAAATAAGTAAATAAATCTTGAAAAATCACTTGACTAACCCCCTTTGTAGTACTTGAGAGGGCACTAGAAAATGACACGGAGACAATTTTTTCCCCCATCTCCACGAGAACTCATTTTTCCATCCTGTCCCTGGCGAGTTCTTTTCCTGTGTCTGCCCCATTCCTGCAACCTCCGTCCTCATCTGCACAAGCTTCAAACACCCTCCCTGCGCTATAAAACGCTATTGCGGTTTAGGAAAAGTGGAAGGGGCATATTTGTCTATTTTTGTATAGTTGTTACTGAGGTGACATTGCATATTTTAAAGTCATCTGCCATGGCCTCTGAAAAAATCCCTGAATACAAATGATAACATTTTCTCTGCGTACAGTGTGCTTTGTGTGTAGGAAAATGAGTCTACTGGCCAAAAAATGTATTCTTCAATATTGGTCGATCCCTGACCCTCCAAAGTTTGGCATTGGCAAACCCAGTTGCATCAGTTGGCCATTTGGGAAGCTAGAGCTGCTGGAAGGATGTGGAAGCGAAAGATGTTGTTTATGCAAATATGGGATCCATATTTGCAAGCCTTATTTCCTAAAGGTCGTAGTGCGGTTTTAAGACGGGTGTCCTAACTGAGATTGAGGAGGGGTAGAGAGTACCATTGGAAGGGGAAGGGAAGGGAGGGAAGGTAGAGGATATTAAATAGATTCAAACATGTAGTCCTATTGAGGTTTGATGGGGGTTGAAGGAGAGTACCTTTGAATGGGGAAGGGAAGGGAGGGTTTGGGGAGGGAAGGTAGAGGATATTAAATAGATTCAAACATGTAGTCCTATTGAGGTTTGATGGGGGTTGAAGGAGAGTATCTTTGAATGGGGAAGGGAAGGGAGGGTTTGGGGAGAGAAGGTAGAGGGTATTAAATGATTTAGTCATACATAGATTGAGTGGGGTTTGATGGGGGATGAAGGTATTTTCTAGGTTTATATGGGATGTATTTTACACGATGCCTCATTATTATACTATGACAAAGAAAGAAATTATTCCAGTATGACCGGCATGAAATTATCTCGAATGGAGCGATTTCTACTGTGTGCATGAATATAATTGTGAGCCTCGACCCTGAGGAAAGCGTGTGAAACATGGACATGTTGGTGGAGGCGCTCCCCTTTAAAAACTAGATAAAAGCTAAGTAAAAACCATTTTTACTAATGATTTATGGACAAAAGAAAAATTGATACAAAAAAAGTATATAAAGATAAAAAAGATATATTTGGATCCTATGAAGATCGGGTTCTATGAGCTTCTGCTCATTTGAACCATTGGGTAATTCGACCCTCTGAGGACCGAGTATCTCACTTCTCCTTATGAATTTGGTCATTATTATACTAAGCACCTTGGTGTTGTATGTAATATTGATCACATCAATATGTTCATCATATTATTATATTTGACGCATCATCATTGTTATACAAGTTTTAATGTTGTATTTGTTGTTGTTTGCATCAATAAAAATTGTTTGAACTTAAAATTTTATTGTTGGTAGATCATTTTGCCTTGGTCATTGTAAAAGTAGCTCGCAAGTCAAAAAAGTGTGGGCACAGGGCATCCCTGCCCTAAGCATAGTCCTCTGGGTTGCTGAAACACACAGGCCCCTCCACCACTAGGAGGTAGTGTCCTTTAGAGGGGAAAATGATGAATACTTGAAGGGCATACCATACCTGACTTGCTTTCAAGTTTAAACTGTGTTTTATATTGATCTTGCAATTTATACTTAGCCCCTGACACAGCCTTCGTAAAGGGTGAACATGGTCATGTTGGGTTTTAAAAGACGGTTTTATTTATTCTTTTACCGGCTTGTGGTGAATAAATTGCAGCTTTGTAAAAGGAGGCCTAAATGATTTACTTTCCCCAGAACTATTTTTTTTTTTTTTTTTTTTAAGAATAATCAAGAATTACAGGATCAAGTTTCAAGTTATTTAAGCTTGATACAACGCTTTAATTACCAAAGCGGTGTACGTTTTACAAAATTTATAATAAAAGAAAAATTTTAAAATATAAGTGACCTAGGGAAAAGACAAAGCTGATTTGTGTTTGTTTTTAGAGTATTTTGCTTGTTACCTTGTTCCTCGCTTAGATTTGTGGATAGGCAGGTTATAAATCATTTTAAATAAATAAATTTTTTAATAAACTTAAAATGCAACAAAAGGGACATGAATGGGATACATTTCATAAAAATAAAAAGGGGGGGATGGGAGAAACCAAAGGTAAAGGGGAATTGTCTGAAATGTGCCCGTTGTCTGAGTCTCATATGCGTTTAGTTCTAGCTATAAATCTCATAAACATCTTTAAAAAGAAAAGTTTTGAGACTAGATTTGAACTTGCTAGGATTATATTTCTCACTGGGAGGAAGCGATAAAATTGAATGAGCATCTTACTAGAATGAGGCTCCATATGTTTCCTATGCTGGACTATTGCAGATATAAGATAATACTTAGGGCACTCTCTAAAGTTGAAAGGGGATAGATTCCGTACAAACGTAAGGAAGTTCTTCTTCACCCAGAGAGTGGTAGAAAGCTGGAACGCTCTTCCGGAGGCTGTTATAGGGGAAAACACCCTTCAGGGATTCAAGACAAAGTAGCTAAAGACAGGTTGTTCAACCTCTCCAAGGTGGAGAGAACGAGAGGGCACTCTCTGAAGTTAAAAGGGGATAGATTCCGTACAAACGTAAGGAAGTTCTTCTTCACCCAGAGAGTGGTAGAAAGCTGGAACGCTCTTCCGGAGGCTGTTATAGGGGAAAACACCCTTCAGGGATTCAAGACAAAGTAGCTAAAGACAGGTTGTTCAACCTCTCCAAGGTGGAGAGAACGAGAGGGCACTCTCTGAAGTTAAAAGGGGATAGATTACGTACAAACGTAAGGAAGTTCTTCTTCACCCAGAGAGTGGTAGAAAACTGGAACGCTCTTCCGGAGGCTGTTATAGGGGAAAACACCCTCCAGGGATTCAATACAAAGTTAGACAAGTTCCTGCTGAACCAGAACGTACACAGGTAAGGCTGGACTCAGTTAGGGCACTGGTCTTTGAGCTAAGGGCCGCCGCGTGAGCGGACTGCTGGGCACGATGGACCTCTGGTGTGACCCAGCAGCGGCAATTCTTATGTTCACCCTCTCCAAGGTGAAGAGAATGAGAGGGCACTCGCTGAAGTTAGAAGGGAAAAGATGCCATACAAACGTAAGGAAGTTCTTCTTCACCCAGAGAGTGGTGGAAAACTGGAACGCTCTTCCGGAGGCTGTTATAGGGGAAAACACCCTCCAGGGATTCAAGACAAAGATAGACAAGTTCTTACTGAACAAGGACGTACGCTGGTAAGGCTAGTCTCAGGGCGCTGGTCTTTGACCTAAGGGCCGCCACGTGAGCGGACTGCCGGGCATGATGGATCACTGGTCTGACCCAGCAGCGGTATCTCTTATGCTCTTATGTTCTCTTTTACTAAGGTGTGCTAACCGATTAGCGCTAAACGCTAACGCATGCATGTTAGTCTGTGGACGCGTTAGCGCTTAGCGTGCGCTAATTCGAATAGCGTACGCTAATCGGTTAGCGCACCTTAGCAAAAGAGGGGGGTTAGTAATAAACTTTAGACAGACATTGCTGACTTTATAAAACAATGGGAAGACATACCTGACAACGTGATTTAATGATTCTGTTTTTTAAGAAATTGTAGAAGTATGGAGGAGAAAGTAAAAACGAAGAATTAAACAAAGAATTTACCCCCTCCCCCCGCCTTTCTACTAAATTGCAAAAGTGTTTTTTGTAGCGCTGGCTGGTACGCTGAATGCTGTGTACTGCTCCAACAGTCGTGAGAGTTCCTATGAGCACTGGGAGCAGCGCAAAGCATTCAGCGTACCAGCCAGCGCTAAAAAAACGCTTCATGGTTTTGTAAAGGGGGGGAGGGGTTTGAATATTTGAAAGATCATGATGTGTGCTTTGATAATTATAACAAAAATGCTGATACATTTACTAAGGAACTTATGGGCAGACTTGCACGGTCTGTGTCTGTATATGGCCGTTTGGTGGAGGATGGGCTGGGGAGGGCTTCAATGGCTGGGGGGGGTGTAGATGGGCTGGAGTAGGTTTTAATGGAGATTTCGGCAGTAGGAACCCAAGCACAGTACCGGGTAGAGCTTTGGATTCTTACCCAGAAATAGCTAAGAAGAAAAAATTTAAAAAAAATTTAAATTGAATCAGGTTGGGCAGACTGGATGGACCATTCGGGTCTTTATCTGCCGTCATCTATTATGTTACTATGGCCTCTTTTATCAAGCTGCACTAGAGGTTTTTAGCGAGAGACGGCACAGTAAATGCAGCCTGATAAAAGAGGTGGGGTTAAGTTGTTGAAATTTGAAAAATTTCATAGAGGTGAAGCTGACTATAAAAATGGGAGCGTTTACGCTTGAATAAGAAGCATTATCAGGACAGAAATACGTTGGCGGTTTGAAATGTTTGGTAAAAAAGCAAGTTAAAATAACGTAGTTTCCATTGAAGGTTATACACTTACCCCCCTCTTCTACGAAACCATGCTAGCGGTTTCTAGCGCAGAGAGCCACGCTGCATGGCCCGCGCTGCTCCCGACGCTCATAGCAACTCAATGAGCATCAGGAGCAGCATGGGCCATTCAGCGCGGCTCTGTACGCTAAAAAAACGCTAGCGCGGTTTCATGGAACAGGGGGGTTAGTCCAATGAGTTTTACATTTTTTCGTATTATAGGAAAAATAGCTTACAACAAAAAACTGGAAACTTGCTGGACTAAGAGGTCATTTTACTACGCCCACTAGCTAAATATCAGCTAAACGCTAATGCATCCATGATATTCTATGGATGCGTTAGCTAGGAAGTTCTTCTTTACCCAATGTGTGGTGGACACCTGAATGCGCTTCCAGAGGACGTAATAGGGCAGAGTCCGGTACTGGGGTTCAAGAAAGGATTGGACAATTTCCTGCTGGAAAAGGGGATAGAGGGGTATAGATAGAGGATTATTGCACAGGTCCTGGACCTGTTGGGCCGCTGCGTGAGCGGACTGCTGGGCACGATGGACCTCAGGTCTGACCCAGCGGAGGCATTGCTTATGTTCTTATGGGAGAGGAGGAGATAGTGGATGCTGCGGATGGACCATTTGGCCTTTATCTGCCATCATGTTTCTAGGTTTCAATAACCATAAATCTCTATGACATCACAATGCACGTGCAAAGAGCCTTAGCCTATAGGAAGAGGAGATGTAAATGTTAAGAGCCTTAGCCAATGCGCTTCCAGAGAGCATAATAGGGCAGAGTCCGGTACTGGGGTTCAAGAAAGGATTGGACAATTTCCTGCTGGAAAAGGGGATAGAGGGGTATAGATAGAGGATTTCTGCACAGGTCCTGGACCTGTTGGGCCGCTGCGTGAGCGGACTGCTGGGCACGATGGACCTCAGGCCTGACCCAGCAGAGGCATTGCTTATGTTCTTATGCTTAGTAAAAGGATCCCTAAGTGTATAGTCCTTGATGGAGAATACATTGTTTAGCTTGCTTTTCTTTTAAATCAAACTTTTCAAACCACCCTCGTAGATGTGTCATAGCAAATAATAATAAACCAATTAATTCTGGAGCCATTTTGAAAAATATTAATCAAAGTGATGTTCATAAGAGCTCAAATACCGGCCCTATTTTACTAAGCCACGGTAGAGGTTCCTACCGTAGCCCAGGACACTAAATGCTCCGACACTGCTCCAGCACTCATAGGAATTCCGAGTGTCGGAGAAGCAGCAGAACATTTGGCGCTTTGGGCCGCGGTAGAAACTTCTACCGTGGCTTAATTAAACAGGGGGAAGGGGGAGACTGATAGAGAAATGGACCTAGAAGTGATTCAAAGGATGTTTGATCCATTTGCGTCCCTATATACTACATCCCCTTGCACTAGTGTTCAGGATCAGGTTCTTCGGATAAGACAACTGTGGAGAAAGAATTCAATAACAGACAATCCCGGTTTGGAGAACCAGAAACAGGATTATTTCAACAGAAGGAGAGGAAGGAGTAGAGGGAGAGAGGGACCACAATCATACAGGAAGGAGGAAGGAGTGGCCTAGTGGTTACAGCTACAGCCTAAGCACCCTGAGGTTGTGGTTTCAAGCCCCAAGCTGCTCCATGTGAATCTGGGCAAGCCACTCAATCCTCTATTGTCCCAGGTACTTTAAATCGGTTGTGAGCCCACCTGGACAGATGGAGACAAATCACTAAGGGCTCCTTTTACAAAGCCGCGTTACCGGTTTAACGCGTGCTAATTTGCCGGCCGCACTAGACGCTACTGCCTCCTCTTGAGCAGGCGGTAGTTTTTCAGCTAGCGCGGGGATTAGCGCATGCTAAAAAGGTGCGTGCATTAAAGCCGCTAACGCAGCTTAGTAAAAGGAGCCCTAAGTACCTGAATGAGAGAATTAATAAATAACTAGAATAAAATTAAATTAAAAAAACCCCAACAACTTCAGTATACCCAAAAGGTAGTGAAAAAATAAAACATTTCTAAGAGGGAATTGACTGACACAGAAACTAATATACTTAAAAAGGGCCTCTCATCTGTCCCCATCTCAACATACTATGCCTTAAATACCCACGATCGATAACTTATTTAAGATTGTATGCAAATGTAAAATTATAGACTACTTCTCTACCCAGACTGCCAGTAACGTAGACCTGTCAATAGTGAAAAATGAAAGTAGATGACTACCCCCAGGAAACACCCCCCCCCCTTATCAGCGCCTATGAGAGTCTCATTCTTGAAGGCATTGCTAAACTAGAAAGTGAAAACAAGAAAGCACATTTCAGTGTTACTAAGGAAGAAAAGACGGCAATTAAAGATCTACGGAATGATGACTTCATTGTTGTTGAGGTGACTGATAAGAAGGGGCAGTGACAGTCATGGACAAAGACAAGTACATGTCTGAAATCAAAAGACAACTTAATGAGCCAACATTTTATGTCACAAAATCCAAAACGGATCCTACTCCCAGGATGAAAATAGAAATACTCACATGTTCACATCTCCAGATTGTCAAAGATGCCCAATTTCTTACCCAAATGAATGAGATTTTCTCCATGTGGCTTCCCCAGTGACACTGACTATTTGCGTATTACCCAAGATGTACAAATCCTTAGAAGAACCCCCAGGGAGACCCATCATCTCAGCAATTGGATCCCTTTTGGAGCCATTATCTGCGTTCAAACATCAATTCCTAAGACCTTTTGTACAAAAGATTCCATTGTATACAAGAGATTCCACAGACATAATTAACACTTTGAGTAAAACTGAATGCACAGGCAAAATTATTTTGGCAACATTTCATGTGGAATCCTTGTATGAATATATTACAATATGAGGCAATACAGATTACACTATGTAGCACAATTTTTGTTCATGGGCAGTAAGTGTAATTTCCTAATTGCTCATACCTAGAAAGTATAGAAAATGTTGGTTATTTCCATAAAACTTTGCTTTTGTAACCAGAGTAGTCAAATTTTGCAGTTTACCTATTTAAAACGTGAAAATGCTGAATTTTCATCTTTTCATTCTTATAAAGTCATAAAAAGCAACATATGAATCACAATTAACATGTATTTATATTGAAGTTATACAAAGATGACCATAGAAGATTTTGGTGAATACTTTTTTGAGATTTGCAAGTATAGTGTAAGTCACTTTCACGAATCCCCCCCTTCCCCAGATGTGATCTCCCATCATGTTCTCATTATATTGTCCTTGGTAGTGGCGTTCAACATCCAGCATATCTTGATGGAAGTGCTCACCTTGCCCCTCAGACTATGCTCCCATGTTCTCTCCTTGAATATCTCAAGATGAGCATCAAGGACATTGACTGAGAGATATTCTACAGCCCATTTTAGTCTAATTCTTCACCAGATTCTCAACCAACTCCACATATTTTTTGACCCTGTGATTGCCCAGGAATCCCCAAACCACAGCAACAAAGCTGTTCTAAGACACTTTCTTCTTCATAGTTAGCTTCTTGGGAATTCCTTGCACTCCAGGTTCTTCTTTATCTGTGATCCAATGAAGCCACCAGCTTTGACCTTTGCCTCAGATTAGGGAAGATGTCCTGAAGATGCTTATATAGAGCTCTGACAAATTAAGAACATAAGAATTGCCAAAGGTCCAATTTGATGTGCAGTGGTGGCATTGGCTCCTTCCAGGGGCCTAGCAGTGGTTCCCGTTTGATGTTATTTCTCCCCTTAGAGAACTTGGTCTGCTGTGGCCAGTCCCATTTTTGGCACTGTGCTTTTGTATTCCTGCTGTCTCAAAGTCAGAGATAAAACCGCCTTGGAGACCTTTTAGGAATGCTACCATTTTGAGGTCTCTGATAACCTCCCAACCATACTCATCATACTTCAAGGTGCCTAGTAAGGTCTTGATGATGTTGTAATCCCCTTTGAGGTGCACTGAGTGAGCCAGTGGAAAAGACACGTACTTGTTTCTGTTATGGAACAGCATGGCTTTGATGCTCCTGGATGAGATGTCAATGAAGAGACACTACTCTTTTGGATTACAGGCAATTTCAATTGCCTCAAACTGGTCACATTGTGGGAGAAGCAGAGCCTATCTTGATGGGTGATGAAGGTGGGAAAAGCTCAGTGACACTTCTGATCTGTGAATTGCACACTTTCATCCAACAAGTTCCACTGTTTGAGCCTAGATGGCAAAAGCTTGGCATTGGACTTTGCGAGAACAAGATCTCTAATCAAGTCATTGAGGCCTTTTTGGTTTGGATAGCATGAGTTTCTCTCAGCAGCTGCATCACTAATATTGTAAACTGGATCTACAACATCTCCCTTACTCTCTGACTTGCTGCTCTCTTCTGAAGGCAGCTGCTCTCTTTCTGGGGGAGTAGGTATGGGGAGCTCAGGGCAATGTGTCACTGGGGCGATGGATGAAGGAATATCCGGATATGTGATTGCAGGTGCATGCTTGCCAGTTTGACGTTCGGAAGGGTCCACCATGAGGAAGTAGCAGTTGCTTGATTGGTCAGTGGGTTCCTGCCAAATTCTTGGGACTGCAAACTTCATGGCTCTCTTTTCCCCCTCTGTACCATCCTGAAAAGCAAAATGAAATTGTGGTAATGAAAACAATAAATTTATTTCACTTATGACTAATGTGTACAAGATTCTTGCAACATATTTCATATATGATATATTTTCAAATAACATTGAATATTTTAAAATTTAAATATTTTTTAAATTAAACATTCTAAGAAATTTATAGCAGAAAATTCCACCATCCTAGTGAGAAACAAAATTGTCTTACCTTACAGGCACGCCGAAATATGCCTTATAGGCATCGCACATCATAGCAGATGCTTCTATGGAGTACTTTTTCCCTCATCTTGATATATTGGTCGCATACATGGCAAAATGTATCTGCTGGATGTCTGTGCCTTAGTAAAAGAGCCCCTAAGTTTACTCAGCTTGGAATCAGTCTACAATGTTCTGCAAAAAAGGTAAATGCCAAAATATCATTGTCCTGGTCACAAAAGCAAAGTCTGAGGGGAATGATAGTCATTTTCTATACTTCTGTGGCATAGGCAATTAAGAAAGAACACTTAGGGCCAAATTCTATAAACAGTGGCCCGCTTGTAGGCAGCAATAGGCCAATTGGGTTGCGTGTTTGACTTTTTTAATCCCGAGGCAGGCCGCCTATACCATAGGCATCTGTCACTTGTGAGGGAGACGTGTAAGTTTGCCCAAGGCTAGGCATGGGCGTGGTTTATCCCGGAAGTAGACTTAGGCAAACTTAGGCGGCCCTAGGCATCTCCCTAGGGTCGTGATATGTATCTGAAATGTAGGCCAGCAAAATATTGGTCTACATTTCAAATAGACGTGGCTGCTGAGCCAATCGTGGTAAGGGAATATCCCTACTGCAATCAGTTTAGCGGCTGAAGCAGGGAACCCGTTCCTCCCGCGAAGTCGGCTGGCAGGAGGTATGCCCAATCCCTCCTGCCGGAACATCCAAAGCCCACCCCCGAATGTCCATGGCAGGAAGAGTGCCCAATTTCTCCTGCCGCAACGGCGAACCCTCTCGACACAGTCCAAGGCAGGAGGGATGCCCACTCCCTCCTGCCGCTATTCATTTCTGATGAATCAGAGAAACTCAAACAAATCTCTGTAACACTGGATGATGTAATGTGTCAATTTGACAAATTTAACAATAGCAAATCACCTGGACCAGATGGTATACATTCCAGAATGCTGATAGAATTGAAAAATGAACTTGCAGAGCTATTGTTAGTAATTTATAATTTTTCTATAAAGTCCAGCATAGTACTGATTTTTTTTAAAGGGTTCCAGAGGTGATCCAGAAAATTATAGACTGGCGAATCTGATGTTGGTTTAGGGCAAAATGGTAGAGACTATTATAAAGAACTAAATGACAGAACATATATGTATGTAAGCATAGATTAATGAGAGAAATCCAACATGGATTTAGTCAACGACAATTTTGCCTCACCATTCTACTGCGTTTCTTTGAGGGGGTGAATGAACATGTGGATAAAGGTGAGCTGGTTGATATTGTGTATTTGGATTTTCAAAAGGCATTTGACAAAGTATGAAAACAAACAAAAACTGCAGACAATGTACATGATGCAGGCAAAAATTTTATTATCCCAAAATAAAATGCAGTAATATAAAAACCTTATTACCAACCAAGGGACCCAACACGGTCCGTGTTTCGGACAAACACCTTCATCAGGGGTCCTAATAAATAAAATACAATACTGAAATAATATAAACAATATTGGCAATATTTAAAAACTTAAACTCTAAAAGAATATATGGTGATCAAAAAATAAAAAAAAAAATATAAAATAAACTAAAAGTTTTTAAATATTGCCAATATTGTTTATATTATTTCAGTATTGTATTTTATTTATTAGGCTCCTTGATGAAGGTGTTTGTCCGAAACACGGACCGTGTTGGGTCCCTTGGTTGGTAATAAGGTTTTTATATTACTGCATTTTATTTTGGGATAATAACATTTTTGCCTGCATCGTGTACATTGTCTGCAGTTTTTGTTTGTTTTCCTGCTTCGCTGTTTATTCTGCAGGTCTGGTTGGATTTCTTTTTGTTGTTCTCGATTTGACAAAGTATCTCATGAAAGACTTTTGAGGAAATTAGAAAGTCATGGGCTAGGAAGTAATGTTCTTTTATGGATTAAGAACTGGTTGAAAGACAAAAAACAGAGAGTAGGTTTAAATGGTCAATATTCTGAATGGAAAAGGGTAAATAGTGGTGTTTCCCAGTGGTCTATGCTGGGATTGTTGTTTTTTTAACATAGTTATCAATGATCTAGAGATGGGAATAACTAGTGAGATCATTAGTGAGATCATTAAATTTGCTGATGACACAAAGTTGTTCAAAGTTGTTAAATCACAATAGGACTGTGAATAATTGTAAGAGCACCTTGAGAGACTGGAAGACTGGGTGTCAAAATAGCAGATGACATTTAATGTGAGCAAGTGCAAAGTGATGCATGTGGGAAAGAGGAACCTGAACTATAGCTATGTGATGCAGGGGTCCTCGTTAGGAGTTACTGCCCAGGAAAAGGTCTAGGTATCATTGTTGAGGATACGTTGAAATTCTCAGCTCAACGTGCAGCAGCTGCTAAGAAAGCAAATAGAATGTTAGGAATTATCAGGAAAGGAATGGAAAACAAAGCTGAAAATGTTATAATGCCCTTGTATTGCTCTATGGTTTAGCTGCACCTCAAATACTGTGTGCAGTTCTGGTTGCCATATCTCAAAAAGGATATAGCGGAATTAGAAAAGGTACAGAGAAGGGCAACAAAAATGATAAAAGGGATGGGACGACTTCCCTATGAGGAAAGGCTAAAGTGGCTAGAGCTCTTCAGCTTGAAGAAGAGACAGCTCAGGGGTGATATGATAGAGGCTATAAAATACTGAGTGGAGTGGAATGGGTAGATATGAATCGCGTGGTCACTTTTTCCAAAAATGCTAGGACTAGAGGACTAATTTAAAACAAACTAGAGAAAATATTTCTTCACACGTGTAAGTAAACTCTGGAATTCATTGCCGGAGAATGTGGTGAAATCAGTTAGCTTAGCAGGGGTTTAAAAAAGGCGGCTTAGATAATTCCCTAAAAGAGAAGTCCATAGGCCATTATAGAGATAGCATGGGGAAATCCACAGCTTATTTCTAGGATATGCAGCATAAAATCTGTCTTGCTACTTGGGATCCATCTAGGTACTTGGGACCTGGGTTGGCCACTTTTGGAAACAGGATGCTGGGCTTGATGACCTTTGCTTTTATGGGCTACCTTGCTAGGCATCTACCAAGTTGGCCACCATTTATAGAATCTGACCCTAAGTGCTCCTGCATTCATTATTTGCACTTGCTCTGTGCATGACTTGGAAATCATCAATGGAAAATGCCCTATTTTCCTGATGCAGTAAAAATGGGCTTAGTGCAAGGGCAAATGCCACGTTAGGATATGAAAAGCTCATTGCTCATTTTACAGCTTAGTGAAAGGTCTCTTGATGATCTATAGTAACTTTTAAGGGTTTATAATCATATTAAGGTGCCCTTTTGCTGAATCATCATAAGGTTTTTCAATTAACACTCTCTATCTGGCCCATATTACTGTGGGATAAGTGCACAGACTTTCTGATAACTTTAAGGGGAGTCCCCAGCATCTTTCCATACAGCTACCACAAAGATAATAATAATAATAATTTTATTCTTATATACCGCCAAAGCCATGAAAGTTCAAGGCGGTTTACAACAAGAAGCGCTGGACAATCAGCGAAGAGGCCACAATTCAAAGTCGTCAATACAATCTTACATAATGGAAGAAATGGAAAGCTATTTAGATCTTAAGGTTACTGGTTGAATTAGCAGAGGTATAAGAATTCTTAGTTTACAAATCGATTGAACAAACTCGTTTTTACCAATTTTCTAAAATTGAGGTAGGTTGAGGAGTTTGTGATGATGTTAGTCAGCCAATCGTTCCATTTGCCTGCCTGGAAAGCAAGGGTTCTGTCCAGGAATCTTTTGTAGTGGCTGGCCTTTATTGTCGGATAGGTGAACATTACATTACATTTGTGATTTCTATTTCAAAGATATAAACAGTACCCCAGCAAAGATGTGAATTTGTTAATCATCTATTATTAAGACTGCTTTCACAACATTTTTCACTTGGCTTATTGCTATGGTATTTTATATTTTATATTCTGAATTGTCCTTATTTATGATGGAGGCTTTGGACAAGGCTTGGCGTACAGGATTGAGCTTTTCTTTAGCCAAAGCAAAGGAGTGTAGTACAGGCACGCGGGATCTCTTAGGGAAAGGAGGAGATATTGGATGCTGCGGATGGGCCGACTGGATGGGCCATTTGGCTTTTATCCGCCATCATGTTTCTATGTTCGTTTGTTTCCATTTATGAGGGTCCACAGAAAGGTTCTCAGCCAATCAAGAAGAGAATGATGTGGAGCCATGAAACTTGCAAGTTATTCCACACTTTGTCCAGGTTTTGAAAAGCCTCCTCAAATCACGTCGCGCAGGCAGCGGGGGCGGGGCTAGGGCGGGACTGGGCGGGTCTGGGGGGGCGGATCTAGGGGTCCGGTTTTCCGATTGGAAAATCTGGCAACCCTAACCAAGCTCTATAAACAAATGGTATAAAGCATTTTTATATCATCATAGCCATCACATTATGCAACATCATTTGTAGAATGGTACAAAGTGAGATGAGTTCAACATTAATTTGTGGTTCCAAAGATGTTAACTCTGCTAGATTGGCTCGTGGATACATATTTTTAATATAGCATTACATGAAATAAATTCTCAACCGTAATTATACTATTGTCAAGCCTGTCCTGAGAAATTGAACTGATTCTGTTTTCCTGAAATAGGCGATTCACACAACGCAGTGCCTTGATTTGGGATTCAACATGCAATCTAATTATTTATTTATTTAAATATTTATAACCCGCATATTCTATTTATAACCCTGGCCTACATTTCCTGTGCCTACCTTTGCAAAAAGTCGCGATGCTCTAAATGGCGCCGTCGTGTGATTGACACACGATCGGCAGCCGCTGACCACAGCATCATCTAGAGAATCCGGGCCTCGGTATGTTAATAATTTGTAAGATAATCAAACCAAAAGGAAAGACACGAGTACTGTGGGTAGGGTTACCATATGGCTCCAGAAAAAGGAGGATGGATTGAGACATCCGGGTTTTACTTCCATTGTGGCCCTGATTCTCTAGATGACGCTGTGGTCAGCGGCTGCCGATCTTGTGTCAATCGATGTGTCAATCGTGTGTCGATCAATGTGAATCACACCTCCGGAGGCACCTGCCAGCGTCTAGCGTCACTTCTAGTGTTAGTCATGCCTGCACTGTTGTTAGGCACCATAAACCGCCTACAGAGGCGTGATTCCAGCGCTGTTTTTTTAGGCACTGGTAGGTGCCTTGAAAATCAGTTACAAATGTCACTCGCTTAATTTAGGCGCCGGTAAAAAAATAAAAATAAAAATGGCATTGTTTATCGAATATGGGCCTGAGGATGAAAAAAATGATATACTCATTTGTTAGCAAGCATGAAAAAAAAAAAAACACCTGGAAATACACGTCAACAATTTCTTTTTAGATTTTACCATCGCAATGACAGAAATGGTAAAGCTCATGAACACAGGTAAGAATCTCGAAGGCTCAGCAGACCGTGAATGCTGAAATGCAAAAACGGCCATGTCGATTTTTGTTGCAAATTAAGATCTTGGAGTCTCAAAAGCAACTGGATGTTTGAAAGCCCCTCTGACTCTCTGCGCTGCACGGGAAGATGCATATTTGGGCGCTGGGCTTTCGGTATGTTGTTTATGTAAATCTCTCCGAGTGTGACATTGCAAGATAGCTTCCAATGTGGCGCTGATCCACGTTTTAGGCCAACAGCCAAAGTCTTTTATCATTTCCTTCATTATAGTGATCTTCCAATTAGCTGTGGTCTGTAATACCCTGATTTTGGTGGCAGTGATTTGTAGAGGGCTGTTTGATAGTTCTGCTCGAGAGGCAGAATGAGGAGGTGTTACTGCAGAAAGAGCAGAGGTTGGGCCGAAGCGGAGTTCTGTTGCAAAGTTTGCTGATAAGGGAAAACTGGCCCTTGAGCATCCATTCTATTCTGTATATTAACCCGTCTAATCTGCACTGCTGATAATACTGGAAACCGTTTGCCTTTGGAGGAATTAGTTCTGCCTCACTCGTGTAACCAGGCGACGGTGATTAACCTTTAAACTGTCCAATATTCTCAGCAGACTCCTGTGCCAGATTAGAAACTCTTTAGTTATAACCAACTAAATTAACAACATTCCCTCTGCTGAAAAATGAGACATGGAAAGTGTGCAATTTTAAGGTGAGATTTATTCTGAATAAGGTCTGACAGCTCTGCCTCATCACAACCGTGAATGCAAACTCATAGTTAGGAGCAAGCTTAAGCTTAGCAAAATCACATTTGCCACATCATAAGAACAACATGACACAGTCAATCACTCTGTGATAGCCGTAATATACTGTAGTAAAAGATGGAAGATAAAGACCGATTGGCCAATCCACTCTACTCGGTTGTTTTCACCTTTGGGTCTCTACCGTTTGGGATAGATAGATGAATACAAATGAACATCCCATATCTTGTAGCCAACCTTTCAATCATGTTCTTACTACCTGTCCACCTCAAGTTGAAGTTCTATCACATACTATGTACAATGACATTATTTAGAACCGAATCGATGCTGGGATGAAATTAAAGTTGGGCTCTTCAACCGGACTTATCAAGGATTGTAAACTGGTTCATGACAGGACGCTAGCGATTGCATTACCAAATAGACTACAATAAATCTTCCTTAACAGACTAATTATCCCTGCCAGTCATCTTGTTGATGTTCTGGCCACATCTCCTAGCCTTATGCAGCGAGAACATCCAAAATATTCTGAAATAAACATAGCAGAAATGAGGTAATCAAGGTTCAAGTTTTATTAAAATTTGATGTCCACGCGATATCAAACATTTCAATGCGTATTACAAATTTAAAAAGGGGACAAACAATAAGATAATTTATTACCAAAAATAATAATTAAAAAAAAAAATATATATATATATATCTTCATACAAACTTATACTAATACAAAAGGAAAGGGGGGATGAACTACAATCACTGAAGAAAAGGAAGAGACATCACATCAGGGAGGGGGGAAGACAAATGAAGAAAAAAAAGAAGAAAGAAAATAAAAAGAAGGAAAATAAGCGAATAGGATTTAAGTCCTGAGAATAAGGGTTGATTGAAACTGTGGATGGCTCTAAGCGAGTTATCTTATCTATGTCTCAAATGCATCTTTATACAAGAAACTTTTCAAAAGACTTTTGAATTTTTCCAATGAGGGTTCAGCACGCAAATAATTTGGTAGATTAGTCCAGAGCTGAGGACCGAACCGAAAAAATAGTCAATCTTCTTGTACCTATTACTTTTAAGGAGGGGACAGTCAGCAGATGCTGCTCCATAGATCTAAGTGTCCTACATGGAGTGTTTGGTATCAAAAGACGGTCCAGAAATATTGGTGCATTAGATTGTCGGGATACTATTCCACACCATTAGTATCTACATTTTTAGATGTGTACTTTATCAGTTGAAACATACTCTCCAATGCACTTGCCATGATAGAAAAATGCAACAGAAATTCTGTAAAAGTATGCTATTTGTTTCATGACCTCCAAAGGACCAGATTCTATAAAGGATGCCTATGTTACTAAATCACTTAAACCAGTGTTCTTCAACCACCGGTCCATGGACCAGTGCAGGTCCACAGGGCCAGCACGTGCATCAGGCCCAAAACAGTGTTCTTCAACCGCTGGTCCACGGTGCAATCGATATGGCGTTATCTTCGAGCCAGCTCCCTCTTCCTAACTGATTCAATGCAGTGGCTCCTACGGGCATCCTGCGCCTGAACCGGAAGCCTTCTCTCTGACGTCGCAACGTCAGAGGGAAGGCTTCCAGATGAGGCACAGGACGTGCAAGGTGCAATTAGTACTATTATGGGGGCGGGGTCTGGGGTGGAGATTGGGTAGAGATGGGCGGGGTCTGACCCACGACTTAGCCCCATGTTCTTCAACTGCCGGTCCACGGACCGATGCCGGTCCACAGAATAATTCTTTTATTTCTGCCGGTCCATAGGTGTAAAAAGGTTGAAAAACACTGACTTAAACCAGCTGAGTCAGTTTTAAGATTTAAGGTTTGCTATGTCACGACGCTGTACAAAATTATGCAAACCTCCCAAATTCTCAATATATGTTATGATAACCACAAAACTGCACTCCAGCTTTATCCTTTAGTGTTTTAGAGCCATCAGGAACGACACTTCAGATATACACGATATCAAATTCATGGAGCTCTCTGCCGCTAATGCTCCCTCATCGGCTCATACACTATCGGCCTCTTTTACAAAGCCGCGCTTGTGGCTGCGCTGCGCTGACGGCTCCGAAGCCCATAGAGATTTAAAGGGCTGTTGCTAGCGCGGCTTTGTAAAACAGGCCGTATAGATTAGAATCTTATTGTTAGAAACGTAAATTTTTTCCAATCCAGCATATAGGCTCAAATAGATAGTTTAAATGAGATTTATCTTTGAAGCTGTGGTTTAGTCATTAGCTAATACCAGGGACAGATCAACGCTAGCATGCATGGTTCTTATGCAACGGTACTGCTTCAGGGCGCGGCCAAACAGATTCAATTATTACAGTTTTTAAACATGACAGGCATCAACGCTGCTCCAGCGAACAAGTCTAAATTGGCATCTACATTAATTGCCTAAACGAGCTTTAAACAAGCTCATAATGAGAAAAAAATATTTAATTGGCCTTTAGGCGCCTATCTGATTCTATAAACGATAGGTGTCTATCGCATGGTGTCTAGCAGCACTTAACTCCTTACTAGGCACGCTTGGCATCATAAGGCGCGATTCTGAAAAGAACTTAGGCGCTTGCGATGTAGGCCAGTACAGCGCCTGCATTTTGCGCTTCTGTAAAACAGCACCTAAGCGTGACTGGCACGTGGCCGTTACTTTTTCCTCAAGGCACCTGCTGATCTAGCTGCCGTTTATAGAATCTGGCCCCAAGGGCTCCTTTTACCAAGGCGTGCTGGTGGTTTAACGCGCGTAATACCGGGCACTAAACCGCCGGCCGCGCTAGCCGCTACCGCCTCCTCTTGAGCAGGCGGTAGTTTTTAGGCCAGCGCGGGGGGTGGGGGGGTCAATGCGTTATGAAATGTCGCGCGCGAGAACCCCGCTTGCGCGTCTTCGTAAAAGGAGCCTAACAAGATAATAAATGCAAAAATTCCTGTTAGCCATGTTTTCTGGGGTTTTTTTTTTTTTTTTACCAGTTTCATATTGGCTACCTCCTAAAAAAAACATTGCTAAACTAGATACTGCATTAGTAGAATGTCAGTCAAGCTGCAATCCGCCGCGAACCCTTCTTCATATACCAATTTAAATCATTCATGGTCCTTTCGTTGGCATTATTCAAAAGATCATAATAATTTTCTTGTGCCCATAGCACAAAAAAAATCAATTATTTCTCCACAAAGACTTGAAAGTACTTAGCAAGTGCTGCGAGAAAAGCTGAGGGTTATATCAAATTGAAATTGCACTCATTACAGACAACACAATTAGTTGCCACTAGTCTGGCCGGTGCTTTAATTCTGAATGGCATATCTTTATTATTACAGAAACAAGCATGCAAATGGCATTGTTCGGATTTGCAGAAATCAATAGGATATGCTTCTGTGTGTTTGGTGGCCACTGTCACTCAGTCTGCTGTGGATTTGAGATAATGTATGTGTTTGAATTAATGAAGGGGACGGGATACATCATAAGTGACACCAAAATAAAAAGAAATGGCTACATGGATATTTGTAATTATTCTACTTGTGTTTTTGTTGTAAATACTTGTGCTTTTTTTGTTGTTTTAATCAAAGGATTAATTGCATTTTAATAAGACATTATAATTTTCAGAGCTTTAGTTAATTAAAACTTGTAGTATATAATTATGAAGTGATGCTGAGATTTTCTAAAGATCACCCATATGTTTAGAATATGTATAATTTTTCTATTAACCAGTGGCTATGCTTCCCCCGCCCACCCCCTCGCCCACCCATTCTTATGTGGATGAATCATATTAAAAAAAAAAAAAAAAAAAAAGATTTAAGATGGAAATTCCAGATAGATTTTGGTAATTGGCAAGCTGGAACATTAGATTATTTTATTACAACAAATTAGAGGAACGGATGACTCCAACACCACAGTTGCAAAATACACCGTGACTGCAGATGAAACCATTTGGACAATGTTGTTTCAGAAAACATCAATGATACTGCCTATGTTTTAGGGGGTTTTTTTTTGTTATTTTTTAAATGAAATTGTTTGAAAGCACAGTTATGGCATTCATACAATTGGTTAGGTGTTAAATAAATTTGCTTCGCCTTAAAACACCATCTGTTCTATAGCAGAATGCACCAGGTAGCCTATAAATTCTTTGGACCACACCAAAGATCTCTGGTTCATTTCAATATCTTCTGTTTACACTTATTTTTAATCAAAATGTAAATCGTATATCTAATACCCTTATGCATCTTTTCTTCTTTCTACTACCGCTATTAATTATTTCTAGAGCGCTACCAGACCTACGCAGCACTTGTACTGAGTCATGAAAGAGGCAGTCCCTGCTCGAAAGAGCTTACAATCTAAACAGACAAACAGGATGTCATGGATACAGCTAAGGGGAATGGTTAATCTGCTGGCTGGGTTGGTGGGCAGTGGGGAGTAGGGTTACGGATTGAAAGCTATATGAAAAAGGTGAGTTTTCAGTCTGCTTTTAAACAAAGGAAGGGAAGGGGCTTGGCAGACAAACTCGGGTAATTTATTCCAGGCATAGGGGGCAGCTCAATGAAAGGAACGAAGTCTGGAATTGGCTGTGAAAGAGAAGGGTAAAGATAAAAGCAGCTTATCTGAGGAACAGAGTTCTCGGGGAGGTGCATAAAGAGAGGAGAGATACTGAGGGACTGTGGCATGAGCACACTTGTAGGTTAATAAGGAGTTTTAACTGTACGCAAAGGCAGATAGGGAGCCAGTGAAGTGATTTGAAGAGAGGGGTAAGGTGAGTATGGTGAGGCTGGCAGTAAATAAAAACAAAAAAGTGCACAAAATCTCGTATCAATGAACAAACTTAACTTAAATTAGCCACCATTCTTATCGCATAAAGTTCTTCAGAATGCCACACGATTTTAGCGTATGGTAGCTGTCCTCATAAGAACCTTTATATTATGCGTTTTTTCATTCAATATATGATTTTATGGTTTTCTTTATAAATTATAAAGTGCTTGTGCTTAATATTATAATGATAGCAAAAGTAGCTTTTAGTTATCTTTTTCTTTTTCTTAATAAACTGGGTCTGGCTCAATCCCCACCGACGCGTTTCATTATTTCATCAGGGTCGGAGAAGGAGAACGCAGAGCAGTATATTGTCTTAGCTGAATGCTAAATCCATAGTTAATGAGCCGGAAGCTACTTTTGCTATCATTATAATATTAAGCACAAGCACTTTATAATTTATAAAGAAAACCATAAAATCATATATTGAATGAAAAAACGCATAATATAAAGGTTCTTATGAGGACAGCTACCATACGCTAAAATCGTGTGGCATTCTGAAGAACTTTATGCGATAAGAATGGTGGCAGTAAATAAGTCATGCAGCTGAGTTTTGCACCGCTTGCAAGGGGGGGAGAGGCGGTTCAGCAGGAGACCTGTTAGAATTAAATTGCAGTAGTCTAAGCGTGAGGCTGGGAGCGTGTGGACAAAGGTTCCGGGTAGTGTGCTCAGAGAGGAAGGGGCAAATTTTGGTAATGTTGCAGAGATAGACGTGACATGCTTTATCGGTCTGTTCGATGTGCCTAGAAAATGAGAGATCAGAGTAGACGACGACTCCAAGGTTGCGAGCAGAGGAGATTGGATCGATAATAGTATTTACAGAGATGAAGAACGGAGGGAGGTGAGCGGAGGGTTTAGGAGGAATAAGGAGCGGTTCAGTCTTGGAGGTGCTTAGTTTCAGGTGGTAGCGAGACATCCAGGCTGATTTTTTTCTTGGACTTTAGGTGAAATTTCAGGTGTAGAGAGGTAGGTCTGGGAATCATGGGAGGAGATCAGGAAACTGAAGGAAGAGGTGTAGAGAGACAAAAGAAGAGGTCCTAAGACCAACCGCTTGCGGAGGATCCACCAAGGCATACATTAAGGGGCAAACTCTATAAACAGCGTCTCGATTGTAGGCAGCGGTAGGCGTCCTACTGCTGTCTAACCAGCCAACTAGGATGCATGTTTTCTAAAAAAACCAAACATACAAAAACCTCTACATAGTAACATAGTAGATGACGGCAGATAAAGACCCGAATGGTCCATCCAGTCTGCCCAACCTGATTCAATTTAAAAATTTTTTTTTTTTTTTTTTTTTCTTCTTAGCTATTTCTGGGCGAGAATCCAAAGCTTTACCCGGTACTGTGCTTGGGTTCCAACTGCCGAAATCTCTGTTAAGACTTACTCCAGCCCATCTACACCCTCCCAGCCATTGAAGCCCTCCCCAGCCCATCCTCCTCCAAACGGCCATACACAGACACAGATCGTGCAAGTCTGCCCAGTACTAGCCTTAGTTCAATATTTAATCTTATTTTCTGATTCAAGATCCTTTGTGTTCATCCCACGCTTCTTTGAACTCCGTCACAGTAGGCTGCCTACACTATAGGTGTCTGTCACAGGTGCCTAGGGATGCTTAAGCTCACCCAAGGCTGGACATGGGTATGGTTTCGCCCGGAAGTGGCCTTGGACGAGCTTAAGTGGCCCTAGGCATCTCCTTCGGGCCGTGAAAGGCGCCTGAAATGTAGACCATTAAAATACCATTTATTACATCAAATTGTACAAGTGGAAATAGATGATATCCTTTTTTGGGGGATCATGCTGGTATTTGGATGGTTATTCAGGCAGCATTGATTTCCAATTCATCCAGGAATTTTTCCAATTGAACAATTCAGAGAAGATGGCTCCTGAAATAATCTGGGATACATTTAAAGCAACTATTAGGGGTTATATTATTGCTTACTCAACATATAAAGAGAGCATAGCGTTAGCTGAATTGGGAACTTTGGCAAAGGAAATAGCAAATCTGAAAGCACTATTGATTGCAAAATAATAATAATAATAATTTATTATCTTATATACCGCCCCACCAGCAGTTCTGGGTGGTTCACAACAGTAAGACTGAACATTTCAGTTAGTACCGTATTTTTGCCTCATTAGGCGCACTTTTTCCCCCCCAAAAGTAGGTAGAAATAAGGGTGTGTCTAATAGAGTGAATACGTAAAGCGCGCCCCCCCCCGTTAACTTATTTTAATGTTTCTACCCTCCCTTTCTTGCCAGCTCTCTTCCTGCCCCCCCCCCTTGTGTACCTTTTTAAAAAAACTTCTGGCGCCTCATTGCTGAGAGCGGCGCAGAAGAGTTGCTGGCTGCCTGGTCCCTGCTTCCACCGAGAACAGCAGACGTGGCTGCCTCCTCTTCTGTTCTCTGGCGGCATAGCGGCACACCGGGTTGCCTGCCTGGTCCCGTGCTGCTTCCCGCGAGAACTCAGTATTAAATATATAGGGGTAATGCTCCCGCAGAATGTAGGTGATACCATGTCAACTAATGAGGAAAGTCTTCAAGAATCATGTGAGAAGTGGAGCCCCTTTAATCTTTCCTGGTGGGGCAGGATCTAAACGGTGAAAATGATGATAGCTCCAGTCATACAATATTATATGAGTATGTCACCAATCTTCTTTTCTGAAAAATGTTATAAACAGATTAATAGATTACTCACTAAATTTATATGGCTGGGGAAAACACCTAGAATTGCTCCGGAAAAGTTACGGATAGTCAAAGAGCTGGGGTAGGGTGGTTCTGTCATTGCACCAATATTTTAAGACAAGGAAAGAATTGATATTACCAGAATTATATGAACAGATGCCTGATTTGATAGGTATATGAATTACATATATATATATATATATATATATATATATATATATATATATATATATATATATAAAATCGGAGGTATGTATGTGTGTATGTATGTGTGTATGTGCTGCGATCAAGCAAAAATGGCTTGACCGATTTGAACGAAACTTGGTATGCAGATCCCTCACTACCTGGGGTGATATGTTCTGGGGGTCTCTCGGCCCACAACTCTATGTTGCTTGCTCAAGGGTGGGTTCACCCAACAATTTATATGTTCTTGCTCCTGAAGGTGAAACTAAAAATGTTGTTTATAATCACGTTTTGCGTTAGTTGTATTGTATTCATTTTGTCAAATATTTCACATTATAATTTGAATATTGTACTTTTTATTAAGCTGTAAAAAAATAATTTCATTCACCACTATAAAGTATCTTTATTTGAATCCATTTACAGTGTTATTGCTATAATTAAATACCCGTGCAACGCCGGGGCATCAGCTAGTATATATATATATATACTATATATAAACAATTAAATTTTTTATAAGTCTACATGGCAAGCTTTGTTGTTTTGGGATGATTTGCTTATTACTCCATTTAAAAACTCTACACAAATATCCCTATGGCTAAACCCTGCGATTAACATCAATGGTTCTATGATCCTTTGGAAAATCTGGATGCAAGCAGGCAAGGAAATTTGGTGTCTTTTCAGACATTACAACAGAACTTCGCCCTGCCATTCTTACAATGTTTTAAATGGCTACAGCTTCAACATGCTATTAAGGCTGGCTTTTCATTGCTTCACACTTTGAAGGAACAACCAAGTTTACTTAATATGTATATTGTGAGGATTCAAGGTCATGAGGCTTCAAGCTGGTATAAACTCCAATGCTCACATCCATTTAAAAAACCTCTTTCTGGACTTCAGCCTATTTGGTCTAGAGAACTACAATGTTCTATCCTACCTGAAAATTGGATGAGGATATGGATTCAAAGGATACAATGCACAGCTTCTGCTTCATTGCGACAAACTCCTTACTTTGTACTCCATGGAACATTGTGGACACCGGTCAAGTCACAATACTTGGAGCTGTAAAAAGGAAGTGGGTACATTTGACCATCTTTTGTTTTATTGCCCACTGGTTCAAACATTCTGGAAAAAGTGTGGAATAAAATACAGAATATATTGGAAATTTGTAAATGATTTTATATAGCATAGCACTAGGTGGAACATGTGCAACTTCAGGGACTTTACTGACAGCTAATTAAAATAAGCTGTTCTTGATAATGTCTGGAGTTGCAATCCAAGCAATAGTTAAGAACTGGAAAGACGTGATACTTTTGAATTTTCATTTTTGGTGGGAAACAGTATGGCTCTTTTATAGTTATGAAGCTAACTTTGCTGAAAGGTCTGGGAATATGTCTCATTTAAGGATGCTTGGAGCCTCTTAGAAGGTTTTGTTAAGCAGAATGTGTGACCTGCCAGACAAATGGGAAGGTGTAGGGTGGGGTAGGGTGAGGGTTTTGGTGAGGGAGAGAGGGATGGATAGATGATGACATGACTCTGTTAAAATTTCTTGCTACATGTTTACATATGTTTACAGTTGCTTACCAAGGGGGGGGGGGGGGGCGGTCCGCCCCAGGTGCAGCCTTAGGGGGGGTTGCACAGCCGGCCAGGTCCTCTTACTTTCGTGGCGCTTTCCCCCCCACCACCGCCCAACCGACCGACCGACAACAGGCCCTGTGGAAGTTGCATCAGAGACGACCTTTACGGCCAGCCATATGCAACTACAATTCTCCGGCTGCTGTAAGAAGGTAATTTAGACTCGCGGCCACAGGGCAGGGAGGTTTGTCGGACCGGGCCTGTTGTCGGTCGGTCGGGTGGGCAGGGGGGGGGGGAAGCGCCACGAAGGTAAGGGGCAAGGAGGGAGAAAGGGAGGAAAGGTGGAGTGGAGAGGAAAAGACGCTTAACCCTTTCAGGACCATAAGGATCGTAGGCCAATTTTTGTGGTTTTGACGACATTTTTATGGTAAAAAGGGCTTGCAGATGCCAAAAAATTGATTTTTTTTGTGAAATATCATTATTTTTATTTAAAAAATCACACTTCTGGCTTATGGACAGTGTGGCAAGTGAATCTTCTCGTCAATCTGGCAACGACGCTAATGAATGAATGTCGGAACCAGTTTGTTTACATAAAGGCAGTATCGTATGGAATCCGTACATATCAAATTTAGAACTGTAGACTATCCCAATCAAAATTTATAGGATTTTAAAGTTATGGGACAAATATGTCCCTTGGTCCTGAAAGGGTTAAGGGAAATGGGTAAAACAGAGGGGGGAGAAGGACGCTGAAAGCACATGGGGAAGACAGAGAGGGGAGAAGGACGCTGACAGGACATGGGAAAGACCGGGGGGGGGGGGGGGGAGAAGGACGCTGAAAGGAAATGGGGAAGAGAGAGTGAGGAGAAGACGCTGAAGGGAAATGGGGAAGAGAGAGTGGGGAGAAGACGCTGGCAGGGAAGAAGACAGTGATGCCAGACTATGGGGGGAGTGGAGGGAAGAAGATGGGTGTCAGACCAATTTGGAAGGGGGGAGAAAGGGAGACGCACAGTAGCAGAACAAATAGAAGATGCAGAGAGAAGAGAGACAGTGGATGGAAGGAATTCAATGAGAACATGAGGAAAGCAGAAACCAGGCAACAAAGGTAGAAAAAAAATTCTATTTCTTTTTTTTTTTTTTTTTTGCTTCAGGATAAAGTAGTATATTAGTTGTGTTGATAAAAATTTATAAACAAAGCCCTGCCAGCTGAACATCTCTTTATCCAGTTCAGCAGCCAGAACTTTGATTTATAAGGAAGGAATAAGCTAAATATTGCAGTACTAAGGCTTGTATGGATGCTGCGGGGACGGTGACGGGGCGGTGAATGGGATGGCGGTGACAGGGCGGTGAAGGAGATGGTGCAGTGACGGGGACAGATTTTTTCCCCGTGTCATTCTCTAGTGCTCACGTCAAAAGCTTCCCTCTGACTCAGCTTCCTGTTTCTGCTTTTCACTGAGCACCGCATTGCAGATCTGAAGTTCTGTTGATGCCAGGGGTAGAAGGAGGCCCGTTGCCGATCTTAAGTGTCATCGCGGAGGGGTGGGGGGGGGGGGTTGCAGATCTTGTTGCCAAAATCGGAAAGGTGAGGAAGGGAGAAAGATGGGCCTGTGGTGGATGGAGAGATTGAGAGAAGGGGGAAGATGATGGAAGTGGTGAGAAAGGGGAGAGAGAAGAGGGCAGATGATGAGGAAAAGGATTGAGTTAGGGAAATACTGGAGGGGGTGAGGGAAAGAGGTGGCGAGCTGTAGGTAGACAGTAAAAAAGGAAATTGATGAGAGGGTAGTAAGAACGTAATCTAGATGGATGCAGAAAATAAATTGAAAAGGAAACTGAGGGAAGAAAGGGATTGCAAAATAGAGTTGTGGGAGAGGAGAGAGATGCCAGACCAATGGGAGTGGAAAGAGAGATGGAAGGGGGAGGCCCATTGGCTTCCCATCAATCATCGCATCACCTACAAAATCATTCTACTCTCTTTTAAAATTAAACTTTTCCATCAACCATTATTCCTCGATAAACTACTAATTCCACAAAGTTCCCCTCGTATATTAAGATCTACCGACCAAAAACTCTTGTTTATTCCTTCTTTAAAAGAATTTTACTACACCAGAAAAACCAACTTCGCAGTAACTGCCCCCACACTATGGAATTCTCTTCCACAATCTCTACGGGACGAACAAAATCTAACTAAATTCAAGTCTGGCTTAAAGACATTCTTATTTCAAGATGCTTTCAATTGAACCTAGATCACTTCTTTTCTCTTTTCAAATCTTCTTTTTTTTTTTTTTTGTCTCTTTCTCTCCTTTTTTCTACCTCTTACTGCGAATAAATACTTGCTCCAACAATGCCACCCTATCCCTCACGTTCTACCCCTTCCCCTCCCCCCCTCTTTCACTAAATTTTGTAACTTCTCCCCTACTCCCCTCACATTCCTCACTATCCAGTTTGTCTAGTCTTTGTCATCCATGTTCACTTTATCTTATAACATTTTTAGCCTATACAAAACATTGTTAACCGGACAGATATTCACGTGATGGTCGGGATATTAAAAACTAATAAACTTGGAAACTTGGCATGCAGTTTCTGGAAGGGGCATAGAAGGAGAGAAGATGCCATATAGGGGCAGAGAGACGGCAGACAGTGGATGGAAGGAAGAGAGTAACAAGAAGATGAGGAAAGCAGAAACCAGAGAAGACAAAGGTAGAACAAAAATTTTCTATTTATTTATTGCTTTAGGAGACATGTGTCACTGTTTCTGTGGTGTTGCATTGTATGCAGAGTCCAGTTTCTTGCCAATTCAATTTAACCTTTGTCTATGTATTTCTATTTTATCCCCCCTTTTACAAAACTGTAGAGCGTTTTTTTAGCGCCAGCCGTGGTGGTAGCAGCTCTGATGCTCAGAATTCAATGAGCGTCAGAGCTGTTACCACCGTGGCTAAAATCCACACTACAGTTTTGTAAAAGGGGGAGGGGTTAGTTTGTGATGACATATTCCATACTAGGCAAAGGTGTTTTCTGTGTTCTGTGTGTTCGAAAGACATAGTTTTCTGTTAGGATTGACGGTGTAGGATTGATCTATACTAGTCTGGCTTGTTTAGTTTTACAGTGGGTGTATTGCTGTTGTACTTCTCACTGCAATATGTAAGATGCTGCCTTTTCCTAGGTACTCATGTGTGACGTGTGGCTTGTTACTAAAAATCATGTTTTTCGTACAGATGGGGGGAGTGCCAAAAAATGATGGGCCCCGGGTGTCACATATGCTAGGTACGCCACTGTATGTTTATAATATATTTGTGTTGCATTTCTTTGTAAGATGTTAAAACTTAATAAAGATTGAACTAAAAAAAAAAAAAAAATACTGGCCTACATTTCAAATAGATGTGGCTACTAAGCTGACTACTGCAAGAAAATCTCCCTGTTGTGATCACCTGAGTGGCCGTGGCACCGCAAGTTGACCAATAGGGATGCCTATTCCCTGACAATATCCGTGGCAGAAGGGATGCACATTCCCTCCTACTGGAACCCCCAAAACCCTTCCCACCCATGATAGTCAGGAGGGATACCCACTACCTCCTGCCAACAGGTCCCATTAAACCCATGACAACCCCATAGATTCTAAACCCCTCACTCTGGCATCCCCCAACACAAACCTCCCCCACCCCGGCACCCAAAAAACTCCCCTGACACCCCCCATACCTTCTGTAGTTCGGCTGGTCGGAGGGATGCCTACTCCCTCCGGCCACCAGGCGCGCCTCTTTCACAATGGCAGGCCTTCCCTGGAATGCACCGGGGAGGAACCTAAGGCTCTGATTGGCCCATGCACCTGGAGTCTTAGGCCTCCTTCTCAGTGCATTCTGGGATGCACTGAGAGTGGCCTAAGACTCCGATTGGCCAGATACCAAAGGATTTTAGCCAGTTTCCTCTGACGCAGCCTCAGGGCGAAACGTGGCCATTTCGGGTTTGGTTTACCCAATAAAGGGGTCCTTGTATTAAGGTGTGCTAACCGATTTAGTGCGCACTAAATGCTTTTTTTAAAAAAATAATTTTTATTGAAGGTGGCAAAAAGAGCACATACACACATCGTATCAATACAAGTCCTCCTCCCCACAGTCCGGGCAACACCAGCGATGAAGAGCACTCCATCTTCTGCCACCCTCACACTGCCTGTTAGGGAGCCTAGAGTCTATACAAGGCCCGGCACTGGCACTAGCTTAACTGACGCAGAGCCTTTGAGTCTATCCACTCAGGAGGCCCTGTTGGGACTGCCCCTCTGATGCAAATGTGTCAAAGTGGGTGGAGCCGACAGGGCCTTCCCAAGCATGTGGACGTGAGGGCTTCTCATTGAAATTAGCGCCGGTGCCAGACCCTGTGTGGAATCTAAATTCCAGATCAGGCAGTAGTAGGGCGGCATGAGGAAGGTTAGAGGAGGAAAAACGCTTGACATGCTGGGGGGGGAGGAGAAAGGGAGCAATGTTGGACTGAGTGATGTGGGGTAATGGAGAGAGTTGGTAAGGCTTGTTGGTTGTTTGGATGGGTGTGGAGAAATGCTGGACATGGATGGAGGAGGAGGAAAAGGGATATGTTTCTTATGGGATGGAGAGGAAGGGAAGAAAGAGGAGGAAATGCACATGGATGGAGGAGAGGGAAGGGGAACTGAAGAGGAACTGAAGAGAAAGGTAAGATATGCACATTGATGAAGAGGGAAAGAAGAGAGAGGAAGAAGGTGCACAGGGATAAAGTGGAATGGAAGGAAACAGAGAGAGGAGATGCACATGGCTGGAAGGGAAAAGGAAGAGGGGAAAAGATGCATGTGGTTGGAGGAAGGGAGGGGCATGAACTTGGGACATAGAAGGGAGGAAGGGAATAGGAAGGGAGAATTGTTGGGCATGAGTGTGTGAGTGAGAGGGAAAGAGATGGTGCACATGGGGAAAGGAAGAAAGAAGAAAATTGTTGGGCATAGAGAGAGAGAAGAGTGAGGTAGAGATGCATGGGGAAGAGAAGGATGAGAGGGAGAAATGTTTAGATATACTAGTGGAAGGAATAGAGAGAGATATGTGGCATATGCTGGAGAGGGGTGATAGAAGGAGAAATGTTGGGCATGGGGCTGGTGGGCAGAGGTGAAAGATGCACATGAACCGGGGGATGAGAAAGGGAGAAATGTTGGATGTGGCAGCAGAGGGGATAGGAGAGATGCACCATGGATCTCTCTCTCTCTCTCTCTCTTTCCCCACTCCCTTTGCAGCAAGAGAGGGAATGAGTGAAGGACAGTGAAGAGAGAGAGGGAAACATGTTGCCAATTAGGGTGGAGGAGAAAGGAAGAAAAGTTGGATTCAAGGAGGGACAAAAAGGGGAATGGAATCCAGGAAGGGAATGAGGTCCAGAGGAGAGGAAATGTGCAGGAGGCAGAAAGAAAGAAATGTTGGATGCACAATCAGAAGGAAGTGTAACCAGAGACTCATGAAATCACCAGACAACAAAGGTAGGAAAAATGATTTTCAAATTAGTGATTGAAATGCATCAGTTTTGAGAACTTATATCTGCTGTCTATATTTTGCTCTGTATTTGTCTATTTTTCTATAGTTGTTATGGATTCCATATTTTAAAGTAATCTGCCTTGACCTCTTTGATAAAAACTTGAATTTAAATGATAATTAAAATTTTCTGTATACAATGTAGTTTAATTTTGTGATAACCATTATGTATTGTTAATAAGATTATATTGTGTGTATATGAAAAATGAATGGAAGAAATTGTGTTACAATTACACTTCTCCCTCCGTATTCGCTATGATAGGGGATTACCCGCAAATACAGAAAAACCGTGAATAACTTTTTCATATGTTATTCACTGTTTTCTATTAAAAACCATCATGAATATGGTGAAACCGCGAATAACATGGCGGGAGGCCTGGCCTTTTCCTGAAGGAGAGGCACAACACGGTGAAGAAAGTACCGGGAATCGACGATTTTCTCTGTAAACGCTTGGAATCCGCGATTTTCTCTATGCAAGCTGATGTAATTGGGGGGGGGGGGGGAGGGGAGTCAGCAAGCTAAAAACCGCGAATAATCGAAACCGCGATTGCTGAAACCGTGAATACAGAGGGAGAAGTGTAGTACTATTATTATGGGGGTGGGGTCAGGGGCAGAGCTTGGGGGGTAGTACTCGGCTGATATTTGTTAAGCTTTTACAAAGGTGCGCTAGCGTTTTTAGCGTATGCACAAGATTAGCACGCGCTAGCCAAAAAATTACCGCCTGCTTAAAAGGGGGCGGTAGCGGCTAGCGTGCGCTAAAACCTCTAGCGCACCTTTGTAAAAGGAGCCCTTAGGGGGTACTTGGCTTGAAGAAGTTGAGAAACACTGTTTTAGGGACCCTTATACAAAGCTGCAGTACGCACTAATGTGTGCTTACCTCAGTAAAAAAAAAAAAAAAAGGCTTACTGTGAGGCATGTTGAAGTGTCCTGTGGAAATTTGGTTTCTTTTTAAACAAAGGGTATGTCAGGAGCAAAGAAAGTGTGTTCTGTGCTAATCAATGTAGCTATATTGCCATGTACAAGCTGATTGGCTTATGTTTACCATGTGATCCCTACCACATACATAATGGGTGGTAGTTAGGGCTAGACTGTTGTAACAGCCATGCCATTTTACCCAAGTTGTAAAAATGGCCTTAACATTCAGGAATGACCCACATAAGGGGTCATTATTTTATCCTATGTAAAATAATAACAGAAACCTAAGAGCATAAGCATAGCCCTACTGGGTCAGATGAATGGTCCATCTAGGCCAGTATCCTGTTTCCACAGTGGCCAATCCAGGAAACAAGTACCTGGCCAAAACTCAAGGAGTAGCAATAGTCCATGCTACTTATACAGGGCAAGCAGTAGCTTCCCTCATGTCTTTCTCAATAACAGACTATGGACTTTTCCTCCAGGAACTTGTCCAAACCTTTTTTTAAGCCCAGATGTGCTAACCAGTGTTACCACATCCTCTGGCAACAACTTCCATAGCTTAACTCTTCATTGACTTGAAAAAAATATGTCCTCCTATTTGTTATAAAGTACTTCATTGAGTGTCCCGTAGTCTTTGTACTTTTTCAAAAGAGTAAAAAATTGATTCACATATAGCTGTGGCACAGTGTGAAAATGAGGCCTGGAAAAAATATACAGAAAAGGCCTCAAAGAGACTGCAAGGTGAAGATGCAAAGCAAGATTTTATTAAGTATCTGTAAATGGAATTTAAGTAGGATTGTCTATGTTTCCTTCCAAAGCCGATTTAAAATCTAATATTATTAGATTGGTCACAGTCTTTATATTTTAGCTGCCAGACCTAGTGCTGGAAAAGGTGATTCATACGAAGCTTGCTGAAATGTTTGCTCAGCAGGACAATGGTGTGCGATGGAAAATAAACTCTTCTGAAGCATCTCACCCTATCAGCCATGGCCTGAAGCTGGAAAAGAATGAGAGAAGGTCAGTCAATTATGTGTGGTAATCACCGTAAGCATATTATCTGAGACACAGACGTCTTCCGTGACCCTGCATGACATAGCTATTAACCCCACAGCAATATAAAAATGGGGAGGGAGAAGAGCCAGTCCCCTAGGTAAACTAGACCTTTTCAGTCAGGACTTGTCCACCAGCCCAGAAACAAAGTTCCAGACACGGAGACGTGTTTTTCAGGAAGCTGTCCAACAAGCTGACCTTTTGTCACTGCAGTTGGTGCACTGGCCTAACCTCTTTGGAGACCTTTCTATAGGCTCAACCATGTGTGCTAATAGTTACATCATCTGAAAATGAGCCTGACAAATTGACTTGAGAGATAGCTCAGAAACATAATAGCCTTGGAATGCGATTTTCCATTCACAAAAAGAAAGCAATTTTTGTGCTCATCCCTACATTGTTAAATAGTCCTCTCGTGCATTTATGCTGATAAAGGGAAATACCATTACCACCCGAAGCCTTATATTTACTTTTACAGAGGGGGGATATTTTTTGCACTGAATCTTATTGATTGTCAAACAATAATTATTTTTGCAAGCTAATGGTTTTATTCATTCATTTCTTAGAGCAATTGCGTTATTAAGAACTTTTATTCTAACTAAAAGCTTATATAGTATTTTTATTTTTAAGAATATTTGTACTTGTAAAAAATATTTTGTATCTTCCTATCATCTTGTATTTTACTGATTGTCCAGTCTTCTTTGGTGTAAACCGCCTAGAAATCAGTTGGTTATGGCGGTATAGAAGAATAAAGTTATGTTATGTTATTCCTTGCTCCTCGTTAACTCTCTACAAAAAACTTCCAAATCAGAATACAGCTAGTGAAAAATGTGTTTCTAGCCATTTTTGCTATAGGAAGAAGATAGTGCAGGTTTAATAAGAAGCATAAAATCTGTTGTACTACTTGGGGTCTAGCTAGATACTTGGGTCTTTGTTTGGCCACTGTTGGAAACAGGATACTGGACTTGATTGACCTTCGGTCTGTCCTAGTATGGCAACTCTTATGTTCTTATGTGAGCCAAGTATAGGACAACTTGTGACATCACTGATGAGTTTGGCTCTTAGGTACTGGTGGAATGAGGCATTATGACATCACAGTCTCAGCTCTGGAATGTTGCTACTCTTTGGGTTCCTACCAGGTACTTGAGACTTGGGTTGGCCACTGTTAGAAACAGGATACTGGGCTTGATGGACCTTCGATCTGTCCAAGTATGGCAATTCTTATGTTCTTATGGAGAAAACTGAAGTCATATTTGGTAGCAACACCTTTAAAGGAGCAACAAAATAGATTTATAGTATACGAGATCATATAGATCTCTTCTCCCTATGTGATCTGAGGAGGCCTATGTCAGAAGAACTCGAAGCTCATGCATGACAATTTTTTTTTTTTTGGACCTTTTAAAAGTATCAGTTTTGTGAGATTCTACCACCGACCTCTACATCTGCCTTAGCCATTTAGGGCCTGATTCTCTAAAAGTGCGTCCCGATTTTAGGCACGTTTTTAAAAAAAAAATGCTCCCCAGGCAGGCCGCCTATATTGAAAGCGAGGCCCACAAGACACCTAGGCCCTGATTCTGTATAGGACACCCGGGAGAGGCGTCCTATTCAGAATCGGCCTAAACTAAACCCAGATCTCTCTGCAAGGGATCTCTCGGCAAGGGATCTCTCTGCCGCTATAAGTATAGCGGGCCGTGGCCCCCTGACCGATCGCTGGCAGGAGGGTGCCCAAACCCTCCTGCCCGAAGACGCACCCCCCTCCCCGACACTACCGACCGCCCCCCCCGACACTACCGATCTCCCTTCCTGGCCCATCCCGCCGACTCCTCCAGAACTGCCCAAAGGCTTAAACTAGCCTTCCCCTCTCCACGCGGCATCCACTATTCAGGCAAACTGGGAAAATCCCTTCTCTTCAAAATCACAGGTCTTTGGAACGACCTCACCACCCCGCTGCGGAACCTGAGCTCCCTTCAGTTATTCTGCAAACAACTGAAAACCTGGCTTTTCAGCAAATTGTAGCTCTATCCTTCCCCCCTTTTTCTCCCCCCTTCTACACATAAGTTCATGTAATCCTTTTTCTTCTTCTCTACCCACTATTTTAAGTTCTTGTAAACCGTGTCGAGCTCCATTCTCATGGAGATGATGCGGTATATAAACTTAAGGTTTAGATTAGATTAGATTAGATTAGATTAGAAGCCTGGACCAATCAGGCCTTAGGCATAGCGGGTCCGCCCATCCCTACTAAGTCTAAGGTCTGATTGGCCAATCAGGCCTTAGATTAAGTGGGGATGGGCGGACCCGCTATGCCTAAGGCCTGATTGGTCCAGGCTTCTAGAGCCTGGGCCAATCAGGCCTTAGGCTTCCGCGGGATGGGCCGGGAAGGGGCGGGCCCGCCTCATTTCGACGAGGCGTGCCTGCTTGCTCGACGTGCAAGACCCATCTGTAAGAACAGGTTTGGTGGAGTGGGGGTTGTTAGCACCGGGGGGGTGCGTCTTCGGGCAGGAGGGATTGGGCACCCTCCTGCCAGCGACCGATATTGTCGGGGGGGGGGGGAGATCGGTAATGTCGGGGGGGAGAGCGGTCGGTAGTGTCGAGAGGGTGCGTCTTCGGGCAGGAGGGATTGGGCACCCTTCTCCCAGCGATCGGACAGGCCGCGGCCCGCTATACTTATAGCGGCAGAGAGATCCCTTGCCGCGATAAGTATAGCACAAAAAATAAAGTCACCACATACATCAATATGCTTAGTAAGCTTATTTCTTACTTAGAACTCTGCTCAGAGACATGAAGGCTGATTACTCGGCCTCACCTACCAATCATTGCAGTGTTCAAAAAGAAAGCTTTTTATCTCCAATAATCTTTTAATGCGCTAGCTTGACCGCTATGCTAAAGATGGTAATATTTTCCATAAGTTCTTGTGAACTATACAAAAGTACTTATCTTTAAACAGTGACTGGTTCCGACGTGCACGTTTCGTTTGCTGCGTCAGGGAACCGACAATAACAGCTGAGTTTTAAAGCTGGTAGTGAAGTCACCTTCATTGTGCAAGAGTTACCCCTGCATATTTTTGTTTTGACTTAGTCTGCGATAAGTATAGCGGCAGCGTCTACTTACAATGTAGACCAGCATTTTGCTGGCCTACATTTTAAGCTTCTCATCTACTAGGGAGACGCGTAGGGCCGCCTAAGTTCAGCCTAAGGCCCGCCTAAGGCCCTTAGACGAGCTTAGGCATCTTGCGGGTCTCCGTAGGCTCCCGGAGGCGCCTTCAGGCCTGCCTGGGGAGCATTTTTTTTTTTTAAACGTGCATCCCGATTGGCTGATTAGACAGCTGTAGGACGCCTACAGCTGCCTAAAATCGGGACGCACTTTTAGAGAATCAGGTCCTTAATGCCCTATTCTCTAGGGTTGCCAGATTATACTGAGACACGATTCCAACACCAATATTTTAGGCATCAATAGGCACGTTGAAAATCACTGACAAACATAGGGCTCTTTTTACGAAGCCTCGCTAGCGAGTTTAACGCTCGTGACTTTTCATCACACGCTAACCCCCGCGCTGACCTAAAAATTACCTCCTGCTCAAGAGGAGGCGGTAGCGGCTAGTGCGACCGGCAGTTTAGCGCGCGGTATTATGCGCGTTAAACTGCTACCGCGCCTTCGTAAAAGGAGCCCATAATGTTTTTCACTGAGATTGGGTGCCTTCCGGCGACTAAAAATCCAGCGCCGTTTAGAGAACCCGGACCTTACTATGAACATAAGAGCATAAGAATAGCCCTACTGGGTCAGATCAATGGTCCATCAAGCCCAGTAGCCCGTTCTCACGGTGGCCAATCCAGGTCACTAGTACCTGGCCAAAACCCAAGGAGTAGCAACATTCCATGCTACCGATCCAGGGCAAGCAGGAATTTTATTGGAATATTCTTGTAGTCATGCAGGGGCATTATTGAAGTGTTTTTTATTCCTCCTGAGGCAGTACGTTTACATACATACAAAATCCTGAGTGGAGTTGAACGGGTACAAAAATTGCAAAGATTGGGGACACTCGATGAAGTTACTTTTAAAAACCAATAGGAGGAAATATTTTTTCACTCAGAAAATAGTTAAGCTCTGGAACATGTTGCCAGAGGTTGTGGTAAGAGCGGATAGGGTAGCTGGTTTTAGGAAAAGTTTGGACAACTTCCTGGAGGAAAAGTCCATAGTCCATTATTGAGATAGACATGGGGAAGCCACTGCTTGCCCTGGATCGGTAGCATGGAATGTTGCTACTCCTTGGGTTTTGGCCAGGTACTAGGGGCCTGGATTGGCCACCATGAGGACAGGCTACTGGGCTAGATGGACCATTGGTCTGACTCTGTATGGCTGTTCTTATGCTCGTATGTGTGCCAAGTATAGGACAATCAATCCATTGTGACATCAGTGATGAGGTTGGCTCTGATGCACTGTGGAATGAGGCATTATGGCATCACAATCTTAGCTCTGGAATGTTGCTCTCATTGGGGTTCTGGAATCTTGCTTTTCTTTGAGATGCTAGAATGTTGCTACTCTTTGGATTTTGGCCAGGTACTAGGGACTTGGATTGGCCATCGTGACAATGGGCTACGGGGCTGGATGGACCATTGGTCTGACTCAGTAAAGCTATTCTTATGTTCTTATTCAAAAAGCACAGCATAATGTTTTATTTTTCATTCATGGCCACCAGGTTTTTCTTCTAAATTCTCAGTCAGGAGCTACAGATCACAGTTTCATTCAAAATTTGGAACCTCTGGATCTGAATCCTGCTAGTAGGTATATTTGCCCTGGAAAAACTAGGAGCTAAGCCTGCAACTCAAACTGGCAACCTAGACCTCTGCCACTGACTGGGCCAGCTTGGCTCTTTGAACTGTATTACTGTGAATGATTATTAACCCCGAAGTCAGCGCATCTGCCAGAATCAGGTTAAATAAATTCTGAAATTTAAAAGAGGCATGGAAGAGATTGCAGCATTGTTTCGTAAGCACTAATTATTTTATCAATCTATTATGCTTTAAGAAAATCATAGCACTGAGACCTCATCAAGAGCCGAGTGTGGCAATCCACTTAATCCCAAATTGTGCCGAATCAATGTTGATATTAGAGAATGACACGGTGACAAAATTCATCACCGTTCCCGTCCCCGCGGATAACCGCGGGAAATAATCCCATGTCATTTTTTAGTGTCTATTTCAACCTCGGTCCTTCTACACCAGCATTCTTCAAAGCAAAGCTTGCGGGTCAGTGGTTGTGGCCATTCATACTCTGATTCTTATGGGAGCCAAGGATAATGAAGCCATTGTGACATCACTGATGTGATTGGCTCTTAGGCACTGGTGGAATGAGGCATTATGACATCACAATATCTGCTCTGGATACCAGAGACTGTCATTCTGTAGTGTCTGTTTCAACCTCAGTCCTTCTACACCAGCATTCTTCAAAGCAAAGCTTGCGGGTCAGTGGTTGTGGCCATTCATACTCTGTTTCTTCCCTCTCTCTTTAAAGAATGACATGAAGATAGTTTCCAGCGGTTATCCGCGGGGACGGGAACGGTGATGAATTTTGTCACCGTGTCATTCTCTAGTTGATATCCTGCGATTCAAGCAACAACCTTCTGAGCTGTCTGGCTTACGTTACCAATAGAACTGATCGCCCCCCCCCCCCCCCCCCCCGAGTGATGACTTTATCTCGATGTTGCAGCATTGTTCGGTTACAGCAGAATACATGATGCGGATTTGACACTGTGTCTCGTTCCAGCCAAAGAATATTTTCCTGACATACCCGCAAGACTATTTCGATGGGCTGATCCTTGGATCTCACCACATAGCACTCCCCAAACTTAAAAAGCAGAAAGAGTGGTCAAAACCTTTAGCATTTCGTTTCAGATGCACTTTTATGCTAGACGTGGGAATTCCCTGATGATGGCTTACTCCAGGGGTGCAATTGCTTTGTCAATGTGCTTTTTTTTTTTTCTAGGACTCTTTTAAAAACTGTACCATAGCTCTGCCCACTCAGGTTCCTTTGTCCTTGTGTCAGCTCTGTAATACAAAATGAATTAAACGAGTGGGAAAACTGTAACAAAAGGTGCTACAGGGCCTTGTGATCTCCAGACAAAACTCAGAAAACTTTCATAAAAGTGCAGCCTTTATGAGACACTTGGAATTCTACCTCTTGGAAGATCAAGACTGACATGAAAGTGGTGTACGTTTTTTTCTCCCATTTTCAGGTTTTTTTTTTTTTTTTTCAAATATGTATTTTATTGATTTTAAACAATACAAACATTACAGAATCACCCTCTAAGACAACAGTATAACAAAGGAAAACTGGGAGCGCAAGATAAAAATGGAAAATTATACGGTATATAAATTTTAAAAAGTTATCCAAAAGAGTCCAAAACCCTCTGGGGCTCATAATCAAAACAGAAATGCATCTAAAAACCGTCCTAAATCGGCACTTGGATGATCCGTGAGACAAGTCGTCCAAGTGCTGATATCGAAATGGGTTTTAGACATATCTAAAAACGACTTGGGCATTCACAGTGCTGCAGTACGCCCAGAACTAAAAGGGGCTTTTCAGGAGGAGTGGTGAGAGCGGGATGTGGGCGGGACATGGGCCGTCCTAGACTTAGTCGTGCTGCATGTATAACCGAAAGTTTAACAACACTGCCTAGACGGAACTTGGACATTGTGACTTAGGCCATCTAAAAACAGGTCTAAGTCACAAGAAGGTAGCCAAAGTGACCAGATAACAACTGCAGGGACAAAGTACAGACCCCTACACACTCCCCCAGTAACCACTGACCTCCCCACCACCACTACCATACAAATCAGAATAAAAATGTCACATATCTACCTCCAGAATATCAGCACCTGGCAGCCTGGCATAGGAAAACATAGTAGAACTGCACAGAGGTGGCTTAAGTAGTCTGGAGGGTGGGCTAGTGAAACATAGAGAGGAGAACCCGGGCCCATAAGCCACTCTAATCACTGCATGCACGGTGAAACATGTGCACCCCAAAACCCTTATGTACTGCCATATATGAGGCAGCTGCAGCCATAAGGGCTATTGAGGTGGTAGACAGGTGGGTCTAGTCAGTTCTGGGGGTGTTTTGGGGGCTCACCATGACCTATAAGGTTGTTGTGGTGAGATGTGTATGTGGCACCCTTTTTGTAAAGTTCACAGCAGTGCCCTGTAAGCGGTGCCCCACTACTCTGGTGGAATGTTTGGTTGTCCAGTTCATCACTTTGCTGACCCCGCCCATCCAAAAGGTCTTTTTCTAGGCGTTTGTGACTTGGACGAATATGGGGTATAAAGATGGATGACTTAGCGGTCTGGACGTATTTTTTGAAAATGGACCTTTTCCCATGTCTGACTTTGGGCGACTAGCGACTTAGGCCCAAAACAGACTTAGACGTTTCTTTTGATTATGCCCCTCCACGTGTATAATGAACATTATTCCATCTTATGTCACCCACCTCTTCATATTTGCGAAATAAACAAATATTGGACCACCATGCTGAAAAGGAAAGGGCAGGTCTATTTTTATATTCTGATAAAATAAGCCCATAAGAGTGTCAAACAATTTAGCTTTATATTTCTGAACTAAATGTGGCAAAGCAGCTGAGCGCAATATAACAATTTTGCAAGTTAACACATTATGAAATCCAAATATGTCTTGCATTCGCTGCCAAACCACATCCCAAAAATGATTTAACAACAGCGCATTCAAAAAACATCATTATGAGAGAAAGTACCTACACCTGATTTACAAGTCCAGCATAAACTAGACCCAGATGTAGACATCTTAGAAACCTTGTAAGGTGTCCAAAATGCCCTGTGCGCTACATAAAATAAGGATGGGGTTATAGAGATGGATAACACCGGCCTACAGACTTTACCCCAGAAAAATTTCCAAACATCATAAGAACATAAGATTTGCCGCTGCTAGGTCAGACCAGTGGTCCATCGTGCCCAGCAGTCCGCTCATGCGGCGGCCCTTAGGTCAAAGACGAGTGCCCTATTTGAGTCTAACCTTACTTGCGTACGTTCCGGATCAGCAGGAACTTGTCCAACTTTGTCTTGAATCCCTGAAGGGTGTTTACCCCTATAACAGCCTCTGGAAGAGCATTCCAGATTTCTACCACTCTCTTGCTGAAGAAGAATTTCCTTACGCTTGTACGGAATCTATCCCCTTTTAAATTTAGAGTGCCCTCTCATTCTCTCTACCTTGGAGAGGGTGAACAGTCTGTCTTTATCTACTTTGTCTTGAGTCCCTGGAGGGTGTTTTCCCCTATAACAGCCTCTGGAAGAGCATTCCAGATTTCTACCACTCTCTTGCTGAAGAAGAATTTCCTTACGCTTGTACGGAATCTATCCCCTTTTAAATTTAGAGTGCCCTCTCATTCTCTCTACCTTGGAGAGGGTGAACAGTCTGTCTTTATCTACTTTGTCTTGAGTCCCTGGAGGGTGTTTTCCCCTATAACAGCCTCTGGAAGAGCGTTCCAGATTTCTACCACTCTCTGGCTGAAGAAGAATTTCCTTACGTTTGCACAGAATCTATTCACTTACATTTTCCCCAAAATCATGTTCCCACAAGTGCTGCAGTATGTTACAAGTATTTGTCCTCTTGAACTTAACTTTACGGTAAACAGAAAAGGCTTTTTTTTGATTGCCTCATAAGGCCTACACAAAAGCCTAATAAGCTCGAATCATTAACATGAATCCTTGCTTTATAAGTTGTTCTTACTAGACAATGTTTCAGCTGCAACAGGTCCTTGTTTAAGCTGCGTTAAGCACTACTGCGTGCTTATCACAGCTTTGCAGGCAGTACCACGTAGTAGTTTTGGATTGGCGTGCGCTTCCCACATGCTAAAAAATAGATCTTTTTGTAGTGCAGGGGCTTGTTTGGGTAGGGTTACCAGACACCCAGATTTCCCTGGACATGTTCTCCCTTTCGAGGATGTGTCTAGGGGTTCGGATGGCTTTTCAAAAACCTATGAGCGTTGGAGCTAATACTGGCGATATAAAAAGCCTAACGCGGTTTCGTAAATAGGGGTGATAGACTTGGAGGCACTCTGAGAGGCTATCGAAAGCCTTCATAAGGTATGCGCCTATTCTAGATCTGCTTCACAAACTTCCTCACTACAGTTGAAAAACTTAGAAGGGAAAATTCAACATCAAGACCAGATATTAGACAAAATTGAAAAACAGGTCTCTGATTTACAAAATTCTTATAATCTTCATGTTAAGGACAAAGCAATGTTGACTAGGAAGATTGAGAATTTGGAGAATGTAAATAGGAGCTTAATTTCCAGACTACAGTCACCCAAGGAACTCTTTCAACAGTTTCTAACTTCAGTTCTAAAGTATCCAGAGACGTCAATTCCTCCTTTACAGAAAATATATTACTTAAATATTCCTAAGGCACCTGGGCCAATCAGGCCTTAGGATTAGTGGGGATGGGCAGACCCGCTATGCCTAAGGCCTGATTGGTCCAGGCTTCTAGAGCCTGGGCCAATCAGGCCTTAGATTTAGTGGGGATGGGCCGGGAAGGGGCGGGCCCGTCTCATTTCCACGAGGCGGGCCTATCGGCTGGACGGCCACAAGACCCGTCCAGCCGACCAACATTTAAAGGTTAGTTGGGGGAGGGAGATTAGTTGGGGGGTGGGGGTCATCGGGCTTTCCAGCAGGAGGAGTTGGGCATCCTCCTGCTGGTGATTACCAGTTTGGGGGGGAGGAGGGGGTCCGGGGTTCTGACAGGAGGAGTTGGGCATCCTCCTGTCGGTGATTACCAGTTTGGGGGGAGGGGGGTTCGGGGTTCCCACAGGAAGAGTTGGGCATCTTCCTGTCGGCGATTACCAGTTTGGGGGGTAGGGGGGGTTCGGGGTTCCAACAGGAGGAGTTGGCCATTCCTCCTGCCGGTGATGGGACAGGCGGCCGTGGCCGCTATACTTATTGCAGCAGGGAGAGATCCCTTGCAGCGATAAGTGTAGCGACTGTGTCTAATTTAACCCGATTCTCTAACCGGCGTCTGTACCATGGACGCCGGTTACAGAATCGGGGTTTAGTGTAGGACCGATTCTGTATAGGACACCTCTCCTGGGCGTCCTATACAGAATCAGGGCCTAAATGTCTAAATATACCTACCTAAGTAGCCAAATTGTATCACCAGAATTAATCCTGCAGTAATACTCAGTAGAGACTCTCCATTTCTCAGACAATAAATTCCAACAAACTGGCGCCGTTGACATAAGGGGTCGGAGAACAGCAAGATTTAATGGTTGTAAATTAGATGGAGTATAGAATAAAGGATACTGGCAATGTGAACAAAAGAACCTGGAATAAAAAAGAATTTGTTTGCTTTCACCCTGAAGTCTTTAACTCATTTACCTCTCGCTCCCGCTTTGGGGCAGTTACTGCAGTGGCCTGCACTAAATGGCTTTGTAAAAGAGACCCCTATTGACGATAAAACACTTATCACTGCGTGAGTCACAGCTAAGACACATATTTTACATGGTTGAATCACATTATTATGACCGCCGCCTACCTTTGACATCAGGAACGCGCAGCCAATGAACTAATGCACGTGTCGCACGCAGACTTCGTGGGTATATAGGGTGGGATGTCAGCATGTTGCCAATATAGCAACTATGGTGTCGTGGGGGAAAAAGTGCACTGTATCAGAGTTTGAAAAAAGCACGATCATTAGCTACCGGGCCAAGGGCGGCAGCATTTCGGAAACAGCGGAGTTAGTGAACTGTTCACGGGCTGCTGTGGTTAAAGTGTACTGTGAGTGGATGGATGGAACCTTTTCAATGACTCAACATGGTGACTGTGGGGCAGCACAAACCATCAATGCCATCAAACCATCAAACCACAAACCATCAAACCATCAAACCACAAACCATCAATGCCATCAAACCACAAACCATCAATGAATATCGGCTGCGCAGATTGGTGCGATCAGCATGCTACCGTGGACCAACTCACCATTTAAACGAACCAAGGGGCTTCCAGATGTGTGTCCAAAATGACTGTGCGGTGAACCCTGTTGCAAATAGGGCTCCGGAGCAGACAGCTGGTGACTGCATCCATGCTCTGACCAACAGAGGTAAGAATGTCTTCGGACGAAGGGCTTTAAACTAGGTAAGTCGGGGGTGGGTACCCACTTTTACACCGGAGTAGTAAGTAGCAATCCTGATGTAGCGAACCAACATTACGCTTCTAGGTCTGAGGTAAGTACCCTTACTGCAAACGAATCGCTAGGAGACAATTTGACTCAAATGGGTGGCTCACAACAGGAGCTTAGCAAACAGAAAGAGTGCAGAGCTATGTATATTAACGCACACAGCCTAGGGAATAAATTTCTAGAACTAGAAACAGAAATAGTTAATGTAGACATAGACATAGTAGCAATATCCGAAACATGGTTCACAGACTCTCATGGGTGGGATATAACCATACCAGGATACAACCTGATTAGACAAGATAGAGAGGGTAAGTTAGGTGGTGGGGTAGCACTTTACATCAAAGAGAACATTAAGACAACCAGGATCACAGATGTCAAGTATACTGGGGAATCCATCTGGGTAAACTTGGCCAGAGGTGGAGAAAAATGCCTGTACCTTGGTGTGGTATACAGACCTCCGAGACAATCGGAGGAAAAGGACGCAGAATTAATTGAAGACATTGAGAATATCACCTTACGGGGGGGAGGCTGTTCTATTAGGAGACTTCAACATGCCTGATGTAGACTGGAACACACTATCAGCGACAACTTGTGATAGCAGGAGGATATTAACGTCCATGAAGGGAGTAAGGCTCAAACAAATGGTACTAGAGCCCACTAGGGCCCAGGCCATCCTGGACCTGGTACTTACGAATGGGGAAAGCGTCTCGGACGTCTCGGTGGGAGAGACGCTAGCCACCAGTGACCATAACATGGTATGGTTTAACCTTAAGAAAGGCTTCCCTAGATCACAAACAAAAACAAGGGTACTCAATTTCAGGGGCATTGACTTCGCACGCATGGGAGATTTCGTCTACCAGACGCTACAGGTTCAAGAAGTAACTGATAATGTGGAAGCTATGTGGACAACCTTGAAATCGATCCTTCATGAGGCAACTATCCGCTACATAAAATCGGTAACCAAACAACAAAGAAAAAGGAAACCCCAATGGTTCACAGATGAGGTATCATACCTCGTCAAGGAGAAGAAAAGAGCATTTCTATCATACAAACGCATGGGGGAAAAAGAAGCAAACGTTGAATACAGGCAAAGTGTGCAGCGGTCAAAACAGCAGTCAGGGAGGCCAAACTTCGTATGGAAGAAACTCTAGCGAAGAACATCAAGAAAGGGGACAAATCCTTCTTCAGATACATTAGCGACAGGAAAAAGAACACAAACGGGATAGTACGACTTAGAACGCCAGATGGGAATTATGTGGAAACTGACTCCGATAAAGCCAAACTACTGAATGATTACTTCTGTTCAGTCTTTACCTGCGAGGCATCAGGGCACGGGCCTCGGCTGGATGCAAAGCAAAGCATGGATGACCCATTTCAGAAGTTTGAGTTCACACCAGCTGATGTTTACAAAGAACTGTCAAGACTCAAGGTGAACAAAGCCATGGGACCGGACAATCTGCACCCAAGAGTGCTCAGAGAGCTATGCGATGTTTTGGCGGAACCGTTAGCCATGCTCTTCAATCTCTCCCTAAGTACAGGGAGAGTCCCCCTGGACTGGAAAACTGCCAATGTTGTTCCTCTGCACAAAAAGGGTTGCAGAGCGGAGGCTGCGAATTACAGACCAGTAAGTCTCACATCAATAGTGTGTAAACTCATGGAAACTCTACTTAAAGGGAAATTAGACACGATATTGGATGAGGGGAATCTGAGGGATCCCTGTCAATATGGATTCACTAGGGGCAGGTCATGCCAATCCAATCTTATCAGCTTCTTTGACTGGGTGACAGGAAAGCTAGACTCGGGAGAGTCTCTGGACATAGTGTACTTGGATTTCAGTAAAGCGTTTGACAGTGTCCCACACCGTAGACTATTAAACAAGATGAAATCGATGGGGTTAGGTGAGAAACTAACGGCATGGGTCAATGATTGGCTGAGTGGAAGACTTCAGAGGGTGGTGGTCAATGGCACCCTCTCTAAGACATCGGAGGTGACTAGTGGAGTGCCGTAGGGCTCAGTCCTGGGACCATCCCTTTTTAACATATTCAAAAGGGACTTGACCCGAGGGCTTCAGGGAAAAGTAGCGCTGTTTGCCGACGACGCCAAACTGTGCAATATAGTAGGTGAAAGTGATCTCACGGATGGTATGGCGCAGGATCTGATCAAGTTGGAAAACTGGTCCTCGACATGGCAGCTGGGCTTCAACGCAAAGAAGTGTAAGGTGATGCATCTCGGCAGCAGAAATCCATGCAGAACATACACCTTGAATGGAGAAACACTAGCTACGACCTCAGAAGAACGGGACTTGGGAGTAATCATCAGTGCAGACATGAAGGCTGCCAAACAAGTAGAGAAGGCCTCATCCAAGGCAAGGCGGATGATGGGATGTATCAATAGAAGCTTCGTCAGCCGTAAACCTGAAGTCATAATGCCACTGTACAGAACCATGGTGAGACCTCATCTGGAGTACTGTGTGCAATTCTGGAGCCCACATTACCGTAAAGATGTACTTCGAGCTGAGTCGGTCCAGCGAATGGCCACTAGGATGGTCTCCGGACTCAAGGGTCTCTCATACGAGGAAAGACTGGGCAAGTTGCAGCTCTACTCTCTAGAGGAGCGCAGGGAGAGGGGTGACATGATTGAGACATTTAAGTACGTCACAGGTCGTGTCGAGGTGGAAAACGACATATTCTTTCCTAAGGGACCTTCAGTCACAAGGGGGCACCCGCTTAAACTCAGAGGAGGGAGATTTGGTGGTGACATCAGGAAGTATTTCTTTACAGAAAGGGTGGTGGATCACTGGAACAAACTACCGGTGCAGGTGATCAAGGCCACTAGCGTGCTCGACTTTAAGAATAAATGGGACATCCACTTGGGATCTCTACGTGGGTCGAGCAGCACTCTGACTTAAAGGGGTGGGACAGTGGAGTGGGCAGACTTGATGGGCTATAGCCCTTTTCTGCCGTCATCTTTCTATGTTTCTATGTTCATTGCAAAAAATGTCTGCAATTTGCAAAGGAGAACTGACATTGGACTTGCACTGACAGACAACGGGTTGCCTTTTCCAATGAATCAAATTTTGAACTCCATCATACGGATGGACATTGTCATGTCAGGTATGAAATTGCCAAGAACAAACACCCAGCAACCATTGTTGGGCCTACACCAACTGGTGGCGGCAGCGTTATGGTCTGGGGAATGTTTTCTTGGTATGGTTTGGGTCCCTTGATACCTCTGGAAGGCACGCTCAACCGATATGGGTATCTCTCCATCCTTTCTGATCAAGTACACTCGAACACGTTGACGGTCTTCCGTATGGCCGATGGGAACTTTCAACAGGACAATACGGCATGTCATACCACCAGAATTGTTCACGGGTGGTACACAGATAGCAACCGAGGCTTCCAGCTACTTCCCTGGCCTCCGAATTCCCCAGACCTTAACCCAATGGAGCACATTTGGAACACTTCGATTGACAAGTTCAATGACTGGTGGACTTGATCCAGCACCACACACCCATTAGAAACTGCCGGACACACTGCACTCTACATGGCTCTGGATACCTCTAGCAGCCATCCAGCATCTTATTGAGTCACTCCCACGGTGTCTGTCTGCCGTCTGCGCTGCCAGAGGCAGTTATTCTGGATATTAGTAGGTGGTCATAATAATGTGACTCGACCATGCATTTCTCAAAGAGCACCTGACCAAAACATTTAATCAGTTTCACTGATTGATGCCACATAATAAAACCAAAACCTTGTTCTGCCCATAGGGTTGGTTGAAAGGTTTGTGACACTCTAAACCAGTGGTCTCAAACTTGCGGCCCGCCAGGTACTATTTTGAGGCCCTCGGTATGTCTATCATAATCACAAAAGTAAAATAAAATGGTTTCTTGATCATATGTCTCTTTAGCTATAAATTACCTCTTCTACGAAACCGTGCTAGCAGTTTTTAACGCAGAGAGCCGCGCTGAATGGCCCGCGCTGCTCCTGACGCTCATAGCAACTGTCTGAGCGTCGGGAGAGGCGCGGGCCATTCAGCACGGCTCCCCGCGCTAGAAACTGCTAGCGCAGTTTCGTAGAAGAGGGGGTTAGCCAAAAGGAAAGACTTATAAACTATAAAGAGTTTAACCTCATGCAAAATTGTCATTTCTTTAATAAGACATTAACTAGTTTTTCTGAGGCCTCCAAGTACTTAAGAATCCAAAATGTGGCCCTGCAAAGGGTTTGAGTTGGAGACCACTGCTCTAAACTAATGTTTGCTTTTGCGCACTCCATCTCGGGGCCAGTTTTGCAGATATACTGTGAAAACGGCCCCTCATCAAAAGGAAGCTGGAATTGTAACTTAAGAGCCTTTGCTTACACAGCGTTTGGACCAATTATGCTCCATATTTACTGTAGATCCCAGAGCTCCTCTCTCCTTCCATATACATGCGCTTTCTCAACTTCCAGTGTTACGCCATGTTCTGCTTTCCTTTTTGTCAGGTCGAGTCCAGCAACAGCTGCTACTGCTTATCATTTCGATTGCACTAATAGACATACACTGCGCTGTACCTCAAAATTCAGAAGAGACAGTCCCGAATCAAAAGAGCTTACAATCTAGTCAAGATAGACAAAGTGGACAAGAAGGCGCATCAATACACAGTGCTCAGGGGAATTACAGAGGGAATGATAAGACAGATATTGGTGCTGAGCAGGTGGGTTGGAATTTGAAAATGAAAGCAGCTTCAAAAAAGTGAGCTTTGAGAAGAGAAATCACTCTTTCTAAAGATATTAAAGTTAACATTACCGTATATGTGAGCAATATATGAGTCACTCCCACAGCATCTGTCTGAAAGAGAGAGAGAAAATTCTACTGTTTCCTCTCAATTATATGAATGCATTGTTTCGAAATTTTACATAAATGGGCAAAAAGATCACATGTGGGGCTCTGTGTCGTTCTTGTTGATATCAGAGTCTGAGCATGCTCAGTGTAACTCTTTTGTCCCATTGAAGATGTAGGTGATGTCATTTCCTGAGGGAGGAAGAATTAGGTTCATTTATATTGAAATGAAACTCATGAATTGTATCATGGTCTGTCTTAAAATAATCCATTGTGGATATTTACACAGAACTTCTGTGGAATCCATGTCTTTATCTCCGAAGAGTGTGGGGTTTGTTTGTTTTTTTTTAACATAAATCTAATTAATGTTTTACAGTTTGTTTCTCGAGTATCTGATGCCATGTTTTCTACGTCTAGGAGTGGGCAACTCCGGTCCTCAAGGGCTGGAATCCAGTTGGGTTTTCAGGATTTCCCCAATGAATATGCATGAGATCTATTTGCATGCACTGCTTTCAATGCATATTCATTGGGGAAATCCTGAAAACCTGACTGGTTTGCGGCCCTCAAGGAAGGACTTTGAGATCCCTGGTGTAGAGCTTCGATGATATATGCTCTGAGGATGAGAACAATTTCTCTCTTTTTTTTTTTTTTAAATCTTTATTGATTTTTTAAACTTTGACAATGCAATACAATTATCTGAACATAAATATTTCGCAAAACGCATTATTAAACATACAATTTATACTTATAACAATCATTTTCTCCCCCCCTCCCAAATTTAATACAAGAAGACAAATTTTTGTAGCAGACAAGAGAATGGTCATAGACTGTTATCTACTTATTAGTAAATAACTATTATTTTTATAGCACATCTAGGGAAATATTTTATACCAATAACTTATATATGCTAGGAAAATTCGTATGTTTATGGAAATTTGGGATCTGTATATTCAGAATCTTTCAACTAAGGCAAGAAGTTTAATTCTTAATGATTTACATTGAAGCTATGATTATTTATCTAAAATTTCAGTTCTTTACTTTTATTATTCTTTATTTTTGTCAACTTTCATTGGGTTTGGGGGGGTTTAGTATGATTCTTTCAATAAAAAAGTTATAAACTAAATTTTGGGGGAGGATAGGGGGGGAGAGGTGAATAGAGAAAAGGGAAGGGGGTAGGAATTAGGGGGAGGGTATTACGAGATGTAATGGGTATTTTGGAAATATATTTTGAAGAAATGAAAGATATTTGATGGAAATTAATATGATGAATTTTAATTTAATGACTATTTTATTGTATTATATTATTGTATATTTACTGATTTCTTCAATAAAAATGTTATAAACTAAAAACTTAAATATTACAAGGCACATTCTAAAAATATTTTAGTTTCTAAATTTTTGTGTACTGTACATTAAAAATCTTAAACAGCTGTATACCATATAGTACTTAAAAAATGTATCCTTTTAAAAGATCTGGTACTGAGGCCTGTATTTAAAACATAATTATAAAAGCGCTTTTGCTTTGAGAAATGGTGAAATGTTTTTCCGTTAACATGGATGTAACATGGAAACATTCATTAATGTAGCTCCTACTTCCATTAATGCAGTATTTTTCTTATTCCGCTGCTAGAAGGGAAACTTGGTGGTTAAAGCTATTAACGTCTTCGCTGTCTGCCTAAAGAGCTCTTGTATTTCATTCTGAGCAATAGACACAATGAGAACTAAAATAATTAATGCTTCTTAAGGTTTTAGATTTGAAAAGGTCAACAAGAAAACAGAATGTCTTCTTTTTGTTGCCTTCTTTGAGAAGGTCAGAAGCAGAGGCCTGAAGCAGGGGCAGCTTTGTTTGCTCACATATAATGTTAACATTAATATCTTTAGAAACAGTGATTTCTCTTAAGATGACTGCTTATTTATTCCAGAAAATTCCATCCATTGTATAGGTCTAAGATTATTAACAGAGTGTTCATCGCCAAATCAGCAGCACGGTGGGTTTTCCATGTTATAAACCAGAACTAAATTTCAAACCTATTTTGCAGGCCTTAACTTCTCTGTGATACTAAAGATGATTCTGCAAAGCCTTTCTTTAAATTAGTAAGTTTTCACTGGTCTGTCTTTTAAAGCTTCCTGTGTGAGCCGATGTTCTTCCTACAAAATGGAACGAGAAGGATGGAGGGTGAGGGAGCACATCATACAGTACCCTGAGAATGCTGCTAGAGGTTACGGTGGCCTTTTATTTATTTTTTTTTTTTTTCTTTTCTCCAATGAATGGGGTTTGCTCCACCTTATATATAGGAGAATGATTAAGTTCTCAGTCACAAACACCTTCCAAAATTCTTACTCTAAACTAAAAAAATTTAAGTACATTGCCTAACCGTTCAGAACAAAAATTGGTAGTTGACAAACCATAAGGTGGGAGAAAAGAGGCCTCAGTTATACTTCATCGGCCGCAAAAAAGCTCCCCAACCTCCACTAATTCTAATTATGTATGCTTTCTGTGGAGATAGAAAAATACTTTAAAAAAATCTTCAGTCCAACAAAATTCAACTCAGCACTCTGCAGACATATATACTTCCAAAGGCACCACAGCAGTGGTATAAATATCTAAAAGTTACTCAGCTTGCTCTGATTTTCAACCTTATTCCATCAGACTTTGCGGTTCTGAGTGATGGAACACCGCTGAAGTTTTTGTGAGAAGTCCAATGGAATAAAGTTGAAAATCAGAGCAAAGCTAAGTAACTTTTTGATATTTATACTACTGCTGTGTTGCCTTTGGAAGTATATGTCTGCAGAGTGCTGTGTTGAATTTTGTTGGACTGAAGATTTTAGAAGTATTTTTCTATCTCCACAGAAAGCATACATAATTGGAATTAGTGGAGATTGGGGAGCTTTTTTGCGGCTTATGAAGTATAACTGAGGCCTCTTTTCTTCCACCTTATAGTTTGTCAACTACCAATTTTTGTACTGAACTGTTAGGCAATGTCCTTTAATTTTTTTAGTTTGGAGTAAGAATTTTGGAAGGTATTTGTTCCACCCCTCCCCCCCATAACCCCACTGAACCACAAGGGACTAAGGTAGGTCTGGGGAGGCCAGCTGTAACTGGGGGGAGGGTCCACGATTGTGTTAAGGGTGAGGAAGCATGTATAGTGTACTCTGCTTATGCGGGTCCCAGCTGATATTCAGTCAGGACCTATATACGAGAGTCCAGTCAGACGTCAGTATTCAATGCCCCCTGACACTGAATATCAGAGTCTAGTTTTGCTCAAGGCAGTCAGCATTTAAAAACCACTGACAGCTACTGGCTGAATATTGACCAGTAAGGATTTATGTGCATAACCCTCGTGTAAATTTGAGCACTTAGGTTATAGGATTGCCTTTCAAACTCAGAAGTTGCCCTGTTGTGTTGAAACCAAACTTTCTGATGAATTAAACTGATTGGGATGTATTCAGATATTGACAGTCTGTATGCTCAGCTTAACGAGTGATACCAATCACCATTTGAATCTTTGCAATGCCAAATACTAACAGAGACTTGTTACCCAGAATACTTTGTGAAAAAGTCAAATCAGTTTTGTATTTGAATGAGAGAATCTTTGATTATATGAAAGTAGAGAGAGGGGTAGCCATAGTGTGCATAAATGGATTAATTTATGAGATAAACCTTTGAGGGTAGAAAATTAAAATGAACAGCTTTCATTTCAGGAGCTATGTTTGAACAAATCCTACAACAATGTATAGAATAAACCTGTAGGAACTGTTAATATCTTATCAGACCCACTTTGACTCTTAAAATATGAATATTTATGAAGACATTACTATGTAATTTTTACATTCAGTTGCATCTATTTCATTTCATAGACCAGCTTGTAGTTTCCTGCTCAAAAAAGCTATAAAAATACAGTATCTGTTACCAATGCATTCCTAGATTTGATGTAGAGCAGAAGTCATACAGCAATATTCAAATTGCAGTGGCGTACCAAGGGGTGGGGGGTGGTGTGCCCTGGGTGCACGTCCCAAGGGGGTGCACAGCTGGACGCCCACAAGGGAATAGGCTGCCACCGGGGAAAAGCTGCCACTGCCGCCATCGGGAACAGGCCGGCGCCGAGTTCGCCCTGCTTCTCTTCCCCACGGGCCGACCAACTCTTGCCGTCCGACGTCAATTCTGACGTCGGAGAGGACGTTCTGGGCCAGCCAATCGCTGCCTGGCTGGCCCGGAACGTCCTCTTCAACATTAGAATTGATGTCGGGCGGCGAGAGTTGGTCGGCCCCTCGGGGAAGAGAAGCAGGGTGAACTCTGCGCCGGCCTGTTCCCGATGGCCAGTGGCAGTCTTTCCCCAGTGGCGGTGGCAGCAGCATGTTTCCCAATGGCGATGGGGAGGGCAGGGAGAAAGAAAGAAAGAAAGGGGGGTGGGGGAAGACAGGGAGCCAGAAAAAAAGAAAGGGGGAGGACAGGGAGCCAGAAAGAAAGAAAGGGGGCAGGGTGAAACAAAGAAAGAAAGAAAAATATGGGGCATGGGAGAGAGAGAGAAAGACAGACAAAGAAAAAGAAAGGGGGCATGGAGAGAGAAGAAAGAAGGGAGCAGTTTGAAAGAAAGAAAGAAATGGGGCATGGAGAGAGAGAGAGAGAAAGACACTGCTATTCAATATATTTATTAATGACCTAGACACAGAGATGAAGTGCGAAGTTATAAAATTTGCAGATGACACAAAACTTTTAGGACTAAGGAGCATTGTGAAGATTTACAAAGGGACCTAAACAGACTGGGAGAGTTGGCAAATAAATGGCAGATGATGTTTAATGTAGAGAAATGTAAAGTCTTACATGTAGGAAACAGAAACCCGATGTACAGCTATACGATGGAAGGGCTGGTAATGGGTGAAAGTAGCCAAGAGAAGGACTTAGGGGTATTGGTGGACAAAACAATGAAACCATCGGCACAGTGCGCAGCGGCCTCTAAGAAGGTGAACAGAATGCTAGGTATTATCAAGAAAGGTATTACAACCAGAATGAAGGATGTTATCCTGCCATTGTATTGGGCGATGGTGCACCCGCATCTGGAGTACTGCGTCCAATATTGGTCGCCGTACCTTAAGAAGGATATGGCGATGCTCGAGAGGGTTCAGAAAAGAGCAACGCGCTTGATAAAAGGTATGGAAAACCGTTCATATGCTGAAAAATTGGAGAAGCTGGGGCTCTTTACCCTAGAAAAACTGAGACTTAGAGGGGACATGATAGAGACTTACAAGATCATGAAGAGCATGGAGAGGGTGGAGATTGACAGATTTTTCAAACTTTTGAAAACTACAAGAATGAGAGGGCATTCGGAAAAATTGAGAGGGGACAGATTCAGTACCAATGCTAGGAAGTTCTTCTTCACCCAAAGGGTGGTGGATACCTGGAATGCGTTTCCAGAGGATGTGATAGGACAGAGTACGCTATTGGGTTTCAAGAAGGGATTAGATGATTTCCTGAAGGAAAAGAGAATAGAAGGATATAGCTAGAGGATTAACATACAGGTCCTGAACCTGATGGACCGCTGCGTGAGAGGACTGCTGGGTGCGATGGACCTCTGGTCTGACCTAGCAGAGGCACTGCTTATGTCCTTATGTCCTTAGAAAAAGAAAGGGGGCATGGAGAGAGAAAGAAAGAAGGGGGCAGGGTGAAACAAAGAAAGAAAGAAAAAATGGGGCATGGGGAGAGAGAGAGAAAACCAGACATAGAAAAAGAAAGGGGGCATGGAGAGAGAAAGAAAGAAGGGGGCAGAGTGAAAGAAAGAAAGAAATAGGGCACGGAGAGAGAGAGATAGAGAAAGACAAACAGAGAAAGAAAGGGGGCATGGGCAGAGAGAAAGAAAGAAGGGGGCAGGGTGAAAGAAAGAAAGAAATGGGGCATGGAGAGAGAGAGAGAGAGAGAAAGACAAACATAGAAAAAGAAAGGGGGTATGGGGAGAGAGAAAGAAAGAAGGGGATAGGGTGAAAGAAAGAAAGAAATGGGACACGGAGAGAGACAGAAAGACAGACAGAGAAAGAAAGGGGACATGGAGAGAGAAAGAAGGGGGCAGGGTGAAAGAAAGAAAGAAATGGGGCATGGAGAGAGAGAGAGAGAGACAGGGAGAGAGAGAGAAAGACAGACATACAGAAAGAAAGAGGGCATGGAGAGAGAAAGAAAGAAGGGGGCAGGATGAAACAAAGAAAAAGTTGGGGGAGGGAATGAGGTCTGGAGGAGAGGAAGCATACAGGAGGCTGAAAGAAGGGAAGAAATATTGGATGCACAGTCAGAAGAATAAAGTGCAACCAGAGACTGATGAAATTACTAAACAAAGGTAGGAAAAATGATTTTATTTTCAATTTAGTGATCAAAATGTGTCCGTTTTGAAAATTTATATATGCTGTCTATATTTTGCACTGTGGCCCCCTTTTACTAAACCTCAATAGTGTTTTTTAGCGCAGGGAGCCTGTGAGCGTCGAGAGCAGCGTGGGGCATTCAGCGCAGCTCCCTGCACTAAAAAACGCTATTGCGGTTTAGTAAAAAGGGAGGGGGTATATTTGTCTATTTTTGTATGGTTGTTACTGAGGTGACATTGCATAAAGTCATCTGCCTTGACCTATTTGGAAACCCGCAGAATATATATGATAATTAACATTTTCTCTGCGTACAGTGTGCTTTGTGTTTTTAAAATTTTATTGATGGTAGATCAATTTGACTTGGCCACGAAGGTAAGGGGGAGGGAGGGAGGGGAGCTGCTGAAAGACATCTAGTAATCCTTGCAGGCTTGACTGTGTAGGGAATTATTTTTGTAAAATCATGTTTTGTTATGTGACTGGCATTATTTAGACTTTAATTTCTATGAATGAATAGAATGAAAATGATATAAAATTACTTGCATGTTTTTATGTGCGTGCACTGAAGGAAAGTGGAGAGAGAGTGGGCTGAGGACACTGAAGGGAAATGGGGAAGAGAGAGTGGGGAGAAGACGCTGATTTATAAATTGACAATTGTACAGAATATTGTTTCTTTTTATACTTTAATTTAATAAGTTCAATATAAAACAATTCAAGGCTTGTGTAGATGGAATCAGGTGGTTTGTGGAGATGGGGACCGAGCTTACAGGGATTAGTCCAATAAAATGGCATTTTCTTATTTCTCATTATTTGTTTTATTTCCATTCATTTGGAGCGTCTCCTCTCGACTCTAAGATTGCGTGTCTGTTTATTGTGGGGCATTCCTACATTTTTGTTAATTTGTAAAGTGGTGATTGTTATGTATCAGTTTTTTTCAAATTTACATCTATTGTCTTTATATTTTGCACAGTATTAGAGGACATGTATTACTGTTTGTGTGGTGTGGTGTTGCATTGTATGCAGAGTCTGGTTTCTTGGCAGTTCAGTTTAACTTTTGTCTACATATTTCTATTTTTAGTTTGTGATTATTCCATATTGGGTGAGGGTGTATCAGTCTGTGTGTATGAAAGGAACATGGCTTTCTGATAGCATTGACTGTACAGGATCAATTGACTGTGCAGGATCTGGCTTGTTTAGTTTTACAATGTATGTGTTGGTGTTCTAGTGCTCACTGCAGTGTTTAAGATGCTGCCTTTTCCTAGGTACACTTTTGTGCGATATGTGTATTATTACTAAAAATCATATTTTTCATATAGATTGGGGGGGGGGGTGTCAAAAAATGATGGGCCCCGGGTGTCACATATGCTAAGTACACCACTGGCAAATTGTATTAAAAATCATCTCCTGGGTTTTGTCATTATTATAATAACAATGGAGTAGAAGAATGGTCTGATGTCTGGCAACTAAAGTTCAATGCACAGAGGTGCAGAGTGATGCATTTGGGGAACAAAAATTTGAGGGCGATAAATATGCTGGGAAATGAGAGGCTGATATGTACAGCCGGTGAGAGTAGGGTAACCAGACGTCTGGATTTCCCCGGACGGCTTTTCAAACCCCGGCACTTTGTCCGGGTTTTGAAAAGCTTTCCTTTGCGCAGTAGAGCATCCGCGCATGCATGGATATGACGCAATGATGTCTCTTGCACGTGATGTCATCACAACACATCCACGCATGCGTGGATGTCCTGCCCAACGAGAGCAGGCAACCGGGGGGGGGGGGGCAGGCTAGGGTGGGGATTGGAGGTAGGGCTGGGGCGGGACTGGGGCGTGTCAGGGCAGGGATGGGTGGAACTGGGCAGGCATGGGGGCGGGTCTAGGGGGTCCAGATTTTCCAGACAGAAAATCTGGTAACCCTAGGTGAGTGGGACCTTGGGGTGATAGTGCTTGAGAATCTAAGTGACAAAGCAGTGTGACAAGGCGGTGGTTGTAGCCAGGAAGATGCTAGGCATAACCAGGAGAAGAGAGACATAACCAGCAGAAGAAAGGAGGGGTTGAAACCCCTGTACAGGCCATTGGTGAGGCCCCATTTCATGTATTGTGTTCAGTTTTGGAGGTCGTATCTGGCCAAAGATATCCGAAGACTTGAAATGGTCCTGAGGAAAAGGGTAGGTATAAGGCTGGGATCATCCCCCCCAATCACTCCCCAACATTTTCATCTCCTACCTAAAATCCCTCCCAATATTTTATCCCCTCAACCCCCTCCTTGTTATCAGGAAATCCCCCCTCCCATGGCTACCCTGGCAGACACCTAAATATCAAGATTTCCACAGCTGACCCTCAGGCATTAAGAAACTCTACCATGGCTTCCCGGCAGACCTCAAACCCTCGGCTCACATCCCCAGCTCTTATGACAGGTCCTGGTTAGCCCCAGTTGCTTCTGCTCATGGCAGCACCAAGTTCCGAAATGATGCCCATGACTCCTAATAGGAATGCCACAGTACTAACACTAGAGGTCAGGCTGCTTGTAAGAAAATGGCCACCCAAAACCTTTGTCTGCTTAATAGGGGGGACACCGCCTCACCTTAAAACTTAAAAGTTGTAATGCTCTTTTGAGAACCATGAATCAGAGCCATGAAGGCCAAGCAGTGTCTATCCTGTGTGCCTTTCTAATATGGGGCTGGAAAACTATGCATATTTTTTGCTGAGGTTGATAAGAAAGTTTATTACCAGGTGGAAGAAGGAGAGAGCCATATTGTAATCTGCCAAGTGCTAACTTCTGAACAGCAACACACACAGTGAGGTACAGTCAGGGCAGGATTAACCACTAGGCCCACTAGGCACGTGCCTAGGGCCTGAAATGGTCAGGGGGGCCCGATGAAGGAGGGCATCAACATTGTTTTTTCCAAACGGCGATAGGCCCCTCCAGCATCGATCGGTAATGCGGGCCCCCCCCCCGATCAGCAACGCGGCCCCCCCCCCCATCGATGGAAAGTAAGACAAGCAAGCAACACGGGTAAGAAAGGCAACGAGAACTGTAATTTTGCAAGCGGTGCTGCTTGCCCAAAGCTTCCCTCTGACAGGAAGCTGTTTCCGCCTGGGCGCATGGTGGGGTGGGGCGGGGCAGGGGGCCCAGTGTACTTGTGTGCCTAGGGGCCCTCGACGAATTAATCCTGCCCTGGGTACAGTGCACAGTGAGGTACAGTAGATTGCCTGGGTCAATATGGAAATTGTGCAAAGCCGTGGTAGCAGTTGCAGCTGTGGTAATCACGACTGTGTAAAAGAGGGGAATGGTTACTTAGGTGCTCATTTTCAAAGCACTTAGACATCTGCCAAAAATGCCCAAATACTTTTTTTTTTTTTTACAGAAAGGGTGATTAGTGCATTGGTTAAAAATTGTTTTTATAAATTAAGGATGATTCGATCATTGGCCCCGCTACTTGATGTTAGTTCCCTGAATATTTTGAACCACGCACTTGTAATATCAAAAATGGATTATTGCAACTCATTATTAAAAGGGATCTATCATAAAGACTTAAAACGCTTGCAGCTCATCCAAAACACAGCCATGATCATGTCACCCCTTTGCTTCAAAAAGCCCACTGGTTGCCTGTCTCACACAGGGTAACTTTTAAAATCGCCCTATTGACATTCAAAACGTTACAGACTAATACACCAGCATTCATAGACAGACTTTTGATCCCATACGACCCGCCGAGAACTTTAAGATCTATATCTCATTACAATCTCAATATTCCATCTTTAAAAATAATCGGGACTCGTCGCACCTCCATTTTCTCTGTGACAGCCCCTATGATCTGGAATACTCTTCCTTTAGATTTAAAAAAGGAAAAAAATTTAAAAAATTTTAAAAGTAATTTAAAGTGCTTTCTTTTTAAAGATGCTTTTAATTGATTATCTGAAACTTAGAGATTAATCTACTCTTGTTTTTTACATTCAATTTCCCAGTTCCTCTTGTGTTTACCATAAGTGTTTCTCACATTTTCTATATTAATTGTATTTCTCCCCTCCTTCCTATTTGTGTTTAGGGGCCTTCAGGTCCGTAATTACCCTGTTTGTAATAGCCGTCAGTCTAGTAATTTTTATATAAAGATATGTCTAATTGTTAAACTTGTTTAAATGTTATTTTAAACCTTGTACAACGCTTTGTAGTATCGATAAAGCGTTTAATCAAAAATCTGAATAAACAATAAACAATGCGTAGATTAGTCTCCTGGTAGAGGTGGTGGAGATGAAAACTGTTCCTGAATTCAAGAAAGTGTGGGACAGGCAGGTGGGATCTTCTTAGGGAAAGGAGGAGACAGTAGATGCTGCAGATGGGTAGACTGGATAGGCTAGTTGGCCTTTATCTGCCATCATGTTTCTAGCAAGTTTGGAAGTCCAACAAGGAGTGTGTCCAAATAGCCAGGGGGCATACTCGTATTTGAAATGTGTTTTGGATGGTACTAGGGAGGGCCCAAAAACAGGATGCCTGGCAGCGATAATAGAACAAGAAGAAATGTCCAAGTCTTAGATGAGAATGTCCGATGTTAGACCTGTTTCAATCATATACAGGTGCTTTGACTGAGCAGCTGACCACTGCAAGCATTAAGGCATGACCCACCTGTAATTCCCCAGTAGTCCCTCTCCCCTGAAAATGAAACTGGAAAGGAATACCAGGCTCTTTGACGGCCTCAGGTATTATCATATATACTAAAATATAAACTGATCCAAATATAAACCGAGGTAACCTTTCCCCCCCCCCAAAAGGAGGAAAAAAGGTTGACTGGGGGGGGGGTTAATATTCAAGTGCAGTGCCCTGCCAGGTTCTGCTTCCAGCCCCCCCATCCCTCCCCTGCCCTACTAGGCTCGGCATCCAGCCCCCTCCTTTATTCCCTTGCCTGCCATGCCAGTCTCTGCACCCAGTCCCCCTCCCTCTCTGCTAGGCTCTGCACCCTATTTGTCTTCCCTTCCTCCTCTGCTAGGCTCTGCATCCAGCCCCCTCCCTTACTCCCATGCCTTCCATGCCAGTCTCTGCCCCCATATCCCTCCCTCCCTGCCCTGCCAGGCTCTGCATCCATCATCCTCCCTCACTCCTTCCCCTGCCGGTCTCTGCACCCAGCCCCCCTCCTTCCTGCCCTGCCAGGTTCTGTCCCCTGTCCCCCCTCCCTCCCGATGCCTTACAAGCCTCCTCCAGACTTACCAACAGGTTCGGGAGGGGGCTGGTCAGTGCTGACCCAAATATAAACAAAGACTCCCATTTTTAGGCCATTATTTTTGCCCCAAAATATCGGTTTATATTTGAGCATACGGTATAAGCATTCTGACCAAATCAGGAAGCAAGTGTGAGTAGCCTAGTGGTTAATGCAGTGAACCTTAAACCAATGGACCCTGGCTCAAATCCTACTTTAACTCATTATTTTTAAACTGTAAGTCCTCCAGAAACAGAAATATACCTACTGTACCTAAATTTATAAGCCACCTGCAAACCTGAAGGCTACAGAAGTGGTATACATTCAGTAGATTAGGCATTTTTCTGTTCCTGGAGGGTTCACAATTACATAAAGGAACAGCATTTTCTCTCAGGGGAAGGGGAAAGTATGAAATAACCAGATGTAGGTGGTCTCAGTGGTCAGTTACGGATGTGAAACATAAGAACATAAGAATATCTGCCGCTGGGTCAGACCAGTGGTCTATCGTGCCCAGCAGTCCGCTCACATGGCTGCCCTCTGATCAAAGACCAGCACCCTAACTGATCACGTTCTGGTTCAGCAGGAACTTGTCTAACTTTGTCTTGAATCCCTGGGCATGACAGAAAGAAGACTGACTCATCTGAGCGTTGGTGCTGGAGAAGGATTTTTGGCGTGCCGTAGACCGCCAGAAGAACTAACAAATCGATTCTGGAAGGGATCAAACCGGCTATGTCGCTCGAAGCCCAAATGATGAAGTTACGACTGTCTTTAAAAAAAAAAATTCTTTATTCAATTTTTAAACTACAGAAGTGCTCAATAATTAATATACTTACATAGAATATTAAAATTAAAGCACATTAAACTTACAAAATTTGTAAAAAGGAAAATTAATTACCCCCCACCCTTCCACCTATTAATCAATAAATAAATACCTTCAAGAACAATCAATACATACATACCCCTTAAACCAATTCCAAAACGTACCCCTTCCCCCTCCCCCCTGGAAGTGAATGTTAAAGGGACATCTAAAGATTACAGTATTTAGTTACGACTGTCTTATTTTTGGTTTGAAAAAATGGGAGCATGTTAGTCCCTATTATCAAAAATTACATTGGTTGCCAATGGAGGCAAGAGTTCTGTTTAAATTTGCCTGTATTTTTTTTAAATCAGTATTTGGTATGGCTCCAGCCTACCTTGTTTCTCACTTTTTTCCTGGACCATTCTAACAGGCCCCTCACACAGAATTCATATGTTTGCTTACCCAACAGTAAATGCTTGTTGGCTTAAAAGATTTCTGGATAGAACTCTTGCTTTTCAGGCAGGCAATATGAATGACTGATTGGTTGGGTAACATTATCACGTGTGTTTCATCTTACTATACTTTTAGAAAATTAGTAAAAACGCAGCTGTTTGATCGATTTGTAACCTAAAGTTTTATTGTTTCTAACTTTTGTCTATTATGTATTTCTGATGATTTGTATTCTTCACTGATTGTTCAGTATCTCTTATTGAAAACCGCCTTGAACTATCATGGGTTTGGCGGTATACAAAAATAAAATTATTATTATTATTATTATTTTAGTCACACCATCAGAAGAGAGAGATCACTGGAGAAGGACATCATAGAAACATAGAAAATGGCGGCAGAAAAGGGCTATAGCCCACCAAGTCTGCCCATTCCAAGTATCCGCCCCCCTGAATTCACTCCCTTAAAGAGCCCACGTGAGTATCCCATTTTCTCTTAAAATCCGTCACGCTGCTGGCCTTTATCACCTGGAGTGGGAGTCTGTCCCAATTATCCACCACTCTTTCGGTGAAGAAGTACTTCCTGGAGTCGCCATGAAATTTCCCTCCCCTGATTTTCAGCGGATGCCCTCTGGTGGTCGAGGGTCCCATGAGACAGGAGATATCATCTTCCGACTCGATACGTCCCGTGATGTACTTATACGTTTCAATCATGTCTCCCCGTTCTCTTCTTTCCTCAAGTGAGTACAGCCGCAATTTTTTTAGTCTTTCTTCATACGTGAGATCTTTGAGCCCCAAGACCATCCTGGTGGCCGTTCGCTGAACCGACTCGATCCTCAGCAAGTCAGCATGTTTGGGAAGATCGAAGGAACCAGGCAAAGCAGGCGACCTGCAATCAGATAGCTGGACTCGTTGAAAACAACCACAGGGATGGCGCTGGAGGACCTCTCCGGACTAGCACAAAAACGATTTCTTTTTAGATCCCCCGATTCATCAATTCGCTAGGATTCGAGCTTGAGTCGATGGCACCTGACAACAACAGGTAGTATTTGAACAGATCGTATTTTCTGTCTTAGAGTGAGGTGAAAGAAGGCGGATGAAAGAACCAAAGTAGTCAAAGCAACACAGCAAAAAAAGAAACAGGAAAAGCGTTTCTTAACAGCACAATTACCAAACTTAAAAGTCACCGTATCGTGTCAGTTGGAAAAGTGACCAACAGAAATACTTATTTTGCTTTTGTGACTTTAAAGGCCAGCTATTATTACTTTTGAAGTACGCCTTGTAGCATAAAGTTTGTTGTCAATATAAAAGATTCCTTCTCTTTCTATACAAGATATCTTAGCAACAAAGAACACGCTAGAAGCCTCAGATAAGTATTCATGTTACCACTGTTCTGTCCTCCACCAGACCAGTTGCTTGAAGGATCTAGATATTTTCTTTTTTTTTAATTCTTTATTTATCTTTTCAGTTTATAACATGCACTACAATGAAGGAAATACTGAAATACAGACATCAATCGGTCCAAAACATTTGAACAAAATTGAAAGAAGAAAAAAGTATAATCTAACATATTCCACCTGGAGGGGAGAAAAAAGTTTTCAAAGAAACCTCCCTTGGGAACTAAGAGTTCCTTTTACAATAGCTGAAAAATTACCGCCTGCTTAAAAGGAGGCAGTAGCGGTTAGCAAGCGGGGCAATTTTGCGCCCACTATTCTGCGCGTTAAGGCCCTAACGCACCTTTGTAAAAAGAGCCCTAAGGGAGATAAGTATTAAAATATATAAAAAAAAAATACGAGCAATAAACATCTTTCCTATTTATTCCAAGTCCACATTCAACCTGATCCACGGTAGTTACCCCTTTATTCTCCAGGAAAAATCCCAATTGGGCAGGTTCAAAAAATATATATTTGTTCCCTTGATAAGAGACAAAACACTTACAGGGAAATCTTAATTGAAAAACTGCTCCTAATGAGGTTACTCTTTGGCGGTATGTCAGAAATTCTTTCCGCCGTGATTGTGTCCATTTGGAAACGTCTGGAAATATATAAACCTTTTCTCCTAAACAGGAGACCTGTTTCTTTTTAAAATATAATTTCAACAACATTTCTTTATCCTGCAAAAAGACGAGAGAAACTAACAATGTGGAACCTCTATCTCTGAGGATTCTAACAATGCTGATTCAGTACTCCCTCGATATTTGCGGGGGTTCCGTTCCAGGAACCCCCGCGAATCTCGAAAAACCGCGAATACGGTTTTTCATGGGGGAGCCTGAAGAGGGCAGCAGGAGAGCAGCCGGAGCGCCGCGAGTGCAAGAAATCACTCGTGGTACGCTCCGACCACTTCTTCCTGCACTGTCAGGCCTTATCCAATCAGGAGCTGCGTGTCAAAGCAGCTCCTGATTGGATAAGGCCCGACTTAGTGCAGGAAGAGGCGGTCGGAGCGTACCGTGAGTGATTTCCTGCACTCGCGGCGCTGCGGCTGCTCTCTCCTTGTCGGCGGTTCGTGATTGGAAAATACCGCGAATGACCGGGACCGCGAACCGCTGACCGCGAACAACCGGGGGAACACTGTATATCCAACTCAGGGCTCCTTTTATCAAGCCGCGCTAGCGGGGTTAACGCGCACGACGTATCATCACGCGTGAACCCCCGCGCTGGCCTAAAAACTACCGCCTGCTCAAGGGAGGCGGTAGCGGCTAGCGCATCTGGCAGTATAGCGCGCGGTATTACGCGCGTTAAACCGCTAGCACGGCTTGATAAAAGGAGCCCTCAGTCTTCTCTCTTTCCACTAATTCTTCAGTACCATATTTTCACGCATATAACGCGCGCGTTATACGCGTTTTTACCTACCGCGCATACCCCTCGCGCGTTATATGCGTGAGCGCGGTATACAAAAGTTTTAAAACATAGTTCCCACCCCGCCCGACGCCCGATTCACCCCCCCAGCAGGACCGCTCGCACCCCCACCCCGAACGACCGCTCGCACGCGCTCCCACCCGCACCCGCATCCACGATCGGAGCAAGAGGGAGCCCAAGCCCTCTTGCCCGGTCGACACCCCGACGTCCGATACATCCCCCCCCCCCGGCAGGACCGCCGACTTCCCGACAATATCGGGCCAGAAGGGAGCCCAAACCCTCCTGGCCACGGCGACCCCCTAACCCCACCCCGCACTACATTACGGGCAGGAGGGATCCCAGGCCCTCCTGCCCTCGACGCAAACCCCCCTCCCCCCCCACGACCGCCCCCCCCAAGAACCCCCGACCGCCCCCCAGCCGACCCGCGATCCCCCTGGCGACCCCCACGACCCCCCCCCCCCCCTTCCCCGTACCTTTGGTAGTTGGCCGGACAGACGGGAGCCAAACCCGCCTGTCCGGCAGGCAGCCAACGAAGGAATGAGGCCGGATTGGCCCATCCATCCTAAAGCTCCACCTACTGGTGGGGCCTAAGGCGCGTGGGCCAATCAGAATAGGCCCTGGAGCCTTAGGTCCCACCTGGGGGTGCGGCCTGAGGCACATGGTCGGGTTGGGCCCATGTGCCTCAGGCCGCGCCCCCAGGTGGGACCTAAGGCTCCAGGGCCTATTCTGATTGGCCCACGCGCCTTAGGCCCCACCAGTAGGCGGAGCTTTAGGATGGATGGGCCAATCCGGCCTCATTCCTTCGTTGGCTGCCTGCCGGACAGGCGGGTTTGGCTCCCGTCTGTCCGGCCAACTACCAAAGATACGGGGAAGGGGGGGGGGGGGGGCGTGGGGGTCGCCAGGGGGGTCGCGGGTCGGCTGGGGGGGCGGTCGGAGGTTCTTGGGGGGGCGGTCGTTGGAGGGGAGGGGGGTTTGCGTCGAGGGCAGGAGGGCCTGGGATCCCTCCTGCCCGTAATGTAGTGCGGGGTGGGGTTAGGGGGTCGCCGTGGCCAGGAGGGTTTGGGCTCCCTCCTGGCCCGATATTGTTGGGGAGTCGGCGGTCCTTCGGGGGGAGGGATGTATCGGACGTCGGGGGGGGCATCAGGCTTTCAGGATGGGGACAGACCTTCAAGGGGGGACAGTGCACGGAAGTCAGGGGGGGTGAACGGAGAGTCGGGACAGCGCACGGAAAGTCAGGGCGGGCGAAAGGAGCGTCGGGCAGCATGCGCGGTATACCCGTGAGCGCGGTATACCAAAGTTTTTGTACATATCATCGTGATTTCTGCGCGCTATACCCGTGTGCGCGTTTTATACGGGTGCGCGTTATTTGCGTGAAAATACGGTAATCTTTTTCAAGTAATAAATTCTTTGTGTTGGAGGAAGATTTGAGTCAAGAACATTCAGAACTGTTATCAAAAAGTTTTTAAAGAGTTCTTGAGGATTCATAAACTTTGCATTTGGAAAATTTAAAAATCTTAACTTAAGATTTTCCTGCTGGTTCTCTAGATTCCCAATTTTCCACAGTAATAGGGAGAATTAGAAGGCCTTGATGCATACTCAAGGCCCAGCAGAGGCAGGAAGATCTTCAAGTGGCACCAGCACGTCCTGTGGGCTGCGTGCTGGTGCCAGACGGGGTGGGTGGGGGGTAAGTTCAAGTTGTTCGGGCGGGGGGTTCCGGTTCGCGTGGAGGGGGGTGCCGGTTCGTACGGGGGGGAGGTCTTTGTGAGCGGGGGGGGGAAGAGCAGCGCCGCTGGTCTCGGGGGCGGGGGGGGAACATATCAAAGTGAATTTCCATTATTTCCTATGGGGAAACTCGCTTTGATATACGAGTATTTTGGTTTACGAGCATGCTTCTGGAACGAATTATGCTCATAAACCAAGGTTCCACTGTAACTTGAATTATAGTTTTTGGTGGGAGTCTGTTTGTCAAATTTATAAGTTTGAAAACATTTTTTCTTTACAGAGGGATCATCATAGTAAATGTAAGGAAACATGGGACCCATTAACAAAATATTGCAAATTATGATATGGTAATATTAATTCCCTTTGGTTCATGAAAGATTAGTATACATATCCAGGAGGGGGGGAGGTGAGGGAGAAGGATGGGGAAGAGAGGATTTAATAATTGTATATTATTTGATTGAATCAAAGTGCAGTTGGATATATTACTTGTTTAGCAGTTTGCACTATGTATTTGATTTTAAAATGAATAAAGAATTTATTAAACAACAAAAAAAGAGGTATTCAAAACAATGAAGATTGCATTTTAACTGATGCAATTTGTTGTTGATATCAAGGGCTGGTTGGATACTATCTTATGAGATAGCTACAACCAGTATAAATTACTAGATAAACAAACATGACCCCTAGCAAAACTACGCAATAGTGAAAAGAACAAAACCAGCAACAAATGTACAATTCTGGAGGCCGCACCTTCAAAAAGATATAAAAAGGATGGAGTCGGTCCAGAAGAAGGCTGCTAAAATGGTGTGTGGTCATCATTATAAGGCATATAGGGACAGACTTAAAGATCTCAATCTGTATACTTTGGTGGAAAGGCGGGAGAGGGGAGATATGATAAAAACGTTTAAATACCTACATGGTGTAAATGCGCACGAGCCGAGTCTCTTTCGTTTGAAAGGAAGCTCTGGAACGAGAGGGCATAGGATGAAGTTACGAGGTGATAGGCTCAGGAGTTATCTAAGGAAATACTTTTTTTACAGAAAGGGTGGTAGATGAGTGGACCAGTCTCCCGGAAGAAGTGATGGAGATACAAACTGTGTCTGAATTCAAGAAGGTGTGGGATAGGTACGCGGAATCTCTTAGAGAGAGGACAAGATAAAGGTTCCTGCGAAAGGGCAGACTGGATGGGCCATTTGACCTTTACCTGCCATCATGTTTCTATGTAAGGCTCCAACTCTTTTTTTTTTTTTTTTTGCACAAGTTTGTGCATATAGGGGCATAATCGAAAGGGACGTCTAAGTCTGTTTTCATCTAAGTCTCAAGTCATCCAAAGTAAAAAACAGCTTAGGACACATTTTCAAAAAATACGTCCAAAGTTTTTTTTGTTTCAAAAATCGTCTAACTATATGTCCTGCCAATCTGATCGTCCAAGCCGCTAAATCGTCCATCTTTATACAACATTTTCGTCCAACTTTTTATCCAAGTCAAAAACACCTGTTGGACGTGGGAGGGGTCTGCAAAGTGATGAACTGAACATCCAGACATGGCACCTAAATAGTGGGGTACCTACAGGGCACTGCTGTGAACTTCACAAAAAGGGTGCCATGTCATCACCTCACTACAGCTCCCTTATAGGTCACGGTGAAACCCCCAAACCACCTCCAGAATCCCCTAGACCACTTATCTACCACCATAATAGCCCTTATGGTTGCAGGAGCCACTTATATGCCAGTAAAAAAAGGGTTTTGGGGGTGTATAGGGGAGTGCACATGTTTCAATATCAATGCAGTGATTACAGGGGCTTATGGGCATGGGTCCTCCTCTCCATGAGTCCCTAACCCACCCCCAAGATGACTTAAGCCACCTCTGTGCTGGATGACTAGGCTTTCCTGTGCCAGGCGGCCAGGTGATGATGGTCTGGAGGCTGAATTTTAAAGGTGTGATTACTATTTTTATGGGGGTGGGGGGGTTAGTGATCACTGGGGTAGTGTGTGGGGGTCTGTTTTATGTGTTTGCAGTGCTTATCAAGTTCCGTCGATCGTCAGGTGTATAACTTTTGGTTATACATGCTGTACGACTAAGTCTAAGCCGGCCCACGTCCCGCCCAATTTCTGCCTTCGACACTCCTCCTGAAACGCCCCGTTTAGCTTTGGCCGTTCAGCGGCACTATGAAGGCCTAGGTCGTTTAGAAATACGTCCAAAACCCGTTTTTATTATCAGCACTTGAACGTATTTGGACAATGTTTGTCCAAGTGTCGACTTAGGCCGGTTTTTGGATGTTTTTCTCTTTCGATTATGAGCCCCATAGTGTTTTGCAGTGGCAGGACTGTGTACAGGCGTTACTGAGATGATATCAAAACTTTTTAATATAGTTTGTTATAACTTCAGACAGAGAACATAAGAACATAAGAACATAAGCAGTGCCTCCGCCAGGTCAGACCATAGGTCCATCCTGCCCGGCAGTCCGCTCCCGCGGCGGCCCAAACCTGTCTGAATCACCAGAAGGGGCTCCCTTGCCACCTTGGTTTCTCATTGAAGTCCTATCTTCCCATCGAAGTCTTAACCCTCCGGTCTTGCACATGCACGACCTGTTGGGTTTCTATACTTATTACCTGGTTAGCTTTCTATACTTGTATTACATCCCACCACCTCTCTCAGTATCCCACGATCCCTTTATCCCTCAGGAATCCGTCCAATCCCTGTTTGAATCCCTGTACCGTACTCTGCCTGATCACTTCTTCCGGTAGCGCATTCCAAGTGTCCACGACCCTTTGTGTGAAAAAAAACTTCCTTGCATTCGTTTTGAACCTATCTCCCTTCAGTTTCTCCGAATGCCCCCTCGTACCTGTTGTCCCCTTCAGCCTGAAGAATCTGTCCCTATCCACCCTCTCTATGCCCCTCATGATCTTGAAGGTCTCTATCATATCTCCCCTGAGCCTCCTTTTTTCCAGAGAGAAGAGCCCCAGCCTATCCAACCTCTCGGCGTATGGGCAGTGTTCCAGTCCTCTTACCAGTTTCGTTGCTCTTTAAGCATTTTGCCATAATTGATATGTGCTGAGGTACATGAAGAGCCTATTGATCTTGTAACTCCCAGTCTCCAGACACAGCAAAATCAACAAGCTGTTTGAGAGAGAGAGAGAGAGAGAGAGAGAGAGAAGGGGGGGGGGGCAGGTGGATATGTGAGGGTGTATGAGAGTGAGTGAGTGAGTGAGAGAGAGTGAGTGAGTGACAGAGAGGGAAGGGCAGAACGGCTGAGGGCAGGTGGGATGTCCAAGTCCAGCATGCCCATAACACGTCCCTCCCCCCCCCCATCCCGAACTCTGGATTCACAGTGGGTGAAACGTCTCGCTAGACGCCCAGGGAAACGTTTTTGATGATCAGTAATTGGATGTCCCAGCAATTAGGAAGTCCAAGTGCTAACTTAGGTGTTTTTTTTGGATTTTTTTTATTTTAAATTTTTTATTATGCCCCTAATAATGTAAGAGGCATTATGAGCTATTTTCAAAGTTTAAAGATAATTCTCAGTGACATACAAATACTGATTCCATGCGCTGAGTCCTATGAAACAACGCATCCGATTCTGCGGAGTTGTTTCCAGTAATAGAGGATCGACAGTACATGAAAATAGATTGCAGTTAAATAAAGAATAGACATATTATGTGGGTGGCGAAGATAACCCAGGGCAAGGATTATTTTCCTTTCTCTCTGGCTGACAGAATGTTAAAACTGATGGGCGAGAAGAGCTTGATTTGGAGTTTACTTTTGAGCATCAGCTAAAGTGTAGCCAGGAAAGGTTTGTGGCGACTGTGATCGATAAATTATATCTATTGGGTTCTGGGCTCAAGTGACTTCCAGTCATGCAATTGTTTGGATTCAAAGGAAGAAAGGGGAAAGAAAATTATCTGATATAATCCTATTGTGTGCCATGAGATGCATGCATGCAGCATGTTGGCTACCAAAGCACAGGAAGACAGAAAAGCGGATGGGCTGCAACTCCTTAGCACCTGGCTAACTGTCTGAAGGAAAGATTATAAGTAAATCACAGAACTCTTCCTTTAGAAATAATGAGACAAATCATTAGAGACTGAAGAAAAATAAAAAGAGAGAAAGGGTTGGCTCAGGCACTGACAGGAAAGTAAGGAGGTTTGACAGCTCAGACACCCCTCTCACCCTCAGACACCCCCCCCCCCCCGCAATTTTTTTTTTTTTTAATGAGACCCCAAATTTAAGATCAGTAGGAGGGATGCCCACTCCCTTCCGTCACCCACCCCCCAGACAATCAAGTACATGCCTCCCCCCGGGGCAGCAGGAGTGATGCCCACTCCTTCCCACTGCCTGCCGCCCACCTCCCGACAACCAAACACCTGCACCCCCCCTCCACGGCAGCAGGAGGAATGCTCACTTCTTCACTGCCGCTATCGCCCAACCACCCCGCCAACCTCTAATACCCCCGCCAACCCCCCTGCCCCCTGTGCCTTTGGCACATAGACCGGTTGGAGGGATGTCTACACGCTCCGTCCAGCAGGCCCGCCTCTTCAAAATGGTGAGCCTTCCCTTCCCAGTGGGATGCGCTGGGGCGGGGCCTATGTATCTGATTTGCCAAGAAACCTAAGGCAATCAGGGAGTTACACTCCTTCCTGGTGCATCCCACCTGCTGCCTGGGGGTGCAGAAGCTTGATTGAAGGGGGGTGGGCCGCGGCAGCAGGAGGGAATAGGCATCCCTCCTACTGCTGGGGGTGTTGGGGTTTGGTTGTAGGAGGACCCCAGCGCTGGCGGCGGGAGAGAGCGGCCATCCCTCCTGCTAATCTTCGATTCGGGGGTCTCTCTCTCTTTTTTTTTAATGCAGAGTTTTTCTGTGCATGTGCCAATCGCTACTCATCTCATGTAAATGTAGTGAGCCTACACGAACCTCTGCAAACCTCATCTGCATGCAGCATCTTTTGAGAATGACTCATCTTTTTGAAATCGCTACAATAGTGGCTTCAATAGCAGCCCGTCGGGTTTTACTGTGAATATTAGAGAATCTAGCCTTCAATCCTCCATTGCCCCAAGTACATTGTGAGTTCACCAGGACAGATAGGGACAAATGACTTCAAAATACTGAAGGGAATAGACTAAGTAGATAAGGACAGGTTGTTCACCCTCTCCAAAGTAGGGAGAACGAGAGGGCACTCTCTAAAATTGAAAGGGGGTAGATTCCGGATGAACATAAGGAAGTTCTTCTTCACCCAAAGAGTGGTAGAAAACTGGAACGCTCTTCCGGAGTCTGTTGTAAGGGAAAACACCCTCCAGGGATTCAAGACAAAGTTGGACAAGTTCCTGCTCAACTGGAATGTACGCAGGTGAGGCTGGACTTATTTAGAGCACTGGTCTTTGACCTGGGGGCTGCCGCGTGAGCGGACCGCTGGGCACGATGGACCACTGGTCTGACCCAGCAGCGGCAATTCTTATGTTCCTATGACCTGAATGTAAACTGCTTAGACAATGAATAGGTGGCATATAAATAAATCATTAAAATAAATACCACCCCCCCCCCTTTTTTAACAAAACCGCAATAGCGGTTTGTAGTGCAGGCCAGTGCGCAAAATGCTCTGCGCTGCTCCCAACATTCCTAGAGTTTCTATGTGCATCGGGAACAGCACAAAGCATTGAGCGCGCCAGCTTGCACTAAAAATCGCCATTGCAGTTTTGTAAAAAGGGGGGGGGGGTAAATAAACCTGTATGTTATTTACATGCAAAAACAAAAGACTGTGGAACTGATGATCTTGATAAAATCTTTATTTGAATGAGGTGCAGATTAAAAAAACAAACTAAATCTTTGATTTGTGGTTTTTAGCAGTACCGGATCCCAGAAGAAGGTCTTTTACGACCGAAACACGGCCCGTGTCAGGTCTATACCACAATTTTTTTACTGTGTTTTATATTGTGTTTTATTTTGGGCTTTTTTTTTTTTTTAAATCTGCACCTCATTCAAATAAAGATTTTATCAAGATCATCAGTTTCACAGTTTTTTTGTTTTTGCTCTGCTGCCTTTTTGTGGAATCTCTTTGGTGGACTTTTTGGCATATAAATGGACACTTTCAAGGAACCAAATGGATCTTTCACAAATGCATTACTATAGAACAGTGCATCGCAAACTGTGTGCCTCCTGAGATTTCAGGTATGCTGCAGTACACTGGGGAAGAGGGGAGGTGCCGGCGCCGGCTGTCTACAGGACGTGCCTCTCGCGAAGAGAAGCACGTCCTGTAAGCAATCTCCCGACGCCGGCACCTCTTCTCTCTGCCGGCCCTTCTCTCCAGCGCAGGTCCTTCTTTCAGCGCAAGGCCCGTTTGAAGGACCTTTGCACGTGCGCTGATGTCACGCATGTGTGTGACGTCAACACGCCGATGCCAGCGCACTTCCGGGTGTCTCGAGCCGGGGACACTAGGCTTAGGGCTCCTTTGCGCGGAATAGCACGCGCTCGCTGCCGCCGCCTCCTCTTGAGCGGGCGGTAGTTTATCAGGTAGCGCACGCTATTCTGGTGTGTGCGCTAAAATATGCTAGCAAGACAATGTTATAGGGCCATGTTTCTCAGACTGTGTGCCAAGACACAGTGGTGTGCCCCGAAGAGATTCCGGGTGTGCTATGAGAGATTCCAGAATCATACTTTATTTTAAAAAAATTCCCTTCATAGAATAGATGACAGGTACCGTATGTCGCGTACGCAAGAGTCTGTCAATGTTATGAGCGTCTGCGTGCGTAAGGACACAACCGCTCAGACAAGCATCATAATTTGACGTGATTGGTCCTTGAAAACTAACGGCACGTAATTTTAGTTTTATTTTTTTATGCAGTAGTTATTTATTTATTTTAAAAATTTTAATACCGTTTAAAACTAAGGCGCGGTAGCGGTTTAACACGTGGAATACCGCGCGTTAAACTGCCTGCCGCGCTAGTACCTAACGCCTCCATTGATGAGGCGTTAGGATTGTAGGCTGCCGCGGGGGTTAGCGCGTGATGAGATGTCTGACGCACTAACCCCCGTAGCGCGCCTTGTTAAAAGGAGCCCTAAACGGTTTACATAATTTACATACACACAATTAAAATGAAGACAAAATAAAAGCAAAAATAAACATACATACAATCCTCAGGAAAATACCATAATGTGGATAGTAGAGATCATAGATAATTCATCAATTGTAGCAGAAGTAACATAAAAAGGCATCTATGAATAGCTGCGTCTTGAGTAATTTTCCGAACCTACCCTTGTCACAACAATTTCGTATCTGACCTACCAAGGAGTTCCATAACTTAGCTCCTACACAACAGAAAGTCCTTTTACCTAACCTGAGCAACAACAAAGCAGTCAAGGCTTTGTTTCTGTTTAGATCTTTGCAAACTTGGAGTTTCGGCTCTGACAGAAATTACATCGAGAAAAAAAAAGAGAACGACTGCAGATGGCGGATGATGAAATGCGTGTTTGCTTGTCACCTATCGAGCCGCATTATGAATGAATTTACACACAAAAACAAGCACATCCATTGCATTGATTAAAAATTCTGTTCTACTTTAGTTTCTCCGTTGTTACAATTACCCATACATACCTTAAAAACTTTACATAAATTCATTCGAGAAGCATGCTCGTAAACCAAATTACTCGTATAGCAAAGCGAGTTTCCCCATAGGAAGTAAGGGAAACTCGCTTGATACGTTCCCAACCACCCCCACCCCCCGAGGCCAGCAGCGCTGCTCCCCCCCTCAGAACCAGGATCACTCCCCCCCGCTCGCAAACGCTCCCCACGTGAACTGGCACTGCCCACCCGAACAGCATTCAGCCTTACTCCATCTGGCACCGGCATGCAGCCCACAGGACGAGAATCTCGGAGAGAGCGAGAAGCAGAAGGCCTTGTGCATGCGCAGATGTTCAAGGCCCAGGCAAGAGGCAGGAACTTCTTTTACCAGCACTGGCACGTCATGTGGGCTACATGCCAGGGCCAGATGGGGTAAGACTGAATGGCTGTTCGGGTGAGTGGGGGGTGGCAGTTCGCGTGGGGGACGTTCGCGATCGGGGGTTGGAGCTATGCCAGTTCTCGGGGGAGGGGGGGGTGCTCGCAAATTGAGTCAACGCTCGGTTTGTGAGACAAGATTTGCGAGAATGTTTTGCTCGTCTTGTAAAACACTCGTAAACCGCGTTACTCGCATACCGAGGTTTGACTGTAACTCTCCAATTTAACTTTTTGTTGGTTTTGTAATTTCATAATTTGCTGCGAAAAACATTTGCAGCGTTTAGTGTGCCAGAGCGAAAAAGGTTTGAGAGACACTGCTCTAGAGTATAGATTTTAGGACTTCCACACTAACTGTGGCAAGGAGCAGCTCCATGAGACCCACTTAAGGTTTCAAGGTTTCAAGGTTTATTAAATATTTGATAAATCGCTATATCTTTATACAAAGCGATGTACATTAAAATACAATTAATTAAGATAGAAACATACAATAAATATATAAACATAAGATATTGGACAAGACAAACAACAGTTGGGAGGAAAGGAAGGTCAAAGTTACATATCTTATAATAAGAAAGACATTTAAGGGTAAAACATTAAGGAGGTAGTAAAATTCTTGAAACGGAAAAATTTTGCTAAAAAGAAAAAATTTTTATGTATTAAAAATTTTTTTAAAAAGAAATGTTTTTAAAGATTTCTTAAAAGAGGGAATGTCTTTTTCGTTTTTTATATATTGGGGCAGTAAATTCCACCATTGGGGGCCCACGACCGAAAACATGTCTAATCTACGGGTGCCTATAATTTTTAAAGATGGAATAACTAATAAGTTTTGGGAAGATGACCTAAGTGCACGTGCGGAGCTATATGGAATTAGCATTTTAGAAATGCACTGAGGTTCTTTGAAAATCAAGTTTTTAAAGATAAGTAGTAAAACTTTAAATTGTATACGCTGACAAATAGGCAGCCAGTGTGCGTCTTTGAAGAGTGGAGTCACATGATCAAATTTCCGAGCATCATAGATTAGTTTTATTGCCGTGTTTTGAACAATTTGCAGTTGACGTTTTTCCTTTTGAGTAATATTAAGCAACAGAGAGTTGCAATAGTCCAGTTTTGATATTACCAATGAATGAATTAAGATATTGCGAGATTTGGATTCAAGAAATTTAGAAATAGATCGAATTAGCCGTAATTTGTAGAAGCAGACTTTAACTATATTATTAATGTGATCTTTAAATTCTAATCTTTCATCGATTATAACACCCAAGATTTTCGTTTTAGGGACAATTTCAATTGGTTTATTATTAAGGAGGAAAGGAGAATTAAGTCTAATGTCTCTTTTCCAGTTAAAAATCATAGCTTTTGTTTTATTTATATTTAATGATAATTTATTATTATTAAGCCAATTATGAACTTGTTCAAGTTTTGCATTTAAAGTTTTGATTTCTTCATGATTTTCAGGATTAAATGGATGAATTAATTGTATATCGTCTGCATATGAAAAAGCAGTGAAACCAACTGACTGGCACAGATTCAGTAATGGTGCAAGATAAATATTGAATAACAAAGGCGATAGGATAGATCCTTGAGGGATACCAAAGGTTGTCGTATATTCTTCTGAAAATCCCTTATTGAATTTCACAAGATAAGTTCGATTAGTAAGATAAGAAGCAAACCAATTAAGGACTTGGTCACTAAAGCCTATTGATTCTAATCTCCTAAGAAGTAAATCGTGATCTATTGTATCAAATGCTGCGGAAATATCTAGGGAAAACAAGACTACGGATCTGTGATGATCCAGAAAATAGTGAATGTTGTTTGTTAAGCCAATTAGAGAGTGTTCTGTGTTATGGTACTTGCGGAAACCTGTCTGATTGGGATGTAATACATTGGTTGATTCAACAAAATCGGAAACCTGATTAAATATAAATTTTTCGGTCAGTTTTGCTAAGAAGGGGATATTAGCAATCGGGCGATAATTTAAAGGATCATTTCTACTGATTTTGTGATCTTTAATTAATGGAATGATAGTAGCAGTTTTCCAAAGAATAGGAACTGTAGCAGATTGTAAACTTTTTAAAATAATGGAATGAATAAATGGGCCCAAGAGATGAAAGAATTTTTTTAGGTAAAATGGGTGCAGAATTTCAAATGCAGAACTCTTTAGATTTATTTGTGACATAAGTGATTTAATATCATTAATTGTAGGGAGTTTAAAATTTGAACATCTAGCCGTAAAAAGATGATCGCCAGGATGTTCTATAGAGTGATTATTGTTTATATTGGAAATAAAAGTATTTCGAATATTGTTAATTTTTTGTTTAAAAGCATCTGCTAAATCTTGCGCTTTTGGAAGCGGTGTTTGATTAGTAAAATTATTTGTATTATGAGATGTAATAGATTTTAGAATGTTAAATAGAGCAGCAGAATTTTTAGCTTTATGAATTTTGTCGGAATAAAATTTTTGTTTGGACTGATTAATTTTTAATTTGTATATGGCCGCTTGTTCCTTAAAGTTTAGGAGATTCTTTTGAGTCTTAGAATGGCGCCATTTTCGTTCTAGGGCTCGAAGTTGTTTTTTTAAAAGATGTAATTCAGGCGTAAACCAAGGGTTAGATAATTTTCGTGCTGATATAGATTTTGAGATTTTTGGAGCCTTAGTATCTAGAAAAGAGGTAAGAGAGGAATTCCAATGTAAAAGGTGATCATCAATCAAGGTAGGCATGTCTTCAATAGTCGAAATGTCGAAAAAAGGTGTTATATCAGTATCGTCTATGTTAGTAAGGTCGCGATATGAAATTATTTTAGGTTCAATGTGCTTTTTATGGGATTTTAAACTAGAAAAGGCTATGGTAATAGAAATGAAATAATGGTCGGACCAGGGTACTGGATTAATTAAAGGAGTAGAACAATTAATATAATGAGAAGTGGGGGCAAAGATCATATCCAAGGTATGATTTGCTGAATGAGTTGGGCCGTCAATTTTTGGAACTAAGTTTAATGAGCAAAACATATTTAATATTTCTTGGCTATTGATATCAGAGGTATTGTCAAAATGAATGTTAAAATCTCCCAAAACTAAAGGAAATAATGAGGATGAGCAAAAATCAAAAATTATATCTTGAAGTAAGGTAATTTTATTTTGACATACTGGTGGAGGAACGTATAGCAGCAGAAAATTTAAGTTGATATTTGAATTAAGTTTAAGCTCAAGATATTCGATAGCAGAGTTTCCATTGGATTGATCATTTAGATTAAGTAGGTTTGATTGAAAAATAACTGCAAGGCCTCCTCCTTTACGATTAAAGCGATGATTATAAAAATAATTGTAATTTGGAGGGCAGCAGTATGATAAATATGCTTCCTCACCCTCAGAGAGCCAAGTTTCAATAATAAAAAGTATGTGTATTTGTTGAGTGGTAATAGAATCTTTTAATAGATGATATTTACTCTTGATCGATCGAGCATTGATGAGACCAATTTTTAAGTTACTGTTCTTTGGTGATTCACTAAGAGGGGAAGTAATGGGAATTTCTAAAAGACAAGGCTGGTGTTGCATTAAGGATCTATATTTGAGAGGACGAGGCCCCCAAATGGTAGGAATATTATTGTTAGGTGAAATCGCAGACATATTAAAAGTTGAGTCAATGATAAAATACGGAAATAAAAGACTAATAAAAAGGCAACAGCTAAAAACAGCTAAAAATGTGATGTGCTGAAGATTAATGATCCACCTAAGAGCATAAATTAGGGCTGTATTCTTAAAACTAGACGCACCCTCAGTTTGCGCACGAAGGAGCGCACCAAGGAGCAGGACCTGCTCCTTATGTGCGCTCCTTCGGCGCGCGCCGGAGGCGCGCGCCGCTGCGGCATGCGCCGCAGGGAGCCCGATTAAATAGGACATCAGCTGACCTGAAGAGGGAGGGTCCGGCGCGCCGCCGCTGCGCGGCGGCGGTGGAAGAAAGTTAAACTAAAAGAAAATAATATAACAGCAAAATAAGTCCAGGTAATGCAGTAAAATAAGACAAATAACAGCAAATCGTGACAAATCAAGGTAAAACAGGCAAGTGCTGGTGGTGAAATGAATCAAAGCATGCGCCGCAGGGAGCCCGATTAAATAGGACATCAGCTGACCTGAAGAGGGAGGGTCCGGCGCGCCGCCGCTGCGCGGCGGCGGTGGAAGAAAGTTAAACTAAAAGAAAATAATATAACAGCAAAATAAGTCCAGGTAATGCAGTAAAATAAGACAAATAACAGCAAATCGTGACAAATCAAGGTAAAACAGGCAAGTGCTGGTGGTGAAATGAATCAAAGCATGCGCCGCAGGGAGCCCGATTAAATAGGACATCAGCTGACCTGAAGAGGGAGGGTCCGGCGCGCCGCCGCTGCGCGGCGGCGGTGGAAGAAAGTTAAACTAAAAGAAAATAATATAACAGCAAAATAAGTCCAGGTAATGCAGTAAAATAAGACAAATAACAGCAAATCGTGACAAATCAAGGTAAAACAGGCAAGTGCTGGTGGTGAAATGAATCAAAGCATGCGCCGCAGGGAGCCCGATTAAATAGGACATCAGCTGACCTGAAGAGGGAGGGTCCGGCGCGCCGCCGCTGCGCGGCGGCGGTGGAAGAAAGTTAAACTAAAAGAAAATAATATAACAGCAAAATAAGTCCAGGTAATGCAGTAAAATAAGACAAATAACAGCAAATCGTGACAAATCAAGGTAAAACAGGCAAGTGCTGGTGGTGAAATGAATCAAAGCATGCGCCGCAGGGAGCCCGATTAAATAGGACATCAGCTGACCTGAAGAGGGAGGGTCCGGCGCGCCGCCGCTGTGCGGCGGCGGTGGAAGAAAGTTAAACTGAAGAGGGAGGGTCCGGCGCGCCGCCGCTGCGCGGCGGCGGTGGAAGAAAGTTAAACTGAAGAGGGAGGGTCCGGCGCGCCGCCGCTGCGCGGCGGCGGTGGAAGAAAGTTAAACTGAAGAGGGAGGGTCCGGCAAAGTAACGTACTAGGGATAAGACTTGATTCTGTAGCATGAACTGCGGCCTTGATATCTCTCCTGTTTATTTGCAAGCAGGATCCTAATGAAATTTGTATAAGCTGAGTGCTTCAAGGATGTTCCGTATGCATGCTGTGCTTTTGTAGGGAAATAGCCAGTATAGCAGTTTTATAGTGTCAAAGGTGAAAAAGATATCTGGTGAAGAAACGAGAAGGAAGCGCAATGAGTCAGATATTTTAAGTGGTTTTTTTCCCATTTTGTGCATATGGAGAAAATGTTTAGAAACATAGAAACATAGAAAAAGACGGCAGATAAGGGCCGCGGCCCATCCAGTCTGCCCACCCTAATGACCCTCCTCTATTTAACTCTGTGTAGAGATCCCACATAGAAACATAGAAAAAGACGGCAGATAAGGGCTGCGGCCCATCCAGTCTGCCCACCCTAATGACCCTCCCCTATTTAACTCTGTGTAGAGATCCCACATAGAAACATAGAAAAAGACGGCAGATAAGGGCTGCGGCCCATCCAGTCTGCCCACCCTAATGACCCTCCCCTATTTAACTCTGTGTAGAGATCCCACATAGAAACATAGAAAAAGACGGCAGATAAGGGCCGCGGCCCATCCAGTCTGCCCACCCTAATGACCCTCCCCTATTTAACTCTGTGTAGAGATCCCACATAGAAACATAGAAAAAGACGGCAGATAAGGGCCGCGGCCCATCCAGTCTGCCCTCCCTAATGACCCTCCCCTATTTAACTCTGTGTAGAGATCCCACATAGAAACATAGAAAAAGACGGCAGATAAGGGCCGCGGCCCATCCAGTCTGCCCACCCTAATGACCCTCCCCTATTTAACTCTGTGTAGAGATCCCACATAGAAACATAGAAAAAGACGGCAGATAAGGGCCGCGGCCCATCCAGTCTGCCCACCCTAATGACCCTCCCCTATTTAACTCTGTGTAGAGATCCCACATAGAAACATAGAAAAAGACGGCAGATAAGGGCCGCGGCCCATCCAGTCTGCCCACCCTAATGACCCTCCCCTATTTAACTCTGTGTAGAGATCCCACATAGAAACATAGAAAAAGACGGCAGATAAGGGCCGCGGCCCATCCAGTCTGCCCACCCTAATGACCCTCCCCTATTTAACTCTGTGTAGAGATCCCACATAGAAACATAGAAAAAGACGGCAGATAAGGGCCGCGGCCCATCCAGTCTGCCCACCCTAATGACCCTCCCCTATTTAACTCTGTGTAGAGATCCCACATAGAAACATAGAAAAAGACGGCAGATAAGGGCCGCGGCCCATCCAGTCTGCCCACCCTAATGACCCTCCCCTATTTAACTCTGTGTAGAGATCCCACATAGAAACATAGAAAAAGACAGCAGATAAGGGCCGCGGCCCATCCAGTCTGCCCACCCTAATGACCCTCCCCTATTTAACTCTGTGTAGAGATCCCACATAGAAACATAGAAAAAGACGGCAGATAAGGGCCGCGGCCCATCCAGTCTGCCCACCCTAATGACCCTCCCCTATTTAACTCTGTGTAGAGATCCCACATAGAAACATAGAAAAAGACGGCAGATAAGGGCCGCGGTCCATCCAGTCTGCCCACCCTAATGACCCTCCCCTATTTAACTCTGTGTAGAGATCCCACATAGAAACATAGAAAAAGACGGCAGATAAGGGCCGCGGCCCATCCAGTCTGCCCACCCTAATGACCCTCCCCTATTTAACTCTGTGTAGAGATCCCACATAGAAACATAGAAAAAGACGGCAGATAATGGCCACGGCCCATCCAGTCTGCCCACCCTAATGACCCTCCCCTATTTAACTCTGTGTAGAGATCCCACATAGAAACATAGAAAAAGACGGCAGATAAGGGCCACGGCCCATCCAGTCTGCCCACCCTAATGACCCTCCTCTATTTAACTCTGTGTAGAGATCCCACATAGAAACATAGAAAAAGACGGCAGATAAGGGCCGCGGCCCATCCAGTCTGCCCACCCTAATGACCCTCCCCTATTTAACTCTGTGTAGAGATCCCACATAGAAACATAGAAAAAGACGGCAGATAAGGGCCGCGGCCCATCCAGTCTGCCCACCCTAATGACCCTCCCCTATTTAACTCTGTGTAGAGATCCCACGTGACGATCCCATTTCTTCTTAAAATCAGGCACGCTGCTTGCTTCGGTCACCTGAAGTGGAAGTTTATTCCAGCGATCAACCACTCTTTCGGTGAAAAAGTATTTCCTGGTGTCGCCGTGCAATTTCCCGCCCCTGATTTTCCATGGATGTCCTCTTGTCGCCGTCGGACCTTTGAAAAAGAAGATATCCTCTTCTATCTCGATACGGCCCGTGAGGTATTTGAACATCTTGATCATGTCTCCCCTCTCTCTGCGTTCCTCGAGTGAGTATAGGCGTAATTTATCCAGCCGTTCCTCGTACGGGAGATCCTTGAGTCCCGAGACCATCCGGGTGGCCATTCGCTGGACTGACTCAAGCCTCAGTACATCCTTGCGGTAATGAGGCCTCCAGAATTGTACGCAGTACTCCAGATGGGGCCTCACCATGGATCTATACAACGGCATAATGACTTCAGGCTTACGGCTGACGAAACTCCTACGTATACATCCTATGATCTGCCTAGCCTTAGATGAAGCCCGCTCCACTTGATTGGCAGTCTTCATGTCTTCACTGATGATTACCCCTAAATCCCGTTCTGCAACAGTCCTGATTTTGATTATGTTCCTGTCTGATTAGGGCTGGATTCTCGGGGGTCAGGGGATGCAGCCACCCCCCACTTTGGTTTTGCCCTCAAGCTGAGCAAGCTTTGCAAACGCATGCGCGGATCGCATCTCCAGGAAGAGAGGATGGTCTGTGTATGCATCTGGATCATTCTGCAGCGATCTGTGTGTCCAATCAGATCATTTGCATGGGGACTCTTTAGTGAATCGGTCGCCCAGCAAGACTCAGCCATGGATCACACACGGATCGCCCCCCAAAAAAGTTTAGTGAATCTAGCCCTTAGATTTTAAAGCAGGGCTGCCCAAGTCCGGTCCTTGAGATCTACTGGCAGGCCAGGTTTTCAGGATAGCCACAATGAATATGCATGAGAGAGATTTGCCTGCACTGCCTTCTTGGTATGCATAACTCTCTTATGCATATTCATTGTGGATATCCTGAAAACCTGGCCTGCCAGTAGATCTCGAGGACCGGACTTGGGCAGCCCTGTTTTAAAGTATGGTTGGACTCCTGATGCAGGTTTCGCTTCTGAAACACAGCCGTGTTGATATTCTTGAGAATAAAGACTTCTTTTGACCTTAAGATTTATGGTGACCTCCTTATGACACCCCATGTTTTGTGGTTCAGCATAGACCAGGAGTAGGGAACTCTGGTCCTCGAGAGCCGTATTCCCGTCGGGTTTTCAGGATTTCCCCAATGAATATGCATGAGATCTATTTACATGCACCGCTTTCAATGCATATTCATTGTGGAAATCCTGAAAACCCGACTGGAATCCGGCTCTTGAGGACCGGAGTTCCCTACCCCTGGCATAGACAGACGTGGTGGACCTTTCTCTCCTTTTTTGATTCCTAATAGAATTAGCACATGCTAAGAAGCTCATTTAATACCTATGGCAGGGGTGTCCAATGTCGGTCCTCGAGGGCTGCAGTCCAGTCGGATATTCAGGATTTCCCCAATGAATATACATGAGGTCTATTTGCATGCACTGCTTTCATTGTATGCTAATAGATCTCATGCATATTCATTGGGGAAATCCTGAAAACCCGACTGGATTGCGGCCGAGGACCGACATTGGACACCCCTGACCTATGGGCTTCTTAGCATCAGTTCACACTGAGCTTTTCGAGGAAAGGGAAGGGGGACTTGTATAATGCCTTTCTGTTGCTGTGGCATTTCAAATCTGACATTCAAAGCGGTGGGCAATAGAAGATTAAGCGACTTGCCCAGGGTCACAAGGAGCAGCACCGGGAGTTAATCTCACAACCTCTGGATGCAGAGGCAGCGGCTCTACCAGTGAGCCACAGCTTCAGTCTATCCCAGCATGAGCAATTCTTATGTGAGCTGAGTATAGGACAATCAAGCCATTGTGACATCACTGGTGAGGCTGGCTCTTAAGCATTGGCTGAATGAGGCATTATGACATCACAATCTCAGCTCTGGAATGTTGCTACTCTTTGGGTTTCTGCCAGGTATTTGGGACCACTGAGCTTTGGGGAAAGGGAAGGGGGACTTGTATACTGCCTTTTTGTGGCTTTGACATTTCAAAGCTGACATTCAAAGTGGTGGGCATGGAGGAGTGAGTGACTTGCACAAGGATTTTATCTCACAACCTCTGGGTGCAGAGGCAGCAACTCTACCAGTGAGTCACAGCCCTTCCTTTTACTATCAAGTTTATCAAGTTTATTAACAGAATTTGATTAATCGCCTATTATAATCACTAAGCGATGTACATAACAAAAATATAATAAAATTAAAGAGAGGTTCACAATCTATATAATAAAACCGTAGGCGGCGCATGCGCAGTCTTATCAGCGTGCTTCCATGATCCGTATGTCCGTGGCCGCCAAGACTTCAGCATGCCCCGCGCTTACTACGGCCCCACGCGCAGCTCAGTTTGGCACGGCGGTTTCCCCAGATAGGGGAAGCCGAAAAACTCAATCCCGCCTCATGGTCCTGCCGCCGCTCACGAATTCCCCCCCCCCCAATCCTCCTGCAACAGCCGCTACCGCTCCTGTTCAAAGTGGCCTGCTGAGGTTCCGCTGTAACGAACCTCGCAGGCCGCTCTCCACATGGTAGCACGTTCCCTCTGACGCAATCGCGTCAGAGGGAACATGCTACCGAGTTGGAGAGCGGCCTGCGAGGTTCGTTACAGCGGCCGCAAACCTCAGCAGGCCGCTTTGAACAGGAGCGGTTGCGGGAGGAGGGGGGGGGAGTTTTAACAGGAGGAGTCGCCGAAAAAAACCTTCAGCCGCAGCAGGCCAGCACACGGGAAGGGAAGGGGGAGGGGCCGAACGGAGCAGGGCAGCTCAAGGTAAGAAGGGAATGGGGGGTGGGGGAAAATGTTTCTACTACTCAGCAGGGACCTGGAGGGGAAGGGAAAACCGCTGCTGCTTCTGCAAAGGAAAGTGGTGGTAGGGGAGAGAAGGGAATGGGGGGTGGGTGGGGGAAAATGCTGCTACTACTTCACAGGGATCTGGAGGGGAAGGGAAATATCACAGCTGCTTCTGCAAAATAAAGTGGGGGGGGAGAGAAGGGAATGGGGGGTGGGGGAAAATGCTGCTACTGCTTCAGCAAGGACCTGGAGGGAAAGAGAAATACCGCTGCTGCTTCTGCAAAGGAAAGTGGGGGGGGAGAGAAGGGAATGGGGGGGTGGGTGGGGGGAAATGCTGCTACTACTTCACAGGGATCTGGAGGGGAAGGGAAATAGCACTGCTGCTTCTGCAAAGGAAAGTGGGGGGGGGGAGAGAAGGGAATGGGGGGTGGGTGGGGGGAAATGCTGCTACTACTTCTCAGAGATCTGGAGGGGAAGGGAAATATCACAGCTGCTTCTGCAAAATAAAGTGGGGGGGAGAGAAGGGAATGGGGGGTGGGGGAAAATGCTGCTACTGCTTCAGCAAGGACCTGGAGGGAAAGAGAAATACCGCTGCTGCTTCTGCAAAGGAAAGTGGGGGGGGAGAGAAGGGAATGGGGGGTGGGTGGGGGGAAATGCTGCTACTACTTCACAGGGATCTGGAGGGGAAGGGAAATAGCACTGCTGCTTCTGCAAAGGAAAGTGGGGGGGGGGGAGACACAGAAAGAAATACAGATAGACAAAGGAGGCTAGGGAGAGAGACAGACAGAAATAAAGACAGACAGGGGACCAGAGAGACACAGAAATAAAGACAGACAGGCAAAGGGTGCCAGGGAGAGAGAGAAAAAAATTGCAGGAGGGAGAAAGACAGAAAGAAAGGAAGAAAGAAACAGGAGCAGGGAGAGAGACATAAAGAAAGAAAGACAGACAGCCATATATTCTAGCACCCGTTAATGTAACGGGCTTAAACACTAGTTTAATAATAAACAATTAACTTAAACAAACATATAGCTAGGAAGGAAAGGATAAAAGTTACAATTATCATTTGGGGTAGAATAGTGGAAATAACAGTAGGTAAAGGGACGTAATGACTCAGCAATTGTTAACAAGCAGTGTATTAAATGTATCTCTAAATAAATAAGATTTTAAAGATTTTTTAAATACTAAAATATCTTTTTCTTGACGAATATATTGGGGAAGGGCATTCCACCATTGGGGACCTGTCACAGAAAAAATATCAGCCATTCTTGTACCAATGATTTTCAGGGAAGGAATTGAAAGAAGATTTTGGTTGGTGGAGCGAAGTGAGCGTTGTGAATTATAAGGTATCAAGAGTCTGGATATGAATTGGGGTTAGTCGCAGGCTAAAGTTTTAAAGATGAGTAGCATTATTTTAAAAGTGATTCTATGACCAATAGGTAGCCAATGGGAATCTATTAACAGCGGAGAAACATGATCGTATTTCTTTGCGTTGTATATTAACTTTATTGCGGTGTTTTGAATCAGTTGTAATCTCCTTTTTTCTTTCAATGATAAGTTAAGAAAGAGGGCATTACAATAATCAAGTTTCGAAATTACTAATGAGTGGATTAATATTGTAATGGATTTAGGGGTCAGAAATTTGGATATTGATCTAATACGACGTAATTTAAAAAAACAGTTTTTAACAGTAAGAGAAATATGATCGTGATAAGTGAATTTATCGTCAATTAATACGCCAAGAATTTTAACTGAAGGAACTAGATTTAGTGTGGTGTTATTAAGAATGAATGAATTTGACAAGGTTATATCATTTCTCCAAGTAAATAATACAGCTAAAATGGTCCCTTCGTTTGTGAGCCACAAGGGCCATGGAAAGAAATACTGTATGTAAACTACTTTGGCTGAAACACAAAAAAGCAGTATATCAAGAATCCAATAAACATTTAGGCACAGGGTTTTAAAAATGAAGGGGTCGATATTCAAAGCAATTTTAACCAACCAGAAACAGTTCCTGGCCAGCCAAACCCTTGCTCAGGGCTAACCAGCAGGAAAAGTTCATAGTCTGTTATTGAGACAGACATGGGGGAAGCCACTGGTTGCCCTGTATTGGTAGCATGGAATGCTGCTACTTTTTGGGTTTTGGCCAGGCACTAGTGATCTGGATTGGCCACTATGAGGATGGGCTACTGGGCAATATGGACCATTAAGAACATAAGAATTGCCGCTGCTGGGTCAGACCAGTGGTCTATCCTGCTCAGCAGTCCGCTCACCCGGCGGCCCTCATGTCAAAGACCAGTGCTCTAAATGAGTCCAGCCTCACCTGCGTATGTTCCAGTTTAGCAGGAACTTGTCCAACTTTGTCTTGAATCTCAGAAGAGCGTTCCCATTGTCTACCACTTTCTGGGTGAAGAAGAACTTCCTTACGTTTGTACTGAATCTATCCCCTTTCAGCTTTAGAGAGTGCCCTCTCGTTCTCCCTACCTTGGAGAGGGTGAACAACCTGTCCTTATCTACTAAGTCTATTCCCTTCAGTATCTTGAATGTTTCGATCATGTCCCCTCTCAGTCTCCTCTTTTCAAGGGAGAAGAGGCCCAGTTTCTCCAATCTCTCACTGTACGGCAACTCCTCCAGCCCTTTAACCATTTTAGTCGCTCTTCTCTGGACCCTTTCGAGTAGTTACGTGTCCTTCTTCAAGTATGGCGACCAGTGCTGGATGCAGTACTCCAGGTGAGGGCGCACCATGGCTCGGTACAGCGGCATTATAACCTTCTCCAATCTGTTCGTGATCCCCTTCTTTATCATTCCTATCATTCTGTTCGCCCTTTTTGCCGCTGCTGTACATTGCGTGGACGGCTTCATCGACTTGTCGATCATAACTCCCAAGTCTCTTTCCTGGGAGGTCTCTCCAAGTACCGCCCCGGACATCATGTATTCATGCATGAGATTTTTGTTACCGACATGCATCACTTTACACTTATCCACGTTGAACCTCATCTGCCATATCGATGCCCATTTCTTGAGCTTGGTTATGTCACGTTGCAGATCTTCGCAATCCCCTCGCGTCCTCACTACTCTGAATAACTTCGTATCGTCCGCAAATTTAATTACCTCACTCGTCGTACCAATGTCCAAGTCGTTTATAAAGATGTTGAAGAGCACGGGTCCAAGCACCGAGCCCTGCGGCACCCCACTGGTGACGCTCTTCCAGTCTGAATTTTGTCCATTTACCCCCTCTCTCTGTTTCCTATGTAAGGCTATTCTTAGGGTTACCAGACATCTGGGAAAACCTGGATATGTCCTCTTTTTAGAGGACTGTCTAGATGTCTGGATGGAAATTTACAAAACCCGGCAGTTTGTCCGGGTCTTGGAAAGTCCCAATGAGCTCTGGCTGCATCTGGAGGGCCTCTGAGCATGCATGGATGACGTCACACACATCTGCGCATGCTCCAGGCCCTCCAGATGCAGCCGGAGCTGGTTGGGGAAGAAGAGAGGAGGTTTGTGGGGGGCGGGGCTGGGAGCGGAATGGGGTAGTGCTGAAGACTGAAGTGGGAGGAGCTGAAGGTTGAACTGGGCGGGGCTGGGGCTGAACAGGGCAGAGCTAGAGGTGGAACAGGGCGGAGCCATGTGTCCAGAGGTTTAGTGGTCCAAAATAAGGTAACCCCAGCTACTCTTAAGTTCTTATGTTCTTGTACTGCAACTTCCCTCCACTCAGGGGAGTTTTCAGTTGGGCTTTTTACCTAGATGAACAGCTCTTTGCTGGTTTGAAAATCACCCTCTAAAGTTTTACTGGATGTTAAATATGGCAAACAGAGGATACTGACTGTCTTTCATTTTGTTCTTTTTCTGGACAGTGAGGAAACATGAAGAAAGTATTTGGTTATCAGCTCCGTCCAGCTGAATAAACTCCATCAAGTCTGTTTGTTGTGGAGGTTTCAGCATGCAGTATAGGCCTGCAATTAGCTAAGAACAATAATTCGTAGCTCTTTCATTTAAAAGCCAGCATTTTGTTAAGAGTTTGGGAATGGTAGTCTCTCTGAAATCTACTCCTGCCATTGGTAATTACAATGTACATCTTAATATACTTCTGCTAGGGCTGAGCGGGAGATAAGAGCCTTGTGTGTATTGCATTTGGCTTGTGCAGGGAAGTTAAAATCCTTTATCTTATCTCAATCTCCATACAACAACCAGCCTCTCTTCCAATTCAGCCTTAATCTCCTTAGTAAATAATACTGATATTTTTCACTATAACAAAAAAATGGAACTGCCACATTCAGCTTGATAACACCTCTCATTTACACACCATCCTCTGTCAAAATCGGCCTGAGTTTTCTTAATCTCTTTATCAAAAAAAAGGCTCTTTTTTATGATTTAACCATGGCAAGTTTCTTGTAACCAAATCATAATATAATACTGTATATTAATTCTGCCGGCTACAGCTTCTCTTTGAATAGATATCTGACCTTCTCTTTCCTGGTCTACCTCCCAAATTATCATTGTGGTATTCAGAAACATAATATTATAACAAACTAGATTAAAAAAAAAAAACCAACAAGTGATCAATTGATAGCTAGCTTGAAAGGCATTTTGTCCTACGCTGGATATCATGTTAGTTCAGGACTCTTGAAGATGTCAACTTCAAATGCTTTTCCTGCTTTCAGAAACCAAATGCATTGGTTTCAGAGATAGGCACATGATGTTAAAAAAAAAAATAAAAAAAAATAATGATCATCTCGAGGCCTTGGAGTTGTAGAATCTTGCTAACCATCTGTCTGCAATTAAATGCTGCCAGAAAACGGCAGCACGAGAAGTACCGCAATTAGACACAGAAACATAAACATTGCATAACATTGCTTGGAAATTGTCATAATATGAAAGCAACATAATTTGTACCGCTAGCGTATTTTCAAAGCAACTGCTCCTCTGATGCAAACATTTTTGTAGACCCTATTCCGAAAGGGCTCGTGCCATTAGGAAAACACAACAGAAAACCATTAAAGCGGCTTCCCTGTGCATAGCATGAAAAAAAAAGTACCATGGGATGAACACTTTCGGTAGGAGTGTGAATTTCTTTGAAAAGACATGGGAAATGTTATTTCGTGCCATTTTTAACACAAAATAATACAACCTAGCACGCACTTCCACAACAGTACTAAGAACCTGTGCATACTGTTTCACCAGTAGAATGCACTACTGTGCAATGGTGACATGATTTTCTAGCAGGGGTATAAACGAGGGGCCGCTGAAAAGTTCTCAGCCCCACCAAGAAGAGAATGAGGTGGAGCCATGAAACTTACAAGTTTTTCCACACTTCTCTTGACACTTTTCATTTCAATGAGGCAAATGCATCTAGTAAATGGGCACAAGCGGAGGGAAACCAAGCCATTGTGACGTCACTGATGAGGTTGGCTCTTAGGCATTGGTGGAATGAGGCATTATGACATCACAATACGAGGGGCTGCTGAATAGTTTTCAGCCCAGCCAAGAAGAGAACGATGTGGAGCCATAAAACTTAGAAGTTATTCCACACTTTTCTTGACACTTTTTGTTTTATTTCAAATCTTTGAAACGAAAAGTGTCAAGAAAAGTGTGGAATAACTTGTAAGTGTCATGGCTCCACATCATTCTCTTCATGGTTGGGCTGAAAACTATTCGGCAGCTCCTCGTAGTTTGGGCTCAGGCCCAGCCAATAAGCAGCCACAGGCCTCCGGCAGCAGTTCCTACGTGCTACCAGTGGCTTCTGGATCAGCCGCTGGCAGTGTGTAGGAACTGCTGCCGATGACCTGAAGAGAAACAGAAATGCTGCATGGGCTGTGTGGTGTGGGAAGGGTTGGAAAGAGAGAAGCTGCCGCCCAGGCTGGCGGGGATGGGAAGGGAAGGGAAGGGAAGAGAGATGCCGGCCCACTTTGGGCTCAGGCCTTCCCAAAATTTGCTGTCTGGGTGCGCCACTGTTTTACAGCAAAGGTTTCTGCCATATCCAAAGCCAACCATATGTTTGATGGCAAGAAATCAGAACGAGCATGGACTGCTGATTGCATTTGCTTAGATTGTAAATTTAAGCAAGGAATATCTACCTACCTATGGCTATTCTGCTTCTCACAGCTCCAAAATGTGCTAGCAAATGTCATCAGATCTGAGCCATCGCAGAGTTTTTCTCAGATCAAAAGTGCTGCTTCAACTCTGCCCCAGTTCAAGTGGAACAGAATGGATCACAAGGAGCTGCAATTCATATTTTTTTTTAAATGGCCAAAGACACTTTGGAAATGCTTTATAAAATTCTGAAGCCATCAGAGTGGATGTTAGGGAGGTTTAATGGGGGAAAGATGAAGAGAGGCCTGAGGAGGAAATGATTTGCTTTTAAAGCATCCTTCCGGTAAAATAAATGACCCTGTCTAAAATCAGACTCCGGTGTAAGTTCCAGCCATGTTGGATCTGATTTCTTATCATCAGACATGATGTTGGTTTTGCGATGTATATTGCAGAGAGACCTTTGCTGGAAATTCATGTCATGTGCTCGTCTCTATAGTTCACCCAAAAGTTACCAATAGTAAACTTTAAAATGTTAGAATGTTTTTTTTAAATTGATTTTTATTGACAGTGGTAAAGACAAATACCATCCCATAATAATAAACTTCTCTTTATTACGACAGGGGTTGCCATACAGCTTATTCTAAGGAACTGGAAAAACTGGGATAGACTGAACTATTCCTTTTGGTGGGAGTCTCCCTGTCAAGTTTTTGAGATGGAACGTAATATGGCCGTACATCAGGGATGTTTTAAGAAGTTTCTGAAGATTTGGGAGCCAATGACAAAATTTTGGAAAGGAGTGATTGGTGATTATTACATTACATTACATTAGGGATTTCTATTCCGCCATTACCTTGCAGTTCAAGGCGGATTGCAAAAGAATTATCCAAGATGTATTACAACAAGAACTTACAAAAAAAAAAAAATTGGTCATTTTCAAAAAGAGTGAGAAATGGGTAAAGTTATTTGTTTGGGGTAGTTGGCTTTAGTGAGAGGTGGAGTTTGAGACTTGCGGTATTATTTCTTTTTTCAGAGTTTTCTTGAAGAGTATGGTCTTTATTTCTTTTCTAAAAGTCTTGTAGTCGAGGGATGCCGTCAGTAGATTGGCGATTTGGTTGTCTAGTTTGGCTGCTTGAGAGGCCAGGAGGCCATCATATAGTTTTTTCTGTTTGACCTCCTTAATTGGGGGGGGTATGAGAATGGGGTGTGAGTTTTCCTATGTCTGGTTGCGGTGTTGTGGATGAGACGGCTATTCAGGTAGATTATGCCCTTTGGTCATACACATCCAGGATGGGCGGGTTGGAATGTATTTTTCAATTCTCAATTTGAATGTAGTTCTTAGATATAATTATGGGGGAAGGGGGGTGATAATCTTTCTGTCATAGATTATAATTGTAATTGTATCTAAGTGCTTCTAGAGAATTATATGATTGTATTTTATTTTGCACTTACTTATGGCTTTAAAATGAATAAAGAAATTAAAAGAAAGAATATCAAAGAACTGGTATAGCCTTAAAGGAAGCGCGGTGTCCCAATACATAGAATAATGAATACGCTACTTTCCACTCACCAAATTCTTCTTAGTGGTAAACCCAGTCTAACATGCTAGCCCCCCATGCGCCTGTCTCCCACCTGTCAGGGGCATAGCCATCATCCATACCACCCAAGCACTCACCCCCCCCCCAATCCTAACCTTCCTCTATCCCTCGCAAACTCTCCATCTGTGTCCCTCCCCTTCCCCCCTAGTCATGCAATAACAGTAACATTTTATGGGGTTTGTGGGTGCTTCCCCTCATCTGCTGAAAAATGTTAGAATTCTGTCTGTTTCTTGATATGTAATGCAGGGATCCTTTTACACGCTAAAACGGCTAACACACCTTAGTAAAAGGTCCCCTATGTGAAGAAAGAACAGCGCAGTTCACATGTCATCATATGGGTTGGCTAAGAAGTACTTGACTTTCCTCATTGAACCTGGAACCCTTTTCCATGGGCTTGTGCAGTTGCGGATAGAAAGGCCAACAAGGTCCTTTCGAGCAACGGTCCCCAACCCTGTCCTGGAGGATCACCAGCCGGTCAGGCTTTCGGGATAGCGCTAATGAATATGCACAAGAGAGATTGCGTATAATGGAGGTGAGAGGCATGCAAATCTACCCCCATGCATTTTCTTTAGGGCTATACTGAAAACCCAACTGGCTGGTGGTCCTCCAGGACAGGGTTGGGGAGCACTGCTTTAGAGCAGGGGTCTCAAAGTCCCTCCTCGAGGGCCGCAATCCAGTCGGGTTTTCAGGATTTCCCCAATGGCTATGCATGAGATCTATGTGCATGCACTGCTTTCAATGCATATTCATTGGGGAAATCCTGAAAACCCGACTGGATTGCAGCCCTCAAGGAGGAACTTTGAGACCCCTGCTTTAGAGGGTCACACTGATCATGGTAGATAAGAACCGAAACATCCTCTTCAGTCACTAATCAAAAAGAACAACAGACAGATGCTGGTCCAAAACTCTAAACAAACTTTATTCCACAAGACAGAAAAATAAGAATCCAAAATAGCAGGATGTGCTTTTCCTCTCCTAAGCTAGCTGAAATAATTTTCATACACCTTTTCAGACTTCACCTGCCGTTTCCCCTTAAGTTAGTCACCTTTATTTCTGTATAACTCCTGTTATCTCTATCTTCCACTGCTGCTTACACCCTGTATTGTCTGTTACGATATTTTATTGTGCATTGCATTGATACTGTAAGTAACATAGAGGGTAGAGAATGACACGATGACAAAATTCATCACCGTTCCCATCCCCGCGGATAACCGCGGGAAACCTTCTTCATGTCATTCTTTAAAGAGAGAGGGAAGAATCAGAGTATGAATGGCCACAACCACTGACCCGCAAGCTTTGCTTTGAAGAATGCTGGTGTAGAAGGACTGAGGTTGAAACAGACACTACAGAATGACAGTCTCTGGTATCCAGAGCAGATATTGTGATGTCATAATGCCTCATTCCACCAGTGCCTAAGAGCCAATCACATCAGTGATGTCACAATGGCTTCATTATCCTTGGCTCCCATAAGAATCAGAGTATGAATGGCCACAACCACTGACCCGCAAGCTTTGCTCTGAAGAATGCTGGTGTAGAAGGATTGAGGTTGAAATAGACACTAGAAAATGACATGGGATTATTTCCCACGGTTATCCGCAGGGATGGGAATGGTGATGAATTTTGTCACCGTGTCATTCTCTAATAGAGGGTCATTTTCGATGTGATGTCCAAATCTAAATTTAGCTGTTTTCAGAAGTGTGGCCAAAAACTGGGTAGAGAAAAGGGTCATTTTCGAAACAGCAAAACATCTTATTTTTTTTTTTGGTTCAAAAATGACCATTTCTAAATGTATTTGCTTTTATTGTGTCTATCTTTTTTGACCATTTTAAATAAAATTAACCCCCCCCCCCCACACACACACACACACAGAACAAGCCATCAGGATGTAGAAGGAGCCAGCATTTGTAGATTCATCACACAGACATCCCACAGAGCACTAAGGCACCTCAAGGGACACTGAAATGAACTTCACATAAAAGTTAAGAACATAAGACTTGCCATACTGGGACAGACCAAAGGCCCATTAAACCCAGCAGGGCCGCCATCAGGGCAGTACTACCAGTCCTGCATTCAGGGGCCCGGAGCTGACAGGGGGCCCGGGCTCCCCCAGGGTCCTAGGCAGTGTTCTAAGGCAGGGGCGCCAGTAGCTCGCCAAGGCAAAGTGAGTCGATCACCCAGGACTCACTTTGTCTTGGCGATCTAATCTATCGGGCCGATCAGTCTTCCTCTCCCCGACGTCAATTCTGCAGTCGGAGAGGAAGTTCGGGCCAGTCAATCGCTGCCTGGCTGGGCGGAACGTCCTCTCCATCGGCAGAATTGACGTCGGGGAGAGGAAGACTGATCGGCCCGAAGCAGGGAGAGCATGCGTCGGCGTCGGGGCCTGTTATCCATTGGTGGCATTTGGGTCCTGTTCCCCGACGGCAGCGGCAGTGGCAGTGGCTTGGGGAACGGCAGGGAGAAAGAAAGAAAGGGGGCAGGCAGGGAAACAGAAGGAAAGAAGAGAAACAGAAAAAAAGAAAGGGGGCATGAAGAGGGGAATAAAAAGTTGGGGGAGGGAATGAGGTGTGGAGGAGAGGAAGCATACAGGCTGAAAGAAGGGAAGAAAGATTGGATGCACAGTCAGAAGAAGAAAGTGCAACCAGAGACTCATGAAATCACCAGACAAGGTAGGAAAAATGATTTTATTTTAAATTTAGCAAAATGGAGGCAGTATTACCACAGTTTTCAAAGGAATTTGCCCAAATAACTTAATAGTTAACTGGGTAAATTCCCAGAGATGAAAACTTCCCTTCACTAACTATGCACAGTTCTGAATTTATATCTGCTGTCTATATTTTACAATATGGTCCCCTTTTACTAAACCGCAATAGTGGTTTTTAGCGCAGGGAGCCTATGAGCGTCAAGAGCAGCGCTGGGCATTCAGCGCAGCTCCCTGCGCTAAAAAACTGCTATTGTGGTTTAATAAAAAGGATGGAGGGTATATTTGTCTATTTTTGTATGGTTGTTACTGAGGTGACAATGCATAGAGTCATCTGCCTTGACCTCTTTGAAAATAAACCAGAATAGGAATGATAATTAACATTTTCTCAGCGTATAGTGTGCTTTGTGTTTTTTAATTTTATTGTTGGTAGATCATTTTGACTTGGTCATTTTAAAGTAGCTCACAAGCTCAAAAAGTTTGGGCACCTCTGAGCTAGAGCGTTGAAACTGTGTATTTCTATTTTATCCCCCCTTTTACAAAACTGTGGAGCGTTTTTTAGCGCCAGCCGTGGTGGTAGCAGCTCTGATGCTCAGAATTCTATGAGCGTCAGGACTGTTACCACTGTGGCTAAAATCCACACTACAGTTTTGTAAAAGAGTGAGGGGTTAGTTTGTGATGACATATTCCATACTAGGCGAAGGTGTTTTCTGTGTTCTGTGTGTTCGAAAGACATGGTTTTCTGTTAGGATTGACGGTGTAGGATTGATCTGTGCTGGTCTGGCTTGTTTAGTTTTACAATGGGTGTATTGATGTACTGCTCACTGCAATATGTAAGATGCTGCCTTTTCCTAGGTACTCATGTGTGACGTGTGGTTTGTTACTAAAAATCATGTTTTTCTTACAGATGGGGGGGGGTGCCAAAAAATGATGGGCCCCGGGTGTTACATATGCTACGTACGCCACTGTATGTAAAGATACCAGAAAGCTGGCGTAGCAAAAACTTTAAGTAAATTGTTATTCTTCTAAGTTTTTGAGTATTTAACCCTCCCACAATCTCACGGGCACTCGTTTCAAGTTTATTGAGATTTTGATTTAAACGCAATATCAAATATTTTCAATGCGTATAACAAAAATAAATTTGGGGAAATAAATAAAACCATTTGAACAATAAACATACAAACATATCCATAGATGATTAAAATTACATAAGGAGTACAAGGATAAACTACATTTGTTTAAAAATGCGTTCTCCGCGCCTGCTCACAAATTTGTTGACTGGAAGGATCCAGCAATGTGGCCAGATGCCATTCAGGACAAAGACAGAGAAAGAATTGTGCAATTTGGATTAATGATGGAAGATGATTTAAAGCAAATGGCACAGTCTATGAGTATAGATCTTGACGGACGTTCTTTTTATGAATATCTCCTCTATGCCAAATCACCCAATGGACGTGAGAAGATTTTACGGGACTGGCTTAGGTGGAGCATTAGCAGAAAAGTATGTGTGTATTCGGCCCATGGAAGAAGGGGGGGGGGCGTCGAAGGGGGGGGAAGGGGTGCGTGGGGGGCCCAATAGGATTGCTCAGTAAGGGGCCCAGAAATTTCTGATGGCGGCCCTGAAACCCAGTATCCTGTTTCCAACAATGGTCAACCCAGGTCCCAAGTACCTGGCAAGATCCCAAGTAGTAAAACACATTTTATGCTGCTTATCCTAGGAATAAGCAGTGGATTTTCCCCAAGTCCGTCTCAATAATGGCACCAGAGGGTGTATGGATCTCTCATCCCCCGTTAAGGGTTAAAATCGGTGCCTTCTTAGACTTTCAACACTATGGGGCCCTTTTATAAAGTGGCATTAGCATATGCTTATCACAGCAAAACATGGCTTAATGTGAGGCACCCTGAGGTGTCCCATTCAGGGCAGGATTAATTCTTTGAAGGCCCCTAGGCATACAAGTATACTGGGCCCCCCTGGCCCTGCCCCGCCCCTAACCCGCCCATGTCCCGCCCCCATTTATCTGTTTTCTTATTTACTTCTTTATTTCTACTTGTATTTCTTTTTTTTTTTTTTTTTTTTTAATTCAAAACAAACACAGATTAGCATACCAGTGCACAGTTTTTTTTTCTATGCAATCCCTAAACATCTCTGAACAAATCCCCCTTCCTTCCCTTCCCACCTACTTACCCAGGACTTTAACTCTGAACCCTTTCCATGCATATATAAAAGTGTTCAAATATTTGTAAAGCAGTAAAACTATCCGAAATATAAGTCTATATTAATAACCAAGTTTACAACGCCTCTCAACTACCTCACTCTACATCAACCAACTGTAACCCATATGTATGTATAAACAACCAAATCTGTAACTCTTCTAGTACGTTCCACTCCATGTATGTTAACTTGCAACGAAAAAACAAGGCAAGCAGTCCACCAAAGAATTCAACAGAAAACAACAGAAGATTGGCAGAAAATAAGGAGATTCAAATCAGGTTAATTCATACAAACAGAACACAGAAAACACCTTCGCCTAGTATGGAATAAGTAATCACAAACTAACCTCTTCCCCCTTTTACAAAACTTTAGTATGGTTTTTAGCCATGGCCTGTGCTAAAAAATTGTTGTACAGTTTTGTAAAAAGGGGGATAAAATAGAAATACATAGACCAAAGGTTAAATAAAACCACCAAGAAGCTGGATGCTACATACAATGCAACACCACAGAAACAGCGATGCATGTCCCCTAAAGCAAAAAAAATAAATAAATAGAATTTTTTTTTTTCTACCTTTGTCTTGTCTGGTTTCTGCTCTCCTCATCTTCTTGTCAATATCTTCCTTTTATCTTTTGTCCTACTGTGCCACTTCCAGAAACTGTATGCCTCCCCCTTCCATCTTTCCCTTCACTCTCATTGGTCTGGCATCCATCTTCCATTCCTTCCTCCAATGGTCTGGCATCTCTCTCCTCTCTTCTTCCTTTCCCTCTCCTACACCCCCATGGTCTAGCATTTCACTCTCTCCTCTCCCTTTCCCCCCACTTCCATTAGCATCAGCCCCCTTTCTTTCCTTCCAACCCAATTCCATCCAGTATCCTTCCCTTTCGCTGCACACAATTCCATCAGCATCTGCCCCTTTTCTCTTCCTCCACCACCCTTCCATACCATCCTTCTCACAACTCTTCCATACCACCCTGCCCCCTTTCTCTTCCTCCACCACCCTTCCATGCTCCTTTCTCCCCCTCCAAATAGTGCTGCTGGCTCTGCCCTCTGAGCTCCTTTGCCCAAAAGCAGCATTATAACAGCTGACGGCAACCCCCCCCACACACACATGAACGGCAGTGGGCCCCCCTCCCGGCATCAACCGCAATGCAGCCGGATCTGTTATTGGAAGGTTCCGTAATGACTGCGTCTGCCGGTCCATCCTCCTCCAACGTCACTTCTTCCGGAGCAAGTAAGTGACGTCGGAGGGGGGATGGACTATCAGAGGCAGTCATCGCGGGACCTTCCAATAACAGATTTAATTGTGGTTTATGCCAGGAGGGGGGGCCCATTGTGGTTGATGCCGAGAGGGGGGGCCCGTTGATGCTGGGAGGAGGGGCCCGTTGATGCCGGGAGGGGGGCCCGTTGCCGTTGATGGCAATGTGAGTCGTCCTCCTTCAGCGGGCCCCCCTTACAGTTTGGGGCCCTAGGCACGTGCCTAGTAGGCCTATTGATTAATCCGGCCCTGGTCCCATCGTAATTTGGGGCTGTGAGCACCAGGGGTGGAGAGTGGATCTGTTCTGTGCTAATCAGTTAGCATGTGGGCATTGTTGAATACTAACCAATTAGCGCACCTTTCGCGTGTGAGCCCTTACTGCTTATAAAATAGGGGTTCATGCAGAGGAGTAGGAAGGGGGGAAAGGGGAGGGTGGACCGCCCTGGGCACCATCTTGGTGGGGGGGGGGGGAACTGGCACCCCTCCACCCCTACCTATGCCATGCTTGCACCCTCCCTTCCCCGCCTCCTGTACCTTTTAAAAATCTTTGCCAGCGCGAGCAACTACTCTGACCTGCTGCTGACGCTGGCAAAGATTTAAAGAGGTATGGGAGCGGAAAGGGAGGGCGCAAGTGTGGAAGGAGCGGGGGAGGGGGTGGAGACGAGAGTGCAGAGGGTGTTGGCATGGAAGGAGCAGGGGAGGGCATAGAGAAGGGCATGGGGGGAGGGGGAGGTGCCTCCTACCCTCGCTACGCCACTGGGCTCATGCGCTAATGGGAAAATCAACCATTTTACCCCAGCAGTAAAAATGACCTTAACACATGAGAATGACCCACATAAAGGCAAGCTACAGTCACTTTTTACCACTGATGTTGGGGCCCTCTGTTGTCCTAGTAGCTGCTGTTATTGTATCCTTAATGTAGGTAATCTCTGCTTCATTTAACTTTGACATTGCAATCCACTTTTTTGGGCCTGGCAAAAGGGCGGTATATAAAGTCTATCATTAAACTTAAATAGATTTCTTATTATAAAAATCCCCCCAGGGGACTAAATCTTAGCCAGGCCAGTTTTCCCAAGCATTTAGATCTAGCTTTTCAACACCTTGCCTCTTAATTTGCACATGGGGAGTTCATTTTTATAACTTGGGTGGCAAATATGTACCCAGGCCACACCAGTTTATCCATATTTCCCCTTTGAATAATTACCCTATGGAACATACATTACATTACATTGATGTCTTCTATCCCGCCAATACCTTTCAGTTCTAGGCGGTTTACAGCAAGAAATTATCCTGGGCATTCCCAGGGAGATTACAAGGTTGATAGCTATAGTATGCGTCGGGATCTGAGAAGGGTCGATAAAGTTTGGTTAGATCAATCGACAAATTTGTTGAATAGTATGCTTTTCAGTTCTTTCCAGAATGTTTTGTAGTTGGGCGTCGTGGTCAGCAGATTTTGAGAGATGGTGGTCTATTTTTGCTGCTCTGGTGGCTAGTAGACCATCATATATTTTTTTTGCTTTGCATGCCTTTGATTGGGGGGGGAGGGTAAAGCGTGCTTGGGTTCTCCTTGGTCTGGATGTATTTTTCCCAATTAGGCGGTTTGGGGTTTTGTGCACAGCGTTGGTTCCTGAAGAAAGGGCTTTTTTGCTCTGAAACCAGCTCGGTCGAACCTGCTATGAGGTTTTTGATTGCCACAAGCAACCTCGGTCATCTACAACGCTGTAGTGTTGGAATTTGCATCGTGGCTCAGCCAAGTGCTTGTTAATTGGTACCATTCTTTCAAGGAAGGGGGCGTGAACTTGTGTGGAGTTTCACATTTTGAAAGTGCGTTATTGAATTTCCAACCTGCTCTCATAATTCTTATTATTTTTTGCACACAGGACGTATCCCATGATGGTGTGCGGGCTCAGATGAGCCTTCAGTCTCATCTTTGTGAGCTTTCTAACCAGCACTGGAACGGTGGTTTACATCGCCCCTCATGCATGTCTAAGTCACACTGAGGATACGTCTTCACTTATTATTAGCATTATTACATTTTATTGATATTTACTGTGTTAATTACGGGGAGCTTTTTGGTGTCCAATGTGAAGAAATGCAAATGGGATGAGTTTGGAGGGTAGAATGTCGACTATGCACGCTAGGATCGGCGCATCAATGATATTTGTGGCTGGCGTAAAACTATGGAACGCCTTGCCCGGTATCCTGCGGTTTTGTACGGGGAGGATGAATTTTAAGAAAATGCTGAAAACTCAATTATTTTCCAATGCCTTCTTATGCTAAGGTATATTTCAGTTGATAATCGCCTTTTAGAATTGTTTTGACAGCAATGTATGGTTTAAAGCTTGCTTGTATTTCTGAATTGATTGAATTTGCGCTCTATCCATGTTTATAACAGGGACGATTAATGATGTTATTTAGACATGTCTATGTTATATGTGACAATCGCAGGGAAACAGGATTTTATGCATGTGATTTGGAAACCACATAGTTGTTTGCGGTATATAATTTTTAAATACATAAATAAGAGCCTTGCTGCTCTTTTTTTGTAGCATGGAACATACGTGCACATATTTACACCTGCTCTATGGTATGCACAGATGTCCTGTTCTTTTTGCATGCATGTACAGTACAGTGGTACCTTGGATTACGAGCATAATCCGTTCCAGGAGCATGCTCGTAATCCAAAATGCTCGTATATCAAAGCAAGTTTCCCCACAGGAAGTAAGGGAAACTTGCTTTGATATGTTCCCACCCCCACCCCACCCCGAGGCCAGCAGCGCTGCTCCCCCCCCCCCCATGAGAACCGGCATTGCTCCCCCTGAAGGCCCCTCCGCAAACCGGCACCCTCCCCCCCCCCCCCCCCCCGCGATCCGGCACCCCTCCCCCCCGCGATCCGGCACCTCCCCCCATCGGGCACCCCCGCCGCGACCTGAGGTCCCCCCAACCCACCCGAACCCTCTTCTTACTTTTCTGTAGCCTCCACAGCGGTACCGGCATCAGCATGTCCTGTGCATGTGCCTGAAGATCTGCTTCCTGTGCTGGGCCTGAGAGTTCACGTTCGACGTGAGAGTTCACGTTCGACGTGAACTCTCAGGCCCAGCACAGGAAGCAGATCTTCAGGCACTGGCACCACACACAGGACATGCTGGTGCCAGTGCCGCTGCGGAGGCTACAGAAAAGTAAGAAGAGGGTTCGGGTGGGTTGGGGGGACCTCAGGTCGCGGCGGGGGGGTGCCCGATGGCGGCGGGGGGGGGGGAGGGTGCCGGTTTTGCGAATGTTTTGCTCATCTTGCAAAACACTCGCAAACCGGTGCACTCGTAAACCAAGGTACCACTGTATATGTAAAGGGGATGGGACTTGATATACCACTTTTTCTGTGTGTGGTTACAATCAAAGCGTTTTGCATACTTTAGACAAGTGCTTATTTTGTATCTGGTGCAATGAAGCGTCAAGCGATTTGCCCAGAGTCAGAAAGAGCTGCAGCAGGAATCAAACTCACAACCTCGGGGGTGCTGAGGTAGCTGCTCTAACCACTATGGCACTCCTCCGTGCATTTTACAATCTATGTGGTTAAGATTCAACCCTATTCCCAGGAATGTCTCCGCTCAGGTCAGATAAACTCATGCATATACAAGGCATATGGACGTAAGTTTAAGTACATTTACTCTGACCATTTCTGAGTTTAGCTAGGCAGTGCCTTTTAATGTGAGTTCTTAAAGTAGCACTTAAACGTGCTTGGCGAGATCTTTTCTGCATAGAGACACAAAATAAACTGTGACACTCCACCAAGCGTTTGGGGGAGATAAAGGAAGGGATTATTTTGCTGGAATAAACTTCAAGCACAGGAGGGCAGAAGTTACACGCTCTTGAAGAATAATATTATCCATCAGTGGGTAACCAGGCAACTGCCATAGTCGGAGCACAGGGATCTGCTCTGGAGCTGGACATGCAAAGTGCTGACTTTCACTGATAGGAAAAAAATCACATGCTGCTATTATTTACATGCATGAATAATAATATCATTCTAAAGCTGGAAAGGAAGGTCTAGCAGCGGAAAAGCAACACCTTCAGACATAAGGAGGTCCAGCTGCCGAGAGACGGTGGAGCTACAGCTCAGGAAAGGTTGAACTAGCCACAGAGGTTGAGCTCTGAGACCAGAAAGCAGAGCTGCAGAGCCAGGCCAAGCACCGCCAGCTGAGTGCAGCGAGCTGAGATCTTAGACAAGTACAAAAACGTAGATTGTAAGCCCACTAGGGACAGAGAAAGTACCCGCATGCAATGTTTAATAGCACTATAGAAATGATTAGAAGTAGTAGTAAGTTCTCCCAGGATTCCAAGCAGCCTGCAGATCAGCCTATGGATAAGACTAGAGGGAGAAGTTTAAAAAAGTTTGGATAATTTCCTAAAAGAGAAGTTCATAGGCCATTATTGAAATGGTTTGGGGAAATCCATTGTTTATTCCTTGGATAAGAACCATAAATCTGTTTTACTACTTGGGATCCAGCTAGGTACTTGTGACCTTGGTTATCCACTGTTGGCTTGATGGATCTTGAGTCTGTCCCAATATGGCAATTCTTATGTTCTTATGACAGTCAAGTATAGGAAAATCAAACCATTGTGACATCACTGATGAGGTTGGCTCTTAGGCACTGGTGGAATGAAGCATTATGACATCATAATCTGAGCTCTGGAATGTTGCTACTTTATGGATTTTTGCTAGGTACTTGGGACCTGGGTTGACCACTGTTGGTAAGAGAATATTGGACTTGATAGTCCTTCAGTCTGTCCCAGTATGGCAATTCTTATGTTCTTAAATATAGGACAATTAAGCCATTGTGACATCACTGATGAGGTTGGCTCTCAGTCTAAGGCATTGGTGGAATGAAGCTTTATGACATCACAATCTCAGCTCTGGAATATTGCTACTCTATGGATTCCTGGGACCTGAGTTGGTTACTGTTGGAAAAAGGATACTGGGCTTGATGGACCTTCGGTCTGTCCCAGTACAGCAATTCTTATGTTCTTATGAGAATGGGGAGGACAACTAGTAACAGAACAAATGGGAGATTTTTTTTTTATTATTTTATTTTCATTTTGTAAATAATTATCAAGTATAAACTTGTACAGAAAGTAAAATTTAAGTTTAAGGATACATAACTATGTACATCATATTTAAGTCCAAAATACTAAGAAACAAGTGAATAACGCGTATCCATATATTTTCAAGTTAAAGTAAAAAGAAAGAAGCAAAACTCCATTATATAACTTAAATTTTAAACCCAAGTCCACTTAGAGGATCTAGATGTACAAAGGACAGTTTAAAATAAGAAAGAAAACAAAGAATGCTAAGATTGAACTAGGCTGGGCTCAAAGTTCCCCCCAAAACATCCAAACTAGGGCAGTGGATCAAGATGGCCGCTGATTGTCTAAGCTGAGCGTCACGCATTGGTGAGCTCTTTACTCACTTTTGGATCACAAATGGGAGATTTAAAAAAGTTCTTCATATAATTTATATCTGATAATATTGTGTTATAATTAGTACTTCAAATTAGCTAAATGATTGTCTGATGCTCTAGGAATGTGTAGAAGATTTTTGCTGCTCCTTGGTTGAAAGCAGTTCAAGGAATTTACTGTCTCAGATTTTAAGGGCATTGCTGGTACCTTCTATGAACTTATAATTAACATAAGAACATAAGCAGTGCCTCTGTCGGGTCAGACCACAGGTCCATCCTGCCCAGCAGTCCGCTCCCGCAGTGGCCTAAAAACAGGTCAAGACCTGTCTGAATCATCAGAAGGGGCTCCCCTGCCACCTTGGTTTCCCATTTAAGTCCTGCCTTCCTATCGAAGTCCTAGCCCTCCGGTCTACACATGCACGACCAGGTTGGTTTACTCATTTCCTGGTTAACTTCCTACACCCGTGTTACATCCCAGCTCCTCCCTCAGTATCCCACGATCCCTCTATCCCTCAGGAATCCATCCAATCCCTGCTTGAATCCCTGTACCGTACTCTGCCTGATCACTTCCTCCGGTAGCGCATTCCAAGTGTCCATGACCCTTTGGGTGTGTTAAGCTAGCTTTTAAATATTACTAGCCAGTCTTGTTCACACTCACACTTATTAGAGGTCTCCAAGCACATCTCTATCTCTTAAAAATTGATAGAAAGGTACCTCTCATTCTTATTTACTCAGACATGATGCTTGTTGCATATTAGACACATTTACTGTATTTATTTTTAGTATTTCTATACCACTTATAGCCTAAGTGGTTTACATTCAGGTACTTGAGCATTTTTACCTATCCCGGTGGGCTCATACTCTATCTAATATACCTGGGGCAGTGGGAGATTAAGTGACTTGTCCAGGGTCACCAGGAGCAGCGTGGGATTTGAACCCACAACCTCAGGCTGTAGATCTAACCACTGTGCCACACACTCCCCATTGGGGTACATTCTATATATATGGGGCTGAAAAAAAAATCAGTGTCTAGAGTTAGGTGTGGTTTATAGAATGCGCACAGTGGCCGGCCCCGTTCTGAGCTACTGGGAGGAAGGGGTAGAAATCGAATTAAATAAAATAAATAAAATGGAGGCCTGACCCTTTGCGTCAGCTAAAACCTGGTATAAATATGGAAAGATATAAACGCAGTAAATGTGATACTAATGTCCACAACGGGGAAAAAGACCTCAAAATCCCCTGTGGCAAAAAAACAAAGTGCCTGTTCCCCTCCCCCCTTTTTAGATCCATGTATTAGACCAGTGTTTTTCAACCTTTTTCCACCTATGGACAGGCAGAAATAAAATAATTATTCTGTGGACCGGCATCGGTCCGCGGACAGGCGGTTGAAGAACACTGGGCTAAGTCGTGGGCCAGACCCCGCCCATCTCTACCCAATCTCCACCCCAGACCCCGCCCCCATAATAGTACTAATTGTAACACTATTTTTTCCATTCATTTCACAGATACACAATATAATCTTATTAACAACACATAATGGTTAACCACAAAATTAAACTACACAAAGCACATTGACAGCAGATATAAATTCTCAAAATTGACATAATTCAATCACAAAATTAAAAAATAAAATCATTCCCTCCTACCTTTGTTGTCTCCCTCCCTCCATGCTATGCCTTACCTTCTGGCCTGCTCCCGCCTGGCCAATTTATGCCGCTCCCGGTGTTATCTTCAGACCGGCTCCCTCTTCCTCACTGATACAGTGCACAAAGCTGCGGGCAGCGGCTTCTTGCGCGTCCCGTGCCTCATCTGGAAGCCTTCCCTCTGACGTTGCGATGTCAGAGAGAAGGCTTCTGGTTCAGGCACAGGATGCGCATAGGAGCCGCTGCCCGTGTCTTTGTGCACTGCATCAGTGAGAAAGAGGGAACTGACTCGAAGATAACGCCGCATCGATCGCACCGTGGACCGGCGGTTGAAGAACACTGTTTTGGGCCTGATGCACGACCATGGACCGGTTGTTGAAGAACACTGCATTAGAATTTACATGCACCACTTTATAGCATGCACTTGAAATTGCACGCATAAATTCAAATTAGTAACAATTAGGGGGGAAATTAGCACACACTAATCATTAGGAATATAATGGGCATCTTTTAGCATTTAGTGCACGCTAATCGCTGGCGTCCTTTGATGAATTTCCCCCTTAGTGCCGATAATTGCTAGTTAATGGCCAATTATTGTGCCAATTGGTTTATGAAAACAAAGTACGTGTGCAATTTGGCCGTGCAGCCAAATTTGCACGAGCAACTTTATTTGCTACATATAAACTTTTCGAAAAGAAATCAAAACCCTACTTTTCAAAAAATTTATCCAGATATCTTAACACAACCCTTCCCCCTCCTCCTAGATAATTTCTCCCCCAAAACCTCCACTTAAATAATCTCTTCCTCCCCAAAACACCAACCAAGTATTCAGATCCCTGAAATGTAACGTAATCTTATTTGTACTCTAACTGTAATCTATTTGTTATATCACACAGTAACGTACAGTCAATTTAATATCCAATTTGCAAGTTCTTCCGGAATTAATCCAGGTACCTTTCCTCCCTTGTAACCAAAAAAAAACCAAAAACAAAAATAAAAAAAACAAAACTGTTGTAACTTCAGTGGAAATGTCCAGTTAGCTCTTTTGTAATCCGTCTTGAACTGCAAGGTATAGGCGGAATAGAAGTCTGTAATGTAATGTAATGTAAATTACGGGGGTTACTGCAAAATACTTTTAAGAAGCAATCCATTACTTCATTTCCTTACCCTGGCAATTTATGAGGTTTCCCCAATGCTCCTCTCAAAATATTAGTAAACGAAAAAAACCTCTCACTGAGTTCTCTTCCTTAACTTTGAAGTTTACCTTATTATCCACCTGACACCCTTAGCAGACAACGCAGAGCCGGAAAGCCCAGTAGTATTATTTCCAACTTGGCATCCATTCGGTATGTAATAAAGCTTTTTCATATTGACTCTAGGGTTTCTGTTATACCACACAGATTACTAATTGCTTCGTCTGGCTTTTTGAAGAATGTCTCACGAATCTGAACTGGAATGCTTTGAAGTAAATATATCAACGTAGGTACAATAGTCATGTTCAGTAAGTTAATACCCTACTATGCATAAAGGTAAGTTTCCCTTCATCAGAAGGCCTTCACATATTTTCTTAAGCACTCTCTCATGACTGGTTTGTAAAGCAATCTGTTCTGGGTCACTGAGAAATTTTAAATGGCTACCAGGAACTCTGCGTTGTTTGTTTTTGTTGTTGCAAACTGGAGAGAATCTGTTTCAGATTACAGTTGGGGCTATTTGGATTTTTCAGGGGCATAGCTAGACACCCAGGATTTGGTTGGATCTGAGCCCAAAGTAAGAGGGCACGACAACCGCATCCCTTTGCCTAGCATCTCTCCCTCTCCTTCCCGTGCAGATTGGATCCCAACCCTATCCCCACCCCAAGCACCTTTTAAAGCCTTCAGCGGTTGGGAGAGGGGTTGACAGACCCGATTGCCTGCAGAAGAGGGGAAAGAGGCCAGGAATCTTCAGGTGGTAGGGTTTGGGGATCCTTGCCAACCACAACACAACTTTGTCACTCCTGGGCCATCCATGGTTGCCCCACTGATCCAGATCAGATGGATTAAAAGATCTCGGGAAAATGCAATATATATGCATTGAACCTGAGCCTAATTAAAATTAGTCTCGATCGGTTTTGACTAGAGAATAACACAATGACAGAATTCATCACCATTCCTGTCCCAGTGAATAACCATGAGAACCAATCCTGTGTCATTCTTTAGTGTCTATCTCAACCTCAGTCATTCTACACCAGAATTCTTCAATGCAAGGCTTGAGGGTCAGTGGTTGTGTTCATTCAAGTATAGGATAATGAAGCCATTGTGACATCACTGGTGAGGTCAGCTCTTAGGCGTTGGTGGAATGAGGCATTATGACATCATAATTTCAGCTCTGGAATGTTGCTACTCTTTGGGTTTTACCAGGTACTTGGGACTTGGGTTGGCCACTGCTGGAAACAGGATACTGAGCTTGATGGACCTTCAGTCTGTCCCCATCTGATGTCCTTCTTTAGTGTCTATCTCAACCTCAGTCCTTCTACACTAGCATTCTTCAATGCAAGGCTTGAGGGTCAGTGGTTGGGCCCATTCATACTCTGATTCTTCCCTCTCCTCTTAAAGAATGACATGGGGATGGTTTCCCGCGGTTATCTGCGAGGTTGGGAACGTTGATTAATTCTGTCACCATGCCATTCTCTAGTTTTGACTTCAGTTGTTTGTGAATGTCATCGTTCCTCTGCAAGCGGCCGAAACACAAATCGTGCGGGGTCTTTCTCCATTCAGTAAATAGACTAATCGAACATCACTTTGTGATCTGCTATCTCCTTCGCTGTTCTTTTTGTTGTTTCTGATCCCATGGTGAATTTGTCTTCTGCTTTGTGATTGATAGTTCCACTGCTGCCATGACACATTTGCTTGACCCTTGTATGCTGATAGAGCAGGGACTGGATAAAAAGGTGCTGCTGGCTGCTGGGCCATAAAATAATTGATGTAATCTTCCCTCCTCATTCCTCCCCTGCCCCTCTCCTCCACATTTTCACTTTCCTCCCTTTGTTTTGCAGTGCATCTCAGATGTCATATACTTCTTGACTCAAGGACATAAAGTTAGGATTGCTAGATTTCCTCTGCTCTGTTCCCCCCCCAGCCCTGTCCCCGCACAAACCTCCCTGAGGTTGAAGGCTGCATTTGGAAGCCTTTGTACATGCATGGACATCCACGCAAAGACATCACATGCATTCGCACGTGCATAGGATGTCATCACGGTGACAGCCACACATGCACAAAGGCTTCCAAACGCAACCTCCGAGCTCAGGATTTCTAAAACCCTGATGACCCCCCTGACCCCCCTCCCAACTAACCTCTAAATCGTTGGCCGGCCGGGTCTTGCTGCCATCCGGCCCGTCTCGTCAAAATGAGGGCGCCCACCCCTTCCCGGCCCATCCCCGCTAAGCCTAAGGCCTGATTGCCACTGCTTGCCCTGGATTGGTTGCATGGAATGTTACTGCTCTTTGGTTTTTGGCCAGGCACTAGTGATCTGAATTGGCCACCATGAGAACGGGCTACTGGGCTTTGGTCTGACACAGTAAGGTTATTCTTATTTTCTTATATTTGTATGCTCATTGTCCCTCCAGGCCTCCAGGAAGAAAAATAAGTTTCTGTTGTGGGTGGGGCTGAGCCTAGAATGGGTCAGAGCTGGAGGCAGAACAGAGCGGGGCTGGGGGACGGAATTGGGAAGGTCAGATGACCTCTTTATTTAAGAGGAAATCTGGCCACCCTACTCTTAATGGCACCCAGGCATGTTGACATGCAGTCAACACCATTACTAGAATCTAGCCCAAAATGTTTGACAAAGAAAAACAAGATCTTAGAAGTTTAAATTTAAAAAAAATAAATTTCCTAACCTCATTATTCACCTATAGTTCAAACATCAACAATGAATCAAACATACCTCCTAAAATTTTGGAAGTAAAATCGACAAGACGGAAATCAGGTTACCCAGTGCTATAGTAGTCGGAAAAGAAGAGCTTCTGAAGCATAAGACTTTGGTCTTTGAAGGATTCAGTTTCAAATAATTGCTGGTAGACCGCTTTTCAGTTTTTAGAAATGCAATGTAATAATCTCTAATGAGATTTGTTTGCATCAGGAAGAAGCTCTTAAGAACATAAGAAGTGCCGCTGCTGGGTCAGACCAGTGGTCCATCGTGTCCAGCAGTCCGCTCACGCGGCGGCCCCCAGGTCAAAGACCAGCGCCCTGAGTCCAGCCTCACTTTGAAGAGCAAAAATACCATAAGCAAATGAAAACAGGAATTTGCCCTTGTCCAATTACAGAACACATATAGATATTAAATAAAGCAGGTGAAAAGGTGACCCCCTGAGGCACTCCACAATCAGAACTCCAAAAGCGAGCTAGAGAAGCACTTACTGTAAAAAAAATGTATACCAGTCTAAATCCCCTACAAAAAGTAGGAGGGTGATATGGTCTACCATATCAAATGCTGATGATAGATTGAACTTCAGAAGAACAGCTTGATTTCCTCTGCTAATGAGTTCTCCTACCTTAGCTGCCAATGTTAGTAACATGGTTTCTGTACTATGTAAAGACTGAAACCCACACTGAAAGGATTTCAGGATAGAGTGTTTTTCAATGAGTTGCGTCAATTGAGTTATCGCTAACAATTCAGTAAGCTTAGTAAAGAATGGTACGTTTTCAATTGGTCTGTAGCATGAAGGTTGAGAAAGATCCAAAGAAAGATTTAGGAATGCGAGTGAGAATAATTTTGCCCATTTCTAGAGCAAAAAAAAAAAAAAAAATCCACTGTAAGGAAAAGGAGAGTCTTTTAAAAGTGATGAAGGTCATGAGTCCGAAGGAAAAGATGGTTTACTTATTTTAGAAACTATTTCCTCTGCAGAAAATTGTGATGTCAAATCTTGTCCAGAACCTATCTGCTGAAACTGCTTGAACGGCGTTAAATATGGCATTCGAAATATGATCTGAGTATTCTGATAAAGGGATGTAAGTAATGCTGTGCTCTAGGTCTGACTGGCAACAACTTGTAACTGCCAGATAAATCAGAACAGCCGGTTACTTAAGTGAGATCTTGGATTAGCGTTTTCTGGTGTAATTCAGTCCCTGATGCAGCCCCCAGGGGGCGCAAAACTTGGCCACATTGGGCTAATAGGAGTATTTTAATAAATATTATTTATATTTTCATCACGGTGATTTACTGTGTTTTTGTTTGGACTGGATCTTACAGATTTTACAGATCGGTTGCCAGCTTGTTTTTTGGGACCTTCTCTGCAGCAGTTTGGGCCCGATGTTCAGGCTGTCCCATGAGTCTGACATTCATCTGGCACCAATCAGCATTTTCTTGACTCCCGTTGGGGGTTATATCCGGAAATTCAGTGCTGAGCCATGTTCAAGCTCTGGCATTGAATTTCTGGGTATACAGAGCCAGCAATAACATAGCCAGTGAAGTGCGATATTCAGCAATTAACAGGCTATGAAGAACTACATCAAAATAGGACTGCGTCTTATGTAGTCCTGTTCAGTGCTGGCAATCGGCACTTAACTGGCTGCGTTCTGACTCCGCCCCTGCAATGACCTCACAATAGCTGTTCAGTGCTAACCAGGCATTTTCAGTAGAACTAGGTTTACCAGACGTCTGGGAAAACCCGGACAAGTCCCCTTTTTTTAGAGAACTGTTTGGGCGCCCAGAGGGATTTCCAAAACCCGGCACTTTGTCTGGGCTTTGGAAGTCCTGAGCTCAGAGGCCGCATCAGCAAACCTTTGCCCATGCGCGGCCGTCACCTGGTCAAGTTTAAAGTTTATTTAAAATTTCTTACACCGCCCAATCAGTCTTCTAGGCGGTGTACAAATTTGTAAAAACAACGGACAAACTTTAAATAAAATAAAAGTTTCACGTGACACTACGTCACCAAACTCTAACTATAAAAACTTTTAAAAAACTATTAAAAACACAGACAAACAAGAACATAGGGTAAAAGGCAAGAACTACACGAGGCAAAGTAAAAGAAAACAATGTCGATGTCATACACACAATGTCGATGTCATACGCACACGTGCATCGACGTGTGCGTATGCGCGAAGGCTTCCAAATGCGGCCTTCGAGCTCGGAGAGGTTCGTATGGGGGCAGGGCTGGGAGAGGAATGGGGCGAAGTCAGAGGTGGAATGGGCTGGGACTGGGGCGGAATGGGACAGGGCCGGACATCCTCTTTTTTTTCAAAGAGGAAGTCTGTCAAGCCTAAGTAGAACTATCTAGTAAAGTGCCACTGAAAATGCCCTGTTAGCCCCAGGCAGGCGATATAAATGGCCAGAAGCTTTCCTGGTGATCTAAATCAGTGGTTCCCAACCCTGTCCTGGAGGGCCACCAGGCCAATCGGGTTTTCAGGATAGCCCTAATGAATATGTATGAGAGAGATTTGCATATAATGGAAGTGACAGGCATGCAAATCTGCCCCATGCATATTCATTAGGGCTAGCCTGAAAACCCTATCAAATACATTGTCCATATTGTGATAACAATAATATACAAAAGGCAAAATGATATAAATAGCTAGAGTTTTAGATCAAATTTTAAAAACATCTGATTGAACAAGTAAAATCTATTCAAGGAAATATACCAATTAATAAAGGTAAACTAAAAGAGTAATCAATAAGAATAATCAATAGCAATTAATATGACAATGTCCCTAAATTAATTAACTTCCTAATTTAATATATTAAATATTGAAGAATTAATTAATATAAATCACATCTATTTAATAAATCGAAAACATTTCCGTAAGTTAATACCAACTCTTAACTTAATACATAATTCTATCATCAGCATTTGATATGGCCTGGTGGTCCTCCAGGACAGGGTTGGGAACCACTGATCTATATCATTGTGAATATCGGGCCTGTAATTTTTAAGAGGAAACTCCATAGTGAGTTTCATTTTCCAAATCCGCTTGCAGGCCCTCGGGTACCAAACACTTAAGGGGCAGTGAGCTAATCAGGAGAGCTGAAAACAGCTTTTCAAATTCTAGCATGTTGAGGGCAAAGATCATGTGATTTTTGTTCTGTTCCTTTATCCGAGACGGATACCAAATATAATTACAAAATAGTGAGCCTTTCCCAAGATGCTGTTGTTACTATTTCAACAACTGCTTGGTAGGCAAAAGATGCTGGCTTCCTCTGCAGACACAGAACTATCTCGTTCTGAACCAATCCTTCTTTAGCAAAGATGCACATTTTGACAGCTGCAAGTAAGGTGTATATATATATATATATATGTGTGTGTGTGTTTCTGAAAGAAAAACTTGCTGGAGAAAATGTTACAATGCAAAATGACGTGCAAGGTCAAATTCAGCAGTTTTTCTTTCAATAATGTTTTTAGAAAGAGTCTTCAGCTTTGTAGGTTTGTGGCACAATGGTGTGGGGGGGGTTTTTTCTATCTAAAGATGCGACGCCTCAATCTTACAGTATATTCCTCAATCCCGTTTCCTAAGTTGACAGGAATGTCAGGAAGTATGGCCGATAAGACATACTGTCCTCTCCGAGCTGACTAATCGCGCATGAAATCTCGGCAAGAGATAACCAGGTTACAGTGGAGCGAAAGCGACATCACATCAACCGAGTTTCAAATCCTGTAGACCCCAAGGCCTATCACCGCTTTTAGGTAACCAGCATCCTTGAAAAACAAATGGTATTTTCAAGTCCAGATGTCTCACCTTTTGCAAATAAGGAACAAATTTGTCACAAAATGTAAAACACTACTATTACTATTTATCATATCTACTGTATAGCACTGAAAGCACTTTACGCAGCACCATACTTTTGGCATGTAATAGATGGTCCCTGATTTGAAGAGCTTACAATCTCATTTGGGCAGACAGACAGGCCATTTTACATAGGTCATAGGGAATTTTACGGTGAGTGGGAATTAAGCGTTGAAAGCAGCGCCAATACAAGTGGGCTTTTAGCTTGCATTTGAATACTGCCAGAGACGGAGCCTGACGTCATGACTCAGGCAGTCTGTTCCATGCATACAGCACCACTAATTCACGTACACTCTGGGCAGGATGCACAAAGGTCCGACAATATTGTAAAAAAAACAAACAAAAAAAAAAAAACCATGTTGGGAGCGATTTTCTATTACAGGGCTATGCACAAACAAACAGCATGCAAATCATATGCAAGTTGTTTGTTCAGAGTAGCCCCGTAAGAGGGGAGGAACTGTGCCTGGCGCTTGCTCAGAAGAGCAATCGCTAGGCACAGCTCCTCCTCTTGCCTGCTGCCGCTGTTCTTCCCCTCTGCCCAGCTGACGGTGGCTTTGGAGCTGCAATCAGCTGAGAGCTGGCGGAGGGGAGAGCGGCTGCTGCCAGCTCAGCTGATTCGCAGCTTCCCTCGCCAGCTCTGGAGCTGACAGGGGAAGCCCCAATCAGCTGATCATGCTAGCCGGCAAGGGAAACCCTGATCAGCTGATCGTGGCTCCAGAGCCGACAGGGGAAGCCCCAATCAGCTAATCGCAGCAGAGGAAGCCCCAATCAGCTGATCACAGTTAGCTGGCAATGGAAACCCTGATCAGCTGATCATGGCTCTGGAGCTGACAGGGGAAGCCCCAATCAGCTGATCATGGCTAGCCGGCAAGGGAAACCCTGATCAGCTGATGGTGGCTCCGGAGCTGACAGGGGAAGCCCCAATCAGCTAATTGCAGCAGGGGAAGCCCCAATCAGCTGATCACAGCTAGCCGGCAAGGGAAACCCTGATCAGCTAATCATGGCTCTGGAGCTGACAAGGGAAGCCCCAATCAGCTAATCGCAGCAGGGGAAGCCCCAATCAGCTGATCACAGTTAGCTGGCAATGGAAACCCTGATCAGCTGATCATGGCTCTGGAGCTGACAGGGGAAGCCCTAATCAGCTGATCATGGCTAGCCGGCAAGGAAATCCCTGATCAGCTGATGGTGGCTCCGGAGCCGACAGGGGAAGTTGTGAATCAGCTGAGTCAGTGGCCACCTCTCTGCTGATCATGGCTCCAAAGTCACCATCAGCTAGGCAGAGGGAAGGAGAAAGGTGGTTAACTGCAGGTTAGGGTTTGTTTGTTTTTTAAAGAGGGGCACAGCTGTTGTGTATGTATTGTGTGAGTGCACAACAGCTACAGAGCTGCTGGAAAATTGCGATGGTAAAAGGGTGCGGAACATTTCCTTTAGTGCATCACAAGAAGAACTCATTAGAATACTAATGAGCTCCTTGTAATGCATTTGCAAAGGGTTCTCGGTGGCTGCTACGAGGATCGGTAGTAGAGAATGACACGGTGACAAAATTCATCACCGTTCCCGTCTCCGCGGATAACCGCGGGAAATAATCCCATGTCATTTTCTAGTGTCTATTTCAACCTCAATCCTTCTACACCAGCATTCTTCAGTGCAAAGCTTGCGGGTCAGTGGTTGTGGCCATTCATACTCTGATTCTTATGGGAGCCAAGGATAATGAAGCCATTGTGACATCACTGATGTGATTGGCTCTTAGGCACTGGTGGAATGAGGCATTATGACATCACAATATCTGCTCTGGATACCAGAGACTGTCATTCTGTAGTTTCTGTTTCAACCTCGGTCCTTCTACACCAGCATTCTTCAAAGCAAAGCTTGCGGGTCAATGGTTGTGGCCATTCATACTCTGATTCTTATGTGAGCCAAGGATAATGAAGCCATTGTGACATCACTGATGTGATTGGCTCTTAGGCACTGGTGGAATGAGGCATTATGACATCACAATATCTGCTCTGGATACCAGAGACTGTCATTCTGTAGTGTCTGTTTCAACCTCGGTCCTTCTACACCAGCATTCTTCAAAGCAAAGCTTGCGGGTCAGTGGTTGTGGCCATTCATACTCTGATTCTTCCCTTTCTCCTTAAAGAATGACATGAAGATGGTTTCCCAAGGTTATCCGCGGGGACGGGAACGATGATGAATTTTGTCACCGTGTCATTCTCTAATTCGGTAGCAGCCACAGAGAACCCTTTTGAATATCGGGAGGAGTGTTTCCATGCCAGTAAGACTTTTTAACGAGTCTTAGTAGTAGGGAAACCTTTTGAGCATCAGGGCCTCTGTCAGATGACTTGTCTTTTTCTGCTCAGTGCCTTCCTGGCATAAAACAAAAGCCCAATATTTGCACAACACTTTTCTTCTGTGACCCAGGACTTTACTGCAATTGGTGAAAAGTCTATGGAACTCTGACGGCATAAAATGGATGGGTGCTTTTAATCATGGAAAGTTGTTCACATCAGTAATGAATTTTAAATAATTTAATCACTTCATGCGTAAGTGGCTTGCACATAAATCTTACAGCTGGTTTGTTGAGATTATTAGTTTCCATGAAGCTAAAGATGGGGGGGGGAGGGGGTGTGAGTAAGAGTGATGGTTGAACGTATAAACTGCAGTGGATCCTTTGCCAATTCTTGATGCTACATCAGAGTAATAATAACTTCATCTTCAGCTGACACAGCTGATCTTAAGGTGGCCAAACAGGTTGAAAAGGTGATGGTGAAAGCTAGAAGGATTCTAGGTTGCGTAGGGAGAGGTAAGGCCAGTAGAAAAAAGGAGGAATTGATGCCTCTGTCTAAGACTCTGGTGAGACCTCATTTAGAATAACGTGTACAATTCTGGAGGCCGCACCTTCAAAAAGATATAAAAAGGATGGAGTCGGTCCAGAGGAAGGCTACTAAAACGGTGCGTGGTCTTTGTCATAAGGCGTAAGGGGACAGACTTAAAGATCTCAATCTGTATACTTTGGAGGAAAGGCTGGAGAGGGGAGACATGATAGAGACGTTTAAATACCTACGTGATATAAATGTGCATGAGTTGAATCTCTTTCATTTGAAAGGAAGCTCTGCAATGAGAGGGCATAGGATGAAGTTAAGAGGTGATCAGCTCGGGAGTAATCTAAGGAAATACTTTTTTACAGAAAGGGCGGTAGATGAGTGGAACAGTCTCCCGGAAGAAGTGATGGAGACAGAGACTGTGTCTGAATTCAAGAAAGCCTGGGATAGGCATATGGGAACTCTCAGAGAGAGAAAGAGATCATGGCTATTGCGGATGGGCAGACTGGATGGACCATTTGGCCTTTATCTGCCATCATGTTTCTATGTTTCCTAGTGGAATTAATATGCCTAAGCTCCGTGAAATATAACAAATGAATTCTTCTGTTCTTCCTCTTACTTTACACCCTAGCTTAGGGTGAATTTACAAGTGCTCTTCTAGGTGGTGGTGGGTTTTTTTTTTTCTCTTTCTTTCGACAGAGAACCTGAGACGCAAGACAACTCTTGCAGGTAATTCAGTGGAATAGCCACCAAGTAAATGAGATGCATTGGAACCACTGGTATGACTCCCAAGAACTTCTTGTTTAATTTATAGAAACAGATTTTTTTCCCCTCCCTTAGGCATAAGGTTTTCAAATAATAATCATATTCAGGAAATGAGATGTTCCCACTTCAGCTACTATTATCAATATGTAAAAGAAAATGAATTAACTTTGATGTACTACTCGATGCAGCCTCAGGCCTGTCAGCAAGTTAACCAGGGTGATGAACACTGCTGACCTTTGAGAAACCTATATTGGTTCTTTTTAGATAGACATTGTCTTTTTTTTTAAATACTATTTAATAAGAAAAAAAGTTATGATTCTGACATATTTGGAAGATATAAAATTAAGGAGCCAAACTGCCCAGTTTTTAAAACCATTTAACCAGCTATCTGGCAATATCCAGTGGGGGGGGTGGGGGTGGAGTCGCTGTTTCTTGCTGATTATTGCCTGTTAATGTTTTGTGGATAGTTGGTCATATCGCACATAATAACCAGCTATCCGCCGATATTCAGCAGATATTCGCCGATATTCAGCATCAATGGCTAGAGGCAGCCAAATTGGGCTGCTGAAATAGGTGGAATATCTCTGGCTGTTTTAAACCTAACCGGCCAGTGTGGAATATCAGCTTGGCCAGTTAAATTTAAACCAGTCAAAAAAAACCCAAATATTCCCACTGACTGTGGGAGTCAGCCCGACTTACTCCCGCAGTCTGAATATCACCCCTAAATAATTGATGCTCCTATAAGGGCTATGCTCTATTGTTCATCCATTACAGCAGCTGAAATTCTTTTAGATTTTCAATTCTCTTTATTTTATATTTTTTTCTTTATATATTTTTCAGTTAATATGAAATTATGATGCTTGAATAAATAATATTGAAATTTCATAGAACTAACTTTGTTCGCTGGATCAGCATTGATGCCCGCCATGTTTAAAAGAGTGTTCAACTAGAAATAATTTTGCCACGCCCTAAAGAAGTATTGCTGTACGAAACATGTATGTCGGCGCTGGCGGCGAATTCTGAACCGGGACTCTAAAAGATAAGTTCTATGAAATTTCATAGAACATTGTAACATGATGGCGGATAAAGGCCAAATGGCCCATCCAGTCTGCCCATCCACAGTAACCATTATCTCTTTCTCTCTACAAGAGATCCCACATGCCTATCCCAGACTTTCTTGAATTGAAACACGGTCTCTGTTTCCACCACCTCTTCCTGGCGATTGATCCACGCATCTACCACCCTTTCTGTAAAACAGTATTTCCTTAGATTACTCCGGAGCCTATCACCTTTTAGCTTCATCCTATGCCCTCCCATTGCAGTTTCCTTATAGAATTGGCCCTTAGTAAATCAGGCCACAGTCATTGAAGCAGCTTTGCTGGACAAGCCTTTTGCACTGTGTTGCTAACATAGCCAGCAGATGCAAAGGAAACACTAGTTCGTCTTTTGCGGTTCTTAAATACGATACAGACTGAATCAAATACGATTCCTTTAAATGGATTTTCTGTGAAACCAACCTGGTTTTTGAAAACGTTTAATTGACATTATATTGTCAATTGTGTTCGGTGCTGTGGAGTCGGAGTCGGAGTCGAGGAGTCGGAGTCGGAGGAAATTTCGGGTACCTGGAGTCAGAGTCGGAGTCTGAAGTACAAAAAACTGAGGCGTCGGAGTCGGAACATTTATCTACCGACTCCATTTTTGAACTTGGCATACCAATCACGAGCGATTCTTTCAGCTATAGCACCCACTATATACACAGCACAAATGTTGCGAGCAGCTTCTGCGGCCTTAGAACCTTGATTAAAAGCAAAAAGAAGGTGGTGTCGAAATGCTCATTTCTCTCAACTTGACATTCCATTTTAACGATCTGAAAATTAACCAGTGCTGTGGAGTCGGAGTCGGAGTCGAGGAATCGGAGTCGAAGGAAATTTCGGATACCTGGAGTCGGAGTCGGAGTCTGAAGTACAAAAAACTGAGGAGTCGGAGTCGGAACATTTATCTACCGACGCCACAGCCCTGATTATGTTTTAGTTCTATTCTTTAGGTGGTGCTTCAAGGCGACATATTTGCATTTAAGAAACAAAATCTAAACAAGCATGAAAGGCAAGGATAAAATATTTTTCAGGAAACAGGGAAGCAGACACATGTGTGCATGCATATATATGAGCTTCTGTGCAGGCCAGCCTTCCTGATGGAATATTGACCATTGTAATGAGTCCCCTCTAGTGATAAGAGAGAAGAAATGCAACTGAAAATTGATAAAGCTGCTCTGGAAAAATCAGGTTTTTGACCTAGGTTAGATCACAGTTCTTTATATCAGTACCTAACTGGGAACTTGCATGTCTGTAACTATTAGATGTTGTCTGGTACATTATAAATATACGTAGAAGGAAAATTAATGGATATTTGAATTGCTTGTGTTTTGATAATGTGTTCTCTGTTTATGTAATTCGCTCTGTCGCATTCAGAAGGGGCCAACGATAAATCTGGTAAATCTATAAAACTGTCTGTTTTGCTTCTTTGTATACTCCCGCGAAGTCACGGTTCAGAGTTTGCAGCCCCAGTTTTTTTGAGGTTTTTCTCTCCGCAATTACTGTATCCTCCGTCCACTTCTTCCGCAACCTGGGACCCCGCCTTGCGCATCCTCCGGCCCCGCGACATCATCAATCCGCTCTGCCTGACCTGCCACCCGAGCAGCGATCCCGGCCCGGGTCGGAGCTGCAAGCACCACCGCCCGCATTGGCACTCGCAGCGGCACCCGCCCCTGCAGCCCTCTCCTGCCTCCGATGCCCGCTCCTCTTCCACATCCAATAATCGCGGTTTTTCAAAGTTCGCGGGTGCTCTAGGAACACAACCCCTAAGAACTTCGGGGGTATACTGTATTTATTTGCTTCGATAATCAATATAAATTTTGTGGGTAAAAACTATGGGGGTCAAAAGAAATGCAGGTAGTTGGATTATATATTAATAAATAGTTTAAATCGTAGTTGGAGAGCAATTTTTACAACAGGAAATCTTCCTTATGGGATAGATATATGCATAAATTATGACTATCTTTGACTTTATATACCAAAATAGCCCCCTGTCTCAGAAATAAGCATTCACAACTACAGCTGCTCCAAGTTCATGTAAATGTCCCAATTTACCCCCCCTTTTACAAAACATGGAAATAGTTTTTAGCTCAGGCTGGTGTGCTGAATGCTTTGTGTTGCTCCCTACATTCATAGGAGCTCTATGAGTGTCAGGAGCAGCGCAGAGCATTTATCGGGCTGGCCTGTGCTAAAAAACGTTTTTGCAGTTTTGTAAAAGGGGGTGGGGGGTTAATATGCAGGATCTTGTTTTATTTTTTATTTTACTTACCTGATTTTAAGTATGTTCTTGACTGTACCTTGCCTAGATCTGTGGATAATACTAATAAGGCCTAACTCTGCTCAAGTCTCCCTTGCCAGACATGCCTAAGTGTATTCCACATAGAAGTAGATGAACTTAAAAAAAAAGTTTGGACAAGTTCCTGGAGGAAAAGTCCATAGTCTGCTATTGAGACAGACATGGGGGAAGCCACTGTTTGCCCTGGAATTGGTAGCTTGGAATGTTGCTACTATTTGGGATTCCAGAATCTTGCTACTCTTTGAGATTCTCCATGGAATCTTAATACTCTTTGGGGTTCCGGAATGCTGCTCCTTTTTGGGTGACCTGGATTGTCCACTGTGGAAACAAGATACCGGGTTAGATGGCTGTCCTTATGTTCTTATGTAAACAAGAGCAGGTAGACTATTTCTGTACATTTTGGAGTTAGTTCTGTAAGGAAGGCGCCAACATTTAGGTGCCAAGAATTCATTTAAATGACCAAAATATTGGCAAATCTGAACATTTGTGTACACATAACCCTCTAAATACCAATATTCCTGCTTTTCACTGTTGTGTAAAATGATGCAATGGCACATAGTTTGAATGTGACCTTGGCTCTCTTTCCCACTACAAAGGAATTGAAACTGCTTTGCCATCTCTCTGTCTCCGACTTAACAAAGACCTTGGCTCTCTTTCCCACTACAAAGAAATTCAAACTTTTTTGTCAGCTCTTTGTCTCCAACTACCACTGAAATGTTTTCACGTTTCCCTTATATATATTGGTTTTGCCAACATTTGCTTATTTCTGATCTGAGGAAGAAGGGGGGGTTACCTTCAAAAGCTAGTCGTGAACTCCATTAAGTTAGCCCAATAAAAAAGGTATTATTTTTTTCCTTTATGTTTTTGTTTTATTTCTAATAAACATAGTTACGTGCATAAATTTTAGATTATTATAATTATAGGATAAGCAGACCAGAGGGAAGCAACAGCACAAAACAATCAATACCATACATGCAGTGAAGTGGACCCAGATGGGAACAGAAAGATGGCATCTCGAATCAGAGGAAGCAAAGGTTTATTAATAGGACCCGACACAGCTGTCCCTGGAGGAGTGCTCAGAAGCAAGGATAAAGGCAGATGGAAAGATAAATAGAATTGCTTTTTTTTTTGGGGGGGGGGGATACTGTTTCCAAGTTTCCAAGTTTATTAGTTTTTAATATCCCGACCATAAAACAAATATCTGGCCGGTTAACAATGTAGTTTAAAAAAAGGGGAGTAAAAGGGAAGAATAAATAGATAATTTAAGTGAAACATAAATGACAAAACCAGACAAACTTGACTGTGAGGATAGTAAGGGAGGAGGGGGAAAAGTTACATTTGATAAGAAGAAAAAGGAAGAATGGGTAGGGAAAAAACATGAAGGTGAGGGCAAATTGTAGTGATAATTGCTTGCAGGAGAAGAGAAAAAAGAAATAAGAGAAGAGAGAGAAGATAGATAGAAGAAAGTCTAGGTTAGGTTAAAAGCGTCGTGAAATAAGAAAGTCTTTAGACCTGTTGAATGTTTTATGGTGTTGAACAGATTTACGGAAGTCCATGCAGGTACGATCGCTGACCCAGGTGTCAAACTGAAACGCGAGCTGCATCAGGTCTTATTAATGAACCTTTGCTTTCTCCGATCTGAGGCTCCTTCTTTCTGTTCCCATCTGGGCCCACTTCATTGCATATTTGGTGCTAAAATTTATGCATGGTTTTTGGCCATCTAAGGGGGGGTCTTTTAATTAAGGTATGCTAACCAATTTAGCGCGCATTAAATGCTAAGACGTCTATTATATTCCTGTGGGCCTTTGCATTTAGCGAGCGCTAATCTTTAGCGCACCTTAATAAAGGTGCAAGCATTCACATGCAAGCCTGGTGTACTTTCACGCATATAACGCGCGCGCCATACAAGATTTTACAAACCGAGCATAACCATGAGCGTTATATGCGTGAGCGCGTTATACAATTGTTTTCTGTCTTGCTGGCGCCCTCCTCCATCTTCCTGCAGCGTTCGCTGAAAGCCGCAGTAGCGGCTTCCATGCGCCTCCTGCGGCTGGGAAGCGTTCCCTCTGACGTCGTGACATCAGAGGAACACTTCCGGGTCAGCCGCAAGAGGCACATAGGATCCGCTGCCCGCGGCTTTCAGCGAACGATGCAGGAAGATGGAGGAGGGCGCCAGCAAGACAGAAAACACCGCATCACAATAGAATAGGCATTGCAATAGAAAACCTGGGAAACAAAATTACTTCATTGATAATTTCCCTGCTGGCGGCATTTGCTGATAGTTAAAATAGCTCAGCTAATATTTCTTGTGAAGTCATTTTGCATACGAAGCAACAGTTAGATAAATAGGACTTAAACGCTGGCATGGATTATGAAAGTTCAATGAGGAGCATGCGCGGTATACACGTGGGCGCGCTATACCAAAATTTTCTTACATAAATTCCTTGTTCCCGCGTGCTATACCTGTGTGCGCGTTGTACACGTGTGCGCGTTATATGCGTGAAAATACAGTAAGTGGTTGCACTTAATATATAGGTTTATTTACCCAACTGCTGAAAACATCCAAATTGTGATTTTCGAAAGAAATAATTTGTACATTTCACAAGGGGTGTCTTGGAGGGGTGTTTTGTGTGAAACTATGGTGGGCCCAAAATTAGGATATCTTTCAGCGATAATGGAATGGGTAGAAATGTCCCAGGCAAAGGAGAAGGACTTTAAAAAAAAAAAAAATCTTGCCCTCTTTTAGACCCCCCCCCCCTTTTATCAAGCTGCATTAGGGTTTTTTATCACTGGCCGCGGCGGTAAAATCTCCGACGCTCATAAGAATTCTATGTTCATCAGAGCTTTTACTGCCACAGCCTGCAATATAAAACCGTAACAAGGCTTCATGGGGGGGGGGGTAATTATATCCAGGGTACATAAAGGTGCCCCGATTTAGTAGTCAACCACTAAAGAGGTGAGGACATGACTCCTCCCTCATCTCCTATTGGTTATGGACTCCCTCTCACCCCCTAAGAAGTGAAGGTAACATTTCTTCAAGTATTTTGGCCATTCCTAATAGGTCAGCAAGTAAGTGTAAGCTGTAGCCTAGTGGCCAGTGGACATTGAACAATGGGATCCAGTATAACTCCCACTTTAACTCTTTTATTTCAGTACAAATATGTGAACTCTCTGGGAATATAGAAATACTTATAGGACCTGAATATACATGACATCCAAACCAACCAACCAATCAAAAATGTTAAACGAGGAAAATTATATGACAACCTAATGGCCACCAAAGCAGCTAAACTAGACAGACAAATCACTAATCTGTTGTCTTCGACCACAGACTACAAAACCTTCAAAGAAGAAACCAAAACCCTACTCTTCAAAAAATACATAAAACCTATCTAACACGAACAGTTCCTTCTCAAACTCCACCTACCACACACTCCACCCATATCTAATCTAAAATGTTTCTAATTACCCAACATGCATCTCCTTAACTTCTCGACAATTCTTATGCAATTCTTACAACAATTCTTATGTAATGTTACAATTCTTGTAACCTGACAACTCTTGTGTAATCCGCCTTGAACCGCAAGGTAATGGCGGAATAGAAATCACTAATGTAATGTAATCAGCACGTGTGATGGCTATCGTAGTACTGTACCTTTAAGTGTAGAAGGTTTTATGTTCTCTCAGGGTTTCCGCCGCTGGCATTGCGCTTGTTGCAGGTTTCCGGGTCTCGCTGCATCTTTTGTCAGGTAGAAACTGGCGTTTCAGCCACCACGCTGCGGCCTTCTTCAGGGAACTGAAGTCTGGATGCACTAACTAACCAATAAGCACAGGCAGTGGCGTACCTAGGGGGGGGGCGGGGGGGGGGCGGGCCGCCCCGGGTGCCAGCCCTAAGGGGGTGTTCCCGGCCTTGCCGTTCAGTCCCCCGCCACCCCCGAAGGACCGCTCGCCCCACTGACCTTCCTGCACCACCTGTGAAGCAGCCCGCAGCAGGATCGCGAAGTCAGCGTCAGCATCCCTGCGCTGCTTCCTGCGCCGCGATCCCGCCCCTCCTCTGACGTCAGAGGAGGGGTGGGACCGTGGCGCAGGAAGCAGCGCAGGGATCGCTGACGCTGACTTCGCGATCCTGCTGCGGCTGCTTCATAGGTGGTGCGGGGAGGCCAGGGGGGCGAGCGGTCCTTCGGGGTGGGTCGGGGCATCAGGCCTTCAGGGTGGGGCGGGCGGGCAGGCAAGCAGGCTTTCAAGGGGGAGGAGGTGACAGGCAGGCAGGCAGGCCTTCAAGGGGGGACAGGCCTTCGGGGGGGGGGTGCAGACCTTCAAGGGGTGCAGGCCTTCAAGGGGGGCAGGCAGGCCTTCAGGGGGGTGCAGGCCTTCGGGGGGGGGTGTAGGCCTTTGGGGGGGTGCAGACCTTCAAGGGGGTGCAGGCCTTCAAGGGGGGAACAGGCCTTCAAGGGGGGAAAGGCAGGCAGGCCTTCAAGGGGGGGAGAGGCCTACAAGGGGGGGGACAGGCCTACAAGGGGGGGGACAGGCCTTCAAGGGGGGGTGCAGGCCTTCAAGGGGGGTGCAGGCCTTCAAGGGGGAGACAGGCCTTCAAGGGGGGGAAAGGCAGGCAGGCAGGCCTTAAAGGGGGGACAGGCCTACAAGGGGGGGACAGGCCTACAAGGGGGTGGGACAGGCCTTCAAGGGGGGGGACAGGCCTTCAAGGGGGGGACAGGCCTTCGGGGGGGTGCAGACCTTCAAGGGAGTGCAGGCCTTCGGGGGGGGGGTGCAGTCCTTCAAGGGGGGGAAAGGCAGGCAGGCAGGCCTTCAAGGGGGGGACAGGCCTACAAGGGGGGGGAGAAGCTACAAGGGGGTGGTACAAGCCTTCAAGTGGGGGACAGGCCTTCGGGGGGGGGTGCAGACCTTCAAGGGAGTGCAGGCCTTCGAGGGGGGTGGTGCAGGCCTTCAAGGGGGTGCAGGCCTTCAAGGGGGGACAGGCCTTCAAGGGGGGAAAGGCAGCCAGGCAGGCCTTCAAGGGGGGACAGGCCTACAAGGGGGGGGGAGAAGCTACAAGGGGGTGGGACAGGCCTTCAAGTGGGGGACAGGCCTTCGGGGGGGTGCAGGCCTTCGGGGGGTGCAGACCTTCAAGGGGGGGACAGGCAGGCAGGCCTTCAAGGGGGGGACAGGCCTACAAGGGGAAGGGACAGGCCTTCGAGGGGGGTGCAGGCCTTCAAGGTGGGACAGGCAGACCTTTAAGGGGGGACAGGCCTTTGGGGGGGGACCATGATTTAGAAGTACACGGAGGGAAGGGGGTGTTCAAAGAGACATGCATATGCCAAACTTTGGGGGGGGGAAGAAATAATGGGTCTGAAAATAGAGGAGAGGGAGAGAGATGATGGACCATGGGATTTAGGGAGGGAAGGAACAGAAAGGGAGAGAAATTGGACACAAGGGATGGTGTGGAGGAGGGATAGAGATACTGGATAGGAGGGTAATTAGGAAAAGAAAGGGAGAGATGGTGGACTCTGGGATGGTGGGGAAGGAGGGAGAGATGCCGGATGAAAGGGTATTTAAGAAAAGGTGGATCTGTGGAGGGAGATGAAAAAAAGGAAAGATACCAGACTTCCTGGGAAGGGAAGGGAAATGGAAAGGGAGGACAGAGTTGGCAGATGGATGGTTAGCATGCAGAAAGAAGGAGACCCTGGCAAGCAAGTTATCAGAAGAAAACCAGAGCCTTGGACCAACAAGATTTGAAATATAACCAGACAACAAAAGGTAGAAAAATTAATTTTATTTTCTGTTTTGTGATTATAACATGTCAGATTTGAAATGTGTATCCTGCCAGAGCTGGTGTTGGACTGCAAACGTGAGCTAGGATTTAACAGAAAGAGGAAAAGTCCTTTTTGTTTCTTTATTTTATTTACACCACAGCGCCAGTGTGGTTAGGAGAAGCCAAAGGGGGTGAAAAAGCTATAAAACCTACCAGGAGTTTTGAAAAAAATCACCCAACTGGGCAGGAAAATCGAATTGAAAAACCAATTCAATAGGGCTGAATCGAATCAAAATTTTTTTTTCCTGTATCTGGCAGCATTAGTTTGCGCTACTGTCTTAGACTTTAGGACCTGGGATTGGGGAGAGATGGCATCCTCAGTACTTTATAATGCAAGTGAAACGAGGATTTGGTCAGACTTTTGAAGGGTCTGCAGAAAAAAAATATTGTATAGGCCGGGGACATGAGACAGCAGGAAATGGGAACTTTTCTTCCTTCTATTTTTGTGAATGGAAAGGCTGAGGATGTCAGAGAGGTCAGTTAAAATATGTGCTTTATAAGAAAATATAATAATGTGTTTTATAAAGTTTATAGCATAGCTGGCCTACCCAGTGAGGTGTTCCTAGTGGTGATGGTGGCAGCGTGTCAATGTGTTGAGAGGAAGAGGTGGTCTGGGAAATTCTGCTGAGCAAACTCCGGGCCCATTTCCACCCCCCAGTTAGTCCACTCCACTCAACTGATTCACACACTGAGTGGGTCTTTGGGTGTTGTTTTGGGATCTCTTCCAGTGGTTTATCTCCTTCTGGTCCAAGGAAGGAAACTTTGTTATCCTTAGCATTGACCTACAGAATATGTTTGTAACAGCGCTGCTTGTGTGGCATTAGGCTATGTAGTGATTAAAAGAAAAAAACAGACCTTTGCACATTTTTGCACTATATGGTGGGTGTATGAGGAGATTCACATTTCCTGCACAGCTAAGTCCATGTGAAGTTACCTTGTGCTGTATTTGACATCTAGCAAGGTCTCTGTTTGAAAGGAAAGATCTAAACTTAAAAATGAAGTGGCCAGAAGTTATGGTAAAAGCAGATAGTGTAGCTGGTTTTAAGAAAGATTTGGACAAATTCCTGGAGGAAAAGTCCATAATCTGTTATTAAGACATGGGGGAAGTGTCTGCTTGCCCTGGATCGGTAGCATGGAATGTTGCTACTCTTTGGGTTTTGACCAGGTATTAGTGTCCTGGATTGGCTACCATGAGAATGGGCTACTGGGCATGATGGACCATTGGTCTGACCCAGTTAGGCTATTCTTATGTTATGTTCTCATCTGTAGGGGCCTTTGTTTTCACTTCTTATTTTAATGTATTTTTTTTCTGGGAACTTATCAGTGTTTTTTATAATGGGAACAAAAATGGAAGAGAATTAATGTGTGTGGAATGGGGGGGTAACTAATTTCTTCAGCTAAATAATTCAATCCACTTCAAACAGACATAGGAGAACTTGTGCACCATTCACACACCCTCCAACCAAAAACGTCAAAAGAAAAAAACTGTTCGACAACCTCCTAGCCATTCGAGCTGCAACACTCGACCCCCAACTCTACAACCAATTGATATCAACCACAGACTGCAAAACCTTCAAAAAGAAATAAAAACCCTTCTATTCAAAAAACACATAAAACCGAACTAACACAATCAGAACTGTCCCAAGCATCACCTGCAACTACTCCATATGTACTTCTAATGTCATGACAATTTAGACATAATTTATGTTATGTTATGTTTGGAATAATGGTTACATATATGAGGTTCAATAAAAGAAAATTTTCACTGCCTGTTTCTATTCTGACCATTTATTCCATTTCATGGTTATTGCAAAAAAAAAAAAAAAAAAAAATTTTTTACATGGGGGGGGGGGTGTCAAAAAATGATGGGCCCCGGGTGCCACATACCCTAGGTACGCCACTGAGCACAGGGATGACATCGGCACGCTACGTGGTTAGCGCGGTGGCAAGTCAAATGCGCGCAAGGCAATACCGTGCAACGCAATTGCGCGCCAGCACAATTACACACGACACAAATGCGCGCCAAACAATCATACGCATGATAACTGAGCGCAACAGAATTGGGCGCAACACAATCACACGCAGGATAAATGAGCGCGAGACAACATCCTTGCTCATCCCTCCCACCCCTGATATGCTCCTGCAATTTAGTACAAGAACAAGCTTACACAGACTAAAAGGAGGTGCACGCCATTCATCAGGTCCAAATGCTGGCAAGTGAGCTTAACCACAAATGCCCCTCAATTACATGCACAGATAAAATCCTTGCTCTAGATTTCGTAGCCTGCCGGCCTTCTTAGGAACAGGCTTTGCTAAATCCTATAATCTGCTCCTCTCTTTCTGTGGGGGAAAAAGAATGAAAGCCCAGTCTGCAGGTTTCTTCTCTGGCTTTACCTGTCTGCTTGCACAGCTGGGTTGCTTAATGCCTGGGCTGCTCCTTATGGCATGATGACATTCTCTGTCTTTCTTTTCTTACTCTCCATAGTCTAATTCCAACCTGAATACACTTTGCCTGGTGGGGAATGCCTTTAGCTCAACAAATGTGACACATTAGAGAATGTAATACCTTCTCGCTTAAGCAATTATTCAGAATGGGCTCTGTTTGCATCAGGCTCATCCTTGCTGCTTTCTAATAATGGCTTACAGGGTCCTGGAGCTTCTGAACAGGCTCTCGCTTCTTGTCTTGGGGCTCTGTACCTTTAGGGACCACTATGCCCTGGGGATTTAAGCCTGTGAGGTTCTCCTGGGTGTGGCAGGCTATGCAGGTATTTCCTTGCCCTGGATCCTTCACCTGATTTTCCCTGCCTCCTTTCTTCTTTCATCCTCCTTCCATCTCCACCTCCACTCCTTCTGTTTTTGCTTTTTGGCTTCTCTCTGACTTCTGTTATACTTCCCAGCTGGGTTCAGGAAGATTTCTTGCCTCACCCTGTTGCTCTAGTTCTGGGATCAGGTCAGAGTAACCTGGCCAGCTTATTGCTGGACAGAACAGGAACTATCTTTTCCATAATTCAGGGTTCCTCCTCCCTCTGGGTTATGTCCACCTGCATCATCAATCTGAGACTGCCCCTCCCCTGAGGATCAAAGTATATGGCTCCTTTTGCCTCTCTCTCTCTCAAAAGGCTGCTCCTCCTTGTGAGCTGTTTCATCAGGCCCCAGCACCAGCTCTACTTGGAATGTATTTATCCATTTATGTTCTTGTACTAAATTCTGTTAGGTGTTAATGCGTGCCTAACACAGCAAAAGTGGCCTAACAAGGGACATGCTAAAGTGTTCTGCATTAGTTTTCTCACCTGTGTGCGCTATGCAAGTGGTATTAATTGTTTTGGAGGGAGCACATCGGGGGTGGGGAGTGGGCAAGGATGTGCTAAGCATTTAGTGTGCTGATGTCATCACTGTGCTTATTGGTTAGTTAGTGCATCCATAACATGGGGGTGCTTAGTGCCCCCCCCCCCCCCCACACACACACACACCTAAATATGAAGTGGTAATCACTCCCGTGGTAATTTATTTTATGTTGGATCAAAATTTTTATTTTCAAACAGAAATCCAACCAACATAGAACCAGCAACCTTGAAGCATTAGCTGAAGAAAACCAATTAAAGAGCAAACAGACCCAACATCCCTGTCCCTAACCTCTGTCCCACCCCCAACCCCCCCAACAAAAGAGAAGCCACAATGCAGTAGGCTTGGACTCTTATAGCCCCCACTGCCAATGAGTGAAATCTGAACCCTAGTGCCCCCCCCAAGAAACAGACCAAAAAAAGGAAGACAAACCAACAGAAGTACCAAAATAAGGGTCATATATCTCTCCTTTTCTTAGATTTCCTTACACATCCAGGGTGGGTGGGTGGGGGGAGGGAAATGTATTTTGAGGATTTAAATTACTTAATTATAATATTGTAATCATATCATATGTCATATTGTATTAATAATTGGGAAGAAGGTGGGAGAAAATGATTGTTTTATGTATTACTTGTATAGTTAATAGTGCGTTTTATGCAGTATTTTATGTTCAATTAATTGTATTGCACTGTCAAAGTTTGAAAATCAATAAAGATTTAAAAAAAAAAAAAGAAGTACCAAAAAAAGAGTAAAGGTAATTTCTTTTAAATGGCTTTGTGCTAATGCTATGATTAGCACACAACCAGAAATAAAATAAATAGAAAAAGCCGTTTATGACAGCTGTGCTAGAAATGGGCTTAGCACATGGGAACAACCCATGTAAGGACATGCTAAGCCCATTTCTTAGCACAGGTTAGTAAAAAGGCCCCTTAATTATTTGCTTTTTTATGTGATCTACTCATCTATTTTTTTGTGTGCTAATATGTTTTATTAGAAATTTTATGCATGTTTGTTGCTGGAAACCGCTTAGATATGAAGTGGCCTATAAATGTTTAAAATAAATAAATAAATGACTATGTGAAAACCTCATTTTTTATGTTTGTTCTGTTTTTATTTTATGCTTGTTTCCGTATGTGATGTGTTACCCCTGATGCAACCTGAGAGCGAAACGTGGCCACATGGGGTTTTACTTCTGAATATATCTACCTATTTTTTAAGACTCTTTTGTAGTGTTGTAATCTCTGTCATATCTTTCTGCATTCTCACTCTCTTTATATTTCCTGCTTAAGACATCCATATGAATGTTCTCCAGCCTTGCGATGTGAGCTGCTGAGAGGAGTAGAAGGTTTTTCTCTACTCAGCCCATCAACAATTTTATCTTGTGACACCCCCTTCCAAGCAGTTGATCATCATCAGCCACATCTCCTCCTCTGACCAGCATCCTCGAGCCACATTGTTCTGAAAGTATCCACTCCTGACTTCCAGGCTGGCATCTATTGTCACCAGAATCCAATCTGTGGCCTCTAGAGCCACCATCTTGAACAAAATTTGTAAGCACAACCTCAGACAGGACTGTGTTCCAGTACTGAGTCTGGGAGACAAGTGAGCATGTAATAGCCTCTTGTTTCGAGTTAAGTTTCAAGTTTATTTAAAATTTGTTTAATCACCCTATCATATATTCAGGGCGATGTACAGTTCTAAAAATAGTTTATAACAATACACAGGGAAACAAAGAGTTCATATAGCAAATACATGACTTTCAAAACAGACGGGACTATTGGGTAAATAGGATAGAAATACAATAATTGAAGGCAGATGTAACAATCAAGGAGAATTACAATTTTTGTTTTATTTTTTATTTGGTTTTATTTTTTTTTTTAAATAATGGATTTTACTTTAATTTGGTGTTCTCACGATGTCTAGCAGTCAAATGCACCTTTAAAAAGAAAGCATTTTAACTGACTCTTAAATCTGTCAACATTTCTTTCCTCCCTTAAGTACATTGGCAAGGAATTCTAGACCATGGAACCAGATCTAACATGCCCTCCACTGAACCCACAACCAAACCATAATCCCAGACTATGGGCTTGCTTATTTTCAGCAGGTTGCAGATGTTTCCTTGCAACTTGAAGTGATCTCTGGTCAAGATCACTTTCCCTTGTGAATGTCAAAGAAGGTTTCCATATATTCTATGGCTTGCATCAGGTCCAGCTGACTCTTGGCTGTTCTAGTAAGGCAATTACCTACACAGTAACTTCCTCACTCTCCTGAAATGACATCCCACTGATTAGCTAGTGGCCTAAATTCAGATGCCCCAGCACCCCTGCTTGACTTAGTGCTATCGCTACTATAGGCATCACCTTTGTGAATATCCTTGGCGCCATGACTAGTCTGAAGAGGAATGCATAAAACTGCTAATGCAGTGTCTCGCAAATGGTGTGCCGTTGCAAGATTCTGGGTGCGCCGCGAGACGCTGGCAAGGAGTAGAAGTACAGGCACTGGCTGACTGACTACATGTCCTGTATTCAGTCAGCCTGCGCCTACGTCTCTCCTCCTTACTGGTGCATCTCCTCCTTTAGCACGCCCTACTGGCATGGTGACAGCAGGTTCAGGGCCCCATCTGGAGGGCCTCCACGTATGCATGGACGTCGACGGGATGATACTCTACATGCATCGACATCCACACATTTCCAGATGCCTACACTTAAGGCGTCTGTATCACACCTACGGAGATGCATAGGGACGCTTACCAAGGCCACTTCTGGTAGGAACCATGCTAGCATTGGGCATCGGTAGACGTGCTTAGATGCCTCTGTAGGCATGATTCAGAAGCCTATATTGTAGGCATCCTTCATGGCCTTCATCCTGAATGGCTGGTGAGATGACAGTAGGACATCGGCTACCGCCTACAATTGGGATGCCATTTGTAGACTCAGCCCTTAAATGTCAAAATAATTGATGAATCATATTAATAGTATAATTTATCCACATTGATGTTACTTGTTATTCTTATAGTTTTGAAACCACAAGGAGCTGTGCACTTTCTATGGATCTGGCTACTGTGCAGTCTATGGGGAACAAAATGGGAGCCTGAAATCAAGATTGTGATAAGCGGGTGGTGAGTTGACAATGGTTGATGGATAAAGGCCATATAAATTTCTACAGTATGTGTTCAATAAGCCCCAAGTAAGTTTATATTATAATTGGCTTTCTGATAAGGTCTTTTAGTATCACTTTGTTCTGTTTATTTTGCAAATTCAATTTTATGCCAGCGTCTGACTGTATTCTAAAGTCTCTTAATTGGAATATTTTTTAACTAATTTGTTTGCATTTTGTATAAACCAATTGAGATTTTGGATTGAGCAATGTAATTGCTGCCAGTTTCTGTTGAATATAAATTGTTCCCAGAGTAAGTTAGCTAGAAAAGTAAATATTTAATGGGTAATAGTATTCTTGCATAAACAGAGAAACAGAGAAAATGATGACACAAAAAAGACCATATGGCCTATCCAGTTTGCCCGTCTATTAGCAACCATTACCTTTTCATCTCTATTGGAGATCCTCTGTGCATGCCACATGCTTTCTTGATTTCAGATACAGTCCTTGTTCCTGCCATTTCATGCATCTACCACTATTTCCATAAAGTATCTCCTTGGATTACTCCTGAGTCTGTCTTTCATTTTCATGTTATGCCCCTTATTTTTAAACGTCTTTTCAATTGAAAGAGGCCCGCCTCTTTTGCATTTATGCCAGGAAGGTATTTAAATGTCTATAATATCTTCCTTTCCTGTCATTCTTCCAAAGTGCTACTACTATTAATTATTTCTATAGAACTACCAGACGTACGCAGAGCTGTACAGAGTCATGAAGTAGACAGTTCCTGCTTGAAGGAGCTTACAATCTAAACAGACAAGACCTCTCCACCATTCCATGCATTCACCACCCTTTCCATAAAGAAGCATTTCCTTAGATTCTTCCTGAGCCTTTCCTCTTTGCTCTTCATCTTATGTCCCTTTGCTCTTGCCCATGACCATAGCTGCATCCAATGTGGCAGCCATGATCTTTCACTCTAGTCAGGTCAAAGGTCACAACCACTATATGGAATCTAAGCAATGGGGTCCACTGTTAGCCTCTTGTTTGGACATTCCTTAGTCAGCCAGTAAGCTACAGTGGGAGGTTCCAAGAAGTAGATCTGTGGGTTAAGGCCGAAAAGAAGGCTGGTGTCTTCAACCCCATTTCTTTTTATGCAGGTTTGCCTAGAGAAAAATGATCTGCTCTGGTAGGGAACCTCTGAAGCTTTATCTGAATATTTCCAAAGGTAAGAGCAACCAAGGAGCCGAGGTGGTCAGAAGAGACAGATATCTTAGTTGCTGGTGTCAACAAAATTCTTTGTTGATAACAACTCACCAGACACAGCCGTGTTTCGGCAACAATGCCTGTATAGAAGTCTCTATTATTCCAGGAAAACAGAACTATGTCAGCAATAGCACTATTACCAATCAGCAAAACAATAAAACCCCGAGGATGATGAGTGTGCATTGCTAGTCAAACCACAGCTCAATGTCAAAATCAATCACTCCTTGATTGCTTATATCTCTTCTGTGGAGATTTATCCTCTTCCCTTTTTGTTCTGCTGTATTCCTGAAGGTAGTCAGAAAAGTATTTTGAATACCAACCTCTGAGTAAATCCTGCCCTAAGACATTGAAAATATATTCTTACTAGTCATTAAGCCCGTTACATTAACGGGTGCTAGAATATATGTCTGTCTGTCTTTCTGTCTCTCTCCCTCCCGCTGTCTCTCTCTCTCCCTGGCCCCCTTTCTCTGTCTGTCTTTCTGTCTCTCTCCCTGCCCCTGTGTCTTTCTTCCTTTCTTTCTGTCTCCCTCCGTCCCGCTGTCTATCTGTCATTCTTTCCCTCCTTTTCCCTGTGCAGCAGCATTTCCACCCCACTTCCCTGTGCAGCAGCAACAGCATTTCCCTCCTTCCCCCCCCACCTTCCTATGCTGAAGCAGCAGCGGTATTTCCCTTCCCCTCCAGATTCCTGTGCAGTAGTAGCAGCATTTTCCCCCACCCTCCCTTCCCTTCTGTTACCGCGATCTGACCTGCTCCATTCGGCCCCTCCCCCTTTTTTTACTGCGTTCTGTCCTGCTTCGATCTGGCCTGCTCCATTTGGCCCCTCCCCCTTCCCTTCCCGCGGTCTAGCTTGTTCCATGCCTCTCCCTTCCCTTATTGCGGTCCTGTGGCAGGAGTCCTCTTCTTTGTCAGCCCCCCTTCCCTTCCCGCGGGCTGGCCTGTTGCGGCCGAAGGAGTGCTGCCGCGGCTCCTTTTACGATCCCCGCCAGCGTCGGAAGCCTTCTCTGACGCTGGTGCGGCTTGTGAGAGGAGCCGACCCCGCAGCTTTTAATTTTTGCTTGAGGAGGTGGAGAGCAAGGAGTCCAGCGCTGCAGGCCAGTCCTGGCGGCCATGGAGAGAGGGAGCGATATATGCGCGCATGCGCACTCCTGCCGCCACAGACCTACTGATCACAGATCAGAGATCACGGAACCACGCAGGTAAGAGTGCGCATGCGCTGCTTGGGTTTTATTATATAGGATGGGGCTGACATACTAAAAGTCCTGAACAGATAACAAGCATGCTAAGTTGTTTAGGGCTTTTATCTCTGAATGCTGGACTTTTTCAGTATATTTCACAGATTGTTTTCATACAGAGGATCAAGTGTTTAAAAAGCAGTTATATGTTATACATTTCACTCATTGCTGAATGTATAATTGCTTTTTTTTAAAATGCAGTAGCATTATTGAAGCAGTTCTGTACAATAGAAACATAGAAACATGAAGGTAGATAAAGGCCAAATGGCTCGTCCAGCCTGCCCATCCGCAGCATCCAGTATCTTCTCCTCTCCTTATTGGCTAAGGTTCTTAACATTTGCATCTCCTCTTCCTATAGGCTAAGGCTCTTTACACCTGCATTGTGATGTCATAGAACTTTATGGTTATAAAAACACGAAGGCAGATAAAGGCCAAATGGCTCGTCCAGCCTGCCCATCCGCAGCATCCAGTATCTTCTCCTCTCCTTATTGGCTAAGGTTCTTAACATTTGCATCTCCTCTTCCTATAGGCTAAGGCTCTTTACACCTGCATTGTGATGTCATAGAACTTTATGGTTATAAAAACACGAAGGCAGATAAAGGCCAAATGGCTCGTCCAGCCTGCCCATCCGCAGCATCCAGTATCTTCTCCTCTCCTTATTGGCTAAGGTTCTTAACATTTGCATCTCCTCTTCCTATAGGCTAAGGCTCTTTACACCTGCATTGTGATGTCATAGAACTTTATGGTTATAAAAACACGAAGGCAGATAAAGGCCAAATGGCTCGTCCAGCCTGCCCATCCGCAGCATCCAGTATCTTCTCCTCTCCTTATTGGCTAAGGTTCTTAACATTTGCATCTCCTCTTCCTATAGGCTAAGGCTCTTTACACCTGCATTGTGATGTCATAGAACTTTATGGTTATAAAAACATGAAGGCAGATAAAGGCTAAATGGCTCGTCCAGTCTGCCCATCAGTGATGCATAAATGGTGGTATTCTAGTCATTCATATACGTAAGGGGCTAGATATGTTCATAAATACACTCTTCTAAGTCTCCAGGTTTCTAGGTATATTTCAGTGTTGATGCACCACCTGTCAGTACTTCCATCAAATGGGGTTGAAAGAAATTCTACAAATAGGGAAAAAAAAGGCATTTTATAATATTAATTTCAACATTGAGGAGGGAAATGAAGAATGACAAGGGGACAAATTTTCCCCATCCCCACTGGATCTCTCTATTCCCATCCCGTCCCCGCTCCATTCCTGCAAGCTCCGTCCTCATCTGCACAAGCCTCGAACACTTTAAAATCATAAGTGTTAGTAAGCATAAGTAATTGTTCCAGATTTTTACCCCATAATGCTGCCTGATATGAGAAAAGATGTTGCTGATGTCTTTTAAATTTACATCCTCTATCTGGTGGAGAAACAAAATTCAATTGTGGGCTTCTCTTATGTCTATTGGTTGAGAAAGAGAAGAGGTCAGTTATATATTTAGGGGCTAAACGGAATAGTACCTTAAAGCATAAACATCCAAGCTTAAACTTCACACGTGCCTCCATTGGCAACCAATGCAGGAATTGGTAGGAAGGAGTTACATGATCAAACTTCTCTTGTACCATCTAATGGAAAAGAATATACCATGGTTTCAGTGCATGTACCTTGCCAGTGAATGCACACTTGAGTTGAGTTTGGGTGGAACATGGAAACATGCACATAAACTATAGAATTGTATCATTTACATACTATGGTGCTGAAGGACCTCCCACAAACAAGGAAAGCATAGCAAAACACCTGCTTAACCAAAAAACTCAGCATGCAAGAGAGGAATAAGATAAAAGACTCTAGTCCAGTCCCAAGTCATGGAAGAATTTTTGATTGTCAAGGCTTGAAATAGAGAAGGTCCCCCTTTTACAGTTTCTTCACACTCAGAGTGAGTAAAGTCCAGATTATTTCATATATTTTCAGAAATATATTTATTAAAGCACACTTCTTTCTGTGGAATTTATTCATTTTATATGTACATCAGCTCTCAGTCCTACGAAGACACAAATAATTTCCCAGCAGCCTTTTGGATAGGCAAATTAGTTACTCAATACCTGCTAATGCTGTCCCTCCCTTGAGAGTTTTTAGAAAAAAAAACAACTCCTGTTGCTGAATGGCTGCTGGGTTAAACCCACTAGCTTCTCAGTGCCATACTGCTGTTTTCTATCAGGTTCAATTCATTCAAAATGCTTTCTCATTAATAAAAGTTAAGGGGCTCATAATCGAAAGAGAAAAACGTCCAAAAACCGGCCTAAGTCGGCACTTGGACAATCATAAATGAAAGATGTCCAAGTGCCGCTAATCAAAACGGGTTTTAGACGTGTTAACAAATGACCTAGGTCTTTATAGAGCTGCTGAACGACCATAGTTAAATGGGGTGTGTCAGGAGGAGTGTCAAGGGCAGGACGTGGGCAGGCTTAGACTTAGTCGTACTGCATGTACAACCGAAAGTTATACAGCACAGGATTAACGGAGCTTGGACGTTGTGACTTAGACCATTTAAAACATGGTCTAAGTCACAAAAACCCACCTAAAGTCACCAGATAAACACTGCAAACACATAATACAGACCCCCACACACTACCCCAGTGATCACCGACCCCCCCACCCCATAAAAATCGTAATCACATCTTTAAAATTCAGCCTCCAGACCATCATCACCTGGCAGCCTGGCATAGGAAAGCCTAGTCTTCCAGGACAGAGGCATCTTAAGCCATCTTGGATGTAGGTTAGGGACCCATGGAGAGGAGGCATGCCCATAAACCCCTGTAATCCCTGCATTGATACTGAAACATGTGCAATCCCCTATATACTCCCCAAACCCTTTTGTACTGGCATATAAGTGGCTCCTGTAACCATAAGGGCTATTAGGGTGTCAAAGTCCCTCCTCGAGGGTCGCAATCCAGTCAGGTTTTCATGATTTCCCCAAAGAATATGCATGAGATCTATTTGCATGCACAGGAAGCCAAGAAAAAGAACAAAAAACAGTTCACTTATCTTCATAGATGTCACCAGGAACCAATCATGCTCCTTACAGCGAGTAGATCTTCCTGCTATAGCTCTTCTCAGCTCTTGTTTCGCCAATCAATGGCTGCATCAGGGAAAGTCACATTCTCTCCTGCTCTGTCAACACACGGCTCAGAATGGCGCTTGGGTTTATGCTTCCGATTTTATGATGTCAATCTCATTAAACTTTATTCATTGGGACATTTCTTCAAAAACACAACACTAATAGAAGGCACACCACTCCACTTTCTGATTAAGTCCGTTGGGCCAAATGGTTTTCAAAAAGAAAATAAATCGCTGTTCACTTTGATACAGCAATGTCTTCACATACCCACGACGTTGCTGTAAGGAGCATGATTTGTTCCTGGTAACATCTATGAAGATAAGTGAACTGTTTTTTGTTCTTGTTCTTGGCTCCCTGTTCACAGTGGTGGCTTTGGTCCCGTTTTGAAAAACTGCATTTGAAAAGTTGTGGAGTTTTTTTTGCCTATGATACAGAGCAGGACTAGCTCTAAAACTCATTGGGTTGCCGTCCGTATATTGTTGATAAGTTGAGACTTTTTCTGTACTGAGCATAAATGGTTTTTCATGGGGTATCTCCACCACCACTTGGCTAATAACAGTTTGATTGTTGATTGAATTTAAACATCTCTATCATATCTCCCCTCTCCTGCCTATCCTCCAAAGTATACAGATTGAGATCTTTAAGTGTGTCCCCATTCGCCTTATGACGAAGACCATACACCATTTTAGTAGCCTTCCTCTGGACTGACTCCATCCTTTTTATATGTTTTTGAAGGTGCGGCCTCCAGAATTGTACACAATATTCTAAATGAGGTCTCACCAGTCTTATACAGGGGCACTAATACCTCCTTTTTCCTATTGGCCATATCTCTTCCTATGCACCCTGGAAAAACGGAGACTTAGAGGGGACATGATAGAAACTTACAAGATCATAAAGGGTATAGAGAAGGTAGAGAGGGGCAGATTCTTCAGACTGGCGGGGGAAACAAAAACAAGAGGGCACACAAGAAAATTGAAGGGAGACAGATTCAGAACAAATGCTAGGAAGTTCTTCTTCACTCAGAGGGTGGTGAATACCTGGAATGCGCTTCCGGAGGAGGTGGTAGAGCAGAATACGATTTTGGGTTTCAAAAAGGGGTTGGACATGTTCCTGAAGGAAAAGGGGATTGAGGGGTATAGTTAGAGGGGTACTATAAAGGATAAAATGTCTTAAGTAAAGGATCACTACAGGTCACGGACCTGGGGGGCCGCCGCGAGTGCGGACTGCTGAGCATGATGGACCTATAGTCTGACTCAGCAGAGGCGATGCTTATGTTCTTATGTTCACCCTAGCATTCTTCTAGCTTTCGCCATCACCTGTTTAACCTATTTGGCCACCGTAAGATCATCACATACATCATACCCAATTCTTGTTCTTCTGTCATGCACATAAGTTCATCACCCCCTAAACTGTACCGTTCCTTTGGGTTTTTGCAGCCCAAAATGCAAGACCTTGCATTTCTTAGGGTCTGCTTTTTACTGCAACTAAGCTCACCATGCGTTTTCTAGATGTGCATGATTATACTAAGATCCTAAGAACAATAAGAATAGCTGTTCCGGGTCAGACCAGTGGTCCATCTAGCCCAGTATCTTTGAATGAAAAGATATTTCTTCCTATTGTAATTTAATTGATTGTCCCCTAGCCTTTGTAATTTTTGATGAGTAAAAATCAATTCACTTGTACCCACTCTACACCACCCAGAATCTTGTAGACCTCTATAATATCCCCCTCAGCTGAAGAACCCTAACCTTTTTGTCATCTTGGTCGTTCTTCAAAGCACAAATTTTTGAGAGTTTATGATTATACAGTGGGTGAAGAGAAAGATAGATAAGGTCACAATATATATATATATATATACACTTTAGGAATTTTTATACTGTATATTCAAGTGGCCAAGATATGTTGTTTTCATTAAAGGAGAGGAAGAATACATTTTTATATCATCAGGCATTGTTAAAACTGCCTGAAGGTTGAATAGTGGTAGATTGAATCCTGCACTGAGCATCGCCAAGGACAACATATTGTAGTATACAGGTACTCACAAATAAACCAATCAGATTCCAAGTATTTCAAACCACTGTTTTAAAGTGGTTAGGATTTTAACTGATTATTATGAGTTATTTCCTTTTCAGAATTGGTGCAATGGATGGAGGTTTAAATGGCCCCACTGCTTTTACCTAGTACATAAGGAGCACAATTTTATAAAAGGACCTGTAGGTTGGAAGGCTCATATGCACTATTTAATAAAAGCAGCACAGAAGCACGTGATAACTGATAGCAAGTCTTTTTTTTTTTTTTTTTTTTTTTTTTTTATTTATCATTTTATATATAAATACATATACATTACTTGTATAAGAAAATAAAGAGAGAACTTCCACAAGTTTTAAAGGAAAAATATATCTGGATAAAGTCCATTTTCATAATTGAACCAAAAATTCACTCTTAATTAGTCCACATTCTGGAGGAGAAAAATTCACATTTGTGAGAGATATTTATAATAAGATATTATCAGTAAACCATATTTGTAGAGTACATCTTCCTACTTTACTTTGGGAGTAATCCTACATTCCCTTCAGAGATATTTGAAGTTGTTATTCCCTTTCCTTCAAGAAAAAATTGTAATTGTGAGGGCTCAAAGAATATATATGAATGTTGATCCAAAAGGATCTTACATTTACAAGGATATCTCAATTGGTATTTGGCCCCCAATTGTATTACAAACTGTTTCAGTTCAAAGAACCTCTTCCGTCTGGTCTGAGTTGTTTTTGAGACGTCTGGAAACATACTGATCTTACTATCCAGAAAGGTCACTTCTTTCAGCCTGAAAAACAGTCTAAGAAGTGCCTCTTTGTCTTGTTGAAAGACAAACGCCACCACAAGAGTAGAACGACAGATTACTTCATCCACTGAAGTTTCAAGAACTTCTGTTAAGTTCAATGGATTAGGAAATTCAGGAGAAACTTCTGTACCTGAAGTTTTCTGTTTTGATACAGGCAAGTAATATATCCTATGTAAAGGAGGTAGTCCGACATCAGGATATTTGAATATTTCTTTTAAGAACTTGTAAAACATTTCCTTAGGAGGTGTTGTTAACACCTTAGGAAAATTAAGGATTCTTAAATTCAACATTTTCATATAATTTTCAAAGTTTTCCATTTTCCTAGTAAACAGTAATCTGTCCTGCAAAATAACAGACTGAGAAGCTTGTAAACTTTGAAATTTCTGATCCAAATTTTTAACCTTTTCTTCCTGATCCTTCAACTCCTCCTGTAATTTGTCCAATCTCCTTTCTTGAAGAGTCACCTGAGGTAGGGTTCCTGCACATAGTTTATACAAAGAGTCTAACGCCGTCCAAATAGACTCTAAAGTTATCTCAGCAGGTCTTACCAAAGGAAGGACTGTAGAGACCTGTCCTTCACTCGCTGAAATCTTAGCCACCTCCTCTGATGTAGTTATTCCTGCCGAGAGCACTTGAGGATTAGGCAAGCCCTCCAGCTCCATCGGCGACGCCATCCGTCCCTGTGGAACTGCCACTATTCCCCAGTCTCGCGGCTGCAGAGGAGATGGAGGTCCCGCGGGGCTGAGCGAGACTTCGCTCCCGAGAGCCGAAATCTCTCTCCGATTCGGCTCAGCCGGAACGCCCTGTGGCGAAGATGTGAAGAAACGAGTTATTCCCTCCTGCCTCGTTGAAGCGGATCCCGGCTGCCGGGCTGAAGCAGCCGCTCTGCCTCGTCTTTTTGGCATGTCGCCAGCACGATTAAACCCGATACCAGGTAGGAATTTAATTTCGCAGGAGAGCTCAACTCAGCGTCCTCTCTACGACGCGGCCATCTTGTTTCTCCACTGATAGCAAGTCTTAATAATTTGTGTAACTCCATACAAACACACTTTCATGGCAAAATTTCTCTCTAGCCTATATATATACACCAAACAGTCAGATTTCTGAAGGGTTATATGAAGAAATGTATCAACAAGCTTCAGACCTAACTTCCTCACGAATCTTCGCTATCTCATATGATAATCTCATATACATATCCTAATTATCAGTTTAAAAATATAACATTATCAATATGTACAGTATACTTACAGTATCTGAATGATAATGTAATCCAGGACACCACCTGACATGATATCATATTTCTCTGTGCTGTGTCAAGAAAAAAGTTCTTGAAAACTTTTCAAAATTCCAATGAATATTCAATTAATTTAAAGATTCATTGTCTGTCTGGCGCACTGCTGCATCAAAATGATACCAAGGTTCTCCCTTTCATGTGTCGGCTGACCCCAGACAACCAATCGGATCAAACTAAAGACATCCATTCTAGCTCTGCATTCAAAGATCTTGGTGTAACTCAATCTAAATCAAATACCCATCACTTTTCTCTATAATTTAACAGGCGTTCATAATCACCTCCTTCCCCACCCTTTCTGTTTAACATCAGTCACCTGCCAATGAACAGCTGTGATGTCATGTTTGTGACATCATTCCATTCCAGTTTGAATGCAGGATTTATGTTCATTCATTTGCAGTTGAATGGCCCAAATGGTTCTTTCCACTTAAAGGGAAAGGATTTGATATACTGCCTTTTTGTACACACATATCTACAGGTACTTTCATCCTGATTTATTATAGTTCCATCATTGTCCAGCCCCAAGGTGAGCCAAAGTGTGCATGCTATTACCCAGCATACCCACTTTCTTGCCTTATGAGAGAAGTGCTCGCGGGCCTACTCACCAGATCCTCCCTTCTATACTGTTTACAGTTTGTTCCTGACCAGCTGATCAAACGGCCATCCTCTGTAGCTGGTAGAGAGAAGGTAAGACGTCTGTGTTACAATTTACAAAAGCATTGACCTTTTCCAGACGAGCATGTAGACTGCACATTTGTGTAATTTTGTACATTAGAATTTTGAAACCATATGTAATATTTCTTGCTTTTCTCGTAGTAACAAATATACTGAAAGGCATGCATTTGAGACTGCCTTTAGCACATATTATTCACACATAGAGCGAGTAGCACCCAGCGTTACAAAGCAGTTATTTATGCTTCATCCCTAATGATTGCAACTTCAGATTAAGTATATGCTTGCATACCCTGCTGGTATTAAGAATAAAACATTTTTTTTCTTTAACTCAGTGCTGTTAAGCAGCGAATACCTACTGACACTGACACAAGCATAATAGCAAATCAGAAACTCTAAGGGATTCTAAACATCAGCAGAAACAATAGAACCACAGTATATATGGCTCGGAGAAAAAGTTCTTACTGGAGCTCAAACTATTTTTGCACATTGCATAACTGAAATTAATTGAAGACCGTCATGGGAAAAGCAAACATATCCATGCTTTTATGCTAATATTATTGGCCAGTGAGCCCAATAAAGTGGAAGTGAAAATAATGCTGACTGGAGTTTTCAAGAATGTTGTGCCAGGAATTCCCTAGGTTTTGCCCTTCAGTAAAACTACAGCATTAAACAAAAGGCAGATATTCAACACTATCTGGTTAACTTTATCCATTTGAGACCACAGGACTAGCTATTGGACTACCATTTCTCTTATCCAATCAAAGACTATGCAAGGAAAGTAAATCATTTGTGCTTAAGAACGTAAGAGCTGCCATAATGGGACAGACTGCAGGTCCATCAAGCCCAGTGTCCTGTTTCCAAAGGTGGCCAACCCAGGTCCCAAGTACCTGGCAGGATCCCAAAGAGTAAAACAGATTTTATGCTGTTTATCTTAGGAATAAGCAGTCGATTTCCCCCAAGTCCATCTTAATGGACTTTTGTGTCTGGAAATTATCTAAACCTTTTTTAAACCCTGCTAAGCTAACTGATTTCACCACATTCTCTGGCAACGAATTCCAGAGTTTAACTACATGTTGAGTGAAGAAATATTTTCTCCTGTTTGTTTTAAATCTACTATTTACATTACATTAGTGATTTCTATTCCGCCATTACCTTGCGGTTCAAAGCGGATTACATATGAATTGTCAGAGACTTTGTCAACACTTGGACTCCATACTTGAACATTTTGTCCCCTGAGAGTCGTAGCCGTATCCTGAACAGACTCCACTTCTAATTCAGTTCCCTGTTTGTCATTAATTTTTTCATGTTTGAGAGTTGTACGTTTTCTCTGGGTGGGGGAGGGAGGGATAGGGGGTGGGGGTTTCTCTCTGTGGGGTGGGGGTGTTGCTTTTGATCGTGGAGGACATCAGAGTCCAGTCCTCCACGGTTGTTGGTTGAAATTGTGAACCTTGTTTTATACTACTGTTGTACCTGCTGTTGTCACTGCTTAATAAAAAAGATTTGAATATAAATGCATAAGGTGGTTTAACATGAAAATTATCATGAAATTTGGAGATACATAGGCAGGTTACATGAGAGTTGTAATGTTATTTGGAGATACATAGGCGGGTTACATAAGAATTGTCATGATGTTAGGGGGTACATAAGGAGTGGGTTGAGCCTTTTTGATTTGTTAAAGGAGTAGATCATATTGTAGGTGGAGCTTGGGACGGATCTGGTTTTGTTATATAGGTTTAATGTAGTTTTTGGAAGAGTAGGGTTTTTATTTATTTTTTGAAGGTTTTGTAGTCTGTGGTCGAAGACAGCAGATTAGTGAGCTGTCGGTCCAGTTTTGCTGCTCTGGTGGCCAGTAGGTTGTCATACATTTTTCTTCATTTGACATTTTTGGTTGGTAGATGTATGAATAGTGTGTGGGTTCTCCTGTGTCTGGTTGAGGTGCATTGAGTTAGTCGGTTGTTCCAGTAGGTTGTGCTGTTTCCATTTATAGCTTTAAATAGTAGGCAGTGGAATTTGAAGTGTACTCTTGCTTGTATTGGGAGCCAGTTTGAGTCGTGGTATGCCTCTGTGATGTGGTCGTATTTTCTCAGTGAGTAGATGAGTCTTAGGGCTGTATGTTCTATTGTTTGTAGTTGTTTTATCATGGTCGCTGGTCAGGGGAGATATAGTATGTTGCAGTAGTCTATTAGGCCTAGGATGAGAGATTGTACCAAAAGTTGGAATTGTTTTCTGTCAAAGAATTTTCGCACTCGCCTTAGGTTTCTCATAGTTGTGAATGATGTTTTTATTATTTTGTTGATTTGTGGTTGCATGGTACAGCCTCTGTCAATCAGTATTCCAAGGATTTTTAGCGTGGGTTGAATGGGGTACGAGACTGAGTTTATTATTAGGTTTGTTAAGGTTGGGGTTTTGCTATTTTCTAGGAGGATGAAGTTTGTTTTGTCAGGGTTAAGTTTTAGTTTGTGTTCTGTCATCCATATTGCTACTGTTTCAAGTATTTTGTGTAGGAGGTTAGGCCTTGTTTGTCTAGGTAGGAGCTTAGGGAAGCAATGTATAGCTTGAAGAGAGTGGGAGATAAAGGTGATCCTTGGGGTACTCCACAGGGGTTGGACCATGATTCTGATTTTTCTTTGTTTGTTTTAACTCTGTAAGTTTTGGATTGTAAGAAGCCTTTAAACCATGATATTACCTTGTCTGAGATTCCTATTGAGTCTAGTGTTTATAGAAGGATGTCATGGTCTACCAGGTCGAAGGCTGTTGAGAGGTCTAGTTGTATGATCAGCATTTTCTTGCCTGTGCTGAGGTGTTGTCTAGTGGTGTCCATGAGTGTTCCTAGTAGGGTTTCAGTGCTGTAGTTGGTTCTGAAACCAGACTGTGTGGAGTAGAGTAAGTTTGGTTTTCTAGGAATGAGGTTAGGGCTCTAACTACGAGGCCTTCCATTAGCTTGACGTAGAGTGGGATTGAAGCTATGGGTCTGTAGTTGGATGGTTGGTCCGTTGTTCCTTTGGGGTCTTTTATGATCGGAGTTATGATGATTTCGCTGAGGTCTTGTGGGGAAAGGCCATCTGTGAGTAGAGTTTGTATCCATTGTAGGAGTAGGGTGCAGAATAGTGTACTGGAGATTTTCAGTAGTTATGGGGGGGCAGTGGTTAAGGTCGCAGGCTGAGTGGCTGTATTTATTATACAGTTTGTTGAAGTCTGACCATTGTATGTGTGAGAAGTGAGACCAGGTTCTGACAGCTGCAACTGATTCTTTCTCTGTGCCTGCTTCTTATGTCCCCCCACTGCCTTCCAGATTTTGTCCACCCCCAAAGCCTGCCTGCCTGCCTACCTATCTCGTTCCCTCCCTGCTGTGCTAAAGCCAGCCAGCTTTCCTGCCTATATCCTTCCCTCCCTGCCGCGGAAAAAAAAGTGCCTTTCTCCTTCCTTTCTCCTGGTCTGCGTCGCTGCAATCTTACCTCCCCGCTGCTGACAAGAAGTCTTCTTTCCAACGTCAATTTTGACGTCGTAGAGGACGTTCCAGACCAGCCAGGCAGTGATTGGCTGGCTCGGAACGTCCTCTCCGATGTCAGAATTGACGTCGAAAAGAAGACTTCTTGTCGGCGATTAGCAGCAGCAGCGGGGAGGTAAGATTGCAGCTGCGCTGACCAGAGGAAAGGAAGGGCAGGAGGTCCTGGGTAGTAGGGCAGTAGGGCAGGAGGACCCGGGCCTGACCGGCTGTGCACCCCCCCAAGCCGTGCACCCAGGGTGGACCTCCCCCCCCCCGCCCTCCCTTGGTATGCCACTGGATATCTCTTCTAGGTGCATAGGTGTTCCTTTGAACATGGCTCTGATAGTTGCGATCTTGTTTCTGAAGAATGTGGCTAAGAGGGTAGCTGAGGGAGGGGAGGAATTGCTATTGGTCAGATAGGGTGTGGTGTCTGTGAGTTCTTTTAGTAATTGGAACAGCTTTTTTGTGTCTTGGGATCCTTCTCCTACTTGCTTTGTGCAGTATGTCTTTCTTTTTTCTTTCAGTTTTTGTTTGTATTTTTGGTTCAGTATTCTCTGTGCTGTTTTTGTGGCTTCTTGGCTACTTTTTCTCCATTTTCTTTCTAGTTGTCTGCATTGTTTTTTGAATGTGAGAAGTTCGTTATCAAACCATTTGCCTGATTTTCTATGGATCCTGGTTTTGGGTTGTTCTGGAGGTAGTTCATCCAGGGTTGTTGTACTTAGATGGCTCCATTGTGGGATTGTAGTCTTGGATTATGGTGTCTGCTTTTGTCCAGAATATGGTGGGGGTCGATGTATTTACGTGAGTTGTAAGTTATTTTTTGAGCAGTTGGTGTGCTTTTGTTATTGGCCCAGTTGTTTTCAAAGGAGTAAGTATAGTGATCTGACCAGAGGGAATGGTGCCAGTTTCCATTTGATGTCTTGATTTCTGGTTGTGTAGGTTGTTGGGTCATGTAGGCTACGATGTCGGGGGTGCCAGAAGGAGGGATTGGGTATCCCTCCTGCCGGGGATGTTAGGGGGGCTGCCGGCAGGAGAAATTGGGCATCCCTCCTGTTCGGTGTGTTGCAGGAGAGGTGGCAGGAGGGACTGTTAGTGGTGGTGGTGGTGGGGGAGTTGCTGGCAGGAGGGAGTGGGCATCTTTCCTGCCAGCTGATTTGTGGTAGGGTTCGGGGATTCCCTGCCATGGCCGCTCTCATCTGATTGTGGCAGGGGAATTCCCCCCTCCCCCATCAGCTGAGCAGCAGGGACTCCCTAAAGCCGCGATTCTCTAACCGGCGCCCAGAACTTCGGTGCCGATTACAGAATCTCAGCTTTGGGGAATTCCTGATGCTCAGCTGATGGGAGAGAGAGGAATTTCCCTGCCGCGATCAGCTACTGCGGTCTAGGCAAAAACAGGCGGCTGAAATGTAGGCTAGGGTTTCCCAGGCCTACATTTCAGCCGCCTGTCATGGCATGATTCACAGCTGGGTAGCTGCTTTATATCGCCTAACGCCACTTTGGGGATTGGCTATGCCTACTTTGGCATTCTGCAGCATAAAGCGGCTTCCTAGCCGTGATTTCAGTGGCCATTTTAGCCGCCTTTTGTTTAAGTGTCGGTAAGTGCTTCAACACTCCTGTTTCTGACCATTGGCAGGGCGCCTACCGATGTCTAAATTTAGGCGCTGGTTAAAGAATTTTCCCTGTAAGTGCCACAAAGATGCCCAAACCATCAGAGAGATAAAAGCATGAACCCCCTTAATCCCACCAATAGTCACTGAATCACTCTCATCCCTTTAAGAGGTATAAGTGACAGCATAAAGCAGGCTCTATGATGGCTGCAGATATGATGGTCCTAGAATAACCTAGTGGTTGGTACAGTGGACTATAGGGAAAGGGACCCAGGGTCTTAACCCAATACAAGCAAGAATACACTTCAAATTTTACTGCCTACTATTTAAAACAATAAATGGAGATAGCTCAGCCTATTGGAACAGTCGACTAATTCAATCCACCTCAACCAGACATAGGAGAACCCATACACCATTCATACACCCTCCAACCAAAAACGTCAAACGAAAAAAACTGTACGACAACCTCCTAGCCACTCGAGCTGCAACACTCGACCCCCAACTCTACAACCTATTGACCTCGACCACAGATTACAAAACCTTCAAAAAAGAAATAAAAACTATTCTATTCAAAAAACACATAAAACCGAACTAACTCAATCAGAACTGTCCCAAGCATCACCTGCAACTACTCCATATGTACCTCCAATATCCTGACAACTCAGATGTAATCCTTAGCAACTCAAAGAAATGTACAAACTACTCCCTAAATACTTCTAATACTAAATTAATCTCTGGACAATCAATTTGTAATCCGCAAGGTAATGGCGGAATAGAAATCCCTAATGCAATGTAATATCCCACTCTAACTGGTACACTTGACCTAGAAAGTGTGAGTGCCCTAAAGACCACGGAATATGGTCTATTGTAGTGGTGTAAGTTGGGTATAATATGTTTTTCAATATTCCTGAAAGACTCACTAAAAGAGGTATGCAGGCAGATTGATAGGCTTAAGAGTGATAAATCCCCGGGACCGGATGGTATCCATCCAAGGGTCATCAAGGAACTGAAAGGGACTATAGCTGAACTGCTCCAGCTAATAGCCAATCTGTCGATCAAATCAGGAAAGATTCCAGAGGACTGGAAGGTGGCGAATGTTACACCGATCTTCAAAAAAGGTTCAAGGGGAGACCCGGGAAACTACAAACTGATGAGTCTGACATCGGTACCGGGAAAAATGGTAGATGCGCTGATAAAGGACCACATCATTAATCACCTTGACGGACACGGTCTGATGAGGGCCAGTCAGCACGGTTTCAGCAAAGGCAGATCTTGTTTGACAAACTTGCTGCACTTCTTCGAGGGAGTAAACAAGCAGTTGACAAGGGCGACCCGGTCAACATTGTATATCTGGATTTCCAGAAGGCATTTGACAAGGTTCCACATGAACGACTACTTCAGAAAATTGCGAGTCATGGAATCAAGGGTGAAATACTCACGTGTATAAAAAACTGGCTGAAGCATAGGAAACAGAGAGTGGGGATAAATGGACATTACTCGGACTGGAAGAGCATCACCAGTGGGGTGCCGCAGGGCTCGGTGCTTGGACCCGTACTCTTCAACATCTTTATAAATGATCTGAACATAGGTACGATGAGCGAGGTGATTAAATTTGTGGACGATACGAAGCTATTCAGAGTAGTGAAGACGCAGGGGGATTGCGAAGATTTGCAATGTGACATAATCAGGCTCGAGGAATGGGCATCAACATGGCAGATGAGGTTCAACTTGGATAAGTGTAAAGTGATGCATGTCGGTAACAAAAATCTCATGCATGAATACAGGATGTCCGGGGCGGTACTTGGAGAGACCTCCCAGGGAGTTCTGATCGATAAGTCGATGAAACCGTCCACGCAATGTACGGCGGTGGCGAAAAGGGCGAACAGAATGCTAGGAATGATAAAGAAGGGGATCATGAACAGATCAGAGAAGGTTATCATGACGCTGTACTGGGCCATGGTGCGTCCTCACCTGGAGTACTGCGTCCAGCACTGGTCACCGTACATGAAGAAGGACATGGTACTACTCGAAAGGGTCCAAAGAAGAGCAACTAAGATGGTTAAGGGGCTGGGGGAGTTGCCGTACAGCAAAAGACTAGAGAAACTGGGCCTCTTCTCCCTCGAGCAGAGGAGATAGAGAGGGGACATGATCGAAACATTCAAGGTACTGAAGGGTATAGACTCAGTAGATAAAGACAGATTGTTCACCCTCTCCAAGATAAAGAGAACGAGAGGGCACTCTCTAAAGTTGAAAGGGGATAGATTCTGTACAAATGTAAGGAAGTTCTTCTTCACCCAGAGAGTGGTGGAAAACTGGAACGCTCTTCTGGAGTCTGTCATAGGGGAAAACACCCTCCAGGGATTCAAGACAAAGTTAGACAAGTTCCTGCTGAACCGGAACATGCGCAAGTAGGGCTAGTCTCAGTTAGGGCGCTGGTCTTTGACCTAAGGGCCGCCGCGTGAGCGGACTGCTGGGCACGATGGACCACTGGTCTGACCCAGCAGCGGCAATTCTTATGTTCTTATGTTATAAGGAGGTTATGTTGTGATATGTACCTGCCCCATTGCTCTGCTGGGATGTCTGTGTGGCCATCATAGTCAGACATCTGGCCCCCAGACATCCCAGTGGCTTCTTTTTGTGCATTTTTCCCCTTAGATGTTTTTTGTTTGAAAATGACCCTTAAGAAAGCTATGCGGAGCACAAAACTAAAACATCTCTATGTTTGTAAAAATGACCATGTTTGACATTTGCAAAAATGCCCCAAATCGAATTTGGACGTTAAATCGAAAATGCCACTCTAAGTTACAAATGCAAGTAGATGTTCTAAGTTCTGTTCTCATCCACTAGAGAGACGTTCAATGTTCTGTGAACTTTACCTCAATTCCTGGGAATGAACTTTGAATTGCCACTGCATCAACTAAGGGCTCCTTTTACAGAGGTGCGGTAGCGTTTTTAACATATGCACCAGATTAGCGCGCACTAGCCGAAAATCTACAGCCTGCTCATAAGGCGGCGGTAGCGGCTAGTGCACACGGCAATTTAGCATGTGCCATTCCGTGCATTAAGGCCCTGGCGTGCCTTTGTAAAAGGAGCCCTAAGTATCTTTATTACTTTCTCAAGAACTTATTTCTAAAAATTAGTTGCCCATGTTAGTTCGACTAATAGCCTAGAGTCTTAAAATTCTTTCCACGTTTGCTTTCCAGGTTCATCAGCTCACCCTGTGCCTATCTATAGGATTCTTTCTAATTATCACTCAGATTACTAATTCAATCTCATTGAACTCATTTAACCTTCCACATGTTTGGTTTTCAAAGAAGGAACAATTTTCTCTGATGTTTTAGTGTAGCAGCTCCGAAGCTAAATACAATTTTCCAGCACAGCCATTTCTTTAAAATTTTAAATCCTCATGAAACAATCACTTCAACATCCAGTCCAGTGAATCTAATGACGTTGCGAGTTAAGTCTTTCATTGCTCAACTTTTAACCAGCCTCAGGTAAAGCCTGAAATGGAACTGTTCTTGACACAAGTCCATTAATATATATTTTCACTCACAATTTCAGTTCAGGACCGCATACAGGGGGTCTTTTATTAAGGTGTGCTAGCCGATTTAGCGCGCACTAAATGCTAACGCATCCATAGAATATAATGGGCATGCTAATATTTAGCATATACTAAATCGGCTAGCATGCCTTAGTATAAGACTCCCACAAAGCAGGCTGATTCCTACTTTTAACTGATTACAGAATGCAGACTAGTCATTCTGATATATATATACTGTATATATATATATATATTTTTTTTTTTTTTTGTAAGAAAAAATTCTTAAATTCAATTTATTAAACCAAATTGCCTCAGCTTTGTTAATTTGATTCGGGCAGTTTCAGGATCACCAAAGAGCTTTGAAAACCCGTTAGCTCTTTTCTCTCTTCATTCACTCCAAGATCCATTCAGTTTCTAACTATATATCAGCTGGGATATAATAACTCAGACAATATTTATTTATATAGTTTTATATCCCATCCTCCCAGAAGAGCTCAGAACGGGTTACAAGCTTACATACATAATAAAGTGAATTTATACAAAGTAATGGCAGACATGGCATAGATCAGGGGTGCCCAAAAGGTCGATCACGAAGGCAACGTGAGTCAATCGTGGAGCCCATCCGGGCTCCGTGATAGACTCGCGTTGCCTTGGCATTCTACTTGCTTCCCGACGCTGTAAACAGGATGCAGAAGCGCCAGGCCGACCGGCCTTCCCCCCCCCCCAACATCAATTCTGACGTCAGAGAAGTTTCAGGCCAGCCAATTGCTGCCTGGCTGGCCCAGAACTTCCTCTCCGATGTCAGAATTGACGGGGGTGGGGGGGAGGGAAGGCTGGTTGGGCCGGCACTTCTGCGTCCTGTTTATGGCTTTGGGAAACAGGGAGAGCTCAGAATTCGGCGGTGGTGGCTTGTGGGCCTGTTCCCTGATGGTAGCGGTGGTGTCTTGGGGGGGGGCAGGGAGAAAGAAAGAAAGAAAGGGGGCAGGCAGCTTGGTCCCGAAATCATCCTGCAAACATTCTATCATCTATTTCAGATGTCTGGAGGCAATTCCCCTTAGAAAGAAAGATACGCAGACAGAGTTCTAAAGGGATAACCTGTTTTATTATCAGTCTGCATTCATTTATATATCCTTCACATGGGTCAGTGGTAACCATCACAGGAAAAGGGGGATGGACAAGAGAGGGGAGGGGGTGTGTGAGCAGGATATGTACATGGCAGGGGGGTTTGAGCTTTTATTGTCTTAAAGACGAAACTTCGTTAACATGATTAAATGACCTCTTCCCAAACCATTAAGAGAGTAAACACGAACATTCTACATTTGATTACTTCCAGCATAGACAGAGACAGAAAACTTATCCTTTCCTTTCAATCCCCTCTTACGTCATGAAAATGACGTCATAAATGCACAGCATGAGCGTGGAGGGAGAGATATTCTAGATATGTCTCTTGAGGAGGGGTTTTAGGGGCTGTAATACGAGTCAAACAGCGCAGGAACAGTCTAAAATTACATAAGCAGCAAGAGTGCAGATAATAATAAAGATTATAACAATAAGAAGGTCTTTCACCCACCCCTGCATCCAAATAAAATACAGATCCCAAGGATTAGATAAACCAGAATTACGTTTAAGCTCAGCAGAGAGGTCTTCTAATTTTATAATGGCCATAGTAACCTTACCCGTGGGACCTGCATTGTCAGGAATAAAGGTGCAACAGGATAAAGTACTGGGGAGAATTTTACAGACACCCAACAAAGCGTTGCTGATTATAATAAATGTAATTAATCCAATCAACATTCTTATTGATAGTAATAAGGGACTCAAACCTAGCCTTAACATGGTCTCGGGCCTTGAATTCAACTGGGACCCCTCTTGGGACCCCTATCTCATCTATGTATAGCTAAAATGCACTGGCCTATCTACTGGCTGGGTAGTTTAACACGGAGCCGGAGGTCTCCACAGAGCCAGTAAATATCACCTAAAGCAAAATCTGATGCTGCAACAGTAAAGCATACCTATAATTTCTAAAAAAGAATACTAGGCTGTAGTTAAATTTCCAGTATGCCTCGGACAATAGTTTCTGATTAATACAATAAAACATTTTAGCTAATCATGATTTAATTAGGACTACTTGAAACCGTCTTCCTGCCCTCAGGGTCTATCTGCATCCCCATGCCAGAGTCAGATTGATACAATTTCCCATAGGCCTTGGCTGACACCAGCTATGCCAACCGAAAATGCTGAACGCCTGCAACAGCTATGCTGACATCTTCCATATTCTTTGAAATGAAAGCAAACTTGTGGTACCCTTAGCCAGCTTGCCTCGCTTATGCCTTGCCAATCTCTAACAGTATATCAGCACGTCCCCTGTCCTCCAAGCTATGAAGATGAACAGTTCCCATTATGAGTTCAAACCTCTGTCTTAGGTTGCATAGGTCGTATCTATATCTTACCCGTCGTTGAGCGAATGAACGGTGCATAAGGGATGCAGGAAACTTTCTCAGGAGGCCCAGGCAAAAAGATTCAAAGATGTCATAAGAGAGTATGTAAGTATGGGATATGGGATATTATTATCTCTGACCCTGGTAATGGTAATGCAATAGGCCATGCCAAATTAAAACCAAATTAGAACCAAATTAGCAAGTGTCAGAGAAGATACTGGAAATTCATGTATAACTGCCTTAAAAGCTAGAAGGAACTTTGTGAGAAAAGAAATGTACACGTGTTTCACTCTACAGCAAAGGAGAATCATAACAATACATAGCAAAATTTGTACAATAATTAAGATAATGATAGGGTGAATTAAAACATTAAATACATGGTTTGCAGTGGGCGAATACTCTAAGAAAAGTTCCAAAGCTTGAGACATGAGCATCTCGGAGCAAATTTTGTGCAAAAAATTAAGTCAGAAATGTGTACTGAATGGTTCATATCTAGTGAGCACCATAGAATAAACACTGTATAGATATAGAATAAAACCTTTTCTTAAAAATATAACCCCTAACTAAGCTACATTTAGCATATGCAAATTATAGGGAAAAAAGAACATTGCGCATTTGGGCTAGTAAAAAGTGGGAAAAGAGCTAGCTCTAGAAATGGCCAATATTATGTATCCTGGGGTACCCCTCAAACCAAAACAAGTAGACAAAACACAGACCACATGGCACAGACAAAACACAAAACACATAGCTCTAGGCTTCAAACTATTCTTCCATCGGTCAAGTGTTCAGAACTGAACTTATCTCTGGAAATAAACACATTGTTATAGAAAAACAAAACAGAGATGAACACATGAGTAAAGTATATGGACAAATAAAGCATAGCATAACCATCTCATATTTAGAAAAGCTAATGTCTCTTTGGATCGTCTTTATCTCTGCAGTGACAAAGAGGATCCCTGGAAAACACCAGAAATATCCTTGTGCCAAAACTGGGATGGGCATGCATATATCCGAACCGCTGCTAAGAAAAAGAAAAGAAAAACACATTTTAATTTTACAACATCCTAATTTCAGCTAAAACAATAGGAAGGAATTTTTTCCATTCACAAATGTGCCAGCTGTGGCTTTCCAGATTTTATCTTTAATAGTCCTGTTCCTGCGTTCGACAATACCGGAACTCTGTGGGTGATATGGGAGATGAAATTTCCACTCAATGCGGAGTGCAATAGCTAAATCTTTGCATACTCTGGCAGTGAAAGCAGGACCATTATCTGAGTTGATGTGTGTGGGATATCCCCAGCTAGGGATGATTTCGCGAAGTAAAATGTTCACCATAGTCTGAGCAGTTTCATTTGTAGTGGGAAAAAACTTCAGGTTATCAGGAGAACATGTCAACAATAACAAGGGCAGCTGGTATACAGGGTTTCCCCTCTTTGCACCAAAGTCCGTCCGAAGGGCGGCTTTGGGCACCGGCCAGATGGGCATTGATTAAGCCAGTGACCAGGGTCTCCGCAATTAAAACATCCAGTACTTCTAGATGGATTATTACCATCTCAATCGGAGACAGGGGCCCGCCCCCTACGAAACCCGTGACCCCCTCTTCCGCGAGGAGCGGACAGGCGCGGTCCCCAGGTAGGTAGCTGACCCTGATAATGCAGGATTTCCCGCGGCTTAGAGATCTCAAAGCGTAGGAGAGTGTTGTGTAGTGGTTAGCGCTACAGCCTAAGGAACCTGAGGTTTGGGGGTTCAAACCCCGCACTGCTCCTTTTTCCAATCTGAAATTATGCACGAGAACTAGTGGGCCATTCTGAAATCATTTGACCAGAATCTGCAAAGGAGAACGGAGGTTAGAAAGGAAAGTCTGAATAAGTAGGGAATCCATATTTGTATGGGCACTAAGACCTGCCTCTTGGGTCCAGGTTTCATTAAACCTCTTCCACACCTATCAAGCTCTGTCTGCAATCCTGATCGAATCACATTGGATTCCTGTTACTCATCGTATTACCTTTAAAATCCTACTTTTAGTTTTTTAAAAACTATCTTTGAACGAACCCCAATTCATTAATAACTATTTATTCCCCATAGTATATCACTTTATTTAAGATCCATTAATCAAAAACTCTTAACAATTCCATCACTGAAAGTTATCGAAACTCATCATCATGATATCTTCTCTGTAATGGCCCCACAATTATGGAACACCTTACCTCAGCATTTAAGAGAAGAAAATGACTTAAACCATTGTAAAGGCAGTCTGAAGAGCTTCCTTTTTAAAGATGCCTTTAATTTATTTATTCCCTATTCCTATTGTTTTCACCATTCATGTCTTCTTTTGTGCTTTATTAATACAATTGTAGTTCTGCCCTTTTTTCCTTATGTATCTGTTAGTTTGTATGTCAATATGTCAAACTCATGTAATTTACTATAAATAAGCTTATGTGTACAACTGTACACCCTGTTTTTATTTGAAAATCGCTTAGCAAATTAAATTAAGCTATTCAATAAGTTAAAAATAAACTTGAACTTGAATCTCACAAATTTCCATTTTTTTTTTTTGCTCTATCTGTAAAACTGATTCTGGCCCATGTATCAATTAAAGTTAATTTATCCTGACCCTCTTTGGTAGTATTAAAATTGGGGCGGCCGCAAGTGCCCAAAATCAAAGGTGCCACATAGCTCAAGCTGAATTCAGAGTCTGACTTCTTTCCCTTATCCTGCGTCTCCAAAAATGAGTCCACAGGAAAGTGATAGGAGTTCGGCAGGGCTGTGAAGGTTTGAGTGACCTTGGTATTTAGATACAGAAAGTCAGGACATCCCTATGCACTAACACTGTTTTTTTTCTGGCTGTCAAATCACTTTTTTCTCTTTCCAATTCTATCTGCATTGTATCTCGATCCTGTTGCAATGCATTATATAAAGGCATCACTAAGAAAGAAAGATAATGCCTCCAAATTATTCAAAATACTGCCATTAAAATCATTTCAACTTAAAAGCTCGAAAATTTGATCATGTCACACCACTTTTGATTAACTCCCATTGGCTTCCCATAGATCATCGATTTACTTATAAAATAATGTTACTGATACATAAAACCATAGCTTCTGGTCTACCTGATTTCATCAACAGGTTATTAATCCCCCACAACCTCCATCGCACATTACATTCTTCTTATCAAAATCTGTTATCCATTCCCTCTTTAAGACACATTGGCACCATGCATACTAATATCTTTTCTGTGATGGCCCCTACCGTCTGGAACTCAGCACCAAATTATATAAGAGAAAGTTCATCACTTGATAAATTTAAAACTAGCTTGAAGGCCTTTCTTTTTAAAGACGCATTTGGAGTATAATAGTCCTTTTAAGGACTGTAATGGGACTTTGTTCCTTGCTTTTCTTATTCATTTTAATCTTTTCTACAAAGTGCTAGATTATTTATTTTTTGTTTCCTCCCTTTTGTTTTGATCCTTCTCTCTTTCTTTTTCATTATAATTTGTTTTGTTTTTAAATATATGCCTTTCTGACTGTCTGTTTTAATAATTACATTTTGTTTCGGTAAGTTCCCCAAACAAACCTGAAACCTACTTACAGGAAGCTCTTCTACGTTTAAAAGTTTCAGAAATCATATTCGTTCTGTCCACTGAATATACATTAACATTTTATAACATTTCCAATATTCTTTTATCATTCTTAAAAACTTATTTCAGACAATTTGTCTATGTATCAAACAAGCTGATGAAAAGTTCTCAGCCGGCCTACAAACAGTGCTGAAAACTAGTCAGCCTGCTTGTCACTACAACAAAGGAGAAGGAGGACGAGAAGGAGGGGCTGCCCTTCCCCTCTCCCCGCCAAAGACTGCCACAGAGTCAGAATCAGATCTCCGACTCCAACTCAACCACTTCACCCATACCACACATCCACAACCTGGTTCACTCACATTCAATTCATATTAAGCCCTACAGGGTTCACCACTTTCACCTACCCTATTCAACATTTACATATCCTCTCTAGGACACCCACTGCAAAAACCAAACCTGATCTATTACATATATGCAGACGACATCTCCATCCTAATCCCAGTGAACAGCATAACAAATGAAACTTCAAAATACATTACTCATATAATGACCGAAATAGAACATTGGACAAGCAACTTCAAACTGAAATTTAACACAGAAAAAACAAAAATCTTCCTTGCAAGCCCAACGGATAAAATTACCAGTTCAACGCTACATATAAAAGACCATGATAACCCAATTACCAACACAATAAAAATATTGGGAGTCACATTGGACACACACACCTCACTATGATTGAACACACGAATATAGTGGCAACAAAATGTTTCACGATGTTATGGAGATTAAAGACCATCAAAAAATACTTCGACCCAATATCGTTTAGATTACTAGTGCAGTCACTAGTGCTTTCTACCCTGGATTATTGTAATATCGTTTATTTGGGTATCATTCAGAACTCAGCTGTCCGCTTGATATATGGATTAAAAAAGAATGACCATGTCATCTCCCACCACAAACCACTGCACTGGCTGTCAGTCGAGGCAAGAATATTATTCAAGTTCTCCTGCATATGTTTCAAGCTAGTTTGGGGACTAGCACCTATGTATCTACAAACCTACTTTGCACTCCACAACCCAACAAGACAAACCAGAAACAGCTATCTTTTTTGCATACCCAAGCATAACCAATTGTAAATACAAAACCTTTCTGGACAGAACCTTCATGCTCCAAGCAAATAAACAACAACATTGTCTAGACACTCACATTAATAAAGCCGAACTGACCTACAATGCCTTTAGAAAACTCATAAAAACTACCCTATTCGACAGATACGTCACCTAAACAGAACCTCACCAAGTACTCTGAAATCCTAATTCTTGCTGTTTCTGAATCTCTAAACAAACTGTACATTGTAATTTTTTCCCTTTTTTTTTTTTTTTTTTTAGGAAAGCTGCGATTTTTCTTTACAGGTCCACTTCGAAATTCTTAGCAAACATTATATTTTGTAATTTTGATTCCTAATAGTCTCTGTACTCTGTACTCCCTCCACATATTGTAAATCGCTGAATGTCCAGCTCTCTTAAATGTAAACCGCCTAGAAGTCGCAAGATTGTGGCGGTATAGAAGAATAAAGTTATTACCATTATTATTATTATTACTGAAGCAAACAAAGTCTCATCTGTCTAGGAGGTGGAGAATCCTAAGTGCCTTTATGACCCATTAGAAAAACAATATAACAATGCAGAAATTTTCGCTTACCTTACCTTATAAGCGAGGTACATTAATAATATACAATATAATCTTATACTCTATAAAATCTTATCTAAGCGATAGAAGAGAAAAGCGCATGCAAAGAATGGTACAGATGACAGAATGAGGAGACGTTTCTATAAATCCACAATAGAGACTTTCCAAAAGTCTTCACTTAATTTCATTCTTCCCGAAAGAATGGCAGCTGCTTATTTTCGCGGCGGGAACTTACCGAAAACTCCACATTAATATTTGTCCTTGCCAAAAGAACAGTAACCGCGGCGGGTTTACCAAAAACCCTACAATATAAATAAAGGGTTGGAACATGACTCCAATACCTGTGAGTATTAAAGAACAGAATTCAAAATTCAGAAATACTCACAAAATATTGGTAATGTCAAGTCCATCGCGGACGTAGCCCCCAAATTGAAACGAACAGGATCCATTTCTTGGTCCCGAAATCATCCTGCAAACATTCTATCATCTATTTCAGACGTCTGGAGGCAATTCCCCTTAGAAAGAAAGATACGTAGACAGAGTTCTAAAGGGATAGCCTGTTTTATTATCAGTCTGCATTCATTTATATATCCTTTACATGGGTCAGTGGTAACCATCACAGGAAAAGGGGGATGGACAAGAGAGGGGAGGGGGTGTGTGAGCAGGATATGTACATGGCAGGGGGGTTTGAGCTTTTATTGTCTTAAAGACGAAACTTCGTTAACATGATTAAATGACCTCTTTCCAAACCATTAAGAGAGTAAAAACGAACATTCTACATTTGATTACTTCCAGCATAGACAGAGACAGAAAACTTATCCTTTCCTTTCAGGCAGGGAGACAGAAAAAAAGGGGGGTAGGGAGATAGAAAGAAAGAAGGGAAACAGAAAGAAAGGAAGTACAGGGAGACAGAAAGAAAGAAAGGGGGCATGGAGAGAGAAAGACAGACAGAAAAAAAGCGGAGGGGGCAGGGAGAGAGGAAGAAAAAGTTGGGGCAGGGAATGAGGTCTGGAGGAGAGGAAGCATACAGGAGGCTGAAAGAAGGGAAGAAATATTAGATGCATAGTCAGAAGAAGAAAGTGCACCCAGAGACTCTACTGTTTGGTCGACATCAAAAAGAATCCTTAACAGAATCCAACTGAACCTGCCATCCACAAAATACCTCTACTACAAACGAATTTTCCACTCTATGCTAACTTATCTGGGTGTAAAAACCTGGAATGACCTACCAGAAACCATCAGGAAAGAAACAAATTATACTACTTTCAGAAAAAAACCTAAAGACTCACCTTTTTGACAATTAACTGTCTTCAATTCTATATAGCACCCCCTACTTCTAGGTCCCTCCTCTTTCTTCTCCATGCCCCCTTCCCCCACTACTTTCCCCTTCCTCTTTGATCTGTCACCTTGAGCCTGTATAGGTATGTGTGACTCGCAAATGGAAGATTAGATTAGATTAGATGATCTTGAAGATTCTGATTGTATGTATTCCTTGTCATACAATGATGTAATAACAACCATTTATAATGTGCTTTATTAGACAATTAATATTGTTGTTGCAAAACCTGAAATGATAATAAAGATTTCTGAGTGCTTAAAATATCCTTGACCAAATATATATCTTTTTCAACCCATTCTTTCCATAAGAATGGTTTCTTATTAATCAATTTCATATTCTTAAGAATATGAAAGTGAAACCATGGAGAGATTTACAAGATCTGTTCAAAAATTTCCAAGACAGTTTTAATTCCATGCTAGTGAGAAGTTCTTTTGAGACATGCTAGGTGACGTTGAGTAGCTTAATACATCACGAGTAACCTCCTTTTTTCCATTTGTTGATATCTGTTTTCATCTCCGAGCTACAGCAGTTTTTGTGAAAGTGTGTTTTCGTGATCGGCTATACACAGAATAACACACACATTGATGCTAAGATGGAAAGGTTAGGCAGTGACAGAGAGAGAGACAGATAGAAAGAAAGACAGAAAGCTGCCAAGGAGAGAGAGAAAGAAAGAAAGACAGACAGACAGACAGTGGCCAAGGAGAGTGAGAGAGAGAGACAGAAAGAAAGAAAGAAAAACAGACAGACAGTGGCCAAGGAGAGATAGAGAAAGAAAGACTGAAGGTGACCAAGAATAGAGACAGAAAGAAAGAAAGAAAGACAATGGCCAAGGAGAGAGAGAGACAGAAAGAAAAAAAGACAGACAGACAGGCAGTGGCCAAGGAGAGAGAGAGAGAGAAAGAAAGACAGACAGCAGCCAAGGAGAGAGACAGAAAGAAAGACAGACAGACAGACACATCTATTCTAGCACCCGTTAATGTAACGGGCTTAAAAACTAGTTTTTTATAAAGCTAATCTGGGCTAGGGAGGGGGGTATTCAGTAATTAAAGTGACACATTTTTCTCTCATAACAGAGCTCCTTTTTGGAGAAATTTTCCTTCCTGAGGAACCCCAGCCAAAAATTACACGTTCAGTAGTGAATGAAGTCCCCCTACATGTGTTGGTTCAAAATGATGGATTCAACTGAAAATGCCATCAATCCTATGGAAACAAGAAATCCTAATTTGCTGTTTGGGGTTTTTATCCCTGACTATTAAGTTTTTCCTATTTTTGAATTTTCTACCGCATACCTGGGTATAAAATCCTGGCTCTGTGCTGTTTGCATGGCCTCCTCTGTGGTAGTGCTTGCCGAAACTCTTCCTTCTGTCTCCCTTGCTATTCCTGAGTTTCTTCATCTCTTTCTCTCTGTCTCTCTTTCCTCTCTTTGTCACAGCACGAGGTTGGGAAAATGTTTAAAGCCATTTCTAGAACTAAAAAAAGATTGCATACCCCCCCTCCCCCGAAGAATACATTACATATGGAGTTTGCAAAAACATGACTGATTTGATTAAGCTCCATGTTAGTGATACACACTGTCGTATGAGACTATCTGAACTCTCTGCACTTTCTACCACTATTTCTACTTATTAGTCATGTGATAAATACTGCACTACTAGTAACACTTACATACCAGTGGAATTCCTAATCAGTCCATTATTCATTATATGTAGGGTTATTATCACATTAGCTTAGGCAACCATGATAAATCTTATTATGGATGTAGTAAGCTCAATTATGGTATCTTAATAGAAGTAATTAATGAAACACCGAAACAGAGACAATGATGGCACATAAAACTCCTTTTGGGTGCAGAATTACCGTCTGCCCATCCATGCCAACTACTAAGCTAGACAATCCCTACCTCTCCATCAGAGATCCTCCGTGATTGTCCCAGACTTTCTTGAATTCAGATACAGTCCTTGGCTCCATCACTTCCACTGCAAAGCTGTTGTACCACGTTTTCTGCAAGAAATATTTCCTACGATTGTTTCACCCCCAAAACTTGTGTGGGCATGTTTGCATTCTGTCTGTTTGTACTGACAGTCGGCAAGTTAAAGCAAACAGTACTTCCTGCTAGGTTCATTATAATCTTTGTTCATACTATATAAGGTAAATGCTACATTGACCCATTCCCTCCAGGCTTTATGACTTGCATGGCTTCATGCCGCAACCCAAGTGGTAGTCCTTAATTTGGTCAACTCCAGAGACTCTGCTCCTTATGGGTAATCTGCTGCTCCTATTCCTTTGAAGAAAGAAAAAAAATCTCCATGTTAGCTCAGAAAAGAGCTTTTTTTCCCTACCACTTATTCATCTTAATTGTTTCAATCAGTGCAGTAATTGACTGCACCAATTAAAAACCAATTAAAACGCCATTAAATAAATGGAAGCAATCTTAGGTGCCTCCCAAAACAGCATTTTTGTCCCGACTAAAGAGGCGCCTAAGGGTGCCTCTGGCCACAGCAGACATGGTTAACGCAAGAAGTGGCCTTAGGCAGGGCAGGATTAACCAATAGGCCAAGTAGGCTCATGCCTAGGGCCCGAAATGGTCAGGGGGGCCCGATGAAAAAGGGCATCAACATTGTTTTTTCCAAACGGCGATGGGCCCCTCCAGCATCGATCGGCAACGCGGACCCCACCCCGATCAGCAACGCGGCCCACCCATCGACGGAAAGTAAGACAAGCAAGCAACGCGGGTAAGAAAGGCAACGGGGACTGTAATTGTGCAAATGGTGCTGCTTACCCAAAGCTTCCCTCTGATGCAGCTTCCTGTTTCCGCCTGGGCACATGATGGAGTGGGGCGGGGCGGGGCAGGGGGGCTCAGTGTACTTGTGTGCCTAGGGGCCCTCGACAAATTAATCCTGCCCTGGCCTTAGGGTTCATAGACAAAATTGCGCGAGACAATGGCGCGCCGACAACTGAGCGCAAGGTTGACAGCACGCCGAAGAAAAGCACTATTTTAAAGGGTTCCGACGGGGGGTGTTGGTGGGGAACCCCCCTATTTTACTTAACAGACATCGCGCTGGCGTTGTGGGGGGTTTGGGGGGTTGTAACCCCCCTCATTATACTTGAAACCGAACTTTTTGCCTGTTTTTTAGGGAAAAAGTTCAGTTTTAAGTATAATGTGGAGGGTTACCACCCCCCAAATCCCCCACAATGCCAGCGCAATGTCTGTTAAGTAAAGTGGGGGGGTTCCCCCCCCCACACCCCCTGTCGGAGCCCTTTAAAATAGTGCTTTTCTTCGGCGCGCCATCAACCTTGCGCTCAGTTGTGGGCGCACCGTTGTCTCGCGCGATTTAGTCCCATCACCGGCCTTAGGCCTCCTTAGGCGCCTCTTTAGATGCAATTTTCAAGGAAGGTACTTACCAGAAATGTAGGCCTTTAAAACCCTGGCCTACATTCATAGCGCCTACCTTTCATGGAGTTGCAATTTTACAAACAGCACTGTTGCATGATTGGCATGCGATCAGTGGCCGCCAATAATGGCACTGTTTGTGGAATCAGGCCCTCTTGTGTTTGAAGAAAGCAAAAAGTAGAACCAGGTCTTGGACTTTCGGGAGTTAAAATACCAACGTTTATTGATGTTAAAAACCAAATCAAAAACACAATGTCATAAGATAATGTCATAAAAATCAGACATGCCAACAGTTATAGAACATAAAAATAGTACTATATGTAAGATAAATAGACCCTACACAGACCATGTTTCGGCAAAGAATTACCTTCCTCAGGGGTCCTTAGCACAGTAGGCTGGAAGTAAAGCTGTCAGAAGATTCGTCCAAAGGTACATCCCATGATGCAATTGGCTGCTTTACTTCCAGCCTACTGTGCTAAGGATCTCTGAGGAAGGCAATTTTTTGCCAAAATATGGACCATGTAGGTTCGATGCTTGGAAATAAAGAACATACAGTAAGTCTTCTCTTTGGCTGATGAACTAGTTGAGCTTACTGTTCAGTGGTGCTCTGGGATGTACATTATGAAAACTGTATCAGGTTCAATCCTGAGTCTATCATTTTTCACCATCAACCTATGACCCTTCATTCTAGAGCTTCTTTTCAAATTAAAGAGGCCCACCTTCTGTACATTTATACCATGGAGGTATTTAAATATTTCAATCATATCTCCCCTCTGTTATTACTAATCAAAACAAACAGGCCAAATAGGGGTTAGAGAATTTCTTACAGAGGGAATGATAAAGCAAACATGGGTACCTTACAAGTGTGTAGAAGTTAAAAGCAGCCTCGAATAAAAGTGGGCTTTTAGCCTAAATTTGAATAATGCCAGAGACATAGAAAGATTAGGTTCTTGCCTCGATAACCTTCTTTGTTGTAGATGTGGGTGGCAGTCCTGAACACTAGGGTTATGCATCTGAACCCGCAAGTTGCTTACAGAATGCTGTCAATCATCTTTCAACTCCGCCTCCTTTCCAGTTTGTACAAAAGCAATCCAGAAGCACTGTAATGGAAGACATAACTGGAAGGAAGGAAACAGGGGGGAAAAAATCCCCAACACTACAATTCTGTTTCTGCTCTGTAATACACATATCAATTAACATTATAACATTCAACTAACTGATCAAAACAGATACACAAACTGTGTGCAACCAGCATTAAACTTATATAGGTCTCGTAGCTACTCACATGTCCTGCTATCAAGCAGAGACTTAGTCCAGACTTTACTTTCTTAGTGTTTCTAAGTGTTTGTTTTTTCTTCTCTCAGCTTATTTGAGAGACAGAGAATTCTCCAAATCCAGGCTGATCTTAAGGCTGAAGGAAGGCGAAGCCCACATACAGGGTAGGGCTTCAGGGCTACCAGACACATCTACAAGAAAGAAGATTATCGAGGTAAGAACTTAATCTTTCTTTCTAGCAATGTGTCTAGTGGTCCTGAATGCTAGGGATGTACCAAAGTGGTCCACAGAGCCTAGGACAGGCCCACTGAGCCTGCCTTCAATACGGAGGACCCAAAAGCGGCGTCTTTCCTAGCTGCTATATCTACTCTATACAACCTTTTAAAAGTATGAAAGGTAGACCTTGTAGCTGCTCTACAGATTTCTTCGAGCAAAACCGCCTGAGTCTCCACCCATGACAGAGCAATTCCTTTGGTAGAGTGTGCTTCTAATGCTTACCGCAGCCCACATATGCAGAGTTAATTGCTATTTGAATCCATCTGGAAATCGAGACCTTAGATGCCGGCCTCCCTTTCTTAACATTGCTGCTGTGAGCTAGGCTCTGGCACATGGATGCCTAGGGTTGTGGCGGTGTCTGTCTGTGTGTCATTATGTGCACATCTTACATATGAGCCAGCCACAAATGCCCTCTCTGCTCTCAAAACGATCATGTATTCCCAAGTGTGCTAGGATGTAGGAGTCATGCCATGATCCATGGAAGCATTGGAAGGCATCAGTAATCGCCCCCTTTGCATTACATACTACTTGCATACTGAGAGAATAGAAAGCTTTTCTTTTGAGGTAAGTGGGCTGTCTCCCTCTTGGTACAGTACCAAACATCCAGAATTCCCCATACATGTGCTCCATTTAAGGACATGTTCGGTGATCCGGACGTCTTTTCAAAATCTGGCACTGTGTCCGGGTTTTGAAAAGCTTTTGGCACGCTCGAAAAATGGCCGATCACCCATTGCGCATGGGAGCACCGCCCCGACCAGCTCCTCCAGGCCGACGACGCGCACAGGCCTAAGTCGGCCAGCCAAAGCAAAGGATCCGACGCTGCAAAAACGGCCGATCCCGAAAGTAGCTCTGCATGCCGCTCCACCTCCGATAGCCCCGATCACCTCCCATGGCGCCTGATGTACAAAATTGGCCCTGGAGGGAATAGAGAGCTGCTGAGGCTGAACAGGTTGAATGAGGCAAGAAGGAGTGTGCCTATACCTTTAATAAAGGGGGAGGGAATGCTGCTGCACAGGGAAGTGGGGTGGGGGGTAGGTAAATGTTGCTTCACAAGGAAGTGGAGTTGGAGGACATGATGCTGCTGCACAGGGAGGGGAGGAGAAAACAAAGGGGGCCAGGGAGCAAACGTGCTTTGCTCTGGGGGGAGGGGTATGCTGGGGGACCAGGGAACAATCTTGCATTGCTTTGGGGAGGATAAAGAAGGGGGCCATAGAGAAAGACAAAGAAATGCAGGCAGGGGCCACAGAGAGATAGAAAGACAGCGGACAGGGAGAGAGACAGAAAGAAAGAAAGACAGACAAACAGGGGGCCAGAGGGAGAGAGACAGACAGAAAGAAAGACAGACAGTGGGAGGGAGAGAGATAGAAATAAAGAAAGAAAGAGACAGGGGCAGGGAGAAGCACAGACAGAAAGAAAGACAGACATACATATATTCTAGCACCCATTAATGTAACGGGCTTAAACACTAGTATGCACATAAAGTCATTGCGTCACACCAGCGCATATGCGAATGCCATTCGATGTTGCTCGTTGCTTGTGCAGGTCGAGGGGGTGGGGAGACAGGGGCAGGGAGAAGCACAGACAGAAAGAAAGACGGACATACATATATTCTAGCACCCATTAATGTAACGGGCTTAAACACTAGTATGCACATAAAGTCATTGCGTCACACCAGCGCATATGTGAATGCCATTCGATGTTGCTCGTTGCTTGTGCAGGTCTAGGGGGTGGGGCCTGGGAGCGGAACAGGGTGGGCCTGGGGGGCGGGGCCATGGGTCCAAATTTTCTGTTTGGAAAATCTGGTAACCCTACCTCTTGGGGACCTGAGGGCCATATAGGTGCTGTCAATGACACCAAGCACATAGGGGAGGGTAGAATTGAGTCTACTGGTGGGTCTGGGGGGATACAATAAGGTCAGTGGTATGTGGGAGAAGGGCCATGAGGAGCAGTCTGGAACTTTAACATTTTGTAGGCCTACATGGGCCTCTTAACCTGTAAATTGCCTTGAACCTGAACTGGAAAAGGGTGATTAAGAAGTCCTGATATCCACAGTTAAAACACATAGAGCTCCTTTTACTAAGGCGCGCTAGCGTTTTTAGCACACGCTAAACGAAAAATACTAATGCAAGTTCTATGGAGGCGTTAGCGTTTAGCGCATGCCGCATTGTAGCACACGCTAAGCGCATGCTAAAACCACTATCGCACCTTTTATGAAGCCACATCAGCGGCTTTGGCACGTGCGACTTTTCATCACGCGTTAACCCCCGCGCTGGCCGAAAAACTACCGCCTGCTCAAGAGGGAGGCGGTAGTGGCTAGCGCGGCCAGAAGTTTAGCGTGCGCTATTACCTGCGTTAAACCGCTAGCACGTCTTTGTAAAAGGAGCCCATAGTGCTTTTAAAATGACCATCAATAGTTGCAAGTATTTTTCTTCGGCAGGTTTTTTTTCCTCAACTTACTCTGCGAAGATGTAGGCCTCTCACATCTCCCTCAATCATCTCCTGGAGCCAGACATTCCTCTGACTCTCTTGCTCATCCATCCTAGACTACATAAAGGAGCTTGCACGTGCGCGGGTTTAATAACAGCGAGTAAGCTAACGAAACTAACGGGCTCTACACCAGAAATTAGACAGTAGCAACAAGGAAACTGTTTCTAAAGCTCTTCACTTTTTATCTGAGAAAATAAAAATTACAAACAATAATAAGAACAAACCAGTGTGAAAAGCCAGTAAACAAGGAAGTGCCTCGGAACCTAGGCTATGTAAATCAGTTCTCGTGAACATGCTGGTCAAGGGATTGCCAGATAGCAGATTGCCCCCTCCAAAGGACTTTCTCTTTTGCCATGCCTTTGAGCTTGTGCATAATACAGTCAGTATTCCACAATAATTGGCGTCCGGCACTGTGCTACCCTTCCAGCGCATCAAATCAACCCTTCCGTCTACTGGTGCAATCTTCTATTCTAAGCATGCTTGACTATTGCAATATCATCTATCTGGGAACCTTCAAGAAAACCCCTCAAAGTTATTCAAAATTCAGCGGTATGGCTGATTTTTGGTTTTAAAAAATGGGAACATTTAACTCCCTATTATCATGGCTGCCCCTGGAAGCAAGAGTTCTGTTTAAATTTTCTTGTCTCTGTTTCAAATCAGTCTTTGGGTGGCCCCTCTATACCTGGCTTCCCACTCTAATTTGGACTGTGGTATTAGGCCCACACGTAGAATCCACATGTTTACCCATCCAACAGTAAAGGCCTGCCATTTATAAAAGATTCCTGGACAGAACTCTATCCTTCCAAGCAGGTAAACAGAAAGATTGGCTGGGTAACATTATCATGCACTCCTCATCCTATTTTAGTTTTACAAAAATTAGTAAAAATGAAACTGTTTAACCGATTTGTTACCTAATGACTTATAGTTCATTAGCTCTCCTATTCTGCATATATATATCCGATGATTTAACATTGTGACTACTTCGCTGATTGTCCAGATCTTCTTATGGTAAACCGCCTCAAACTACCATGGCTTTGGCGGTATATATGAATAAATTATTATTATTATTATTATTACTGCAACGGAGACCAGCATTGTAAAAAGATGAGAATTTAAGCTACAGCTTTCCAAATTAGCGTTTTGAAAATTAGTACCTCTTGCAGGTTAAAAATGGCCCATACGTGGTCCCGTACAGAATCCCAAAACGTTTTCAGACTGAGATAGAGTAGCAACATCTGAAAAGGAACCTATTTTTATCTAGAATAATATTTGTATATCAAATTATTTAGGCAAGTGGAATAAAACCTAGGGCTCCTTTTACAAAGGCGCGCTAGCGGTTTTAGCGCACGCCAAAATGCCGCGTGCGCTGGCCGCTACCGCCTCCTTTTAAGCAGGCGGTAGTTTTTCCAGCTAGTACACGCTATAGCGGGTGCTAAAAACGTTAGCGCACCTTCGTAAAAGGAGCCCCAAATCTTCTGGAAACCTTGATCTATTTTTTTTTTTTTTTTACCTCAGATATAACCGACAAATTTGAAGGAAGACTTTCCACATTTTGTTGCACTTGTCTTGCAAGGCTGGGGCGGGGAACCAGACAGAAACAAGTGTCTAGGAGGGAACAGCCAATTACTGTGTCATACCTGGTCCTTTCTACATGTCAGTGTACAGCCTGTGTTGCCGTTGTCAAAATAAGAACCATACCAAAACAGGATTTTCAGGGACAGGAGACATTTCCAAAGTCTAATAACGCTAGAGCCTTATTCTTGCAGACAGTCACAGGAAGGCTTTATTTTCAGCGTAAGAGGAGTTTTCAAAAGAGACCTGAGGAAAATTATGCATAAGAGAACGGAGGACTTTTAGAGGACAGCCTTTAAAGCAGATACCCAAACACCATCCGGCGGTTCAAGTACACAGACATCAAATCAAGTTTCAAGCAGAATCACTTCAATAGAACTGCAGACTAGATATTTTCTGGCTCTTGTCCTGTCATTTGCTCCTTCTTTTGTTGTTAATTGACACTTTTCACCATCTTTTCCCTCTAGTGAAGAGAGCAGACAGGTCAATCTAAGAGCAGATGGTCCCCTTACCACAGAGACTGATTATATTGCATCTGTGGTGTGCACAGTGTGTAATTACATGTTCTAAAAGAAAATCTTTTTTCAAATTTGACTCTAAAGGGTACTGTATTATATTATTTTAAAAAGAAAAGGTGACAATGGGATTATAACGCTGATAATGAGGTTTTTGACTAAAGTACACTTCTTTTCTATTAGCGGTATAGATTTCATGCACCAGACCTTGATCATATGTACGAGCTTTAAACAAGTTTAAGCTAGGGTAATCTGATGGACGACATGTTTTCGCCTGCTCGTATTCCTGCTCATGCAACAGTGTAATCATTCAACAGATATTCCTCTTTGGGGTTTGCCTTAGCATGACTGCCGGTTTGGGTTGAAGTAGAGATTACATCACAGGAGTTCAAAGTTTACGAAGCGACTGAGCAGCAAACAATTCAGATCACCAGATCACCTCTGTGCTCTGTTCTACCGTAAGGCTGAAAGACTATCTTTTGCTTTGCCAACCTGCTAAGGATTAAACTCTGTGAAGCCCTCTGCAACACTGGGCAGGAGAATTTCATTGCACTGGTTAATTGGGAGCCAGTCTAAATCGTCTTCATAAGAGAGGTAACGTTTTTTCAAAATGTACCTTTAATACACAACCGTTTGGTTCTTAAACAACAAATATAGGAGGCGATTGTTTTTAATTATGACAGGTACAGCTATACAATTGATTATGAGAAACTGGAAAAATTGGGACCGTCTAAATTTCACATTCTGGTGGGAAAATTTATGTTTAATTGAGAAAATGAATGCTGATTTGTCGGGGAATATAAAAATTTTTAAATTAATATGGGGCCCATTGATGTTTGTAGAATTATTATAGTTTTAAATTTGTTGATATATCAAATGTACATCCAGGGGAAGGGGGGGGTGTGTGTGGATTTTTCTTTGAATTTAATTTTTGAATTTTTTTTTTTAATTGATTGATGGGGTGGGTTGGATTGGTTTGGGTTTTGAATAATTAAATATTTATATAGGTGCTTACTATTTCCTTATAAAGATGAAAAATATGCTATTTGCACTTTTTGAAGGATATGAATATATTTCATTAATAACTATATAATAATTTTTGATGGGAAAAATTTGTTGATCTATTTATATATTGTAAGGATTTTAAGTGATGTATAAAGTGTAAAATGAATTTTTCTTGTATTCACTTAATCAAAGTGTTAAAAATGAATAAAGATATTTAAAAAAAAAAATTTCTAAAAAGATTCCTCAAAGAGAGATGGAGAAAAATAATGGACGAGAGAAACAGATTGATTTTGGTAATGTTACTGCCGTTTTGGAACAAACCTTGAGTTCAGATACTGAAAGAGTTGCGCTTCTAACATCCTTTGTTTTCGAGCAAGATCTAAATACGATTCTAAGATTATATTTTATAAATTCTCAAAAATATTTGGAGAACAACGGATTTGGATTGATCCAGATGTTTCAAAAGTTACTCAAGAGCGAAGGAAAGATTTCCTTTCCCTACGTCAAGAAACTCTTAAATTGGGGGCTACGTTCCTTTTAGCTTCCCCTGTAAATGTCTGGTGAGGTATTTGGGAATTAAGTATGTATTTTTTCTCTCCAGACCACTTGAAGGAGTTCCTAAAAGTCAAAAAGATCATTAAGGACTGATTAAGAATGGACTATGATTAGATAGTAGCCGTACCACACTAAGGGGTGGTTTTATCAAGCTGCGGTAGGGGTTTACCGTGCGTAATACCGTGCGTTAAACTTCCTGCCGCGCTAGCTGCTAACGCCTGCATTGAGCAGGCGTTAGTTTTTTAGCTGGCCACGGGGGTTAGCGCGTGATGAAATGTCCGACGCGCTAACCCCGCTAGCGCAGCTTGATAAAAGGACCCCTAAGCTTTTTACTTTGAAGTTATTTTTTTAATTTAATGTTTCCAATATTATGTGATTATCACACCCCCTAAATTGTGGTCTAAGGAAGGGATAACTTTGTATTAAAACACCAAATACCCAATACAGCCCAAACTCAAACTCCTAGGAGTAACGATAGACAGATGGTGCACAATGCAGTCCCAAATCAATAAAACATCCCAGAAAGCTTTTTTAATTATGAGAAATCTACGTAAAATAAGAAAATTCTTCGACCCAGCACAATTCAGGCTAATTGTCCAATCCCTAGACTATTGCAATTCCCTCTATCTACCTTGTCCTGCCAACATGATAAAACAACTTCAGACTATACAAAACATTGCCCTCAGACTGATCTACTCCCTGAGAAAATATGATCATATTACAACTGCTTTCCTAGACTCTCACTGGCTACCTATGCAAGCACAAATTCAATTCAAATTCTACTGTCTATTATTCAAAGCATTAAACGGCTCCGCCCCCCCCCCTATCTAAACAACCGCCTAAACCAGATCCTCACCTCAAGACAAAGAAGAACTCCGAACCCTTTTGCCTTCCCTCCACTCAAGGGCACTCAGCGCAAAAAGATGTTTGATAACCTTCTGGCGACGCAAGCAGCAAAACTTAACCACTCCATCTCCAACCTGTTGACGGCAACGGGCGACTTCAAAACTTTTCGAAAAGAAATCAAAATCCTACTTTTCAAAAAATTTATCCAGATATCTTAACCCAACCCTTCCCCCTCCTCCTAGATAAATTCTCCCCCAAAACCTCCACTTAAATAATCTCTTCCTCCCCAAAACACCAACCAAGTATTCAGATCCCTGAAATGTAATGTAATCTTATTTGTACTCTAACTGTAATCTATTTGTTATATCACACAGTAACGTACAGTCAATTTAATATCCAATTTGAAAGTTCTTCCGGAATTAATCCAGGTACCTCTCCTCCCTTGTAACCAAAAAAAACATAAATAAAAAAAAACAAAACTGTTGTAACTTCACTGGAAATGTCCAGTTAGCTCTTTTGTAATCCGCCTTGAACTGCAAGGTATAGGCGGAATAGAAGTCCCTAATGTAATGTAATGTATTTGGATAAGTGTTATATAATTGGTACAAATTGTTTCTTTCTCTGTGTTGCATGGAACAAGATTATTCTTGTGAATTGAAGTGAAAATTCAATAAAGAAATAAAGAAACCCCCCCCCCCCCCCAACAACAGCAAATTTAAAGCTCTGCTGCTCAACGTTAGATTTTGAGCTTTTTGATCCTATGCATTAAAACTCAGTGTCCCCCTGATGAAGGCATATCCGTAGGCCGAAACGTGGATCCTTGTTGGGATGAAACATATTTTAAAGAATAAATAAATATGGTTTGGTTGTTAGGACATCTCTTGCCTTTTCTTCATTTGTTTACCACAGTCAGGCAAGACTTTTGTTTGTTTGGGTTGATTTTTAGACCAGGAAAAAGGGAAGAAAAAAAGGAAAGTATCCTATGGCCATATTCAAGAGTAATCTTTTGATCACACGTTCACCAGGAATTTCTCTTTCGATGCCTTGGACATCTTGTACATAATAGTACAACAGACTGAAGCCAAGGAAATACATCTCATGTTTAAATGCAGGCAGAACTTTTAAAAAAAAAAAATTTGGTCTCCTTGTAATTACATTATCCCCAAGGATTTTAATTCTTATGGATGCCGAGTTGGTTAAGTATACTCTTCTTAGGACTGAATAGTTTTGTAGGGTATGGATGAGGGAGGGTGTCTAGGGGAGAGAATGGGTTCGATAGGACTCTTTGGAGAAGAGTTGAAGAGAAATTGAAATGGATTAGTGGTTAACAGAATATGGCCATTTTCCTCCGTTGCTGGATTAATATAATTACAATGATAAGTACTGTTAACTATGTTCTTTTGAGACTTGGAATACCTAAAGAAGTCTTGTAATGCCCTACTTTTGCTTATGCTAGGTATAATAATACAAAGAACTAACTATAAATTGCAGTGAGAGGTAGTGGGCTAGGGAGTAAAATTAGGAACTGAACTTGTTTAACAAGATAAAAGAGAAACGTTTCTGCAGCGTTTATTGAATTTTTCAATAAAAAAAGATTTAGCATAAGAGAAGTTAGAGATAGGAGGGCCAGCTCCAGCTATTACAGCAGGCTTATCCAAGCTTAAACACCTACATGGCAAAACTGCGCATGAGGTAAGACTCTTTCATTTGAAAGGAAATTCTGGCATGAGGTGAAAGAGGATAGATTCAGAAGTGACCTTAGAAAATACTTTTTCATGGAAAGGATGGTGAATGCTCGGAACTGCCTTCGGTGGAGCTGGTGGAGACAAAAAGTGTATCTGACTTGAAGAAAGTTTGGGACAAGTCAGTTGGATCTCTAAGGGAAAGGAGGGGAGAGTAAATGGCATGGTTAGGCCTCATGGCCATTATCTGCCTTCATTTTTCTAGGATTCTAGGATTTTTTTCTAACTTGTTTATGTATTTATATTGCTTTTAAAATTTACCTCCTAGAGGTTTCAGTTGATTACACTGGGTTGCTATTGCCTCTCGATAGTAGGATCTTTGCGATATTTTATTTTTGGACATTTCAAACCTGTTATCTTATACACACACAAAAAAGCTTTATAAGCAGGAAAAGTCTAAGGGCTCCTTTTACAAAGCTGCGATAGCGTTTTTAGTGCATGCAAAATTTTAGCGCGCTAAACCCGCGCTACGTGGCTAGAACTAACACCAGCTCAATGCACAGCTTTGTAAAAGGAGCTCTAAGGAACCCTTTTACCAAAGGCAAAAATTGGCCTTAGCGTGCTTTTAAGGAGGTCATTCCTGTGCGCTATGGCCACTTTTACTGCTGGGGTAAAATGGCCGATTTTCGGAATTTTTCAATAATAGCAACACATTAATGTTCACTGTAGTGCATGGCCCTTGGTACATGAGCCCCTGTTGCCACCTCTTTTGTAGGTGGTAAAGACTCATGGGCTAAACCTGTGCTAATTGGTTAGCATGCAACAATGTAGCTGCGCTGACTGGCACAGAACATGCCCACTCTCCTTGCGCTTAAAAGTAAAACATTACCACAGGATGGGTCAACTTGGCCCCGCTAGACTTTGCTCTTAAAACAGGTCTAGTTCCAGACAGAGCTGTGGAGTCGGAGTCGGAGGAAATTTCGGGTACCTGGAGTCGGAGTCGGAGTTGCCAAACAATGCACCGATTCCGACTCCGACTAAATGTAGATTGGAATTTAAAAAAAGCAAGTTTAAATGTCCCAATTCACAAAAAGTTATAATTAATGACTTCTCTACTGTAAGAATAAAGACCAATGCATGCAGTGCCTCACGTAACCGCAAAACGAACACGTGCTTCACTATATGGCACGCAACGCACAATTCGGAGCACCAATACTTATAAATGTATTCTCCCTTGTTGTTGTTTACAACTTATTTCCAACGTTCAACAAGGTTTTCAATACCTCGTTGGTAGAAATCACCTGGTGTAGACTCGAAAAATTCATCCAACCAAGCTCTCCCATCATACGCACAACATCTTTTTATGCGGATGAAGATCTTGTTTCACGCGGAGGCGGAGTCAGAAGTACAAAAAACTGAGGAGTCGGAGTCGGGGAGTCGGAGTCGGAGTCAGAAGTACAAAAAACTAAGGAGTCAGAGTCGGAACATTTATCTACCGACTCAACAGCCCTGGTTCCAGACATCTACGTTCCATCCTGGACGTCTTAGGAAAGTTTGGATTATCACCGCAAGATGTCCAAGAGTAGAGTACACCCATAACATGCCCCCAACATCCCCCCCCTTGAACTTTGGATGTACAGTGGCTAAAAAATCTAGCAAGACATCCAGAAAGTAGGCTTAAAAAAATTGGCACGTGAACATTTTGGCGAGAAAAACATCCAAGTGTCAATTTATGCCATTTTTGGACATCTTAGGGCCTCTTCTATCAAACTGCGCTAGCAGTTTTTAGTGCAGAGAGCCGCGCTGAATGGCCTACGCTGCTCCGGATGCTCATTGAGTTCCTATGAGCGTCGGGAGCAGCATGGGCCATTCAGCGCAGCTCCCCACGCTAAAAACTGCTAGCGCAGTTTGATAGAAGAGGGCCCGAGTGTTTTGAAAATGCCCCAGGTTTTTTCTTTTCTATATACATAAAATTGTCCCTTTTGGAGGTATTTATATAAACTTTTTTTCCGTGAGTAAACTTTATTTTACCCACAGAAATGGGCCTTTTAAAAACAATCCAAGGCATTGCAGATGTATAAAGTAGGTAAAGAGAATGTTCATGCCTAGTTGGTTGTTTTTGTAGTTCAATAAATTTTATTATGAAATTATGAATAACAAACAGATCATAGCAGATTGGGTGGAACTCAGAGTCACAAAGTAAACATGTATAAAATACATCTATATGTGTGTATTTCATACAAGTAAATTTACACCTACTCCCAAGAGGATGTAAATATCCATGGGGGTGCATCGTCTGTGCAATATCTACTGGTTTTGTTAGACTATTTGACAAAGACATAAGCGCCTATGTTGTCTTTATAAACGATCCCCAAAATAAATACCAGCTAGGACTTTCTACTTAGGAAACCTGCTATAAAATCACCCTCCATGTGTATTACTTTGGAAACACCCAGGGTCAAATGGTCATGCCAATAAACTAGAACTAAATGCTAAAAACTTAATTTTTATTACAATTAGTTTTAATGTTTCAAACCATTTCCCTTTTGAAAGGCTTGGGTAATGCATATTTCACTGATTTAATGGTAATTTAGACATGGTAACATTTCATAACCATGAAAAAGCAAATTAGAACCATTCAGATGTAATCAGAACATCTTCATGCTCTCAATCATTACTAATAAAGTTTCAGAACTTTCTGGTTTCTTAAGTCACGCAAGCTTCTGCAGACTCAACCTATATGACAGTAGGTCAACGGTGGCTCTACTGGAACCACAAGTAGCTGAAGGGTTAATAACAAATCATTCCAAGCTCTCTATGTCCTATGACCTAGGCTAGAACTTCATGTGATAAAAGAAAAGAAAAGAATATTTTGCATTTATAATTGAAACTGTGAACGATCACAAAATTTAGCAGTTTGAGGTGAAAATATTAAGTAATTTAAAACCATTCATTGAAGACCTGAAAGATCTTGACCAGGAAGGTCTAATTCAAAACCAGGACACAGTGAACCAGATCATTGTTAGAGATGAGTCACAGTAGACTTGTCCTTCATGTTATGGAACAATCTATTACAGGGAAAAAAAAAAATTATATAAAGACAGTTACGGTAGAAGCAGAAAATACAGCTCAATATCAATAACATTAACTCTGACCTACAGTTAATTGAAGTTGGTTTGCCGCCAGAAGGTCATTTATTATGTGAACAAATTGAAAAGAAAGCAGAGTGAAAAGATTTTAAAAAACAACTTTTCAGGGAATTGATCGGAAAACATAAGCATATACCAACTAGAAAATGCATGCAACACAAATTAAAAACTGGGAAGTAACTACAAAAGTTTCAGAATGTTCGAAATACTGCAGTGAGGCTAATTTCAGGGGCGCGCGGAATTGACAGGATTTCCCCTTTTTTTTGGTCCCCTGCAGCCTCATTGATTACGAGTGGAGGTTAGGGTTCAGTTTAAAGTCTTTGCTTTGATGTTTAAAATTTTATATAGCATAGCACCAGCATATATGTTGAGCTTAGCGCAATGGTTGTGTCCCTCTATCGGAATTTGATTTAGAAATTCAGGGCTCCTTTTACTAAGCTGCGCTAGCGTTTTTAGCGCGTGCTACATTGCCACGTGTGCTAGACGCTAATGCTACCATTGAGCTGGCATTAGTTCTAGCCGTGTAGCGTGGGGTTAATATTCTGCATGCGCTAAAAACGCTACCTCAGCATAGTAAAAGGAGCCCTCAGTGTATTTACAGCTTCCTTCTGTTGTTCAGATGAAATCACGGGATACAGATTTGGAATGCTCTTCAGCTAGCAAAACCAGAACAGATAAATTATTTTTCTTTTTAAAAACAGTTGAACTTTTTTTTTTAACTCTGGCTTTTATAAAGCTGCAGTAAAGGTTTCTACTGTGGGCTGGTGAGGTAAATGCTCCGACGCTCATCCTATGAGCATCGGAGCATTTACCTCGCCAGCCCACGATAGAAACCTCTTCTGAGCCCTAAATTTGTACTTTCTTGCACCATTATTTTGCTCTCTATTTGTCACTGTAAGGCCTGGGGACCAGTGACAGCTCCCATCCACTCTAGCTTGGTTACATGGCTCTCTAGCTCTTCCCCCAGTACATATTTTCTCCTCATTCCCCATCTTATCTAAACATTTGTAGAACAGCTTAACTCTCAGTAAAATAAGATGTAATTGCTTGTTAATTGTAATTTTTAGGGTAGCTATTATTATATCCTAGGACTGTTCTTATTTCTTATCATTGTAATCCACATTAAACTGAGGAGATGATTGTGGATAATAAAGGGGACATTCTAAAACCAGTGCCTATTATTGAGAAAGACACAGGGAAGCCACTGCTTGTCCTGGACCAGTATCATGGAATGTTGCTACTCTTTGGGTTTTGGCCAGGTACTAGGGACCTGGATTGGCCACCGTGTGAATGGGCTACTGGGCTTGATGGATCATTAGTCTGACCCAGCATGCTATCCTTATGTTCTTAGGTGACCCAAGTCAAGCCATTGTGACATCACTGATGAAGTTGGCTATTAGACATTGGTGGAATAAGGCATTATGACATCACAATCTAAACTCTGGAATGTTGCTACTATTTGGGTTTCACATAGAAAACGGTCTTAATAAAATCATTACCCATGCATAAGAATCAAAACGAACAAGAAAAAAGAGGAGTAAATCTACAGATCAATTCCTTTTTTTGTATTATTATTTATATCAATATTGCAATCATCAACGCTGATATGAACTGAAACCAAACTAAAAAAGAAGAAGAAAAATTAGAATTAAAGGAGGAAAAGGGCATCATAGAAATTCATGGATCAGATCATATGATCTCGTATAGCCCATAGCTTTTCCAGATCCTTGTCCTGTATGACAAGTTCTAATCATTTGACCTTATCCTCTAACCACCTACAGGTGCATATAAAACTCAGGTGAATTTGCAAAAAATGTGTAACTTCTGCAAATATAATAGTTCAAAAATTGTTCAAACTCTAAAAAATATATAAATATATATCTCAATAATCCCATAGGGTTCCAGCTTTGGTGCGGCTTATAAAACCAAACCAAGCAATGTTCTGAATCTTCTTTATTCATTCAAAAGCATAAAACGCTATCCACATACACATTTGTCCGTACTATACAAATGTGGATGTGGATAGCGTTTCATGCTTTTGGATGAATAAAGAAGATTCAGAACACTGTTTGGTTTGGTGCCGCCATTGTTCACTTTGAAAACTTGGGTCATTTTCTTTTTTTTGTTTTTCGTCGGGCAGCTTATAAAACATCCCCTAAGAGGAGAGAACCCTGGACTAAATTTCTGGTTCCTATCTTTCACGTAGGGACGATTCTGAAACCGACACCAATGCGTGATTGACAAGCAATCGGTGACCGCATCTAAGGCGGCCACTGATATCGGCATCGGTTACAGAATCCAGCAGTGAGTAAACTAGAGCAAAGTAATCAAGAAAGTGAAAAGTCCAGAGTGATGGCCTGCTTTGGCTTGTGCAGTCTATTAAAGGACTAGAATCTGAAATAGTTTTTCCTCTTCCTGCCTACCCTAACCTTCACCTATCCAACCCAGAAACTGCTTTTCTTTAGTATCCAAAGGTTATAGGTGGGATACTGCTGGATCAAGTGGTAATCTAAGAGATCTGGGGGATTCCTTGATAGTATATTGGTATTACACATAGAAACAAATTGAATCAAAGGACTATTACTGTATATACTCTAATAACTGTGATATCAATATGCATACTTTAGAGGACAGGTGGGAGAGGGGAGATATGATAGAGACATTTAAATACCTACGTGGTGTAAATGGGCATGAGTCGAGTCTCTTTCATTTGAAAAGAAACTGCAATGAGAGGGCTTAGGATGAAGTTAAGAGGTGACAGGCTTAGGAGTAATCAAAGGAAATACCTTTTTACAGAAATGGTGGTAGATGCATAGAACAGTCTCCCGGAAGTGGTGGTGGGGACAAGAGCGTACCTGAATTCACGAAAGCGTGGGACAGGCACGTGGGATCGCTTAGGGAGAGAAGGAGATAGTGGATGCTGTGGATGGGCAGACTGGATAGGCCATTTGGCCTTTATCTGCCGTCATGTTTCTATTCTAGTCCAAAGGCAGACTATCTAGAGCAGGGGTGGGCAACTCCGGTCCTCGAGGGCCGGAATCCATTCGGGTTTTCAGGATTTCCCCAATGAATATGCATGAGATCTTTTTACATGCACTGCTTTCATTGCATATTCATTGGGGAAATCCTGAAAACCTGACTGGATTCCAGCCCTCAAGGACCAGAGTTGCCCACCCCTGATCTAGAGGCTTAGAGCTAGCCCCCTCCTGTTTCCAGATGTTAAAAAAAAAAAAAAAAAAGTAGTGATCAATACAATACAGAGCATATTAACTGCTTTATCCCCAAAAGGTCCAATGTGGTTTACAAAATGAGAGACTAATACAAAATTAGGAAGAAACAATAATACATTAAAATAATTTATATATATTATAAAATCAAAATTTATCAAATAAAAAAGGTTTCAATTTTTTCCAAAACTGATAAATAATTTACGCTGGGTTTTACTAAATGCTCATAGGTGGGTAGGAACTGTAGAACTAAAGCATTCAAATGTAGGTTAATCTGGGGGGGGGGGGGATGCAAAAAATATTTCCTAGAGCTCACCTGGAGAAAGTCATTGCTGATGATGTGAAGAATTTGGAGTATTGTAGAAAAGGTGGAGATTTTGTAGAGTTTGGTTGGGACAGAGATGCGATCTTGAGAGTGGTCTGGAGAGTTGTGTGAGAAATACGAGGAATTTGCCTAAACTTGCATAGGGATGTGGATGTGTTTTTGTGAAGTATGGAAGGGGTTTGAGAGGTTACATAATGGTGAGAGGACTTTGTCCACCACATGACTGGAAAAGTAAAGTTCACATGAAAACTGGGCCTCCGGGGTGTGGGAAGAGTAAATATACCAAGGAGCATGGGGGTGAGATTGTGATTATAAGAGTAGAGGGGAGTGGTGGGATGGGTATTGTGGACGAGACAATGATTATGGATGATTTTGTGGGGTGGTTGAAGTATGAGTTGTTGAGAGTGTTGGATAGGTATTTTTAAAAGTTCCAGTGAAGGGGAGTTTTGTGGAATTTTTAGAAAAAGATATCTGGATTACATCAAATATCCCCTCAATTGATTGGTACAAATTAGAGGATTTTTAAAGAAAGACACTATATAAGCTTGTATAGAAGAATTGATGAGTATTTTATTGGTATAGAAGAAAGTATAACAATTACAAAGAATACATGATTGATTATAGAATTGCATATTGACATCTTGGGGGGTTCGTAGGGGCAATAGGAGACACCCCCCCCCCCCATTTTATTTTATTTCTGTTTTTGAGTTAAGGGTCCCCAAAAATCAAGTTACGACTGTCTTATTTTGGTCCCAACATCAGAAGAGAGTGATCACTGGAGAAGGACATCATGTTTGGGAAGATCGAAGGAACCAGGTGAAGAGAGCGACCATGGGGATGACGCTGGAGGACCTTTCCAGACTAGCACAAAACCGATTTCTTTTTAGATCCCCAATTCATTGAATTGCTAGGACTCAAACACGAGTCGATGGCACCTAACAATAACAATTATATTGGAGTCTTAAATTGAATATAAGCAGTTATTTGTGCAAACATTTAAGGGGTTTCTCCAAATTGAAATGCTTCAGTGTAGATTTGTAGTCCATAGTAAGGTATGTTGCGTTGTCTGGTATCGATCCCTTGAAATCTTCTGTTCTTCCCTAGATTGAAGAGAAATGAAGCATTTGATGGTGTTGTAGAGTCAACCATTATGTGAGGAACAGGTTTTATTATTCCTGTATGAGTTTTATTAGATTGTCGTATTTTAACAACAGAATTATTTGTGTTAGGAAATTTTTGAGTTGTTGCTGTCATTCCATCACAGTCTACAGATGTTTGACCATATTTTAGCCAAAATTTGTTTGTAGATGTTACAGATGTAATTCTGGGCCTAAATTTCACAACAACTTTACCAATTTTGTAATATTCAGAATTACTGTGGAAATGAACTGCTTGTCCGTCAAAATCAGATAGTTTGAATATTAGTAGTTTAATTTGTTCTGTTGTGGTAAATTGGTAGTTATTGAAAGTTGAAAGCTGTCTATTTCCTATTGTAGTTTTTTCTTCTTCTGTAATACCTTTTTATGGAAATAGAATTTTTTTTTTCAAAAGAACCTTTGCTTCCTGTGTCTTTTTCCTTTTAAAGATCAATAGCATTCAATGATTACTGCTTCTTCACGACAATGCGCTGGTGCACATGTCACAACAATCACAGGTTGTCATCTGAGAATGTGGATTTCAGCAGTTGAACCATCCATCCTACAGTCCTGACCTGGCTCCCTTGGATTATTTCCTGTTCCGAGTTTTCAAGAAATCTCTCAGTGGACAGCGGTTTTCAAGTGATGAAGACGTCAAGGAAGCTGTGACGTCCTGGTTTGAAGGTCAAACAGAAGAATTATTTTCAAAGGTAGATAAATTATTGAATGCCCCTCGTATGTGCCTACTTTTCGATATTGTGACGGGGAAGCTCCTGTCACGGTTAAAAAGACTGCTACCCCAGTCAAAAGTACAGCCCTTAAACCTGCAATCCCTAGGATACAGCCTGTACACCCTGCTAAAAGCACTAGTTTAGTACAGCAAGAAAGAAGGGAGAAAAGGCAAGTGATGTCACAGCCAGGAATTCACGCAGGGAGGGCACAGAAAACACAGTCTATCCCCTATTACTCCTTTCCCAAAGCTAAGGAGAAACAGAGAGTCAACACAGAAGGGGGTGGAGTTTGCTACGAGGCTAGGCAGTCACGTAAGCCTCATGCAGGAGGGAGTCAGGTGAATAAATTACCCTCAGCTGACTCTAACAAGGGAGGCAGGCACACAAGGAGCAGAGCAGAAAACTTCCCTTATCCACAAAACAGGAGTTTTGTTCCAGGTCAGGAAGGAAGGGCAGGAATATTCCCTTCAGAGAGGTATGGTAATACCCCATATAATCCTTGGGAGGTAGGGCTAGAGGATAGCTCCATCCAGGAAGAATCCTCCTTTTAATCTGTCCCATACACCCAGGAAGGGGGATTGGAGGTGGAAAGTGAAACAGGAGACCTAATGGACTATAGCCCCAGTGATACAGGATGGAGAAGATACAGTGAGACTGACCCAGGGGAATGTGTGCTAGAGGAAGGCATAGACATGTGAATAACCCTTGAGAAGCTGCTTCCTGCCTCATAGAGTAAAGGGAAAATCTTTGCCAAAGAAACCTAAGCCTAATTGAAGCTACAGGTAATAACAATGCTGCATTACCTGAGTTTCCAAGTGTGTTTAAAACCTCATCTAGCAGTCTCCAAAGAACCAAGCTGAAGGACTTTTAGGGGCATTTTTGGGAGGGTTGAAGACCTTGGTGGAAAGGGAGGCTTGCTCCACACAGCCTGCAAAGCAGGGCTGTGAAAGTCATTAGAGAGGACAAAGTTCTAGAGAGGAAAAGCAGTGACAGATAAAATGTTTGTTTTTTTTCTCTCTCTGAGGGAAAAGTACTTGAGAGAAGGGCGGGCACCTGCAGGGCTCAGCCAGTGCTGGCCAGAACTGGGTAGGAGAAGCCAGTTGCCCTAAGGAGGGAGAATTGGGGCATTTGAGAGAGTGAAAAGCTTATCTGATTTTGGTTTATCTTTTTTGCTGACAAAGACTGTCCAGTCCCTGAACCTGAGCACAGATAGAGTGCACTGGAACTAAGTGGAAGGAACTACATAATTGGTGTCTGTGAGAAACAACTGTCTGTTTTGGGACTTTTTTCTTTTGTCTTAATAAACCCAGTGAAGTTTTGTTTATAAGAAATCCAGTGTCCGGGTTTTCCTTACACCAGCCATATAAAAGGCGCACCAAAAATCTTATCTGTGGTCTGCGCCGGCCACTATATGGTATAGTATCCTAATGGGTGCATTTTGGTGCTTACAAAAAGGCATCCCTTAATAGATTTACCTGACCTGTTTTATACACATACAGCACAACAAAAAGACTCTATTGTCAAAGGCCTTAACTTTGAGGGTACAATTGGAAGGAAACATAAACTAGAATCTTGAATAACAGGAATCCAAACCTCATTTCTACTACATAGTAACATAGTAAATGACGGCAGATAAAGACCTGAACGGTCCATCCAGTCTGCCCATAAGTTATACCCATTAAAAAAATACATAATTAGAATAACTTGTCTCTTATTTGATATTTCTGGGTCATAGACTGTAAAGTCCACCTGGTATTGTCCTAGGTTCCAAATGCTGAAGTTGCCATCTAATCAAGCCATTGTGACATCAACAGGTGAGGCTGGCTCTTAGACATTGGTGGAATGAGGCATTATGACATCACAATATCAGCTCTGGAATGCTGCTACTTTCTGGGTTTCTGACAGAGAACATAGTAACGTAGTAAGTGACAGCAGATAAAGACCTGAAAGGTCCATCTAGTCTGCCCATCAGTTATACCCATTAAAAATACATGATTAATTTAACTTGTCTTTTCTTTGATATTTCTGGGCCATAGACTGTAAAGTCTGATATTGTCCTAGGCTCCAAATGCTGAAGTTGCCGGCCAAGATCACTCCAGCCTATCCAACCATCCTGTTGTTTGCATGATATCTACCGTAAAGCCTGGCCAGTAATATCCTCATGTTCCAAATTAGTGGAGTCTCCATTGATGCCCTCCCTAGTCCATCCTATACCGAATCATTATATATGGGACACAGACCATGCAGGTCTATCCATTACCGGCCTTAGTTCTTTAATTTACATCCTTTGTTGTCTAATTAGAGATCCTCTATTTTTATCCCACACTTTTTAAAATTCCATCACCATTTTCCTCTCCACCACTTCCCTCTGGAGGGCATTCCAGGCATCGACTACCCTCTCCGTCATGAAGAATTTCCTAACATTGCTCCTAAGTCTTCCTCCCTGTTACCTCAAATTATGCCCTCTAGTTTTACCATTTTTTTTTTCTCTGGAAAAGATTTGGTTCTATATTAATACCTTTCAAGTACAGTACTATCAGAGAAGATAATAAAAAATGGATTTCGACTGAACTGTTACACTGTGAAAAAAACAAACAAACCACTTTTCTGGAAATAGAATTGGTGCAGTTCCGAGAGTATCTCAGAATCTACGAGATGATCGTAAACACAAGGCGAAGACCACAGTGTTCTCAGACGTGTCGCCTGGTTGATTGCAACAGAGAAGAAAGACTTTGTCATGTAATTGACTTCAATATAAGGGGTCTTTTGCTAGAGATCAGTGCATATTATTTGCCACAGGACCAATTTTATTGTTAAGGGACTTAAACTTTGTGTAAAGAGAAAAGGGCTTGGATATAGTTTGCTTTGTTTCATTTCATTTATTATTTTTAACCTGCTCTTCATAAGCCACTGAGCAGTTTATGGAATCAGCACAAATAAACCCCACAGATTCTATAAAGCTGGCACCTAAATTTCCAACTAGCATGCAAATCTGGGTGTGCAAGTTTATAGAATACTTTCAGTTGTGTACCTAACGTAACTGCATAATTAAGTGTCAATTGGCATTAAAGTACAATAAAAGACCTGAAGTGACATTAATTAGTGTTAATTAGCACTCATTTGAGGTTACTTGGGCCTAGATTCACAAAGCAAACCGATTGTGTACCGATCGGTTTGCGACCCGATTTTACTCCGGCCCGATTCACTTACCTTTCTGCCGATCCGATTCCTATCCACGCATGCAAATGAGGGGAACAGCATGCAAAGTAGGCAGGGATGCGATTCACTAAACAAATTTTGCAAGCCGATTGGGCTGGCCGATCAACCCAAGAAGCGACTGCTGGGGGACCAGTTGCAAACGCCCTTTCCCACTCTCCAGCTCCATTGCCGCCCTGCTCTCTGCTGCCCCATTCTGGCTGCCTTTACTCTGCAAATGCCCTGGCGGGGGGGCCGGGGGGGGGGGAGAGCTGTGGCTGTTGGCTGCATTGTTTAGCTCCTCTCGCCGCCCTGCTCTCTACCCTTCTCCTGCCTTTCAGCCCCGACTGATCTCTGCCTCCTTCCCTGAAGTGCGAGCCCGCGTGTTTAAAGCGGGGCTGTAATACGCAGTGCAGCCCCGCTTTAAACCTGTGGGCTCGCACTGCAGGGAAGGTGGCAGAGAGCAGGAGAGTCAGGGTCGCCGGGGATCGCCCTTCAAGACAACTCTAGTTGAAGAATAGCAGGAGAGTCGGGGCCTCCCCAAAAAAAACAACAAAAAAAAGCAACAAAAACGAACACGAACGCATGTGCAGACCATCTACAGGGAAAGCAGATAGTTTGCACACTAGCGATCTATGGCGGCGTATGGGGGCGTTTCTCCGATCGCTTCCATTAGAATATTTTTGGTGTCTGAATCCATCGGACCTGCCCGGATCGGACACGGATCGGTCACAATTGGGCAGGTTAGTGAATCTAGCCCTTAGACGCTCACCTATAAACATGGGGAAATACTATTTGTACTGCCTAAAAAATTAGCACTGCAAAAATCTGCACTTAGCGCAATTCTATAAACCAGAGTTAGGCGTAATTAATGGAAAACATGTAATGCCTGCCTGTCTGCCTGACCAAAATTTAGGCATGGCCATTTATGCCAATGAAAACCCGGCATAAATACCTGTGTTCAAATTGGACGCATGTCTGGCATATTCCATGACAGTGCGCCTAAGTTTTAGGAACACCCATACCCCTCCCTTGGCCGTGCTACTTTTTGAAATCCGCAGAAAATTTACACACATTGCTTTATAGAATGCACTTAGAGTTGTGTGCGTAAATTATAATTAGTGGCTATAATTGCTTGGTCATTGGCAATCAGTTCAGATTGGCTTGTTAACTAATTAAGTGGCATGTGCAAATCAGGAATCATAAGACCATAAGAATTGCCGCTGCTGGGTCAGATCAGTGGTCCATCGTGCCCAGCAGTCCGCTCACACGGCGGACCCCAGGTCAAAGACCAGTGCTCTAAATGAGTGCAGCCTCACCTGCGTACGTTCCAGTTTAGCAGAAACTTGTCCAACTTTGTCTTGAATCCCTACAGTTTTGCACATGCAACTTTAGTCACAGTATATAAGAACATAATAATTACCATACTGGGACAGACTGAAGGTTCATGAAGCCCAGTATCCTATTTTCAACAGTGGCCAACCCAGGTCCTAAGTAACTGGCACAATCCCAAATAGCAGCAACATTTCAGAGCTGAGATTGTGACGTCATAATGCCTCATTCCACTAATGCCTAAGAGGCAACCTCATCAGTGACATCACAATGGCTTGATGGTCCTATACTTGGCTCACATAAGAACATAAGAGCTGCCATACTGGGACAGACTGAAGGTCCATCAATCCCAGTATTCTGTTTCCAACAGTGGCCAACCCAGATCCCAAAGAGAAAATGACATGGGGCAAATTTTTCCTCGTCCCCCACACAAACTCATTTTCCTGTCCCATCCCAGAGAGTTCATTTCCTGTCCCTGCCCGATTCCTGCAAGCGCTGTCCTCATCTTCACAAGTCTCAAATACTTTAAAATCATAAGTGTTTGAGGCTTGTGTGGTTATCACAAAGCTTACAGGAATGGGGCAGTGATAGCGACAGCGACAAAACTCACGGGGATGGAATGAGGAAATTAAATTTCTGCGGAGATGGGGAAAAAATTGTCCCCATGTAATTCTCTAGTCCCAAGTACCTAGCTAGATCACAAGTAGTAAAACAGATTTTATGCTGCTTATCCTAGGAATAAACAGTGGATTTCCCCAAGTCATCTCAATAGGGGCCTATGGACTTCCCTTTTAGGAAATTGCCATATTTTTCACCCCATAAGACGCACCTGACCATAAGACGCACACTAGATTTAGAGGAGGAAAAACCAAGAAAAAATAGTTTGAACCAAATTGTGCCTCTGAACCCAGACTCCTAGAAAAAAAGACAAATATACTGCAGCAGAAAGATTTTGATCACTAAACTGAAATCTTACCTTTGATGTCTGATGATTTCTGATTGCACTCGATAGTTCTTTCTTTCCTTCCTTCCTTCCTCAGGCCCAACAATTCTATTCCCTTCCTCCCTCCTTCCTATGTCCCGAGTTCGTGCCCCCTCCTCTTCACTGCCTTCTAGCCTTTGTCCTTCCTCCCTCCCTCACCAATGCCTGCCTGCCTGTCTTCCTCCTTTCCGCACTGAAGCCTACCTTCCTCCCTGCTGCACCGATTCCTCCTCCCTGAACATAGAGAGAGTAGAGAGGGACAGATTCTTCAAACTTTCAGAAAATAAAAAAACAAGAGGACATTCGGAAAAGTTGAAAGGGGACAGATTCAAAACGAATGCTAGTAAGTTCTTCTTTACCCAACGTGTGGTGGACACCTGGAATGCGCTTCCAGAGGACGTTTTAGGGCAGAGTACAGTTCTGGGATTTAAGAAAAGATTGGACAATTTCCTGCTGGAAAAGGAGATAGAAGGGTATAGATAGAGGTTTACTGAACAGGTCCTGGACTTGTTGGGCCGCCGCGTGAGCAGACTGCTGGGCGCGATGGACCTCAGGTCTGACCCAGCGGAGGCATTGCTTATGTTCTTATGTTGGGGGAAGACTTGTGGACCTGATTGCACATTGCAGGCCCTTCCCTTCCATTCCTGGGCGGTGAGCGGGTAAGAGGGCAGCGAGCAGCAGCAGTGGGCGCGAGGGGGGGCGACGTACAGCAGCAGAATGCTGGGGGGCGGAGGTGTATTCACTCTATAAGACGCACCCACTTTTCCACCCCATTTTTGGGGGGTGAAAAAAGTGCTTCTTATGGAGCTAAGCTAACTGATTTCACCACATTCTCTGTCAATGAATTCCAGAGATTAATTACATGTGTGAAGAAATATTTTTCCAGTTTGTTTTAAATCTACAACATACCCCAGGTATGTTAGTCAGATTGTGAGCCCGCTGGGATAGGGAGAGATACTTGAGTACTTGAGAGGGGCATTTCCAAAACATACGTCTAAGTCTGACATATGACGCTAGACATCCAAAGTCAGCAGTAAGAAAATATTTTCGAAAGACAAACCAACATACATCTAGAAATAATTTGGTTTTAAAATCCTCTCTCTGGACATCCAGGCCATTGGGACGCCCAGACCACCAGGACATTTATCTTTATATCACATTTTTAACCAAAATTTCATACAAGTCCCAAATGCCCAGAAGAAGACTATTTGGACATGGGAGGGGCCAGTCCTGTAATGGACTGGCCAATCAGACATGGCCTTGGAGAAACAGGAGATACCGCCTTCCCAGAACTTGGAAAGCAAGAAACAACAACGAAAGTGACTAATTTTTGCAATAGGACTTGACCCAATCATGTTTTGGCCAAAAGGGGCCTGCCTCAGGAGTCTGGATATATGATTGAGAACTTTATATTACAGAAAATCATAAGTCTTCAATAATTGTTGTATGAAGTTTGAGGTGAACGTCATCATTTTGCCTAAGCGCTATTCTGTAATTGCCTGTCTAATTTACATAGGGCTTCTTTATCTAAGCTGCCTTAAACCCTGTCGCACGCTTACTGTACCTTAAGAGAGCTTACTGAGACATTCCGTGGCAATATTGCTATCTGTGCGCACAAACCGTGCACTAAAAAATATATGCATAAGTTCATAGAAACATAGACACATAGAAGATGACGGCAGATAAGGACCATAGCCCATCAGGTCTGCCCACTCTACTGACCCACCCCCAAGTCTACTATCCTAGGGATCCCACTCCTGGTGACAGGTTCCCTTGGCTTAACCCTCTAAGGCAGTGTTCTTCAACCACCGGTCCATGGACCAGTGCCGGTCCACAGAAATTTCCTGCCGGTCCACAGGGCCAGCACGTGCATCAGGCCCCAAACAGTGTTTTTCAACCACCGGTCCACGGTGCGATCGATGTGGCGTTATCTTCGAGCCAGCTCCCTCTTCCTAACTGATTCAATGCAGTGGCTCCTACGGGCAGCCTGCGCCTGAACCGGAAGCCTTCTCTCTGACATTGCAACGTCAGAGGGAAGGCTTCCAGATGAGGCACGGGACGCACAAGGTGCAATTAGTACTATTATGGGGGCGGGGTCTGGGGTGGAGACTGGGTAGAGATGGGCGGGGTCTGGCCCACGACTTAGCCCCGTGTTCTTCAAGCGCCGGTCCACAGACCGATGCCGGTCCACTGAATAATTCTTTTATTTCTGCCGGTCCATAGGTGTAAAAAGGTTGAAAAACACTGCTCTAAGGGATCCCACATGGGCATCCCATTTGCTCTTAAATTCTTGCATCAGTGACAGTATTCTATACATCGACATGTGAAATGTGCCCATAAATGTAAGCATTCTATTATGGAATTGCTCTTTACATGCCCAAAATTATTCATTCAAGTGACTCAAATTCATTTTTTTAAAAGCCTTACATGGTTGGCCTCACTGCCAGCTGCATAAGTGCGTTTGAACCTCTGGTTGTATACGGTAGCCGGGCGAACGTGAATGGTGAAATTTCCAGTGACATACAGGTCCTGAAGGTTTCTGAGTTTAGAGGGAAAACTAAAAGACACAAAAGGAAAACAAGTTTGGGAAAAGAATTAAAAAAAAAAATATCGGATTTAGGAGGAAAACAGTGACTGTTGATTAGTTCCTAACCCTATCCCAGAGGACCACCAGCTGGTCAGATTTTCAGGATAACCCTAATGAATATGCATGGGGCAGATTTGCATGCCTGACACCTCCATGATATGCAAATCTCTCTCATGTATATTCATTAGGGTTATCCTGAAAACCCGACTGGCTGGTGGTCCTCCAGGACAGGGTTGGGAACCACCGGATTAGAGTAAAAAAAGACACCCCCCCCCTCAAGATATATATCTGGTGTTGATGTGGACCATGCTGGAAACCTGTTAAAAAAAAAAAAAGAAAGAAAGAGAGAGATGTGTTCGAGATTTGAGAACCTAAGTGAACTTGGTAAGCGAAGTGTAGAACTGATATTAACAGCAAAGAAAGAGAATTGCTTCATGGTGATATGCCATTTCTGAATGATGCCGAGATGAATATGATGAAAGGGAGGAAGTTATGAAGAATAGCACTGTGGCTAGCACGTGTCCGATTTGAAAACAGCAATTGATGTTCAAACAATTTTGCAGGCAAATGACTTTCACGGAGATCCACTGTAATCCCATCAGAAGAGTCATCGTCATCGGAAAAGCGACTAACACATGTCCAGAATCAGCAGGGGAAGCCCTGAAGCAGCCTCCTGCCTTTCAGCTGTTTGAGGCAGGAAAACTTTATTTTTTTCCTCTTAATGGGCACAGATGTTGCGTGTGTGTTACATACGCACAATATCTGTCCCCATTAAAAAAAAAGTTGTGCCACCCCCCCTACCCCCCACTACCCGATAATGGCCCTGAACTTTAAAAAAAAAAAATCATCAGGAGAGAAGCCCATGCCTTCTTGCCTCGGATCCACAACCCCCTGACCCCACTGCAAAAATGGGTAGGAGGGATGCTCATTCTTTCCTGCCTCGGACCCCTACCCCCAGCCCCCCACTGTGAAAATAGGCAGGAGGGATTCCCACTTCCTTCTGCCTCTGCCAACTGAACCCCCCCCCCAAAAAAAAAACACCCCATCCCCCACAACCTGACCTGACCCCCCATACCTTATTCAGATGACAGCAAGAGAGATGCCCACTCCCTCCTGCCGTCAGGCCCACCTCTTCAAAATGGCAGGCCTGCCCCATCGCGGTGCATCCTGGGATGCACTGAGAGGGGCCTAGGCTCTGATTGGCCCAGGTACCTAAGGCCACTCCCATAAGAGGGGCCTTTGGCACCAGGGTCAATCAGGGCCTTAGGACCCTTCCAGTTACATCCTGGGGTGCATTGGGAGTAGGGTTACCATATTTTAAAAAAGAAAACCTCAGATACCTGACCCCACCCTGTTCTGCCTCCAGCCCTCCCAGTTCTGCATCTAGCCCCGCCCCATTCTGCTCTCCAGCCCCCCCAAGAAAGTCCCCTCTCATTGCTATGAGCTCCGGCCGTGTCTGGAGGGCCTGGAGTATGCGTGGATGTGTGTAATATCACCCGTGCATGCTCAGAGGCTCTCTAGATGCGGCTGGAGGTTGTAGGGGGCTTTCCAAAACCCAGACAAACGCCGGGTTTTGGAAAGTCCATCCAGGAGCCTGGACAATCCTCTAATAAGAGGACATGTACGGGCTTTCCCAGATGTCTGTTAACCCTAACTGGGAGAAGCCTAAGACTCTCCTACTTAACCACTTAAGAGATATCCTGCTGCATAAACCTAGATATTCAATGCCCAGACATGGCCCAGCATTAAATATCAAGGAATAATGTCACTGCCGATTAGAAAAATGCTCACCATTATCGCTGCCTGAATATCTACTCCCAATTTTTTTCATAGTACTACTAAGAGTTCCCACACAGGGTGCCGCTGTTCATTCAGAGTTTTGGGGTGAGTGGGATGGGGGCATTGACCACTGGGGGAGTGTGTGAGTGTGGGGTCATTACTTAATGCAGCATATACTTTTCACCAAATCATGCCCTCTGTATTTTCATGGAATGAATTGACTAATGCAGCCGATTTATTTACTTCACAATGGGGGAAAGGACCCCAGAAAAGCAATGGGGGGGGGTTTCAGTCGGGGGATTACTGGATGGCGTGTGACCAAGGAGTGATTGATGAAGTGTGATAGGAGTGTGAGGTGATGGAGACGTGATCAGGGGTGGAGATGCGGAGGACTGGAGCAGATCATTTTCTGGTGTTACTTAGGGTCAGCACCACTTTACCTTGCGTTGGCAGATGGATGCTGCACTGCGCTGTGTGGTAACCGTTTCCTCTGTGCCGTAAACGCAGGGCAAATGCCGGACGCACACCCGGCATTTATGGCACTCGCCGCACCTTCTTTCTCGCTTGGGATGTATCAACCACCTTTCCGAAGAGATTTGCCCGCGGAGGTGCGCAGAAGGCACACTCGTATAATTTTGTTAACAATAGTGACATAGCCAACCATACACATACATACAATCGACGAGGTAAGCTTGGGCATGGCAAATTGAAACCTAGAAACAGGACTGACACGAAACAATATTGGAAATACAGGGTAAACATTTGACAGCTCTGCAGAACAATCATACGAGCAAATATGATAAAATGACTGTATTTATAATTTTATAACTTTCCGTAGCAGGTATAAGTCTTTGTAACATATACACTTCTCCCTCCGTATCCGCTGTGGTAGGGGATTAACAGAACCGCAAATACTGAAAAGCATTGAATAACTTTTTCATATGTTATTTGCTGTTTTCTATTAAAAAACCATCGTGAATATGGTGAAACCGCGAATGACATGGTGGGAGGCCTGGCCTTTTCCTGAAGGAGAGGCAAAACACGGTGAAGAAAGTGCCGGGAATCGGCGATTTTCTCTGTAAACGCTTGGAATCAGCGATTTCTCTATGCAAGCTGATGTAATTTGGGGGACGGGAGCCAGCAGGCTAAAAAACGTGAATGATCGAAACCACGAATGCTGAAACCGCGAATACGGAGGAAGAAGTGTATATTGTATTGACTATACGCCGATACAATAACAATACCATAATAGACAGCATGGTAGAGCATTTAAATAACATAGATATAATATGATGTCAGCACAATACCAATAAACACATTAGAATATTAGAATAGCTTAGATTTGATGCTAATGCTGTTCGTACACTACAGAGCCAAAGGACCAAGAGCAGTTGCGATATATAGAGGGAGCAGGATGGGTGGTACAAGCAGGATAAATAGATGGCTAGATTGGAGTAAAATTATAAGCACAATTAAATAAGATATGAAGAACTGGTCTAAGTTACAGGATGTGCAGCAGTTAAACAGCCCCACGGGTATAGAACAGGCTTAATTTTGGTGCCTACTTGGCCTCCTGACTAGGGTTAGCAGGCGTCCAGATTTTCCCGGACACGTCCGGGGTTCCGGATGGATTTTCAAAACCTGACACTTTTGAAAAGCTGCGTCAAGCAGGGAGGAAGTCCGCGTACGGGCAGCCGTCATGTGATGACATCACCAGGCGAGCCTGAAGGCGGGGCTAGGGGTTTCGAAAAATCTGGCAACCCTACTCCTGCCCTAGGCATCCTGTTGTCCATGAAACTGCCTTCCACACGTGCCGTTGTTAGGTGCTCGAGTCCCAGCGACTCGATGAATTGCGGATCTAAAAAGAAATCAGTTTTGTGCTAGTCCACAAAGATCCTCCAGCGTCACCCCCGTGGTTGTTTTCAACGTGTTCAGCCATCTGATTGCTGGTCACCCTCTTCGCCCGGTTCCTTCGATCTTCCCAAACAAGATGTCCTTCTCCAGTGATCTCTCTCTTCTGATGGTCAAAATAAGACAGTCGTAAGTTCATCATTTGGGCTTCGAGCGACATAGCCGGTGTGATCCCTTCCAGAATCGATTTGTTAAAATACACAATTCTACCCTTGCTCTTCTCCCAGAAATGCCTATGCCTAGTTGCGTATAATCACAGTGCACATACGCTGCTGCGCGTGGTACAGTATAAGAGATTTCCCCACCTGTAAAGGGGGAAGAGGGGATGATATGTATATTGCCTTTTTGTAGTTATACAACCACACTTACATATGTACAGGTACAATGGATTAAGTGACTTGCCCAAGGTCACAAGGAGCAGTGCTGAGTTTTGATCCTTAAAAAAAAAAAAATGTAAAAGAAAATAAAGTGATAACCAGTAAAGTATGCTTTCTACGCAAAACATTTTTCATAAAATTAATCCCTCTAAGGGCAATTTTGGAAAATAAATAATAATAATAATAATTTTATTTTTGTATACCACCCGCCATACCCAGGGAGTTCTAGGTGGTTCACAACAGATAGGTGAATTACATACAGTGCGATTGAAAAAAAGGAAGAACAAAAAACAAGGCAATCGTAGGGTCCAACTAGTTTACATTGACAATTTAGGCGATGGAAGGGCTAAGTACAGAGCACATACAGTATGTACTGTAAGAGAATACAATTGAATTAAAGGGGGAACAAAGCATATTAGATAAAAGGGGGGGAGCAACAGTCTTAGAAGGGTGGGGGAAGGGGCGGAAAAGTAAAGGAGGAGGAGGAAAGCGAGAGGACGGGAGGGGGGGAGCGTTGAGGATTTTGGTCTGTTGCAAAGAAGAGTTATGATATGATTTCTAATGAGGAGAAGGGGAACGTTGAGGTGGGAGGGGGAGCATTAAGGATTTGGTCCATTGAAAATATGGTTGCTTGCTAGCAAAATTTCAAAAAGAAACTCCCCGCAGAGTTTTCCTTTGAAAAATATGGACGGGGGGGGGAGTAAATTTGGGCACTTTCTCTCCGATTTGAAACAGTAACCTGTTGAAAAGTACATGCCAGAATTCCGTGATGAAATCTCCTTCACCAAACCTAACCCCGCCCCTATTTCTCTGCATGCAACCTTGAATATGGGCACCTTAATTAACATCCGCAGTCGAAAAAAACGTCAACGTTTGTAAACACTGGCGAGCAAAGTAACACAACAAGAAGAAGAACTGCAAAACATCCCCCGATCAGATGCTTTCTGCCTGGTTTATGCCTGTCCGGTTCTGAGTGGTGCAACTGGTAATTAGTCTCCCCCCCCCCAGCAGTTTGTGCGTTCCCAAAGTATTGTGGATTAAAAGAGAAACTCGAGAATTTCCTAGTACCTGACAAGTTGCAACCTGAAAAGCTACACTTAGTCCATTAAAGATTTTTTTTTCCCCCCTTCACAATGACATTTTAGTGCAGCTGGGGAAATATGCCGCCTTGCCATTTATCATTTTCAGAGCGTGGATGATAGGAAAGGCGATGGGGGGGGGGGGATGGACTGCCTGCATCGAGGTGAAGCAAACAATGCTGATAAACGCACTTCACTGAATGTCAGCAAATGTCACTTGAGAAGCCATTTTCAGCTGCCATAACAGCCTCCGAAACCAACAAAGAGTAGCAAAAAAAAAATAAAAAAAAAGAGCTGGGCGGCCCCGCTTCTACATGAATAAGCAATCAGCGCTCTCAGAAGTTACACCAGAAAGTTGTTAAACTTGATAGATGAAGCTTTTTTTTCTTTTTTTTTTTTCCCTCTTCCAAGCCTCACCAACCTACACGTTGCTACAAAAGAGTGTGGACAAGCGTGGAGTTGAAAAGAGACGGGGGGCTCTCAGACAAAGTGAGGTTTAACCCCCTTATTGTTCCCACACTTGTGGTTTGCTATGGCAGCAGGGTCCTAGGGGTGCCCTTGTGGGACCGGATGGCTTTCTCCAATATATTTCTTTTAGGCTGCTTTTCTCTGTGCGGGTTCTTGATTGCTAGTAATCCTTGGGTTCACGGGGAGGAGAGAGGGAAGTGGCTTCCTCCCCCCCCCACCCTCTCTTTTGTTTTCTGCTAGTGTCTTCTAGGAGTCAGAATCAGGAGAAGCTCTCTTTTCTTTCTTAGGGAAGTCCCTTTTGTTATCAGCCTTGAAATCTCTTGGAAGCAAAGGAGGGATGGCACAGCTCTCATTGAACCCTCTCCCAAACCAACCTGGAAATGCAATCTTGTGCAGGTTTAAATGCACTGAAGCGAATTTGCTTAAAACTCAAATGGAAGGCATTTGAGTCAATCGAACCAGAACTGGCCTCGCTCTTTATTGGGCAAATACGGAGTGCCTAACTATGCATACATTGGAATATATCTCTACAGGACAACCCTCTCTTTTACTGATGCGTAGCGTGAGTTTTAGCGCCGGCAGCGGTGGTAATCGCTCCGACGCTCATGAGCCAAAGAGTAGCAACATTCCAAGCTACCGATCCAAGTCATGCAGTGGCTTCCCCCCATGTCTTTCTCAATAACAGACTATGGACTTTTCCTCCAGGAAACTGTCCAAACCCTTCTTAAAACCAGTTACGTTATCCGCTCTTACCACATCATCTGGCAACGCATTCCAGAGCTTAACTATTCTCTGAGTGAAAAAATATTTCCTCCTATTGGTTTTGAAAGTATTGCCCTGTAACTTCATGAGTGTCCCCTAGTTGATGAAGTTTGGACAATTTCTTGGAGGTAAAGCCCATAGTTCTTCTTCACCCAGAGAGTGGTAGAAAACCGGAAGGCTCTTCCGGTGTCTGTCATAGGGGACAACACCCTCCAGGGATTCAAGACAAAGTTAGACAAGTTCCTGCTAAACCGGAACGGGCACTGATCTTTGATCAGAGGGCCGCCGTGTGAGCGGACTGCTGGACACGATGGACCACTGGTCTGACCCAGCGGTGGCAATTCTTATGTTCTTATTGCACAGAATAACTAATGACCTCAAATGCATTCATTTTAATACATTGTAATGGAATTTGTGGCCATCTGTATCGAGCACGTTAATACCCACGCTAGAGCTCCCGTAACATTCTTTGTACAATAACGTCATGGTATGGCATGATTATACTTAACACTCTCCTCGGCAAATGGATCAAAATCTGACAACGATATCATTACTCTGCAAGGGGAAGAATCTAAAAATGCCCTCATTGCAATCGTAGTATTATCATACACTAAAACAGAAAAAAAACAAAAAAAAAAACAAAGGGAAACACTAAAGTGAAGTGAAATAAAAACCCCATCAGTGAAGCAAAAAATATATTTAAAAAAAATCACAGCATACCATTACCTTCAATCAGAACGGGAAAATGAAGGCATAATAACCTTTACATCTCTCTTCACCCCTGCTTATTGCAAGATTGTCTACCTGTCTGACTCTATCCAATAATCATGGCTTCGGAAAGACTTGATGTGTCTGTGGACAGGGAACTGACTGATGCCTCTTGAGTCTCCTGCCACCCTCTGGAAGAAACCAGTAGCTAGATAATGAAGAGCTGTCATCACTTGAATCTAGACAAGTTGGAAAGGTGGGAGATGAGACAGCTGATCTTATTGCAGAAATGATAAGTGAGAGCCCTGTGTAGCCTGAATCCAGTTGGGCACTCTTTTGTGTCGGCTCTTTTAAATTGGTTCAAACAGGAGTGGCTCAAGGCAATCTGCTGCTTGAGGCGGGGGATGAGCTGGTGCCACCCACTCCCCTCCCCACACATCCAAAATGGAGGTGGGGCAAGGGCTGCCCCAACTATTAGGTTTTCCACTTTCACCCAATCGGCATTTTCCCCATTGCCTCCCCCCACCCCCTCCGCATCTACTTTCAATTTGTCGTAAAAGTTGCCGGGCAGCAGTAGCGATTCACAGAGCTACCCTGCTGCCGGTCCCGGCATCTTCTGTCCACTGCAGCCTGCCCCAGAGGAAACAGGAAGTTGTCAGACAGGGCAGGTTGCAGTGGAGGGAAGACACAGGGACTGGCAGCAGGGTAGCTCTGTGAATCGCTAATGCCGCCCGGCAACTTTTATGACAAATTGAAGGTAGATGCAGGGTGGAATGGGAAAATGCTGATTAGGGGGGGGGGGGGGAGGGATGAAAGAATTTGATGTTGGGAATGGGAGCAGCAGAGAGAGCCAACCAGCAGGTAGGCTGGCCCTCAGCAATATGCCTCAACGGTGTCGCCAGTTGGCCTCATTATAGGGCCACTCCTGGCTTCAAAGATTATTTTACGGGCACGTTGGCATCTCCTGCAATGTGAATGTTTGAGTATGAGGGGGTGCTGAAGAGTTCTCAGCTCAACCAAGAAGGGGATGATGTGGAGCCATAAAACTTGCAAGTTATTCTTCATATTGACCCCTACGTTCAACACATTTGGCACATCGTGTCTGAAGTTTTTGTAACCCTTCCCCAAAATATTCTGATGTCTCGGCTCTGAAATACTGCGCCGCTGCAATCGCCTCCAAATCACTAGAAAATTGTCACCCTTTCAAACTCTTTTTAAGATTTGGAAACAGAAAATAGTCAGATGGAGCAAGATCTGGTGAGTAGGATGGATGGTCTATGCATTGAAACCCTCAACTGTGTCAAAACATCCATCATCCGCCAGCCTTGTGAGCAGGTGCATTGTCTTGGTTCATAGACAAAACCGCCGAAGACAAAGGCGCGTGCCGACAACTGAGCGCAAGACGGAAGCGCGCGCCGAAGAAAAAGAGTGTTTTTAGGGGCTCCGACGGGGGTTTTTGTTGGGGAACCCCCCCCACTTTACTTAATACAGATCGCGGCGGCGTTGTGAGGGGTTTGGGGGGGGGTTGTAACTGCCCTCATTAACTGTTTCCCTGTTTTTTAGGGAAAAAGTGAAGTTTTCAGTAAAATGTGGGGGGTTACAACCCCCCAAACCCCCCACAACGCCCCCACACCCCCCGTCGGAGCCCTTTAAAACAGTCATTTTCTTCGGCGCGCGCCTCCTCATTGCGCTCAGTTGTCTGCACGCGCCTTTGTCCCTGACACCCATTGTCTTGCATAAAGAGAACTTTCTGCAAATTGCATTTCCTTTGTGCTCTCAATGCCTCCTTTAATCAGCATAGCAAGTTACAGTAGTATTCTGCATTAACTGTTTAGCTCCTTGGAAGATAGTCAGTCATTACAGCACCTTTCTGATCCCAAAACCTGTGATCATGACCTTTCCTGCTGACTTTTTGGTGTTGAATTTCCTTGGACTTAGAGAACTTGAGTGCCGCCATTGCATGGACTGTTGTTTTGTCTCAAGATTATAGTGGTCTAACCATGTTTCATCAACAGTAACTAGCTTTTCCAAAAGGTTGGCACCAGCTCGCTGAAAATGCTGAAAAATCAACTTGGAAGTGTTCACTCAACTTCATTTCTCCTCAGCATTCAAACGTTTCGGCATCCACTTGGCTGACAGCTTCTGCATACCCCATTGCTCATGGATTATACCTCCAGCATGTTCCCTGGATAGCTGTAGTGTCTTAGTAATTGTTTTAGTCGAAATTCGGTGATCTTCCAAAATCAGGTCATGGACATGGTCAACAGTTTCAGGATTCAACACCGCAAGATACCTCCCAGACCTCGCTGCATCTTCGGTATCAAAATCTCTACCCTGAAAGTTTGCACACCACTTCTTCACTGTTGAGTATGATGGGTATTTGTCACTCAGTCTTTGCTTCGTATATTCATGGATTTCCTTGGAGTTTTCTTCTGCAGCAATAGGAACTTCATGATGAATCAGAGTTCCACACTTGAAAATGCCATACTTTTAATTGACACGGTTCAATCAATGATCTGAAACAATGTCAAAACACAGCATTACAATTTTGCAAAATAAAATAACACTCTTTTCATCTACAGTGGCAAAATAATGCTCAGAATTTAAGAGGTTGGATGAGCTGAGAACTTTTCAGTATCCCCTCGTACTATTTGGGGTTCTGCCAGTTACTTGTAACCTGGATTTGTCACAGTTGGATACTGGGCTAGATGGACCATTGGTCTGATCCAGTATGGCTCTCCTTAGGTTCTTATGTGAGCCAAGTATCGGACAATGAAGCCATTGTGACATCACTGATGAGGTTGGCTCTTAGGCAGTGGTGGAATGAGGCATTGTGACATCACAATCTCAGCTCTGGAATGTTGCTATGAGGAGGTGCTGAAAAGTTCTCAGCCCAGCCAAGACGAGATTGACGTGGATGTGGTTCAATCAATGGTCTGAAACAATGTTGAAGCACAGAATTACGTTTCTGCAAACTGGCGCATAACGAAATAAGATAACTCTCTTTACAGCTACAGGGGCAAAATAACGCTCAGAATTTAGGAAGTTGGATGGGCTGAGAACCCCCTCGTGTTTCCTCTTTGAGATTTACAGCTGCTCCCTGGCACAAATAACTTTGTAAAAAGTGCTTGTTTCAGTCAGTTCTGGATAGGAGGCATGGGGGGGGGCAATTCCACTGTTTATTTCCCCCCTCCAAAGTGAAACTAAATACATATTGTGCATATTGGGCCTGATTCTATATAGAGCACCCAAAAAAATTGGCTCAACTAGAATGGCACTAAGTGATATACAGAATAACACTAAGGGGTCATTTTATTAAGGTGCGCTAACTGATTTAGTGCGCGCTAAATGCTAGCATCCATTATATCCTATGGGCTTTTTAGCAATTCACGCACCTTAATAAAAGGACCCCTAAATGTGGATGCTTTTGGCACTGATATTTTTAGATGATATATATAGAATTTTCTCCAAGGTGCGTAAGTGAGGAGGTAGAGAAAGCACCTATTCTAGGCCTATTTTTTTTTAATAAAATAAGGCATGGGCATTACATATGCTTAAGAGCAAAGCATTCAAGCTTTTACATGAGTATGCACATATTTTATAAAATATGCACATATATTACAACTGCACCCATGTTGCGCCCAGGGCCGGATTTTCCTATAGGCTAACTAGGCTTCAGCCTAGGGCCTCAAGATGAAGAGGGGCCTACATTCAAATTGTTAGCAAAATTAAAATTACACTATTCTAAAAACAGTGAACACTAAAACACTGAACCGAAAATAAGGAGAAATTCTACGCTTCGGGATCGGAACCAGCTCCGGCCGCAACGGGGCGCCGACTCAGCTTCTCCCTTTCTTTTTCTCGCCCTGGGAGGAGGATCGGGGAGGGAAAGACGTCAGTCCGGAAACAGCTGGGCAAAGCCCAGCCCCGCAGGGAGAGAGGCAAAGCGTGGATCCGTCAGGACAGGGAGGCCCAGACTGGCATCGGGGGGGGGGGTTCAGTGGAAGGGGGATGGGAGGCAGGCAGGCTGGCATCGGAGGGGGGGTGGGGGGGTTTAATGGAAGGCAGGCAGGCAGGATGGTATGGGGGTGTTCAATGGAAGGGGGATGGGAGGCAGGCGGGCATCGCAGGGGGGGTGAGGTGAGGAAGGACGCACTGGGGGCACTATGGACATAGGAAGGGGCAATGTTGTGTGTTAAGTTTGATTAGTTATTGTTACAAGTACTATATATGGTGCTGAGAATAAATGTCCAAATAAGTGTTCTCGACTTTTTTTTATTTATTATCCGTGTTAGTACCAATAACAACATGTTTCATTTAACATATTGATATATATCACAGTAATGATGTATTTTATTATCTCTCATGTAATTTACAAACTTAAAAATGGGAGGTGAAAGGGCCTCATAAGTGGATTAGCCTAGGGCCTCTTTTCATCTAAATCCGGCCCTGGTTGCGCCTGCTATAAATTTTCATGCTGGCTTCCAGCACCTTTACTTCTTAGGCAGCACCTAACTTTACCCTCTTTTTACAAAACCATACCACAGTTTTTAGCCCCAGTTGTGGTGGTAACAGCTCAGACGCTCAAAGAATTCCTGTAAGCATCGGAGCTGTTACCTACTGCCACAGCCGTTACTAAAAGCCGTGCTACGGTTTGTTGGATTTTTTTTTTTTTTTTAAATTCTTTATTCATTTTCAAATCTACAATAAGTGTAACAATATATCCAAACAAATTAACAATAAATATAACACTTAATAATCATCAATTGTACAAATAATATCACACTCTTATCTCCCACCCTTCCCACCCTTTCTTATCATATAATCAATACCTTATACCAGGGGTGTCCAATGTCGGTCCTCGAGGGCCGCAATCCAGTCGGGTTTTCAGGATTTCCCCAATGAATATGCATGAGATCTATTTGCATGCACTGCTTTCATTGTATGCTAATAGATCTCATACATATTCATTGGGGAAATCCTGAAAACCCGACTGGATTGCGGCCCTCGAGGACCGACAATGGACACCCCTGCCTTATACAATATGTAACAATAAATTTACCCTCCCCTCCCCCCTCACAATCAAACTTGTAAATTTAAGGGGAAAAAAAAAATAAAATGTCATCTAATCGGTACAATACTACGTGCTACGGTTTTGTAAAAGGTGTGTGTGTGGGGTGGGGGGGTTTATAAGAAGTCAATTGTGCAGTAAAACAGCATTTAGGTGTAAAAATGAGTTATAGAATTAACCTCTCAAATGTTGAAAGGCAAACTTGGGAGCAGGGGGTAGTTCCCTTTGTCAGATAGCTTAGAAGCCTCCTTGGGGAGTTTCAAAATTGTTTCCAAAATGTATGCCACTATTCAGAATAGGGGCCAGCCTAAAACATTGCACAGAGGGCTTTTTCAAAGTATTTACATGACCGTGTCATTCAGAGAGCTCAGCAGATGGTTCTGGAACATAGCTCTGCATAAGTCTTGAATTTTAGTGCACTGAGCCCAGTCTGTGCCACTTAAAAATAGCATTTTGTCTAAACAAAGGATGCTAAATTGAGTTCTAAGGTAGCAGTTTGAGGCTGATTGTAACTGTCAAAGGTGTCTTTGCAACGTTACTGACCATTGTATAAGCAGTCGACCTTCTGTGCACATCTGCTCGGCCAGCGGTGGTTAGCTGATCTCAAACCTGCACTTAAAGTTACAGAGACAAGTAATTAATTTGCTAGAATGGTATCTGGGAGTGCATTTAATGTTTCCTTGTAGTGCTAAAATAAACAAGGTTTTCTTTTTACAGTGGCTATTAAGCCCCACCTCCACACATATACATAGTATAAAGAATTTTCACAGTTTAAAAGAAAACTGAAATCTGAAAAATACTAAGGGGTATGAATTTGTTAGATTGATAGATTGTAAAGTTAGTACTTTTAGTTAAAGAATTGTAAGGTCATCTTTTTATCCAAGGAATTGTATTTTCCCATGGAATTATTATAGCTTCTTTTTGATGTAAATTGCCTTGAACTAAATGGTATTACTGCATTTCAGAAATCATGTATTAGATTAGATAGCATGCATTCATTTCTTTTGGGTGCCTAAAATATTTTTGTGTGCCCAAAATGTTTGAACAACACACATATACCTATGAATTTACATATGCATGATAGATATACATGCATAAAAAGTTTTGGCTTGCATATAATGAGCTCATTTCAAACCCATGTGTTGAAAAAAAACCAAAAAATAAACAAACACGTGACAAGAAAATTCCAAACAATATACACACCAGCCACATTTTGTGGTGCTCTTCTCAAAACAAACTCCTGAAAAATAAAAGGGTCTGTTTGAGTCATTCACTAATATTTGGCAGCATAAGCATCTGCAGTACAGTGCTTCCCCGCGAATTCGCAGTCGGCGGTACGCAGTCCTGGTCATTCACGGTATTTTCCGGCCATGAATGACCGGGCAGGAGAGGGCAGCTGGAGAGGCAGGAGAGGGCAGCCGGAGCGCCGACGAATGAAGGAAATCACTCGCTGTATGCTTCAACCGCCTCTTCCTGTACTAAAGTCGGGCCTCACCAATCAGGAGCTGCTTTGACATGCAGACAAACATGATTTGATGAGACGGAGTCAGCATGGGTTCAGCCAAGGGAGATCTTGCCTCACAAATTTGCTTGACTTCTTTGAAGGTGTGAATAAACGTGTGGATAAAGGTGAGCCGGTTGATATAGTGTATCTAGATTTTCAGAAAGCTTTTGATAAAGTTCCTCATGAGAGGCTCCTGAGAAAATTAAAGAGTCACGGGATAGGTGGCAAAGTTCAGTTGTGGATAAGGAATTGGTTATCGGATAGAAGCCAGAGGGTAGGGTTAAATGGTCATTTTTCTCAATGGAGGAGAGTAAACAGTGGAGTGCCACAGGGGTCTGTACTAGGACCGGTGCTATTTAACTCATTTATAAATAATCTGGAAATTGGAACGACGAGTGAGGTGATTAAATTTGCAGATGACACTAAACTGTTCAAAATTGTTAAAATGCATGCGGATTGTGAAAAATTGCAGGCGGACCTTAGGAAATTGGAAGAATAGGCATCCAAGTGGCAGATGAAATTTAATGTGGACAAATGCAAAGTGATGCACATTGGGAAGAATAACCTGAATCACAGTTACCGGATGCTAGGATCCACCTTGAAGGTTAGCGCCCTAGAAAAGAATCTGGGTTTCATTGTAGACAATACAATGAAAACCTTCCACCTAATGTGCGGCGGCAGCCTAAAAAGCAAACAGAATGCTGGGAATTATTTTAAAAAAAGGGAGGTTAACAAGACTAAGAATGTCATAATGCCCCTATATCGCTCCATAGTGCGACCTCATTTGGAGTATTGTGTTCAATTCTGGTCTCCTTATCTCAAGAAAGATATAGTGGTGCTAGAAAAGGTTCAAAGAAGAGCGACTAAGATGGTAAAGGGATGGAACTCCTCTCATATGAGGAAAGACTAAAATAGATAGGGCTCTTCAGTTTGGAAAAGAGACGGCTGAGTGGAGTGGAACTGGTACAAGTGGATCGATTTTTCGCTCCGTCAAAAATTACAAAGACTAGGGGACACTCGAAGTTACGGGGAAATACTTTTAAAACCAATAGGAGGAAATATTTTTTCACTCAGAGAATAGTTAAGCTCTGGAATGCATTGCCAGTGGATGTGGTAAGAAAGGTTTGGACAAGTTCCTGGAGGAAAGGTCCACAGTCTGTTATTGAGAAAGACATGGGGGAAGCCACTACTTGCCCTGTTTTGGTAGCATGGAATATTACTACACCTTGGGTTTTGGCCAGGTACTAGTGACCTGGATTGGCTACCGTGAGAACGGGCTACTGGGTTTGATGGACCATTGGTCTGACCCAGTAAGCCTATTCTTATGTTCTTATGAAGTATTATATTTTGTATATTTTGTGCAAGTATCTTTTTGGAGATAATGTGAAAAAAAAATAAAACATTTTGGGATTTTGTTTGGAATTGTAAAAGGCTCAGAGACTCTGTTCTAGTAAAAACCCTGCATAACCCCATTGGCATTCCTTGGAGAGCTGGGCCATGCGCACGTGTAAACCCTGCCACTATATATATTTACATATATGTATATATGTAAATATGTATACAGGTATAGACGTAGATAAATAGATACAAATAGGTATACATGTATACACTATGCCCCTGCAAATTTGTGGTTCCGAATTTGTGGACTCAGTCTTTCGCGGTTTTTTCCCCACGGAGCTGCCAATAGCTGGAAAGTTCCACATCTCCCCAATCAATCCTGATGGAAGGAGAACCGTGAATGACAGCTGAGCCCTGTGTGAAGTGATAGGGCGGGCCGGAGCCAGAGGGGAGGAGCAAGGGGTGTGGCGAGAGCGCGAAGTTTAGGTCACTGGCCGCGACGAGAGGATGTGACCACAAGCGCTTCCTGGGTAACTACTGGCTGCTCATGCTTTAAACCATGTCCGATATTTGTGGTTTTTCCAAATTCACGAGCATTTCAAGAGCATAACCCCCGTGAATTTCGGGGGAGTACTGTAGATACATATACAGATAGATATAGGTATAAGTATACATTAAAGAGGAGAATAGAATTCCAAAAGAACATCATACCTCATCCTTTCTATTTTAATAGCAAAATATTGTAGCATGATAAAATACAAATCCCTTGCCTGCTAATAGGTTTCTTTAATTTATAATGAATATGAATACTAATGACTTAAAGTTGGTATTTGGCTTGCATTAGCTTTTGGAAGTCTTTTCTTTTGAGGCTTCATTGACATTCAATATGGTATGTGTTGTTTGGAACATATTTATATAATAACTATAGCATCATTAAAGCAACAAAGCCATCTTCAAGTAAGCTTAATAGCTCAATGTTTCTCTCTGTAGAGTGTATTTTACAAAGGAAAAAAAAAATATTTGTAATACCAAAATTCGACAATTCTTTTTGCATGGAATTGTTCCTTTGCTTCTGCAGCTGATGTTCACATATCTAATGCTTTTGGGGTGACAACTCTGAATGTCAATAACGTGCTCAGGAGAAACGTGCTTCCTGGCTTTTCAAACAGGAATAGATTTTGTTTATGGGAATTATAATATATCTTGATAGACGCGATACATAATTTTTTTTTTTTTAAATTATTAGTTAGTAATTTTGTGCTGGAGAAAGGAAACAGATTAACACCAGTGGTTGGTACTAATTGAAGGCAGATAAGATAAGAAGATCACTGACACCATTCTCATACCCACCACTCAACGGCACTCATCGCAAAAAGCTTTATGATAACCTCATAGCAACACATGCAGCAAAACTCGAACCCTCCATAACCAGATTGTTAACCTCAACATCTGACTTCAAAGCATTCCGTAAAGAAATCAAAACGCTACTTTTCAAAAAGCATATTCAAAACACCTAATCTCACTCTCCTCTTCCACGTACACCGACCAGGTTGCACCATACCCTCAACCGACCAAAAAAATAAATAAATAAATAAATAAAAAATTAAACCCAATTCATCCTACCGAATCATATTACCTACCAACGCCTGGAAAAGATTTGATATGTAATGTAATATAACTGCTTTCATCCAATGTTACTAAGACTATACTCATTCTGTTACTATGTCTTACCCTAAATGTCATGTACCCTCCTGGAAATGTCCAGCTTCTTCTTATGTAATCCGCTTTGAACCGCAAGGTACAAGCGGAATAGAAATCACTAATGTAATGTAATGTAATGTAATAATAATAATAATAACTTTATTCTTATATACCGCCAACAATCTTGCGACTTCTAGGCGGTTTACAATGAAGAGAAACTGTACAGACAGCGAATTACAGAGTATAGCATTGAACATCTAGTGATAGTAACAGGAGAGTTACAGGGTCTGTGTATTACACGGTTTCACAATGAGTGGCATTATACAGTCGACGATATTCAGACCATAAGTAGGAGAAGAGAAAGGAGATGTCGAGCAAAAACAATGTGGGCCCACAAATAACTTTTTAAGTGTTTTCAGGTTTTGTTATTATTATTTGTATGTGATAGAAAACATTTACCCTCCTCTTTTAGAAAAGTGCGCTAAGCTTTTTAGCCCGCGCTAAATGCTAACGCGTGCACGTTAGACTATGGACGCATTAGCAGGTAGCACACACGTTTATTTAGCACACGCTAAATCCGTGCTAAAACGCTTAGCACGCCTTGTAAAAGAGGGCCGTAGCCTGAATATTAGACCGTATCTTTTTATTTATTTTTAATTCTTTATTGATTTTCCAAACTACAAATGCGCAATAAATGATTCACATGTATGGACATTATATAATAAGCGCATAGACAGGTGAAGGCAGTTCTATAAATGTGTACCCACACTTATGTGTGCCTAGTAACACAGTACCCCCTGGATTCTGTATATCACGCCCTAATTTCCATGCATCACTTTGCGTGCACACCACAGAGATGTGCAAGAAAATAAATTAGCTAATGAGCTTGGAAACATCAAGAACTGAGTGCACACAAGCGACGGCCGATGCGAATCGACAGTCTTAAGTTTTGCGGGTGCATCTCGCCATGCTCTGCGCTACAAAACAGAGAGCCTAACTTCGATGGCGCAGATCTGAAAAGGGGGCGGGGCCAGGGCTGTGACAGGACCTTCAAAAACGCTGCGCGTGGATTTTCAGGATTACATTACATTACATTATTGATTTCTATTCCGCCGATACCTTGCGGTTCAAAGCGGATTACATAAAAGTTTACAGGAATAGCATAAGAGATGTCATAAGAGTTACATAAGAATTACCAAAGTGGCATTATCCTATGATACTGTGATATTTGGTATGGAAATGAGAGCAAAAAGTCAGATTTCTGCGAACAACAATAAATTATTACTTATAATGACTGGTGTTGCCATTCAGCAAATTACATATACCGTAATTGGAAGGATTGGAGGAGATTAAATTATAACTTTTGGTGGAACTCATTATGCCATATCTATAAAATGGAAAGATTTATTGCATTACAACGGGGATATTTTAAGAAATTTCAGGATGTGTGGAAACCATTAACAAAATATTGTAAAGATTGATTGAGATTGTTTCCCTTATATTTATCAATTTAAGGTGTAGGGTGGGGGGAATTTTATTATTACATGTTTTATATAATAATGGATTATATGGGTGGGAGGGATGGGAAAGGGGAAGGGATAAGAATTTCTGTAATGTACCAATGATTGTTTGTAAGTGATGTATTTATGGTTAATGTGAATGAATATATTTAACACTTAATGTAATTTTGAAAATGAATAAAGAATTTAAAAAAAAAAAAGAATTACCAAAGAGTTGTCGAGATCTTAAGGATTCTCCTGAAATGTGCCTAAGTTGGGTGCTTTCAGCAGGCTTAAGCATGGGGCCCAAAATTTAAGTGCCAGATCCGCGCTGAGGCCCTGATTTTGTAAACGGCACCAGCTCCTAGGTGCTGCTGAGCGCAATCATCCTCCAGGTGCCGTATATAGAATTGCGCCAAGTGGCACCTACGCTTTCTTAGGTGCTGGTAGGCATTAAAACCGTAGGCGCACTGCCATATAGACCAGGCTTCTCTTGGCCTAAATGAGTGCACCTAAGGTAGGTATGTCCTGGCTCCTAAGTGAAACGAGACCCCCAAATCCACTCTGACTTCACCCCAAATCTACCCATAATTATATCTACTTGCTGGTAGGCGCCTTGGTCTAGATAATCTACGTTGACGTGCTAGACCCCTACTGGCTAATTCATTTTGTTAATTGTTTTTATTGGTGTTTTCAATTATCAGCACTGATTAAGCCAATTAAGAAAATTACCCCCCCCCCCTTCCTCCCCTTTACTAAGCTGCAGTAGAGGCTTCTACCACGGCCTGGAGCGCTAAATGCTCCGACGATGCTCCGACACTCATAGAATTCCTATGAGCATCAGAGCAACGTCGGAGAACATTTAGTGCTCCAAGTCGCAGAAGAAACCTTTACCGTGGCTTAGTAAAAATGGGGGAAGGGGTAAGTTACGCAACTGGATCGGCCAGGTGCGCCAATCTAGGTGCCTAACTGTAGACATCTTTTATAGATTCGGGGCCTGAATGCTATTCTATAAAGCAGTGTCCCACAAACTTTGACGGGCCGCAGCACGCTGAACATAGTGGCCACGGCTCTGGGCATCCAGAAGTGCACGGGCGTCAACATGGTGATGTCACGCGCATGCATGATGTCATCATGTCAATGTCCGCGTATACACGAAGGCCCTCCAGACTGGCCCTGATCCGCCAGTGGGGGGTGCCGACAGGGAAAACGCGCGGAGAGAAGGAAAGGCACCGGCACCAGCCGGTTGCCCGCAGGATGTGCCACTCACCACGAGAGGCACGTCCTGTAGGCAGTCAGCCAGTGCCAGCGCTTCTCCTCCTCCCCAGCATCTCGCGGCAAAGCTGAAATCTCAGGAGGCACACTACCTTTATAGAGCGGTACTTAGGGCTTAATTTTTTCAGCGCCATAGGGACAAATTTTTAGCACCTTTTACTGAATTCCTTCCTGTGGGGGAGTGGGGGTTGAGATCCTTTAAATGACACTCAAAATTTGTCACCAAAAAAATCGGTGATACTGCTGATTCTCACGCCTATCTTTAGGTGCCAGACTTACTAATACTACTGTTTATCACTATCACTGCTATGGGGCTGAAAGGTGTACACAGCACTGTACATTTTGACGTTTAATAGATAGTCCCTGCTCAGAAGAGCTTACAATCTAACTCAGACAGACATGACATAGAGAGTTGGGGATGCAGAACCTAAGGTGAGAGGAGTTAGGAGTTGAAAGCAGTTTCGAAGAGGTGGGCTTTTAACTTGGACTTGAACACTGCCAGAGATAGAGCCTGCTGTAGGGATTTGGACAGTTTGTTCCAGGCATACGGCACAGCAAGATAAAAGGGATGGAGTCCGGAGTTGGTTGAAACCTGATGCAAATACTGGTGTCCATGTTACGCACACTGAGCATAGGAGCCAACTCTTCAGTGGGTTGAGGGGGGGGGGATTTGGGGGGTAGGGGGGTGTCAGGGTTGGGGGAGGGTGGGCGGGGTTCCTTTTGGGTTGAGAATGGCTGGGTCCGGGCTATAAGAACACAGGCCCGGACTCTACCAGTACTCGTGGTTCTCTTTGTTGGTTGTTTAGTATTTGTTCTGTATTGGAAAATGTTATTTCTGCTTCTTGCGTGTATTTTGTCTCTTGAATAAAAACCCCAACGGAAATGACCTCTCTCTGGGCACACTCAAGGAGTTGGTTCAGTTTTTTTTTTTTGGGGGGAGGGGGTGCTCAAGCACCCACAGCACTCACAGAGCTGGCTCTTGTGACGCCGAGGCAGTAATTCTACGATGTCCTCAACTTTTCGGAACACTCTTGACACAACCATGGCCATGCCCCCTTTTGAGTTATGCATTAGTAGAGTTAGGCACCATGCCTTATAGTAGAGTGAATTTTATTGATTGCCAATTCACTTCAGTAATTGGTTTTTGATAGTTAATGACTTATTTATTTATGTAGATATTTATATACCGTCTACCATAGTTATCTAAGCAGTTTCCAATCAGGTACTCAAGCATTTTCCCTATCTGTCCTGGTGGGCTCACAATCTATGTAACGTACCTGAGACGATGGAGGACTGAGTGACTTGCCCAGGGTCACAAGGAGCAGGATTTGAACCCACAACCTCAGGGTGCTGAGGCTGTTGCTCTAACCACTACACCACTCAATTGTTACTCAATTAATTGGCACACACATCTTGACCATGCGTACAAATTTGGGTGCCATATGTAGAATCTGGGAGGTAAATGAGTATGAGTAAGTGCAGATGAAATTAGCACTTATACATGCAAGAGCCCTAAATACTAGTCTATATGGGCATGAGTAAGTGCTATAGCGCACAATGCAAGGGGGATGTATGTGGTACATGGGCATGTCTTCCAAAACACACACACTTATGGAATGCTGTAGCTTACGCATGTGCATTGGCACCTTCCTTCAACCTGTCCTAACTGGATATGCCAGTAGGAAAGAAATCATGGAATCGGACTCGGTCAAAATAAGATAAATTACGAGGGGATGCTGAAAAGTTCTCAGCCCAACCAACCAACTTCCTAAATTCTGAGCGTTATTTTGCCACTGTAGCTGAAAAGAGTGTTTTCTTATTTCTTCAAGTGCCAATTTGTAGAAACAAAATTCTGTGTTTTTGACAGTTTCCGATCAATGATTGAACCACATCCTCGTCATTCTCTTCTTGGTTGGGCTGAGAATTTTTCAGCACCCCTTGGTAGTGTGAAGAGTTTCAGTCTCTGGAAACCAGAGCTCAGATTGTGACGTCATAGTGCCTCATTCAACCAATAAAGGCCAACCTCATCAGTGATGTCACAATGGCTTGATTGCATGGCTCACTTTTATTTCATACGAAGGGATGCTGAAAAGTTCTCAGCCCAACCAACCAACTTCCTAACCACTGTGGCTGAAAAGAGTGTTATCTTATGTCGTTAAGGGCCAATTTGCAGAAATGAAATTCTGTGTGTTTGACATTGTGTCAGATCATTGATTGAACCATATCCAGGTCATTCTCTTCTTGGTTGGGCTGAGAACTTTCCAGCTCCCCCTCGCATTTTATTCGTATTGGATCTTATAGTTCAGTATGAATTCCAGCAATATTCCTACTTCATATTTGAGTGTGAAAAGGTACTCATTTTAAAACTGAGAAGACATCTAAAGTATTGGTAATGCCCCTTGACACCCTTGTCAGTGGAGCCTCAGGTAAATGATCTGGTTTGGAGAACATTTTTCACGCTGAAACAATTGTGCTTGTTGCCCTTTGATTTTCTTTCTGATTACAAGGTCATAGTTCGGCTCTCTATTTTTTCTATTTTATCAGTGCTAGACTAGGGAAACATTCTGTATGTAGGAATAGCTTCTAAATTAATAGACAAGATTCAGCTGCTTCAATTTACAGCTGTTTTATTGGCTAGTTCACACTAGCTTCCAGTAAAATCTCATAAAATTTTAAAAGAGCTTGTCTGATTTTTCAAGACTCTTAGGGGCAAATTCTATAAACGGCATCCCGATGGTAGGTGGCGGTAGGCATCCTACCACTGACTAACCAGCCAATCAGGATACGCATTTTTTTAAAAACACCCCGAGACAGGCAGCCTACATTTTAGGCTTTTTTGTGAGCCTAGGGAGCCGATTAAACTCGCCTAAAGCTAGGCATGGTCATGATTTCACCCGGAAGTGGCGGCAGGAGGAATTGGGCACTCTTCCAGCCACAGGGTCTTCAGGGGTTCCAGCAGTGGGCATCCCTCCTGCCAGGGTATGTCTTGAAGGAGGGGGGGGGTGGCAGCAGGAGGGAGTGGGCATCCCTCCTGCTGCAGACATTTAGGGGGTGGCTTTGGGTGTTCCCACAGGAGGGAGTGGGCATCCCTTCTGCCAGGGAATGTCTCAGGTGGCAGCAGGAGGGAGTGGGCTCTCCTGCCGTGGACATTCGGGGGTGGGGGGGTTTTGGGGGTTCCAGCAGGTGGGAGTGGGCATCCCTCCTGCCGGCCAACTTCACAGGGGGGACAGGTTCCCTGCTGCAGCCGCTAAACTGATCGCAGAGAGACTCCCTTGTGGCATTCAGCTCAGCGGCAATGCGATTCTCTAACCGGTGCCTGTGACACGGACGCTGGTTAGAGAATCAGGGTGGTTAGGTGGGGTTTGGCACCTAGGCATGCTTAAGTCAACCATGTCTATTCTCTGCCCCTAACCACGGCTACTTTTCAGGTAACATAGAAACATAGAAATAGACGGCAGATAAGGGCCACGGCCCATCCAGTCTGCCCACCCTAATGACCCTCCCCTACCTTTACCTTGAGAATAGATCCCACGTGTCGATCCCATTTGGCCTTAAAATCAGGCACGCAGGTGGCCTCAATCACCTGAAGTGGAAGACTATTCCAGCGATGAACCACCCTTTCAGTAAAAAAGAACTTCCTGGTGTCACCTCGCAGTTTCCCGCCCCTGATTTTCCACGGATGCCCTGTTGTTGCCGAGGGACCCTTGAAAAAGAAGACATCTTCCTCTGCCTCGATGCGGCCCGTGAGATATTTGAACGTCTCGATCATGTCTCCCCTCTCTCTGCGCTCCTCGAGCGAGTATAGCTGTAATTTTTCTAACCGTTCCTCGTACGGGAGATCCTTGAGTCCCAAGACCATCCGGGTGGCCATTCTCTGGACCGACTCCATCCTTAGCACATCCTTGCGATAATGTGGCCTCCAGAATTGCACACAGTATTCCAGGTTGGGCCTCACCATGGATCTATACAACGGCATAATGACCTCCGGCTTACGGCTGACGAAACCCCTGCGTATGCAACCCATGATTTGTCTTGCCTTGGATGAAGCTTTCTCCACTTGATTGGCAGCCTTCATGTCCTCACTGACGATCACACCTAAGGTAGGTATCATTAGGTGTTGGAAGGTATCTCAACTTAGGCGTTGCTAGGTGACACACTGATAATCACACACAACCTAAATTGACAATTAATGTTGTTTTTTGTTTTTTTAAATCGATGTTTAAAGGGATGGTCGATTGCCACACCATTTAAACCAATTAAAAACCTAGCTGTGCGTGGTACTAAATTAGGCATTGCAAGGGATCCGTGATTAGGGCACCTGGCACCACCTTATCTAGGTGCCGTTTACAGAATCTGGCCCATAGAAAAGCAGCGTCGATCGCATGTCAATCACCTGACAGTGCCGTTTAGAGAATCGCAGCCACATCAAAAGTAGGCGCCAGAAATGTAGGCCAGGGTTTTAGAGGCCTACATTTGGGGGGGCCTACTTTTAATGAGAATCACATCCATAGAGGCACCTACCAGCATCTACATCCACTTCTGGTGTAAACCATGCCTACTTTAGACATAGGTAGGCGGTAGGAGTTGAATGCCATCATTTGTAGGCGCTTGCAAGCACCTACATTTTTCTTTTTAATTATATTTTAATTGGTTTTAAGTGGCGCGGTCAATTACCACGCCATTTATCACCAATTAAAGCAATTAAGTTAGGCGGCAGTAGGACACCTAATGCCACCTAACTTACAGTGGCATCCTGTAGAGAATTTGGGCCTTAGTGGCTTTTGTCCAGAGAGTCTGGTTTCTCTGGTAAGCTTTTTGAGGTCGTACTTTATTCCTAGACGTTGTAATTATTTGATTTTGGAACCACCTTCAACTAAGGCAATTAGGTTCAATTCTATTTTATCTCATTCTTGTATGTTTCTTGCTGCACAACTGTGGAGCAGTTTATTTGTGGAAATACATGCTTCAAATAATTATTTTATGTTTAGAAAACTTTAGAAAATGTATTTATTTGAAAATTGTTGATAAGGTGAAATATTTTGAAGCGATTGTTCTTGTTTATTTATACTTCTATCTATTGTGCCTTGAACCTAATTTAGGGAGTTGGCAGATTATAAGTCCTGTAATATAACAAATACAGTGTTTCACAAAAAATTTTAAACATGTTTTTTCAAAGAAATCCCTATCAATGGCTCACAAAGACTCAGACTAACAATACAAGTCACTGGAAACACAAGACAATGTACTTGGTCAACTACTATTTATGATATATTACCTCAAACCAAACAGCAAAGAGAGAAAACCTTGCCTTAATATCTTGAAACAAATTAAAAAAAAAAAAAAAAAAAAAAGTCAAGAGAGATGTCCTCATAGCCAAAAGGTATCAGTTTATTCTTTAACAAAGTAACGTCCCAAGGATCCAAGTTTCGGCTTAAAAATTATGCCTTCATCAAGCTGACTTGGCCTGCAGGCCGACACCAGAGACTAACTAACATGAACCTCAGGAGCTTAGCTGCATTGCCCAAAGCTAGTCCACGATTGAATTCCGCCACACTCAGGGCTCCTTTTACTAAGCTGCGTTAGGGCTTTAATGCGCGGAATGCCCCGCGCGCTAGACGTTAACACCAGCATTGAGCTGTCGTTAATTCTAGCCGCGTAGCACGGGGTTAGCGCTCGCTAATCTGCTGCGTGCACACCTTAGTAAAAGGAGCCCTCAGTGTCCCCTGATGAAGGCATAATTTTTAGGCCGAAACTTGGGTCTTTGTTGGGACATTACTTTGTTAAAGAATAAACTGACACCTTTTGGTTTTAAGGACATCGCTCTTGTCTTTTTTTTTTGTTCGTATTACCTCAAACTTCATGTACAATTTCATAACTTTATGTAACATACAGTTTATAACTCTTCGAAACATGTTTAGCTCTAACTATGTAATAATATACTGCATGTAATGTAACCCGTTTAGAACTCTGATAAATGAAGATTTGGCGGGATATAAGATTGCACATAGCATAACAATTGAAAACATGACCGACATGGCTAAGTTTAACCTTAAATAGGGTGCTCCAAGGGCAAAACTATAGCTTATATGGTGAAGTGCAGGATTTATTTGTTTCTACCCTGTTCAGATTCTATTGTCAAATATATTTTATTGAGCATCAAGAAAAACAGCAAAGACAGATACCCAAAACACAGCAAGACCCGCTCAACATTTGCCCCAAATATGACCCAATCTACCCTCCAATTCCACCCCCTCACCCAACCCCCCCCCCCAAATGTCCTCCCACCAGTCCATACCCAGAAAGACGCCCAAAAAATCTACCAAGAACTATGCAAGGCAGAAGTACAAGGAACTAAACCCAAGATACAGAGAAATCAAGTCTAACAATTCAATATTTGGCTCTGGGCAGCCGGCGTCATCGTATTCCAAAAGGGGTTCCCAGGTCCTTTGAAAAGCCGGTCCAAGCAGGGAGGAAATGTCCTGTACTCCTCTGCACTCAGAAGCGGGATCAGACAACATTGCCAAAGGGAGTAGTCCGGAGCCTCTAAGTCCATTCACTTAATCAGGATACACTTAATAACTGTCAGAATAGCCCACCCTAGAAAAGCAGCCACTCCAGGTCTACAAGGATGAAAATGAGGAGAAACACCAAACAATACTAGGGGAGAACGCTGAACAGTAATGTTCCAGTTACAGTCAATAAAAAGAAAGAGTCCCAGAACGATTGAGTTCAAATTCTCTAAAAGATACCTTAATTTTGGCGCCTATATTAATTATTTAAAAAGCATAATCAGAACAAATTTATATTATATCCCACAGAAAAAGAAAATTCCTGCAGACTTGGGAGTAGACCAGTTGGAACAGATAGAGTTTGATTTAACTGGTTTCCTGGAAGACTCACAGGATATAAGTCAACCTAGATCTACCCTATTGATAACTTGTGCTAATTATGAAAGCTTATTTTCAGAATAAGCTTCTTAAATTTTGTGGAGTTAATGTAATGATTTTTCCAGATGTGGCCCAAGCCACACAATTGAGAAGAAAAGCTTTTTTAGCTTTGAAATCAAGGGTGTTGGCCTTGGGAGCCACATTTTACTTAGCTTCCATGCAAATGCTTAGTGAAATATAAAGAAAATGAATATGTATACTGGGACTCTATTCGATTGGAACAATTTTTGCAACTTCATGAAACTTGTAAGGCTACCATCTGAATTAATATTAGTTTGGAGTTTAGATTTATGATGCACCATAATAATTGATTTTTTTATCATGATTATGTTGAATATATTGATTAATTAATATCAGGATGTATTCTCCCATTATGTGGACTAGAGCAGATAATGAATAATACTTGAAATATTTTATTTTCTGTAACTTTTCCTTTCTTTATTATTATCTGTACAAATGATAATGATGAAAATTTGATAAATGAAAAAAAAAAAAAAAGCTTAATCAGTGCCGATAACAATTAGCATGGGAATGTTGGCGTGGTTAAGGGCAGATCATAGGTGTGTTTTGGCACGTAGGCAACAATATTTAGGCCAGGAAATCCCTGGCATAAATACGGTGACCCTAAGTACACTTTGGACACCACTAGACCCAATTCCATAAATGGTACCTGACATGATTGGCATGTGCTACCCGCCGTGTTCCTTGGCACCTATGGTACAGGCAGTGTTTATAGAATAGGGCCCTCCCTGCATGGACGCACAGACTCAGTGAGGCATCGGGGTGCCTACATCTACCTGCAGCTTTATAGAATTGTCACCTTAGGGCAGGGGTGGGTAACTCCGGTCCTGGAGGGCCGGAATCCAGTCGGGTTTTCAGGATTTCCCCAATGAATGCGCATGAGATCTATTTGCATGCACTGCTTTCAATGCATATTCATTGGGGAAATCCTGAAAATCCGACTGGATTCGGGCCCTCAAGGACCGGAGTTGCCCACCCCTGCCTTAGGGCCTTATTCAATAAAAATTAGTTGTTGTTTTTTTCCCTAGTGACACAAAGAAACATATCGTGTGGGTGAGTTTTCAAATAGCGCAAGTCTCATTAATAGGACACCTGGCAAAGGAGAAAATATGGACTCACCAAATGATTTAGGTTATCTCTCTGCAGTGTTATTAATTTTATGAGGAGAGCAACCTAAAAATGTAGGATAATTAATACAAAATCTCTGTATTATGTACAGTAAACACCTCTAAAGAAGTAATCCACAGGCTCCCTGTCTACTTTATAGTGAATAAGTACAGTTGACAATATTGTTAAAATCTTTCTTTAACACTGTTGCCTAGGTTACAAATTACCATCACGGTGTGTGACAGGTTCCTGTGAATCAGTATCATTACAGATTAACTGTCATGTGCAAGATTACAAGAAAAGGCAGAAGGGGTTAAGTGCCAGAAAGAAGAGAATTGTTACGAATGGAACTGTTGTAAATGTATTGAAACGTACTGCTGGACTGGTCTATAGTGCTGAATTGCGCGAATGTCACTATCGCACAGTCCTGCGGGCATATGTTTCCAAAAGTCAGGCTTATTATATGGGCTGTATTGACACTCAACTCTGTGTCCGTTGTTCTGTAGAGGTTAACTCTTATTTCCATGGAATCTGGAGTTGGGAGGGGATTCAGGCCTTTTGGAAGGCGCCGGCTTCTTTCTTACAGGACCTGGTGCTGGTTCCTGTGCCTGTCTCAGTGCTCTCTATGTTATTTGCCCAGTTTACCTTACTGTCTATGTATACTTCTTCAGAAAAACTATTTCTTAGTAAATGTTTTATCTTGGGGAAGAAATGTATCTTATGTTGCTGGCTCTCTTCTGAACCCCCCTCCTTTTGGCATTGGAGGAATCGACTTCATGAACTTATGGGCTGGGAGGCCCGTTTGGCCTGTTCTTCTCGTCGCCGGAGCAGAGACTTTGTCAGCACTTGGACTCCATACTTGAACATTTTGTCCCCTGCGAGTCGTAGCCGTATCCTGAATAGACTCCAAATATAATTGGGTTTACCTGTTTGACATCGGTCTTTCCCTGTTTGTGTGTTGTAACGTCTCTCTTGGTGGGGGTGGGAGGGGAGGGGGGTGAGTGGGGTTCTTTCTTTGGGGTTGGGGTGTTGATCCCGATCGTGGAGGACATAAGAGTTCTGTCCTCCGCGGTTGTTGGTTGATATTGTAAACCATGTTTTATGCTATTGTTGTACCTGCTGTTGTCACTGCTTAATAAAAAGATTTAAATAGATAACATAAGTAATAGTATGTGCACAGTTGTTGGGTTTTTTTTTACATTTTGACTCTAAGCAATATAATGGGATGATTGCAAAAGGTTGGCAACGTTTTGATTTTCCAAGCATTATGCCAAGAAGGGGCATTACTGAAAGCAGAAAAATGATGTCTCATGGTGATGGAAACAAGGTGCAGGGTGTGGGGTTTGCTGCTAAGGCTATTCACACCCCTCCAAAGCTCCCCCAAAACCTACTATACCCACCAGTCTCCCACTCCAATAGCCCTCATGGCTGGAAGTGGCGCTTATATGGTAATAGAATAGGTTTATGGAGGACTCACACTTTCCACCATAAATATAGTGGTTAGAGTGTCTTATGGGCCTGGGTTCTCCTCTCTATGATTCATTAGCCCATTCACCAGGCTACTTAAGACATCTGTGTGATGCTCTACTAATCTTTCCCATACCAGACAGACTGTTTTATTCACATTTTTAGGGGGCGTGAATCAAGATGGCAACGGTGTGCTAACAGCTAATCTGAAGTGCTCCGTCTTACCTTGAAAACTTTTTACCTCAGCGGATTGTTTCTTCAGGCAATTATGCCTCAAAGCAAACGCAAGGGTCTGCTCTGGATGGACCCCTCTACATCCAGACAGGCAACGATGGAACGCTTTTTAGCTAGTTCCTCATCTGTTCCGGGAGTGGAGTTACCTGCATTTACCTCGAAGGAAGGAGCCGACGAGGTCTCGGGGTTGGAAATATTTTTATCTCCTCCTGCTGCCCTTTTGCCACCTCGACCGGCGCTGGAAAATGTTGAGAGCGCGGCTGCCAAAGCCCGGATGTACATGACGCAACCGCACAGTGGGAGCTCTGACACGGAACAGGATGCCGAAATTACAACTAAATCGAGAGCGGGTGAGTCCCGCTCCTCGACGGTGACATTAATAATGAAGGCTTATTTTCGGAATAAGCAAGAAAAATTCTGCGGAGATAATGTGATGATTTTTCCAGATGTGGCCCAAGCCACGCAATTGAGGAGAAAAGCTTTTTTAGCTTTGAAATCAAGAGTACTGGCTTTGGGAGCCACTTTTTATTTAAAATTTCCTTGTAAATGCTTAATAAAATTTAAGGATACTGAATATGTATATTGGGATTCGAATCAGTTAGAACAATTTTTACAACTTAATGAAGTTAGTTAGACATCACTGATTTAATATTTGGAGTTTAAAGTATTGATGCACCATTAATGTTGATCTTTGATCAGGGATTATATCAAGAATTGTTTCTGTTTAAATATTGGATATTTTCTCCCAATTATGTGGACTTGAGGAGCTAGTGGAATGTTTAAATATTAGTTAGGTTTTTTATTTTTTTTGTGATTTCCTTCCTAAGTTGTTATCTGTATAAATGATAATGATGTAAAAATTTGATAAATAAATAAAAAAAAAAAAAAAAAAAAGCCATATGGACTACTCTCCAAAGACTCGAAACGGCTGTTAACAAATCTTCTGAAGAAGTTTCAACAATAGTGAGTAAACTTGATAATTTATCACTATCTGTTCAAGCTATAAAAACTGAAACTCGCCCCAAATTTGAACAAGTGAACAAGGAGCTGGCTACATTACAGAACCTGACGGATAATTTTGTTAAAGCCATGATTATATACCAGAGGAAATGTGAACAAATTGAGAACTATAATAGAAGACTCAATTTGAGAATACTTAATTTTCATAAATCACCAGGGGCCCCTTTTACGAAGCCCCGTTAGCGGTTTAACGTGCATAATGGCGTGCGCTAATTTGCCAGCCACGCTAGCCGCTAACCGCCTCCTCTTGAGCAGGCGGTAATTTTTTGGCTAGCGCGGGGGTTAGCTCGTGGTAAAAATGTGACGTGCGATAAAGCCGCTAACGCGGCTTCATAAAAGGAGCCCCTAGATGTAACGCTTAACGATATGTTAAAAAAAATATTTGATGGAAAACTTGAAATTCACTTCGGAAGCAATACCTCTTTTAAATCGAGCCTTCTACTTACCTCCTCCCCCCCCCCCAAAAAAAAAAAATCAGAAATACCTACTGACATAAATCAAGGGGACAATCCTCAAATGATGGATTTAAACAATGGACTCCTTTTACGAAGCTACGTTAGCGGCTTAATCACGCGCTACCCCTGCGCTAGCCTGAAAAACTACCGCCTGCCCAAGAGGAGGCGGTAGCGGCCAGCACGTCCGGCGGTTTAGCGCGCGCTATTACACACGTTAAACCGCTACCGCGGCTTCGTAAAAGGAGCCCAATATAACAGAAATTCCTGAAAACCCTGTGGTTCCAATGGACTCCAGATGCACGATGTTAATATCCTTCGTTTTTTTTCCCAGCAAGATTTAAATGCTGTTATGAGAATGTTTTTCCGCTTTTCACAGTCTTTATTTTATGGTCAAAGAGTATGGATATTTCCTGACGTTGCCAAAATAACTCAAGAACGAAGAAAACTTTTTCTCAGTTGTTAAGTTACCCCTGTAAATGCTTGATCAGATATATTTGAGATAAAATATGTCTTTTTTTTTTTTTTGTTCCTGAGCAGCTTCGTAGCTTTTTGGACACTAAGGTCGGACTCCATAACGTATAGGGCAGTAGGATGGTCAGTGATTGATGCACGCTAAGGTCCTCTTTTACAAAGGCACGCTAAGCGTTTTAACATGGATTTAATGCATGCTACATCGATGCGTGCGCTAACCGCTAACGCGTCCATAGGATAACATGCACTCATTAGCGTTTAGCGTGTGTTTAGCATGTGCTAAAAAGCTTAGCGCACCTTTGTAAAAGAGAGGGGTAAGTCTTTTCATGATTTTAAATATTTGTATTTAGGTCTCCTTATCTTTTTCTTTCCTTGATTCTCCACTGTATAATTTATGGTTTAAGGAAGAGTATTAATATGTTTGATTTAGATAGACTATTTAATGCAATATTTCTTTAACTCTGTTAACAAGTGGATGCTTGTGGATTTATTTGAAAATGCATATAAATACATAATAATAATTAAAAAAACATTTTTTAGGGGGTGTGAGTCCACCAAACCCACCAAAATCTTCCTATACTGTCATATAAGTGCCATCTGCAGCCATGAAGGCTATTGGGTGGGAGACAGATGGGTATAGTAGGTTTTGGAGGAGTTTTGGAGGGATCATCGTACATTAGAAGGGGGTTATGGTGAGATGTATATCTGGCACCCTTTATGTGACATTCACAGCAGTGCCCTCTAAGGTGCCCCACTGCTTTTAATTGGATGGCCGTGTGGCCAGTCCATTTCAATGCTGGCCCCTCCCACGTCTAAATGGTGCCTATTTGGATGCGTCTAACTTACAGCCTGTTTTACAAAACCGTGCTAGCGGCAGCCACGCGGCAACAGCACCGAAGCCCTTTAAATCTCTATGGGTTTCGGGGCCATTACTGCAGCTTTGTAAAACAGGCCTTTAGACTTTTGGGGGTCAAAAATGGCAAATAAAGTTAGACGTCCTGGTGGCCTAGACATTTTGGCGGCCAAAACACTCGAGTACGGGATTAAAAGAAAAAAAAAAAAAAAATTGGACATCCAGTTTGGAAAATGACCATTTCTCCACCTCTGACTTTGGATGTTTCCCGCAAGAGTCAGACTTAGCCATCCTATCAAAAATGGTCCTGTATGTCTATTTAACCAGTCCAGAACAGGGGGAAATGACAACAACAAAAAGGTTAAAAAGAGAAAGGTAAAACCAGAGGAAACCAGGAGATCTATGATGTAGGCTTGCTTTTGAAGGAGGCTGTGAAAACTGTAAGGTTGTTTAGAGCTATTCTCTATGTTTATTAAAAACTTTATATAACGCATAATAGCCCAAAAAAGGATCCAAGCGGTTTACAATAGAAACATAGAAACATAGAACATGACGGCAGAAAAGGGCCATGGCCCATCTAGTCTGCCCACACTAATGGCCCACCCCCTAACTACCTCCATGAAGAGATCCCACATGCCAATCCCATCTTTTCTTAAAATCTGGCACGCTGCTGGCCTCAATTACCTGTTGTGGAAGATTATTCCTGCGATCAACCACCCTTTCAGTGAATAAATATTTTCTGGTGTCGCCATGAAATTTCCCACCCCTGATTTTCAACGGATGCCCTCTTGTTGCCGTGGGTCCTTTAAGGAAAAAGAGATCCTCTTCCACCTCGATACGGCCCGTGACATATTTGAACGTCTCGATCATGTCTCCCCTCTCTCTGCGTTCCTCGAGTGAGTACAACTGCAACTTACCCAGTCGTTCCTCATACGGGAGATCCTTGAGTCCTGAGACCATCCTGGTGGCCATTCGCTGAACTGACTCAACTCTCTGCACATCTTTTTGATAATGCAGCCTCCAGAATTATACACAGTATTCCAGATGGGGTCTCACCATGGATCTGTACAACGGCATTATGACCTCGGGCTTATGGCTGACAAAACTTCTACGGATACAGCCCATGATTTGTCTAGCCCAGGATGAAGCTTTCTCCACTTGATTGGCAGTCTTCATGTCTTCGCTAATGATCACCCCCAAGTCACATTCTGCTACAGACCTTGCTAGGATCTCACCATTTAGGGTGTAAGTCCTGCATGGATTTTTGCCACCAAAGTGCATGACCTTGCATTTTTTGGCATTGAAACTTAGTTGCCAAGTCTTTGACCAATGCTCCAGCAGGAGTAGGTCCTGCGTCATACTGTCGGGCATTGAGCTTTTGTCGGGTCAGGGGCAGAGATGGCCTGCGAATATTAAAAAACCGCAAATAATATTTGGGCCATTTTGCCCCTAACCACCGCTTCCCCCCGGTTATTTTAAGCCCTGTAAGCCCCCCTTAAGCCTTACCTGGTGGTCTAGCGGGTTTTTGGGGCAGGAGCGATCTTCCCACACTCCTGCCCCGTGCAGATCGCTCATAGGAAATGGCTTAAAGGGCTTAAAATAGCCTGAAAAATTAAAATGGATTTTTGTTTAAAAACCGCGAATAACCGAATCCGCGGATGCTGAAGCCACGGATTCAGAGGGGGAAGTGTATATATTTCAAAACAATTTAGAAAAGAACTCCATTCCAAAGTAGAAAAAGAAAGAAACAAGAAGTGTTTATATATTCATAAAATCCTATTGCAATTAAATATCACAAATAAAAATTAATACAAGCTGAAAATTTTCTTAAAAATTCAATAACCACACAAATACAGATTGCAGTCCCAAACTCGTTTCTTCAATTTAAAAAAGCCACTTGAAAAAATGTGCTCTTAGATGTCTTAAAATTTATATATGACTTCTTTTCTCAATTCTGCAGGCAGATTATTCCATAACCGTGGAACTAAATAATAAAAAAAAAATGCACAATCTCTAGTTGAGGCAAGATGAGCCTTTGAGATATTTGGAATGGCTACCCTATTATCATTCAGAGATCGTAATAGACGCTTTGATGCATAAAGTAACACCAAGTTTGAAAGATATGATGGTTGTAACTGAAACAGTGCTCGATTCGCCAACAGCAAGATCTTAAATTTGATCCTAATGGAATTTCAGATACAAAGGCGTCACAGGATCACAAATATATGCACGGCCTAACAATTGAATCGTAGCATTTTTTTCTGTTTGTAGGCGCTCCAACTGTCCTAATCCTATACCTGCATAGACTAAATTACCATAATCTAACTTAGATAATATGAAAGCATGAATTAACATATGCTGTTTTAGACTCTTTAATTTGTAATTTTTCAATTTGTATTTTGTATTTCTTATCTTTTCCCTACTTTTAGTATAGTGCTGAGTATCCCTACATTACATTAGTGATTTCTATTCCGCTTGTACCTTGCGGTTCAAAGCGGATTACATAAGATAAAGCTGGACGTTTCCAGGAGGGTACATGATAATTAGGGTAAGACATAGTAACAGAATGAGTATAGACTTGGTAACATTGGATGAAGCAGTTATATTACATTACATATTAAATCTTTTTCCAGGCGTTGGTAGGTAATATGAATTAAGAAGGATGAATTAGGTACAATTTTTTTTTTTTTTTGGTCGGTTGAGGGTATGGTGCCAGGGAGTGGGTAAACCTGGTCGGTGTACGTGGAAGAGGAGAGGGAGATTAGGTGTTTTGAATATGCTTTTTGAAAAGTAGCGTTTTGATTTCTTTACGGAATGCTTTGAAGTCAGATGTTGAGGTTAACAATCTGGTTATGGAGGGTTCGAGTTTTGCTGCATGTGTTGCTATGAGTGCCGTTGAGTGGTGGGTATGAGAATGGTGTCAGTGTTCTTCTTATTCTGGGTGGAAGGTTACGGTTTAGGCGATCGATTAGATAGGCAGGTGCTGTACCGTTGAGTACTTTGAAGAGTAGACAGTATAGTTTGAATTGGATTCTGGCTCTAATCGGTAGCCAATGTGAGTCTAGGTAGGCGTTAGTTATGTGGTCATGTTTTCCGAGGGAATAGATTAGTCTGAGAGCTGTGTTCTGAATGGTCTGTAGTTTTTTGATCATTTTTGTAGGACATGGTAGATATAGGATATTGCAGTAGTCCACAAGTCCTAGTACCAGGGATTGAACAATGATCCTGTAGTGTTCTTTGTCGAAGAATTTCCTTATTTTTCTTAAGTTGCGCATTGTGAAGAATGCTTTTTGGGTAGTTTTGTTGATTTGAGTCTGCATAGTGCAGCATCTATCTATCAGCATTCCCAGGATTTTGAGGGAGGTCTGGATTGGGTATTTGATAGTTTTAATTTCCAGGTCTGTTATGGATGGGATTTTGTCCGTTTCAAGCATTAAGAATTTGGTTTTGTCCGAGTTTAGTTTTAATTTGTGGTTTGTCATCCATTTTTCTACTTCGTCCAGTATTGTTTCCAGATGTCCAGTTGCGGAGTTGTCTTGGGTTACGAAGGGGAGGAGGATAGTTATGTCGTCTGCGTAACTGAAGGATGTTACGTTTAGGTTGTCTAGAGTGGTACCAAGGGAAGAGATGTAGAGGTTGAATAGAATGGGTGAAAGTGGAGATCCCTGAGGGACTCCACATGGATTAGACCATGTGTTGGATTTCGCGTCGTTTATCTTAACTCTGTAAGTTCTTGTTTTAAGGTATCCTTGGAACCAGTTGTACACCACCCCTGAGATCCCTATTGCATCAAGTATCTGGAGTAGTATGGTATGATCAACTAGATCAAAGGCTGCGGAAAGATCTAGTTGGATAATTAGGATCCTGTGACCTTTACTGAGGTGTTGTCGGGCTATGTCCAGTAGTGTTGCTAGTAGAGTTTCCGTGCTGTGGTAAGATCTAAATCCTGATTGGGATGAGTGAAGTATATTGTGGTCGGCTAGGTAGTTAGAGAGATATTGAGCCACAAGTCCTTCAATCAGCTTGACATAGAGTGGGATCGAAGCGATTGGTCTATAGTTGGTAGGTGTGTCTACAGGACCTTTTTGGTCTTTCAGTATGGGTGTGATTATGATCTCTCCTAGGTCTTGTGGGAATTGGCCTTCTATGAGAGTGCTTTGTATCCACTGCATGAGGCTGGTTTTGAATTTAGGGGAGGCATTTGTGAGAAGATACGATGGGCAGTAGTTCAAGTCGCATGAGGTGTGGCTGTATTTTTTATATAGTCGGTTCAGTTCAGGCCATTGTAGAGTTGGGAAGGTGGCCCATGTTCTGTCTGCTGTTATGGCTTCTTCTGTTGTGGGGGTAGTTGTTAACTCGTTGAGTATGGTAGTTGAGTTGTTGAAGGTAGTTCTGATTTTGATGATCTTGAGTTTGAAATGGTCAGCAAGTTGGGAAGCTGTTGGAGTTTTGTTGCCTTGAGTGGCAAGGTATGGGTTTGTGTCTGTAAGTTTTTTTACTAAGTTGAAGAGTGTTTTTGTGTCGGGGTTGTTTGTGCCAATTAATTTAGTGTAGTAAGTTTTTCGTTTTTTCCTTAAGTTTGTTGTATATAGTTTGATTTGGGTTCTCCAAGCGGATTTGGTTTGGTCATTTCTCTTTTTTCTCCAAGATCTTTCAAGTTGTCTGCAATGCCTTTTTAGTAGGTGGAGTTCTGAGTCGAACCACTTGTCTGATGGTCTGCAGGTTCTGTGTTTGGTTTTTTCTGGGGCTAGCTCATTCAAGGTTGTTTCACTTAGGGTGCGCCAGTGTTTTGCGAAGTCTGAAGGGTCTATGGTGTCAAGTGTAGGGTCCACTTTGTTCCAGAATGTGGCTGGTTCAATTTTCTGTCTAGATTTGAAGGTTGTTTTTTGGGGCATAGATTTTATGTTATTTTGAGGCCAGTTGATAGTGAAGGTGTATTTGTGGTGGTCTGACCAAAGAGAGGGATGCCATGTACCATTGGTGATGTGAATATTTGGGGAGTGTAGGTTATGAGGAGTGAATGCTGCTATGTCAAGTTGGTGGCCTTTATTGTGCGTGGGTTCCGGATTGAAGACCTGGAAGGATAGGGCGTCGAGGTATGAGAGTATTTCGTTTGTTTGTTTGGATGTGTGGTCTTCGAGGTGGAGATTAATGTCTCCTAGGAGCAAGTTGTATGAGGAGGATAGAGAGTTCTGGAATAAGAATTCTTCAAGATCATGTTTTGAGGTGTTCCATTTTCCTGGAGTGATGTAGCATAGTAGACAGTTCAAGGTGCCTGTGAGTGTGTTGTCGGATAGTTGGCATGCAAGAAGGTCTAAGTGAGGGGTTGATTGTTTGTGTAGCACTTTTAGGTTGAGATTGTTTTTTACTAGAATCGCTAGGCCACCCCCTCGTTTGTTTTCTCGACATACCATTTCTACTTTGTAACCTATGGGGCAGAATTCGGTTATGCATGGGTCCGTGTTGGATGTTAGCCAGGTTTCTGCTAGGAAGAGACAGTTTAGTTGTTCTTTGATTATCCAGTCTTTGATTTGATTTGCTTTTGGGTTTATTGATCTTATATTCATGTAGGCACAGGTTAGCGAAGTGTATTTTGTGTTGGAGTTAATGTTGCGATTGAGGTAGAGGATGTTATTTGCTGGTGCTTGTTGTTTTTGCGTGGTGGTCTTATGTTTTGGTGGAGGTCGTTTTCCCCAGACCGTGGGAATGTGGTCTAGGCTGGTCGGTGGGCAGGATGTTAGGGTTCTGGTGGTGTGGATTTTTCTGGGTGGATGTGGTAGTCTGAAGGTTGATGTCAGAATTGGGATGGGTGATAGGTGATATCCTGTGGTTTGCCAGTTTGAAGTGAGTAGTGAGAGTACTAGGAGGGCAAGTGTGATTTTGTATGCGTGATTTTCCATTTTGTTTGTGTGGTGGAAGATTCTTTGGATCTAGTTACTCTTTGGTTAGAGTTGAGGCAATGGTGTTAGAGTTTATGAGAGGGATTTTTGAAGAAGGAGAGAGTTTCTGTCGCTCTCTTCTCTGGTGAAGGTACTCGCCTATGTGTTTAGACTCTAACTTGTGGTGGCGTATGATGAGTCTGGTCCCTCGCAGATTGGGGAGGGGGCGGCGTGGGCTGGGCTCTAAAAACTAATGACCGCGCTGTAGGGGTGGAATTGGGTCCCTCACTGGTCGGGGAGAGGTGCGGAGCAGGGCTCCCACGCTGCCTCTCCTCTGCTGGGCTCTGAAAAACGAGAGTCTGCTGCTGCAGGGGGTGAAATCGGGTCCCTCGCTGGTCGGAGGGAGGGGCGGAGCAGGCCTCCCACGCTTCCTCTCCTCTGCTGGGCTCTGGAAAGAAACAAAAGTCCGCTGCTGCAGGGGATGATATCGGGTCTTTTTCTGGTCGGGGAGGGGGGCGGAGCAGGGCTCCCACGCTTCCTCTCCTCTGCTGGGCTCTGGAAAGAAACGAAAGTCCGCTGCTGCAGGGGATGATATCGGGTCTTTTTCTGGTCGGAGAGGGGGGCGGAGCAGGGCTCCCACGCTTCCTCTCCTCTGCTGGCTCTAAAATTGAGAGTTCTCGCTGCAGGGGGTGAAATCGGGTCCCTCGCTGGTCGGGGGAGGGGCGGAGCAGGGCTCCCACGTTTCCTCTCCTCTGCTGGGCTCTGGAAAGAAACGAAAGTCCGCTGCTGCAGGGATGATATCGGGTCTTTTTCTGGTCGGGGAGGGGGGCGGAGCAGGGCTCCCACGCTTCCTCTCCTCTGCTGGGCTCTAAAATTGAGAGTTCTCGCTGCAGGGGGTGAAATCGGGTCCCTCGCTGGTCGGGGGGAGGGGCGGAGCAGGGCTCCCACGCTTCCTCTCCTCTACATGTCACACAGGAGATCGGGGTTCATTTTCCCGACGGGGAGGCTGGAAGTATGGGATTTCCTTTGTTGGGGAGTGTGCAGTACTGTGCTTAAAGCTACAGCCTCAGCACCCTGAGGTTATGGGTTGAAACCCATGCTGCTCCTTGTGACCTTGGGCAAGTCACTTAATCCCCCTATTACCAGGTACATTAGACAAGATTGTGAGCCCACAGGAACAGACAGGGCAAAATGCTTGAGTACCTGAATAAACTCATGTAAACCATTCTGAGCTATCCTGGGAGAACAGTATAAAAAAATTGAATACAAAAATAAATAGGTTTCTAGGGCTACATTTCAATTAAAATTTGTAATTGCAAATTAAATATGTTATTTATTTATTTTTCCTACTGTAGCTCATTGTGATTCTGGGCAATGCAGGGTCACAAGGAGTGGCAGCTTGATTTATCATGATTAATTGACATACAGCCGTACCATGAAGACATGAAACTTCAAGAGTATTTAGAAGAGATGCATAATTCCTATATTTCCAGCTTTTGTATAGTCCCTTACAACCCTTTACACCCCTTCAAGAAACGTATGATCTCTTGACGAACATCATTTGGTGCTTCCAGGCTCCCCAGAAAGTTCATTACAAATCTACAAGATGTTGTGCCTTTGTTTACCTGGCCCCCCCCAGACTCTGGAATGAGCTACTTCCTTCTCTGCTGACAGAACAGTCCTTTTCAAAATTCAAAACTTTATTTAAAACCCATTTCTTTCAATAGACTTTTTAGTAGCAATACAATCTAGGTTGCTGGCTAACTGATGGGAACTTTACCTGAGAAGCTGATTACCGTACTCTTGAGTGATCTATTCTACATAAAAACAGGTGTTCCTTTCCTACACCAAATTTCTAGAACTACTTCATTGACCTTCTATGCAGTTAAATCAGTATATCAAATCTAACAATTTAAAATAGGACACATCCTACGTTGAAAAAGGTGGCTGACAGTGGTTCCAAAAATGTGCTGGAAACCAGTGTCATTAAAAATTAAAACTAAAACTAAAAATAAATAAAATTTTTTTGAAAGCAAACAGTTTGTTTTGACTGTGTTATTAATTGCTGCGTTGCTTTTATTCCCATCACACACACACACACACAAAAAAAAAAAAAATCAGTGGCCAAAATTAGAAAGTCGGCTTTGTGAGGTGTTTACAAACCGCTGTTAGCTGTGTGTCTGATGACGCAATAAAGCTATTTGTTTTCCCCCCTTCAGAGATGGTTTAATAAAATAGAAAAAACAAACATGAGGTCGGTGAATGGCATAACTGCTCAGAAAATGTGGACACATCCTCTGAAAGGAAGCCATGAGTTTTCTGACCACGGAAAACAAAAAGATGTCAAAGTCATTCTAACCCTAGCATGAACCAAGGACCTTCTGAAGAGATTCGGAGGCTAACATCCCAGCACCCTCCCCACCACCTTTTCAGGACATCTCGCTGATTGTTAGACAATAGCAAACTGAGCACTTCAGCCAATGATATTTTAACCTGGACGAAAACAGCATCTCCAGACAACTGGATGCAGGGCAACATCTGGCACTCCATTCAACGGCCAACGCGAACTATGGAGCTCAGGGCTATATGAGCCACATCTGGAAGTTTATTTCACAGCGTACCACGAAGTAGTTAAGGAGTTAATTCTATTAGCTAAATCCTGCAATTACAACTACATTTAGATATTTACCGCTCTCACCCCCCCAACCTCTTTTACAAAACCGCGCAAGAGGTTTTTAGCGCCAGCCATTGCGCTGAATGCTCTGCACTGCTCTGACGGTCCTATGAACATTGGAGCAACCACAGAGCATTCAGCGCAATGGCTGGCGCTAAAAACCTCTTGCGCGGTTTTGTAAAAGAGGAGGGGGGGAGTCAGACATTTCTGCATATATTTAAAGTATAATAAATTATCCAATTATGCTTTGTTGGAACCTTGATATGGGACTGCCTATACTCTGAATTGTGAACTCCTTTCTGTCCTACTCCCATGTATATACTTTTATAGAATAATGTACTCTGTTCAGAAACAAGTCCTTTTGCTAAGCTGTGGTAAGCACAAAAGGCATTTCCAAGGGGCACACTTGGGTGTCCCACGGTAACGTTGTGATAGGTGCACGTCCCACATGCTGCAAAATAGACACAACAGTGAAAAGGCTTTGGGTGGGGGTGGGGGTTGATGGCAGGTCAGGACCACTGCCACTGCTGCTTCGGGTGAGGGAGGGAGAGAGGTTGGCAGGTCAGGACTGCTGCCACTGCTGTTTCGGGTAAGTGAGGGGAGTCCTGGAGGCCAGACCCGCATGGAGGGAGGGAGGGCAGACCCAGGGAGGGAAGGTGCACCAGAAGTATGTGTGGGGGGAGGGTCCAGCAGGGTGAAAGGCAGAGGAGGGGAGATGAATGGATGGACGCCAGACCCATAAGTGGTGGTGGCGTTGGGTTTGAGAAGGGGGGAATAGAAAGTGACCCAGACCAGAAAGGAAGGTGGGAAGGGAGGAACAGATACCGGACCTACAAATGGGGTTGGGGGGATGATAGAGAGAGGAAGAGAGTGAGGTGGGAAACAATTTTAGAGTAACTCTCAAGGAACCAGAAACTACAGTTATCCGGCCTCTACCAATCCTCTTGGGTGCCGAATAACTGAGAGTTTACTAATTGAAATGTGATCATCCAAAATGCATTATACATGCATATCAGTTCTATAATTGGGTGCCCAAATTTACATGTCATTTGCATGCATATATATGCAGAATACCAGCACTTGCACTGGTAATTGAACACGTATGTGCATAAGTGACAGTAAGGCGACTGTTCTATCAGAGTGCATGGAAGCGGCACAAATAATTGCAAAGATGGTGCTCACATGATTGTAACATTGGAAGGCATGGGCAGAGAATTGAGTTTTGTCAGACAAATCTGATCAATTTCTTTGACTGGGTGACTTGAGAATTGGATAGAGGGAGTGCACTCAATTTGGTGTATTTAGATTTTAGCAAAGCCTTTGACAGTGTTCCACACAGACATCTGATAAATAAACCGAGTGCCCTCAGGATGGGCCCCAAAGTGACGGGCTGGGTCAGGAACCGGTTGAGTGGAAGGCGACAGAGGGTAGCGGTCAATGGAGATCGCTCTGAGGAAAGGGAAGTTACCAGTGGTGTGCCTCAAGGTTCTGTTCTTGGGCCTGTTCTTTTTACCAGTTTTATAAGCGATATTGCTGAAGGGCTGTCAGGTAAGATTTGATTCTTTGTAGATGGTAGCAAAATCTGCAATAGAGTATGAATAACATGACAGTATGAATAACATGAGGAAGGGACTAATGAAGCTTGAAGAATGGTCTGAAATTTAGCAGCTAATATTTAATGCCAAGAAATGCATTTGGGCTGCAAAAACCTGAGGGAATGGTACAGTTTAGGGGGTGAAGAACTTTTGTGCATAAAAGATGAGTGGGACTTCAGTATGAATGTATGTGATCTTAAGGTGGCCAAAGAGGTTGAAAAGGTGACGGCGAAAGCTAGAAGGATTCTAGGGTGCACAGGAAGATGTATGGCAAGTAGGAAAAAGGAGGTATTGATGCCCCTGTATAAGATTCTGATGAAAATATTGTGCACAATTCTGGAGACCTCACCTTCAAAAAGATATAAAAAGGATGGAGTTGGTCCTACCTAGAGAATGACACGGTGAAAAAATTGGTCCCCGTCACCGCCCCGTCCCCGTCTCACCATCCCCGTCACCGCCCCGTCCCCGTCTCACCATCCCCGTCACCGCCCGTCCCGTCTCACCATCCTCTTCACCGCCCCGTCACCGCCACTGCCATCCCATTCACCGCCCCGTCACCGTCACTGCTGCATACATAAAAGCCTCAAACGGGTACGATTTTATATACTTTTCTAATATCTCCCCTATGTATCTGCCATTGCCCCCCCCTGTGTCCATTATTCCATCCACATGGCATGTCCCCTTTTTTGTCTCTGTCCCTATGCCCCAATGCACATAATTTCCCCTCTTTCTGTTACCTTCCTGTGTCCAGATTTCCCCTATCTTCCTCTTCCATACCAGTGTGTCTCTTCTTTTCAACCCCATCTAGCTTTTTTCCCTCTTTCTTCCCCCCCCCCTGCTTCTAGCATCTGGCTCACCTGCCTGTCCTTCCCTTTCTTTCCTGCTGTGGGTTTTTCCTTCCGTTTTCATCACCTTGGCCAGAATCCTTTTCCCTTTCACTCCCTCCTTACAGTCTGAGCCGGGAACACTAGCGATCGCACGGTCCCTCGCAGCCCCCACCCGCCTGCCAATCGATCCTAGTGTTTAGCCAGCTCTCTCCCTTCTCCTCACCTTAATTTGCAGGCTTTCTTTTTCAGCGACCTGCACGCTTTCCCAAAGAGCCGCACACGCGCGGCTGCTCAGTGTTCAATCTTCTGCTCTGCTGCTAACTTCCTGTTTCCGGTTGCGTCAGAGCAGAAGATCGAAACTGAGCAGCAGCGGCTCTTTGATAGCGTGCGGGTCGCCGAAAAAGAAAATCTACAAACTAAGGTGAGGAGAAGGGAGAGAGCTGGCTAAACACTAGAATCGATTGGGCAGGCGGGTAGTGAGCTGCGGGGACGCGCGATCCTTCATGCCTCACTGCGGGGACAAGACCCATTCACCGCCCCGCGGGCGGTGAAATGGCCTTGTCCCCGTCGCCGCAGCGACTGCTAGTTTTCTTCCCCGTTTTTGGCGGTGACCCGCGGCCTAAAATGTGGTGGCCGCGGGTAAACCGCCACCGTGTCATTCTCTAGTCCTACCACTGTCTGGCAGCCAATCGGGATGCACATTTATATATATAAAAAAAAAAAAGAAGTCCCTGAGGCAAGCCACCTACACTGTAGGCATTTGTCATGGATGCAGGAAAACACCTAGGGACACCTAAGCTTACCCAAGGCTAGGTGAGGGCGTGATTTTGCCCAGAAGTAGCCTTGGGCGAGCTTAAGCGGGCCCTAGGCATCTCCCAAGGGCTGCAACAGACACCTGAAATGTAGGCCGGCAAAATACTACATCTCAAAAACTAAAACTAAACGTGACCATCCCATCCAATTGCGGCAAGGGAATCCCCGATCAGCTCAGCCCCTTCTCCCCCCCCCCCCGAGGCTTTCTCCTCCAGTTTATCCCTGCACTGCTGACGTCACCACTGGGACATCCCACCTCATTGGCTGTACTCGAGGAGGAGGGCGGAGCTTAGAGGGAGAGCGGGTTGTTCAAATTCGGTGTCGCTGAGAAGCTCCGGTCTTTTTGGGCTCCCTAGCGGCAAAAGCATTAAGCTAAGGTCAGCATTTGGAGTCAGCACTGACCACAGTGATTAAATATGCGTTTGCTTATTATGGGTCTTCAGAACTTTCAGTAAGATGCTGGTTTAAACTTTTTCTGAACATCTGAGCCACATTTTGAGTATCAAGCTGCCTAGAATATATAAGGACAATAGTATTCTTTTATCTACTTGGAATAGATTAAAATTTATTAATAATTTAACACCTACTCCAATACAACAATCCACGTGTCAGTCTCTATGGTCAAACTCCAACATACAAATTGGCGAGTCTAAAATCCTCTGGAAACCTTAGCTGCAGGCAGGCATACGTACTTTAGATCAGTGTTTTTCAACCTTTTTACACCTATGGACCAGCAGAAATAAAATAATTATTCTGTGGACCGTCATCGGTCCATGGACGGCGGTTTGAAGAACACGGGGCTAAGTCGTGGGCCAGACCCCGCCCATCTCTACCCAATCTCCACCCCAGGCCCGCCCCCATAATATACTAATTGCACCTTGCACGTCCCATGCTTCATCTGGAAGCCTTCCCTCTAACGTTGCAACGTCAGAGAGAAGGCTTCCGGTTCAGGCGCAGGATGCCCGTAGGAGCTACTGCCCGTGGCTTTGTGCACTGAATCAGTTAGGAAGAGGGAGCTGGCTCGAAGATAACGCCGCATCGATCGCACCATGGACTGGCGGTTGAAAACACTGTTTTGGGCCTGATGCACGTGCTGGACCTGTGGACCGGCAGGAAATTTCTGTGGACCGGCACGGTCCATGGACCGGTGGTTGAAGAACACTGCTTTAGATGATGTGATTCTCAAATGGGAAAATGCTAATTTATTACAACTGCAACAATCATTCGGCATATCAAAGTCTCAAGCTTATAAATGGTTGCAGTTGAAACAGGCCATTCAGAAAGAGTCCCCTGATTGGCGCAACTTAAAAAAATCAGTATAGCTTGCCAGCCTATGTTTCCAGACAGATTTGCAAGGGCATCAGGCTACCAAGTGGTATAAATTAATATCTGAATATTTGAATAAAAAACCTAAAACAACCGAAAAGACAAAGCAGTAGATTTGGAGGATGAGATGTACAGCGTCAGCATCTATGAGACAAACCCGGTTCTTTTTTTGCATAGAATTTTTTGGACCCCAGTTCGTTTACAAAAGCTGGACAGTTCTAAGGGCTCCTTTTACGAAGCCGCGTTAGCGGCTTTATCACACGCACCTTTTTAGTGTGCGCTAACCCTTGCGCTAGCCGAAAAACTACCGCCTGCTCAAGAGGAGGCGGTAGTGGCTAGCGCAGCCAGCAAATTAGCGCACGCTATTACACGTGTTAAACCGATAATGCGGTTTCGTAAAAGGAGCCCTAAGTCTAATAGAGGCTGGCATTGTCATCTTGAAGTAGGGACTCTGAATCCTATGTTGTTTTATTGTCCCTTGATACTCAATTTTTGGAAATCAATATGGGGACAAATTAATATGATACTGGAACATTGATTCCATTGTCTACGATGTGGTTCATTGAAAGCTAAAAATCCATTCTTCACACTTTCAAAAATAAAAGAACAAGAGGGCATTCAGAAAAGTTGAAAGGGGACAGATTCAGAACGAATGCTAGGAAGTTCTTCTTTACCCAGCGTGTGGTGGACACCTGGAATGCGCTTCCAGAAGGCGTGATAGGGCAGAGTACGGTACTGGGGTTCAAGAGGGAATTGGACAACTTTCTGCTGGAAAAGGGAATAGAGGGGTATAGATAGAGGATTACTGCACAGGTCCTGGACCTGTTGGGCGCTGCGTGAGCGGACTGCTGGGCACGATGGACCCTCAGGTCTGACCCAAACAGAGGCATTGCTTATGTTCTTATGGGAGAAGAGAAGATAGTGGATGCTGCGGATGGACCATTTGGCCTTTATCTGCCATCATGTTTCTAGGTTTCAATAACCATAAATCTCTATGACATCACAATGCACGTGCAAAGAGCCTTAGCCTATAGGAAGAGGAGATGTAAATGTTAAGAGCCTTAGCCAATGCGCTTCCAGAGAGCGTAATAGGGCAGAGTACGGTACTGGGGTTCAAGAGGGAATTGGACAACTTTCTGCTGGAAAAGGGGATAGAGGGGTATAGATAGAGGATTACTGCACAGGTCCTGGACCTGTTGGGCCGCCGCGTGAGCGGACTGCTGGGCACGATGGACCTCAGGTCTGACCCAGTAGAGGCATTTCTTATGTTCTTATGTTCTTATTAGACAGGTATAAAAGCAGACTTCTTATAATTATGACAGGGGGCGCCATGCAAATGATTACAGGAAGTGGAAGAACTGGGACAGGCTAAAATTTTTCCTTTTGGTGGGAAACTTTGTGTCCGATGTTATAGATATGAAAAAATGAATTCGGAAATATTGGGACATAGTAAAATATTTAAATACAACATGGGGTCCATTAACGGAATTTGTTAAATCTGATTGATTGGATAAGCTTTTCATTTAACACTAGCAAAGCACACAAATTTAGTGGTACAAAAATGCTTTTTTACAAGAACCATAACAAAATATTTTGATCCTTTATCGTTCAGACTATTGGTGCAGGTTTTATCTATTATAGACTATTGTAACATCCTCTATTTAGGAGCACCCAAAACAATTCTAAGGAAATTAAGGATAATTCAGAATAAAAGCTGTTTGATTGATTTTTGGTTTAAAAAAGAACGGCCATATTAGTCTGTATTATCGTTTATTTCATTGGCTGCCTTTGGAGGCAAGAGTATTATTCAGCTTTTCCTGTATCTGCTTTAAGCTGATATCGGGATTGTCTCCAGCTTACCTTTTTCCTCATTTTGTGTTGCATAGACCATCAAAAGAAACTAGAAACTTCTACTTCTTTGCTTATCCAAAAAATAATGGGTGTAGATATAAGACCTTCTTAGATAGGACCCTAGCTGGTAGGCAACAATCTTGGTTAGGTAAAGCTATGTTATCCTATTGCAGTTTTTCGGAAATTAATTAAGACCACTTTGTTCGATAAGTTTATTACTTAATGAGAGTTTTATTATTGAAATTCTATTTTTACAATATTTTTTATTTTTTTACTGTATTATAGAAGAACACCAGATTCATCTGGTGTGATATAACATTAGCTGAGCTGATTGTCACCGGCTGGTAATATTTATTGAATGATGGGGGGAGGGGGGAAAGAGGGTAAGGGGAATATATGAGGTGTTATCAAGGGGTCTGTAGAATAGGATTGACAATTTTATAAGATGGAACTAGAAGGGTTAATAGACAGAGCTAGTAGAAAGAAAAATGATTTAGGGAGGTTTCTAAGGTGATGGGGGTGAGCAGTCACGTGATTGGTTGGATGTTGTGGCAGGCTGGAGTGAACTCTGTGAGGAAGGGGAACAGTAGAGGAGTCTCCTTCAGGAAAAGATTATCCCTCCCTTCCCTCCATTTGTGCTGGTAGTTATGTTTTGTGTTAGTGTTGTGGGGTGGGGTGGGGGATGTACATATTATATGTCGACTTGGTGGATTTGGTGGAGCTTATGGGGTGGGGGGAGTGGTCGCAGCTTTGGGTGGGGCGGAAGAATGGGGGTTTGCCAGTTGGATCTGGGAGATGAGCATTTAATAAATAAATAAATGTAACATTCGTATGCGATACCGATGCGAGGGGAAGCATGGCCTTGCGTCACCGTGGATCATGTTTGGGGGAGGGGAAGCATGACCTTGCGTCACCGTGGGTCATGTTTGGGAGGAGGGGAAGCATGACCTGGCGTCACCGTGGGTCATGTTTGGGTGGAAGGGGAAGCATGACCTGGTGTCACCGTGGGTCCATGTTTTGGGGGGAGGGGAGGGGAAGCATGGCCTTGCGTCACCGTGGGCCATATTTGGGGGAATGTTATAATTTTAAAGACTTAACGGGAGCTAGTTTCGACACTGAATAGCTCCTGGGGATGTGTGAAATATGCATTGGGGGTTTGTTGGTTTTTGGACACAGATTGTATTATAAGTGAAGATAATATTCAGATAGATAATAAAGCTGCGGCCCAAATATTTATTCCAATAAAACTGAGTTGTGTGATTATTGATTGATGGTGATTAGCTTTCAGTTGCAGGTGACGGGAATGCGAAATGCTAATGTTATGTATTTTCACTGGTTGTCCAGCTCTTTTTAGTGGTAAACCGCTAGAACTTTTGGTTATGGCGGTATAAAAGAATACAGTTATTATCTGATATTTCACACACATCCAGGGAGGGTGGGAGGGAGGGGCGGGGGGAAATATATTTTGTATTGTATTATTTGATTGGATGTAAGTGCTGTTCATTGTATTATTTGTTTGTAAAACTTTTTACACTTTGTATTTGAATTGAAAACAATAAAGAATTGCAAAAAAAAAAACAAAAAAAAACTTTTTTGAACATATAAATCTCAGATTTACCTATAATAATATACAGTATCATTATTATATAAAATCATGCATTTTTCCCCAAGATTATACAATTTACTCTTGATGGGTTACTTAAATTACAGATACCCCCTCCTGTGTTATAGCATCAGAGCAAATCCGTGCCTCCTTTTAATGCATGCAAGCCTCAACAGTTAGCCTGCTCCAGGCTTGGGGAAATGCAAAGGAATAGGTACATCATTTTATGAAACGCTCTCTGTTTCATTTTTTTGCTTAATTAAATTTCTGCTCCAACCTATTTATCTCCCTGCGGTTGCTGCGTTGCCCAAAACTAATACTGCGTAGAAACGCATTTCATCGGAACAGAAACCAAAGAGTGGCGTCCTTTCTACCCTGTAGATCAAACTCTGACGTTCGGGGCCGTTGCCTTGTGCCTGATTCTAACGAGGAACAGCGAAGGGAGTGGCGTTTTAAGCGAAAGAGAAAAAGCTCAGTCTGACCGAGAGGTGTTCCCACACTCTTCCACCCCAATAAACTTTCGCATATCTCATTAATGGCAAGTGGGAGCATGAACAATAGCCAAGAATACAACATAAAGTGGAAAAACCACTAATTAGAACAAAAAAGGCCAGGCTTTTGTGTGGTGTGGTGGCGTTATAATGGCGTGATTGTATTTTTGTTTTGACTATTTCCCTCCATTCCTCCTCTTTGTGCTTTTAGTATCAACGAGGCACATAAAGTCATTGATCACTACCTACCAACAATGCACACCAGTAAATCAACAACTTCATTAGAACGTCTGTGTTAAATTAGTGTGTGTTTTTGTGTGTGGCCACCTTCTCAATTACTCACGTTTTGGCATCTGTGTTAGCGCCTGCTATTCATTTAACAATCACTATAGTTACAAAAATAAAAAACAGGACACTTTGCTCTTAAACCCACCTATCTAGTTTATGGACGTACTTGTCGGAATGCTAGAACATGGCGTTCTTTAGACTGCGCATCCTGCTTAGACGCGCCGGCTCTTGTGACTGTGAGAAGCGCGTCTAAACTGTGCCTTGGCAATGGCAAGTAAAAACTGCTGAGCTCTGAGTGGCGACTTCCTCGCTGAACGTTTTTGGATCCAAAACACTCCCATTTGTTCAGAAAGTCACGGACCTGACGGACCTCGCGGATCTAGACCCGCACGGCCTTAAAAATCTGAGGTCCGTGCCATTTGTAGTTAGTTTCTGGCTCTGACAGACCTCGGGGAAAGGGGTAAAATGCGGACCTCACGGACCTGATGGACCTCGCGGATCTAAACCCGCACGGCCTTAAAAATCTGATATCCGTGCCGTTTGTAGTTAGTTTCTGGCTCTGACAGACCTCGGGGAAAGAGGTAAAATGCAGACCTCACGGACCTGACAGACCTCGCGGATCTAAACCCGCACGGCCTTAAAAATCTGTAGTTAGTTTCTGGCTCTGACAGACCTCGGTGACAATTTAGCGCTGACGGATCCGTCTCAGCATAGGGAGGGAAAAGTATTAGGATCCGTCAGCGCTACAATGTCACCGAGGTCTGTCGGAGCCAGAGACTAGTGCTAGACTGGAGCGGCTCTAAAACGAATCCTTTAAACTGGTTTCCTGCAGCCCCAGTAAATCGGCTCCGACAGGCCTCGATGACATTGTAGCGCTGACGGATCCTAATACTTTTCCCTCCCTGTGCTGACGGATCCGTCAGCACTAAATTGTTACCGAGGTCTGTCAGAGCCAGAAACTAACTACAAACAGCACGGACCTCAGATTTTTAAGGCCGTGCGGGTTTAGATCTGCGAGGTCCGTCAGGTCCGCATTTTACACCTTCCCGGTGGAGGATATTGTATAGCGCGTTCAATCCTTCTGAAATAGAGGCCGAAGGCCATCCTGACATGTTGCAATTGGCAGAATTTTTACAAATCTCAAACAGCTAAACCAAATCATGTCACCCGGGCACACCTGCCTCTGTCTTTCCCAAGCAGACTACGGTATGCCAGGAGCTGAGAGCTCCCCGTCCCTTCACGTCAGAGCTGTTAGGCAGTAGTCTTGCTTTTTCCTTATTATAAAACCCTGTTCTGGCAGGCTGAAGAAGCATCTCCACAAATTAATTGCTCCGCGGTATAATTGGGTTTGCACAAATAAGAACTACTAAGTAAAACCTGCCCTCCCGAGAATGCAGAGTGCAAATTTTAAGACCTGAAAAATTAGCTTGATTTAAGGTGGTTTGATCGTAACCTGCTGCCACGTCTTACTCGTGAAGGCATGTAGTGGACCCCTTTACGCTTCTGTAAAATGCCCAAATAACTGAAAACTCCAAAGCCAAACGGGAAATTCCTTTTCCTGGGTTTGTGAGTAAAGACCTAAACTTCTATGACATCATCTTTTGTTGCTGTTTCCTGATTATAAACCTTTTTAAAAAAAAAAAAAAAAATTCTTAAAATAAGGAATTTTACTGAACTGTTCCGGGCATTGCTTAACCCTCCAAAATGTATGCGTTAGAACAAAATCTCTCCCACTCTCTCTCTCTCAAAAAAAAAAGAAAGAAGGCTGAAAGACTCAACTGCCTCCTCTCCCCAGTACTGCAAACAGATCTATGGTAAAAACCTTGCACCGATGAATTGGAAGCTTGACAGGATTTTCAGATTGACAGAAGGAAATGAAATATTTTGCACAGCAGCATCTCTTGAATGTTCTATTGACAGCTCTGTAAACAGTCATTAAGGGACAAGGCAGGGTTAGGAAACCGAATAAGGACTTGGATGGTTAAGAAAAGGAAATCTTTGTCTTTTATATAACTACACACATGCATAGGCAGGCGTAAGAAATGACTTTTATTTTCCATTCCAGACAGATAGCCTGTGTGGCGCAGGTGTTTTAGCTACAGCCTCGACGCCCCGAGGTTGTGGGTTCAAATCCCTTAGCTACTCCTTGTGACCCTGGGCAAGTCACTTAACCCCCCCTCCCCTTTCTGCCCACCCCAGGTACACTAGATAGAGTTTGAGCTCGCTGGGACAGATAAGGAAATATGATAAAGTACCTGAATGTAAAACCACTTAGGATATAAGTGGTAAATAAATAATAATATATAGATATATATTTCATTAATAAAGAAAGCAGAATTTATTATCTGATTCTCTCTCATAGATATGTACATTTATATAGCTAAAATATTGTATATACAAAAGTTTACATAGTGGCTTATAATTTCCTATTGCTTGTAGATAAACATATAGAGACTCATAGGAGTCTTTTACCAGGGCGTGGTAGCCGATTTAGCGCACGCCAAACGCTAACGTGTGCCAATGCGTCCGTATTATCCTATGGACGCATTGGCACACATTAGCATTTAGTGCATTCTAACTTTTAGTGCACGGCTACCGTACCTTAGTAATAGATATATACAGTAAAACCTTGGTTTGCGAGCATAATTCGTTCCGAAAACATGCTTGTAATCCAAAACACTCGTGTATCAAAGCGAATTTCCCCATAGGAAATAATGGAAACTCAGAAGATTCGATCCACAACCCCCAAACTTTAATTCAAAATACTATACGTACTTGTATTGCAAGACCTCGCTTGTTTAGAACAGTCACCTCACTCCCGCAGCGTCGGAGAGAGAAGAACCGTCGGCTCAGTTGTGATGATGTGACGCATGTATACTGTATGTACTCGTATTGCAAGACTTTGCTCGTTTAGAACATAGAAACATAGAAGATGACGGCAGAAAAGGGCTACAGCCCATCAAGTCTGCCACTCTGCTTTACCCACCCCCTGTCTATGCCCAATGAACCAATTTTCTTATCTTGACCCTCGTAGGAATCCAATCATGGTATCCATTTAATCTAAAGAACAGTCACTACACTCCGCAGCGTCGGAGAGAGAAGAACCGTTGGCTCAGTTGTGATGATGTGACGCGTGTATACTGTATATACTCTATATTGCAAGACTTTGCTCGTTTAGAACAGTCACTACACTCTGGCAGCGCCAGAGAGAGAAGAACCATCGGCTCATCGTGATGTGTGTATATTGTATGTACTCGTATTGCAAGACTTTGCTTGTATATCAAGTTAAAATTTAATCAAATGTTTTGCTTGTCTTGCAAAAATACTTGCAATCCAAGTTACTTGCAATCGAAGGTTTTACTGTATCATATTATCCATATGAACAGTAAAATATTAATATATTTACATCTGCAGAAAGGAGAGAGGGGGTGTTTAGAAATATTTATCTGTAGCTCTTACTTAGATATGTAGAAGGATTGTGATTTTAGGCTTTAACTGATATATACTGATATACTACTGTTGGTTTAAAATTAAATACTGGGTGTTTACTGGAAACACTGGAACCCCCCCCCTTCCCCCTAGCCCCCTCCCCCCTTGCCTGCCTTGGATTTGGTTTTGTGCTTTTTCTGTGCGGATGACTGCTCAGCTGCACAAATGTGGGGATTTGATGCCACCAGAAAAGTTTCTCAGCAGTGACACTTGAATCACAAAAGCACCGTTAAATACTGACATTTGGTATTCTCAAAGAATCCCTAATTAACCGTAAAATAAATACCTAGATTCACAACTTAAACACACCTAAAATACAAAGATAAATTAATTTTCCTTTAAGATGATTTATGTTATATTATATATGATATTTTCAAATATTATGTGAAATGCTTTCACCTCAATTTTCAAAGTCATTTACTCCAGTAATCTGGCATGTCTGAAAATTGCTAAAGGGCTTGCACAGTACCCATAATGCTTTTTTAGCCAGGTTAAAAAGCAGTCTTTCAGGGGCTGTGTTTAGGTGAGTAGTACAGGAAAACAGGAGGCATATTATATATGCAATTTTCATCTGTATGGGTCAGCACTCGTTCAAATAGCAGGTGCTTATGTGTGTGCAACCTAAACTAGCTAATTTTCAAAAGTAAACTACCCAAGATATTTCTTTTTGAAAATTAGCTGCAAAGAACCTAGATTAAAAGTGGGTTCATAGACAACCCCGTGAAAGACAAAGGCGCGCGCCGACAACTGAGCGCAAGACGGAGGTGCGCGCTGAAGAAAATTACAGTTTTTAGGGGCTCTGACGGGGGTTTGTTGGGGAGCCCCCCCAGTTTACTTAATAGAGATCGTGCCGGCGTTGTGGGGAGTTTGGGGGGTTGTAACCCTCTACATTTTACTGTAAACTTAACTTTTTCCCTAAAAACAGGGAAAAAGTGGTTTTCAGTAAAATGTGGGGGGTTACAACCCCCACACACCCCCACAACGCGGCGCGATCTCTATTAAGTAAAGGGGGGGTTCCCCCCCACACACCCCCCCCCCCGTCGTAGCCGTCAAAACAGTACTTTTCAGTGGCGCGCGCCTCCGCGCTGCGCTCAATTGTCTGTGCACGCCTTTGTCCCGGCACGCTTTTGACCTGACACCTTAAAAGTGTATCTACTTTAGAATGAATCAGTCTTTGAACATCAACTCTTTAATATTAATAATAAATCAGTAGAAAGTCAGACTAGTCTTCTTGCTCTCCTTGTTTTGCCTTGCACATGAGAACAGTGACTCATAAGAACATAAGAATAGCCTTACTGGATAAACCGATGGTCCATCTAGCCCAGTATCCCATCTTCACGGTGGCCAATCAAGGTCACAAGTACCTGGCAAAAACCAAAATAGTAGTAACTACTGCTACTAATCATTTCTAGAGCGCTAGTAGACATACGTAGCGCTGTACATCAAAACACAGAAGAGACAGTCCCTGATCAAAAGAGCTTACAATCCATTCAAAACAGACAAACTGGAAAAGAAGGTGCATCTATACACAATGCTCATTTAGGGGAATCATATATAGCTGCATTATGATGTCATCAAGAATTCTGGGTAGGACGCAGATACATTCAGCTGCATTATGATGTCATCAAGAATTCTGGGTATGACCCAGATACATTCTGATGTCACTGAGCATTGAGACCGCTTCTACTACTACTACTGCTATTCATTTCTATAGCGCTACTAGAAATATACAGCGCTGTACATCAAAACACAGAAGAGACAGTCCCTGCTCAAAAGAGCTTACAATCCAGTCAAGAGAGACAAACTGGAAAAGAAGGTGCATCTATACACAATGCTCATTTAGGGGAATCATATATAGCTGCATTATGATGTCATCAAGAATTCTGGGTATGACCCAGATACATTCTGATGTCACTGAGCATTGAGACCGCTTCTACTACTACTACTGCTATTCATTTCTATAGCGCTACTAGAAATATACAGCGCTGTACATCAAAACACAGAAGAGACAGTCCCTGCTCAAAAGAGCTTACAATCCAGTCAAAAGAGACAAACTGGACAAGAAAGTGCATCAATACACTGTACTCAGGTGGGGGAATTACAAAGGGAATGAGAAGACAGATATTGGTAGTTAGAAGGCCAGGCGGGCTGGAGTTTGGAATTGAAAGCGCCTTCAAAGAAGTGGGCTTTGAGTCTGTGCTGGCGTTCCTGTAGCTCTACGGATGAATTCACACTCAGTTGCCTTTATTGCAAACTACTTGTAACCAGCTATTAAGACCCCTGATGAAGGCATAAATCAGCTAAACAACACTTCACCTGATCCTTATTGGCTCTGACTATATACACACTGGTTCTTTGCATCCGGACAATATATTCATCTGATTACCACTAATGTTAGTTATATGCATAAGGATTATTTGTACCATATCTGGAGCGAATTGTCATTTTAAATCATTTGTATTATGATATTGTTGTATTTAACAAGTGTTTTTTATACATTTTTTAAATTATTATTTCTTAATGCATTATGGCCCCCTTTTATGAAGCCGTTAGGGTTTTGTTTTGTTTTTTATCGCCGGCCGCTTCAGTAAAAGCATCAACGCTCATAGAATTCCTAGAGCGTCGGAGCTTTTACCGCAGTGGCCAGTGATTAAACACCCTAACACAGCTTCATAAAAGGGGGCCTAAAGATAGATAGATAGATAGATATTAGCATTTTTAATGCACTTTATTTTAAATAAACTTTTGCTGTATCATCCAGAGACTTTTGCTCCACCTCCTTTTTGTTTCTGGATTTGAATAGATGGAGTTTGCCATACTGAGTCAGGCAGTTTGTTCCAGGCAAACTGTGCAGCAAGGTAGAAGGGACGGAGTCTGCAGCTGGCTGTAGAGGAGAAGGGTACAGATAAGAGAGATGTAACCACTTAACAGAGTGCCCGGGTGGGGTGGGGGGGAGTGTTGGGAGAGATGAGAGAGGAGAGCGCTGCATACGCCTTTCAGCGCTATAGAAATGATAAATAGTAGCAGATACTGAGGAGCTGCGGAGCGAATACACTTGTAGGTCCGTAAGAGGAGTTTGAACTGTATGCAGAAATGGATAGAAAGCCAGTGAAGTGACTTGAGGAGAGGGGTAATGTGGAATTTGAGGCGTACAGAGTTCTGAATAGATTGAAGGGGAGCAAGATGGTTTAGCGGAAGTAGAAACAGGTTAAAGTCGTCTAGGCCAGTGTTCTTCAACCTTTTTACACCCGTGGACTGGCAGAAATAAAATAATTATTTTGTGGACCGGCAAACTACTAGGACTAAAATTTAAAAACCCCGTTTACGCCCCATCTCTGCGAGCTCGGTCCCCGCAAACCATCTGATCCCATCTGCACAAGCCGCAGTTATGATTTTATATTGAACGTATTTTATTAAAGTATAAAAAGAAACAATATTCTGAACAATTGTGATTTTATAAATACAAATATACAGAGCACAGACCAGCAAAAACCCCGTCTCCCCTCCCCTTCACATATATCCCCTCTACTATCAAGAAAACTGAACAAGCCAGACTGAACAGGCGAGACTCAGAGAGGGAAGGCCCCGACGTCGGCAACCTGTCTTGATTGCCTGAGGCTGGGAGGAACCGCAGTCGGCAGGAAATTTAACTGCCGACTTGATCTCGCCGGCCCTGCGCGGACCAGCAGAAATTTTCTGCGGACCGGCGGTTGAAGAACTGTGGTCTAGGCAATGAGGGTATGGATGAGGGTCTTGGCAGTATGGTCAGAAAGGAAGGATCATATTTTCATAATACTGTAGAGAAAGAAACAACAGGTTTTGAGAGTCTGTTGGATATGTGAAGAGAAGGAGAGAGATGAGTCAAAAATGACCCCAAGGTTGTGAACCGACGAGACAGGGAGGATGAGGGTGTTGTTCGCAGAAATGAAGAATGGGGGGGGGGAGGGGAGAGTCAGGTTTAGGTGGGAAGATAAAGAGCTCAGTCTTGGCCATGTTTAATTTGAGATAGCAGCGAGACATCCAGGTGGCGATGTCAGACAAGCAGGTTGAAACCCGGAAATGAATGTCTGTCAAGATTTCATGCTACCAATCCATGGCAAGCTGTGGCTTCCCCCATGTCTGTCTCATAAGAACATAAGAATAGCTTTACTGGGTCAGACCGATGGTCCAACTAAACTATATTTATTAGCTGTTAAAATGACACCAGTTCCTGTCTTATTTTCGCCTATACTTTTCAGCGCTTCAACCCAAGAGCGAGTGCTCACGGTGCCTACAATCAAGACAGACTCTTGATAAAGGCACGTATGCCAAAACACTGCCACTGTCGAGTCTTTGAGTTATTGTGACATATTCATCAATTAAGTGACTTTTTGAGCTATACACCCTTGGCTGGATTTCTGACTTCCTGTTGTGTGGTCTACTGTGACCCCTCCATTTTTTTTTTTTTTTCATTTAAAAAATTACACCCTAGAAATAATTGGGCCTGATACCCAAAATTCTGACGCTAGAGGCAAGAGCACACATCCCATAGTTCAAGAACATCAAAAGAATTCCCATACTGGGACAGGCTGAATATCCATCAAGCTCAGTATCCTGTCAACAGTGGCCAACCCAGGTCACAAGTACCTGGCAAGATCCCATAGAGTAAAACAGATTTTATACTGCTTATCCTAGGAATAAGCGGTGGATTTCCCCAACCCCGTGATTGGGGAATCATTCTTAGTGCCACACTAAATTTAATTAAGTCCGCCTAAATTTTAGGTGCATTTTATAAAATTGGGCGCCAACTGATTAGCACATAATACTGCATGAGCCCTTATCATCTACAAAATAGGTGTCGATAATTTATTTTTTTTAAATGATCACACACTAATAGTCAAATATATTCGAATAATTGATTGCCCCAGGTGCACTGAACTAGAAGCAGATATGTCTATCTGCACACACTGGTATAATTACCACCACAAACTTTGTAATACTGCTTAGTGCTCAGAGAACCGTTTTTGCTTATGAGACCGATGGGTGAGCACAATTTAGCCCTCTAAGGGCTCCTTTTATCAAGGTGCGCTACGGGGGTTAGCGCGTCGGACATTTCATCATGCGCTAACCTTCGCGGCAAGCCAAAAAACTAACGCCTCGTCAATGGAGGCATTCGCGACTAGTGTGGCAGGCGGTTGAACGTGCGGTATTCCGCACGTTAACCGCCTACCACACCTTGATAAAAGGAGCCCTAAGTCTTAGAGAGAGCGGCTAAGTAAAAACAGACATGGTGGGGGCAGAATTGTGCCTGTGTTAATGCGGGTTCTCTGAGGCAGCATGGCGAAACGCGTCAGATCCCGTTGAGCCCCTTCACTTAAAAGCCAAGTCTGTTTACTCAATTATTTGAAGCTATTTAAAGCTATTTAAAGTTGGTGAATCAATTCAAAGTTTAAAATTTATGAAAAGGTTTAGCATATAGACAGCAGTGCAATGACCGAGAATTTGAGCCTTGTTATTAGTGGGCTAAATTGTTATCCATCGGTCTCTTAAGCAAAAACGGTTCTCTGAGCACTAAGCAGTATTACAAAGTTTGTGGAGCTAATTATCCCAGTGTGTGTGCAGATAGACATATCCACACACTAATAGTGATATTCCGGGGAGTGCTGAAAAGTTCTCAGCCCAACCAACTTCCTAAATTCTGAGTGTTATTTTGCCACTGTAGCTGAAAAGAGTGTTATTTTACTTTGCAAAGTGCCAATTTGCAGAATCGTGACGCTATGTTTTGACATTGTGTTAGATCATTGATTGAGCCATGTCAACGAAAAGTGTGGGATTTTCAAGTGTGGAACTCCGAGCCGTCATGAAGTTCCTATTCCTGCAAAAGAAAACTCCAAAGCAAAAATCCGTGAATGTATGATGCAAACATTGAGTGACATGTGCCCATCATACTCCATTGTGAAGAAGTGGTCTGCAAACTTTCAGCGTGGAGATTTCAAGACCGAAGATGCAGCAAGGTCTGGGAGGCCTTAAACGGTGTCAACTCCTGAAACTGTTGACCATGTCCATGAACTGATTTTGGCAAATTGTCGAATATCAGCTAAAACAATTGCTGAGACACTACAGATATCCAGAGAACATGTTGGGTGTATAATCCATGAGCAGCTGGGTATGTAGTCATCAAAGTGTCATCAAAGTGGGAGCCCAAATGTTTGAATGCTGACAAAAAATGATGTTGAGTTGACACTTCCAAGTTGATTTTGTAGTATTTTCAGCTAGCTGGTGCCAACTTTTTGGGATGACTAGCTACTGTTGATGAAACATGGTTACACCACTATGATCCTGAGACAACACAACAGTTCATGCAATGGTGGCATTTAGATTCTCCGAGGCCAAAGAAATTCAAGACCCAAAAGTCAGCAGGTCATGGCCACAATGTTTTGGGATCAGGAAGGTGTTGTAATGACTGACTACAAGGGGCTGCTGAAAATTTCTCAGCTCAGCCAAGAAGGGAATGATGTGGAGCCATAAAACTTACAAGTTATTCCTCATATTCACCCCTAAGTTCAACACATTTGGCGCATCGTGTCTGAAGTTTGTATAACCCTTCCAAAAACAATACTCTGATGTCTGGTCACTAAAATACTGCTCTGTTACAGCAATCACCTCCAAATCAACTTGAAAATTGTCGCCCTTTCACACCCTTTTTAAGGTTTGGAAACAGAAAATAGATGGTGAGTAGGGTGGATGGTCTATGCATGAAACCCTAAAAATAAAATAGGAGAGTTAGAGTATATAGCACTGAATGGTGAGGTAGGAATAATAGGCATCTCAGAGACCTGGTGGAAAGAGGATAATCAATGGAACACTATATTTCCTGGGTACAAACTATATCGCTAGGATAGAGTAGATCAAATTGGAGGGGGGGGGGGGTTGCGCTATATGTTAAAGAGGGAATTGAATCAAATCAAATAAACATTCTGCATGACATAGCAGTGTGGAATCCATATGGATAGAAATTCCATGTGTGGAGGGAAGGAATATAAAGGTAGGGTTATACTACCATCCCCTGTGACAGAATGAGCAGACAGATGAAGAAATATTTTCAGAGATGAGGAAAGCTGGCAAATTTGGCAACAGCATAATAATGGGTGATTTCAATTACCTACAATTCGCCTTATTAGCCAGCTCTTTTCTGAAATTCACAGATTGTCCCGCTTTATTCCTTGGGTTGCATACACGAGATCTATATTACATACTTAAGATGCATATTTTCATTTTATCTATTTCTTGTGTTAATAAGTTGTACCCTCACTTCTTGCATTCTGTAATTCGCTGGTTGTCCAGCCTTCTTCGATGTGAACCGCCTAGAAGTCATTTGACTATGGCGGTATAGAAGAATAAAGTTATTATTATTATTATTATTTTAAATAGTTGAGAAGCATAAGGTGTTTCACTCATATATTTATCGATAATCTTATGCTAGACACCTATCACAGTCTAACTGGTAACTATAGTCTCCAGAGGGACAAAGAAATTATTTCAAAAATATACGACCCAAGGAGCACCCAAAGAAAGAAAATTTTGGAGAAAAAATGCCTCAGTTAAAGAGCTTCATGGTTCTTAAAAAAAAGGGTGCTGCTACTCGACTAAGTAATTAATATCCAATTAAAATCCAAAAATTCTTCCACTCACACCTGCAATAGACAATCCAGAAGATTGATAGTTTCCAAAATTGTGTTGCAGATCACATACAACACAGCATTGCAATCTATAGCAGAAATGGAAAGGGCCTCTTAGCTTCAATTTCGGATCCAGCAATGTTACAATCTCTGCCGGTCTCCTTCGAGTGAAAGTTCTAACATTCCTTTCCAAATCGTCCAAATCACCCAATTGAGGGTGTGTGAGGGTGAGGGTCTATTGAGGGTGTGAGTGGAAGATTTTTTGGACATTAATTGGATATTAATTGCTTAGTCTAGTAGCAGCACCCTTTTTGGGAGATTTTTTTAAAGACCCATGAAGCCCTTTAACTGAGGTCTTTTTCTCCAAAATGTTCTTTGGGTGCTCCTCAGGTCATATTTTTTAAAATAATTTCCTTGTCCCTTTGGAGACTATAGTTACCAAATTACCCCAACATTGTCTGATTAAATGTTACATCAGGGAGTGCTAGGGAGGTAAAATTCCTAGACGTCATAAATGACTGCTTCATGGAGCAACTGGTCCAGGAACAGACAAGAGGAGAGCTATTTTAAATTTGGTCCTTAGTGAAATGCAAGGCATAGTACAGGAGTTAACTGTGTAGGGCCCGCTGGGAAACAGTGATCACAATGTGATCAAATTTGAGCTGATACTGGGAGTGATGTCGCAAAAGAAATCTACTGTAGAGGCGTTTCATTTTCAAAAGGGCTACTATGATAAAATGAAGAAAATGGTTAAAAAGAAGCTAAAAGGGACAGTTTCAAAAGTTAGGACTGTAAACCAGGCATGGATGTTTTTTAAAAATACCATCGTGGAAGCTCAGACCAGATGTATTCCACGTATTAACAAAGGTGGAAAGAAGAGGAAACGAGAATCGGCATGGTTAAAAGGTGAAGTAAAAGAGGCTATTAGAGCCAAAACAATCCTTTAAAGAATGGAAAAAGGATCCGAATGAAGAAAATAAAAAAGTCACAAGCACTGGCAAGTTAGATGCAAAGCATTGATAAAGAAAGCTAAGAAAGAATATGAAGAGAAACTTGCCAAAGAGGCAAAAATTCATAACAATTTTTTAATGTACATCAGAAGCAGAAAACCTGTGACAGAATCCGCGGGACCATTGGATGATCAAGGAGCAAAAGGGCACTCAAGAAGGATAAGGCCATAGCAGAGAGATGGCATGAATTCTTTGCTTTGGTCTTTACGGAAGAAGAGGTAAGAAATCTACCTGAACTGGAAATGATTTTCAAGGATGATGATGTGGAAGAACTGAAAGAAATCTTGATGAATCTGGAAGATGTACTAAGCCAAATTGACAAGTTAAAAAGTGATAAATCACCTGGCCCAGATGGTATACATCCCAGGGTACTAAAAGAATTCAAACATGAAATTGCTGACCTGCTGTTAGTGATCTGTAATCTGTCGTTAAAATCATCTGTAGTACCTAAAGACTGTAGGATGGCCAATGTTATGCTGATTTTTAAAGAGGGCTCCAGGGGAGGGGACTAGTAAGCCTGACTTCAGTGCTGGGCAAAATGGTAAAAACAATTATTAAAAAATAAAATTGTGGAACACGTAGACAAACACTGCTTGCCTTGGATCATAGAAACATGATGGCAGATAAAGGCCAAATGGCCCATCCAGTCTGTCCATCCGCAGTAACCATTATCTCTTCCTCTCTCTAAGAGATCCCATGTGCCTATCCCAGGCTTTCTTAAAATCAGACACAGTCTCTGTCTCCACCTCTACCGGGAGACTGTTTCACGCATCTACTACCCTTTCTGTAAAAAGGTATTTCCTTAGATTACTCCGGAGCCTATCACCTCTTAGCTTCATCCTATGCCCTCTCATTGCAAAGTTTCCTTATAGAATTGGCCCTTAGTAAATCAGGCCACAGTCATTGAAGCAGCTTTGCTGGACAAGCCTTTTGCATTGTGTTGCTAACATAGCCAGCAGATGCAAAGGAAACACTAGTTCGTCTTTTGCGGTTCTTAAATACGATACAGAATGAATCAAATACGATTCCTTTAAACTTTGTCCTATGCCCTCTCATTCCAGAGTTTCCTTTCAAATGAAAGAGACTCGATTCATGCGCATTTATGTCATGTAGATATTTTAACATCTCTATCATTTCTCCCCTCTTCTTCCTTTCCTCCAAAGTATACAGATTGAGATCTTTAAGTCTGTCACCATATGCCTTATGACGAAGACCACGCACCATTTTAGTAGCCTTCTTCTGGACCGACTCCGTCCTTTTTATATCTTTTTAAAGGTGTGGCCTCCAGAATTGTACACCATATTCTGAATGAGGTCTCATCAGAGTCTTATACAGGGGCATAGAATGTTGCTACTCTTTGGGTTTTTGCCAGGTACTAGTGACCTGGATTGGCCATGGACCATTGGTCTGACCCAGTAAGATTATTCTTATGTTTTTAAATGCATCAAAACATCTATTATGTCCTCTCAGGGTTTCTGCAGCTGGCATTGTGCTTGTTGCAGGTTTTTAGGTCTCACTGCATGTTTGTCAGGTAGAGACCAACATTTCAGCCACCATGCTGTGGCTTTCTTCAGGGTATGCTCTGAAGTCTGCAGTGTGACTTTGGAAATAGCAAGACCCGGAAACCTGCAACAAGCACAATGCCAGCTGCGGAAACCCTGAGAGGACATCTAACCCAGCTCCATTGGGAGAACATCTTTAAACCTACCAGAGACTTTTCCATTCTATGGACTTTCACAAAATTAAAATTGCTGACCCAACTAACTTTACATTACATTACATTACATTACATTAGAGACTTCTATTCCGCCATTACCTTGCAGTTCAAGGCGGATTACAAAAGATTTATGAAAGGGGGGTTACAATGGAAGAACATTTGTCAATACTAACGTTAAAAGAGTAGATCATTTGTTATTTCAAGAGTTATAAGGAGAAGAACATTTGTCAGTATTTGAGTGGTAAAAAGTGGGGTGGAGTAGGTAGAGATTTAGGAAGAAAGAGAAACTAAGGAAGATCGTTTGTGGGGGGGGGGGGGTTGTTGGGTTTTTTTACAGATTGTACAAAGGTAGAACATTTGTCCTTTCAAGAGTTGTTGAGAGTAGATCTTTTGTCATTTCAAGGGTTGTAAAGAGTGGAGCATGTCAGGATTGTTCAGGAATTTCTTGAAGAGTATGGTTTTTAATTCTTTTCTGAATATCTTGTAGTCTGGGGTGGTTATCAGTAGGTTAGAGATCTGGTTATCTAGTTTTGTGGCTTGAGTGGCTAGGAGGCCATCGTGTAGTTTTTTCCCACCAAAACTCAAATTGGTGGACTGCCCTGTTCCCAATCAGGCCAGTGAACCCAATATTTCCAAGTCACACTGCAGACTTCAGAGCATACCCTGAAGAAAGCCACAGCATGGTGGCTGAAACGTTGGTGTGCAATTCTGGAGGCCACATTACCGCAAGGATGTGCTGAGACTGGAATCAGTCCAGAGAATTGCCACCAGGATGGTCTCAGGACTCAAGGATCTCCCATACGAGGAGCGGCTAGGGAAGTTACAGCTCTACTCACTCGAAGAACGTAGAGAGAGGGGAGATATGATCGAGACATTCAAGTATCTCACGGGCCGCATCGAGGTGGAAGAAGATATCTTCTTTTTCAAGGGTCCCGCGGCAACAAGGGGGCATCCGTGGAAAATCAGGGCGGGAAACTGCACGGTGACACTAGGAAGTTCTTCTTCACTGAAAGGGTGGTTGATCGCTGGAATAGTCTTCCACTTCAGGTTATTGAGGCCAGCAGCGTGCCAGATTTTAAGGCCAAATGGGATAGACATGTGGGATCTATCCGCAAAGATAGATAGGGAGGGTCATTGGGGTGGGCAGACTTGATGGGCCGTGGCCCTTATCTGCCGTCTATTTCTATGTTTCTACCTGAAAAAGACGCAGTGAAACCCGGAAACCTGCAAGAAGCAAAACATGTTATTTTGCCAGCCTTGTAAGCAGGTGCATTGTCTTGTAAAAAGAGAATTCCTTTCCATAACTTCCCTCTCCTTTTTTTCTTTCAGTGCCTTATTTAATTAGCACAGCAAATTAACAATACTATTCTGCATTAACTTGTAAGATAGGAAGGGGTGCTGAAATGTTCTCAGCCCAACCAACTTCTTAAATTCAGTAGCGTCTCAGCAATTGTTTTAGCCGATATTCGCTGATCTGCCAAAATCAGGTCATGGACATGGTTATCAATTTCAGGACGTTGACACTGTTTGAAGCCTTCCAGACCTTGCTGCATCTTCAGTCTCAAAATCCCCATGCTGAGAGTTTGCACACCACTTCTTCACTGTGTAGTATGATAGCCGTTTGCCACTTAATTTTTGCATCATATATTCATGGATTTCTTTTGGAGGTTTCCTCTGCAGACATAGAAACTTCATGATGGCTCAGAATTCCACACTTTTCGTTGACATGGTTCAATCGATGTCTGAAATAATGTAAAAAACATAACATTACAATTCTGCAAATTGGATCTCTGCAAACGGGGGCCAAAGAGTTAATGCAAAATACTACTGAAATTTGTTGGGCTGATTAAAGAAGTGCTGGAAAAAAAAGGAGAGGTGTGGAAAGGCACAATGCGCGGCAGCGGCGAAGAAAGCAAACCGGATGTTGGGCATGATTAAGAAGGAGATCACGAGTAGATCGGAAGATGTAATAATGCCACTTTATAGAGCAATGGTCAGACCGCAATTGGAATACTGTGTACAACACTGGTCTCCATACCTCAAGAAAGATATAACTCTGCTGGAGAGGGTACAGAGGAGAGCCACGAAACTTGTCAAGGGATTGGAGAATTTGAGCTACAAAGAGCGCCTTAGGAAATTGGGACTGTTTACCCTCGAGCAGAGAAGACTGAGAGGGGATTTAATAGCGACTTTTAAAATAATAAAGGGATTTGATAAAATCGGTCAAGAAGAAGCACTGCTAACTTTTTCGGATATGACACGGACAAGAGGTCACAGACTGAAACTGTGTGGCAGCAGGTTCAGGACAAATGTCAGGAAGTTCTTTTTCACACAGCGAGTGCTGGGAATTTGGAATGCTCTCCCGGAGGATGTTGTGACAGAGATGACTGTTCTGGGGTTCAAGCGCAAGTTGGAGGCACACCTTCTTGCAAATCATATTGAGGGCTACGGTATATCTGGGTCTCCAATCAGGAGTACCTAAATGGGCTGCCGCGTGTGCGGATCACCGGACTGGAGGGACCTCGGTCTGATCCGGTGAAGGCTTTTCTTATGTTCTTAAGACAATGCACCTGCTCACAAGGCTGGCGGATGATGGATGTTTTGACACAGTTGAGGGTTTCAATGCATAGACCATCCATCCTACTCAACAGATCTTGCTCCATCTGACTATTTTCTGTTTCCAAATCTTAAAAAGAGTTTGAAAGGGTGACAATTTTCTAATGATTTGGAGGCGATTGCAGCAGCGCAGTATTTCAGAGACGAGACATCGGAATATTTTGGGGAAGGGTTACAGAAACTTCAGACACGATGTGCCAAATGTGTTGAACGTAGGGGTGAATATGAAGAATAACTTGCAAGTTTTATGGCTCCGCATCATCCCCTTCTTGGCTGGGCTCAGAACTTTTCCTCGTAGTCAGTCATTATAACATCTTCCTGATCCCAAAACACTGTGGCCATGACCTTTCTTGCTGACTTTTGGGTCTTGGGTTTGGAGAAGAGCGGATGTGGTTCCTCTTGCCGAAAGCGGTCACAGAGTTGAAGCGGGAAACTACAGACCTGTAAGCCTCACTTCGGTTACTGGGAAAATACAGTACTCCCCTGAAATTCGCAGGGGTTCAATTCCAGGAACCCCTGCGAATTTAAAAAAACCGCAAATACGGTTTTTAGGCAGGGGAGATAGGAGAGGGCACCTGGAGAGGCAGGAGAGGACATCCAGAGCGCCAGTTAGTGAAGGAAATCACTTGCTGTATGCTCCGACGGCCTCTTCCTGTACTAAACTCAGGCCTTGCCAATCAGGAGCTGCTTTGACACCCAGCTCCTGATTGGTTATGCCCGACTTTAGTACAGGAAGAGGCCGTCGAAGCATACAGCGAGTGATTTCCTTCACTCGCTGGCACTCCGGCTGCCCTCTCCTGCCTCTCCAGCTGCCCTCTCCTGCCCGGTCATTTGTGGTTGGAAAATACCGCGAATGACTGGGACCGCGAACCGCCGACCGCAAATTTGCGGGGGAGCACTGTAATGGAAATGTTGCTGAAGGAGAGGATAGTGAAATTCCTAGATTCTAATGGCCTATAAGATCTGAGGCAACATAGCTTTATAAAAGTAAATCGTGCCAAATGAATCTGATTAAATTCTTTGACTGGGTAGCCAGAGAATTAGATCAAGGAACAGTGCTAAATATATTTTACTTAGATTTCAGCAAAGCCTTTGAAATGGTTCCTCATAGGAGGCTCTTGAACAAACTTGACCGGCTGAAGTTAGGACCCAAGTGGTGGTTAATGTAATTTGCTCAGGCACCACTGGGGGAGTAAAGGGTGGTCATGCTTTAATCCCTCCAGTGGTCTGACCCAGTAAGACTAATCTTATGTTCTTATCTGGTCAGTTTGGGTACCTTAACACCAAACGTCAAAAAACAAAAAAAAGCCCTGGACTTTTTTTAAAGGCTTGATTATTCCTGCAGAGCATTCAAGTCCTAAGCCCATCCAAAACATGCCTCTAACATGCCCCCTTAAGATTTAGACACACTGGAGACAAAACAACCAGAAAGACATCTAAAAAGTCTGTTTTGAGAATGCCCACTTAGATGTTTTGACTAATAAGATGTCCGAGTTCTGGTTTATGCTGTCTTTTAGACCTCATTCGCAGTCATGAGAAACCTGAGGCAAATCAAAAAATTATTCAACAGAAAACAATTCCAACTCTTGGTACAATCCCTAATCCTAGGTCTAATAGACTACTGCAACATACTATATCTCCCCTGCACAGCAACCATGATAAAACAAGTACAAACAATACAAAACACAGCCATAAGACTGGTCTACTCACTGAAGAAATTCGACCACATCACAGAGGCATACCACCACTCACATTGGCTCCCAATACAAGTGAGAGTACACTTCGAATTTTACTGCCTACTATTTAAAGCAATAAATGGAAACAGCCCAGTTTATTGGAACAATCGACTAATTCAATCCACCTCAACCAGACATAGGAGGACCCATGCACCATTCACAACCAAAAACATCAAAAGTAAAAAAAAACTGTACAACCACCTCCTAGCCACTCGAGCTGCAACACTCGACCGCCAACTCTACAACCTCGACCACAGACTACAAAACCTTCAAAAAAGAAATAAAATCTCTTCTATTCAAAAAAACACATAAAACCGAACTAACTCAATCAGAACTGTCCCAAGCATCACCTGGACTTCCAATATCATGACAACTCTGATGTAATCCTTTTTTTTTTTTTTTTTTTAATTTCTTTATTGATATTTTGAACTTGACAATGTATACATTTGAAAAATCGAAAAAAAAACAACAACAACTATATGAAAATACACTATTAACATCATACTCCCTAAATACTTCTAATCTCCGGACAATCCATTACCGCAAGGTAATGGCAGAATAGACATCCCTAATGTAATGTAATCTATCTTTTTTGAACATAAGCCCCATTACATGCAGGCACTTGGGTATGGTGGCTGAGTGTTAATTTCAAGCATTGTGTGGCTGTTGCATTACAAGCACTTCTTGTCTTTGCGTACTGGTAAACTTGGCTACAGCACACAATTTTGTGGGTGAACAGTGCAAAAACAAGTTATACACAGGGGCTAACGCACAACACATTTAAATCAATGCTAATGAAGCTATTAGATGTTCCATGCAGATGGCGAGAAGTGTACAGCAGACCAAAAGGCTGAGGTCATTGTCGAGGCTTTAACGCAAGGTCTGAGGAGGCCTAAAAGCTTTGCTCACTCTCCTGTGGTCAGTGTTAGTTGCTTCTCTTTACTGGGAGACCTGCAACGTATTTCTCGGTTCTCAACCCGCTCCTGGAGTACCCCCCCCTTGCCAGTCAGGTTTCAAGTGGCGCGGACCTCGGATTTTTAAGGATGTGACGTGCAGTTCAGATCCGTGAGGTCCGCGAGGGAGCCGGGGGCCTGAGCTGAGCTGCAGGGAAAGCGAAGGCGGACTTGTCAATGCTCGGACCTCGGATTTTTTAAGGACGTGCGGTTTTAGATCCACGAGGTCCGTAAGGTCCGTGAGGTCCACGTTTTTACCCCTTTCCCCACAATGAATATGCATGAAAGAAATGTGCACATAATGGAGGCAGTGTATGCAAATCAAGTTTATGCAAATTCAGTGTGGATATCCTGAAAACCTGACTGGCAAGGGGGTACTCCAGGACCCAGTTGAGAAACGTTGCCGTAAAAGACAGAACTGAGGGATAGATGTGCTGGAACAAGGAGCACAGAGCTGGACTGTGGGAACTGTCCAGCGCTGAAAAAGAAGTTGTACGAGCACCTGGAGCTGCAGTGCACATATATCTAATCTAATCTAGGATTTATCGATCGCTCGAACCTACAAAGGATCAAGGCGATTTGCAAAGTCAAGAGCATGTGTATGCCAGGAGGAGCTACAGAGAATAAATTATATCAACCTTGTAAGATGACAGCCAGCCATCCTGTACGTAGCAAACTCAAAGAG